>NC_133581.1:35312295-36766045 GCF_964106895.1 Numenius arquata
CCTACTTTTGTCCTTGTGATATGCTCACCACTAGAGAGATTACTGAAGCTTCTGTCTCCTGTTCTTATGTGAGCAATGCCTGCTGCTACTAATTTGAAGGAAACCATTTAAGATTCCATCTAAACATAGGGAGGCATTGAAAAATAGAGAAGATATCATACCATCTTTTGCCCTTGATTACTGCAAACTGGTCATAGTCAGTTAAGCTGTCTTAAAGCTGACACCACAGCTTTATGAAAGCTAGGCTCGCTAATGTCATGCCATCTTATTTGCAAGATCCAATCCAGGAATTAGATAAGATAGCATATTAAGAAATTTCTGATGTTCAAGAAGTTGTATATGTGCACGTGTTTGAAAATAAATTCCCTGGAGCATCTATGCATCAAAGCCAATGAAGATACTCAGAAATTAACTCTGAAATACACACTGCAACTGCAAAATCACTGACAGAATCACACTATTATTCTTCCTACGTCACAAAAAGTAAACCAGGTGATATCTGTAGCAAGCACCTTAAAGTATTTATGGCTAATAGATCTTACCTGTGATTAAACTGGAGATAATTAAAGGGAGGATCAGCATTTTTAGCATCCTCATAAGTATATCTCCTGGGAAGGCTATTAACATGATGATGTCAGGGTCAATAGGTGTTGCTAGACGAAGAAGACCCCCACACAGTGCACCCAGGATGACACCTGGAAGAAGAATAAAAGAGAACAAGGTAACATAAATATACCTGATTGTACATTGATTACACAGAAGAACAGTCTAGAAGAAAAACAGTTGCACAAAGCAGCTGATTTTTGGTACAGAGACAGACTCTTGGAAGGCTTAACCTTCTGATTAATACAAGGCTGTAACATGCTTACCATGTACCTCATGATTACAGAGAAGTGGTCCGGACAGAGAATCTTCTGACAGCTGAGCTTACATCTAATGTGCTATTCCCTTTCTGCAAATACAAACTTGCTGCAAACCACAATGTTATTGAGGTTTACTAATACCATATAGGCCTTGCAATACATTGGGGGATAGTCAAATATAATTCATATCATTGTTCTACAGCTGGCAAATTTAAGACACTAAGAGGTGAGTTGATTTATATAAGGCCATACAGAACTGACAGAAGAGCCAGGGTTAGGGCCCAGGTCTTCAGAGCATGATAGCTAGCTCTCAGCATAAGAATGGTACCCCTTGAGAACAAGGTCAGCACAAGTAACTATTTTACAGCCTAAGAAAAACCCTGCAGGAAAGACAGAATAGTCTTGTGAGGAAAACAGAGTCAAGTTTTCTTTTGGGGTTTTGAAAGGGACTGCCTGACCAGAAATATCGCACCTACCATTGAAGAAAACTTGCTTCTTACTACTCATTTATTACTCCTTCCCTTTCATGGTCTGCATCCTTTTCTTTGTGCTAATGTTCTCAAATCACAACCAATCCCTTCATCACTTATTTAGATTTGTACAGTCATAACACCTAAACCCCTCTCTCAGGATTGAGGCTGTTAAGGGAAAAACAGGCCATGTTTACTTTCATAGCATGGTCTTTGTGAATGGATATTTTATGTTTACGTCCAGGATACCTTTGTTTTTCTGATCCCAAGCCCAGGTCTCAAATGTAATAAAACTTGACAGCAAGGCCCGAGTTGTGATTTGCAGCATCTATAGCTCTTCGAAGTATCAGTTTGATACAACGGAAAATATATGCGTATTTAAAACTTTTCCTGGAACTGCATCAGGCACCTTCTAAAGATGATTCAAAGCAAATACTAACTAAACACTTCAGCAGGATGGGTTTTGAAGGCTGAAAAATATGGATGTGAGATTTGCAGCTCAAGACCAGCTGCAGCTGGTCTTTCAAACAATAATAAAATAGAGTGTGTCTATGAATTTGTTGCATTTGGCTGTTAGGCTTTGAGTGAAAAAGAAACAGGCAAAGAGCCAGTGAACCACAATAAAATGTCAAACTGTTCCATATTTGGAAGCTGCTAAAGCCAGAGGCAATATTCAGGATGAGATCACGGAGCGCTGGCTTACAGCTACAGAGAGGGGCATAAACTTTAAAAACAGTGGAGCGTAAACCGAGAGATAAAAGATGAAGCAAAAGAAATTTTGAAGAGCTTTTATCTCTATTTCAAATAACGGAGAGGAAAAAATATGTAGTGTATTTCGTTCTACTGAATGACATCGATCTGACTGGCCTTGGGACTTCGATTACGCTCCATTCAAAAGCAGACACAGAATGTGTCTCCGTGGTGTGGATCTGCTCTGTGCTGTGTCAGCAACACCCTGCACGCCTGAGCTACGGCGACAATGCCTACGGGCACCCTATGTACCTTCTGCCTGTGCCACTGGAATAGCTGATGACCACACGCAGGGTCTGTGGTACCATATGAACAGATACAGATAAAGACAGAACGTTGAGACCAGCAGATATACCTTACCGAACACAGTGAGAGTCAAGAGCAGATTCCTGTGGAGCGACTGGCAGAACTGCACACATATGTTCCTGGATCTGTGCTCCACTGGACTTAAATGACTTTCATGCATCCGCACTTCTACTTGCTTAGGCATATTGTTGGCACTAGAATGAAAAATTAAAAAGAAGTAACAGTTATAGCACAGGATGCCAAAAGTGAGAGGAAAGTCTGGATTACTTCCATCATATATAACTGGGGAATCTGATGCATATTCCAGTGCTTCCCACATTTCACAAGCACTGTGTATTTGCTGCTCTGAGGAAGTTTCTGAAATGCCAATAGTTTCTTTTTCTAAAGGTGTTGCCTTTAAAGTATTTTTGGTAGTTATCTCTCAAGCGGTGGAAACATAACCAGAATGAAGTCGCTGGACACATCATCCCAATTTGTTTCATGGACTAAGCTATTGGTCTTGAGCTGTAAAATTCAGTTTCCCCAAAGATCATGGCTGTCTACTTAAGTAGGAGAGATGCCTGAAGAACAAAGTTTCCATTATCACGAAAATGAAGATTTTAATACCTTATTTAATTCCAATTCAGGAAAAAAGTTTTAAAATGAGGATTTATTTGCAAAATAAGCATTCCAGAATATTTTGCCTAATCTTCCCAAAATGTTTCATTTTAACATTAACATTTTATTGTAATATAATCAGAATTCTGCAGTCAAAACAATCTTTTTCAATTTGGTTCTAATGAGACTTGAACAACTGCCACTGACAATTAGTCAGAAAACTATGCATTCCCCAAGAAAATCTTTGGTTTCATTGAATTGGCAGTGTTTAGAGGAAAAAGTTTTTTTACTAACTCTAGTTTATATTTGGGTAAGTGATATGCACATGAGCGCAGGACTTCGAAAGCCATGCCTCTAACTTCCTCAATGCCTGAGAAACCATTAGCAATAGACTCCCTATTAAAACGTACTCAAAAAAAATACTAAAAATACAACTACAAATAAAACATAGTTTCCCTAAAAGTTAAGGCTGTCTGCTTAAATATGAGAAATGGGTAAAGAACAATTTTTTTATTATCAAGAAAATGTATTTTTGAGAACTTGCCAGATTAGGGCAAGATGTTAGAAAAAGGAAACCAAATCTTCCTCTACAACAGTAGACTGAGGTCTATAGACCTAAAACAAGTCTGAAGAGACATATAAAGTTTCAATGTTCTCAGTACTAAACCATTTCCAGGGAATCAAAACTTTTTTTTTTTTTTATTGTTATATATAGTGTAGCTTGTTGTCTTCATAGTTTCTCAACAGAAGGTTACGATTAGATCTGTGACGATTTTCAGCCACATAAAATGTAGATATCCAAATACCCCTGGAGAAGAGAAGGAAATGAGGACATGAAGCTCTTTAAGAACATTCCAAAATTTCCAGGAACTTAATACCGTATTGTGTGCTTTCAAGCACAAACTACGGGTTTTATACTCTCCAACTCATCAAGATCACAAGTGAACCTTCAGCAGGGACTGAAATTCTGCTTGATATGGGTTTTTTAAAGAAAAAGACCCAGTACTAAAATATGCTAACCACACAAATCTGCTACAAAAAGTGCTGACAGATTAATATCATCACATGAAAAATGGTACCACAAAGGATAAAAATCTGAGCATTTGCACTGTTAGCACTGCTCTTAGCAATGAGATTGTATTGTTCCAGGCTTTTGAGTGTATTGCAGGGGGCAAGGGGAAGGGAGAGGAGGGGAAAAAAAAAAAGAAGTAAAAACCTTCTGCAAAGGATAAGGGAAGCTTCTTGTGTAGCACATGACAAAACCAGTACTTTGCACAAGAAATTTTCTATCTAATTACTAGAAGCTGAAAATCTGTTTGATGTCTGAATCATGTAAATTAACTTGTGTCTTATGGACTGAGTTACAGAATTATAGAATGGTTTAGGTTGGAAGGGACCTTAAAGATCATCGAGTTTCAAGCCCCCCCTGCCCTGGGCAACGACACCTCCCACCAGACCAGGTTGCTCCAAGACCCGTCCAGCCTGGCCTTGAACCCCTCCAGGGATGGGGCAGCCACGGCTTCTCCGGGCAACCTGGGCCACGGTCTCACCACCCTCACAGCAAAGAATTTCTTCCCCAGATCTCATCTCAATCTCCCCTCTTTCAGTTTAAAACCGTTACCCCTCGTCCTATGGCTCCACTCTCTGATCAAGAGTCCCTCCCCAGCTTTCCTGTTGGCCCCCTTCAGGTACTGGAAGGCTGCTATAAGGTCTTCCCAGAGCCTTCTCTTCTCCAGGCTGAACAACACCAACTCTCTCAGCCTGTCCTCACAGCAGAGGTGCTCCAGCCCTCTGATCATCTTCACGGCCCTCCCCTGGCTGGACCCGTTCCAACAGGTCCTGTCTTTCCTGTGCTGAGGACGCCAAAGCTGGACGCAGTATTCCAGGTGGGGTCTCACCAGAGCCAGGTAGAGGGGCAGAATCACCTCCCTTGCACTGCTGGCCACACTTCTTATGATGCAGCCCAGGATGCTGTTGGCTTTCTGGGCTGCAAGTGACCACTGATGGCTCATGTTGAGCTTCTCATCCACCAACACCCCCAAGTCCTTCTCCTCAGGGATGCTCTCCAGCCGTTCTCCACCCAGCCTGTATCTGTGCTTGGGATTGCCCTGACCCAGGTGCAGGACCTTGCACTTGGCCTGGTTGAACTTCATGAGGTTCACATGGGCCCACCTCTCCAGCCTGTCCACGTCCCTGTGGATGGCATCCCTTCCCTCCAGCATGTTGACTGCACCACACAGCTTGGTGTCGCCAGCAAACTTGCTGAGGGTGAATTCACTCCCACTGTCCATGTCACAGACAAAGATGTTAAATATGGTCCCAGTACTGACCCCTGGCTAACACCACTCATCACTGGGCTCCACTTGGACATCGACCTGTTGACTGCAACCCGTTGAGTGAGGCCATGCAGCCAATTTCTTATCTGCTGAATGTATCATCTGTCAAATCCATGTATCTCCAGTTTTGAAACCAAGATGTCATGTGGGACAAGTCATCCTCCTTGTGCTGTTTTTGTGCTTCTATTTGCACCTTGCAAATTATATTTATCTCCAGCAGAATGCAGAACTTTTTGCGCCTGAAACCTGCAGTCACATAACTGCAAGAAGTTCCTATTGAAGTCAATGGAAGATACACAGACATAAGTTAGGGAAAAATCTGGGCCCTTATGGAACTGGATTCCCCTGCATGTGTCCTACTCCTCTGCTGTCTGTCACTGACATTCGTGCACGCTCACATGTACCACTTTACTCCATACCATGAAGGCCACAGTGCCATGTTAAAGCATGCATGGAAGGGTCTTAAATATGTATAAGGCTTTCTTGTGCTTCAGATTTTCTTGCTGAAGGAAAAAATTAATGCATGACAGAGTGGAGCTTGACTGCACCCCAACTCATTTGCAGTGCTGGGACTCATGCAAAGCCAGAAGTGTACCAACAACATGAGCCCCTCCTATGCAACTGAACACCGCTAATATAATCCCTGTGTTAATGGTACCTCTGTACACAGGGAAGTATCACAAAACAGTGCAGAATGCGTTTTAGCAGCTGTGGTCTTTCAAACTTGAAAATTATTACCTTGGTCAAATAAATCATTGAAGCTCAGTGCGAGCTTCTATGGCTATTCAAACAAATGAATTCAAACATTCATTCTGAATGCTCCTTTGAAACCCATCAGACCAAAACTTCTTTTAGTCTAACTTCACTGAAGCCAGAACATGATAATATAAATTAATTCTGCTCATTATTTTCATATGTCATAGTGAAAAGAAGCCAAATAGCTAAGCTCCAAAATAGGCCCACAGAGAGCTTTAAGAACTGAGATCTTTAAAGAAGATAATATTTTCTGCCAACTACAGGTGCTTGAAAACTTTGACAGGAATAATAAAAAAATGAGCCAAATATTGGAGAATGTGTAGTCACATGAAACAGCACATACCAAGAGCTAGACGTATGTGGTGGCTTTGAATGATTATGATCTTCTGCCTAGCCCAACATCACCTATCCTTCTCCCTTTTGAGGCAGCACTTATCCCTAGAAAAGGAGAGGAACTCTTTTGAGCCCAGGAGATTTGATTTTTATCCACTTTAGGATAGTACAGTAGTGCCTCAAAGTGAATACCATCTGTATATTCACTGATTTCAAATATGCTCTACCCTGCCAAGGCTTATATGTAAGTGCATTAACAGAAATTAGCATCAGAATTAAACTGCAATTTTATTGCCTTTTTAGCAAAGAAACAACCTCTTGCCTGAATAATCAAGAATTTAGCTACTTGCTCTTTCCACTGTCCCTCATCCCCACAGTATGCACAAGGTATAAGAAAAAAGTCTATCCATAAGCATTTGATTTTACTTTATATAAATATTTACAGTTAGTTAGTTTTGCATGTGAGATATACAGTGCTATATGAGATGATCCATTTATCTGCAATTTTTAAGCTGTAGTCTGTTTCTCTTGCCGGTTGCTATGTTTAATGGTGTCAAAATGCAGGAAAATAAGTTATTAAAACACCAGTGTCCTCAGGATTTTTTGTTCCTATTTCCTCCAAGCATTTTTTCTTAGGTCTTATTTTACCTCTCTCTGGGAACGTCTGCTGTTCTATTTCTTTTCAACTGCATTTTTCTTTCTCTTATTCCCACTGAAGTTTCTAGGCCTAAAAGGCTGGAAAAACTGTTTGCTTCTTTGCCTGGGTTACCAAATATAACTCCTTTCCTCACAAAAGTTAAAGGTTAACAATTTATACAGTGCTTGAGTGACAATGCTCTTTTATTTTCAATCAGTTATGGGGAAAGAACTCTGCATCTCTCAAATACTCAGTTTTGGCATAAACCTAGAGCAGAGACTAGAGGGAAAATATAATTGTTCATCTAAATGAAAAATGTAGGCAAAGATCATAACAAGGTTAGTGAAAACATACGCTGTGGACAGGGTAAATTAGCAGAGACCATGTTTAATCTGTGTAAGGTATTTCAGCTGTGACAATTAATCAAGCAGATAATTCCCAGTATAATAACTCTACTTTGGCTAGTACTACCTAGAGATTAATTTGGTCTTTAGTTTCGGGAGATGGTGAGCTGCTTAGAGGACAGGTTCCTGTTAGTATAGAAAAAGGCTATTTCTAAAGTAGGACAAGAGAATGAAGGTACATTTTTGGGACCTGGCAAAATAGCTCTTGGAGGTTTACTAAGGGTTCTTTAGTAGAGAGTCAGAGTTTCAGCAAAATATTTAGGAAGGATTTAGGGAAATAGCATTTTCTTCTCGGAATACCATGAATAAAGCATCAGTTTATGTTTTGTAGCAATCAGTTCAATCTAAGTAGCAGGAGTTACTCTTCAGAAAACAACCTTGGAGAGACTGGCTTAAGTTTCAGTTCAGGGCCTAAGAACATCTCTTGAGTTATATGTTTGCTGTCCAACCAAACACTGCTCTCTTCTGAAGCAATGAGTAAACAGCAAGCATAAATGTCAGTACTTGATCAGTTGTGCCTAGGAGGACTGGCCTTCCTAAGGAAAAGATTAAAAAAAACAAAAGGGGAGGGATTTCACTGAGGAATCCAGATTGTCTGCAGCAACTCTTGTGAAATTAGGGCTCAAGCATCAGCTTAACAATAAACTTCTGGTTTGAGTTGAAATAGAGCTGTCTGCTGCTTTAATTAATTATATCAGACATCAGCTGCTGAGCTTCTTTTGGGAGACAGTCTGGGACTATATTGCTCCACTGTGCTGTGGCATGTGCTGTAGTGGGGGGGGTTATTTTCTTAGAATAGATATATTTTTCAAAGCACAGTGGAGCTGGTAAAGCTCATCATATACAGCCACAATATGACCAGCCATGCAGGGGAAACAGCTAAAATACTCTTACTCTGCAAAGTATACGTTAGCTTTGGTATCATTCCTGCTATGTGATGTCCAGTTGTTAAAACACTGTATTTTACATCAATAAAATATTCTGGTCAGGTCCACAAATATTAAAAAAAATGCAAAAACAAATACACAAAACTACTACAAACAAGAGTGACATAAGCTTTAGTCTGCATTAACAAGGGGTTTATTTTAAGCCTCTTGCTGCCACTAAGCCCTTCTATTGAATTTTAACTGCATTATGTAGGTTTTTTCTTGTTATTTGTAAGACATTAATGAATTCTGAGTGGAGATTTAGACATTTACCATGGAGCCTGACTTGACCTGGGGAGTGGTATTACAAGCAACACCCCGAAGCACGACTTGCCTTTTTGCAGTGGGAGAAGAACTTTTCTCCCTGGATCATTTTACAATCATGTTCTTTCCTCTGAGTTAGCATCTAGTGTACATTCTGTGAGTTTAACATAATCTTCTGAATGTGTTTAATCATAGAATATCAGGACAACCAGGTCATCGGGCCCATTCAGCATGGGTTTATGAAAGACATATCCTGCTTGACTAACTTGATCTCCTTCTATGACAAGGTGACCTGCTTAGTGGTGGAAGGAAAGGCTGAGGATGTTGTTTACCTGGACTTTTATAAAGCCTTTGACACCATTTCCCATAGCATTTTCCTGGAGAAACTGGCTGCTCATGGCTTGGACAGGAGTACTCTTCACTGTGTAAAAAAATGGCTGGATAGCCACAACCAAAGAGTTACAGTGAATGGAGTTAAATCCAGTTGGTGGTCAGTCATGAGTGGTGTTCCGCAGGGCTTGGTATTGGGGCCAGTTCACAGTTACTGCACCCTCAGTCAGTTTGCAGACAACACCATGTTGGGTGGGAGTGTTGATCTGCTGGAGGGTAGGAAGGCTCTGCAGGGGGATCTGGACAGGCTGGATCGATGGGCCAAGGCCAATGGCGTGAGGTTCAACAAGGCCAAGTGCCGGGTCCTCAACCTCTACGTCCTCTGGTTCATACCAGTTGAGGACCTGGACATGAAATTTTTTTTTACCAAGTCTTTAAATTTGGCACTGACATATTTCTGTGAAGGCCTGGCTCTGTCTGTTTACTATCTCTGCTTTTCTGATCCTGAATCTCAAGCCTAATGAACCCAAAAAAGCAAATCCTGCTACGACATAGTAAAGATTTAGATTTACTCTAAATTTCAGACCTTAAATTTCAGACCACATCAGTTCTTTGTGGAAGGAGGGCTGCTGGTTTGTATCTTGTTTGGAATAAACAAGGGACTGTCTACAGGGACTGCATTCTATCCATCACCCAGAGTCTAAAGCAAGAAACTGTGTTATTAAGCATACAGTATAATACCTACCACAAAGATGATAATTTATTTAATGATGCATACATGGAATATTTTTTTTATCTGACCAATTTCTGATAGGGCTTTATAGTGGTGTAACAACCTGGGAACTTGCATGCTTCATTACACCAGAATTATGTACTGAGGCTGAGATGAAGAGCAATAGAATTAGTAGATTAATCATATTATTATTATTATGGCAAAGGATATAGTAACGATGTGCTTTGTGCAAAAAATTATCTACTTACATGCTCAGAAACTCAGAGACAAGTAGAATCATGATCTTGCATTTGCTTCTACCAAGGGTGTGCCGGGTAGCACAAAGAAAAAAGGCTATGAAATGATTAGGGATTAACATAGTTTTCAAGGGCACTGAGCAAAGATTAAGCCAGTGAAAAAGTGAGAAGATCAGAAACATAGCAGCTCCTAGACATGCTGGCTAGGGACAAAAAAGAGTAAAAGTGGGTTTGTTTTTTTTTACATAATTTAAAGTAGTTCACAGACAGGCAGAGTGAACAAGAAGCTGTGAGACAGATAGTAAGAATAAATTTTGTTATGACAACGGGAAACAAAATGCAAGTTCTCCTACGAATTTATTTCTTGAGTGATGGCTCTTGAAACACTTTTGCCTGTGGTAAATTCTCACAGGTTTTGTCACCGAAAGCAGCTACACCAGTGATTTTGGACCACATCACTTGCACAGAACAAGTGTCTAGTGCCCATGTAAACCTCCATCGCTGAATTGGTACATCAGTGCCCTAAAAAAACAATAAATCAGAGCTCCTCTCCAACTTCCAGTGGCTAAAGACTGAGATAGTTGCCCCTTCAAATTTTCAGTATTTTCCTCTAAACCCTGCAAAGCGCACAAAGAGATCCAAGTTTGACTAGACTTCAGATAACCTTCATAAAAAGCAACCAATTCACTAAAAAATGCGTTCAGTTCCTTGGGATGTTTGCCAATGAGTCAGCACATAACACTAAATCCAGCACTAATTCTGTTCTAAAGCATTTCTCAGTGCTCCCTGTGGGGGAAATCTCTCTTCCAGAAAGTACTGTGGACAGTTAGACACCGCATAAAGAGCAACTACTAAGGAGACTACAAGAAAACAGTCAAACTTCTACACAGAAAATGTCAGAATTTGGATTAGTTTACAGAAACTCAAAGTCTCAATTTGCTCCCATGTACCCTAACAGATGTTAATTCTGCTTTGGCTATAGATAATGGTGTTTCTCAGCTGTTCTCCCAAATCTGACTTGCAAGGAAATTTTAAACAACTATAAAGCTAATTTGCCACAGCAATCTCTGGGTGCCAGAAACCCCAGTGAAAGTGCAGAGGTCTCATAGCAGAACATTAGGCGCAGACTATATTTATTCACCAGTGCAATGCTTCTCACAAGCTAAAAAACAAAAAAGACATTTTAAGCTTTTTCTCTCACGATATGGCATTTCCTATCTTAAAATGCATTCTGCTCAATAAACTTCTACTCTTTCTTTTCTCTTACTCATTTTGTTATTTTTTTCAGATCCCCTGCTTCTCTTTTTATGCCAATAAGCTTTTATTATAGCCAGACATTCAGATTGATTTAATCACAACTATTGCTCCAACAAAATTGCTTTGGCCAAACTCTGCTCATGTTCCTTTAAAACAGTCTCAACAAAAATTACTTGGTCTGGGCCATGAAAAAGCAAAGAAATTTAGTTTTGAAGATATACTAACTTCCTGTAGTGTGTTAAAGAGATTACAGAAATCAAGTATAGCGTAACAGAATAATTTGTGACACATTATTTTAGCTGTACAGCTCAGCACACTCCTTGGAGCAGTATTTATGATCACACACGGCAAGCTTTGATGAGTGCATGCCATCTGCTGGAACCAAAAAGGCTTCTTACAGAGGAAATCCTAAAAAGCAGCAATGTTTCACCCAGTGTAAAGCATCTTCTTCATTGTCTCATTTACCTTCATAATTAGGGTTTGGAACCTTTTTTTCATACTGTGCCTTTAAAACAAATGAAAAACAGTAGTAAACACACTGCCATGACATTATTGGGAAAGGAAGGAAAAGTTTCCTATTCATATGGACTAGTGGTTTATTCTAGTAGCTGCATGAAATGGAATGGACATTCAGATAAATGGGATCTGTTTCTATTGTTCTCTCCTTACCAACACATCAGAGATGTCTGCTAGGAAACTACACCCAGAAAACCAACAGTACTAAGATGGGAGCTCACAAATACAAAACAGCTTTTACAAAGAAGTGTGTATTTAGGATTATGGGCCTGAAGATAGATTAATGGGTTGTTTTCTACCTTATATACTTCCACCTTATACAGTATAATATACCTTATATATTATATACTTTCTACCTTATATATGTGATGCCCTCAGAGCACGAGCTACTCTGTCAAAGGACCTGCCTTTGTCTCCCCCAGGTCTGCTTACACTCATTTTACAGATGCAAAAAGAGTTGAGAGAATTTCAGTGCTGGCAGGAACAAGATTATTTTTGGCATTCCATAAGTCTCTATCCTAGCAAGACATTTTCTTGAACATTTTATTTTTGCTGCAAATACTAAATAAGTATTGCCCACTTGACTGTAGTACAACACTTCGGGTAGCCTCAGCTGAACTGCTTTAGTTCAGCCTGGTGGTGCCCTCTTAGGGAGATGCTCCACTTCCAGACAGAGCAGCATAGTTAATATATGTGCTGAGGACAAATCTTTATATCAAAAGTTGTGAGGCTCTACAGCAGGATGCATTACTCTGAGCTCCAGCAGCTGGTTTTCTGCATGATACAACTACTGTCACTGCATGAGGATGCAATAGCTTCTGTGAAAACTAGGATGGGTTTTCTAACCTTAGCCAAATTCAACCATGGAAACTTGAATTTTTCAAAGTTAGTGGAAATCGAAAAAGGTTAATCTTCCAAATTATTCCGTGCTCCTCACCCTAATGGCTCTTAATATGAAGACTGAAGCCGGTCAAACTAGAGGCCTCATTTAATCCAGTTTGAAATCTCTGACAGTGACCAGCTCAAGACACCCAGGACACGACTGTAAGACAAGCATGTAGTACAGAATTTCCCAAAGTATTGTCCTGATATTCATCAGCCTATGGGTTGTGGATTTCAAGTGTTACCCAGCCATAGACTGTAAGGCTCCTTCAGTACAAAGTTAGAAAAAAAAAGCATAACCCCACATCAAAAGCAATTTTTCCCATTCTTCCTTGTGAGACATAATCCAGACGGCTTAAGGAGACCAAGCCTGAGATGGCATTGGGAACCTTTGTAAAATATGCCACACAAATAGAAAGCTTGAAGAGTTTTAGCTTGAATTATGCTCAGTTACATCCCAAGTCATAAATTGCAGAATGATCTTAACCCCAACCGCATTTACTATAGCTGTTTTCCATGGTGAATTCCAATGCGTATTATGTAAACACCATCTCCAGCAACATGGTGATGTATTGCAGAATGCTTTAGTCCAAGGAATAAAACGTCTAAGCCAAATAATGAACCCCTATGAGCTAAAGCCTTTTACTGAGCTTTTACTGAGATTTCTACTACAGTCACTTGAACGTTCACCTATGTTAACTCAGCAGCTCTTACACATATCCTTAAAGTTAAGTATATGTTGATCTGGTTGACTCAACTGGTCCCCAGTCAAGGCAGGAAGATACAGCCCTGGAATTTACTAGGCTATTTATTGTAATAAAAACCTTACAAGAGAACTGCAAACAGAAAGCAATCACTGCCTAAATAATGATCACGGGAAACATAGTTTTTTGACTAACAGCTGTACGTATCCTAGCTTATCTTTTTAATGCTGACTAAATATTAGGCTTCTAAGTACTTGGGGACTTCAAAGCCAGTGCTACTTTAAAAAACCCTGATGTGTTTTTCATTATATGCAGATCATCTAGAAAATTCTGACTTTTAGGACTATGGGAGGCTTTTGCTTACATTGCTTTTATTTACTACATTTGTATTTTGTTGTTTGAAAACTTTAATAGCAATGCACACTTCAAACAATAATTCATTGCTGTCATATTGTCATCTGTAGCCAGAAGTGAGCTGGAGTCCCAGCTGGCTGTACTGCTTCTGACTCCTGTCACTCTCCCTCAAACTCTGGCTCTCAATACAGAGTACCACGGGTGTCCTCAGTGCGAGCCAGTGGACATTTTGATTACTTACATCTTACAGCTTACTCCTCAAAGAGTTTATTCTGTCAAAAACAACAAAGTGGGGAAGCAGATACGATGAACATGCTAAAAATACAATGCACTAGGTAATGCTATGGTTGTGCCCACATTCTAGGGCAAGACAATGAGTCTCTTTAATCTCTGGTACTTTTCTGCCTGACAGGTGACACCAATCAAAGGTCAAAAGTTTGTACCACTGAAATACTTGAAAAGTTCTAGGAATGAAAACTGTGATTGTGCATTTGTGTGTCTTTCCTCAGACATCATAGAGTCAATGACTTGAACTTACCATGTATTTTTGTTGTCTTCCCTGCTCTCTTTCTGTCCAACTCAAGTCTCATACACTAACCTCACTACTTTCTGATTACTCAAAACTACAGGTTTTCATGGTTGTATTTATTGTAACACAATTTAACAGGCTGGTCTTGCCATTCTTGAAATACTTAACTTGGTTTCTTCTGCTGTTAATGCTTCTTTAGGTGTTGGTGCAATCCAAATATCACCCCATTGCTCTGTGAGCGGCCAGAGGTCATTACCCAAGCAAATGCTTCCCATGACCATATGCCTTTTGGTCACCGCACCATTCATATGGCACTGCTCACAGTGTGTTTCAAAATACACAAGTGTCCTTGAGGACATTCACACAAGCACTGTGGCCATCCCCAACCGTAATAAGCAAGATCCTTCAGCCAGTGGAAAGCAGCAGATTCATCAAAATCAAAATGTTTGCCCCAGAGAAAATAGCAGGATTAACCTCTTTAAAAGGTGCCCCCAGCATTTTATCTGACCATTTTCTCTCTCTGTCTCTTGTCCCCTTCATCTGTCCCTATTCCTCTCTTCCACAGTAGCAGGTGGCCATTCCCCACTCCTTGTCCCCCACCACCTGCCCACAGAGAAGCTGCATGCACAGGGGGGCTTCCCAGCACCCGGGTAAAAGCCACTTCCTAGGAGTGTATGAAAGCCACATTTGGGAAATTTCAAGCCAGAACCAACGCATTACCCCTCTTAAAATAATTATTACATTTATTATATTTCTTGACAGGTGCACTTGACCTTTCAAGGTGCAAAAGTAAAGTTTGTTTCAATGGGCTGCAGCCAACTCTCCCGGCCAGCTTCCTTAGCCCGTTGGAAACACCACCGTCTGCAGCTTTCCTGGCATGGTATCAAGTATTACTTCTCACAGTCTTCAGAAGGATTTTGCCTGGCAGTGATGGCACCATCTATAAAGGATCTCTTCTCCCTATTGCTACACAGCAGAAATCTGTTGGAGAAGAACGGGCATACCTTTTGCTGGTAAAGAATGAGGCGTTTCTTCCAAAGCAAGTTATCTTATGCATCGATACGCAGTGCAAGGCAGACCAGGCTAAACCAAAATCCAGTTTCCTAAGGACTGCACGGAGCTTGAATTTTGGCCCAGATTAATGTAAATTTGGGGACACTCAGGATTTCCTCTTTTTTTTTTTTTTTTTTTCAGTTCTGGGCTTTAATTGTCAGGTGACAATCTCATCATTTTATAATATAATTCACTTTATTGCAAGCTTGGATTTATTCCTAGTCTGCATCTTTCTTCCTTATTCTGCTTTAAATTCTCCAGCAACTGGAGCTTAAAATACCTAATAGAAAAAAGCAGCTTCATCTGAGCAGGAGGATGTGATTCTAGTGACCTGAACAGCACAAGGGCTCTGTTTCAGAGGAAAGAAGACCAATCTGAAATGGCCCCGGTAATCTGACATGTCCACTTTTAGAGTGACAGGAGCTAGAAAACATGATTTATGGTGAAGGTATACTCCTCGCATCTTTCTTGACGTACCTACACGCTTGATTCCCCACAGTGGTTTGAGAGCTGGTGCAGACTTGCAAAGGCAGCAAAGGCTTGGGCAGAGTAGCACTGAACAGCACCTCACACCGTTGCACTTCTTGGTGTACAATACAGGGTCCATTAGGCACCAAAAGAGTTCAGTTAAATTCCAGCATTTTATGGCATCAGACTGTGCCCTGAATGCAATTCTAAGTACTCTAGCCTCCGAGAATTTCCTTAGTGTTAAGTACTATTGAAACTGTCTTTGGTCATTTCCTAAATCCTTTCTTTCCTCTCTGCTATGGGTGATATGGCTAGGTATAACCTTGTAATGAGCCAGAAGGCTCTTCATTGCAAGCACAAAGGATTCTTAAATGCTACCAGAGACAGAGGATTTCTTATACAAAAGGAAGCATCTGTCCTAGCTGGAAAAGGAAAGCTGACTACAGAGAGACCCCTTTTGTTTAATTTGTAAATGGCCATCGTGTCTAATTCAATTACCTGGGGTACGCTGATACAGTAAGAGACTACCAGTGAACTGAATTTATCAACAGTAAAAATAAGAACAACTGTTAAATAGCAGAAGCTGAGGTTTGCATAGAAAGATTTTAAGATGTTAAGTGTTGAAGACAGCTGTCTTCAACAGTAACCCAACGTATTTCATAGTTTTCCAAAGGCCAACTCCAATGTGCCCTGTGGCCTGAGCCCTTGTTCCCTAGCCAGCTTCCCTAGAAGACTGTTAAGTCTTATTACAAGTTGTTTACACTGCATTTTATGTCATTTGAAGACGAAAGGCACTGAAAATCAAAGTTCTTCATCTAGGCACAAGATAAATGTGTAAACAAAAAGCCACTGCAGTTCATCTTAAACAAAGTGCTTCTAATATTTTCTGGACTAAAAACCTATACTTTAGACTGCATATAGCCAATAGAAAATAGTTCATGATCACCCATTCTTCTACATATCAGCTATCCCACCAACACTTTCTATTAGCCCTCTCTATGCCTGGGTCACTACCTCAAAGTCTGAAAATTATTCTACAGCAGCAAATTGATGGCAATGACTACCTTGCGACATAACCTCACCCTCTCTGTAAAACCACTCCTCTGCCACCCATTTCAGTATCTCTGGTAACATCTACTTGGTTTTTATCTCTTCTGGTTTCCAATTCCATATTTAAGAGAATGAAGTGTTACTGTCATTAAGACTCTGTAAGATGGACACTCTCTAATTAAAAGGGGAAGTCCCTTACTTCATTCATGTGTATGTCAAAGATCATATTTCAACTCCCTTTGCTCTTACCTTGGAATGTAAAAGGTTGACCCTCCACACTTCCCAATTAGAAGTTTTTCTGCTTAAAAGAGAGTCTAAGAACAAAATTATTCACATATTTTCTACGAAGTGTGACTTTGTAGTGGACTGGTATGTTACAGTCTAGACCTACAGTCTACTTCTACAAGAAATAATAGCTCTTTAGACTAATATTCTGTAAAATAATGTGCCAGACTATTAATAAGCATCACATAAAAGAAAGCTCACCTTCATGCTGAATCCTGAACCATGTTTTTCCTCTGTATTAATTAGCTTTTCCAAGTTAACCAAGGTCAGTATATCTCTTTTTTGTCTCTCGCTTGTCCCTTTAATCTCCTTATGTTTCATTTCTTTTCTGAGCTGCCACCTCTCACACACTTACAGAGACATGTGGTTTATAGGAAATTTTTTTTAAGGCCTCAGCCCGCTAATGAATTGTCTTGGGTTTTTTCTTTGTTTGTTTTTTTTGGTTGGTTGGCTGGTTTTTTTGTTTGTTTGTTAGTTTAGTTTAGTTTTGTTTTGTTTTGTTTTTCCTGACATATCTACAGAGGAAGAGGTGATTCCCTTCTCTTGGTTGCGTAGACGTGTATGGGAAGGAAAGACCCGGCTCTACGCGTGACCAAAATTAGGAGTACATAAAGCTCAGCAATAATCTCTTTCCCCAGTGCAAAGGAATTTACTAGATGGGACTTCACCACGTCTCTCAATTGAGTGCCTATTTATTCCTAATTCAGGCCTCAGTCAAAATTCAGGGCTTGAGAAAATCCAGTGAGAGAAAGTTCTTAACATATTCCCAGAGCAAAATATTTCAGTTCAGATATGCTAAAACGAAGGTCTGTAGTTAACTTGGGTCCATATAATTTATATCTGTGTAAGGGACATTAACATGACTCACTGTTCCTGTCACAAGACATAATACGACCTTTAGCGTAGCCTATTAAGGAGAATGGGAAAGCATCTGGGTCCCCAAATTACAACTGCTATAGCAAGCAACAGCATACCACATCGCAACAGTCTGATAATTCAGCCAAGATAGTTTTGATCCAAGTTTAGTTTGAAGTTCCATAGGAGGAAAAGAAAGCATGCCTCAAGATCTCTGTCTACACATTCCTTCCTGATACAGACTCTCAGGCAGTTTTAACATCTGCTATAAAATCAGATTCACAAAATTACCCCGATTTTCTTAATCCCTGAGCCATGTCTCTATGATAAAAGAAATGAAACATCCTAGAATTCTGGAAACCCTGTTTTAGTTTAGTTGTGACTTACATTATTGATGCAATGTCATGCTTTTCTCTTGGAATCATAACCACATCAGTTGTCCAACACAAATAAAGCAATATATATGTGCTCTTGATGCACTCTTTGCATAAAATATAAGAAAGAAAAATCCCAGAGGTCTACTAAATGCAAAAATGCAAAACCAAAACAAACATGTCATCACTTCTTGCCAGGAGACATGCTCGTAACACCACTCTTCAGTGTATGTCCTCAGGGAGAAGTTAAATTAGCAGTAGATTTATGATTTCTACTCTTCAGACTCCTGACTAGGGGTCACATGAATGATGATGAAGATTAAAGTGCAGTGAATCTTCATACTGAAGCAAAAAAAAATTACAGCTGCTGATTTTGCTCATTATTGCTAAAAAAAAAATCTATGTTATATATATTATGTGCAACCATATACATGGTTGCACATAAAATCTAGGAACTTTTTTCCCCTAAAAGCAAAATCTAAAAGCAATTAAAAATAAAGTTAGAGTGAAAAAATTTAGCAGCCTTAAGCATTCCTGTCACTATTGGTCAGGATTATAGCATTCCTAAATCCCAAAGTGGTTATGTTAAAATGCTGCATCCGTTCTATGTCATTAAGTAGATTTAACCCATAGACTAGTTATGAACTTAAAAATAAAACAAAAATCCTAAAATAAAACAAAAATCCTAACAGCAATTAGGCTTTAAAAATGAAATATATACTAATAAATTTACTATGTTTTTTCTGATATAAATCCAGCAACTTGAAATTCACATGGAAAATTGTGTTGAATGTGAACAATCAGAGTTTCAAAAAAACAGAGCTCAGTGTTTCTATTTACTTCTGTCTGTCTCCTTGTGCCCAGCAGCCCAACCTAAAGGCCACGGGTTTGGCTCTTTCACATATGAAATCCTTCTCTTGCTTCCCTTCAAGGTAGAAGGGAAAAAACTTCCAAAGAGGAACCGTTACAACAGAAATATTCACACATGAAATGCGTTTTTCTCAGTGTGCTATTAACGGTGCTGTGGAAATAGACCTTAACATGAAGCCTAAAGTGGAATTTGGCCAGAACATCACCCGGCTCCCTGTCTCCCACTCGCCTGGGGCTTCAGCAGGCGTTCCACGGCAACACACAGCCTCCAGCCCGTGCTATGAAGGAAACTTGTACCACAGATACGTGAAGGAAAGAGAATTAATAACCAGATGTTTCTTGTCTGTTGCCATTTTCAACAAGGAAATGTTCATCCTTTGCACATGACCCCTGCGTGAGGTGCTACTGGGGTAGGAGAGCTTATTCCTAAAATCCTTTGCTGGAAGAGGACTTATGGCACAGCAGCGGTGAGAAAGGTGTTACAGAAACCTTGCAACTGTATTGCCCCGGAGAGACGCAAAGTCTGTTCTCCTCTGCAGCCGGTTGTCTTCCCTTCTGTCTCTTCTGGCAGGGGCTACGAGACACGATGGTGCCACACACGAGCGCAGCGGCTCGCTTGTGCTTCCCCTCCCCTTGCCATTCACCAAGAAGCAGGCACGATCGGACTTTTAAAATTAACCTTCTTACCACGGCTTAATCCTGAAACCACGAGTAATGCCTGGTGAGAGTCATTACCTGAGCAGTTTCAGTGTAGGAGGGAGTACGTGAAGCAGAAGTGAGGTGCCCGGCGAGCGCGGGCTGCGGCACCCGTACGGCTCTGGGGGAAGACGGGAGCCTGGTTTGGTCCTGCACTGCCTGGAAGCTTTAGAAGAAGGGCTGTCTCACAGTGCACATGTATTTAATTCCTCCTGCTCCTTGCTAGAGATTTTCAACCTTAATCTCCCTACAGCTTGAATTAACTTTTTTTTTTTTTTTTTTTTTTACTGCAACTGGTCATAAAAAGGGGGGGGGAGGGATTATTTGTTTTTAACAACCGAATTTGCTGTACCTATGCCAACCAACCCGTAACCAAAGAGAAGTATGAAATGTGGGATAAAGATTCAAAATGAGAGATTAATAAAGAAGAAAGTAAGAAAGCAAACAGCTTGAATGAATGGCACCTTTGATCTTTGTAAAGGCATGTGGAAGTCTTAATTCTGGTTTCACACTTTGCATTCTGACATAAAAGGGGTGTACACAAGGGAAAGGGAAAGAGGGAAATTTGAATGGGAGCCATTAACTTCTAAAGATCGGGACAGGACCTCTTCGTAAGAAGGACACTGTCTCTTACTTTACTTTAATATACAAGGAAAAAAATCCTCCCCAAAAGCAAACTTTGCCATGGGTACACTCAAACCTCAAATCTTTGGAGGGGCATGCAGCTTGTAATATTGTGCAATTAAAAGTGCTGGAGTGAACAAAATGTTCTTTCTGATGGAGTAGCTTTGGCTAAGATCCTGTTTTAGTAAAGCTTCAGGAGCTGCATCTGTGACTGGCACCCAGGATAAAGGTTAGCAGACAGCACACACCAGGCTGTGGTCACTCTCCCTGCTTAGCTGCTGGGTTTTTGCAGATTTCTCTCTCAGTTGGTTACAGATGGACGCATAGGTACAACCTAGATTCACATGTCAAAACAAGCAATGGGAAAAACAAACATGGAGGGGGAAAACAACTGTTTCAAAAGAATTTGCTAGGGCCTGTGAAACCTCTGAGCTGATGGCAAACTATTGCCAGTCTGAGTCTGCCCTAGTCCAGACCTGGTGAACTCCAAGACTGTCATACTTTGCTCTTACAGACTTCCATGGGTTCGTTCAGAGGACAAAGAGAGGACAACATGGATGTTTTGTACAAGGATGCCTTTGCTCTGTGATGTGCTTTATATGTTCATGCTCATGCTCGTAACACAGTTTCACCTCAGGTTTCAAAGGAGCAAGACAGTACCTTGGAAGATCTTCCTTCTGCTCAAGGATTAGAGACTGAGCTCAGCCGGTGGAGGCTCCAGTGCTGGGGCTGTGGGTGTGTGCAGCTTCCTAGTGCTGGGACACGTACACGAGGAACGGTGTCATGATCTCATGGGCTTGTCTGAGACGATAATGCTAAAGGTCTTAAAGAAAAAGCCTGTGTGAATACTTAGCCTGACCCAAACTGCCTTAAAGATCACTCAGCTATCACTGGACGTATCCCCCTGGAGCAGATGCCTCCGGAGCCCTTTTCCACAGGCAATGAAAAGGCTACAGACAGGAAAAGTAACTCAGAATCACAACAACCAGAACTGAGGATTGTAATGAAAACTGCTTGGGACTTGGAGCAGTTGGTGATATTTAAAATACTATAGGAGTATAATATTCAAATTATGCCACCCTGGGCTAGTATTGCAGTCCTTCCCTCTAAGGCACATCATGTCTCTGCATGACCCAGTCAGAGGTTCTCTCTTCCGAGTCAGCTGCGTGATAATTATCATATTATATTTTAATGAAAAATCCAAAGCTAAAGTTACACAAGGTGAGTTCTTTGCAAGCAGTAACTTCTCCAAAGGAAGCAGAAAGGTACTGGAATGAAAGTTCCCATTATTCCACAGCAACCAACGGAGATGACCAGGTGCAGAAGGCAGCACACCACGCGCCCTCCTACGTGTGTGAGCAGAGCATGTTTCCCTTGGGTGCAGTTCTCCAGAACCTAGAGCCACAAGGCTCTAACACAAGTGACTTGCTAAAGGTTATACAAGTTGAGACAAACTCCAGATCTCCTCTCTTCTTCAAAAAGTGTTCTTCAAAAGACTTCACGCTTTTGAACCTGAACCAAACCATACTAAGGTTAATGGAGGATTCCTATTTCTTGTAGTGATTTTCAGAGAAAGCAGTAAAACCTCAGGGGTACCTGATAGGATGACATGGGCTCCTTGCTCTCTGAAAATGTTGAGCAGCATGCCAGGAAGGAGATGGACCTGAGTAGGAAGAAGGAGCTATCCCATTCTTGCTTTTGTAGACACAGATCGCATTCACTCAGTCCTGCTTTCATGCACAATCTCTCCTCAGTTGCTCAAGCAAAACAAAGCAGCTGGCAATAGATTTTGTTTTATATCTTGCTTGGAAAAAAAACCCCAGATGCAAGCACATCCGGGCAGCACACCATCCTCCCTCTGGGCATAAAAGTCTGACAGTGATGGTGGGCAGAATGCTCAGAGGTTTGACTGTGCCCCATAGTACATTTTGTCACACTCAGCAATTGGGTTCTTTCTTAGGAAGCTACATAGGGTGACAACTGTAATATCCTGGCATTTGTACTGAGAAACACAACACTTAAAGCTGAGGGTGCACAGACCAGAGAAGCCTCCACCTCATTTCTTGCACTCCTCTTAAATACTGTGTAACAATCCCATTCAATGTATATCTGTGCCTTAGCACCCCCTTACACACAACAAAGAATAAGGATCTGGAAAAAAATCCAATTTCTTCATGCCCTTTGCAAGTTATTGGCTTCACTACACAAAGGTCTATCCAAAAAGACAGACTAACTAAATTGTTAAGAGCAGCACTTCTATTTCTGTCTGGTGTGGAAGTTGTTCCCTGCAATCTCACAGATATTAACCCATTCTTTCCCTCCCTGAGACACCTCTTCCCAAGACTTACACTATATTTAGGCCAGTTTTCTCTAGCTCAGTTACAAAGCTGTCAAGTAATAACAACAAAAAAAAAATTCTATATTGATATACTGTGCATGGGAGCTTCAAATATTTTTTTCAGCAATTAGGGTATGCAATGCCATCAAAGAACACTCCCATCTCCAAACTTTTGTTACTGGAACATGGAAATTATTGGCTATGCAAGTTTCTTTTGGGGATACTAAGTGTAGATGTGCAATGTTTGGGGGAAAAAAGGCTTCCATACAACATTGTCAAACAAATACCTAATTATTTCCATAAGCAGAACACCCTCTGAGTTTTTGGGAGTGTATAGCTTAGCTCCAAAGGAAAGAACAGATTTATTTTTAAAACATGCAATATTGGTGTGAGCTGAAATAAACTCAGAATAACAATCAGTCCCCTTGTTTCAGGGAGCACTCTTGCAAACAGAACAAGAGGAGGTGCCTGCATGATTTACTACCCAGCCACATACACTGAAAGAATTCGTTTTAGTTTTACACATGCAGTGTGGCAGTTATTCAAAACATTTGCCTTTAGGAATGTTTTTCATCACAGCTTTTTGCTGAGATGTTCTTTCTTTCTAGACTTCCCAGTCTGGGTTTGAAAAACAAACAGAATCTCTGCATTTGTTTGTTTCTTTTTCATTTAAAAAATATAAAGTTCATGAGAATATGAAAAAAAATATTATTAAATATATAAACAGTTGTCAGTTTAAAAGAGAGACAAAAACAACGAGTCCAAGAAAAAGCTAAGTTCCTTGTCCTACAGGGAAATATTTCAAAAGTGCTATAGGAAAACGCGGAAGAGTTACACTGCTGATCACATCCGTTTTCCTTTACAGTCAGTGGAAGCCTTGCCCATAGGCGTAGCCTTTTTAAATTTATCCAAGGAGAAAAATAAAAGTAAACCCCACAACCAATGCACCATGGGAAAAAGTGTCAACCAGCAGGAAAGAAGTAGTGCAGCAGACTTGAAAGAAAGACTGATCTTGGACCAGAAACATATGCAGGAATTTCATGATACCTGGCAAGTATTTCAAAGGGCTAACTGAAGACAGTTCATTGTAGGCATCATCAAATGCTCCGTAGGAGATAGGACAGCTGCTGAAAGGCAAAGATACACGCTCCAGTTCTTTTATCAGTGCTTTTCTTCTACTGTGAATTTGAATCAGGATATGGGTTATAATGGCAACTGCTAGGACAATTTGGCACTTCTAAGAGAAAACGTACAGTAGAGTAAATATCAGCTTTATAGACACTGATGGAGACAAGCTAGTAAATGATGAATTAGTTCACCAGCATTTTTTATAGCTATAACTCCTTTAGCCTTGTACTTGACTCTATCATGGGTTTAGTGTTACTTGGTGATCTGCCAAACTTCTTTGCACCTTTGCTCACCTGCCAGCGCAGTATGTCTAATGCTGCCCACAACAGCATTCCTAAAATGCAGAAACGTGTTTGAAGGCCACTACAGAGATACAGCGGTTTTATTGCTGTTTTATTTCAGCTTGGAGAAGGAAATCTGAAGGGGCAGAGGGGAAGCAGCTGCCTAGTGGAGGAGGCCAGCAGCGCAGGCAGCGGGGACGATGCCAGGGACCCAGCACCGCGAGACTGGAGGCAGAGCCTTGAGGCTTCGGCCACTTTATGCTCCTTGACAATCTCCTGATCCTGGAAACCACACAAATAACTGCCTCAAAACAGAAACCTGGGGGAAAGCCTCACAGCTCAGCAGCACAGTATTTCTCTTGGGCTGGTGGTGGTAGACAAGGTACCTGTTTTGGCAGCCCTTATATAGCCCAGAGCTCTCCGCAGGTTGTTTTCCAATGAAAGGAAACACTGACTGTATTCAAGGTCCTTGCATAGCAACCCTGAATGATTCTAGCTGTATAAACTAAAAGCCAGTGTGCTTTTCTTACCCTCCCCCTCCTCCTGGCACTCTTCCAGAGAGCGAATCAGTCTGTAGTGCATCTTCCTCACCTCAAGCACAGATATGATCTCTGCAAACGTGTATCCGAATCCTTTTATGCTATGCACCTTTTGCCTTGAGAGGGAAAATAATTTTTTAAGACCTTTATGGAAAATGCTTAGGCGTCATTATATTTGTGATGTTTCTTAAGAACAATTTTTCCCTACTCCCCTGGATTTGACATTGGCATCACTTCTAGGTAGCTTTTATTTTGCAAAGTTAATATTAGGACTCACATTCCTTATATCTCAAAGATCATCAGCATGGGAAGATCATGTATGGTAAGCTAGTGTGTGTCAATGCACGCTTTGCATAATTGCCTGTGTAGACGTAAGCTACTCTTGGTGCTCTCTTCCAAAGCAGAGTCCTAGACACAATACAGAGAAATCCATAAAAAACCTTAAAGTACTTCCTAGTAACTTTATTTCATAACAACCCATCCCGTGTTTAATGTGTCAGAACGCTAGATCCCAGTCACCACAATAAGAATCAGAAGTGATTTGCAGGAACTATGTTACAATGATAATAATACATAGCAATTTTCCATAGAACAGAGATCTAAATCTCACTCATACAATGACATTCAAAAATACTGTCCTTAGGAAAAGTCTATAAATGACCTGACCCTCAGGTTTATTACACCAGTCTTAGAGAAGTCTGATTTTCCTGGGTCTAATTCTCCTTATGCTGGCATCAGACAATTTGTACTGGAGTCAATGAGAACTGCAGTGAGAACATGGACCATCAGTTCCTTGGATTCACTCTTGCCATTGTATCACTGCCCATGAAATGAAAATTAAGGCAAAATCCTGCCACGCTCTCAGGCCAGAGTCACCATAGCTTTATTCCTCCTTTTTAATTTTGTTATACCAGTTAGCTTAAGAGAGTTACAACAGCATAAAATTAAACTGAACAACAATGCAGCATTTTGCTGTCTGCTCAATTAGTTTACTTCGCTGCCGATAGCTAATCATCTAAACATTTTCCTCTCATGCTTTACCACTGACTTAATAAACCGTTGTGCTCTTATTTTCAGATTCTAGGACAAATTTCATCAAAAAGCAGGGTGCTTTAATCCAGACAATGTACTAAACTCTTATTTTGCTCTGATTACACTTCCCAAATGGTGTCTTTACAGAGGGAAAACAAAGAGGAAGCTAAGAAAGCCTAGCAAATTAAATCCCATTTGTGACTAAGCAGAGTAACAAACGTTATTAGAAAAGTGGAATATGCCACACAAATTTGCAACAAGCTAATAGTGGGCTAGACACTGTCACCCCTATTCACCATGAGAATCATCAGGCTTCAACTCAAGACTCTTCTCAAAATGCGGCCAGTATTATAATGTAGAAGGACAAATAAAGCAAGATTTTCTAGAAAGAAAACAAATACTGAAAAATAAGACATACATCACTGGCCTTTCTGTCCCAATGAGAACACCCCCTTTATGTGAGCAGGCAGAACACTTAATGACCCATCAAACAGGGCAACTGATTTAATCTTGCAAAGTTATTCACATTTTTCCACATCCGAAGGCCAGTCCGTGATTTTGAGAGTGTACACTGAGATGCGGAGAACAGACTATCTCTAATTTGGTCCAAAGTGCCAGACACATAAGCACCATAACACTGCAAACTGAGGCTAATCCCCAAAGACATCTTCCTGACATTCTTCAGCAAGAAGCAAAATAACTTCCATTTATTATCTGCGAGTTAAAGTAGACTCTCTGAACAGATGTAAAAAGGTAGAGTTTTCATAAAACAAGGGTTCTTTTTGCAAGGTGTATACAAGAGAGGCCCTGAATCTTACCTGCTGGTGAAATGGAAACAGGTTATGCTGAATATAGCAAACCATCATTAAAATACCACATTAAAAAACCAAGTGCCTGATAGCTTTATTGTGGTGGGAACAAATGGGGATTTTTATTCTGTGGTTGTACAGTGGGAACTGAGTACTGGACTGCATCTCTTGTAAGCTTTAATACAACAAATGTCACTCTTCTCATAAAAAGTTAGGTGTTTAAGACGTAACAGCAAGTGGGGATAAGAAAAGCATTCCATTGTGAAACAGGCTGCTCTATGGGAGAGACACTATTTTCTGTCTGTGGGTGGCGTAGAAAGAAGGAAAAGAACTTAAAAGTGCAGCAAGGAGGCTAAAGTTAGGTGTTATGAAAACTCTTCTACCCTGCAGAAGTAGCCTGCAGAGGCAGGGGATGTCCTTTACTGACCTTCTAGATTAAGCAAAAACCTGTCGTCAGAAATGTGACCAGAACCATTGATCCTGTCTCAGATGAAGGATGGAAAACCCCCTTGTGTCCCTTGCAGCGTTATTTCCTGACACTACAATGATTGGGTTACTGTGTTGTTTTGGTTTCCACTAATGTGCAATAAGCATTAATACAAACAAACAGCAAAGGTCTTTGGTTGCTTGATTGTATTTCATCTCTTACTAATTATCAGTCTGCCTCACACAGTGAATGGATTGTACAGTTTATGCCGGGCAGAGGAGTCACATTGCTCTCTGTGAAGCAGGTTTGATGGGCTAAATCCCAAACAGTGGTGCCAGGTTGTTTGGGATGTACAGCACCCTGCCACTTCCCACATATCAAGGCCTTTTTAGGCCAAAGATTTCAGTGATGTTCATTAGTGGGAAGATTCCCACTGACATGTCTATATGTATGCTAGTTTAATAACATGGTTAAAAGGCAATTTAACCAATAAAATAATGCAGAATTTCTTTTTTCTTCAAAAATCCAGGATACCACCACATCCCATCTAGTGCAGAGGTATTAAAATTCATATTTTGCAATTCACAAAACGAGATGGGTGCTTATTCATTGCTGTATTGTGCTTCCATGTTGTACAGTGCAACCAGTGCTTTAAGCACTGGTGTCTATTTATAGTCCTTGTACCTATTGATGGATAAAAGCATGACAGTTTATTTTTAGTGAACTTTTTTTCCAAAGAGTTTTATTTTAAAGCCTGACTAATCTTTGCTGCACCACAGACTAGGCTTATCTCTTGATAAATCTTAGCTTAGATTGATGGTGAGCTGCAAGAAGACACCAAATGCTTTTTCAATTAATCCTCTTTTATATCCACCCTTAGAAAAGGGTAAGAAAGGCACAGAAAAGAGCCAGAAGGCAAGCAGTGCTTCCCTGGAATCCTAGTGCAACCTGGAAAAGGTGGGGGAGCCACAGGCATTTAGTCGTCTTCTGTTCCTTACCATGGTCTTTGTAGCAGCTCTACAACACATGAATTTGTCCACTCTGCCTGCAGTTATTTCACTGCACCTCAAAGAGTCAGGAAAACATGCATTGGATTTGCTTGCTCCTATTTTCTTACTTTTATGTTAGCCTCTCTAAGATGTTGGAAAAAGAGAAGGGCTGAGGGAGAAAGGGATTTCAATTTACAGAATGGTGCATTTTTAGATACATATTATTGTTAAATTTTAATACGTTATAAAAACAGTGCCAAAGCCATCAACAGTCTTTAAAGCCTTTCTACTGGAGCCTGTGATTAGCAATTCCACAGCCTGAACCTGGGAGACAGAGAGAGACAAAGGCAGGCAGACAGACACACCTCTTGTCTGTTCACAGACTTGCAGCTGCTAATTCTGAGTGTCCCCTTCCCCTGTACTGGGAGACACAGGGTATGTTTATTTCAGGTGGCATAAAGGTTAGGGTCGCTTGGCCATCATGCAATAATTAGGAGGGATTTCTCCAGTGTGAGGGAGGTCCCAGAGGCAGAAATCCACACGTATGTGTACAGCAGGCATATGGGTGGATATGGGAAACTATGGGAAAGGCCGTTTCACACACAAAAGAGCTGTGAGGAGGACAAATAGCCGACTCCATCTGTCCTGATGTGACAACCTAGACCTTGGATTGATCTCAGCTGGGTAGAAATAGAGAACCAAATATGTTTTCCTAATCTGTGCTGGAGTAATGGCCATGTGGAAAATGGGGGAGCTCTGGCAGGCACCTCCCCATTTCACCATGTCTCAGGCACAGACCTTAGTCTGATTTTCTTCAGTAAGAAAAAAAACGTTGGCTTTAGCTTCCTAATGTGCTCTGCAGACAGGAAGAATGCATCCTTTATTCTTCCAAGTAACCGCACAGGCACCGCTTATGAGAGCAGACCTTGCAAAACCAGGCTTGAACCCTTCTGCCCCATGCTTAAATAATCCTCCTTTCCTTTCCATTTCAGGGAGGGAACTAAGAAGATACAAGTACAAGAAAACACTGCATAATTCACATTTTTGGTGAAATGACACCTAGATGTACTATTCAGCTTGAGATGTTTATTGAAAGCTGGGCAATGGAATGCCTCCTAAGAGTAAGTAAATGTCTCTAAAAATATTTGACTAAATCTTACAAACAAGACTCTAGTTGTAGCATTTTGCCCTTCTTGGGGCATGAATTTCAGTGCTTAAATCCCCCGGCCAATCCCCCTAACACCTCTGCAGGGAAATCAGCTTAACATGCGCCAACCTGCAGAGAGGCTGGTGGCCATCAGCTGTCCGCACGGGCGCCCAGGCCGGCTCGTGGGACGGAGGGAAAGGTACACGCTAGGGATGGGTGGGGAATGGCAAAAAGCAGCATTGCTCTTCTTACAGTCAGAACTTCTGGGCTTTCTGGTGGTTCTCTGTTTTTATCTCAGCCATGAAGCAATGACTGCGTTCAGACCAGCACGTTAAGCACATCAAAGGCTCGGGCTTCTCCCACTCACCCGTACGTGCCACACCCCAGCCTTCTTTTGGGAGGTCTGTGACAGCCCACGGGCTGAACGGTAATCAACAAAGAGCAGGCAAAAAATATATATCATCCCTAAGCCTTGTGAATTTTCATGAAGGTTTACTGATTTTTCTTTTTTCTTTTTTTTGTCTGCTTTATCTTTTTCTTTCCCTTTTTCCTATTCCTTTTTCTTTTACCAACTTCTTCCTTTCTTTGCTTTTTGCCATCCGATTTGTAATGTTTCTTTTTTCAGTTACAAGCAGGAGGGAGTTGCCTTGAATATTCCCGAAACATGATTCTATCTGGGTTTACTGAATAGCTAAAGTATCTGCTAAGGACAAGCCCACTGCTAATGTTGTGGCCCCACACATTCCCCACAGACCACCTCTTTTCCCCCCTGCTGTCTAGTTTTCAGTGGATTACATTTCAGGATCGCTGCTTGGCCTTAGTAAATAGAACATTTCCTACCACAGACTGCACCCTACACGGAGAAGGAGTATTTTCTTTCCTGCTAAAATGCAGCTTTTGTGTAATGGTGGAGATGCTGCAGTGATGAAGAAACTAGAGATAACAACTGCTCTCCTTCCGATTTTGCACACCGTGTATGTCCACAATAAATCTGGTGGAAGGTCTCAAAACCCCAGAGGACAACAGGATCCCACTGTAGAAAAAGGAGGGCTGGATTTTTTAAAGTTCCATTAGTGCCTTTCTCCTCTCAAATGAAGCTCTAAACCAGGTATCTAGTAGGTCACCTGGGCACTTCCTAGGCAATTCAAGCGGGGTGCCGTATGATAGAGTGATTTGTCCAGCCTGCTCATTACAGTTTGAAGGAATTTATCTTCCACTACTTCCCCTGAGAATCTCCAAAACTGGCTAATGAATCTTGTCACTGATACATAAATGCATGCATACATTCAGATTTTTTTCAGTAAATTCCAGCTCATTTTTTCTCTCGTTTTTTTCATCTGAATATTCCTAATTATATCTCAAAAGGACCAAGCAAATTAATTTTCTCCCTTTCTTGGTGGTACAAATACTTGCCTCAACCTGCAGCACTACATCTCAGCTCAGAGCCCAGCAGAAGAATGTCCTCAGATAAACACAGGCAACTTACTTAAAACTTCCACTAAAATCAGTTTCTCCTTCCTATGGCAATAACGGTAAAGGCTAGCTCTGCTTCTCCTTCTCTTTCAGTGGCCTAGTACAGAAACCTTATCTCTAATGAAAACCTGACAAAAAGCAAGAGTTTGTGCTTTGAACTTCAAGTTTATCCAAGAAGCCTGCTCTTCCGAGATCAGCTCTTTGGCCTGATCTGCTCCCAGTTTTGCTGAACAGCTTAGGACTCCCAGTCCCTCTGAAATGGGATCACACATTTGCCTCTACAAAATTGCCATAAAGCATGATCTGGCTTGAACAGTTGGCAGAAAAGCTGCCTACTCTTCAGTTTATTGCTTTTCCTAGAAACAATCGATGCCACCTGCCAGGTGTCTCAGCAAAGCGAGGCATCCTACAGCTCTGATTTCCTGGTTTTGTCTTTTTTCCAAAGGACTCCCTAAGGGCTGTGATGGGACAGCCAGGCAGGTACAGCTCTTATCTATTTGGCTGATGAGGTTATAATATCTGTCCTAGACCATCAGCTTTATATTTCAAACCCTGCATGTAAAACCTGTCTTTGGTCCCATTCCTGCACATCAAAGCCTGGCTGGACTGTGAAGACAGGAAGAGAAGAGCTGCAGAAAAATCTGCAATAGTAAAGATTACAACAATAATTACCAGCCTACAGTGACGTCCGAGTAACTACAGGAAAAGTTGGTCTTGGAAGGAGAAGACATCCGTGGACTTTGACTAAGCTGCACAGCCCTACAGCAAGCTCAGAATTTGGCCCAGAGATGCAAGTCCCTGCTCACAGGGTATGAGGGCAGAGTTACGACAGCACCCTACCACAGCTACCCATTTGGGAAAGAAAGGTCTCTCTCCAGCCAGAAGCAGCAGCCTAGTGAAAGACCCACATACAACCCTCCCAGTTCTAACATGAAAGTTGACCTATCCAGCATGGACCATTTTGGGGGCATATTAGTCCTAGGTGGAAAAATTTATCTACCCAAAAAAAGTAGGATCTCCAGTATTTTTGGGCATAACTACATCTATTGAATTTCCTCCTTCGTATATCTGTTAAACACCTATATCTTCCTAGAACACATTCACCATGAATAGTGAAGGTTAATACCTATGTGTTTCTTAAATCACATTTTAAAGACTTTCTGCCATTTTTATAACAAATATTCAATACTGCCAGAAATATAATTCTTACCTGGAGTCATCAATCAAATCCTTTGAATAAAGACAATCTGAATAACCAAGAAAACTGATGGAACACACATAAGAAAAATTGATAAGCAGGATCTCATCTTTAAGTAGTTTTAAAGCAGTAATGTAAAGTCCTACCACACCAGCTATTCAGAGCCTTTTGAAAAAGTAAGCATTGTGTCAGTTTTGTAAGCTTGAAGGAGTTGTCTGACCCTTTGGAGAAGAGCTGCTGTCTTTGCCAATACCAGAACACAGCAGTATACATTGATCTTGATAATAAAGATAGAAAATATTCTGCCCTCAAATCATGCCACTGGCATGTTTCGTTTCCAAGTAAATTGCCCTCTTATCCTCATGATGATTTTTTGTACTACACCCTAAAAAGAATTTCCAGAAAATTTTATAAAAGAAAATGTTTGAAATATGTTGGGGGGCAGGGTGGATATGAGCAAGGAAAATCCATTACAAAAATTCTTAACAAATAGTGCAAAAACAGAACTTCAGAACTCATCAATTTAGCTTCTGTTTTCTTAGAAAATTAGAACACTACAGTCTTTCTCTACATAGGAAAAAAGTTTGTGGATTACTGAATGTATTAAAAAAAACCTTAAAATCTTCTGCAATACTTCTACAACCATGCTATTTCTGCATAAAAAAAACCAGCTGTATCAAAAACTAGCAAGCATCAGATACAATTTTTTCCCCTAATTTTTGATTTTTATAGTTACTACCCAGATTCTAATTTAAAATAGTAATTTATTAAAAGTCAAGAGGCATTTTCTATACAAAATTTAAAACATAACCTATTCTGCCTGTCTGTTAATGGTTAGATAAACTGCTAGAGCTGCTTAAATCTTGAGCATAGATGACAAAGCTCCGGGAAAGAAAAGAAAGAAGACCTTCTAGCTTACATGATGTACTATGAAATCCCAGTACTACAAAAGTCTTGCACTATTTTCTCAATAAACCACATGACACCACATTGCACAGCCATCAGGAACAGGATTTTGCATTTTCTGCTGCTGAAAACCACTAATAATTTACTCCTGACTAACAGTATTAGGTTGCCATAGTAATGTCTGAGATCTCTATTCATAAAAACGCATTTGGGCGGCTTTGAACATGAACAGTGCGTGCCTTGACAAAGGGTGTGTGCACATTAAAGCTGAGGTTGCCCCATAAAACACACAGTCTACAACTGACTGAATGATAGATCGTCTGTATAAATTTCAGGCAAGCAGAAGGTCACGTCTCTGCTGATGTAAACTGGCGGAACTGCACTGAAGTCAGTAGAGTGATGACCAGTGAAAAGGAGCAGAAAATATAACTCCCTGTCCGCAAGGTCTCCTGGCTGAGGGAAAGCTTCCATTTTCTTTCTCACCACACTTCGTGGAAAATAGTTGTTGGGTTTCATATTCACGTTATAATGGGATCTATTTTGCCTAATGGAGCACCCGTTGCATGTAGGCATACACTCCACCTCAACGTGGAGTTAGAATGGCTCTAGTTTGTGTCCTTTGGCTATAAAAGTTTGTGTCACATGTGTGCACAGATCCTTCAGTTCCCTGGAGTATGTTCCCTGGAGCATGAAAGTAAGTCAGGGGGACTGGTGACAGATGCATGGGATACTTTGTGGTGCTGCCCATGATTTCACAAGGAGGGTTTTGTAGCATACCAGCTTAAAGTAATTATTAACAACATGTAATTCACTACTGTGTGAGTTGCACACGTAGTCAGCCTTGCTTCTCTTATTGGGCCACTCCTCTCTGACGGATGTAGCAGCAGCACAGTGTAGTATCAGAAGGACTTTTATTTTGGGAGAGGTAGAGTGAGTTTTATGGAGCAGAAGTCGGTGGTGTTGCAAGCGAGTGGAACTGGATTTCTAGGGGAGAGGAGCTGGGTTTATCCCTGGACCAAGCCCAGTCTGGCTCACTGTGACCAAAACGTGCAACCACTAATGGCAGTTTTGTGATATATGTGAACTGAATGCTTTCAGTTCCTAGGGAGCAGTCCCACAAACCACGAAAACATTACTTATGGTAGACACAGCAGGGGGAAGCCAAAGGATAAACAGCCTGTTGGGACTGGATTCACTCCCTGCAAGAGACAGGATGAGATTTTTCAAACATACACAAATCGGATGCTTGAATATTTGGAGGCCTCTCTAGAAGACCCTACTGAAGTAGCACTGAGACCTTCCTACCCATGGACAAATTACAACTGAAATCTGTTCCTCTGGGTTGCTCGTTTAGCATCATTCATGAGCACTGAGTTCACTCTGACCTCACAGACCTCTGACCTCTGTTGTTCACAGACAACAAGCATGCTAACATGAAGTAGAGCCGTCGGGTAACTATGGTTCAGATTAAATACTGAGGCTAGGAAAGAAAAAAAAAACAGAGATACTGCATATGACTAAGCTCTGAAAGGCAAGTGAAGAGGAAAAAGAAGCTCAGCGTGCATGTATTTGCTGTGAGCTGTGAATAGGTAGCAGTAAGAAGAGAGTAACAGGGGAAAGAAAGTTAATTCATATTCTCTTATGTGGCACTAGAATATGTCTATCCACATTAAAGTATTGTATTAAACGCACTAAGTTCTTTCTCTACCTCAAACATCCACCTGCATGTCCTGATCTGAGTTTTACCAGCGTGTTACTCTAAATCCAGATACAGCAGCATTAAGCAAATAGGGAGGAGCAGAGACTGATCTTTCTTCACTTAAAAAAACGTTATTAGGTGGGTTTGATCATGGGAACCACAACTTCCTTTCCTTTCCACCTTCCACAAAAAAATCACAGATGTAATTTTCAGAATATGTCATATTGTGTATTCCAAAGCAGATCTGAGTATTATGAATTCTGGTTTCTTAATATGGTGAGTCTTTGCTGTCTATCTGCTGGCAGAATTGAATTCCAGGTTTGTATTTTTCTAAGGCAGGAAAAGCTGTTACTCCACAAATGCGACTTGGAAGTGGTATTGTCAGTGTACTCCTAAACAGAGTTTCATTAGCCTATTTATAGTATTCATTTTAAAAAAGGTCCACTTACCATCTGTGAGCACTTTTCTCACAGCCTCAGTAGGGAAGCACCTACTTGGCTTGCTTTGGTATACTCAATTAATCTTTTTTTAGTGCTAATTACATCCTCCCATATAGCCATATAGCCTTGTTGTGTCCTTGTGGTTATATATCACATAGAGTAATATATAAACAGCTATATATTACATACAGTAATATACAACCATTTAAGCATTTGCTGTTAACAAAATGCCCTGTGAATACAGAACTGGGAATGTTAGCTTTTCACACCCCGTTTTTGCATCTCGCATAAATATTTCTGAGCTCTGTTTTTTTTTCTCTAAAAGAGCCACAAGCAATTGCACACTCCTTGTTTTCCTGATTGTCCTGCTCCTTTTACACCCACAGCACAAGGGAACTGTGCCAGAGGGAGCAAGGGAAAGTTTGCAACAGGGAACTGCCTGTCACTCTGACACAGCTGCATTACATTACATTTCTAAGGCAAGTATGAGTAAAATTCATTTTGTGCATAAAATCCAGCGGTTTTATTAGCTGCCAGGCTCAAACTTGCAGTGTATGTGTCCTGTTAGCTGGTAATCAGAAACGAGCAGAATTAAATTCAATTCTTTAACCCCCTCTCCTGGCCTCATCTGGGCAGTCACATTCAGAACCCAGCCAAAGAAAACGAAGCTGTTGAAACTCACAGTGAATTCAAAGGAGATGTGGGGTTTTTTTTTAGGACAACAAAGCCTTCACAACTCTAAGGCCTGCCTGCAGTGGGAATCTATTGCAGTGCAGGCAAAGGTACCGTGCTGGCTATCCTACGCTTTCAAGGTGTAGTCAGCTACTTCACCTTTCCTTTGGGGTAAGCGTACCTGCGTGAGGAATTAGTGCAGAGCAGCAGGTACACAGCCAATTAATGAAATAGCTTGCTTCACAGTAGGCAAGCCCATACATTTCCAGACAGAGTGCTAGCATGTTTGTGAGTAGCCGAGAAGGACTTCTAAAGAAAGACTTTCAGATCAACAGGTAATCCAGCAGAGCACAGGAATTCACGTGTGATGTGTCATGTATTCCGTGAAAGTCTGGACTTGAGCAAAAAGACCTGCATATTCCACTGACACTGCTTTCTTCCTGCCAGCCATGTGGGCAATAGTCTCGCTGAAGGAAGGGTAAACCAGGAATATTATAACTGACGAAAAGTGATTGCCAGAACATGGGCAAATAGTCAGAGCAATCTGTACTGGCAAACCCAAATAAACTATGCATAGCTGCCCAGGACAGCTGCAACTGAATGTGTACCATCTCCCTCACATTCATTAGTAATTACTTTTTTTTCATTCTTGCAATGAGTAAAGATTTTAAAAGTAACGAATGGGTAGAATACCTACCTTTCACCTATTAAAAGAAGTATTTGGATAGCACTGTCAAAATCCTACAATGCCTTCCTCCTCCCCCCCCCCCCAACACACTTCCTTTGAAATAAAAACATGACATCTGTATCATGAATTCGTTCTAGCAACTATCAAGTCAGATTCTAGTTCAGGTAACCAACTATTCCCAATGGTCTGAAGAAAAAATACGATATCAAGGCTTATAGTGTAAACAGAACAGAGGAGGTAGCCAGAACTGTTAAATCCTACTTCATTTTTTTGTCAAGGGGTCTATTTGATCTGTTCAAAAAACAGAGTGGAAAATTTTCAGGTCTGAGGCATGCTACAATGTATGGGCAAACTTGTTGGATGCTGCATGTGAACACTGATATCCACATGAATGTGGATATTTGCACTCACAGTCACTGGGAATACACGCTCGCACAACAGTCTGTGCGCTGAGCCTGCCAGGGACCATCACGGAGCGCAGCGCGAGGTCTTCGGTACAACTCTATTCGTACAGGCACTGAACAAGCTGTAGGAAACTCCTGCTGTGTATGTGGATGAGTGAACAGGGGAAAAAAGAAACAAAACATAACAAAAGCGTTATAGACAAATAACAACTAGATGGTGAAATACAACTTTTCGTTTTTCATTTTTGCACAGGAAAACTCATAATGCATGACCCTACTGACCTAGAAGGATGCATTTTAAACAAAACTTACAAACTCCGAGATCTTCATATAGAACGTACACCTGTGCATCAGTTTGAAACTCACTGAAACATATTTGAGTGGTGTCACTGCTACGGAATCCACAGATAAAGATGGAGACTACTAATGGTTGTTACCAATGTTGAACAGTAACACAAAGGAGGTCTCTCTCCCTGCTGGGGATTGTTATGCTTTGCTGAGTTGTGAGTAAATATTTTTTAATGTGAAATCAGATTCAGTATTGTCCACAAAACAGATAAGCTAATTCACCATATTTTCTTTTACAGTGGGTATTTAATGTAATTTTTCTAGCTATACACTGTAGGCCTGCATGGGATCTGATGTACCTTTTTGTCTGCCTTATTAGTGTTTTCTGACTTTGTTTCTGCTAATCCAACTAATCTTTGTGGGACCTCATGGCACTTGTAAAAAACAAACCTGACTCACTACAGCAAGTTATTCCTGATAGTTTGAAAACACTAACAGTGGAACAACTTGTCAGGGATGACTGTTAGCTACACTAAAGGGTTTTAGAAGACAACTAGATTTAAGGCTAAAATCTGGAGTCTCTTCTGTTCCACATAACGTCATTTGAGTATTTCAACAGGAATTAAGAGTGCCATTCTTGGACAGAGGGATGCTCATCTGAGAAGACACTGAAAGATACAGACATGGCTTAGCCAGCTCCTATACCACCTTCTCCAGAGACTCTGGACGTAGGATATGTTGAAGAAGAAATACAAGATAAGGATGTCTAGTACACTCACTAACCATTAGAAATGATCCCAAAGGTTGAAAATGAAAGCACCTGCTAGAATATTCTAATTTATACTGGAATGGGACTGTGAAGATAACTTCCACAGAGCCCAAATATTTCTTTTACACTGAACTCAGGACATGGTGAAACAGCTGAGTGAATCTGTCAATAAATCTTTAGGAAATGTGTTTTGAGGCCAGTAATACCCAGACAGACAAACCAAATGATAGTTATGCCATCTCCACTTTAATGTAAATTTTACACTATATCAAACGGGGCAATTTAAAACTATGCCATGTTTGTCAGTTATGTCCTAAGGACACCTGGCAAGTTGGTGGTGGATCACTACTTGGACATAATAGTGACCACATGTTTGTACATGTTTCTTCTGGTATGTGTCTGTATGTGAAAATGTCTTCCCTGGCTCAGCAGAAGTGTGAGCATCTTCTTTAAACAAGGAAGACCCCTGACAATAATTGTTTATGGCCAATTTCAAGAAAACACATGGTTCTGTTCTTTTTTTACACTTTGTCATGTAAAAAATGCCCTAGTGGGGTGTTGCCTTGCTTACCTAATTGCTCATTCAACTGATAGATGAACTTTTTTCTGCTATTCTGTCCTGCTAGGCAGAATCTGAAGTTATGTCAACAGCATAAACCATGAGAAAGAATCTACCTGTTGAAACATGACACATTATGCCAGAAATTGTTAAAGAAGCCATCAGCTTTAGATAGGTTTTGACTTTCCTTTCTGAGTACTTCTTTGTAATAGCCCACAAAACAAATAGTACTGGAAGGTTTGTGAAATGCAATAAGCTGGTCATCTGCCAATAAGGATCTTTCCATCTGGATGTACATTTGGCACTAGTGTATTTCCCCATCACTGGGAAATGTCCTGTCTATCCTTCAGGTATGTACTTTTGATGTCTAAAAGCATAGTTTTACAAATCAGCAACTGCTAATAAATACATTGGTTTCAGAACAGTGCTTAGAAACAGCAGTTCTGAGAAATGCAATCTGCCTCTAAAAATAAATAGTTGTTGTCAGGTTTTCGGATATTTTAAGCTTCAGGGGAAAATAAAAACTGAGACAATGTAAAAGGAAAACATAAGCATTCCTATGCAATTCAACAAATCTAAATAATCCAGGTCATCAGAATGGGATTCCTTTGGTCTGAATTTAGCTAAGTACATTCTTGCTTTAGTTTTCACAAAATCCTCAACTGCTACTGATAGTAACATCTCATGGATAAATATTATCAAGGGAAAAAAAAAGTGTCTTCCCAAAAATAGTCAGGTATGATAAATACCAACCAACATATTGGGATTTTACCCTTTGCACTATGATGGCTTCACCAAGGGCAAATCGTGTCTGACAAATTTGGTGGCCTTTTACGATACTGCCAGAGACTTGGTGGACAAGGGCAGAGCAAAAGGCGTCATCTACCTGGACTTACGCAAAGCCTTTGACGCTGACCCGCACGACATCCTAGTCTCAAAATTGGAAAGTCACGGGTTCGATGGATGGACCACTCGGTGGATAAGGAACTGGCTGAATGGCCGCAACTCAAAGGGTTGTGGTCAGTGGTTCAATGTCCAATTGGCGGCCAGTGACGAGTGGAGTTCTTCAGGGGTCGGTACTGGGACCAGTGCTGTTCAACATCTTTGTCGGAGACATGGACAGTGGGATAGAGTGCACCCTCAGCAAGTTTGCCGATGACACCAGGCTCGGTGGCTTGGCCGACACGCTGGAGGGAAGGGATGCCATCCAGAGGGACGTGGACAGGCTGGAGAGGTGGACCCATGTGAACCTCATGAAGTTCAACCAGGCCAAGTGCAAGGTCCTGCACCTGGGTCAGGGCAATCCCAAGCACAGATACAGGCTGGGTGGAGAATGGCTGGAGAGCAGCCCTGAGGAGAAGGACTTGGGGGTGTTGGTGGATGAGAAGCTCAACATGAGCCGGCAATGTGCACTGGCAGCCCAGAAAGCCAACCGCATCCTGGGCTGCATCAAGAGAAGTGTGGCCAGCAGGTCATGGGAGGTGATTCTGCCCCTCTACTCTGTGCTCGTGAGACCCCACCTGGAATACTGTGTCCAGCTTTGGAGTCCTCAACACAGGAAGGACATCGACCTGTTGGAACGGGTCCAGTGGAGGGCCACGAAGATGATCAGAGGGATGGAGCACCTCCCCTATGAAGACAGGCTGAGAGAGCTGGGGTTGTTCAGCCTGGAGAAGAGAAGGCTCTGGGGAAACCTTATAGCAGCCTTCCAATATCTGAAGGGAGCCTACAGGAGAGCCGGAGAGGGACTCTTTGTCAGGAAATGTAGTGACAGGACAAGGGGTAATGGTTTTAAATTGGAAGAGGGGAGATTTAGATTAGGTATTAGGAGGAAATTCTTTACTGTGAGGGTGGTGAAGCACTGGAACAGGTTGCCCAGGGAAGTTGTGGCTGCCCCATCCCTGGAAGTGTTTAAGGCCAGGCTAGATGGGGCTTTGAGCAACCTGCTCTAGTGGAGGTGTCCCTGCCCATGGCAGGGGGGTTGGAACTCGATGATCTTTAAGGTCCCTTCCAACTCTAACCATTCTATGATTCTATGATTTTGCATCTACTGCTAGGTTACCTAAAAAAATGGGGCTTACACAAGCAGACCATCCTTGTGGGTTTTATCAGTTTCCCACTGCCCATTAAGTCTTTCAGCCTATTCATTGATTTCAAGCTAGACACAATCAGGGGATCAACATCTGAGAGACACTGAAGCCTCCCTTACCGAGTGAGGATGAAGACCAAAGGAGAGAGGCTGCAGTGGCAGTTCAAGCTTTATTCGGTTTGCAAGGGTGCCACCATGTGACACAAACGTGTTCCCAGAAAAGGGAGACAGGAATGTCCTCCTCAAGGCACTCCAGCAACTCGCTTGAAGAGATGGTGACTGCTATGAGGCCCTTCTGCCCTTAACTTTGAGCCCAGTACTATGCTTTCAAGAGGGTCCTCCAGGTTCCCCTCGGAAAGGGCTGTCAGGAACCCTCTTCAGCAGACCCCCAGGGAATGTATGCCTGCCAACGGGACAGGGAAGAAAGCAAGAAGGCAAGCAACAGCTAATCCTGGAAGCAGCAGAAGGCTTCCTTCTGAGGTGTGCTACAGGTTTTGTAATGCTTTTGGCCTACATAACTGTGAAGGTTCCTCCGGTACTTTTTATATCAATAGGAATAGTATCTCCCAGCAGTTTCCACCATGGGGCGTTGCCATCTGCCTAAGTCCCCCTGAACTGCCAGGTGAGGGATTCTGATCTGTTTTTCACTTCCTGTCCTAGATTGCTGTGATATAAATAGCAGCCAGGTGTTAATTAATTCCCATATGCGTGCGTGTGTGGGGATGCCATGTGTTTATATACGTGTGTGCTTTTAAGGACACATATTTTCTCTGTTACTATAGGAAGAGCAGTTCTTACACAGATAAAGACCAGATGCTTAATTAATGAGATAGCTTTCCGCCTCAAAGGAAGTGTGCTACAACCACACACACTCAGTATGCTGCCTCTGCCAAGCTATGGGGCCAGGAGCCCTCTGCACGTTTGGCATGAATTTACAACACAAGTCTCCACGCTCTACATGACTGTAGACTACGGTTTACCTCCAGCCGTGCTTTGCCCCAGTCTGTGCTCCTCATGATGGATGAGTCAGCACTGGATAGCCTAACAGACACCCTAGGGGGACCTGTAGAAGATGTGCCTCCTAGTCCTGTTTACACTGGTCCAGAAGTTATGGAAGATATATCTTCAAGATACTTGGAAGAAATGGGTAAACGGGAAGGTAGTCTCCCTCCAGAGTACGTCAGTTGTTGAAGAGCAAAGTGGATGGCAAGGATGTAGTCCCACCAAAAGTAGATGAACGAGATGAAAAATCCATGACGGAGGATGAGCCCTGTCATCTGACTTCACCTGCGCTGCTGCCTCCGCTGACGAAAAGAAGGCGAGCCCGACAGAGAAACCAAGCAAGGAAGGAGAAATCGTGCAGACACAAGCAGCGAGTTCAGTCAAGACCTCAGTTCCTCCGAAGGAGCAGAAAACAAAATCAAAGGAGGAAATTAAAGAAGATGCGGTGGAAGCTCTTCTTGATACTCTTGGGGGGCCTGAACCTGAGCCTGAAAAAGATCCTACCCCTCTTGTAGAGGTGTCTGAGGTAAAAGCTAAGGAGAAAAAAGAAGAAAAGACTGGAGAACGTGATGATACGATACCTCCAGAATAAAGGTTAACACCACAGCTGGATAAAGATGGAAAACTCCTATTGCCAAAGCCTGAAGAGAAACCTAAGCCAAGTGCTGCTCATTAGCCATGTACATATGCAAATGTCTCAACTGGCCATGGCAGCACCTCGGCTTGTGGCCACAGAAGCGACCGTACTGCCCCCATGCACATGAGTATCCAGAAGATGACAAGAGTCTGCCAGGAACCTGTCCAGTGGGGGGCACTGACCTGAGGAGTACCAGTAACCAACTGAGAGTAAACTTGTGTTAGCAATTTACTCAAACCAGCAGTGAGCTTCTGGAGTGACCTTCCTGACAATGCCCCCCTGCTGTGCTCTGGTTTGCATGGCAGAGCTGTGTTGGAGCAGATGCACTGAATTACTTTTGGAATAAGCTACACCAGGAAATGCACTCTAGGAGCACACCGAAGGCCCTCCACGTACTAACCAGTGTCGTGTGGACTGAGCAGGACCAACTATTCCTGTTGTGCTGGACTATCATTCATGTATACATAGCCTGAAGCCAATCTCATGAAAAATCAGTAACGTGGACATAGTATAGTACAGTATGGTGTGCCAGCAGTGTATGGCATCATAGCCACATCCAAGAACTGAGATATGAAGATACTACATGGAGACAGCTGCATACCGTGTATTTGCGGTATACAGAATTTCAGAACAGGTAAGGTTGGAACAGACCTCTGGAGAGCCTCTAATCCACCCTCATATCCCCAGTTACATATCTGTTGGCATTTTTAAATTAAGGGAGCCACAGTCCTAGACAGTTGGTGATTAGTAAAAATCACAAATGTTGGCCATAATTTTCATATGCTAGAAGAAATAACATTCATCTTTTTTTTCCCTTGCACTGAGAAACCTGTTGAGAAACAGGCTTTCAGGCTCTGTATGGGCCTGCTCTGGGACATAAAAGGTACCCATATCTGCCTCTGTGCTAGCCCAGGACATCCATACTAGCACCCTCCTGCGCTCTGGCTAATTGGCCTGGCTGAGAGGCAGTCACTAGCCTGGATACAATGCTGGGCTAATACAGTTACACCACCTTCATGATTTAAACTGGTCTCTGATCATGTTGCTCCTGCAGGTTGCAAAGATGTACCAGGGGTGTCAGTCAGCCCCTCTGAGAGGTTGCTGCATCAGACACAATTGCCCAAAGGAGCAGGACCAGACAGTACCTGCCCGACAGTCTTTGTGAGTGATGTGCAGTGTGTCAGAAGCTTAGCCGGGCTCGTGACTTGTTTACTGGCGATCTCCGTCATTGTCCCTGCGAGAGAGGAAATCTCCAAGATCCAAACTTAACTCAGCTGGTGGGGTTAACACGGTAAATGACAGGAGGAAAGTACAATAAATGGTTGGAAAGACAAACGCCAGGGGTTCCTGCCTCAGAAAGATGACGTCCACCATCTGGAAACCACATGGTATGGCTTGAGAAGGCCACCAGTACATCAGAGGTGCAGTCACTCTCCGATTTGAAGCACAAATTTGGCAGTGGGGTTAAGTGAGACTAACTTGATTCACACGGAAATGTGTGCTAGCAGGTGATATAGCTCCCCTGAGAGCTGTTTACCTGCCTTCCCTGGGGTAGATGTACAGTGATAAATTAATGCATTTACACTTTTGGCATGTATCAGTTTGAATGCAGGTTTTACTGCTACCCTCTCTAAGCGTTCTAGTACCGAACTGATCATCTTCTCACTCACACAGATTTTACACTTCGATATATCACTGATTATTCTGGATATAGAATCAGAATGCCGAAGGGATAACGGATTAAATTTAAACTTGCCCCAAAGTATCTACTTCAGAGCTGCTGTCCGTTATCTTCTTACTGGGGATGCAGTTGATAAGGAGTTATCACAGAATAAGAAAAAGCTCGATTCCTGGATGGAGCTTAAGGACCTTGACTTTGGTAATGGTAGTTGCATCCTGTCCACCCAACAGAGACTGGCAGGCAGCCCCCGTGCCTATATATGGTTACCAGTATTAAACACCAATGCTGCAAACCTGCTGTTGTGAAAATCAACACCACAAAACTCCCTAACAGCTTTTGAGATTGACAGAGAAAAGGCTTAAATCTTCCTGGCAATTTTGGAAGTGACACCAGTGAACCAGCTGAAGACAGAATCAGATATGCCTTTGTACGCAGCCAGAGAAGAAGAAACATTTTACTGCAAACTAAACAAAATAGTACCGAACCGTAGAGACCTGGCAAAACCTCTTTTCAACTGTCTGTCTTCACAGAGACCCTAGGCGAATTGTCAGTGTCTACTTACTAGTAAAGAGAATTATTATTAAAAAAGACAAAACAGAAGCCACAAAGGACTAGAAATAAAAGAATGACAACATAAATGGCTAAAAGTGTAGGAAGTAGACCAGTATCTAAAGGTAAAAGAGAAAGCCAAAAGTTACTGTGGAAATATATGACAGAGGTAGAATTAAAATGCTCCAATATGACAAAGACAGCAGCAAAGTCTACTAAATGAAACTCTTGAAGTAAAGAGACAGTATATGAAATGGAGCAATGAAGCATACATATATATGCGCGCACACACACACATATATATACATATAGGTAATGCATATTATAGCTGTAGGTGACTCCCTTCTGAGGGGAACAGAGGGTCCAATATGCTGGCCAGACCCTCCTCTTATGGAAGTCTGCTGCCTGCCTGGGGCCCGGGATGAGGACATCACTAGGAAACTTCCTAGCCTGGAACAGCCCTCACACTATGACCCATTACTGCTCTTCCATGTGGGTGGCAATGAAGCCACAATGCATAGTCCAAGGGTGACCGAAAGAGACTTCAGGGCCTGGGGATGGTTGGTAAGGGGATCTGGAGCACAGGTTATTTTTGCCTCTCTCCTCCAGTTGCGGGCAGCGACACTGGAAGAAACAGATGGACCCAGTCTATTTATACAGGGCTCTGTGGCTGGTGTCACTGCCACAATTTGGGGTTTTTCGATAACGGGGTGGCGTACACAGCACCAGGCTTGCTGGCGTCAGATGGGATTCATGTTTCTGGAAGGGGGAAGAGGGTCTTTGCTAGCAGGGCTCATTGACAGAGCTCTAAACTAGGCTTGAGGGGGAGGGGGACAATATCAGGCTTGCCTGTGACAAGCTGTGGGATGACATGCCAAGGTTAGAGGGACGGGATACCAGTGAGGGCCCTCAGCCTGTTGCTCTGAGACCTGCTGGCTACACTGGAGCACACAAAGTCTTACGGAGATGAGCCAAGGCCTCCTGAGGTGACAGGAGCCAACTCCAGTAGGAGCCGAGAGGGAAAGGCCAGTGAAATATCTCAAAGGAATTAAGGGGAGTTGCCGTAAGAAGGTGACACGGGCGACAGCCCAGCTGAAGTGTCTCTACGGCAATGCGCACAGCATGGGCAACAAACAGGAAGAGCTGGAAGCCACCACGCTGCTAGAAAGCTGCAACCTAATTGCCATTACTGAAACTTGGTGGGACAAATCCCATGACTGGAGTGTGGCTGTCGATGGCTACAGGCTGTTTAGAAGGGACAGGTGAGGAACGAAGGGCAGAGGGTTGCCCTGTACATCAAGAAACGGCTAAGGTGTGAAGGGCTGTCTCTGAAGCATAGCCACGAGCTGGTTGAAAGCTTACAGGTAAGAATTAGAGACCGAGGCAACAAAGGGAACCTTGCGGGTGGTGTCTTCTACAGTCCGCCCCATCAAGGGGAGCCTGTTGACCAAGGCTTCTTAGTCCAGCTACAGGAGGCATTGCCCTCACAGGCTCTTATCCTGCTGAGGCACTTCAGCCACCCTGACATCTGCTGGAGAAGTAGCACGGCAAGCTGTAGGACTCCAGGAGACTCCTGGAATGCACTGAGGATAACTTCTTAAGCCAGGTAATAGACAGCCCTACCAGAGGGGCTGCAATACTGGACCTGTTGGTCGCCAGTGCAAGTGAGCTAATCAGTGATGTCAAGGTTGGAGGCAGCCTGGGCTGCAGTGATCACGCACTGGTGGAGTTTGCAGTCCTGAGGGATACGGATCCGGCAAAGAGTAATGTCAGGACCCTGGATTTTAGGAAAGCAAACAAGCTCTTCAAGGAGTTAGTCAGTAAGGCCCCCTGGGAAACTGCCCTCAGGGACAATGGAGCGGAGCAGAGCTGACAGATCTTTAAGGATGCTTTCCATAGAGTGCAAGAGCTCTCGATCCCCAGGTGTAAGAAATGAGGAAAGGAAGGCAAGACACGGGCATGGCTGAGTTGAGACCTGCTGGTCAAACTAAAGGGCAAGAAAGAAATGCCCAGGCAGTGGAAGCAGGGACAGGTATCCTGGGAAGAGCACAGGGAGGCTGCCCGGTTGTGTAGGGATGGGGTCAGGAAGGCCAAAGTGCAGCTGAACTTGGCAAGGGATGCAAAGAATAATAAGAAGGGCTTCTACAGGTATGTCATCCAGAAAAGGAAGGTCAAAGAAAGCGTATACCCCCGATGAACCTGACTGACAAACTGGTAACAACGGATGAGGAGAAGGCTGAGGCACGCAACAACGCTTTTGCTTCAGTCTTCACTGGCAACCTCTCTCCTCACAGCCCTCCAGTGGATGGACCACAGGGCAGGGACTGGGAGAGTGAGAAGATGAGGTTTGTGACCACCTGAAGAACCTGAACGTACAGAAGTCTATGGGACACAATGAGATGCATCCCAGAGCCCTGAAGGAATTGGTTGCTGTAGCTACCAAGCCGCTCTCCATGATATTTGAAAAGTCATGGCAATCAGGTGAAGTCACCGGTGACTGGGAAAAGGGAAACATTGCACCCATTTTTAAAAAAGGTAGAAAGGAGGACCCTGGGAACTACCAACCCGTCAGCCTCACCTCTGTGCCTGGGAAGATCATGGAACAGATCCTCCTTGAAGCTATATGCTAAGGCACACAGAGGAGAGGGAGGTGATTTGAGACAGCCAGCAGGGCTTCACCAAGGGAAAGTCCTGCCTGACCAAGCTAGTGGCCTTCTGTGACGGAGTGACTCCATCAGTGGATGAGGGAAGAGATATGGATGTCATCTATCTGGACTTCTCTAAGGCCTTTGACAGAGTCCCTCACAACATCCTTCTCTCTAAACTGGAGAGATACAGATTTGATGAGTGGACTGTTCAGTGGAGGAGGAATTGGCTGGATGGTCACATCCAGAGAGTCGTGGTCAATGGCTCAACGTCCAGATGGACACCAGTGAGAAGTAGTGTGCCTCGGGTCAGTATTGGGACGAGTACAGTTTAATATCTTCATCAATGACAGAGACTGGGATTGAGTGCATCAACAATTTGCAGGTCACACCAAGCTGAGTGGTGTGGTTGATGCCTGAGGAATGGGATGGGACCTGGGCAAGCTTGAGAAGTGCTTATATTTTTAAAAAGTCAAGAAACAGATCAGTCACAGTCACACTAAAAAAAGATATCTTTTGAGTTTGTCAGCAAAACTTAAAAAGAAAAACCAAAAAAGGACAAATTTTGTTTTATTCAACTGAAAATGCTTCCTTAATACACAGTGAAGTGTTTTCCTTTGTATTGGAGCCCCAACCATTTAATTTTAGTCTTCCTCTCTTCATTGACCTTTTTAATTGAAAAATGGGTTTGAAATAAAAATGTTTCAGCTGAAACTAAGCATTTATTTTGAAAAGTAAAAATTAAATGTTTTTCATTTTTAATTCCCCTTCCTCCTTTTCTTTAAAACACTTCAATGAATTTGATTTCTCAGACGTATCAGTGAACCCGAAATACTGTGTTTCTGTGAATTTCATGCTGTTCTCCTAAAGGCACCTGTAATTAGCAGGAGTGCTCGTTATTTCCTTTATGTCTTGGTTCTTTTTTGTTCTTCCTTGTAAGGATCCCCAATTTGGAATTGCTTTCACAGGATCAAATATGTTCTAGATGCAAGTTAGAATATATGATGATCTTTGAACCTACTCTGTTATCTTTCCCAAGCACTGAGACATGTATTGTAGCTAATTAAAGCTTTTAGTACACTGAGAGGCTTTGAAATTAATATAGAAGTAGGATTAAATATATAAAAGCACACTTCTATAGGGTTGGTGTGGGCTCCGTATCCCCCTGCATACACAGCCCCGGTGCTCCCACTGTCACATACACTGAGAAGGAACCCGCATGCCAAGCCCACCACTACCCAGGTGAAACAGGACAGAGTTCTGATGACAGCCTTTTTTAACTGAAAAACTGTGACTCTAAACACTGCTCACAAACTTACAGTTATTAGCAATCTTGGTTGGGATAGCCTGGAGATCAAGGGGAAAGAGGAAGACAGAAAAAAAATTAAATGCAGTAATTTGCTAGTATAGAAATACAGTACTGCTTTGTATGCTGATCCTTAGTGCACTTGTACATATGTATCTGCATGTATGTTCATGCAGGAGGGTGTACATATGTGCTTATCTCATGGAAAGCTACAGTAAGGCAAGACTTTTGAACACTTCAGCCATTTTTAAATTAAGCACTATTTCCCTTTAGCCTTTGTATATCTAATCCAATACTATAACATGCTTTTTCCAAAAAGTTCAGAATAAATAAGTCCCTGTAGACTTTATAAGAAGTATTTTAAACCTTGTTCATCTTTGTGTAGAAAAATGGAGATGATGTCTAGGCGACAATTTCTTTTTGAAAGTGTAGCTAAAGGCCAAACTGAAGGTTGAAACCATTTTGGTTGAAACCAAACTTTTTTGTCATCAGATTAGTTTAAGGAACATGAGTGTCATGGTATTATCTTCTGTAGGGCCTAATTCTATTTTATTGAAATCAAGGAGAGATTTGCAATTGACAACAGTGAAATGAGGTCAGAGCCTGAGCTGATATGTCTAATTAATAGGCTACATCCACTCCATCTGTTCCGCAAAATGTCTGAGAAAGATCATAAGGTAAAATATCTCCATCCTGAGTCTGAGATGTTCAAATCTTGCATGAAAATAACAGTGAGAGCACTTGGAGGATTTCATCTTCTGAAGTACCTAAACATTTGTGCCAGCACATTTCATCAAGTTTCCATTTAGAGGAATTTTCTGGGTAAATTACAGAGTGAAAACTCAGATGACAAGACATCAGTGGGTGTGCTTGTTGTACATATTGTGGCAGATCCTGAAAACCCACTCTCCCGTGTAGGTTCCTGAAATCTACCGTGAAATGCAAAGCATTTTTCTGACTCACCCAGCTGTGTCCCCTTGTCTCTGGACTAGGCATATAATATGTGCTGGCAATTGCCCTTTCAGGCTTTGTCTTGACAACGCAGCAAATGGCTTTAGCACTCCTACTGCAAGATCCCAAACCACCACAGCCGCACAAATAAAACACTAATCCTCTATAATAAATTAATTCTTAAGGTTCAAATTTTTTCAAAAAATGTTGACAGGTTAACTTGCATCCACAAGGCTTGATGTCAGGTATTTATTACTTGTGCCTCCTGTGTTAACTTTATGTTGAATTGACTAATAATCATCTTTCTACAGCTAGCATAAAACCTGTGTGAGTTCCGTACTATACGCACTGGCTAAATTTAGAGAAAGCAAGTCATATGCTCCCTGATTTGGACAAAACTCTTATTGTTTGGTGATCAGGTAGTACAGGCAAACCATATGCATGACAATGGAACTGTTGCTTCAAAGACAGTGAAAGGCAGAAAGTATCTATAGAAGGACAATGTAGGAACAACCAAGTCTGGACTATAGCTGGGCTTTTGGGGTTGCTGGTTGGTTGGGTTTTTTCCTGTTGTGAGATATTGATAAAGTCAAATATCAAGACAGGGATCTGTGTAGCTTGCATGCAGCTACATGCATGCTACTCTGCTGCTCTGAACAGAGTGGGAGCTCTGCATATGTGCCATTTCGTATTACATAAACACCATTTATATTAAGTGTATGTAAATTTGTGAAGCACTTGCAACTATTTCACTAATTAAATCACGACACGAAGCAATTACCCAGACTTCTGTATTTTCAAACCTAATAATGTTTCAGCATATTATTCCACTTCACTAGATTTATTTTGTAGCAGGGTGCATACACACATGCACACACAGACTTGCCTGTTAACTGTGCACCAGATAGCCGTAAGGGTAATATCTCTGTCCTCTTCATAAACAAGCCCTGGGACTGTTCTCAAGCACCAAGACCAACAGAAATGGAAGAGCCCACATCAGTATTATCGAACTCCCCACAATACGGTGATCACATCCAAACGCCCACTGGGATGGCCCACCCTCGCTCCCTAACGATGCCTGTGAACTGGGAGAGGACTGCCTGGCCAAAGCCATGGCAGGGCTGTTCTGAGGTTGACCTACACACAGAGGGTTGAGCTCCAGGCTCAGACACCTCCTCTGCCCGTTCCATTTACTGCTATCGATGCAGCGATAGTGTCTCCTAGTGGCTATTCTTCAAGGAACAGACCCAACCCCAAACTTCACACCTGAAACCCCCGCTCTTCAAAGGTATACAAAATACAAACACATCTCAAGATTTTCAGAGTATCTAAAACAGCATCACTCAGAGAAATAAACGCTAAAGGTTTAATATCTGAGTTACAAAGTCTCATGCTGATTTAACACCCAAACCTATCTCTAGGTTACCTAAATGTGGGGTTTTTTTAAAAAACCACCAACACACACACAAAAAAAAACCCCACAAACAACAAAAAAACCCACAGTAGCAAGGTATTGCATTTCTTCTCTTTTGAAACACTAACTCTAAAGAGAAAGACGAGAGCTATAACAAAACCATGTGAAGCAAGGCGTTCAGGACTTTGCTTAAAGGTCTGAAGGCAAACATGGGCATCAGTTGGATCAGTCAATATCATTTAACCTTGAGGTCCTCTCAGACCCTGTAAAAGCCAAGAAGTGCTTAAATGCTCTTCTATGGTAAGTCTCCATAGGTTCAACGTACCACATACTGAGCCCTCTGCCAGACACCACAATCTGTGAATATGAGCTAATGTCACTGCCTCTTTGAACCATGCTAAGGACTCACGAAAGGCGATGCGGGCATAGATCAGAAGGCCACTTCTCCTAGCAGCACCCTGTCTGCAGTCATGGCCAGAAGAGGACATTTAAACAGAGAACATAAAATCCCTGAATAGTATCAATACTTGGTTCTAGCCCTTCCTCCTTAAAACAGCTATCTTCCATTTCAGCACCAGCTAAACACCAAAAATCCATCTTGGTAATAACATCTGTATCAGGGAATTTTGTGAAAGGAAGACTTAGAAGTCAAGATACAGACAAAATATTCAACAGTAAGCCAAAGCCCTGCTAGCTGGAACTAGACGTGGACCTGAGGACATGGACCTGTTGCAATGGGTCCAGAGGAGGGCCATGAAGATGCTCTGAGGGCTGAAGCACCTCTCCTGTGAATACAGGCTAAGAGAGTTGGGGTTGTTCAGCCTGGAGAAGAGAAGCTCTGGGAAGACCTTATAACAGCCCTCCACTACCTGAAGGGGCTACAGGAGAGATGGGGAGGGACTCTCGATCAGGGAGTGGAGTGATAGGATGAGGGGTAATGGTTTAAACTGAAAGAGGGGAGATTGAGATGAGATCTCAGGAAGAAATTTTTCACTCTGAGGGTGATGAGACCCTGGCCCAGGTTGCCCAGAGAAGCTGTGGCTGCCCCATCCCTGGAGGGGTTCAAGGCCAGGCTGGACAGGGCTTGGAGCAACCTGGTCTGGTGGGAGGTGTCCCTGCCCAGGGCAGGGGGTGGCACTGGATGGCCTTTAAGGTCCCTTCCAACCTAAACCATTCTATGATTTTATGAACTACAGAAAGGTAGACCCAGAGGACACATGGGTCTGAGTTTGCCATGTTGGGGGCCATTTCCTTTCTCATTTTGAACTGATTGAAGTTTCCTTTTGTCCACCATCCTCTTGGAACAGAAAGTTTTGGGCAGCAAATTTCCATAAATGGATAAGCTTAACCAAATAAGACATTAAAAGAAAAAAATAATGTCTTGAAAGACGCAGACAAGGAACTCTTTCCTAGCAAATCCTGGCTCTAAGTGACCACTAATTCTTAACAATGGAATGCAGATTTGCCTTTCTCTGTGTGTATATCAGGGCCTTTCATTGTTTGCCAAGTATCCTGTCACACCCCTGACATCCCCACTTTCTTTTTAAGCTTCCCTGTTAGAGGAGAAATAACACACTAAAAAAATGACTGTGGTTGCAGTAGTTCTATTATAACAAAATAAAGCTTTTATATACTTCTAATCTTGACTAACGTATCTATCCGAACATCGCAAGAGCCACCAGACGTAAACCTGGAGTGCAGGTGTCCCCACCTCAAGCAGGGCTTTCTCCATGTACCTGTGTGTGCCTGAGAGACATTGCTCTGCCTGCAGCAACGGGCAGTTTCTGCTACCTCTTTCTGACTGTGCCGGTGCTGGTGGAAAGCCTTTCTTGAACAAGGTCTGGTCAGTATTCACTTTGCCTGATGATCCTTATGGTGTCTGAGTTTGCTGACCTTTAGGCCAGAGTGTAAAGCTTATCTCCATCCTCAGCTTTTCACCTGAGGGGAGGGAAAGATGACAATTCAGTTTTGGAAGAGGTTCTCACCAGTAAAAAGGGACTGACAAGTGAAATGTGTCCCGCTCAACTTGTTTTCCACACCTCCTTCAGCTATCATCATAACAAATAAACAGTTTCAGCTTGTCTTAATCTAGGTAAATTTCCTAAAAAGTTTCAAAGCAAAGCCTAAACTTTTGTTTCTTTTCTCACCCTGACAATTTAGCTCTGTCTAGTAAGGAAAGCAAAAGCACACATCTATTGAAGCCTTCCTGTTTCTGGCGCTCTGATCTTTTTCAGCCCACCTGTTCAACCAACATCTTTTAAAAGCACCTCTCTTTCTAGACACATTTAAAACCTCCTTTCATCCGAAGTTGACAAATCCCTCTAAGACAGCCACCCCTCATCATGTCTCCTATTATTAAACCCCTGCACAACAGATCGCACATTCCCCCAAACATCCAAACCAAGCATAGACCTCTACAGCCCCCAATGTGGGAATGAAAACAGCGGGTGACCGGAGCACCCAGGGGGAAGCCAAGTCCAAAGATACAGAAGGGACAGAGAAGGCAGAGCTGCGACCCTACAGACATAGGCTGGTTCCTCCATCTCCAAGCTTCTTCCTCGTAGCTCCAATTATTTGTTGACAGTATCTAGTTAAGTGATTTCATTTTCAGAGGAAATGCTACAGGGCAGATTAAACTGCTAGGCTGCTACCGAAACAGGAGCGTACTAATTTGGAGCAGAAATTCCCTGTGAAGGCAAGGCAGTAGCAAATATAAGTTAGTTACCTCTGTCACAGTCCTGTGAAGAGGCAGAAAAGCCCCACAGATTTGCCCTCTGTCAGACTTGGGGGATTGTCCTTTTTCTAGAGCAACCCAAGCTAGTACTTTCTAACCTTCCACTCCTCCCAAGCCAACTCCTCGGTGGCCGCTCTGCAGAGAGCCAGCTCCTTCCTTTGTCCAGCTACCGGGACACTTGCGTGCACACCCTCACAGACCCGTGTCAGGTTATTTAAATCAGCTCAGCAAGTCTTTCAGCCTGAGAGACACAAAAGCAATATAAACAGAGCTTCCTTTTGCACTCTGTCCTCAGAGAGTCCTATCCAGAGCAGATCATGCTGATATAACCTGACAACATCCAGGGATAAAGGGGAGGCTCACACCAGATGCAATCTAATACTAGCTAGTATTATAAGAGGGCAACCAGAGATCAAAGAAACGTTTTCTTTCCTTTCCTACCACCAGTTAAACCAAACAAGCCCCCAGCCCACCAGAGCGATGAAGCGGCTGATCCTCACAAGCCTGTCACAGGTAGGGAGAAATGTTTCCTTCCAAGAGACGCTACCAGGGCTGAACTGTGTTTGCTTTGCTTTAAAGCCTCTTGTATAACCCTTCACCCGTCCCAGCATTTCTCTTGCTAGCACTGTAATGCATTTGGCAAAAAACTGCAGAATTGCAAAACTCCTCAAGAAGTTGGATTTGTTTGTTGTCTTTTTAAGGGGCAAGTGGGGGGAGAGCTCCTCAATTCTTTTTGAACTATTGGTTACTGTTATTATTATATTTAGGAGGCTGCTCCCCCCTTCATCTCCAACTTAACCATTCACTTGGACTCTTCTTTCAGGCAGGTGATTTAAGCTTGATCTGTCCTCCAGGGGTTAAATAAAGAAGTGATGGGAGGAAAAACAAAACCTTTCCAGTGGCTCATATTTGAAATTCTTTCTTCGCTTTCTCTCCCTCTCCTAAATCGGGCTCGTCTGCTTCTCGTTTCCTCTAGCTCCCTAATTATTCCATTAGGGAACGGCGAGGGGCAAGGATTAACAATGAAGCAGATGACAGGAAACCGTTACCAAAAGCACAATGCCGGACACCCCCCCATCCCCCTCCCATCCTCCCGTTCCTCCCTCCCAAGAGACGGTCCCCCTCACCCTTCTGTCGATGCCATGGTCCCGAAAGCCCCCCTGTCTTCTCAAGAGTCCAAGGGATTATTTTGGATAGCAGAGCGCGAAGGAGGTTGGCTCTTTGGGATACCCCTCGCTCGCGGCTGGGAAGGAGCACGCAATTCCTTGTAATCCGGGGGGCTCCGCAGGGCGAGGCTCCGGCAGCTCCGCTCCGCGGCTCTCCCGCACCCCGCCGCCGCCCCAGCGAGGGCTCTCCGCGCCCGGGCACCGGCGCTGCTGCCCCGCGGCCGCCCAGCAGTGGCCGGCGGGGCCCGGAAGGGCTGGCACCTGGGCTGCGATTCCCGGCGCCCTCCCCTCGCCGTGGGGTGCGCGCGTGTGTGTGTGTGTGCGTGTGTGTGTGTGTGCGTGTGTGTGTGTGTGCGGGAGGTGGGGGCGACTTCACATCGGCGCGGCGTTGGCTGAGGCTGGATTGGAAGGTTTTAGCCCTCGAGCCGTGGATTTGCAGTCTATCCCTCTCTATTTTAGGCACGGGCTGACATCACGAGCCGTTGTTACTCCTATAAATCCCCCCAACCGCTCCTTGACAGAAGCCGGGGGAGGGGGGACGGAGGGCGGCGAGCCCCTCGCAGGGGGAGGGCTGTCGCGACCTGCCCCGCTCGCCGCCGACCGCCACCGCCTCCCCGGGGCAGGCCCGGCCCTCCGCGGCGTGAGGCCCCGCCGGGACTGCGGGCGGCCGGCCGTGAGCGACGGGAAGGACCGAATTCACACATTCGCACGCGCCCCCCGCGGGTGTCCGGCTACCACCCCGATGCCCCTCATGTCCCCTGGCGAGCGGGCCGGCGCTGCGGCGGGAGAAGAGTCCCGCAGCCGCCCGGCCGAGGGGCACGCCACCGCCAACCTGCCCGCCGGACCGCGCCCCCCGCAGCCCCGGCACCTGCCCCGCCACGCCGCGGCGGGAGCCTCCCGAAGCTGCACGGCCCGGGCCCGTTCAGCCCTTCGCGACAGCCGTTCTGTCGCGCCGGGGCGGCGCGGGTGCGGCTGCCGGCCGCGGCGGGACCCAAAGGCCGTGGCGGGCGGCGAGCAAAGTGCGGCGCGGCCCCACCGAACGCGCGGCGCCCGGGCTCGGCCCGGCAGCGGCGCGGTGCTGCCCCCTGCCGGGGAGGCGGGGGCGGCGCCGCAGCGGAGGTTCCACCTGCTGGCGCGGCGGGACGCCGGCGGGGGAGGCGAGGCCCGGCAGCGGCGTCCCCGCAAGCTCAGCCTGACGGCGGAGCAGAGCCCGGGAAGAGGCCGCCATCCCGCGGGTGACCGCAGCTCGCACCGCCCTCGGCCGCGTCCCGCGCCGTGTCCGCACCTGCATCGCCCGCCGCCGCCGCGCCCTTCAGCACCGCCCCGTCCCGCCCACGCCCGGCCGCGGCTTGCGGGGCAGGGGCGCGGGGGAGGCTGAGGCGCGGGCGGGTCCCGCTGCCAGCGGGGGCCCTCACGGGAGTTGCTGGGGCGCGGGCGGGTCTCGCTGCGGGGCCTCGGCCGTGCTGAGGCAGGAGCCGCCGGGAACGCGGGCGGGAGGGCCCTGGCAGGCCCCTCTCGGAGCAGGGAGGGCTGGGTGGGCACTCACCGCAGCTGGGCTCGCAGGAGAGCACAGGGATGTCCTGGTGCCACCCCTCCTCCTCACCTCATCACTCTTGGGAACCGCAGCGTGGTTTATGATGGAATTTTCCAGATCCTGCTACCAGCCAGAGGCTGGCCTGGCAGCCCCCTGCCCGGCCTGCGAGCTGCAGCCAGGCCCTGCGTGCGGAGCAGGGCAGGAAGCCCTCATCCCCTTCGTAGCCGCGGGGACACTCATGCCCTGTCAAGACCGTTGTGCACCTTTGCTTCACTTTTCCCCAGGCGAGGCGCTGCCTGCCAAGCTTGGTGCTGTCTTTCCATCCAAGTCTGATGTCCTGTTCCACAGGGAACAAACCTTTCTGCTGTAGCCTGTTCCCTCTTCGCCGAAGAGGCGGCACAGAAAGCCAGCAGCCGCGCAGGAAGCTCCCTGCCAGGATAAGGAGCTGCGAGGCTGCAGGGGATGCACAGCGGAGCGAAGGCTGCCTGACCCTGCCGCTCTCCCACACCTCCGGCACACCTTTCTTGCAGCCAAGCCGATTCCAGTATCTGTCCTTAAAAATGGCAGGATGCATCTTAGTGTGCATCCCTAGTCCTAATCAAATACACATTTCTTTTACTCTTATCATGGACTTAGGTTTTCAAGGGAAACAAGTTACCAGGGCAATTCCATTAGAGTCACTGAGGGTGTGCCTGACAAGAACCTGTACTTCAGTATGTCCATTTCCTTACAGAGCTATTTTTCAGCTAAGCACCCTGGCTGTTTTGGAATATAATACACCCTGAGCCTCAAAAACATACAAAGGGACAAGTGTAAATCCATTGGAGTAAGCCATGCAGAGACTGCTCTCTTTTTTTTTTTCATAGCAATATCTTTCCAGAACACACAGCTCTTTTCCTCGGAGGGAAAATGTGTTGCTATCCATGTTGTGCTATTTCACACCCTTTCTCCAACAGATGGCATAGATCCTCACCTGTTTAGAAAGAGATGTTTGAAATTGTTTTGTATCTTAAAAATAGATCCTAGCTATCAAAGAGATTAGTGATGCCAACTCACAGGTTGTTTTTTTTTCAACCATTCGTCCCCTATTTTTCCTCATTATTGGCGTTAGATGTTAACCCTTGTCGTGCTCAGGCTGTAAGTATGGAACTGCTGTGGGTCAGCCTGCCAGACAGGATGGACAAGCTGATTTGTAATTTCTACAAATACTAGGCATGGTGCAGCTGCTCAGATACATTGATATGCCTGCCTATCCCTACATCCCCTGAATACATATACCATATAACAATAGAAATAAAACATTATGCTTGCATTTAGACATTAGCCAGAATTGAATCTAGGATTCAAAGATCATTGAGGTCCAGAAGTAGAACCAAATGCTGCAGCTAATTCCTCTTTCTGCAAAGGACTATGCTAAAATTTGAACCCTGGGGTTTGAGAGAAGCTGCACCATTTTTCTGCTTCTGTTTTCTTTGAAGAGCATCATGACTGCACAAAGAAGGGGGGTTGAATTCTGCACACGCACAGCTGTAGCAATCCTCCTGTGATTTTCCATTAATTCCTTCAAGTTTCTCTTCAAGAATATACTTCTGTGTGACCTACAGCCAGTGAACAGCTTTATTGTTGCTGCCCAGCCCCAGGAACTTTCAGTTATTAGTTGCCAGATCTGTGAGGCATTTGAAGCCAAATGGGGACAGGGTTCAGCACTGAGGAGGAGTTAGAAGATCAGTAAACACTAGGCATAGCTTATCTTTAGTAAAAGGAGAAGAGTGAGGGCTAAAGCTGGAATTAAAGCAGACTTTTGCAGATCTGTGTGGACTGCCTAGTTATCTACAGGACAAATCTTGGGAAAAAAAAAAACAACAGTTAGGGCCCCTTCTTCTCGCTCAGTTGTAGCAGTGGAGAACAATAATGCTTCGGAGAGCAACGCAGTCACAATGTCACACCTGAGAAAAACCAGCTCAGAGACCTCTATGATTTCTGTTTTAGAAGATAATTTCTCTTACCATTGGAGTGTAGAGACTGTCGTTTTATGTAATCACGGAAGAGCTCTTACCAGGCAAGCCAGGCTCCAATAAACAATTCTATCCCTTTCTCATTTCATTCTTTGTCTATAGTGTTAGGAAGAAACACATGTTGACTTTCTGCAAGTTTGCCCTTCTCCAAAACTGTCACCTAATTTCCTCTAACCCCTTCTGTCAGCAGGGGGGTAGCACGCATTCACTGGCACGTGTTCCTCCCAGATGAGGAATGAAACACATCTTATTTTTCACATTTAATTCAGAATTTTTGTAGCTGTTGTCACGCGGTTTGTCAGCCATGCATAATATCCTGGCAGGAGGAGGCTGACGAACAAGATAAAGAGAACCAATATACTTTGGTTGTAGCCCTTAAGCTTTTTGATTCAAGCAACATCGCCTGGTCCTATTGCCAGCGAAAATAAGAAAAGTGCATAAGCATAACACATTAACTCAGCCCAGGAAAGCAAGAAATAAATTACATGGAATGATCTCCAATAATAATTGTCGTTTTAGCAGCAATTTTCAGATTCAAAAGTAGGTGGAAACTACTGAACGCTAAGAAGCTCTTAGCAAGATTTCACAGCATCAGAGAATCCGAGCTGAAATCAGACTTGTTAGCTTACAATTGCCATAGCCGTGCAGTAGGCAGAACACAACTGCAGGATCCGAGTCCTTCTTTGTGAGGGTACTAAGTCATTTTATCAGATCCCCAGCCTTCACATCCAGCTATTGCTGTGAGCTGGTTTGGGCACTACAATAATCTGGAGGTCCTACAAATTCCAGGGTGCCATAGATGACTTATCCAGGAGTCATCACCAATGAGAGACATTCCCCTCTTCCTCCTCCCCAGCTTTTTCTGGGGCCCATCTCTAATCTTTAGCCACAACTGAATAGAGAATGATTTAGTGAAAGAGCAGTGATGAAGGACCATGTGAAGACCAAAGTCTCTCCTCCAGACAGCATGCCCAATGGGAGAATCTTACACTGTGATGTCAAACAGTCCAGTCAAGAAAAGCCTCTGCTAAGTGTGAGACCTGGACATTATTCTTCACCTTGAAGAGTTACAGAGGAGTTGTTTCGCCACAAAAGTATGTGAACTGATGGAAACCAGAGTTTTCCTGAGGTTTTCCTAGATCTTTGAAATAATCCACATGGAGAAATGCTTTTGAAAGTATGTCTCAGGTTTTCATCTCTTCAGAATAAAAGATGGGAGAGAATTCCCCTGTACATTTCATTGCAATGGTTCATGCACAACAAAGCAGCACTGGATATATTAAGAAAAATAAATCTTCTTATTTATGTAGTAATTGAATTTTATGCTAATTCTGCCTTTCAGTGTGCCTGAAGAGTCCCAAGTGAGAGTCAGATGCAAATAGACAAGGGCAGTAGAGAGTCCCTAGAGTGTGACACAGATAAAGCAACAAGGAATCTAGACGATGTCAGACATGGGTATGTAGGTTAAAAAAACAAACCATGGTTTATTTAAATGTGTAAAGTAATTGGAAGGGAAAAAGATTACATTGTACTATGGCAATACAGACAGCACATACCGTAACAAGCTCATTCATCGTTATGAACTCAGACTACTCTTTCCAGCCTCCTAATCCACTCAGTCTCACAGATCTTCGGGAGAGGCTCACTGTCGATTTCTCTAGGGGACTCCACACTACAGATTCATTTTAGTCAGAATTTGCTGTCCTGCTCTGTACGTCAGACTCGGGAGCAGAGCATCGTCCTCCCACCAGGGGAGATAGGCTAAATATGGCAAAACTTCTCATGCACTAAGGCCCTCTGTCATGGGCTAAATAAAAGCAGCCTCATGGAACATCTGATCCCAGGACAAATTACCAGGCTGTCTTCCTTAACCTTATCCCACAGGTGGCTCATCACTGGGATGAGAGGCCTAAAGCAGCAGAGACCGAGAGAGATATTATGATAGCTATAAAATGCCATTTCCAGACACAGCTTTTTATTTCAGGTTCTTCTCAATCCAGTCTTTGAAGAGAAGAGCTTTGGTGTAGCCACTGTAGAGTTCTAGGCTGCAAGTTTTATCATAACCCCAGCTCACTAATCCCATCAGGTGCCACCTTAGCTCAGGAGATGCTTTTCCTGGCAAAGTTATGGCTGCAATCCCACCAGTCTCAGCAGGGCAGATATTAGAAAATGCTGTGTGATCTTGTTTGGCGCAGAACATGCTGTCAGTGATGCTGACTTGTATCCCGTTATCCTCATACTGTTGCTCACATAAGAGTGAATCCACCATCCGAACAGCTCCCATGCGGATTGTGTCATTCTTGTATCTGGGATCTTTAATGTCAGCCAATACCTTCCAGCCAGTAACCACTATTTTTAAATCCTCTGTATTTGAAGTCAAGTCTTGAGAGGACGACAAGCAAATGGGTTGAACACGACTGCTGATTCTGGCTTTGTCCAAGAGTTTTATGATAGCTATGTCAGAATCAAGTAATATAGGGTCATAATTGGGATGCACTATGATGGCAGAAATCTGGGGAGGAAACAGAGTAGAAGAATTGCAGAGTTAATAGCAATGACTATTCAGCAGCACTCTGTCCATGCTACTACATTACTTGTTAGTTTATTTTGCATATTTCTCCTCTACCCTCCACTCCCAAACTGGTCTTTCACCACAGTGCTGACTCAAATGAGGAACATGCAAAGAGATCGAGCATCTTCTGACTTTTTTATGGCTTGGGTTTTAGGACAGTTTTTACCCCATGAAGCACTGCAGTCAAGGACATTTTCAGCAAAATGGGGAGTTAATGTGCAGTTCAAGTTTTCCCAATGTTTACTGAAAAGATTTTACCTGCTATGTCATCTTAGGCCTGTAGAATTTGAAGGAGGAGAGAGGGGCTTTGAATTAAAATGTTATTTTCTTATGGAAATTCATCCATCTTCCCACCAAAAAAGAATACTAGCAATACATGACATAATGTAACAGGCCAAACCTTTAATGCTAGTTACCTTGATGAAACATTACAAGAACACATTAGCTGAAGTAGCAGCACTATGTCTTTGATAAAACATACTATATAACAAAAGTGCTCCACAGAGAAAACAACAAATCTGTGAAGTCAGAGAAAGAACAAAGAGAGAAAAAGAAAAAAAAAGCAGTGCAGGCAAATGTTTTTAAATGAGGTTTACCAATAGAGAACTAATAAACTGCCGAAAAATAGGAAGTGAGTTCCAGAATGCTGCAGAAGTATTGTAAAAAATAATATATTTCCTTTCAGGAAAAGCCTGAAAAAGCTGGAACTAGAGAAAGAAACTGAAAAAAAAAAAAAAAAAAAAAAGGAGGGGGGGCAGAGAATCAAATTAAATATGATTTCTTAGATAAAATCCATTAATTAACTCGCATACCACCACCCCCCTGAAAAAGAGACACACAGCCAAAATTGCTCTATTTCTCCTCATTTTGGCTTCAGCCTTTCTATTTTTACTTGAAAAAAATAAACCGCTCTGGTGAGTCTGAGGTGCTATTTTTGAAGCTGCAGCCAGACAGAGTTGAGCTGGAGCCTCAACTTCTTTTGAGTTTAGAACTGTACAGCCTTGGGGCTGAGATCTGAAATGCTCTCGTGATGTCAAATCAGGATCTAGAGCACAAGTGTTTCCCTCATAGATTATGCTAATCACTGTTGACAATAGCGGGCATCTATTCCACTTTTTGTTTCTAGTAATATCACTCATGATATGGCCCACAGAACCTGAGCTATTTTCTTAGTGATCTGTGTTAGGGGGTGAACATATGACTTGGACAGCATCAGGGGCATTTAATGCACTACAGCATGTGCCCTCCTAGTGCCATGACAGTTCTGTCAGTTGAGTCTCTAGAGATGCATTTCAAAGAACAGTGTACAAAACAATATATTGCTCAAAGGTAAACCTTTTTCTCCTCATACAAGATGGATGTGATCAGAATCTGTCTGCTCATCATTTTCCACTCCCAGCGGACTTACTCACCCGCAGGTTCTGGATGGTCTTTTCATCCCTGTCATCATCTCTGTAGAATTTCCCCAGAACTACCTTGAGCTCTGCTGTCTTGAGCACGATGGTCTTGCCCAGGTCAGTGACGCAGTGAGCTGCCACCACCACGGTGCGCTCATTCACCAGGGCCCCACTGCAGATAAGGATCCAGGCCCCTTTCCGGAGACTGTTCTCCTTCACTCCATTGGCCGTCCGATAGATTGCCGCTTGCCAGGGCCACCTGGTAGAGGTCACTGTCTTATGAAGGGTGATGTTTTCTGCTTTTCCACAGACTGAGGAAACGTGAACCAAGAATGAGGTAATGCCTTTTCCCCACCCAAAAATCTGAATACCACTCTTGATTCCTGCTTATGAATGTGCCACAAGAAAACAAACTGCAATGGTTAGCATGAGGGACAGCTTTCTAATTAACCTCTGTCTCCAACCTGCAAAATTATAGTATAGAAGTATTTTATATAGCTTTTTTTTTAAAAAGAAACTTCCAATTTTTCTATTATTATCTGAATTCCTGGCTGAAGTAGGAACGTGGATTTAGCACCTGAGCAGGTGAATTTTCATGACAACCTTACCAAGCTGCACTATGATGAGACGACTGCATAAAGAAATGAAAAGACCAGCCCTGATTGTTGCTTATAATAAAACAACATAAAGCCAGAGGTACACTAAAACTCACCCTTGACCATCACAGAATAATTGTGAGGTCCTCTCCCAGAACTGACCCTAGCACATGAGTTCATGCCTATCAGAACAGACTTGTCTTGCAGCAAAAACCTTGAAGGAAATGCGTCTAAATTAATAGCCATCCTGGGGAAAAGAAAACGCTCTGCCCTGTTCTAGGAATATAATACCCGGGCTCAGACCTGGGGTAAAATCTGTATTCAGAAAGGTTTACTTCAGTTGAAAGAGTTACATCATGTGGTCACATTTCTCCCTTAGGACATTATTTTTTCCCTGGGATGTGTGTGTGCATGCCTGCAGTGAAAAGGATTGAACGAAATACTTTTCAATACATGAGATTATCTCAAAGCAACACCACAAAAAAGAACTCTAAAAACTTGCTTGATGTTAGGATCTACTGTTCACAGTTCCCTGATGTCAGTAGTGGGTTGTACCAAATCTCGTGATGTTTCTGCCCTTACTCTGAGCACTAGCTTTGGGTAAGATTTTACCTGGACTTACAGTCTGCACTATGAACCCTGCCTTGGCAGGGTGTATTAAAGGAAGACCCTCCTTATAACACAAACTCTCCATTCTGTTGTTTAAACTTTGATGTTTTTGCCAGCTGTGTGCCAAAGTATAGAGATGAAAGAAAAATCACAGTTGCAGTAAATAATACAGGAAAACCAAAATGATAGTAGGAAAACGTTTTCAAAGCAGGAGAGAAACTCACTACATCTTTTGCTCAATAAAAGAGTAAAAAAAATGGATGGTAAATTACAGTGCTGAAAGCTTGATCCCTTTACCATCAACTGTACAAGTTCTACAGATGGATAAAAAGAGCCATATATCCTCCAAGCTTTATTGCTCCTATCTCCCAGCTGGAAGCATGGGCAGCCTACATCGCTGGGACTCCCTAACCATCTAAGGTGAACACCCATCCTGTTCCCACACCCACCCAAATATGTGTGCTTTTTTTTTTCTCTCAGAGACTCACTTGGAATACACACAGGGGCTCTCCCACTCCATTTTCCAGTCTTCAGGCAAGTCCTCCTGCTGCTGCCTAGGCGGCGGTAGAAAGGGGAAATGCACTCATACTGAAGCTGTGTGTGCAGGTGCTGGTACCCTGGGGGCAGGTCTCCAAATGGAAGTGTTGGCTTCTTGGTTGGATAGATTTCAAGCTTTTGCTTGCTGAATGCAGACGAGTAAAGTTGATGCAAAGGTGTTTCCCTGTTTCAAGGCACAAAACCCACAAGGTAATAGTAATAATATTATAAAAGTGATAATTACCATAGCTTTATCACCAGCTGTGTTACGTATCGTTTAAAAGCATATGAAGATTGCTTGTGAAAGAATAAGGCAAAAATATAATTTCAACATAGTTTAGCAATACTCTCATTTGCATCCCAGCTATTTTATTTACATATACATATATGTGCAAATATACAAATACGCATATGTTTATAAATTTTATCTTTGTGTCTCTTTTTTTTTTTCTTCATTTTACAGTTTCTGGATTGCAACCAGTTGCCTCTGAATGTGGAACAGTTTTTGCCATTCACAAAAGGACTGAGATACAATGTTTTTAAATAAAGAAAGTACAGTGGAAGTTGGCATTGCCATAATTAATTCTCACTAGAGAGGAGTTAGGCACATCTTTTGTCTAGTGAACATTTTAACAGGCAGTATTAGGAATCAATTCAGATTAAATCATGTTGATAAAGTTGCTTGATTTAGCAATTAACAGAGATAATTGCCTCACCACAGAGATTTTATAATTGTAATAATAGCTCAGCTTCCATTTAGAAATTGTACTGATTAGCTGAAACATGGCACATAATTAAAAAAATAAATATATGCGCCAGCCTAGATATGGACCATAAGCTTGACTAAAGTCATACTTAAATCTTCATCACTTAGGAAGTGTCCCTTGCTGTAACACTTAAGTGCACATATCTCCAAAAAAACCAATTTACGTCTGAAAAATTCAGCAGGAAATTAATTTCCTTTGAGATTTCTGGTACTGCCTGCATCCAGAAAAGCCAAAAGAATGTTTTTTCATGTCGTGATTCCATTTTTGATCACAGAGCCTTTGTCACATAGAACCTGTGAGGCACAAACAGCACTCCAGGAAAGCTGTTATTAAGAACGAGAGCAATGGCAAGTTTCGTGTATTTTGGCAGAAGGATGAGAACTGCTGTGGTCATGTTTTGACTGCCAGGCCGCCGTTCCCTACTCACATGTGACCTTGCAATACTGCACAATCCACACTTTACCTCACTATTAATCTATGAAATGGAGATCCTACTTCAAGGGATAAAAACAGTCTACAAATATGAGATGTCATCATGATGCCATGGAGGTGGGGGCATGTATGTGCTGTCATACAGCTGGTGTTAGTCTCTGAAACATTTAGCCAAAAAAGACCTGTGTTCAAAAGTGATTTGAGAAATTTAAGCAAGAAAAATCGTTTGGTGGCTACTAAAGCCTCCTGATGCCTTTTCAGGGGCATCTCTACAACCATACATCACAGAGCTGGGGGGTGGGAGAGCATTTGGGAAGTACGTTCTTGCCTTGTTCCCAAAGTCTTCTCTAGGCATCTGCTTCTGGCCATTGCCAGAGACAGGATATGGCTTGACCTGGGCCTTTATTCTGACCTGGTATGGCTGTTCTTAAGACCAAAGATGAGGACAGTTCTTGCACTGCATCTAAAAATAAACGAATCATGTACTGAAAAAAAAATACCCTGAAATGAGAAATTACTACTTGGAAAAAAATGAACCTGAACATTTGCAGCATAACTAATTTAGGTTGAGCTTATTTCAAGAAATCAGCAGAAGGGTATGCCCAGACAGGGTCCAATCTGTCATTCCTTTCTCCCCTCCTACTCTACTTCCTCTTCTCCCCCATGCCCCTTCAAACCCAACTTTGTATCAGTTGTGCTATATGGCTTTCGATGGTGAAACTTAACGGGAGCGGATGACATCACTATATCCCCTTCCCTCCTTGTGCTCTCTCCACTCATTTCTTCACTAAGATGGCGCATGTTCATATTTTTAGACACATCACTAGCCCCAGAGAAACTGTTCTCGGACTGTTCTCATGGCCTGTCACAAGCTTGCAAGCTTAATTCCGGCATTGCCCAGTAGTTTGCACATGTCTAACCGTGCATCTCTTCCTGACTGCCCCCGGCAGCTTGCCCCATGAGAGCTCCCCTCCCGGCAGCTCTCGTGCTTGGTTATCAGTGGAGTTGTAGGAATGGCTGCTCAGGCAGGGTAAACACACAGGGTGGAAAGGAGAGGAGGGGAAAAGCAGTCATATTTTTTCTTTAAACTGTAGTTGAGATATTGCATTCTCACCTTGACTGAACCTGCATTGGAAGCACTTTCTGTCTCACCAGGTCAGAGATCTTTGGCTCTCTGCAGGCTAGAAAAAATATAATGTTGCACAGTACTTTTCCACATTCACAGCTCAAGTGTTATGATTCATACATATTTCCACTCTTTCCTCTCACTAGCTATAGTGACTGGATTAAGAAAAGAGGCAGTAATTTACATGCATTAAAATAAAGATAGGCCCTAAAACCTAAAGCCTTGGAAAAATCCTTCCCCACAGATCGCCAGATCTATCCCATCTACAACAGTGGAAGCAACTGAGCGTCATCTGCACTGGCACTTTCAGCCATGGAGGAAGATTTGTCCATCAGTTTGTCTGAACAGCAGATTTACAGCACTACAGCTGATGATTTGGAATCTGAGCAAACTTTTGCAATAATTGATTTATGTAAAAAATAATTTCCATCTGTGTAGGCACACACAGCTAATCCCAGTGACTTGGCATACAGAGAAAGGCTGCAGGATGTTACAGATTTCTAAGAATCTGTTTGCTTGTCCACCCATTGGAAGGAGCTGGAGACTGATTCAAAGGAACACCTCAGAGCTACCTGAATATGCACAAAATAACAGAAGGGAGATTCAGGATTTCTAATTTTGTATACTCAGTTTATTTACTTAAGAGCAGGATAAAATATTCAGGTTTACCAGTTCGAATAACTCTGCCAGGATCTCCTTCCTGCTGTGCACAGTGGAAGAAAGGGAATCTTGCAGGATGGATTGTATCTGTATGCCTGAGTACTTGCCTTCTGTGGGATTTAACAATATCTAGCTCTTTGTGATTACTGTATATGTTAACCTTTATGTCACTATCAAAGTCAACATCAATAAAGATGCTTTCCACAGATGATTATGCACTTCATGGAGAGAATATTTCCATCTAAAATATCAAAATAAAGCAAATTCCCCAGGGACAGATTTATTTCCCTATAAGATCATTACTTCAGTTAAAAAAAAATCCATTAAAATATGTCAAACAATTGCTGTGGGAAAATGAATTTGGCAGTTCCCCAGCCCAAATTCATTCATCCATTCGGGGTTTCAGACATGCTCAGAGTAGCTCCAGGTCAACAGCATAATTCCCTTTCTAGCAAAGTATTTAAAGATGTGTTTCAGTGTTTTGATGAATACAGATAGTTTAAGCATGTCTTCAAGTGGTTTTCTGAACCAAACCTTTCACACTCACGGCTGGTCCCATTGACTTAAAACGATTGTGAGAGGAGAGCTGGGCCCTATGACAGTGACTCTGATGAGACAATTATTTCCTTCTATTTCAATTCCCTCCTGATCTTTTCTGATTTTTATCTTACGCAGGTTTGATCATACAATGAGGGTAACAAGGGTCGTATGGAACATTCCTTTCTGTGTTTAAAGACAGCATCTTCTCTGGCTGAGTTTAACAGCCAGGAGAGTTAGTAAACCACCCATCTCAGTACCAGGTGTCAGTCAGACAGTTTGTTCTTAGCAAAAATGATTGTTTGGCAAGTGTAAATTATATAAAACAAACTCTAGTAAAGCCACAGCAACTTTTATGAGTTGTGGTAAAAAAGATTGTAAACTACCTTTTATGCAGATTGGCTGCTTCCCTGACCATTCTCCATCATCTTGGCAGGTCCTCTGTTCGTTCCCACTGAGAACATACGAGTTATTACAAAAGAAAGCAATGACTGTGCCAATTTTTGCATAGCGTCCATTCAAGAGGCCAGTGTCTTCTACTACTCTTCTGTAGCCATTGAGTGGGCCACCAGGATCTGAGCATTTTTTTTCATCCAGAACTAATGAGAGGGGAAAAAAAATAGTAACCATTTTATCAAGTTCACAGCATTATTTCCACTCATCAGATTGCTTAGCATTTCATTCAGATGTTACTACGTAATCTACACTTTATTAAAGATGCCTTTTCAAGACCCACCTGGGATCTCTGTCTTTGAAAAGATCAAATATTAAAGAAGAAATGATAATATACAGATGTTTGTTTATAATACACACTTTATTCTTCACTGAAAGCATAAGATTGTCAAACTGTTAAAAAGACCTTAAAACATATGTTGACAATCCTGAGAACAAACCTTGATTTTACATGATGTTAATGTCCCATTACAATAACAGGGCTAATTCAAAAGCATAAAAGGATGCACTTAAACTATTTGCAGGAAACAGGCCCTTGGCATTCTTTTCCCTTTTCTGTACTTCAAATACTTCATTGGACTTGGATAATAAAAGTAGACTACTTAATTTTACTTCTATGTTTGGTTGCATTTTGTGCTCTCTCTCTGAGAGAGAGAGATCTCAATAATCCAGGGAAATAAGGGAATTGAAAGAGAGCATACATATATATATTTACTGATACTAAAAATTTAATATGGAAAGCTTACTCATGCTAGGTTCTGCCTATAAAACCTCTTTTACTTTCTCCTTCCCAATATTTCCCTCTTCTTTTATTGTTGTATTTTTTTCTCTCAATAAACGTAAAATTTTGGCCTAAATCTGGATGACAGTATTCCCTACGTGATGCTAATAAATGCTTTTTTCCTATATATTTCACTCCTCTGCTCTTTGAATTTAGCAGCTGAAAAGGTACTTCTGGTTTTTTCCCCCCTTTGGATTTTATCTCAGTTTTCTTGTCAGGCTGACAGTAACATGCAATTCTGTTGAATTCTTCTGTCTGATGTCTCATTGCATGATAACCAGTGAACATCTAGTTTAGACAGTGAATGTTGGTGCTGCTCTGTTTATGGAGGGCTGAGAAGACTGAGACATATCAATTGACCAGAAATGACCTCCTCGTGTCATTGCTTCAGACTCGGCTGCCTGCTTCACTTCCCTGCCTGCACTTCACAAAAGCACCAACGTATAACAACTTAAATATTTCTTTAAATCCCTGTAAGATCAGCACAGTAAGAGTGCACAGGTATGGCCCCGTCCTGTTCCCATATCCTCATGTCAGCAGACAGAGCCCAGCTCAGCAAAGCATGGAAGTACATAGCTAACCGTAACAGGACAAGTTCAATGAAGAGCATGTGTTCTCATCATTGAGCATATAATACTAGCCAAGCATATATTTCAGTGCTTTCTTTAACAACATTGGATTTTAGAATATGCTGAAGGTTATATATGTACTTAAATACTTTTCCACATGAGTGATAATATTCAGTAAATAAAGAGGATGTCTGAACTTCCTCTCAACCAGTAGAAAGGGAGAAGCAGAGCTCTGTGTCCTTTTAATTTGGCTCCATTTTAATTCTCTGTACCTCACAGGCTCTCTCACATGTGAACCACAAGTGACTGATAACTTGATAGCAGCTAAAGACTACAGGGAATCACCCCCAGTATGCTGCTTTCTGCACTGATATCTACCCTAGAGGCATCATCTGATGAGCAGAGTGCACATTTCCAAGCTTGACCAAGTAAGTCAATGAAAGTCTTCTCTTACTTCAACTTCATCCTATGCCTGTCAGTAACTTTAACAGTACTCCTTCCCTAAGCTCAGGGTTATGACTTTTTTGATGAGTAAAAATAAAGAGAAAACATCTGGGAAGAAGAGACCCAAATTACACCACCTAGCACTTCAGTAGCAGCCCAGTCTAGAGACAGATCTTTGAATAGATCTTTAGCCAGGGACATCACGCAGCAGGGACTTTAGCAAGGTCCTAATATTACATCTACTGTAACCGGAGACATTCTCTCTAGATAGAAGAATGCCTATTGCTTGCTTTTTCAGATGAACTTATATATACAGCTATTTCACACACACCCCCCCCCCAAATTACATTGTTTGCCACAATACACTTGTAAAAGCACTTTTCCAATTGTTACTAACTATTCTGGAATATGGAAATAAAATTGTGCAATACAAAACAAGTAAAGAAAAATTAGAAGTCTCTTTGGATGAGAAAAAAGGGCTTGGAATTTTACAGCTGAATCAATGTGAATGGTAGGCATGCCAACTTGCACAGCCAGAATGAATGGAATTTTCTCTTTTATCAGTTTTTCTCTGGGATGGGAGAATCTTTCTTTTTCTAGGATGGGAATTCTGTTGAAATAAGAGTCTAGTCTTCATGGAGTAAGCCCCTATCACCTCCACAGAGTGCACCAGACTTCTGCAGAGAAGGTATCAGAGGTACATAGTAATGGAAGCAGCTATTGCATTGTTGCACAATGTCCCTCACTTGGTTTTGGTCCTAGACATTTTCAGTCTGTGTATAAGAAGGATGTATTTGAGGAAATTATTTTTCAGTTATTTGATGTTTCAGTCAGACATTTATATAAGCAAGTCTTGCAGGCTTGGGGTCCAGCAGAATAAAATCAGAATTCCTACTGCTTCTTAAAGACAGGAAGACAAAAGCACATCATGTTAAGCCACAGATCTACCAAATTTCAAGTGAGATTTGGACATTTTAGTTTAATGTGAATACATCGGCTGAAACATTTGATAAGAATCAAAACTTAAAGTGACCTTACCACATTCAGGATGATGTGTTGACCAAATTCCATCAAGCTGACAGTAGGCAACACGGCTGCCTTTTAAGCTGTAACCTGCGTTGCACTTGAAGTAAACCTGGGCCCCGTATTTAAAGTCATCTCCTTCCACAATACCATGAGCGGGAGCACCTGGAGTCCTACACATCACCACTGACAGTTCAGATATTTCAAAAAAATCCACTTTATTACAAAAACAGGACTGTGTTAGGATGATTCTTTATTTAGAACATTAAAAAACCAATTAAAATGGGCACAGGAATCAAACTCACAAGACAGGTATATGCTGATCTTTAGAAAGTTGTTTAGACATCAGTTTTACACACACTTCCATATACACCACTTTTTAAAACATATCTAGATCCATTCAGTTCAATGGGATTACTCAGAAGTGTGAAGGGATCATGTGCATAAGCGTTTGTATCATTAGGGTTCATTTGCTCAAAATATGAGCAAAGCTTGAAGCACTTGAAGCACTTTCCATCTTAACAGGGGTTTTGAATGAACTACCATGCTTGGTCAAGAAAAAATTTAGATCCTTAAAAGCCTTATATTGAAATTCTTTCAAATTCTTCTTTCAATCTCTATATAGTTTTTCAGACAACCTCACTGAAATATTAAAGCATCATTATTTGTATAGATCAAACATTATCATAATGACATTAAAAAGGAACCTTGATATTTACCAAACTCTGATATTTACCCTTTCCACAGGGTTTGCTCTATTGAGAAAATACCTACAGTCAATGGTCTATTTACTTACTGCAAGTAGTGAATATTAGATTAAACACTGTAAGCAAGATTTCTCTTAGAGCATCAAACCAGACATACTAAATTAGAACAAAAGTCCATCCAGCATGAAAACCTGTGGTAAACAGCAGATTTGATGCAAGGAATATAAAACCAGAGCAAGCATATAGAATTCTCCCCTGGCACATTCTGGCAGCATTCAGCAATCTGGGGCCCAAGGATTACCTGAACTACAATGGTATTTTTGGTAAAACATACCCTGGTGATTTATATTTTTTTAACACTAATTTGTCCAAGTATTTTCTAAACTCAACTACATACTTGGTGTCTACAAGATCCTGCGGAAATGAGTTCCACAGACTAAGTGTTGTGTGAAAAATACACTACCTTCTTTAGTTTGTTTTCTAGCCTTCTACCTGATAATTTCATTTGATGCCCTACTTTCTCCACTATGAGAGACAGAGAACATCCATGCCCTATTTACCTTCCCCGAGTCACCCATTTGCTGTATGTAGAAATTATATGTATGTATTTCTGTATGTAGAAATTACAACAATATAGGAAACAGGTTTCCACCTCTCTGTGTGTCTCAGGCTTTGTCATTGTGAAAAACTGCATAGGAAAGCATTCAGTGCCAGATTTAAATATGCATATGGGTTTTTTACCTGAGAGCTGTGGTACTCCACTGAAGATGGATAAATGAATGCTGAAGAGATCATCCCTAATTCACGCTGTTAGAATTTGACTTTCTCTGTTTTGCCTCGTAGCTAGTTGCTTGCTCACCTACAGCCAAATTTTGATCTTTACACTTTTAACACTTTACACTTAAGCTTTCCTAAGGCCTCAACCCTGTAATCCTGTAAACCCTGTACAAAGAACACACATGAATGCATCTCTTTGTATGGATTGTGGACCATCCAATTATTCATATAAGGAGGAAATTCATGAGTAACAGTCCTAAACCAGCAGCATTTGCAAGAACAAGGCTCCACAGAATTTCCCCTCATTTTACGGATTACTACAACCATCAAACAATGACAGCAGAATCATTTGTGCACTAGTAAACACACGTCTTGGAGAGAAAAACTGTCTAACATTTAAGCATTAGAGAAGGGCCTAGGCTCCAAATCAAAACACATCCAGTTAGGGGAGCTCAACATTTTCTCTTGGCTGCAAGTGTTCTGCATCAGTGTCATCTCTAGCGAAAGAATAATCATAAAAATTCAACAAAATTCATTCCTAGCCCTTGACATTTCTCATGTGAAATATAAGCACATGTATCTATGCATGAATATATAGGTGCATAGGTGTATACAAAAGCACACACATAACTGAAAGGGAAATAAAGGGAGCATAGATATTCTAGGTGTTTTAAATTCTCAGACCACTTGTCTTCCAAGTCATGATCTTTGTATTCCCAGTCACTCCCTCCATATCCCTCTGTGAACAGCAATTTATTTCACTACATTTATATTTCTCTTTTTCAATGTAAAGTCATGCTCAGTTTGTCAAATGAGAGAAGATGATTAGAAACATCTGTGCACCACTCAGAGTTCTCCTTTTTATCATAAATACAGGTTTTCTGTTTTGCTTGTTGTCCCGTTCAGCTCTGCAGAACAAATGGTTTGGTGCTTTTGTGTTCTAGGTCCATCCTGGAAAAAATGTCACCAAACTACACTTACTTTTTTTTCCACAAACTTTCTTTGTCTTTGTTCTTGTTCACTCTCCTAAGTGATTAAGTTAACTTAGTTTCTAGTCCTTTTGACTTGCTCTGGTTGCCAGACTTTCCGTTCTGTGTGCCTGTGTGACCCAGATGGAACAACTCTGGTTTTATTTATGATTGCAAATTCAGTGTTTCATGCACAGATTCATTTAGTACTGGAACTATGGCCTAGAGCAGAGGATATGGAGGCAGAAGGTCACGAGATCTAATCATAGCTATTAAACTGTGGCCATGGGTAAGTTGCTTCATCTGCTGTATCTAAGAAATGAGAGCACCCCTTTCCTCACAGGGATGTTATAAACATTAGCTCATACCCGCTTGTGTCATAGAGTCATCTGTGTCTCTCTGATGGCAAAACAGCCAAGTATTATTATTAGACGTGTCCCTTTTGCTACCCATGCCTTTGTATAATGGTTGTCTGTTCTCTTGTAACACAGGACCTGCCCTCATGGTCCGTCCTATTCTTTAAACTTTGCCACTAGAGGCACAGCCACTCATTTTATTTTTTCTTTGGATCATTTTGTAAGTTTGTTCTTTCTCTCTACAAATTAAATGTGTCCTTGAATCTTGAGATGTTCCCTACATGTCAGTACCACAGCTGAGCTCTCTGGTTTTAGCTATATTATCTGGCTTGAAAGTTACATACAGCTACTCTAAGTACCTGCCTCTGCTGCTTTGGTTTGAGCTCTATAGCTTTTTTACCTCTTCAGCTTGACTTGCCTTTTATCCCTTCCACCTAATATGTTTTAGGCAGCTCTTCTGCACCTTTTCCCTTTACTTGTGAACACTTCAGGCAATGGAGCCTTGAACAGTTACTGTGAAGGGAATCCTAGCCCCTGTGTGCTTCATCCAATTCTCCCTTATCTTTTTGTCGATAGCTTCCCATCAAGAGTGTGAATTTGACTGGTTCTTACATCTTTCAGAAGGTACAGTATATTCCATTGAATTTTAGGACAGCCTCCTTTGTTTAAGATATTTTATTGAAGTCTTTCAACATTCTCTCCTGGTGTAAGACCATATCCAACTCTCCAACAGACGTTTCTCAGAAATCAGAAAGAAAAGGAAAGAACATTTTGTATACATCATTCATACCCAGCTCTGCCCTCACGCTCTGAATACACACAGTAGCCATAAAATCCAACCACCTGAGCTGACCCCAATTCTCTTCAGTTTCTAAGCTCTCTAACATATTTGATAAGTGCCATCTACTGAGTATTTCTGAATACCAGTCCTTCTCTGCGTGGTCCATCTTTCACAGTCATGCAAGCTGGGTCCCCCTCACAGCCTTCACCCACCCACAGCCATCCCCATCCCACCTTCTCTCCACCTCGAGCTCCCTCTGTGCTTGGTCTGGCCTGACGGCTGCAGCAGAGATGGGGCTGTGAGCCCTTTGGACACCACTTCCTTGGGAAGCAGGTGGTGGGCTGGCCAGGAGCACTCCATGGGCTTGAACTGTTCCTAGGCCACTAGTTAGACTGTTCTGCTCCACATGAAATAAATGATTCCTACTGCCCTGTGACTCTGGCTTCCTACCTTTAAGGTGTCTTAGACGTGTTGTTTGTGCTGTGTTTGGCTACAGCATTACTTGTCCATAGCAAAATGAGAGAGTAGGAAAATCTGTCTTGATAACCCATGGGAAGACTTTCTCACTGACACAGCAGTGGTTAAAGAAGCAACTGGCATCCATAGGTCTCATCCTACTTAAAGGCATTATCAACATTTCCCTAGTGAATGCCCTCTGAATACTGGTCACTGCCTAGCTTTTCACAAGATTAATACCTTACCTTTTCTCTCAGTGCATTTTGCAGAGCAGACAGAGGAAGAAGCAAAAGACAAGGTAGAGAGCTTCAGACAGAATTATCTATTAAATGTACCGTGAAGTCAGCAATAGTCACCCCAAACTGTAAGGTTTGAGACAACTCTGCCAAAATGGAACTAAGAGTGTCAGGATTTCAGGTTGCAGGGCTCTGTCTCTGCACCTTTCTCTCCACAAACAGAAGACGAAAGCCACCAGAAAATGGATTAGGTGGCTTCAAAATTCTACTATGAGATGGTAATGGAAAGCCAAATATGAAAGTCATTCATTCAAGGTCTGCCAAAAACAGTCTGAGCAACCCAGAGACTCCATGAAGGCCAGACTGACCCCATTCTTCATGCGAGGGCATCATCACATCTATAAAGATTCTGGTGAATTTATATTTAGAAAGCAATAGGAAAACTGGAGAGATTTCAGGGAAAGGTGAAACCAATGGTACGGAAATATAATCTTGAGAGTGACAAAGAGCTAAGAATGACCACCCTGGTCATACAAAAGCTAAAAACTACAATAATCTAAAAGCTAAACCCAGAAAGGATAAGTAAAATGTTTAAAGGAAATCAAAGAGGTATATTCAGCCAGGATAAAATTAAGAAAAGGAGAATTGTTCCTCAAGACAAATTCTTAAAACTGTCTCCTTGACAAATGTTTGAAAGGTATAGCAGGATGTAAACAGAAATTATACTGAATTTATACAGAATTATATATTATTATTATATATATTATATTATACAGAAACTCCGGCTAAAAAAAAAAAATGGAAGAGGCTTTGAAGAGAACAGGACGGCACTAGCAAGCACATTACAAGCTAAGGTATTTTTTTAATTTTAACTTTTCCATGTTTTGCCACACAATGTTGTTCCTGGGAAGTTCTACAATTAATCTATACGGGCACATAAGTAAACCTTGTCACTTCAGGGTCTAAGGCGAGTTTTGGCCTGATACAGCTCTGTACAGTTCATGAGAGAATAAAGTAGGAAGGTGTAAGAAAAGGTGGCTACAGGCACCTCTGGCAGAAATGCTCAGTTGCAACAGCCCAATTGTTAGAAAGAGAATAAAAAAGGGTCTCAAGGGTCTATATAATGAACTCAGAGATTCCTGATAAAACTTATTACCCTTCTTGCCTCTTACTTTGGTGTCTTGGAAAAAAGAAAACAATATTTCTGTCCCATGGGAAACATTAAAATGGCTCCACATTTCACTGACAGCTTTCCACCGTCTGAGAAAAACTAGACTAAAGGAACAGTAAGTTCCTGATTTTTTAAGTAAAATGTTCCATTATTAATAATAACAGTGCAAATTCCTCTCCCTTCTAAATTATATGTAAGAGACATTCCTCAGATCTGAATTATCTGCCATTTAGAAATAGTTTCCATGCTCATATTATTACCAGTGAGATAGATTAGATGATCTTTTGAGCCACACTTTTCTCTCTTCGATGTCCTTCAAATCCTGCCTGATGGAATTATCATTTGCTTTTGTCCCAGGGTCCCTTCATTAAATGAACACCATTTTTTTCTGCTGCCTTCTTCTCACCCACTTCCTCGTTAAATAATATATAACCCCTCACACATATCATATATTATATCTAAATTCTGCATAACCTTTCAATAATATATTGCATGCCTGAAATAAATCCCATTTCTCACTTCTGGTACTAATGAAAGGTTTACATTTCCATTTTTGTCCCCCCGAAACATTAGGTGCAAGAGCTTATCATTGTGTGGAGTTTTATTCTTCATTTGCTTACAGCGTTTTTTTTAATCCTGCTACCGCTAAAGAAATTTATCTTGTTGCATAATCCCAAGTCAGAGTTTGGCTTTCAGGCTGACCCATGCTAACGCATATAGCACATTTTGACTATCCAGCAGTGGCTCTGGGGAACATTTTTCTATGTACTTGTAATATTGCTTTTGCATAAGTTGTGCTGGCATGAAAATGGCCACAGAAATTGCACTTGGCAACAAGTAGGGGAGTAGAGCAGCTTCCAGAGTTATGAATCCTAGCATATGTCTTCTGCAGCAAAAAAGAGAGCTATGGACTTGCTTTGGGACCCCAGGTGCCACCATCCCAGCCAAACCAGTCTAATGACTGTCAGAGAAAGCCTGATAGAGACTGAAACTGAAGACATTTAAATAATTATCCTCAGAAAGAGGACATTTTTTCAGGAGAGAGCCTAAACGACATTCTTTTCTCCAGTGAATGCTCTCCTGATCCAGCATGCTGCTAAAAGCCATAGCAGCCCCTGAGCCAGAGAAACGCTGCACAGGAAACATCAACATCAGGATTTTTGGTTCCTGAGCTTTGGGGATTCCTGGCTCCATGGCAGTGGCTGGCAAGAGCTCTGGAGCCAGAGAATTTGGAAGAAATCACAGCTCCAAGATGCTGTTGCTGGAGGGAGCATAACATACAGAGTATGTGGAAGTGATTTTTTTTTTCCTCTCTGATTAAGAAAATAATGTTTTTTTAAAACTCCTGCAGAAAATATAAATTTCTTTTAAAATCTACTGCTATGAGACCATTCTAACAGAAAACTCCCAGCTAGCTGTACCTACGTGCAGTTCTTGTAGCTCACTGATATTTGCAGTTGCTGCCTATGGCTACGCCTGCTGAAGCCACTAGTGGTAAATCCCATCGGGTTTGACTTTTGGCCTGCAAGTCTCTGATTTCATGAAAATTCTTTTCCTTGGTTTAACTTTTGTTTTGAGGGCAAGTCTGATTACATGTTTACCTGAGTATCATTATATACAGTTTTTAAAGTTTATAATCTCTGTATTTCCAAAGTTTTTTATAAAATCAGTGTCTGCATTTTACTGCTGGGGAAGCTATTGGACACATCAAGTGATTTACCTGAAGGCAAACAGTGAGCGAGTGGCAGAGCTAGGAACGCTCCTGTCATCTCCTGATATTCTTACTATGTTTACATTTAAACTGACCCAGCTTTGTGCAGAAATCCGCATTAAATAATCAGGCCATTATGTAATCCACACCTTCTCAGCAGCAGTGTTTTGTACAAAGGCGATGGAGCCGTTTGGGAGCAGACAGCTCAGTGTGCCTGAACGTAAAGAACAGGAGTTAAGGAGGGAACCAGCCGTGAACAGCTTAGCAGTTACTGCTGGGTATTGTGATGCTCTTTGCAAAGCCCAGTGAGTAAACAGCTTTTCTGAATTCTGATTTATGGAATATGTTGTCTTCACTCATAACAGAGTTTATTTCCTAATCTTAGCCCATGAGCCCTGTCAGTCCATGTAATCTCTGATACCATTTATTCCTACACTTAGCCCTTCTCTCCACAGTGTGTATCCACAAGGTGGGGACACCCCAGGTTCTCACAGGGTTTGCTGACAGAAAAGAACTGATGTGGGGGAGGACTAAGATGGCTCTCCTGAGACATCGTCCTTCTGCAGCTTGGTATAGCAGCCCTGAGACAGTTAATGCCTAACACATAAGCCCACAGAGACTAACTTTAGCCAAAACCATAAGTACACCAGCTGTCAAAATGTTTTTGGAATGCCTGTGTCCTCAAGGAGGGAATGAGGTGAGGGATTTCTGAAGGCTGGGGCTCAGAGTGCTCAGGAGAATTGCTTTTTAAATTCTTCTCATGCAGTGAGCAGGGCTTTCACTGAATTTCACTGAATTTTTAGAGTTGGAAGGGACCATAAAGATCATCTAGTCCAACTCCCCTGCCGAAGCAGGATTGCCCAGAGCATGTCAGAGCATGTTACTCAGGACTGCATCCAGGCGGGTCTTGAAAATCTCCAAAGAAGGGGACTCCACACCCTCCCTGGGCAGCCTGTTCCAGGGCTCTGTCACCCTCACCATAAAGAAGTTTCTTCTCATATTTGAGTGGAACCTCCTATGTTCCAACTTGTGCCCATTGCCCCTCGTCCTCTCACTGGCAACCACTGAAAAGAGTCTGGCTCCCTCCTCCTTCAACCCACCCTTTAGATACTTATTCATGCTTGCTTTCAAGCAAGCATATGAGTTTGGCAATGGATTTGATGAAATAACCCACCAGCATCGGGAGGCATCAGGCCATCCTGCCATCCTGAGGCACCCTCCTCTGCACAGGCCTGCCAGACTTTCATCTGTCAGGTCACACACCATGAGGCAGGAGCCCTGACTTATGCTTTAGGAGTCCCACCATCCTTGTCTGGCTCCTGCCTGCCTTCAAGGTTCTCTGTGTGCTGGGATAATGGTCATGTCATGTCTGCTATACAACATTGGACTCATGAGGTCCTGCAGCACCTCAGAATGTCCTTCTCTCTGTGACACTGCTGACGCTCTCCCCAAGCCTGCAATCACTTCAGCACAGGCTTTGTTCCTACAAGAAGCTCAATTCATAGTGATGGTACTTACACTCAGAAAACAGCCTGGCATCTTCTGATGCTGGTCTCAAGATCAAATCTCAGCTCAAGCTCCCCTAAATAAGTGGTAGTAAGCACTGTGGGATCCACCATAAGGACATTAATCTTCTTGCCACCACCTCCTTGAACCTCCCACCTCTCCTACACTGGAGAGTGCTGCTGACTAGGAAGCCACACACTGACAAGCAGCCCAGCTGTTCTCCTCTGGACCCTGGCAAGAGCTGGACGTGAGTTAGAGCAGGAGAGGCTTGATGGCATTAGCTTTGCTATGTGACGATCATTCTTCTCCACAGCAGGAACACACTGCTGGGAGCTGAACCACTGTGAATGACAGGTGGTCCTCTGAAGGAAATGCTTTCCAGGGGTGGTGTGTGTTTACACAGGCCATGTCTGAGGGGGCTGGTGATGTCTAGTATGCTTGCTTGTCCTCTTTGCTGCCCATCAGAACTTTTACTTTTTCGACCTCGTAGTCTCTGCATTGTCAGTGAAAAAAGAGTGTGGTTTCAACTTTTACAACCAGAAATTAGAAGGGGGTGAACAAGTGTCCCAGATTGAGGTAGAACAGAACCAACCTTCCGTTCAGTAATTTTACATCTTAGCCAGGCCTCTTCTAACTCTCTGACATTAACAGCATGTTGGGCAGACACTGTTCGTTCTCAGAGTGGTCAGAGCTGTGTTTATAGTCAATGCCAAGGAACGGTGTGCAGAGAGGCTCTTGCTTGTACTTATTGCTCTGACAGCCAAGCTCAGCTCGTTTCGTTATTTGCCCCCTTAGGGGGTCGGAAGAGGAGAAGCCTAGAGGGGTCCCACCTGTGGGGAGGAGGAGGGGACAGGAGAGGTGACCCCAAACTGACCAACTGGGTGTTCCATCCCATCTGCCCCACGCTCAGTATAAAAGCTGAGGGATCAAAGGGTCAGCTCTTCCTTCAATGGCTGATGTCCGAGGAGGACCCTGTCTGTTCGTCTGCCTTTGATCCCGACTCGTGTGTTCCTGACTCCAGAGCTGGAATCCAGTTCCCTTCCGTCACTGAGTCCAGTCCGGGACTTCCCCAGTGCCTGCTGGTGACATCATCCTGGGAGCCTGATACGGTTTTGTATATACTGTATCTATTTCATTATTTCCTTTTTATTTTATTATTAATATTTCATTAGTTTGGTTCCTTCTAAACTCGTAAATCTCTTTATGTCTCCTCCTTTTCTCCTGGAGTGAGAAGTAGGGGGAGAGCATCTGTTGCTGATGTAGGCCAATTCGGCCTGAACCAGGAGAACAAGGAAAGCCAAGAGTGCTAAGGTTTGTGTTGGAAATTATTTTTTTAAAGCAAGACTCTCAAAGCAGAGAACAAATACATGCAAACACTGTACAGGATCCTGTACAGGAAAGGACAAGGAAGCCATTGTGATAAAAAGGTGTTCACAGTGATGGCAGTGTTTTCTGGAATAAGGAGACACTTGGACCTCGAAGAACAGGGATGCTCTGAACAGCTCCAGCCACACACCCAAGCAGCACTGTTCTGCATGGTCATGCCTGTCACCATGGACTCGGCAATGAGTGCGTGAGGCTTTAGGCAGGAGTGTCAGAGGTACCTCCAACCTCTACCTTATCACAGGCACTTCAGCCGGCAAGGCTATCCAGCTCCACAAAGGTGCCCATGTCACGGTGATTTTGGTAGCTAAAAGAGCAAATAGGTGCCTAAATGTCACTTAGGAACTGGCCTTCAGTATCAAATACAAGTCCTGGAGGGGTAACAAGGATTATTCCCCAAAAGTGCCCCTCTGCATTGCAGTACCTTTCCATTCAGGCTGCTAGCAAGGGAGGATTTTGGATAAACTATCTCTGCCCTCACTCACTTCTGTTTCAAAAGAAAGGAGACTCTCCACCCTCCTTCATGCCTCTTGTGATGCCTCTGGACACATTCTCCCAGCTCCATGCCCAGCTCCAGCCACAGCTCATCCAGAAATGCTGGGACATACAATTCACCACAAAGATTTTTGGCCTTAATTTACCCCCCATTAAAGAGTCCTGGAAGTTCAGATCTCCTCTCGTTGTATTTTGCCAGTCCTCACATTAATCCTGGAAATGTCAAAGAAAATCATACAAGAGCATCTGATCAGCCAACACCAAGTACCAGCGATAGATTTACAGTCCTGCTCTCTCGGCCTTTTCACTTTTGCAGTGGTTCCACCAGCTAGGAATAATTACACAAAACTATGATGTAATCCCTACTGAAATTCAAATCTTTTCATTCCCTTCCAGCCAATTGGAACTCACCTCTGATGTTTTCCAGCTCCCTGCTTCTCTGAATGAGACCGTATCCATGTGAAAATATGCTTGGATCACCCACTGTGATTTATTCATCCGGAGGCAATTTTGAGGTTGTTGCTTACAATTAGTCACTTGATCTTTATCATCATTGTTCTTAGCCCTTAGAAAGCTGTGTCTCTGGATACAATCTTTCCGGCACTCGGATGGCCTATTTAATTATACAACTGGACCTGTTTGTGCATGGGATACTGGAGTGAGTGAAATCCTAACGATCCTCAACATTAACTTTCTTAATCAGTGGCAAGAATTAATATTTAGAATAAGTTCCCCAATGTGTCCCTTGGAAAACAGCACAGTATCACACTGCAGAGGAGAGCAGTGTCAGATCAGGGGGAAAATTGCAGGGCAACAGAGAAGCTGATATGCTCATTATTACACCAAATTACAAATGAGAGTAAACCATCTTGAAAGTGTTTAATTTTGGAGATGTAAGCTTTCCAGATAAATATGGACAAGCCCAGGCAATGCTGGATGAGAAAGACACTCTAAAGAAATGCATATTGCTTTGAAACAGTGTTTGTGAATGTACATTAACAGTAACAGGAAAATACCATTTAATGATATAGATTCACCCTAGCATAGCTGACAGAATAGTCTATTCACCCTTTGGCAGGGATCTGAGCTGGATTTCAGACAGAAAGGAAGATCTGGCATTGCCTGTTTAAGAAAAAGAGATGGCAATTACCAATGTTGAGATGAGAGTGTAGGGAAAAAGAAAATGAAGGGAACTAAAAAAGCAGGAGAGTACTAAGGAAGTACCAGGGCAATTTGGTTGGCTGTGAAATGCAGTTCCTGAGCTCTTGAAGAAAGCAATGAGGAGTATGGGAGCCATAACAAAGAGCAAGTGGGATACTGCCTGGTCGGTTCTGTCATCATTCCTACTGCCTGAGGCCGTTCTGCGTGGCAGAGCTCTGCATCAGCTGCAAACAGCATGCAAGACAGTGAAATCATGCCCATGAGCGCAACAAAGGGAAGCGTGTAAAGTAGCTTGCCTCAGAGATGTTTGGGTGTAAAATCCTCAAGGAGGAACAAAGCCTTTGAATGAACTTGGCGGGGGGGGGAAGAATGAAACTGTCAGTGTTTAAGCATGCTGGTTACCCCAGCAAACTTTCAAAGTAGTTTTAAGGTTATCCCCAAGCACTGCAAGGACGTGCAGCCTGTATGTTTGCACCCCAGAAGCTATGAACAGTGTATCAGTAGTCTTCAGACAGGACAAGGAGTCGTTAGAGGCAGACACCCCAAATCTATAATCTACTCTCTCATTTCTTCTAGCTCCAAAGAACCCAAAAGGTACATCTTCTCCCCCTCCATCAGCAACTTACAACTTTATACCAACCCCCCTGTCGCCTGTGACCTTTGCAAAAGAGCCTAAAGTGAGCCAGTGATGCAGACAGTTTTTTGGCCTGCAAACGGTTACTCTGTGCTGAAGAGCTGATTCATGCCATACATTAGAGTAGACTTCTCAGGAATACCTAATCTCCGAATTGATTCAGAGAAGAAATGACAGGGAAAAGCATCTTTGTCCCATCGGGCGTGGCAAGAATACCTAGAATGTAGCTTGGTCTAACCTGTCCTCCCACAACACTGATTCATCCTTCCACCAGGGAGAGTTCTGAGGATGGTTTTATCTCTGAGGCATGTTAACAGACTGAGGAAAAAAATCAGCATTGTTTTGGGGTGGTGCAACTGGAGATTCACTATGAATGGTTTAGAAATACACCTCTTTTCCTATGGCAGGCCTATCTTTGAACGAATTAGATTAACAAAGAGACAATTTCTGATTTCTTTAGAGAATAGCAATGCCTGGAGCTATGCTCCTAGGCAAAAGACCATGGTTTTTTACCAGTCTTCTTTCACTTTCTGGAAAACTAAAGAGATGGGTAGTAAAAAGACAGTGAGAAAATAAGAAAGGGACAAGAAGAGTTGGCAATAAAGCAGATGTCCTATCTCTTTCAGCCTTGCTGTCAGCTATGCTTACTCACTGGAGTTTCAAAACACTACAAAAATATAATGAGATCAAACACTGCTAAATGATATAAGCAACTTCCCCCCAGAGACTGCATGACTTGCCCAGTCCAACAATTGTATTGACAGAGCTAAAGGAAAGAACAGTCCTAGGAACCAGTTTTCTACAGGCTGATTCACAAGCAGCAGTTGTTTAGTGATTGCTTCAGATGTTTGTAGCAATTTCCATCCTCAGCCATCAACCCCGTTTTTCTCTTAGGTGTTTCTGTCCTCCTACAGGGCATCTTGGCTGTTCGTGTAACGGGAGCCAAACAGCTTTAGTTTATCACTCAGTGAATTAAGACAACCCAAAATTGACGTTAGGTTACCTTAAAGCACCAGACATAATACTGAAGTGAAAACTGGGAGCAGAAATCTCTACCTCCATCCTCAAGCCAAGTCCTTCAAATTCACGCACTAGGCACTAAACAATACAGATCTTGCCCCGTGGATAACATCCTAGCAAACATCTAGCCAGCATCACAATGTTCTTCTGATCAGCTCAGGAGAACAAAAAAGAGGCCATTATTCCACCAGAAGAGAACTCAGAAGGTGACTTACTTAACACCTCTCTGAGGACTGCAGTACAATTATCTCACCTGGCTTTGCAGAAACATGTGGGTCAATGAAGCTTCCTGTATGACTGCACTGGCCATGTCTTCACTGCAGGATTATCTCACCCTGTCTGAATTAACTGTCCTTCTGAACAGCCTTGCCCATAATGAGCAGTTAAACAACTAATAGTGCTCAAGGCACAAGTAGCAATACTACATTGCCTCTCAGGGGTAGTCTCAGGAAAGTTCTGGAGAACGAGCCACCTCTGAGAGCATCCTGCCTGTGTTCACACGATAGGGTTGCTGTATGACAGGCTAAAGGGTGGTGTTGGCTTTAGCCTGTAACCCCCAATGGGTCTGCAAAACCTGAGAACTGACACATTCTAGTTAAAGGTTTTTGCTAGTGTGTGGGTTCCAAGGAAGGTGAACCCTTGGACTGTGGTAGTAAATAAAGGCCACTAGCCTTTACTCCTTAGCTCCAGGTATATATGTACTTTGGCAGCAGCAGGAGTTGGGTTCTTATTTCCCACTCTATATGTGCAAGCCTATAGGGAGGACAGTGGAAATGTGATGGAGAAAGAGTGGTATTAACCTCATCTCTTTGACATCACCACCAAAATGCCACCTTGACACAAGTGGTGAAGAACTCTGTCCCTTTAAAAAAACTGTAATAAGCTATTTTCCACTGAAAAAAAAAAGCAAAACCCAACAAACAACCAAAAGAACCAATGGCAGGGCTAGAAGTAGGGAAATTAAGAGTCAAATTTCTTTTCAGAACATTTTCCCTAACTGGAATAGGACTGATTTCCAGGCCAGAGTGGCAAGAAAGGGCTCAGGGGCATTTGGTTATACCTGAAGTTCTTCACTATAATCATGCAACATACACATGGTCTAACACATGTGAGCTGCAAATGGTAAAATACATACCAGTGACTATAGGCAGTGATTACGGCACTCCTTGAAATCTATTGCTGAGAATATTTCTGACAAAATTTAAAAAAGCTCCAAGCATTCCCTTAGACTACTCTGCATTACATGTCCATGTAAAGAAAACTAGGTTTAATGTCCAGAACCTTTCCCCAGTGCCTCATTCTGGGGGATTAAAACTCTGTCTAGCCTATGCCAAGCCCTGACAACTGGGCTCGTGTCTCCCACAGCAGAGTAAGGCAGGGGGTGGGGGAGTGTTAATGCTTTCTACCTATCTTAAATATCAGTCAGTCAGTCCGTTAAGGGTGAGGGCATCCCTGAGAACCAGCCCAAGTCACAGTTGTATGGGGCCAAGAGGGATGGAAAGGGATTATATCAGCAGTGGGGAAGGGCCTGAAAGCTACATTCAGAGGCCTGTTGAAACACAGTAAGGCCAGCCATAGCAACATCAAAGGCTACAGCAAGGAGTTAGTTTATACAGCTTAGTCAGTTGGATTAGAGCCTTCATTAGGATGCAGAACAACCCCCTTCTTCTTGGCAGACAGCAGCAAGAAACACAATAAAAATGGAAATAAAATCTAAGCCCTGAATTCCCTATTCAGCATAAGTTCCTCTTATTTGCATAGGAACTCTAGTTCGCCTGGCTTTGTTTGAAATAAAGGTAACAGGAAATTTCAGGGCAGGATGAGGTCAAGGTCTCTTGCTTTGGGGCCAGCAAGCCCTAGGAGGACTCTTGAGTCAGAACACCCTGTTCTAAGGGGAGGACAAGCAGAGGGGAAGAGCATTTGCCATGGGGTACCAGCAATACTGGCTCTCTACAGCTGCAGCTTTAGGAGGGAAACTCAACACTGAGACTTTGGAAAAGTTTTTTTCTTAGTTTGAGTTGGGCAAGTAGTTGCCATGCTGTACAGACATTGACAGTCATACTTGAGTGGATGCTTTTTAGCATGCAGAGAACCAGGATAAGGCCACTAGTCAGCTTGTTACTTTTTCCCTAGCATGCATCTTTTGAGGAAGTTGCTGCTGTGTTTCAAGGCATTGCAGGCTAAGAGAACAAGATGATCTGGTTTGGGTTTTTTTTTTAATGCCTCTGATTGCAGAATTATTTGCATTAAAATCCACAGAGGTCAGACAGAAAAGGCTGAGTTTGACCTCAATCATGTCAGCATGGCTAAGGGGTCACTGGCAGGGTATGCAGGTATACTGCAAATTCAGTTTAAGATCAGAAAGAAGTCCAAGTATTTAAAACAGGAATCAGTTTTCTCTACTTACTGTATCATCATAACAAAGTGTGCGTATACGTAAGAAGGCATTTGTTGCTGGTCGCCAGGACTTGTCTTTATTGTCTTTTAGGGCAAATGAAAGAAGGAACGATCCCACTATTAGTTACCATTTGTTTTGCAATTTCATACAGGTTTTTTTTTTTAAACAGTCTCTGGAGTGAAATTAGGTATTTTATCAAATATTTAGATAAAATATTTCTTGTCCTGAAACAGGACTGGCTGAAATATTAACAGCTGTTAGAAAGATACATGCCTGCATTTCACGTCATGCTGTTGAAGTCTTTAAATCACTATATTAGTCCCTCAAATCGTAAACAAAAAGACAATTTCCTGGCTGCCATAGTAGAAGAGAAAAGTGACAGCTAGTTATAAGCAACCCATGCCTTTAATTATTTTATTAATATTACAAATTGCAACTGACAGCAATTAGGGTTGAATATTACCCCAGGAAAGTGGCTTGACCAAAGTTTATTATCCTATTAAATAGATGGAATTTAGTTTAACAGAGGAAAAAATAGGTTCCTTGTGATTTCTCATTAAGGTGATTTCCATAATTCTAATGGTGATTCCCACATCTTTAAAACTTAACTTGGTAACAGACAAAAAGACACAGCTGCATTGGGATGGTGAGGGACTTAGAAAAATTCTGATACAAAATGTCCATGCTGAATTTGTTTAATTTGCTCTTAACTTATTCCTCAATGGCATAATCCCACAGTCTCTCTTCCTCTGAAGTATGTCCCTTGGATTTCTTTAAAACCCTCATATTTCTCTGGGTACCTTCTGTTGCACCACCTCAAATCTTCTCTATGCACTTAACATTAAGGGGCTCTAATTTTCTTCTCTCTTACACCTATTTTTCAGCAACATAAATCCAGTGACTTTAATGGGATTACATCTGATTTGCTCCAAGAAAACCAGACTGAAAGAATCAGCCTCATAGTGTCCAAAGTCTTATTCAATATTCCAAAAGTGACCATTTGCTAATTATTTTCTGTAGAAGTAAATTTATTTCCCTTTTCTCCAGGGGCACAAGACAGCACTGTTGCTGCAAGACCTAACAGACACGAAGATTCTGAGCATGACACAATCTCCCTTTAACATTTAAATTGCAATGCTGTTCAGGAAACGACATGACTAATTTTTCAAGAATTACAACCGCAGATATTTTTTTCCAGTTCTTCCTTTTCTATTAAAAAAGAACACAACCTTTAATTTTCTGCCTTTTCCCCCCTATGCACTGGAAAATACTTAGGATACGTTTTGGCGAAACTGAAGGAAATATCTTAAGAAAAAAACTTCTTTAAAGCCAGAGAGAACAGAGATTTTCCATGATGTTTTCCACTGGGGGGGGGGGTTGCTATTCACATACAAGAAAAAAAATGTCAACCTTTACCTATGTTATGGAAGGTAACTATCTAGGTGCTGGAAAAAATATTTCCTAGCATAAGCGAAAGGCAAGCGTACAGCCACAAGCATCACTAAGTAACAGTATTTTATCCACCTAAACTGTTCTTTCACAAACCAAACTACAGGATTCCTGTCGAGTTTAAAATCTTACTATATGTATTTTTAAGTGTTTCTACCCTTTTATTCTGTTACTACCTATACCCTTTATAGTTTACAATAAGACAAAAGTCTCATCCTATTGTTTTTTGACTACCTCCTCTGTTATTCACTCTGTGTGTTGCACGGGTGATGTTTCTACACTGGAATTACAAAAGAAAACTAGTAAAAGAATGTGAGCTTAATTTCTTGCTTTGACTCTAGTGTAGAACCTGCCAAAACAAGGGTTGAGGTTTGCTGGAAATTTAATTAATTTGAAATTTAGGTTGGTTCTGAACCAGACATGAATCTTTTCTTTTTTTTAACTCTCTCCTAAAGACAGGAATGGAAAGTCAGCTCACTGAGCAGTTGCAAAGAGCTCGGGAGTTTCCAGTCCCTAAATGACCTGCTAAACAATGACTCACAGCAAAGAACCTGTTAGCAGAAGAGCCAAACACATTAGCCCTGAGGTCAGGAACCCTCAGTTATCAGCAACAACTTCCCCACAGAAAACATACCAGGAATCTGTGCAATCTGGCAGAATGTGGCATGCCCTTCAGAACCAAAAATTTTCAGGCTTATAGAAAATGTAAAACTCTCTGGTCTGCTGGGAGAAAAGTCAAGTTTTATGAGCTAGTTCTGCATCTGTAGAAATCGAAAGGCCTTTTATCTCAAAATGATCCATGCAAGGAGGTACCGTGTCACTATAATTTAACTCCTCTGATGAAGTAAAAACAACTTCAGGAGAGAAATCCACTCCTGACAACGGCATGTGTGGGGAAAAGATTTTGAAGTAGTAAGGTTTGGTGTATACTGGCTGCTCTGACATAGAACTGAAAACTCTGGAAGTAGGCAAGGTATTGTGTGCCTTACAGCCCGAGTAATGCCACAGCAGGGTACATTAAGCAATGTTTTCTCTCTTGCACCGATTGTGATCCCAAGTGGAGTTCACCAGTATTGCTGAAATCCTCCAGGGTCAGCTGGAGCTCTAGCTCAGTGACTTTAAATATTGCACAATGCTCCTTTCAGGTAGTAGCGATGATTCAGCCTTTATCATAGCATACATTGCACAAGTCTTACTCCTTCTTGCTCTTTCGAGCCCTGTTAGATGAAGACATTTGCTCAAGCATGAAGAATTAAATCACTAGAACAGACAATTGATTTGAACTCATTTGAACCCAGTTATTTTACAGTTCACTTGGCAGGACAAAACCAGGTGTATGACTATACATACAGTGAGGACCACCAACACGGATATGGACAGAATCTACCCTTTTGCATTTGTTTTGATCCCAAGTCTCTGTCATTCATGGTGCCAGAACTCTACCTTTCAGGTGACTGTGAGAGAAGACAAACTTCCTAGGACTGACTCTGGCTACAGCATCAAGCATGGAGCTCGGCTGGGGTATGTGCTTTTAGAAGAGAACAGCTGATCCACACAATGAAAAATAGCAAGCAGGAATATCTCTGTCTGATAAGGCTAGTCCATTGCAAGATTTCTTGTGTACTGTTTCTCAGCTCCAATTCTGTTTTGCCTTTTTACACATAGATATAAAGCTCCAGAACTATTCAGTGGAAATCTTCATAAACTGCAAGCAACATCTCTTTAAAAATGCCACAAGAAGCTCAGTACGTTCTCTGGCACTGTGACTGACCTAACCTACATATCAATGACACTCCTAACAGTAAACAACCCTGGAGGCTGATCGTTAGAGACAGGGCCCGTACTCACAGTTTTCACAGCGACTCCCTGTATAGCCAGCCAGACAGGCACATTTGTAGGTACTGCTTTTGTCTAGAATGCATGTTCCATCATGAAGACATGGAGATGAAGAACAAGCTATAAAAGAAAAGCAAGAACATTCATGGTGTCTCATAGGATTCTTTTCCTCTTGACAGTTGTGTCTTGGGGTAAATTACACATCTGGTTAAAAGTTAGGAAGACACAGGAAAGAGCCTAATGCATGTCAAAAAGCCTTCTCCTCTTCTTTCTTACTGGAGAGGGGATCTTAAAGTAATGGGCAGTTCTTTTCCCACCATTCATCACTTACTCTTACCATTTTCCTTTAACTGTAGTCGAGTGGTGAGAAAGCTTTGTGGAAGAAAAGTAATTTACAGCAAGCTCCAACACTGTTTAGAGCTTAGCCTAAATTAAAGAAGCTTAGTATCAACCTACATTTCTCCTGCCATTCATCCCAGAGTTTAGGGATAAGTTTTGGGTTCCATGGTTCTGGCAATTTTTTTGGGTCTCAGATCTTATCATCCCAGACTTTGGTAGCTGCTTTGCCGCTGAGGAGCACTTATTTGGTGTTGGATTCAGGAAGCTCTGAATGGTCATGATGACCCTAAGACTCATGAGGAAGCTCTCGCACACTGCAAATCTAACAGTGATAAGCATCAAACTGTACATATCAGCATAAATTAATATCAGAATGTGTAACTGCACCATTTAATATCAGCAAATTCCACTGTGCAATAACACACATTTTTTTTTGCGCCTGCTCTAAGGGGAGATGAGTGAGTAGAACATAATTTACTCTCAAAAATACAAAGAAATCATTTCAACTTAGATTATTTTCCAAACTGAGTGTGTGAGCAGACAGAAAGCAGAGCCAAAATCTCAAGATTCAGATCCAGTTTAAGATTTAAGTAACTCCAACACTTGAGGAGTTCAGGATCTGATGCCCTGCTTCAAGTCCATCTTAACAAAAAAAGACTGCAGCAAAGTTCACATCTGGATCCATACCAGAACTTGAGTTCAGTTTCAGCTCACATTGACTACAAAACATATTCCTTGCCATCTTAAAGAATTATCCAAGCGTGCTTGATAACTTACAGATTAAACTTTGAAATCATAATTGCTAGAAAGGTCTGCATTCTAATTCATTTACAGATCATCTTTGTCCTTCCATGCTAAGGACACAGATTACGTCAGTTATAATAAAAATACGAATCTGTACCAGCCATTGAGTGTTGCAACCATGAGCAACTGACCCTGGGGGACCAATGGTGAGGTTGTGTAGTATTACATTTAGAGCATTCACTTTGCTGCAGTCCAGAATGACAGATATCTGAATCAGCAGTTTTCCTTGCAAAGACTTCACTTGAGGCATAATCTTTGAGTCTCTTATATCCAGATGGCAAGAGACGAGAAATACATAGATGCCACATATGGGTTTCTCTAGAGGTTTCATGCAGTGATGTGACAGCAGTTCATACATGGCTGGGCAATTAATATCTTCTAAGTCTCATTGAAGACTAAGATCTGGCTAAGGACAGTAATTCGTTTGTTAAAAGGCATACATATGTGGCAATTGTACTGTATCCAACTAATGTAAAATATCACTGAGAAAGGGAGGGAGAAGCAGAAGAGCCTGTACAGACTGATATTTTGTAGTCACTGGTTAGAAGACGCTGTCCTTGCCCCAGGTTTGTCTCATGATTCTGTAAAAGTAAGCATGTCAAGTGAAAGAGGATAAGTTCCAGGTACTGTCCCTGAAAATGCCTGGTACTTAAGAACACTAAATATTTTTCTTTTTAAAGGTGTCTTGATTTCCTGGCTTCAGTCAAACAGCATGGGACAGTACTACAAAAGGTTAAATCCCCCATGTTGTATCAAAGATGACTAGCTTGGGGGTACAGAAAATAAAGCATTATTGAAATTCAATAACAGGCTTTCATCTAACTAGATCCAGCATATGTCTAATCCCTAAGAGACCCTGATGCCTCCCCATCTGCCCCCCCATGCTTCTCACCAGAAGTCTGTTGAGTGAAGTCTAGTCACTCAGCTCTAGCCAATTACTGGTTACCATTTGACAGTTGGCATGGGATATGACTTAACACCTGCTTCCAGTCCAGGCAGCGCAGCAGGTTGTGTGGTTTTGTCCTTTAATAACTACACATGCAGTGACCTTTCCTAGTGGGGATATAGGCTTTGCAGCTTATTTTCTATCAATCAAAACCTTTCTGGCGGTCAAACCAGTGACCTCTGTGCAGTCAGTCCCACTGCTTCAGCAAGCACAGAGCTCAGAGGAAGGGAAGACAGAAAGGGAAGCAATTCAGTTGTGACAGCACAAGATGTTTCTTCAGTCCTCTCGATGACACCACTAAGGTGCTGGGGACATCAGATCACCTCCATGGCCTGGTCCACATCCTGTAAGCACAAGTGCTGCTGCTGCTCTCACCTGCAGCACAGGGAATTGCTCTAGCAATCTTTGTGCAATCTGTTCCGGGGACCTCAGCTTTTCCGCAGTGCTGTGCATTTCAGGGGAAATGCTTCACTTTGCAATGTGCTGCCAGAGCTTTGATCCTGTGCTGCCCCTGCTTTCAATTCTATGCTGCCCCATGCACGCTGTATTCTTCCCCTAAACTGTCCTGCTGGCCAGGTTAATGCTTCACATAAAAAGACTCTGGGAGTGTTTTAAAAGCCTTTCACTGCAGCTACACATTAGGCCAGAACAGCCTCATAATAAAGTACACAATAAGACCTCCTCACAAACTCTAAGAAGCCCTTTGCAATGTGCTCTGTGTGCATTACCACACTTGCAGCCACCCAGCCTCAGAATAATTACCACTAAAAATGGGGTGGAAATAAAGTGCTCAACAGTATTCGAATACCAAGTATTCCCTGCTGGTCAGAGAAAACAGAATCAATTCAGTTTGCACCATATGGAAAATGTTAGTTCCCTGAGTGTAGGCAGCCCTTGTGCAACATAGCCCATGCCACATTCATTTGTTCTCTATTACCTCTCCTGCTCCGAGCCCAGGAGGACCACCAATAGCTCACTGCTCCTGCTGTGTTACTGACAGGTACGAAAGGTAAGATATGGAGACCAGCGTCGGCACTGCATCCAGTGGTATGTAATATCTCAGATTGCCAGTTACACCCCTGATCGCTGCTAACAGCTGATCCACTGTAGGTTTCTGTATTTATATAAGGATTATATGAACTAACTAAAATTCCCAAGCCAGATATACCCTGGATGACCTCATGAAATTTGGGTCATTTGCATTTTGTGCAGAAGGCAAGTTATGGTGTGTCATAGATCCTGCAGGGTTTATCTGTGGCAAAGCAGCACACTCTGATCAGCCTTCTATGCCAGGAATACTGGGGAGAGATTTGACCAAAATTCCCTACATAGCTAAACAAAGAAGATCCAGGAAAATCATAGGGGCTGCTTCAAATGCAATGGCAAAATGGGGAGCCAGCTACATTTTCAATGTTATTTTGCAGCCAGAATGAAACGATGGAAAGCAGTGTGGGGGAATCCAGCACTGAGTACTAACAAAACCACAGGAATTCTGGAGCCCTCCTTCTGTCATTCATAACACTGAGTTCATGACAGAATGGGAAATGCCTCTTTCTTCTTTTTTTTTTCTTAAAGAAAATAATCTGTCCTTAGTACACACTTTTTTTAAAAAGCCCTAATGGTATGATACATGAGCCAACACGAGTCATGTCAGGGCATTTTCACTGAGCTACTTATGCGACTGCATCAGGTTTTTGCTAATTGAGACAGTGACTCTGCTCCTGCACACAACATTGAGTAATTCTGCAACTGCAGATACACATGCCTCCTCCTCTATTTCCTTCTGTGCTCTTAGTTCTCAGGTTCAAACAGAAAAGTCTCACAGAATGGCCGCTTTTCTGGACTGGCTGATGTGCTTGTTCTTTACACAGGTAGAAGGAATTCAGTCTTTGTTAGAAAAGCCTCACTTTCACATGCCATCTGATGGCTTTTGAATCTTCCCTGCACTAACTTTGTGTAAGTTGCTGTTGGCAACACAGCGTGAAAGTTTTTAATGAAACAAAACAGGGAAAGAGATTAGTGAAATTGAATTAATGAGAATGAATGGCATGTTCCACTTTTGGATTATTTTACCTGTAATTTCTTCGAAGACAGCATGAAATCCATCAAAGTTTTTGGATCCATCAGACTGGAAGAGGATATGGAGTGAAGACCCAGTGCTTCGGATTGGAGGCGGCCTCTCATTTCCACAGAATTTCTTAATTATCCGGCTGTCCAAATTGTCCCCATCACGGACCTCCACATAGTCATACTGGCACATATAGTCAAACTCCAGGCTCAGCATGGAAAATCTTGGGGAACAAAGACGCACAGTCAGATGGCATACTCTCACCTGTGCACCCTGACTCTTATTTATTTGCACGTTACTGCCTCCCACCTTAAATGAATCAACAAGTCCCTAACCCCCTGAAGTCCCACGCAATTCATCTGCTTTTTTGCATCATGATCTTGGGAAGCCAGCTCAACTCTACATAGTTCCCCCATGAGAATATTTAAGAGGTATAACAGTGAAGTCTAAATTGGAGTCATACAGTCTGCTCATATGCATCAGGTCCATAACCACACTACAATGTTAGAACTTTCATCAAGGTCAGATATGTTAGGGGGCATATTTCTATCATGGCTGTTTGCTAAAAATTGTTCTATTTCCCCTAAATAAAGTTATAAGTACTGAACGTAACAGTATTAAAGATCAAGACTCAAAAGCTATTTGCATTGTGATGTTCTGAAGTCAGCAATTAGGGGTACAAGGAAAGCCCAGGGATGTAACAGAAGCAGAAAAGGCAGAGAAAGGGAATCCAAAACACTACGGCATGTTTTGCATTAGAAAGCAAAATGGTAGTAAATCCCCAATGTCTGGCACTTGCCCTTCTTTTGAGAGTAGAAATAAGGGAAAGGAGTTAATGCAGAAGGGAAATATTTAAAGCCTTTTCCCACAATGTCTGTCTTTCCTAGCTTTGATCCAGCCACTGCACGAGGCTCTTGTTTGTTAACAGCAATGTTATATGCTGCTGTTTGAATTCAGTAGGGCAGAGAGCCAAAGCATCCCACCAGAATATGAATGAGAAACAGAGTGAGAAACACCAAATGCCTCTGGAGAATGAGGAATGGCCAGGGGTGTTGGGCCCAGCCTTGGTGCAGCAGATAAGAATGAGAAGATGTGGGCCTGGGAGAGGCCACACTACTAACTATTCAGCAGAGTATTTTATAAATTAAACTTGTTGCATGCTCAATCTTCATGAGAACTCCTAATACCCCAGGCGTGTATTTAGGATTTGGCTAAATCTCCCACATTGCCTATTCCAGTGTGGGCCTAGTGATTTGCAAAGACTGCATTTTCACACCAAAAGGGTGAAACAAATTTTGGATCTGCTGCTGGATCCCACCATCTGGAGAGACAAGAAAGTACTGGAGCCTCCTTCCTGCTCTTCTGTTCTTGAGACTCGGGCCCCCATGCTAAGGAGGCCCTCACGTTATGTGCAATGACCTTTCTTTGATGACTTGTGAGGTGACTTAAGAGGCCTCTTCACCTCAGTTCATCATATGGTTGGTTTTAGAACATCAGGAGTACACTACTTACAGATAAATGAATAAGCAGTTGTAGAACGCTACACCAATGGAGCAGAGCCCCTCATTTTTTAAATCATCTAGTAGAATGTGGTATAAGAAGAAATTACATCTACTTTTCATATGCATTACAGAGAGGTGTAATTCAACTTAGCTCTGCATAAAACACGAGTTGAATTCTAATTCTGTCAGGTTTGCCAGAGATCCTCACAGGCACCACATTATACACTACGTCTTCAAAACATTCTTTCACTGGCAGATAATACTCCAGGGATTTACCCTTATGGAAGCTATAAAGCAATACAAATTAACCCATTTATCCTTGCCACATTTATCAGGCTACAGTTTATCCTGACTCAATCCTAAAATTATTTACTGGTTCTCTGAACTGGTACATTTCTGATTAAAATTAAGTATGTGTGTAAGTACAGAAAGAACATTTATGGGATGCTCACCATATAATGGGAGCAGTACTATTTATAGATGTAAAGGTAAATTGTCTAGCAGTGTGTTCCTGAACAAAGGATATCAAGAGATACTCACAGAGGCTGAAGGCACAGAATGAAAGAGCCATACACAGAACACTGCTTTTAATTGTAGAGAAATGCAAGAGAAAAGCAGAGAAAGCAATTCTCTGCTTTAAAAAATTATGAAAACAGTGGAAGATGTGAAAGGCATACAGGGCTCTGATTTGCATTTTATTTAGCTTAGCGTAGAAGCAGATACACTGTACTGATGACATGGGATCTCATGATTAAGACTCAGAATTGGCAGGTCAGGAAACCTACCAAAACTTTTCAAAACTTCTTGGCTCTGGCCCAGTTGATGGGACCCTTTACAGACCACGAGGTCTATTGCTTTTAAATAACAGGTACAGGAAATGTAATGAACCTCAGTTCCCTCACCTGTGAAACTGTAATTGCATCGTAATTCTCTTGGATATCATGAAACTAAACGTGCTAATTTAGTGCTACAAGTCATCAAATACAAAATGGAATGCAAAGTATTGTCTTGATTTCATCATTGTCTGCTGTCTACATTTACCAACCCCTCTGAAGGAAGCTTCCAGCCAAAGGAAAATATTTAAAACTGCATCTCTGCTGAGGCATTAAAGAAAAGGTTTGAAAGTTGTGATACCACCATTTTACTGTGGTATGACATCCCTGAAATGGCTTGGGCTGAGGGAGCCTATATATCACAACCCAAAGAAAAACAAGGTTGGAAAAAAGCAGAGAAAACAAACTACCACCACAATCTGAGCGCCGTTCATCAAAACAGCTCTGCTTAGCCAACCCCCAAAGGATTGTGTGGCGCAGCTTGAAGCAAGGGAAGATTTATTGGTGCTTCTGAGAGTTTTAATCTCCCTGCCCTATATAAGCAGAGACAAACCACTTCATTCCCTTCTATATCTCACTGTCCCCATCCCTGCCCTTGCAAGCCCTCAGAGCAGCAGCAAACAGGATTTGTTCACAGAGAATGAAGAAAGGAGTTCTTTTGTTATCAGTTGTGCTGATTCAGCACAATGTTGGCTGTGCGCTACAGGTCTAAGCAGAGTTAGCACCCCCAGAGGGGATCAGCATGTTTACACGAAAATGCAGCAAAGGCAACAATTCTGCATGGATGGCAGACCCAGGAGGAAGACTCCGGTACCTGCTCTCCTCTGTAGGAATGGCCCAAAGAAGAAGCTTTAGGCTAAATGTACCCATTTCCCACAGTATCTAACTGCTGAAGTACCTCAATGGCCAGCTTTGAGGTGGTCCACCTTGAAAACCTCAGCTGATTCAGAACACATTCCAGGGTTACCTTGTGAGGTACATATAGGTCCTCATGTTCTTTGTTTGCCCTGGAGGCTTTGCCCTATGCCTCCTGACTTGCAGAGTGGCAGGATTAAGTGAGGACATTCAGGACAGTTCCTGGTCTTTCCCTAGAAGTGCTGTGTCACCTGCTGGGATCTTTAGGTACTCAGACATCAAGCTAAGCTCAGTCTGGGCACGGGGCTTTAGGCTTCTCCAGCACTACCCAGCACAGATAAATGTATTTGCTGACAACAGGAGGTTGATAGCTCAGGCTTCCCTCTTAGAGACTTCCTCAGTTGGAATGTAATGTAATGTCACAACAAGGAGATGCCTAGTATTTTGTTTGTTTGCCTGTAGGAACAATGGACATGAGGAGAAAGAAAAAGGTACTCTCTGCAGGATGCCCCTCATTAAAATTTTACATCTTCTGGTAACAGCAAAGGTAAATGGAGTGAACTGTACGATCTCACATGACACTAACATCTTCCTAGCGTGCATGTGGGTGGCCCTCATGGTCTAGAATGGAGGTCTGATTTCTCCAAAGAGTTAGTACATCTGTTAGCTTACTTTACAACACTCCCCATTCATAGAATCATAGAATCATAGAATTGCCTGGGTTGGAAGGACCTTTAAGATCATCTAGTCCAACCATCAACCTCACTGATAAAAAACCATCACTAAACCATGTCTCTAAGCACTATGTCAACCTGTCTTTTAAATCCCTCCAGGGATGGTGCCTCAACCACTTCCCTGGGCAGCCCATTCCAAGGCTTAGTAACCCTTTCCGTGTAAACATTTTTCCTAATATCCAATCTGAACCTCCTCTGGGGCAACTTGAGGCCATTTCCTCTTGTCCCATCACCTGTTCCTTGGGAGAAGAGACCGACCCCCCCTCCGGCTACACCCTCCTTTCAGGGAGTTGTAGAGAGCGAGAAGGTCTCCCCTCAGCCTCCTTTTCTCCAGGCTGAACACCCCCAGCTCCCTCAGCCTCTCCTCATGGGACTTGTTCTCCAGACCCCTCACCAGCTCCGTTGCCCTTCTCTGGACCCGCTCCAGCCCCTCAAGGTCTTTTTTGTGGTAAGGGGCCCAAAACTGGACACAGCACTCGAGGTGGAGCCTCACCAGTGCCCAGTACAGGGGGACAATCACCTCTCGAGTCCTACTCCCCACACTGTTCCTGATACAGGCCAAGATACTGTTGGCCTTCTTGGCCACCTGGGCACACTGCTGGCTCATGTTCAGCCGACAGTCAACCAACACCCCCAGGTCCTTTTCTGCCAGGCATCTCCAGCCACTCTGCCCCAAGCCTGTAGCGCTGCATGGGGTTGGTGTGACCCAAGGGCAGGACCCGGCACTTGGCCTTGTTGAACCTCATCCCATTGGCCTCTGCCCATCCATCCAGCCTGTCCAGATCCCTCTGCAAAGCCTTTCTACCCTCCAGCAGGTCAACACTCCCACCCAACGTGCTGGTGTCTGCGAATTTACTGAGGATGTACTCGATCCCCTCGTCCAGATCATTGATAAAGATGTTAAAGAGAACCAGCCCCAATACCAAGCCCTGGGGGACACCATTTGTGACTGGCCACCAACTGGATTTAACTCCTCTGCCTTGAAAACAGATGAGAGTCTCCTTAGCACAGCCACAGCAAGTACTGCTGTTCAATCTAGCGTCCTTTCCTCCCTTTCTTGTACCTTGTCCCTGGTGCCACCTGGCTGTCAACTCTTTACCCAGAGATGGGTGCATTCACTAGTGATGTGCATGCACAGGATGCATTTCACTCACCCACCACCATAAAAGTGAAGACAGGGTGACCTCTATAGCTCCTGACGCACTTTTTAAGCCTTACAATTGACAAAGCCTTATTCAGAAATGCAAAAAAAAAAAACAAAACAGATTACCACCTCTCTGAGCTTGTGCTGTGGAAATTATACACCTAGGCAACAACATCTTCTAAAAGCAAGGCACGCATAGCTCATACCTGCTAAACCTGATGCAAAATTCTGTCATGAGAACACAAAATTCCTCCTCACAGCATTGCTTCCCTGTGTCTCCTACATATTTCTCCAGAGTCAAGATTCTCCAGTGCTATCTGGCAATAATTGCAGCTGCTCATAACTACACAATAGGATTGCATTTGCAAGTCTGAAAAAAAGAAATTAGTCTGGGAATGCCACAAGCTCTTCTTTTCTATTCAATTGATTTCTCTTCCTTTTATTAAATATTAGGTCTCTCTTTAAACATATAGGAAATAATCTGTGTATCTAGAATAGTTCTTTTACTTGAGCTCCGAAGCTGGTAAAATACCAATGCGAAGGCTTTAGCTTTTTATTAGCTAGTGGGTTTTGAATGCAATCCCCTGCCAAGCTTTCTGCTCCCCGTGTGAGCTCCCTGCTACACACATGTGAAAACAGTACTAATTACCCCAAGTAGGGGCTCTCCTGAACTATGCAGGATACCCAAACAAGAACTGTGAGCTTGAGTCAGCAGGGGCAGGTTAATGATGAGCGATGGCTTGCAGAATCAATTACATCCTCCAGACATAGGAATGGTAAGAGGTAAAGGACAGGGCGGGTAAAATGAGTAAAGAAAAAGAAGAGGGAAAATGTAGGCTAAATGCAAGGTAGGTCCCACAGGCAACTCTCTCTTGGCATAAGACATCGTATCAAAATGTTCCTACAGCTTTTCTTCAAAGAATGTCTTAGTTCAGTCTGGTACACTCTTCAGAAAATATTTGGTGCTATGGTTTCAAGGTCTTGAAGAGACCTCTAGAGAGATGCATTTTGCCCAATATCTGAGAAACTCTCCTTATCATCCAGCTGTCCTAAATGGGAACTGAAGGCACAGCATTGATGATTTGTGCAGTGGCTGCCTATCACAAGCTAGACCAGGGGGAAGAGCTGAGGTACCAGATGCAAAATTGTGGCAGTACCTTCACTGCTCCAGGGCTCCCAGCTGTTGAGCCTCACTGACTCTTGGTTATCCACATGCCCCAATATCCATCTGAAAACAGTGCTGGCTAAAAGTCAGTATGACCTACCTTAATTCAATGTTAAATCCAGCTTGAACATGAATAATCCATTCACATTGTGCGTTCAGCGGGTAACCCTCCAGCAAAATCTGACCTCTAGAAGCCCGAAGAACCTGCCCACACCCTGAGGAGCAAAAGAAGGAAAAAAAAAATCTGTGTAAGGGATGTTCAAGAGGCATTTGAAGAAAATACATGCAGAAAAAACACTGGAATGAGAAGACAGGGTGGCTTAGGAAGATACACACTTTCTTACAAGGCAGTATATAAAATAATGGGACAGCCACACTATAGCTATAAAGAGTTATGACTCTATTAGAGTATTGTCTAAGCAAAGAGCACCCCTACAAAAGTTTTAGTTGATTGCTTCTCCCCACTTTGCAACTCAGCCTCATGAAACTACCCCTTACAGCTTTTGCCCCACTCTTCATTAGCCCACCCACCCACCTGGCTGACACTCCAGCTCAGAACAGTTTTGACGGATCTCATGCTGACCTGTGTAATCACCGAGGCTGAGGAAGGTGGTGGGAAAGTGCCAAAGGTACAATAAACACTTGAATTAGCTCAAGTGAGCAAAACAACAAGAGGAGGAGCAGTTGCACCCAACATCATAATTTCACGTCCTTCACAAGGAGATTCTTGGAGGAAAACCAGTTGATGTACTCCTAGAGAAGACATATTTGTCCTCAGAATTCACCAGGGCTTAGACATAAATGCCACCATGTCAATGGAGAAATATAACCATCACAGCTCCTTCACCAATGACTCAATGTAACACCTATATAATACACAGTCCTCACCCCTTCTCTCAGGTTCATTCCTATCCTTCCTCTACTCCTTTGTCACTCTGCCTGTGTCACTCTCAGCTTTTCACCATATTATGAAATGTACTTCAGTGCCCAGCATCAACAGAATAAGATAAAGTACTCTAGTCATTTCTGCCCAGTCTGAGAAAACCATCTGAGGACAATGACCTGAACAAACAGCAGACAAGGTCACACACTGATGAAGCAGTATCTTTTCATGAATATCCTGCAGCTGTCCCTAGGCAGCTGTCAAGGGATAGTTGTCCTAATTCCTCACCTTGGAAGCCCATTTTTAGCTCAGAGAGTTCTCTCACCTTTGGTAACCTCTCCTTTTCCTCCAGCTATAAAATATGGCTAATGGTACTTTCCTCTGTGCAAGAAGGAAAGTTGTTTTGTGATTTTTGTAGACCCTTCTGTGATCTGTAAATGCAAGTGCTAGAAAAATGCACAGAGAGAATTATGCACCAGATGCACCAGAGATAATTTCTCAGTTTCTACTTTCCTGACTACATCATTATGAATGGCTACATTCCCTGGTAAGCCTGGTTGCTTTGCTGGGGGATGAGGCTGTATCCATAAGCCAGAAATTGCAAATGAGTCTAACATCATCACCAAACCAGAGGTCTGACAGGCTGCACACCACAGGTTATGAGGATAAGTAAAAAAGCAAATGAACCAAAAGACCTCCACAGCAACTCTCTTGCTTCTTTTTGCCTCTTTAGTCCAACAAAAAGCCCTTCTTCTTCCATCTGTTTCCAAAGAGGAACCTTAAACTTTTAATCAGTAACACAGGATGAATGCTTCCTACTGAAATGGTGGGTTTTAACACGCGCCTCAGGGCCCTTCCTTCCTCTGGGAAAAGAGGGTGACAGTGACCTGATTTAGTGAAGTACCAATTTGCGGTTCCCATTGACCTTAGTGTCTGGAAATCATTCCTGCTGCATCTGGTCTATGGGGAAATGTGAAAACTGCACCTCAATTACTCCTCTTTCTTCTTAAGAAAGTGTTGCTCAAATGAAATACTCTTTGTTCATTTACCCTTGGTTACCCTTAATTAAGCAGGACCCAAGGAAACAGAAATCCTGCTCAGAAGAGTTCCTCAAAAGTGTTTCATCCTCTGTGGCTCACTTAGTTCCCTCTGTAAAAGACAAGGATTAATGACTGTGCCCAGCAACCATATTAGGATTCAGTGAGTACAGCAGGATCTGCTGTAGTGCACATGATAATGCTCCTTCCCACAGCAAGAAACAGGACCTTGTGCTGCTACTGGCTCCTGCCTCAAAAACAACCTGAGACAAAGCTGATAGAAATCCTTCAGATGGTTTGACAGGGGGCTTGGAACACCTCAAAGAAAGTTTCCCTTTCGTCCTGAAGGGCTTTTGAGTTTCTGATGGATTTAACAAAGGAAAGCCAAAGAACTGGTGCAAAGAGATACTTGTGTGCATGGCATACTAAACACACTTTTCTGTTCGCGGTGGTACAGCCCGAACTCTCTGAACATTGGTGCCAAGGAAGAAGGTTTGGCCAGCAAAGCACGTGGTCCAGAAGCTAAAGAGGAGCCATTCAATGGCCGCATCCAAAAGAACGTTCTCAGATCTGCTACTGCCCTTCTCCTCACGAAGCGCCTTTGCAGTCACATCAGACCTGTGCTCTTGTATCTCTAGCACTTCTAGCAGAAGTTAGACTGACTCCCCAGACCAACAGTTCAATCATTTGTTGATCAAAAGGAGTCTTTTCCCAATCCTTGGGAGACCTGGAAAACTATCAAAAATAATTTACATCCTAAACACAAATGCTGGCAAATTCTACCTCATTTACAAAAAAATAATCCACTTTGGCAGAGTGTCAACATCCTTGTTCCGTTCCTGTTCATGAAAAAAGGCAGCTTTCAGGGCCACAGTAAGATTTCCTCTAAGGCTTGTTAGTAACAGAAAAGAAAACAATTCAGGAGACCTCAGAGTTGTAGCCCACGGAGACCCGTGGGTCGATGGAGGAAGAGGTCCTGAGGAGACATCCAGTAAGAACTCATTATCTGCTGTTCAAGTGCTACAGAATCAACGTGGGGTTCCTTCAAAGGTCAAGTGAGAATGAGAGTAAAAACGTTACTGGTATTCAGAAACAGGCTGGTAGGGGAAGGCAGCTGTCACTTGTCACGCCTTGTTGCTACCTGTTACTTGTTGGCCACCAGCATTACCTGAAAAGTAAAAGTTTTTTTGCAAAGTCTGCAAAACAAGAAGTACTGGGACTGCACGAAGGATGTGTTCTCAAGCAACGTGACAATCGGAGGTTGACAAAGGCTGTTGGAATGCAGCGTATGGAGGAACAGCTCCTGCACGGTCAGGTTTTTTTTCTGGTTTTAGAATCTGATGTGCCTTTTAGGGCACGATAGTCCAATCCAATAAGCAGTCCCATTAGGAAATGTCCCAGTACCCAATTAACTAATTAAGTGTGGTTTTTTTTTCTAATAACATTCCTTTGTACTACCTATACCATTCCTTTGTCCAGGACATACCATGTCCTTTGGTTGTTTTTCAGCCATGTCCATGTGTCCGACTATGCCAGCAGACAGTACACACTGGATGGCCCCATGGGCTGGCCCATGCTACTTCTTCCTTGCCACAGCCCTCCAGGCACATCGCCACTTTTGCTGGCAGTACCCAGAAATGACTCCCGGGGCTCACCCTGCCCTTGCAATTGCAGGCTCCCCAGGGGCTAACCAGGGCCTGCGCCACGGCTGCTCCCCCACCACCAGTGCAGTATTAAATAGGCATTAACCTCGCCCATAGACTAAATTGCAGCTGCGTGCTCCATGGCATCCCTGGCGCTCACCCCCTTGTGCCTTCCCGCGCGGCCATTGCCCCACCTGTCTGACAGGAGCCGGCCCGGGGCCTGGGGCTGGGGCTGGGGCTGGTGCCTCCTCCGGAGCCCCCGGGCGCCACCTAGCGCCCGCATGGCAGCGGTGCCGCAGGGACCTGAGGGAAACGGCGCGGCGGGATCGCTGAGCAGCGCCGGCTGCGCTGTGAGGGGGGGTCGGGGCCGTGCCGTGCCCAGGGCGGTTTGTTCGAGCGGTCCGGTAGGGACGGGATGGAGCCGGAGGGGTGCCCGCTCGCTGCCGCTACGGCGGAGCCCGCTCTAGGACTCCGTCTTGGGCAGCCCCGCCGCACTCGGCTCCGGCAGCAGGAGGCCGGGGCCGGGGCCGGTGCTCCGCGGCAAGGCCTGCGGCGCCCCGCGAGAGGGAGACAAAGCCCGGGGCTCCCCGGGCGGCGGCGGCGGATCCGCCCGGAGCCCTGCCGGGGAGCTCGCGTGCCCGCACCCCCGGCTCTCTCCTTCGCACCGGCCCGTGCTCCGGCCAGTCGCCCAAAGCGTTAAGGCGTCGGAAGTCTGCGGGCAGGTTGCCCTCGGCCCAAGGGGAAGGCAGACGCGGGCATCGCTGGGCAAGAGAAGGTAAAATCTGGGGAAGACGCTTCAGCCTGGGAGAGCTCTGCATGGGAGAGTCCCCCGTTATGGCCACTGCAGCTACACTGCTCCTCACCGCTGCCGGTCTGGTGTGGGGTGAAGCTTGGTGTGCAGTGTCTGTGAACCACCAGCTTGGTTGGGGCAGGTGCTGCAGGCCGTCCATGCACTTGCTAGCAGAAGGCACCAGCATTTGCAATATAGGATGAAGTGTAGAGATTACATCCCCCAGTTACTGTGGTTGCGCTCCCTTGTGTATCTGGGATTTACTGGCACTCTGCTTGCTGGCGAGGCGCCTGGGGCAGGCTGCAAAGTTCCAGATGTGACCCTGCCTGCCAGGTACCAGAGAGAGATGCCTCCTCTTTCACTCTCCAAAATGTGTTGTGTTGGCACACCCACTGCTCCAGCAGCCAACGCAGGCTGTGACTGGCCACCCTCCAGACCCAAAGCCACATAGCTGTGAGCCTGCAGGCTGGCACTCTGCATGGTTGTAGGCTGCTTTCTGGACATGCAGTCTCTGCATGCCTGAGCCTACTGTCAAGGCCGAAAGTGAGATAGCCCTGAAAGCCAGGGCAGGGGAACTCAGGAGTGTGCTGCGATCACAGCTCTTCCCTGTGCTCCTCTTTAAGAATGGAAGAGACAGTAGCGCTATCTGCCCATCCTGCCCTGCCTCTGAAGTGCCACAGAACCACACAAAGGAGACTATGTTCTCAGTGTCACACAGCTTCCCTCAAGACAGCAAGTAGTAGGAAAACCAGCTCTGCAAAATTTCAGTATTGCAAAAATGTCTGAATAGACTACAGCGCGAGCGTGTATTTGGATTAAAACACAAGCAGGCAGAGCAGGCTGAAATAAACTGTAGGTAACTGATCTACTCAGGCAGAGGGAGGAAGGATTAGATGAGCTAATGATTCTTTCTTGGCTCTGCTCTTATAAAAAGTGCCAGGGGAGCTCTAGCATTGACCCAGAGCAAACAAGACTTTAAAGTGCTATCAGAAATCACACTGTAAACTGCAAGGGACTCAACTTCCAGAAGCTTATCAACTTCTGAGGCACCAAGGTTGAGTTGGCCCTGTTGCTGAAACATGTTAATTCCTCATATTCTGCTGTTTGAGGCAATGATTTTATTTTGTTTGCTTTCACCTCCTGAATGGTCATGGGCTGTGTTGGGAAAGCAGATTCAATTTTTGCTTTAAAATCAAGGACTAAGAGGAGACAAGACTAAGGTGTATAGAATAATGGACAGAACAGTGTATGAAAAGCAGACTTTGCTTTCATCCCTTTCAGTGAAATGTGAACAAAGACAGCCAATAAAAATTGAAAGAGGGATGATGAAAGGCTGTACCTTCACCGGTGGGAAACTGGTAAAGGAAATACTAGTCTTAAACTGTATTGAATTAGTTTATGGAATTCATTATTGACAAATAGGATTGGGACCAACAGCTTAGCAAAATCCAAGAAGCAGGAGCTTTTGTATGCTGTTGGGAACAAAACCTTCCGATACCACTACCAGAGCCTGAAACACTCCTGGTCCATCACGGCACTGTTAGCAGTTGCAAGACACTGTTTTCCAGAGCTGCCTTGGAGTGCAGTGGAGCTGTGCAAAGGAGGGAGGGAGCACCAGGACTTCATTGGGGCTAGTTCTGCAGCCCTGGGGTTGAAGAAGGACAGAGCAGAAGCTCTTTGATATAGCAGTTGCCCTTGTAAATGTTTATGCTTTGGTGAAGGCCTCTGGGGAATCAGTTATGCTGAAGTATGTCCAAGATATGCAGAGAACAGAAGATTTCCAGAGGCACAGTAGTTAAAGTTTTAAAATAAACCAAAACAAACCAGAAATTCAGTAGGGTTGTAACCTCCCGTGAGTCGGGGCCTGGATCAATCACTAGCACATGAGCACTGGGAGAGTTTTCCCCCGTGCAGATCTGCTTACTGCCTGGTCATGTTTGCCCTCTCCTGCCTATGCCCCTTAAAAGACTCACCGTACAGGAATAGCTGGAAAGGCACAGCATGGCTCTGGCTCTGTCCCACCACTCCCTGTCCCTGACATGCCTCCCTGCCCGTGTAGGACACTTACTCATGCAGTCCCCTCCGTACCAGCCAGCTCTGCACTCTGCGCAGTAGATCCCCTTGATATAGAAGTCGTCAAGCGTCCCTCCCCAGGAGCCATTGCGGCAGGACTTGCAGTTCTCAAAAATGGTGCAGCCTGAAAGGAGAGCCACTGCATTAGAGAAAACTGAAGGTAGATTGTCCTGTGAGGAGATGATCAGCCTGTCTCTCTTTTCCACAAAAAATGCCAATGATGTTAGTGACTGCTGTGGTGCTGACAGTTTCCCCGCTGTGAACTGTACCCAGCCTCCACCCCCAAACCCTAGGCAGCTCAGACTCTGAAATTTGGAGTCAAACTCCCAGCCTTACTTGCCCAAAGCTCTAAATCTCATTGCTCTGACTGTTAATGCCTCTCTCAGGAGTCTGAATGTGGATGCTGGTGCCACTCAGACCCATCCCAAGTGATTCTGATGTCTTCTAACCTTGTCCTGTCTCCTGCTCTCACCTTTCGCTTTGCCCTTCCTTCCTTGCTAGTTGGACTTCCAAGTCATCCCTCCCTTCTTGCTTTGGGGATGCAAATCATCCCAGAGCACCTAGAAAACACTCGTTGTGCGAAAACAGCTGCAACATCACCCTTTGGCAGCTCCCAAGCCTGTCCAAGACACCCTGCGGACAACACTGCTGGTCGAAAGTCAGCTTCTTTTTCTGGCAATGATGCTAGCTGCTGTGCGGGCACCTTGCCAGGTGTCCTGATACTGCCAGCAGAATGGCAGAGGGAGTTCCTGAGGAGATGCGGGGTAATCCCATGCCCCAGTGCGATGTGCCTGCCCTACCCAGCAGCTACCATTATATGCTGATGCCTTGGCCAAAGATCTGGTGTGAACACGGTGTGGGCCTAAACATACCTGGGTGGATTAAGCAGGAGTCACACTCATTCTCCTCGTTCCTGCAGCAGGGGATGGTGTAGCCCACTCTTTCTTTCTGTCCTGGGCAGATGCACTCAATTTGGTCATATTCGCAGCACTCCCGACACATGATATTCCACTCGGCGCCCGGGCAGTTTTCATTGATCACTGTGTACTCTGCAAGCAGGGAAGAGAGAGGGGGACACGTGGAAATAATCCGTTATCTGCTGAGGGTTGACAAGATCTATTATTCAGCAGTTTGTTGGATCATGTGTGGCGTGAGGCTGGCCCAGGAAATCCCAAACTACATGGCCAAAACGTTAGCTGGGTTTGGGTGTCTAAAGGACACACAGGCAGTTTTGCAGTGCCAGCCAGAGGAGGCAAACAGACGGCAGGGAAGGAATATGGTCACTTCAGTCTGCTGTCTGCAAGGCCTTCCCACTTCTGTGGTGAGAAAAATAGTTTAAAAAAACCCCAGAGGATAACATCACATGAGAATCTCTTATGCAGATCACAGTACAGATTTACATCCTTATATGCAGTATAGATTATTTAAACTATAATAGCAGGTTTTGGTCGTATTTCTGTTTGTGAATTTGCTACTCTTGAAGACTAGGGTGTCCATCAAGAAAAGCCACTTTTGAGGCTAGGTTTTAGCTGGTTTCACTCCTTATTTTCACTCGGAAGCACACAGTGTTACACTTGGCTTCACTGCCAAAGGAAACAAGATTTTTCATTAATTTATAAGGTTCGTTTGTCTGACATTTCTCAGGTGGTAACATTATTAATATCTTCTGATTATTTAGCATAACCTCATATGATCATATTTAAGCTATGCTGGAAGTGCCCTTTTAGGAAACGACCTCAAACTGTGACTCTGGATTGCCACAGTAAGTGCAGATCCCATCTTTATCCACCAGCATCCTATCTAAATTCTGAAAAATGAAATCTGATGAGTGCACAATACTGTCAGCGTGTCTTCTAACCAGCTGACAGACCTGATGACTGCTTTCATGGAGTTTGATGATAAAAAGAGAGAGCAGACTAGAAAGATAAGACATGAAGGAAACATAATGAGATGTCTCTTTTTTCTCCCCTCTCTCCTCCCCTTTTTACTTTCTTTCTTTCATTGTGGTTAGGTAACATCCTTTTTCCTTTTGTTTTAAACTCTGAGTGACAGGGCTGCCTTGTCACTGCAAGAAGCCATACATCTCTAAGACACAGCACACCCAGCCATGCCTGTACCTGGCTCCCTTCTCACACTGCTGCCTTTTGTGCCTCATAACCCAATTGCCATGTCTGCTGGAGCTCCCTACCACCCAACTTTGCCCCTCTGTCTCACTTGATTCTTCACGACTTCATGAAGCCTGGTTCCTGGAAGCTTATCTTTTCTTCTAATGATAATGACTGCATAAAAAAGGGACCACCAAACTGTTTATCCATTTTTCCCCTTTGTGTGGGAAATAAGATTAAGCCCTTTGTGCTTCTCAGAACTGAGCCTTTCCCACGTGCCTGGTGTACCGAATGGGGAGAGTCCACTGCCATTCTGAGTGTGGAAACTAGGCAGCTGTTTGTGCTGAAACCTTACTATTACCCTATTCCCCCTCCCTTCCTCCATAATCATTCCAGAACGAAAAAGAAAGCCACTTCTGTCATTCAATAAGATTCTGTAATTTTTTATTCCAATAATAGATTCTTGCATCAAAATAGCCTTAGTGTTTAGCAGTTATATAGCCTTTTGCCTGTAGATCTACAAAGTCCTTTTTCCAGATGGGAAACTGAAGCACAAGGGAGGTGAAGTGACTTTGCTCAAGGCTCCAGAGAAAAACAATAGCAGAGCCAGGAATTAAACTCATGCCTTCTAATTCCCAGAACAGCAGTCAATCAACTTGGCCAAGTTGGGACTTCTTAACCTATGGCTATTATTCTCCTTTAATGTAGCCATTTATCTATGAACTGTATCTGATTCAAATTCCAGAGCAAATTGATTTCACGTGTCTAATAATCTTATTAGAACTGACACTCAGTTTGATACATCTCACCATACATGACTGAAAATAGCTCTTTCTGTTGGGTATGGGGGTGGAGGTCTCACTTCTTGAAGGAAGACTCCCCAAAGTCTGAGCAATGAATAACTACTCAACACTCAGGAGCTTTTGCAAAGCTTCCTTCAAATTCTTGTCTTTCCCAACTCAAGCTAGAAATATAATTTCTCTCAAGATTGATAAAGCTTATTAATAAAATGGCTATATCCATTTGGATTATAGCTGTAAATTCCCCAAGAAAAATTCCTATCTGTAGAACGATCCAAATGTTCACAGGCAAAGTTGCACTGGGGTGACTAAGGCATGGCTCCATCCTTGCAGGAATTCAAAATCTGGCAAGGTAAGGCTGCTAGCAACACAGCTCTGAGAAAGGGGCCAGACCAGATGACCTCCAGAGTCAACCTAAATTACTCTATGCTTCCATAAAATATTATGCATGTATTTGTCTATGTGTGGAGAGAGTGCATGTGTGCATATGCATATTTATTTTTATATGTAGAGCTTGTATACACATCGGGGCCAAAAAGCAGATGCTGCACTTATTCTTGGTGAATCAAACGGGTGTATTTGTAGCACAAGTTGAGTTCAAGGTAATATTTAGTGTTAAGATGGGAGCAGCAGATCTTGGCCCTTAAAGAACTGTAAAAATACATTTGCTGCTACCTAGAAATGCTGTTTGCTCACTTCTTGCCCTTGTCTCAACCAAGGCAATGAAAATAAACTGCCTTTTGGTTTTCTGACAATTTAATTCCCTTTCAGGTTCTCAGGTGCTGCAGTTTGGACAACACATATAGCCTTGACAAGGAAATCTGTGGTTTTGAGATTTTTTGTAAGGGTTCCTCTCTGGGATTTTCTTCAGGGAAATCATGAAATCTATTCTGAAGTTTTGTAGAAGCTATTCTTTAAAGAAATTTGTGTGAAGACTTTATGCACCTCTAATAACTGTAGGATCCCTTTTGTTTTGCATAAGTATCTTTCCCTTAGAAATTTGAGAGGGTGATACACAGAGCCACTAGCGTGTGTAATGAACATTTGTTTGTGTTACTGAGCTTAGCCTGGACTCCAGGAAGGAAGAGGCATAACCCTGCTCCCCCTTGTACGTTTGGGGAATGGTAACCACTGGCAGCTTCCCACACTTGGCCATTATTACCCCAAAACAGCAGAGAATGAGGCAGAGAAGAGTGGGGAAAGATTTATTGACTGAGTAAAATACTGGAACCCCGGCTTTGGCCAGCTGTGGCAGAGATAATTGTGGGGTACTTTGTGGGCCTGATTTCAGTAACCCTGCAGAGCAGGCAGTCTGGCTTGCAGGCAGGGGCTGCATCTCCCAGCATCAAATACAGTCCAGAAAGTGGATTTGGGGAGAAGCAGGAAGAAGCTGCTTGACAACCTATGCAAAATATTTAGCTGAAAAGAACAAGCAAGTCTCTGGACAGACAAATAACCAATGGATTAATTTATGGAATTCTAATCATGGAAGGAAAGCCCATTAAATCTAGGAATAAAAAGCACACATGGAAGCAGCTCAGGACCATGGAAACCAAGTAAGAAATGGCTGTGTTGGGAGTGCACGCGAACCTCTGGGGAAGCTGCTAGAGAGAGCACCAGCTTGGTTTTGGAGCCTGGCAGAGCACAACGCAACGTTTCACCCAATGCGTCCAGTCCACCCTGAGGGACCAGTGAAGTGGGAGATGAACACTGAGGCATGCGCAGGGTGGCTGGTAATTCTCATGCATTTCCAGGTTCGGATGGCAACCCTTTCACACTTTTCACTGACATCTGCACCTAGCGAGACTGCCTAGTCCCTGTAACACCTTTCAGATCCTAATCGGCACATATCATAGCGCATTTCAAATCCATCAGCGATGGATTTTGTAAGACAGCAGTAGGAGGGGATGTTTCCAGTCAACATCCTCCCTGTTTGCAGCATCAGTCCGAGGGCTGAGTTACAGTGACAACAATTCATCAAAGTGATGCTGCCACCTCCCCTGCTCCCCAGCGGAGAGCCAGGGCTTTGGAGGAGCCAAAGGCTCCTCACTTTGGGGAGCCCTCCCAGCTAACAACTGGGCCCTGAGCTTCCCCTGTGAAAACCTGTGTGGATGATGAGCCACAGCAAGGAGAAGATGCAGCAGGACCGTGTGGCACCCCTCCACACAGATGGCTGATCCTGCTCTGGCTTCCCCTGAGCTGGCACTGGGAGCTGAGCTGCTGAAAAGCAGATGAAGAACATCTACAGAGAAGCTGGCACAGAATGAAACACACAGCCAATTTGCTGAGTAGTTTAATGCTTACTGACTTCCCCTGTCAGTAAAAGGACTTCATTTTCTCCCCAGATCCTCAAAACTGCAAAGGCAAAGCGTTTGCTCTTGGTTTTGACTCAGATCAGTGCTTGTCTGCCTGCCCCTGTACCACAAACCCACAGGAGCCAGTGAAGGGAAGGAGTGGAAGTAAGTAAGCTGCAATAGCTTGAAGGGCAAATAGTTTTAATTTGCTGGACTATCACGCTTCTACTCTCACTCCCTTTATGAAGTTGTGGCAAATCCAGCTCTGATTTGACTTGCCAGTCTCACCCACATCCCTCACTTCCTCTGGCCCAGAATTCCCTTTTTAGCTTGTTATCTTTGCTTCACCTTTTCAAAACGTGCTGACTTCTTGCCCAAGATGTACTTGGGCCACCTGGTGTACAGCAGAGGAGCTTGAACAGTTAGCGATGTAGCCACCATCTCCCTGACACAGGTGTATCTGTTTTTCCTGTCATCCTCCTGGTCTGGGCACACATATGACTCAGCCATCTCTGTCCTTGCTAAACCTCAAACACTTTCCTGTTCCAAACTGCAAGACTTCAGAAAATGGGGTGATAAAAACCACACAAGAAATTCTTCTGTTAGCACTTGGGAAAGGTCATGATGGAGGTTTGTTTGAAATTGAAATTGAAATGCTGCTTGAAATTGAGTGGAAATGCAACCTTCCAAAAGGGTAGTTTTTACTGCACCACTGAAAAGCCAGAAGTCTCCTTGGAAGATAAGTGAAGGCTCCATTAGCACTCACCCTGAAGACTGGAAATGTGTTACTCATTCCAATGAGTTCAAAGAGGATGCCCAAGTATTAAGAACTAGCTGCAAGGATAAACCATCTTAAAGCACTAGTTCTATTCTATACAAGGTTTGCTGGAAAGGATAGTGATGAATCCTGTGGGATATACAATGAGCCCAGTCAAATCTCTCATTCAAGGGAAAAGGAGAGACCTGTCAGGGATGGAAAACCAGACCAATCATCAAAGCAAGCTGTGCCTTAGAGCTCAAGGACAAAGGAAGAACTGCCAAAAGCCAAGCTGAATTTGACCTTTAAAAGAAATTAAAATAATAGCAAAAGGTTCTTCAGCCATATAAAGAAAAAAGAAATCTGGAAAGAGAGAGAGACTCTTCATGTAGATGAAATGTAAGAGGTGGAGAATGTAGTGAGTTATTAGCTTTCATCTTCAGGGTGGTTGCTTGTGGGGAACTTGTGAGCAAGGGTTTGAAAGCGTGGAAACAAATAAAGTGTCATCCACAGATTAGTGAGTTTCTAACTGCAGTTTGCACCTTGGGATATTCAAGTAAACCAGCTTCAATGTTGGTTTATCTTACTAGATCAGGCTTAAAGCTCTAGCGATTTGGGAACAGATTCACAAGCACGTTGCTGCCTCGGTGGTGGGTCAGGCAGCTCATTGTGGTAAAGCTTCAGCTGGGATGGTTTAATAAGGCCAAGTGCCGGGTCCTGCACTTCAGTCACAATAACCCCAGGCAACGCTACAAGCTGGGGGAAGAGTGGCTGGAAAGCTGCCCAGCAGAAAAGGACCTGGGGGTGTTTGTTGGTGGACAGCCGGCTGAACATGAGCCAGCCGTGTGCCCAGGTGGCCAAGAAGGCCAACGGCATCCTGGCCTGTGTCAGGAACAGCGTGGCCAGCAGGAGCAGGGCAGTGATGGTGCCTCTGTACTGGGCACTGGTGAGGCCTCACCTCGAGTGCTGTGTTCAGTTCTGGGCCCCTCACTACAGGAAGGACATGGAGCTGCTGGAGTGTGTCCAGAGGAGAGCCACCAAGCTGGTGAGGGGTCTGGAGAACAAGTCACACGAGGAGAGGCTGAGGGAACTAGGCATGTTTAGTTTGGAGAAGAGGAGGCTGAGGGGGGACCTCATTGCCCTCTACAACTACCTGAAAGGAGGGTATAGAGGGGTGGGTGTTGGCCTCTTCTCCCAAGGGAATAATGACAGGAGCAGAGGAAATGGTCTGAAGTTGCAGCAGGGGAGGTTTAGATTATATATTAGGAAGAATTACTTCACTGAGAGAGTGGTCAGGCCCTGAACAGCCTACCCAGGGAGGTGGTGGAGTCACCATCCCTGGAGGTATTTAAGGAATGTGTAGACATCGCATTTCAGGGCACGCTCTAGTGCCCGAGATTGTTCGTTTGCGTCTGTTTGTGGGTGGGTGTGCTGTGTGGTTGTAGGTGTTTGTTTTGGTTTGGTTTTGGTGTTTGGTGGTGTGTGTGGGTTTTTTTGGGTTGTATTTTTTTTTGTTGTTGTTGTTGGTTGGACTCGATGATCTCAAAGGTCCCTTCCAACCAAGAAGATTCTGTGATTCGGCACACTTGTCTTTTGCCATGGTGAATTTGTCAGTCATAGATACCTTGCTGGACAGAAAGGGGATTTCTGTTCCAAAGGTCTGAGAGCTGCTAAAATTATAAGGCTAATAACTAAGGTAAATTGAAGCAAGCCTGATTACACTAATTAACACTTCTTTGGAAGAATTACTTTTTTAGGCTGCAAGTCACTTTAAGCTGATATAAGCCCATACTGCTGCTGAGATGGGACACCTTCCTCCCTTCTCTCCCCGACTTCCCATACCCACTCTTTGTGTGGGCATTAGCTGCTACGTGGAGGGATCAGTGCACTGATCCAGCAGAAAACCAGTTTGCCATCTCCATCCGTCTTTGGGGGGAAAAAAAAGTTTACAACCTCAATGTGGTCTACAGTCCTCCAAAAGTGAGACCACCTTAGGTCCGTGCTGGATGTATGTATTTATCAGAATTCCTGAAAGATGGAATAAAGTGCTTTATAAGAACATCCATATGTTGGTCTAAAGTGATGGAACTTCCCATCCTGCAAGTCCATTCTGTTATCCTGAAAAGATGAGTTCTCCTTCCCTGCCTCCAATTTATCCATCAGCACATTGGTGAAACACTACTTAGGCTCAAAGACGTATTATTTCAAATTGCTTTGAAAAGTGCTGTATGAATTAACAGTGCATTGTAAATAAAAGCAGAGATGAACAGATATGTCTCTAAAATTAGAGTCAATAGACTATGACTTTTTCAAAGTGATTATTCAACCAGTTCATGTTCCTCAGATGAGAACATGCCCCTTTTTATTTGATTACATTTTAATTTTTCAGCATGATGCTCAAGAACAATTACTGCCTTCTGCAGCATTTGATTTTGCATTTGATTTTGAAGGCCCAAATATCTTAAGGCTCTTACTAGGAAATGTTTGGCCATGTAATAATTTTGAAATGAAGATTTCTCATTTAAAGAAAAACTAGCTCTAACAGAGGTGAAACCCAGTAACAGCTAACATTTCCTTTAGGTCTGTCTCATTTTTATTACTCTTTTATCCTCCTGCTTTCTTATTCAGCTCTACTGTCATTGCATGTCGTGCAAGCTGGGTCCCACCCCATAGGTACCATGTGCATACCTGGTCTGCCTAATGTTTTCAAATAGGATGGTCTTTATTCCAGGTTTCCTGCTATCGTATAATGTTTAGTAGCTATAAATTCATAAGTAAATAGTCCTGATGTTGTTCCTGATAGGCCATAGGTTTGCTTCATTGTGCTCCTACAGTAGTGCCTTTTTTACATTTGTAAGCTTCTATTCTTAACTATGCTATGACAAACAAATCATAAACCCCCAAAATTTCTGCTCCAAGGAGGGAAAAATTGTTAGTTCAATAAAAAACTTATTTTTGAGGTTTCCATCAGGTCTTTAGCAGGATTTCCCATGTGACTTCCAAAGCTTGTATCTCTCTCCACACTGCCCTGTTTTGCTTTGTCCATGATAAAAATGAAGTATCTTGATGTAACTGAAAGGAAAGCTAAATAAAAATTGTGCTTCCTGTTTGTGAGGTCTAGACTTTGCCCATCTAAGCTATATAACGGTGGGTTACTGCAAAACCAGCATTAACACAAATAGCTCTAGGATTTTCTGTTTCCAGCCTTAACTGAAAACAGGACTGTCAATTTGGTTTTTCTAAGACTGTTAAAGCCTCAGTAATCCCACTACCCCTCAGTCAACTTTGCCTCAGCTGTGATGCCCAACCAGTGGTGTCATTCCTGCCATTTTGCTCTTTCCATAGACCTGCATGCCGTGCAGCCCCTCCTCTTGCCTGCTCTCCCACTACTGCAGGGGGTACCGACAGGTAGCTCTAGGGTAGGATGCTTGTTTCTATTGGGAACTTCCCGTTCCCTTTCTTCCTACATTGCAGCAGTCCTTGTTCCCTGGTGGTAAGCTGTAACATGCAAAATAGAGCCATACTGCAGACCTCCGGAACCAAAACTCTGCTCTTTCCCCAATTTTCTTGTACCAAGATGCCCTCATATCCCCTCCTTTCCCTTTAGGGAGAGGCTGGTTAGGCCACTGGCCCAGAGAGCTGCATCAAGTGTTCATGCCTTCACCACATTTCAGATCCAGTTCCAGTTCAAACCTCCTTCTCCTCTGCGTGCATCATCCCCTTGCCCTCAAAACACGACACAGCTTCCTTTTACTCTCTCTTTTTGTTATAGTTGGATTTAAATTACAGGCCATCTGTGCCACTAGCCAGGACGTTTTTAGCATCTAAAGCAACCTGAAGAAGTCTGCCCTAAACCTCCCCCTCCTTTGGTTTCTTCTCTGTAGTTACGATCTGGCATTTGTGATCTTATTATCAGCACTGTGGCTTTATCCGAGAAGGGCTGTGACAGGATGAAATAGCCAGGGCAAGGCTAAAACCCAGAGGTTGCCACGTTACCCTTCAGGCCTTGATTTCTTTCTGGGATATAGGAGCTTATTCTGGCTGGAAAAATTATACTAGTGTGATCAGGAGGGGATTTTGTTTTCTCTGTGCTGCCAGACAAGAACAGGTAACGAACGTAGCATTTCTGAGTTAGTGACAGCATCGGTGGTGTTGGAGAGCCCAGCCTCTGCTAATGGGGTCTGGGCAGTAATGCCGGACTTCTGGAATAGGGGAGAGTATTTGGGAATCTGCAGAGAAGGAGCAGCTACACTATTGGAATTCATGACCCCATACCCTGAGAATGACCCCATACCTGTGCTGGTGCTACAAGCAGGGAGGAGCGGTGCTGGGCCTGTAGTGAGCGCTGCCTTGCTGTGACAGTGTGGGACCCAGGACATGTTGGCACCTTACTTGCAGTTGCTGTTGCCCAGATAGAAACCGTGCACACAGCAGCAAAACCCTCGACCTCACACTGTACTGCTCACAGCTCCCCGGGGCATGTCCTCCAGCCCTAACCAAGGACTGCAGGTGCCCTCCGGCTGCCGGCCCTCTGTCCCTGCTGATAACTTGCCGCCCTGCCCTGTGGCCTCCCTCCCCGTTTGCCCCCCCCTGCCCTGCTCCTGGAGGAAGGAGAGGGGAACCCATGGCCCCAGGGGAGCACCCACAAGGCCCTGCGGCGGTGAGGGCTCCCTCTGAGCCCAGGGAGAGCCAAATCCCGGGCAGCGGCAGCCTTGCAGGGACTCCTGGGAGTGCCATTGAGGCGACCTCCAGGTGGAGAGTGAGGAACCCCAGCGTTCCTCCAAAAGAAAAAGCAAGTCTCTTTCCCATTGTCTGCACTAGGAACCTAGACACGTGAACTGAAGTAACCCATTTGCTGAGATGGAACGCATCTGGATGCCTCTGAGTGCATCTGGCCTTCGCTTCTCTAGGCAGAGGCTGGAGGGGGAGGGGAAGAGAGGTTGGGAAGGGTTTGGATAGGCAGAAACACACACAAACACACATATATTTTTAAGGACATATGAGTCACTTGCACTTCAAGTTTATTCCAAAATCAATTCCCAGACATCCTCGACTCCTGCCCCCAAATCTTGAGGCAGGACCTGTGCAACTGGGTGTGATAAATACAGATAAAAATTGGATACATCTGTGGGGAGGAGGCAAAATGCTGTTTTCCAACCTGCCCTGACATGCGAAGGCCATAGCACTTTTGAATGGCTCCCCCGGCTCTGAGTGCCCCTCCCGCCGCTGCTGGAGGGGAGCCCCTGGTCCCCTCCTCATGCTGCCAGCTGTGTGCTGGGCAAGTGCCATTGCCAGCCGCCCCACCAGCAGCAGGGCAGGGGTGGCTCGGGGAGGAAGGAGAGGGGACAAGGGGGACAGCTCTCTTCCACGTGTCCCCCCAGGCCCTTCTTGCTTGTTCCTGGCGCATGAGGAGCTGGTGTCAGAGGGGACCGGCATCCTCCCTCCCAACCTCGCATCCCCACAGCCCCCGTGTCCTATCGCCTGTCATTGTCCGTCCTCCTGTCTCCCCTTGTCACTGCTGCCGAGAGGGCTCCCAGCAGCCCAGTGCCTGCCTGCTCTGCGGACCGGCTTCTTGCCATGAAAGAGACGTGTTGCCCCCACAGCAGAAGAGATTTGTTTCCCACCTAGCCCCTTGACAGCCACAGCCCATGCCTAGGGCTGCTTTGCTGCTGGCAGGGCTACTTCTGTGCAACCAAGGCTGGCAAGGTGGCACGTGGCTGAGGGACAGGCCACCCTGGGGCACAAGTCAGTGCATGTGGAACAAAGGTGTGGAGAGGCACTCTGTGCTCGTGCCCCAGGGGGAAACTGTGGCAGCGGGTTAGTCTCCCAGGACAGCTGGAGGTGCTGGTGGCCAGCCGTCCCTAGTCACCACCTGTCACCTGCACCCCAGGCCACCAGGGGCTGGCAGGGAAGGTGGCCCCTGGCGAGGCAGACTCTGAAGAGCCATCCTTGACACCGATTATTTACAGCCATGGCAATCAGAGGGCCTGCATACCTGACAGCTGCCCTGCTAAGAGGCACGTGCCGTGCCAGCAGTGCCGCGCTCTGCGGCAGCTTGCAATGAGTGGTTTGAGGGCACCACACCTCCCGGTCCTTGGGGCTGCAGCTCTGAGAGGGCAGCCTGCCATCCTGACTGCTTGCCGCTGCAGGCAGCTCCAGCCACCTCCAGGTGGAAACAGCCCACCTTCATGGCCATAACAACAGCAAATTTGCACTCAACAGTAAATGCTTTTTGCTTAACCTTATCAAGAAGAAACCATACATGCTGGTTCAGCAGAAACTGGAGCAAGGCTTGAGTATAAAAAAAGATCATTCTGCTTTAACAAGGCTTCCCCTTCAAAAGAATAATATTGGCAGAACTAAAGCCCAGATTGGAAACAATGTGTGGCTTTTGTTTTCTTTTTTCCCCTCACTTTTTTTCCTCCCTTGCCTTCATTCTTGGTGTTGGGGCTGGAGAGGAAAGTCTCTGCCTTGCCAAACTAAACAAATTGCACTTTACAATTCAGAGACTTAAATGCCTCTTTTTATCATCATTTCCTTAGCACTGAGTGTTGAGAAAATAAAGCAGTAGTAAGTGAACTGATTGCATACCCTTTTCTTGATGGCCATTGGCAAACAAATCCAGCCAGTTGTTTCTCTTTAAGGCTATTAAGTTCGCCTGGAATTCATCCCTGGGCAAACCTCCCCCCCGCCACACTCCATGCCGGCAAGAAAAAAATAAATAAAGCAGAGCCCCTTCTTTCTATTCTTACCATCCCTGCCGATCTCCCTGCTTCCCATGGCAGCACATGAGATCAAACCCCTCTGACCACACTGCAGGAAAGAGACTCATTTGGCCGTGCCAGCAACGCACACACTCACTTACGGTACCTCTTGGCAAGCAGGAGATGAGCAGGAACTGGAGGAGAGTGAGTCCTACATGTGTCCAGGGGGCTCGCTCCATACTGCCCAGGCCGGTGCAGCAGCGTGACTGCTTGGGGAGGGAAAGCAGGCAAACGGCTTTTACTGGGACCTCACCAGCTCCAGGCTGCAAGGGATCTCAGATTTCAGACCTCAGCTCGCTCCCATCCTCACCAGAGGGGAACTACCTTCAAGAGGCTTCTCAGGCGTCCAGAAGCACGACGTCACCCCAAACCTCTCCAACTGCTGCCTTAACCCTTTCTGGACTCTGGCAGCCAGTCCAGTTTGTGATGGGTTTATTGGCTCGGTGCTCAGCTCTGAGACAGCGATTTTCATCTCAGAAAGATGGATATTGTAAAGGAGGAAGAAACAGAAATGTGACTATCGATTTGTATGAGTCATCCCAGTTGCTGTGGGTGAGCTGAAGTTATGGATGTCTCCAGCAGGAGGCACTTTCTACGTGCTGCCTTGGGGCTTGCAGGGGTTGGTGCATCCCGGAGGAGCTGCCCCTGATGGCGGGGCTGGGCATGGGGTGGGTGCAGAGAGGGATTCCTGGCCCCCAGTCCCCTGACCAGGCAGGCAGCCTGGCCAAGTGACATGTTCCACTTCACCGTGCGCTTAAAATAGCTGTGAGTTTCTATGGTGGGGCAGATGAATGAATGAGGCTTACCAGAAGTTTTCTCCACAGTGGATGAAAACCACAAAACACAAAAGGAATCACTTGGCATACATGCACTGGAGCTAGTCAAAGCATTTTTATGGAGTCCATTTCTGCCAGGAAATGCAATTTTGGCAAAATTGAAATGTTTTGTCAGAACATGTTGATATTGATGAAGTGTTCAATCCAGACAAAGGAGACCATTTAATTAGGATTTTATCTCTGTGTCATATTTTGTTTTGCCTTTTCTATTAGCCCATGCTACTGATTTCACGTGGTCTTCATCCCACGTTTCATAGCAGTATACTTTATTTTTTCTAATTATTTTCTTGCACAATTTTTCCATATTATCCAAAATAAATATTTCATAGTTCTAAATCAGACTTTCTCAATTTCATTTCTGTAACAAGTTTTCAAAATTTGCATATATTGTGAGCGGGTAAAATTGAAAAATTGACACTTGCTTTGGAGTAGAAACTCGAGTATCTCAAAAAGTTTTAACAAATACCTACAGCCTAGGTAAAGCTCTTAGGCATGTTGAGCAACCTCAAGAATTTGAGAGCAGTAGCCAATGGAAACCATGAGTAGTTTACTGCAGTGGAAAATCCATTACACTTTCAGGTGTTCTTTCACAGGGGGAATTCCTTTATCCAGACATCTCTTTAGGTTATGCTTGTCTGTCTAGCAACCTATTGACTTTTAACTGTGAACAGTCTTTGCAGTGTTTGTGCACCTTCCACATAAAACAATACCAAAGTATTCATGATTGTCCTTTTTCTCTAAATCTCTTAACACTGATGCAAACCCACCATTGAGAATACTAATATAAGAAGACCTGAGATAGATGCCAAGATTTTAACCGTTATGGCACATAGTGCTATTCAGAACATGTCAACACAACAAACACATCAACACAACATGTCAACATAACATAACTCAAAGGACATTTTGCACTTAGCTGCCATTTGACTTTCTGCACGGCTCCGAACAGTGGAAACGATGCTAACTGCAAATACAGTCATGACCAGTCAATAAAAATATAGTTTCCACTTCTCAAACACCATCTTTTTAACTATTTCAGTGTAATCTATAGATATTAATTGTGGTGGGTTAGCCTTGGCTAAGGGCCAAACTCCCACCCAGACACTCACTCAGCCCTCCTTCTCAGCAGGACAGAGAGAGGGTGAAGGTAAAGACAGAGAAGTCGGTTACCATTTACTGTCATAGGCAGAGCAGATTCGACTCAATTTATTGCCAATTAAAATAGATTTGGGTAGTGAGAACCAAACACGAGAAGTAAAACAGCATGTTGTCTCCCCCATCTTTCCCAGGCTAAGCTTCACCCTTTCACCCTGGCTCCTCTGAGGCCCCCCCGGCGCGGTGCAGGGGTACAAGGACCTGGGGCTGTGGTCAGTCCATCACAGCTCCTCTCTGCCGCTCCTTCCGTCTCACACTTTTGGTCTGCCACAGCATGGGCTGTCCACGGGCTGCAGTCCTTCAGGAAATGTCCGCCTGCTCCTGTGTGAGGTCCTCCAGGGGCTGTGGTGGGGATATCTGCTCTGGCGTGGGCTTTCTGTGGGCTCTGCCTGGAGCACCTCCTCCCATCTCCTCCCCCAGTTTGCAGGCCTGTTTCTCACTTTTTTTCTCTCTTCCTCTGCCTGTCTGGTGGTTTTTGCCCTTTCTTAAACAGGCGTTCCCTGAGGTGTCTCCCTGGCGGAGGGGCTCGGCCGTGCCCTGTGGTGGGGCCCTTGGAACTGATTGGGACGGGCTGGAACCAGCCGTGTCGGGCTCGGGGCAGCCCTGGCCTCTCCTCACAGAGACCCCTGCAGCCCCCACCTCCTGCACCTCGCCAGTAAAACCCGTACAGTAATTTAGCGCTTCCACACCCCACTATATTGGATAGTAGATCCTGTTCTCCACCTCTGACACCACAGGCAAAACGTTCACAGCTTTAGTAAAAGGTGAAGAAACCGGGGCTGTCGAGTGGAAATCTCTCTCTGGGCACAGAAGCCATTGCAATAACAGTCCGTAGCAATCCGAAACCAGAAGTCCTAACAAGCAGGCTAAAGCTTTTCTGCTGATCCTATAGTGTGTGAGCCGTCTTCGCTGAGCCAGCCTGGCTGGTGCCCCAGGTGCTCGTCAGCTCAGGAGGAGGCTACCAAAGCTCTCCAAGTCCCACCGGGCACTATTATGGTTCAGAACCACATTTCCCTGAGCCCTTGATGCGCGTCTGTGCCCCAGAGCCCTGAAACCCTACCTTGGTGACCCCCTGCTCCTTTCTGATAACCTGCACATATGCTCAAAACTCTTTCGTAATTCCAGATTTGGGCTCCTCTGACAAGCTATTGCTGGCCCATAGCAGGAGGAAAAAAAATAAGAAAAAAATAACAAAGCCCCCCCAGAACAGATGAAAATAGTGAAAACAGGGAGCCCTTGCCTCTTCACAAAGAAACACAAAACTATTTCAATGTCTGTGGCATCGTGATTAGTTTATTTCCTAGCCCTTATTTCTAGTGAACAAACTATTTAATCTAGTAAGTCCTTTTAGGACTGAAAGTTGGCTTACATGTATCTCAGGCTTAGATACCTCTGAGGGAGAGTCTCATGAGGACGAAAAACAAAATATGGTTTTGGTGTGTGAAATGAAGGGAAATCCCAGAGCTTCAAATGATGCTGGACACGGGGAAACAGAGTGTTAAGGCCAAACACAGAGGACCTAATACTTTGGTTTCTCATAAAGGCCAGAACCATTGGGGAAAAATACCCACAAGGGCCAAAACTATTTGTTTATTTGAGACAGTTCCCATGGCAAGACGCTCAACATGGTAGAAAAGGAGTAGCTGAAGTTGTGTCTTTGTCCTGTGCAAGGAGCAGCTCTGCAGGGACACCTTCTGTTTTGGGGTGGAAAAGTGGTCTTTCCATTTTATGGAGGAGTGGGCTAAAGAAGGGGAAAACTGGTAGATCTATGACTTCTTTTTGTTCTTCATGTCTCTGAGGGAAGGTAATTATGCCACCAGGAAATATAATTGCACTCAATTTTGCTCTACAGCGCTTAAGTTAGCTTGGCACTTTTGCTAGATCAGTTTAGTTGGTGGATCCACTGCCTCCTTAGAGAATGGCTTGGCATCCAAAGAAGTGAATTCAGCCATGATCCCACAGATTTGCACATGCAAATTTTTTGCCTGTTTACAGGGGTTGTCTGGTGGGATGTAGCTTTAACCCCAGGAATGGCTCTGGGCAACTTACACAGTGCTCCTGAATGTGCTTCTTGCATTCCTAATAAGAGACAGGGACCAAACCAGGCAGATCACACCGGCCAAATATTTCAGGCTGTATGTAATACTCCATGAAAGAAAGCTCTTAACCATGTGTCTGTGCTGCTGAGAAATCTCACTGTGGCATTTGGCTGCAATGATTGTATCTATCTGCCCTGTTGCTGAATATACTTAAGTACAGGTTTAAAAATTACATTCCACTGAAACTGAATTGTAAAACAGAGTGCAGCAAATATTGATAGAGCCACATTTTAATAGTCATTTTAAAGTACCTAGCAATCCATTTAAGCCTAGAGTAAAACAAGCCCTTTGTTAATTAATAATTGACCACTGAGTGAAAAATTAATGTGTAATTAATACCACTAACTTTTACTTCTAACAATCCACCATCAAATCTGAGACATGAAAACACTCTGTGGTCCTGTCAGAACAGAAAGAATGCCACCATTTTATAGTGGGCGAAAACTAAGATGCAGGGAGATGAGCTGAATTTCATATCCTGAAGCAGTGGCAGGTCAAGAAGGAAACATAGCAGCTTCACCCGTGTTCAGTGCTTGAAGCTCTGGACCATCCTGCTTGAGAGGACTCAGTGAAGAATAATTAGGGATGAATGTATGGTTCTGAATAAAATCAATTCGAACTTGCAATAAAATCACTGTCTCAGAGACAAAAGGGCTTTTTTTTTCAGTCTTTGAAATTTTAGTGAACTTTTTATTTTCCCCCATTTTCACAGGCTGCTGAAATCTCTTGTTTCTGTTACTGGAACATTATCAGAAAACTTTCTTCTTTTGTGACTTCTGCTCAGATGATTCCTTCCAAAATGGCCCTGATGATCTTCCAAAGTTCCAGAGATTCTGCTGGAAGGAAATCTGTGATGTTCAATGTTATTCATTTACGCTACTACAGATTGGATGCCTTCACAGAATATCCTTCTTACAAGAACATTTGGAGCCCATTTCTCTCTCTTCTCACAGGCAAGATTCCCACTGAAACTAGTGGAGTCTTCTGCCAAAGAAAGTTAGAATCATCTAAGCTCAAACATGCTCTCAGCATGGTTGGTGGAGTTAGGTCTTGAACTTTAGTGTCTGCCCAATAATACCCATCCCACTCAAACAAAGTCTGAAGAAACCATTTGAAAGTCATTGTAAAAGAAAATGGACCCATTGAGAGGCTGAAAATGACTTGTTTCTCAGAGGGAAAATAAAGTTCAAATGAAACTCAGACCTAGAGCTTTAAGAGTAGCAACAAGAGCAGTTAATGAAAGATTAGCACTAATGTTTTATTCCTCCGCTCAAAGCATTACTGTCAAATAAGGGAGTCCTTTTAGAGGAGAGATTACAAAGTGTTTGCCTTTAAAACACAGCTTTTAAAAGAAATCCCAGACCTTATGGTAACATCTGAGGAACATTTTATAAGTTTCTAGGAGTATTAAGAGTACACTTTGCCCTTTGGGCTTCAAGTTCTGCCAAATGTGTGCAATGCAATATCCAGCACTTATGAACCACAGTTGAATTGCAGCAGCCTACCTACACGGGCACCTACGGGCAAGGGAACTTTGTGCAACTTTTCCTGTCCTGAGCTCTACAGACTATTCCCTTCTCTGTGTGGGATGTTAATCCTCAGTGACTGAGGCATCACAGTTCGGGAAAGCTAAATGAATGAGAATGCAAGAAGCCAAAAAAGCTAGGAACTGCAGTGCCAATCCACATTACAGCCCCTGACCTAGTGGGACTTAAATGGCAATGGTAATGCATATATTTGTTAAAAAGATTTTGTCAGAAAAATGAAGGTAGTTTAAAGTTTATGATTCCAATTACATTTCTGGGCAGGGGATCAACAAAATATGGCCAGAATAATATGACTGCTTAATGGCACCATCAAGCAATGCACTTCTTTCAGTCATTATTTCATGTCTTAATCTGTCTTGATGTTTTTTTCAGTGATCCTTTTGTGTTTTGCTTTTGTGTACAGGCTATGATGATCTTCACCATAGCAACACGTAAGAAAATAAACAGGTGGAAGATTTGGTTTGAAATTAAAACTAGCCAGTAGTGAAGCCTTCTTAACAATCAGTCAGACACTGATATTGAAGTCTAGGGGGGGTAACAAAAAAGGTCTTCAATTACATATTTCCCTACGTGGATATGAACAACCTGTAGATTCAGTCGTTCTTGTGATACACATTTTTGCTTCGTAAGTTAATAAATAAGGCTTTCTAGATTAAAGAATAAAACTTTTAGTCTCTATAGCACATTCAAACTGATGACCAAAACAACAGAAACACAGACAATCAGCAACTGTCTTTGTTTTATTTAAGTTGGGATTATGTTTTATGGTCTTCGGTACATGTGAGTTGTCATGGAAGCCAAGAAGAGAATATGATTTTGAGACAGGAACCTAACCCTGATCCACCTAGAAGGCCAGCCTAGCACTGCAGCATGAAGTCCAGCCAGATGAATGTGTGCATGAAATGAAGGTCAGAAAAATGTATGTTGGTAGTAATTGGTGGAAGGTCAGCTTTTCAGAGGTGCTGAATGTCTGATTTTCCAAACTGGAAATGTGAAAGTATAGCACTTCTGGCAATATGATTCACACAAGCTGTAACTGCATTGCAGTTAGATAATGGAGTGATGTAAGACTTGAGTGCTGCTGTCTAACAAATTAAGAAGTTTGCAGTGCAAGTTTGAAGTGCAGCTTTTTTGTGATCTCCTTTTCTCCTTTAATTGATCCCCATAAAAACTGAAATTAAGGCTGGCTTTCTCTGTCCCTGTAGGTCAGATTTGCCAAAATGTCCTTATGAATGGTCTGTGAAAAAGTCTGGTTAGGAACAACCATGAAATTCTAATTACAAGGAGTAATGAAATCATCCACCTTTTATACAGTTGTCTTACATGTCATACAAGTAAATAATCAGGAAATGTACAGTAACATGCCATGTATCTTCCCGATGCATCTTTTGGGAGTTCTGCCATCTGTCATTTAACACCCTCTTATGCTAATAATTTCCCAGTTTTTCTGTCCTTCTCCCTTGATTGGCTTGACTGACCTTGACAAAGAGGAGGGGACCTGAATAAGTTGACAAAACAATACAAATATAATTATTCAGAAAGAGAGAACAAGATTGCTCAAACTAATAGATGAAGTGGCTGAGATCTTTCAGAGTAGTATTCTATTCCGAGAACAATTGCACAAGGTCACTAGGGTGTTGCAAAAATTTGATCTCGTGATATAAAAACATATACTGATTAAAATCTCAAGCCAATATGCAGTCATGTCCTCAATATTATTTTTAAAAAAAGTCACCAGCATCTTCAACTAGTGCAAAACTATGTGCTGAAAAGCAAGTAACTGAAAAGTGGCATCTTGTCCACCTCTTCTGTCCTATCAGACATTGATGGCCCGGGCACTAGACAGTCCTGATGATCCTGCTTCCACATATTTATTCTCCATGTCATCCTTGTCATCTTCGAACTCTGACATGCCAGACCACTATTGATGGTTCACTTAAAAACTTGGAAAACAATGAAAAAGATTTCCTAATAATTTTTCTTTTATTATTTCTTAGGCAGTGGTATCAAGATATGAATCAGAAAGACAGATCCCACTTACCAGCCTTACATTAATTCCTATGGCAAAATCTGTTTTGCTGTCGAATCACTGACTATTGCACTTTCCAGGAACGCATGCTCAGTGAGCAGTAGGATCTGTTTGTATCAGGAAATCCTCCTCCATGTATCTAACGCCACAAAAAAAAATGCATCTTGGTGTAATTCTGTTACTTGTAGCTATATAAGCTGGGAAGATTTAGAAGACTTACAAAATCTTAATCAATGAAAAAGACACTATATGCCAAAAAAAAAATCTAAAACATTCATTCATGTTAATGGAAAACTTTGTGTAGCTCATAAGACCCCTCTTTAAAATATCCATGAAGGTACCACAGTACCACAATGGTATTCACAATACCACAATGGTATTTTAAGCTCTGACCTAGCAAAAACTTAAGCATGTGCTTAATTTTGGTTAAATCAGTAATCCCACTGAATTCAGTGGGGTTAAATGACACTCTCTTAAGTTTTTGAAGCCTAAAAGTCTTAGTGGATAACCATAACTGAAACTGGGAGGAGTGACAATGTCAGGGGTCACACAGAAAGCTTTCTGCCCGAGTCCTGGGCTGGCTGGAGTTTCCGCACCTTCAGAGGTGTGGAGCATTGCTATCGTTACAGCCACTCTCAGCAACAAACAAGAATGAGGCTCTCATTTTGCTGGGTGCTACCTGCTTTGTACAAGAAATAAAAAGCAGTAGGTTCCATCAGACCTGATTTCCCACTGGGATTACCAACAGACTAGCACCAGACCACTACTTCGGAAATATTGAAAGAGTGACAGGAGTTTCTAAATAAGACAGCCTTCAACATTCATCGTTAATAGGTGTATCAGATTTTTTAGTAAATATTTATGTAGCAGCCTCCAGGATTACAAATCAATACTGCTGCTTCCCTTTAAACATTGAAAGAACTCAGTTGAAGCAAAGCACTGTTGTTGCTCCCCTTGACTGTTAGCATTCAGTGGCGAGCAAGCTGACACAGAGGATATTGATTTTTATTACTTTGAACATTTTTTTTTAGAAGAGAACCAACAAAAAGGAGTAGAAAAGAAATAATAGCAAATCTTGTTTTCTCCAGCAGGACTTAAATCTTACAAATTTAAGCAGTAAAAGAAAGGACTAGTCTATTCTGTTGCACTCTGTCCTGCCAAAAAAACCCACATTTCTCCTTATCTTGAAACCACAATGAGAGCATGTGTCTCATGACAGCATAGCCTTAAACTTCTAATATCTATTCATGGCTCCTTGAGACCTTCCCAAACTCCTGTTGCAGTAGAACACACAAAATCATGAAAGGGAGGAGAAGACTACATGGAAAAGTGTGCTTCGAGTAGTCCAAACTGCTTCAGGAAGGACCTCAGAAAAGCCAGTCTTGGATCCAGTAGAGAATTTTTAGTTTGTGCTAAATGAGTATTGACTAATGTGGGGGGTTTTCCTATATATTTGGTTTTGTCCATAATTGCTTTTATTGTATTCAGTCATTGTCTTGTATGTGAAGAACCTCTTGGTCATTGACATTTGTTTTAGATTTCTCTTCATGTATTTTTAATCCAAAACTGCTTGATCCAAAGCCACTGAAGTGAATGGAAAGACCTTCCACGGTGGCCTTCAGAGCAGGTCCATAAGGATCCTGATGATTAGCTGATACAAATGTGGCTGAAATTGAAAATTTCTATGCAACGTGGATACAGGAGCCAGATTCATAGCAGCTAATCGTCACTGAGTGTTTCTGAGCCTGCTTTGTTTCCTTTTCTCCCTGTCCTGACTTACCTTTTGGCTGGCTTGGGCATACATGATGATGGAAATGGGGTTCCATTTTTATGCAATGTCTGGAAGCTATGGCAGATAGGCAATTCATCTCCTGGGGCAGTCATCAGACCATCCTTTGCAGGCAACATAGGCATAGTTAATATGAGTGCACCACTTCAAATAACTTTATCATCTAGATCCATAACATTACAGGCAAAATTGTAAATTAAATATAATATTTCTTCCAGTATTAAATGTGCTCATGAACAAGGATTTTCCCCATCACTATCAAAACAAACATTAAGAAGAAATTTCCTGTATGAACTGTTTATGTTGTGACTATACAAAGCTGGCTTTTCTATGCCTTCAGAAATAGTCACTGCCAAAGACAGCACAACTGAGTACGTCCAGTTATTTGATCTCTGAGGGAAAGTCTTCTCTTGTTGATGTCCTCAGCTGTATTTCCCAAATGTTTTGGCATGTTTTGGCATGTTTGGCATGTTAAAATTTATAAACTGTGCAGCTTTCCCAAGTCACCTAGTAAGCATTAGCTTTTAGACAATTCGTTTGTAACAGCAGTATCTCAAGGCTGAAGCCAGTACCAGCACCTTGAAATGTTTAATTAGTTTTCACATGCAGCTTTTATCTCTCTTCTCTAAAAATACAACTGTCACACACGCCGTTATGAGTAAGAGATCTTAGGCAGAAGCCTACAATAGCAACTCAGTGACCCACTTAACAGGATTGTTGCGTATGGTGGAATATTACAATGGTTAACTAAGGTAGACAGCAATCACTTTCCTTTTCATAATATGGAGCGTTTCTGAGCTTTCAATGAGAGTCAATCAGTGAAAACTGGTTCTCCTGCCTCATCTTCTATTCCTGATCCAGGGAGTAGTTCAACTGACGCGTCTCAGTCCTGGCCTCTAGCATTCTGTACTCTTTCATGGGTCTTCCATTCCAGACATGAGGATGGCATCCATCTCACCAAATGTTAGATGGTTGTACAAAGACATCTGAGTTAGCGCTTTAGGTGCTCTTCATTATGAATGGAGAGAACTAGGAAATTCTGGTACGTGATTTATTAGCACTCTTTTAAAAATAAGCATTTGGAGGTTTTCTGTTCTTCTCCATGCACTAGAAAGAGTTTTTAGATGACTACCTTTGATGTAAACACTGACATTTAGGATGTCTGATGTTACATAAGGTGAACTCAAACCCAAACTGGTGCACTTATGCAAGGACATAAAAAAGTAAAATGCAACATTATCTTGATCTGAAGCCTGTATTTAATGATACAGATTGCACTGATTCGGGTTACCATTCATTGTTAAGCAAAATATTGTCTGCTTCTGCAGAGTACGGATGCCAGAAGGATGGCAGATAAGTACCATATGAGGATCTAGCCTTCAGTCTTAGCACTTCTCTGCTCCTTTAGTAGAGTAAAGCCTTACTGGCCAGCACTGCTTTAAATGTTTTACGATTTTCTCAAACAAAAGAAGCCTCATGGGCCACAGTGTAAACGAATAAATAGGAACAGTAAGGTGCAGACAACATAGATCTGCATGTTCCCAGGTATCTTGAGTGTATTTAGTAGTATATCATTCCCTTCCTCCATGTGATCACAACTAAAGGTGGAACCGCTGCTTTCTTTCACAGCCTTTCCCTTTGAAGTATGACTTATCAACTGCAAAAAGAGAAGAAAACCATAAATCATAATGCCTTAATAAATAGTACTCCAAAATAAGTACATAGACACAGAGTAAGCAGGTTAATAAGTTTAAGATTCTTTTATAAGGTCACAGTGCTCAGTATGATGAACTGGAGATTAATTTTGGCAGGCAATAAGTTCATAATATGATCCAATCATGTTTGGTAATGTGGGGAGGGAAATAAAGAAATTGGCTGAGAGAGGATTGCTTAAAAATTGGCAGCCTTGCAAATACTGTAACTTCTCTATGAAAATTTCATCAGAATGATGAGCCAACCAGCTTTTCTGAGCTTGTCCAGAATTTTTCCTTTCAAAATATTTGTGCCTGAGTGATAATGGGTGACTTCTATTACTGGATGACTCTTGCGGTGCACTTCACGACTGACCTGAAGTATCCTCTGCTATTTCATTATTGGACTATATACTGCCCTGCCAAAAAGCCCCACTCCTCACTCCCTCCTTTTCTTTCAGACCTAGGGTTCATAGGTCTGTTGGAATACTGTCACAGTCAGGCCAGACAAGACTGAGTATCCTCTTTGTATAGTGTTCTGCCTCCAGAAATGACCAGGACCATATATTTCAATAGATACAGAATCATAACACTGTCTAGGTTAGAAGGGACCTTTAAGATCATCTAGTCCAACCATCAACCTTACACTGACAAAAGCGTCACTAAACCATGTCACTAAGCACTATGTCAACCCGTCTTTTAAATCCCTCCAGGGATGGTGCCTCAACCACTTCCCTGGGCAGCCCATTCCAAGGCTTAATAACCCTTTCTGTGTAAAAACTTTTCCTAATATCCAACCTCCCCTGGTGCAACTTGAGGCCATTTCCTCTTGTCCCATCGCCTGTTCTTCTCCTTGGGAGAAGAGACCGACCGCCCCTGGCTACACCCTCCTTTCAGGGAGTTGTAGAGAGCGAGAAGGTCTCCCCTCAGCCTCCTTTTCTCCAGGCTGAACACCCCCAGCTCCCCCAGCCTCTCCTCATGGGACTTGTTCTCCAGACCCCTCACCAGCTCCGTTGCCCTTCTCTGGACCCGCTCCAGCCCCTCAAGGTCTTTTTTGTGGTAAGGGGCCCAAAACTGGACACAGCCCTCGAGGTGAGGCCTCACCAGTGCCCAGGACAGGGGGACAATAATTTCCTTAGTCCTGCTGGCCACGCTGTTCCTGACACAGGCCAGGATGCTGTTGGCCTTCTTGGCCACCTGGGCACACTGCTGGCTCATGTTCAGCCGACAGTCGGCCAACACCCCCAGGTCCTTTTTCTGCCAGGCAGCTCCAGCCGCTCTGCCCCAAGCCTGTAGCGCTGCATGGGGTTGGTGTGACCCAAGGGCAGGACCCGGCACTTGGCCTTGTTGAACCTCATCCCATTGGCCTCAGCCCATCCATCCAGCCTGTCTAGATCCCTCTGTAGAGCCTTCCCACCCTCCAGCAGGTAGACACTCCCACCCAACTTGGTGTCATCTGCAAACCTACTGAGGGTGCACTCGATCCCCTCGTCCAGATCATTGATAAAGATATTAAACTGAACCGGCCCCAGTACCGAGGCCTGGGGGACACCACTCGTGACCGGCCTCCAACTGGATTTAACTCCATTCCCCACCACTCTCTGGGCCCAGCCTCCAACCAATTTTTTATCCAGTGAAGAGTAGGTCCACCCAAGCCATGGGCAGCCAGTTTCTCCAGGAGAATGCTCTGGGAAACGGTGTCAAAGGCTTCACTAAAGTGTGGATAAACAAGACCCACAGCCCTGACTGTAAAGAGACAGTAAACGCATTGGAATAACCTGTTCCAGCTCACAGTTCTATCCTGTTCTCCACTAATAAAGACTAACTCAACTCCTGAAGTGCTTATGGTTTAGCAATTTTACTCCTGACCTCTTGCTATCTACACATAGGTCTAATACCCCTTTTAAACTTGCTAAGATTTTGGACCCAGAGGTATGCAGTGGAAATGATCAATTATCTAACTACACGTCGTACCAAGAATCATTTCTCTGTTAGGATTTGAACTGGCCACCTTCTATTTCATTAAATAACCATTTGGTTCCTAAAAGCAAAGGAAAACACTTAGACCATACGTCTCTGACATTTTCTTGTTTCAGCAGGTTACTGTTTTTTTTGGGAAGACAATTTTCATGGTTTTCTTAATTGCAACCAAGATCAATTGTTTCTTCTCTGCCTCTCCCCTTTTCTTCTCCATCCTCTAGTCCCACAGCATCCATTGAAAATGCGGTGAATGGGATGAGGTGAACATCCAACAGGGGCCATCCTGCTGATTAAATCAAAGAATCACATCATTCTCTTCATCATGCTCTCTTCTGTCCATACTTGCTGGCTTGCTGGGATGCGGCTGCCACTGCAGCCACCACCTCTTTGGCCTGCCCAGAGCAGGACCCAGCTCACTTGCCTGGGCTGATATAACTAACCCATAACTGAGAAATGCAGGGGTAACTTACTCTTCTTATGCTTGTATTGAACTCTGCTTGTCATGTTGTCTACTTCCCTAGACCCTTGCTTAGACTGTGCAAGTTCCTCATAGACGTTCCTGATCAGCTTAACCTTATGCTGTCTGCCACAGTTGCTAGGTCTCAGCTTGCTCCTCTTTAATATGTGTATTAAACTACATATGATTTCATATCCATGTTAGACACCTCGCTACACCTATGTTGTCAGGTATGAGACAAAAACATTTGTTCCTACTCTTTCTTCCTATCTCTCAGACACTGTTGACCCATGTACTTTGTTTCTCAGCCATGGTAGTTTAAATTTATTTCTGTCCTTCTATAAAGCACCTTGGAAGGGGCTGCAGGGAAGTCTACCTGAGCTGTAGCAACCAACTACCCTCTACCTGCTGCTTTAGTCTCATGTAAATTGGCTAGATTTGTCTCAAAATGCCCACTGCTATTCCAAGCCCAGAGCTCCTCACAGTGCTGGCACAAGTACCACTGTCCTCGTCTGCTAAAGCCTCAGAGGGTTCCTCCTCAACTGCACTTCACCTGCACAATTCCCCATTATTCACGGTGTGGATCTCACTGTCAAGTATACGTGCAGCCCTATTGGTACGAGTGATCGGTGTGAGCATTGCCTAACTTTACCACAGGAATCATGATTAGTTTATATGGCTTCACGCACTTTTTCCCCATATGTTCAAATATGCAGGCATTAGGTCCCATTGCAACATCACTATGAGGTGTCTGAAATTTTTGCACCAAAAAAATTGCTCATGTTACAAATGAGAAATAATAACACTGTCATTAAAGAATGATTCATCATTCTCTAAAGCTTTGGCAGTGTGACAAAGGGCAAATGTTCAGGAAAAGAGAATATTTTCCCAGTGTTAGTAAAATGTTCAACAAAATAAATATGAACTCCCTGGAGATCACAGGCAATGAACATCTAATTTCGGCCTCCCTAGAAATGCATCATTGTTTCTGTTATTCTTTGCAGTTCCCCAGAAAAAAGGAATGCATTTATAGAAGATTAGTCTCTAGATAGTGGATTTCCCATGAAAGGCATTTACCTTTTGTATACTCTCTTTTGACTCTTCAGAAACTTAACACATGGATGTTCTGAGTATCAGTTGCCTGACAGTTATTTGGTGGGGGTGCAGCCTTGGGCACACACTATTGTAGAGAACTTTTTAGTATTGCAAATTGTCTTGGATTTACCCATCTTACCTGTTGTGTAAAATAACTTTTAATTTGTGAAACACAGAACTGAATAGGTGCTGGGCCAGTGTAACAGCAAACTCCATAGCACATTCTGCGAGTACCTGTACTCGAGGCAGAAACCCTGCTTTGGAGCAGATGCTTCAGTCCCAAGCATGAACCCTGGTTTCCAGAACTACTCTGCCATGGAAAGTGTGCCTGTCTGCATCTCAACAAGTGCCTGCCAGAAAGGGGAGGTGTCAGTCATTAAACCTTACTGATAGCCTGCTTAAGGGAAACACTTTGGGAAGCTGGGCTGGCTACGAGTGTTCATTGGCTCCTCCAACTTCTGTGCAAGAGAGAAAGGGGAAGTGGAAAGGGCAAGATGCCTAAAATCAAAGCAAAAGGACCAGATGTTGGTGATGGGCTGTATAAAACTGAGGAATTCACAAAGGACAGGAAATCTTAGCAGGTAAAAGGATCAAAGAAATGTTTTCACAGCAGAAGGTCTTCTCTTAATGTGTGTAAATAGGCAGTCAAAGCAAGCTGTTCTGTAGAAAGGAAGAAAAGACTGAGAGAAGCATCATGACTGAAGAACAAAGTACTTTTAATTTGTTGTTCAAGTCAAATGCCTGTCAGAGAAAACTAAGATGCAGGCATTTTTCACTACTTTGTCCACTACTTTTTCATACTTTTGCTTTTATTTAAGTAATGATTATATTCTGCAACATTTTACATCCAGAGTGTTTACTTTCCCTGCCATGGGAGTTATAATATTATCCCAAACACCCTCCAGGCAGAACTGCAAGGAAGAGATGCTCCTATTCCTGCACTCGACAGGATGGCAGGGGCAAAGATGCCACAGTGACACTTCCATAAGGACGCTCTGGGCACAGTGGCAGCCTGCTGAAGGGGGTAATCCAGCATCTCTACAGATGGTGCCCTCGGACAACTAGGAAGAGACGGCACCTTATGGGGAGGTCCAGTCATGACCTGGTGGCTGGCTGGCATGGAGAACTGAACCAGAAGCAGGCAACCCCATCTTATGATGGAGCATACACAGTCAAAAAAGCTCTCAAATAGATGTTTATCTTCATAAGGATAATGTTTACAATTTAATGGATCCTTAAATCCTTTCTTGAATGAGGATGAACTGAAACACATTCACTAGCCACAGTTGTTGCACTATCCTGAGGGGTAGAACTGTCATATCAAGATCATAATCTGATTTAAATTAACCTATCAAATGTGAGGCTTACACAGTTTTCAGATGTCTCCAGAAGTGCAATTACCTTATATTCCTAGCATAAAGGATTAGCCACTGTTTTTACTTACCCTGAGCTTTTTCTGTCTTAACTCAGTCTCTTTAAACATGTTATCCTTGTGTAATAGAGAGAAAAGACATGATTTTAATCACATGACTAATAATCAGAATCAGAATCGTAGTGGTTGGAAGGGACCTCAGAGATCATCGAGTCCAACCAACAGAAAAAAAAAAAAAAAAAAAAAAAAAAAAAAACACCACAAACAAAACCACCACCCACCACCTGAACACACAACAACAACAACCAAACCAAAAACCATCACCCACCCACACAGCACCCCACCGCAAACCAGTAATCTTGGACACTAGAGCATGCCCTGAAGAACCATGTCTACACGTTTCTTAAATACCTCCAGGGATGGTGACCCCACCACCTCCCTGGGCAGCCCATTCCAATGCCTGGTAACCCTTTCAGTAAAGAAATGTTTCCTAATATCCAACCTGAACTTCCCCTGGTGCAACTTGAAGCCATTACCCCTTGTCCTATCATCTGTGACTTGGGAGAAGAGACCGACCCCCGTCTCTCCTTTCAGGTACTTGTACAGAACCATAAGGTCTCCCCTCAGTCTCCTCTTCCCCAGACTGAACAACCCCAGCTCCCTCAGCCTCTCCTCGTAAGACTTGTGCTCCAGACCCCTCACCAGCTTCGTTGCCCTTCTCTGGACCCGCTCCAGCACCTCAATGTCCCTCTTGTGGTAGGGGGCCCAAAACTGGACACAGTACTCGAGGTGGGGTCTCACCAGTGCCGAGTACAGGGGGACGATCACCTCTCGGTCCCTACTTGCCACACTGTTCTTGATACAGGCCAGGATGCTGTTAGCCTTCTTAGCCACCTGGGCACACTGCCGGCTCATGTTCAGCCGACAGTCGACCAACACCCCCAGGTCCTTTTCTGCCAGGCAGCTCTCCAGCCACTCTGCCCCCAGCCTATAGTGCTGCCTGGGGTTGTTGTGACCGAAGTGCAGGACCTGGCACTTGGCCTTGTTAAACCTCATCCCATTGGTCTCGGCCCATCGATCCAGCCTGTCGAGATCTCTCTGCAGAGCCTCTCTACCCTCCAGCAGATCAACACTGCCACCCAGCTTGGTGTCGTCTGCGAACTTATAATGCGAACACTAATATGGCACAATAAGCATTATTGTATATCACTGTATTAGTCAAGTGATATAGCTGGAAAAAACAGACAAGCTTTCAAACGCACAAGCATGAGTGAGCCCAGACACATGTCAGTTTTTCCCAGCCATATCATTTGGTATAACAAGAGCTATATCCTCTCTCTGCCAACTGGCTTGTATGGATCCTGTGGGGGCACAGCACGGAGAAAGCACTGGGAGCAAGAGAGTTCATTGAAGTGTCCCTAGCATCCCACCTCATAAATAGTCATAGCCTGGGGTGAAAAGTGCCTTGTCTTTATCCAGTTGCCTTGAAATTGCTCTTAATTCAAGCCAGGATTAGATCAGTTACAAATAAAAGTATTTATTCATGAGATCCAAAATAGATAATGTTGTCACAAAATTGATAAAAGGTAAAGGTGAAACAATGGAAGGAAAAAGACATTTGAAATTCAATAGGGAGGGACTCCCTCTTACGCTCTCCCTCCCTTTCTCTCTGCCTTTCTCCCAGCAGTTCATTGCAGCCTTTCCCCATGCTCACCTGGCAGGTGTGGTCTCTGTACGCCTTTCGCCTCAGCCTTAACCCGCAGGAGGACTCAACTGGGCAGATCATGACAGCTCTCAAGCCCTCTTTCCTCTTGAAGCCTTCTAAAGAATGCAGGCAAGTGTGATCCCTCACTCTGAAACTAGTTTATTTCCTTTCTATCCAGGCAGGAGCCTGATGATTCTTCATTAAAATAGGGGTTGCTTGACTTTCTTGGGGACTAAAACATCTCTGCAATGGACCAGGTGTTATTTTCCATTTTTTTCTGACCACTTGCCCATGCATTGAGCTTGCTTCCACATCCTCCCGCTGCCATACACATGACTTTGCATTCGTGACCTTACACTGAACCCCATACATCATAGTAATCTGTGCCTTAACAAGTGTGCTTGGTATTAACATCTCTCTGGGATAACTGTATAAATCTTCTGACTAAATTTTGACTGAAAGCAGACACAAAGGTAATTAACCTCTTCATGGCAATAGTGGATTTAGGGTTGTTGGCTGTGAATATCTTTCTTCTAAACATACTCGAATAAATATCCTACTCTCGTGCCTCATAACAACTAATGAATGCTTTCTCACAACTCTGAGCAAGAAGGTTATGACTGTATCTCATTTTTCACATGAGGGGCTGAGACAGATGGGCTGGCAGATTAAGCTCAGAAGTGTATTTGTTTCTGTGGTCCAAAATGAGATGCTTAGACAGTTTTTTTTTGTGTCTTTGTTGTTTGTTTTTAAATTCTGTTGTTTCTTCTAACAGTACCAGAGCAGACTCCCATTGGCTTCTGTAACTGCTGTCAGTGCCCACTCTCCTGATGGTCACAGATCTTGGGGTGGCAAGGAAGGAACCTGCAAAAATCAAATGCAAATAGCTGAAAAGCTTGGCTTAAGGAACCAGGATGAGGTGTTCGGGTCTTCTGTACCACTCTCTGACAGAACTGTGGATAAAGTCTGCAGGATCCTGCTTCTTTGAGTAGAAGGCACCCTCCTTTTCTTGTATTCCCTGATTTGATTCTCCACAATACTGCTAATTTCTGCAGGACATAAGGCAGAGGTCTGAGTACTTCCCACCCTGGTAAAACACCAGAAGGTAACATCTGTCAAAGCTTTCCCTTTGTGATTTTGTACAAGATATGCAAAGCAATTGGTAGAAATGATTGTTTGGATGATAAACCTTTGTTCAGGACTTTCAGCACTCCCAGAATACCCTGCTGTTTGAGCAATCGCTGTTTTGTGGGGTTTTTTCATTACTTTAAATATTCTGGGATGTTTCAAGCCCGGAATCAGTCGCAAGGTCAGCTTCTCAAGGCTGAGGGGGAGACACACAGCTGCGCTGCTTGCCACTTGGTGACTCTCCAGCCAGAAACTTCTGCCTTGACTGCAGCTCTTTTCTAACATTTCCTGAGCTATAAGGAGAAAGCAGAAAGTTGAAATGGCAAAAGGAAGTGCAAGATTAGCCTGCTCTTGTTCCTTTTTGAGATAGATAAAAAAAGGCCTGGAAAGGGGGACTTTTTCTCCCTCTTGAAAAGGCTCCATTCTCTTCTTGTTTTTAACCTTTGAAGATCAGAAAGGTCAAGGCTCATCTTCATTGCTTTTTCTTGTGAAACTGCATGGATATCTGTGATATTGGCTGTACAGAGCAGATTGAGCTGAATCTTTAGCAAATTGATAATTTTTTTCCAGCTGTCTATAAGGGGGTTGCATTAAACATTTAGTACTAAAACCCAGCATTTTAAACAACCTAGATAAAGTTTAGTTCCTCTCTCAGCTATTTGTGCTATACCTTTATCATAGATACCATAATCCTATTAGTTCTCAAGGAAAAACAATATAAACAAGATCTGAATTTTTCACGTACAAAGTATCTGCTAAAAAGTTCTCTCAAAATACCTGTAAAATAGAAGCTATTTTAGGCTTTCTTTATAGCTAGAAAAGGAAAGAAAAGACATGGACCATTTGTTTCTCTCTTGAGATCATCTCCAAAAGCTGGGAAAAGAGATGGATTTAACCAAAATAAGCTCAACTCAACTTAATCAGGGTGCCATGGCCCAGGCTGGCTTTACAGTCCATGACTACCAGCCATGACACCCATGACAGCCCACTCACTGCAGCACAAGGGCCAACAAAGCCAAGTGCCGGGACCTGCACTTGCGTCACAACAATCCCATGCAGCGCTACAGGATGGGGGCAGAGTGGCTGGAGCTGCCTGGCAGAAATATAAACAGAAATTGGTCAACAGCTGGCTGAATGTGAGCCAGCAGCATGTCCAGGTGGCCAAGAAGGCCCACAGCATCCTGGCCTGTGTCAGGAACAGCGTGGCCAGCAGGACTAAGGAAATTATTGTCCCCCTGTGCTGGGCACTGGTGAGGCCCCACCTCGAGGGCTGTGTCCAGTTTTGGGCCCCTCACCACAAAAAAGACCTTGAGGGGCTGGAGCGGGTCCAGAGAAGGGCAACGGAGCTGGTGAGGGGTCTGGAGAACAAGTCCCATGAGGAGAGGCTGAGGGAGCTGGGGGTGTTCAGCCTGGAGAAAAGGAGGCTGAGGGGAGACCTTCTCGCTCTCTACAACTCCCTGAAAGGAGGGTGTAGCCAGGGGCGGTCGGTCTCTTCTCCCAAGGAGAAGAACAGGCGATGGGACAAGAGGAAATGGCCTCAAGTTGCACCAGGGGAGGTTTAGGATGGATATTAGGAACAATTTCTTCACAGAAAGGGCTGACAAACCTTGGAACAGGCTGCCCGGGGAAGTGATGGAATCACCATCCCTGGAGGTATTTAAAAGATGGGTAGACGTGGTGCTGAGTGACATGGTTTAGTGGTGTTTTTGTCAGTGTCATGTTTACAGTTGGACCCGATGATCTTAAGGGTCTCTTCAACTTAAATGCTTCTATGATTCTAAGAGTTTGCTGGTTTCTCCTGCTCCGGGTCTGTAGGCGGGTTTCCAGATACAAGAGACACACAGCTTTCAGTCTTCAATAGACTTTTATCTGAACAGTAAAACCTCTGATCCCAGTGACTATTATTTCAAAAATGTTGAGTTCTATCTCCATGCAAAATGTATCAGGGTTGCATCAGGAAATAGTGTCACAGAGCTTTCCACTGCGCCTTGAGCAGTCCTCTATCAGTGCTTAACTCAGACAGAAGCTGTTCACGTGTGAAAGAAATAGGGAGGCAAGTGAGGCTGAAAGCACTGGCACTATGTTGTCCTCTTTGTAAGACGAGAGCCCCAGTCCTGAAAAGAGCTGCGTGAAATATGCTCAACTGAAACACAAAATTGCACAAACTGAATGTTACACACTTGAAACAGAGCCGTTTTGGTCAAAAAGGATCCCTTCTTCTGGAATATCCCTGGCCCGAGTTCTAAGGAAACTTGGATGAAATCATAAAAACCATAAACTGGGTTGTTTTTTTATGCTTGGAAATTGCTGAAACTCAGGGAACACAAATCCACTGAGACAGAAGCCAAAGGAAAAGGTTGTCATTATTCTCATTTACTCTTGTACCTACTTGGCCTTGCCTTGCCAGGACACACATTGAGAAGTTTAACAAGTCCTTGAATGAAGGAACACAACTCTCTCTTTCTGTACAATGAAAGCAGATATATTTTGGTGTGACACCAGAGAGAGTTACTCAACAATGATGTTCTTTGTACAAATGAGAGACTTTGTCCAAGAGGAAGATGGCTCTAGTGCTGATAAGGCTAATAATCTGCAACTTCTATGTGATGTTTTTCCTCCTGGGATATCAAAGGACTTCACAACGGAGGGTATTCTTATCCTGTCATTATAGAAAAAGGGAACTTACACAACAAGAAATGAAGGAACTAGTCCAAAATCAAATGGTAGATCAGGAAGAGAGAAATAACCGCTGCCCTGTTCCTGTCCCCCATAATTAGCCCGCCCTGTGAAACACACTGAAAGCGAGAGTTTCTTCCTCAGTCTGCTCTTCAGAGGGAGGAATTCACACTGATGAGATTTCATCTGCTCCCTCCACTGTTGCTGCTCCTCTTTGTCCCTTCTTGCCACCCTGGCACATGTTTTCTCCAAACCCTGAGTAGCCGGGACACAGAAACAACATCACTAAGAGAAGGCAGGTTTGCTGTGACTTCCCTTGCTTTGCTGCGCCGCAGTCAGTGCTCTGAGTAGTGTGCCACTGAAACAGCGTGTACCACACACACACGGGGACAGGTCACATCCCGCACGCTGTGACCCGCCGTGCTCTCGCCGTGCTGCAGTAGCCTGTCCTGTCCCCAGAGCAGCAGATGGCAGATGTTTAGGCCATGTGTCTCCTCCTTAGGACTCCCCACAGCCTGGGACAGGCTCACAGCAAGGGCCTCGCGGTAAGGGCAAGGACGGTGGGGAAATGCAATATCGCCTTACAGGAGGAGAAAACCGGCCAGGGGAAGAGACGCTCGGAGCAGCTGAATAAGAAAAAGAGATGGAGTCCCTTGCCTGAGATTCAGATGTCATTTCCATTGGATGCTGAGAAGCAGAGTCTTGTGATGTCATTTTTTTAAAATTAAAAAAAACAGTTAAACACACAGTGGAGAATTGCTCCATTTTTTTACAAAGAAATATGTCTGCTTCACAAAGATGACTTCCAAATTATTATACACACATATACACTGGAGGCAGCAGCTCCATCAGCCTGGAAATCCAGGGGCTGAGCTTTGCAAGGCAATGTGCTGCAGGGGAGCGGCCTGTCAGCGTCTTGCACGGCAAGTTCACCAGGTGGTTGTATGGAAGTAGTTTCATCAGGTCTCAACTCAGGTTGAAGCTTCATTACAGCAGATGTTGTACATGCACACAGGAGAGATTTCTTGCCCAGGTGGGTTATGGTCTCTCTAACATAGACACTTCAGAGCTTGAAGGTGTAGTGAAAGGGGATGCCTTGTCAAGGATCTCAAAGGAAGTTTGTGGCAGAAGTGCAAACACATTAAATTCAGATCTACTGAGCTGAAGCCCGTGTCTTGCCTTCTGCTAAGCACTTTCAGACTACTTTTTACCTGTCTCTCCTCTCCAAGTGTTTACTGGAAACTACTGTGCCATGATGGTTTGAGATTCAGATCCACAAAGGAAATAAAAGAAACAAGAAAACCTCCTTTGGGCTACTCTGGACAGAAGTCAGGAGGTTTACATATGGAAATTATCCATTTGCCAGGGATTTAGGGGTTGAAGGGAGACCTGTGAAATGTAGTTGCTAGGGCCAGGATAAACTGGGACAAAACCCAGCATATGAACACATACATCATTTTCAACAGGAAGCTGTCAATTAGCACAGAGTCAGATGTCACTGGAGAAATCTCTCTGTTCTTTGGGGAAGGGAGGAATCTCTCTGTGATTCAAGAGCGGATGGTTTGGCAGCAGCAGCTCAGCCAACTCCTATCACTGGATTAACAAATTGCACAGATATGTTCCCTCCTTTGTATTTACAGCACATGACTGGAAAGAAGGCTCAGCAAAAAGGGATAATGTGAGAAGAGCTCGGTTTCCACATGTAATGTCAGCTGAGTGGCCAGAAGGGATTCTGATAGAAGTCAGGAGCCTGCGGCAGGACACTGCCTGTCTGTCTACACCTAGTGCATATACGTTGCTGTTTAAGGGCATAAGGATCCCATCTCCTCATCCCAGATAAAGCACAGCATTATAATGTACTGATATTTCCCTCTCTCTAATTCCCAGTGCTTCAATTCATGTTGAGCCTGTGTCTGTAAGCTCTGTTTGTTGTTCCTCTTGTTGCCATAGCATTTAGTGTTTCTATGTTGGAGATTTCCTTTTTTTTTTTTTCCAGACATTACCCCATCAGCACAGTTCCAGTCCTGGGATTCCAGCCACTTTTGGCTAAAGGGAAACTCATTTTTGTTGCTATAAAAATATTAAGCTATGTAAATGCCTGTGGCTCGGATTTAGGTCCCTGTGTCTAGGAATAGCAGCACAGCTGAGAGTGAATGAGAAAGGAGAGGAAGAAGCAAACAGACCTTTCTGCATCTCATCTCATTCCTTTGAGTCAACCTGTCCTCTCAGGGACAGGGAGAGAAGCAGGCCTTTGCCATCCTCTGAGACAGCAGTAATCTCTAGGCTTTTTTTTTTTTTTTTTTTTTTTGGTGTGAAGGATGCTTTCCTCCAGGTTGCACCTGCAAGAGAGATGGCCAAGGCCAGTGTGCCCCACCTGAAGTGCCTGGTCTGAGACATAGCTGAGAGAAGGTGTCGCCCACTCAAGAATGCATTGACTCAAAGACAAAGGAAATTGCTCAGTTTAGGCCTGATCCAAAGTCCAAGGCAGTAGAATCTCAGCCAGCCCTTCAAGAGATGCTGGTCCATGTTTAGACCCAGCTTGTCACCGAGGTCTTTGCTGTCATGCCTTGGATGTGGGAGGAAGCACGATACCAGAGGCCCCTCCTTTGCTACATCCCACCTTTGCAACCTGCATAAAACTGGGGACAAGTCTGCTCTCTCTCTGCACTCAGGGATGAGCGAGATTAAGGGTCCCTCAAGAGACCAGAAGTGGCCAGTGGAAGAGGAAAGATAAACTGAGTCTTCTGAAGAGACCTATCTGCTCCTGAACGCCAGAGAGTTCGGAGAGACATTTTGGCTGGGTAGAGTACAAGTGCTGTGTTGCTTCTTGTGCTGGACTCCTGCAGCATCTGCAAACCCCTAAAAAACAACAGTGTGGGAAAGATACAGCAATGCCCACAAAACACAGATCCCAGATATTAATGCTGCCCTGAAATCACTGCACTGGTCTGAGCCTCCAGCTGCCTGTCCGGAAAACGAAGTAATGAACAGATATTTAATTGTCTTAGTAAAGTGTCTGCTGATATAGGGACTGAAAATGTGAGCTAAGAACAAAGTACCACTAATATTAAGCTATTTCTTACAGCGTTATTAACACTGCTTTCTGCAAATCATTGCTGTTGACTCACCCTGGCACTCAAATTATTTATGCTACACAAAGTGTCAATCTCTTACATTGCAGCATAGATTGAAAAAATAAGATAAAATTCTCTAGGGGATATGGCATGAACTTTTAACTAGCTCTAAGTAACAGCTACTGCTAATTATTAACATGATACATTTCACTAAGTTACATTAAAATAATAAAGCATTTCAGCTACTATGTTATGTCATTGTAATTTATCAGAAGCAGCAGTGCATGCTAGTAATATATCAGGAAATTACATTAAAAATGCAAATAACTTAAAGTGGGAAAAATTAAATGAAATTAAATGAAATTAAACTTTAAGTAAAATTGTCATGCAAATCCAAACATTTTCTACAGTGCTTTTTAAATTTTTAACACTTTTTTCTATTCATGAGCCTCGTGGATTTTGAGGAGAAGCAAATCCAAGATTGTTCCTGGAACTTTTCATGAGACTAAAATGGAAAGTGATGTCAAATTCAAACAATTTTCCTGGTTTCTACCCACTTGTGTTTTCTTGTGGTTTTGGATTAATTCTTCCTGTCTAATACTCGTGGGTTATGGTGCTGTATGGGGAAAACCCCTGAAAGAAAGGCATTTCAATACAGAGCTTGCTGGCCATACTACCGTGATTTATTTTTATTACCACTAGAAGTCGTAATTTATTGTTTTTACTTTACACATGAATGAAAAAATGTTTCTGGCAAAGGGGAAACTGGTAAAATCCTCAGAGTGAAAGTTTCTCATTTGGACTTTCTTGAAAGCCCAGGAGAAAAGAGTGCTAATGACAGCAGCAAGACTGAGGGAGCTGGATAAATCATGGTTAGGGAAGTACAGGATGTTGACCAGCCGTGCCGTTTCGCAGCACGGGAAGCCCCAAGCCTCACTGCCAGGGCACTGTGTAACTACACCGGAACCTGCTGCGGCAGCAAAGAGCCACTGCTCTGAAAAAGCACAGGCGTTTGGCTTCCCTGTGGAGACTCTTCAGCAGAGGCTGATAAGCTCTGGCATAAGGCAAAGCGGGTCTGCGGCAGCGCAAGGATTACAGACACAGTCATTGGGCAGCCCAGACAAATGACTGGTGGACAACATCTTCCCCACAGGTCCCCAGCCAGGATTTCTGTTACCTGAACAGGTCATACCATTGTATCTCTCTAGCTTTGCCAGGATCCGTAATGAAGTCTATTCAACTGGCCAGCAAGGAGTACGACAAGTAACTAGTAAAGACTGAGAGCTAAGCAAGGCGGCCTGGACCTTCTCCTTTTCCAGGCTCCCTGGCTATTAGTGAACCTGCCCATTTCTGGGCTGTGGTAAATCACAGAATCACAGAATGCTATGGGGTTGGAAGGGACCCCCTGGAGATCATCCAGTCCAACCCCCCTGCCAAAGCAGGTCCACCCAGAGCAGGTTGCACAGGAACGTGTCCAGGCAGGGTTTTGAATGTCTCCGGAGAAGGAGACTCCACCACCTCTCTGGGCAGCCTCTTCCAGGGCTCTGCCACCCTCACAGGAAAGAAGTTCCTCCTCATGTTTAGATGGAACTTCCTATGTTCAAGTTTGTGCCCATTTCCTCTTGTCCTGTCCCTGGGCACCACTGAAAAAAGACCAGCCCCATCCTCTTGACACCCTCCCTTTAAGTATTTATAAGCATTGATCAGATCCCCCCTCAGCCTTCTCTTCTCCAGACTAAAAAGACCCAAGTCCCTCAGTCTCTCCTCATAAGAGAGATGCTCCAGGCCCCTCATCATCATTGTAGCCCTCTGCTGTACCCTCTCCAGCAGTTCCCTGTCCTTCTGGAACTGGGGAGCCCAGAAGTGGACCCAGTGCTCCAGATGGGGCCTCACCAGGGCAGAGCAGATGGGGAGGATAATACCGAGGGGGATATAAAAACATTCATAAAATCACGATGCGCATTCAAGCAATACTGTCTGATGCTGCACAGCAGAACTGCCATTGTGAAAATCAAATCATGGCTTGAGAGGGAAAAAATGTAAATTGCATCTAAAATCCTAGAGAGGATTTTAAAGGAGGATCCTAAAGTGGATCCTAAATAAAGATCCATGACAGATGGAGTTTCACAAAGATCAGAGACTTACAACCATGTACTGACGCTGCCCACAGGAAATCCTCAGCTTGAGTTTCTTGCCAGTGCATGGCTCCTGACTTACACCCGGGCAGATGGGAGGGGGCAGCCCTGGATACACCATCTCTTCTCTGAGCTCTCTTCTGTACATGCCAGGCTACAGACGATTTCTGTTCCTACCTGCTCATCAGCCAACATAATTGCCCCCTCACCAGCCAAGTTCACAGCCAAGTTAAATTCAGTGTTTGGATCTTCACCAATAGAAACATCTTGGAAATTCAATAGTACAACTCATTTCCTACCAAGGCTGCTTGAACAGAACTCCCACAGGCAACCAGCTTTTCTGGAGCAAAGATTGATTCCATCTTCTGTTGTTCTATTTTAAAGATCCAGACCCCAGATGATGTCACCTTTTTGCCAATTCCACCCCCATCAGCACAGTCAACTGCATCCAAGAATACAGGGTGTCAGAGGCTCCAAGAAATGTCTCAGCTGGCCTTGGCTCCCCTTGGCTTCTGGACACAGTGCACATGTGCACGGAAGGCAGTCACTATCTCATGTCAAAGCTGATATGTAGAGCTCTCATCACAAGGATTGATTTTGATGGTGTGCTTTTGACTTTTCCACACACAGCGATAGCCCTGTGTGCCGCAAGCACAAATCCTGTGCAGGCTGCACGTGGAGGAGATATGATCCGAATTCTCGGTCTGCTTGTTCACAAAAGAACCTCCCTTGCTTCTATGTCTCCTTTTAGCTCAACACCTTATTCATTAAATACTTTATTTTCATGTGCCTTTTGCATTCTTAACCTCATTTCATCCAGGGTGGAGAAGAAGCCTCACATAGACAAGTCTTGAAATAGCTGAGCTGTTTACTTCTATGTTGATATTCTGATTGTTGAGCCCTACTAAAAACAATAGATCATGGAATAAATAAATTGTATTTAAGTAGAGACTCTTAGTGGTACATTGCCAGCATTTTAGCTACTTGGGACATTTCAGAGCATTTGACCATGAGCACATTCAACCTTGACATTTTAAGATAATAAAGCAATTAAGATGGGTGTTGCACATTAAGTATTATTTTGTTTCCTGAGCAGAATTCTTAATATGACCCCATGCGAGCATGTCACAGCTGTAGTCTCAAGGACAGCCTGAGCATCACCCTCACGCCGCATATTTACCCTAGTGAATATTGTGCTTTCTTTGGTTCTGGCAGCAGGAGACAGGAAGCTCTTAAAGTCCTCATGCGGGCTCCTGAGTGCTGCAGCTCCTGGTGAGAGGATGTACAGAAGGAAGGTCCGATGCCTTCACATAGTCTTTGTCCGTGTTGTCCTTCACCCTAGCAGCCAGAGGAGAGAGCACCGAAAGTCATTGTACATAATTGCTGCAGTTTGCCCGTCCATACAGTGGCATAACGCGGCAGTGCAGAGTGCCGAGAGGGTTTGTGGCGATGCAAGCCCTACAAAGCTGAGTTGCTCCATGTTAGTCTTTCATTTGAGGAACTGTTTAAAAGGGCAATTACAGAAATGCAATGTATTTCTTACACTTAGTTCTGTCCCAGAATAAAAAACATATAGAGCTTGTGAAGGGACCTGTAGTGCCTATATCTGCCTCAGTGACTCCAAAATCATGCAGACCTTAAAGACAATCTTTAATGTAGGGACAAGGAGCAAGAGAGAGGTGCAGGAGGGTCCTGGTGGTCTGAACAGGGGGGCAGATGCGGCACACATACCCGTGTGGCTGCCTTTCCAGCCCACAGACACCCAGGACCAACTCAGCTCCTCCGCACCACGACTTGCCATTTCTTGTGGGGTGGATTAAGACATGTCTCTACTGCCACTCTGCATCTAAGTTCAGATGTCTGTTCAAATTCATCTCAAAGCTTAAAGATATATATGTATATTTTCTCCATTATACCTCTGTTTGTTTGAGCTGTCCCTGTTATCTCCCTGGACTGTTGGTTTTTTTTTTTTGTGACTCAGTGGAAAATCGTCTCCCGTGATGGTTAACAAAGAGCAGGAGGAAGAGAGAGCTTGCTTCAGTAACTCGTGACTGTGTTTATTTTTCTCTTCTTTGAGGGGTTTATTTTATGACTCTCACTAAACTGTTTACAGAAAGTTTGACAGCTATGCAGAAAGTCATTTGCAAGGAAACTGGGCTAAATTAAAACAAAAATGTTGGTCGGTTTCCCAGAAGAAAAAGAGTTCTTTTCTGTAATGTCTGTACTGCTCCTCTTCTCCACCCATGTATTGGGGAAGTTCAGATGAGATAACAGGGACCTGAGCACGGACAAAGACTGAACAAACTATAGCTGGTCTGGAAGATGGGGAAGCTCATTGATCCCCAAAACTTTTTGCTTTTTTCTGCTGTTTAGTTTGTGGTGAATGAGAAGGACGCAGTCCTACACAATTCAGGAGTTATGTGAAATGACAGTGTGTAGCAACAACAAAAATAATAAAATCCTACTGCGTTGATTTTCCTGACTGTCATCCAGCTCTTCCCAGATCTCAATGAGAACTCAAAGACCTCTTTAGACACCGTCAAATAACTTATCTTTACAGCATATCATTTTGCACGTGGAGGAACTGGGGCACGGCCAGGCTAAGTGTCTCACCCGGCGTTGCAGAGGGGAAATGCAGTAGGGCCAATTACAGACACTAACACCTACATTACCTGTCTTGCCAAAATATTGGATGCAAGAAAGGCTGAGGGAGAGACTCACTCTTATGCTTTTGTATTTCATCATTCCTGACAAAAGACACACTTTGTGCAGCACATGGTAAGCACAACATGGAGCCTCTGACACTACTCCTAAATTGGCTGCCAGGAGTCCTAAACCCGTCTCAGGCTTTTGGAGGAAGACAAGCAGCACCTCTTCCCTCAGCGAAGTGGAAGAGGTGTATCCTACCACAGCAGACGGTAGAATGTACAGCCCAGCTACAGTAGAACTGGAAATCATATCTTTATTTTGTAGTTTTACAGCCTAAAACTCCAGCCACTGACCAGCGTCACTCCTCACTGCTGCTTTCGGCCAGTGAAGCTATGCAGAGGCTGAAATGCTTTCCTGTTTGTAGATAAGGTGCTTAGATTTCATTTAGAGCTAAAATACATTTTGATTTAACAAAAGCATTGTGGTATTTTTAATAAAGCATATTGTATATAAAAATGTTTATGGCACTTAGATATTGGGCAGATTCAGTTCCCGACTGCGTGCCTTAGCTTCTGAAGGGTACTCTCCCAGTTCCTTTTAAATCCCATGCAGTAACTATTGCTTGCTTCTGACTCTTTATTCATCCCTAAAGAGAATGCTAGTTAAACACCAGATAAGTAAATACGTAATCAATGAGACATTTATTGAATATTAATGTCATGTTTAATAAGGCTTAGAAATTTAAATGGGTCACATTAAGATGTAGAGTGCACAGCAGGGAAACTTCTCAATGTCACCAACCCCAATCACAGAAAAATCATGAGCAGGGACCTTCAAAACTGGGTCACCTTCATGACCCAGATGAGGCGGGGGGGTGGTTCTTTTGTTTCCTGCTTCTCACCGCGTCAGCAGAAGGGGTCCTGACAGGGGACATCCCCACTGCAGAATTGTCCGTGGTGCAGGGATCACTGTGGTTGGAGAGACACAAACTAAAAGTCTGCTTGAGTCTTAATTCAGGCTAGTCATGCCAGTGTGGCAGGTATTCCTGTGCCAATAACCTGAATTCGGGCTTCTGAGCTCAGACAGGGAGCCTAGATCACATCCAGGCTCAGCTGGCTTATATTCAGACAGTTTGGCTGTCCTTACATATAGCAAGGTAGACCCTATTTATCTTCTTCAGTGAAGACAGTGTGTCAGTCAATAACTTGATCCCATCCCAACAGCTGGAATGGGTAGAAACACTATTACAACAGGAATTGCAGTCACAGTCAATGCTCCTGGCAGAGATGTCTGATGGACAGAGTTATGACGTGTGGAAATCTCATCATTTGAGTCACTTAAAATTGGACAAAACAAAACCCTAGAGAATGTGGAGAAGGAAGAGTCCCCACAAGAGAGGAGAGAGCCTCAGTGTGGCCTCATGCAAAAGACTGTACTGTCACCTGAGATGGGACCATACCTGTCCTCAACAGTAGACTTGCTCCCTATATGTGGCTGGAGGTGACATCTGGGAGCCCAGGAGGTGCTGCCTATGCTGATGCATACACTGCTGGTTCATCATGCTCTTGTACAGCCCTAAGGGACTGAGTGCCAGGCTAGGGATGCCCCTATGGGCAAGCTACAGGCTCCCTGGAGTGCTCGGCTTGGGCAAGAGACAGGCAGAGCTGAGAAGTCCTTCACCATGCAGGCACAGTGCAGAGAGGACCTCCTCTGTCAGGACCCGTGGGCCAAAGGAGAGGGGCTTGGGACACCGTTCCCCGTTTCTCACCACCTCACCTCACAGCTTCATGCAGGGGCAGAGGACACCTTCAGGGAAGGGAGAGTCTGGGGGAAGAAAAGCAAAGTTCCAGGGAATTTATACGTTTCTTTCTTCTGTGTATTCCCCCTCCAGCAGTCTTGGCAGCTGGAGGGGCTCCTCTGTCCTTGGAAAGAATCCAGCTGCCTCTCCAGACAACACAACAAAGAGAAGATATTAGGGTCCTGGAAACTGGGTTTGCTATTTAAGCTCTTCCTTTTCTCTGCTTCAGATAGAGAAAACTGAACAGTTGGCTTTCCACACGCCTTTCCCTGGTGTAAGGGTTTTTACCTTAACACTAATTAGAACAGTTTCACTGGCAGTGCAAAAGCTGCACAGTTTTAGGACTTGCTGAAAATTTTAAGGTGTGTCCTGGGTGTATTTTTGCAGTAGAAGCTAAATTTTACATCTTTTTTTTTTTCCTTTCTGTAACAATAGTAACTCTACCTTTAGCCTGGCCTCATTTTTCTGGTCAAGTCTGGTCCATCTCAGTTTTTAACTGGGCCCATCACAGGGCTGTCTAAGTGAACACATCAAAGGGAGGATATTTTTAATAGTAAGGGTATTTAACCCTTGGCCCAGCTTACCAGAAGGTGATGGAGAGCCTCTACCTAAAGGCAGTATCTTTCCAAATCATACATACTTCTTCAAGTAAAATGTCATGGTTTTGCAGAACGGGTGAGGAGGACAGAATGTCTATGGGCCATTATCAATGTGGTTTGACCTTCTCTCTTCTGGAAAGACAGTGAGTTTGGGTCTCTTCTCTCTTTTCTGTGATTCTACACCAGGGCAGGTGCCTGCAATTACTGTGAACTGCATTGAACAATATATTCTTCACTCACATATTTAGGCAGCCGGAAGAAGGAGAGGAGAAAAGTTTTCGATCTATATGACATGAATATTGTAGGCCATGGGATCTGACTCTTCAGGAAACCCTACTTGAAAGCAGAGGCTAGTACCCAATGCATCATTTATCCTCATGTGGTAATTACCTTTTGTCTCCCTAAATCGCCTCTTGAAGAGGTTTCTTAAACCTCTTTATTTCCAGGCCTAAAAAAAATGTATTTTTTGTGATGGACACAGATGGTTTCTGTGCTTGCCTCCCACTGAGCAAGGAGCTGTGACCTCCTAGATCTGCTCTGATGTGGGTGCTGCAAGTTTCAATGAGCTACTCACTACTGTACAGCTTTACCAGGTCAGGTCAGCCAAGGACCTCATCCCAAGCCATGAAAAGCAAAGTCATTGTGCCTGAAGTTGCTTATACGGAAAGTCCTCCCAACCGAATCACCAGCTGCCTGGAGAAGCTGGGTTGTATTTGCAGAACAGATGCTGCTGACCTATCATTGCAATATATTTCTTTTGTGACTGTTTTGCAGAACCTGCTTGTTGGAGACCCATAGAACATCAGTCTCAGCGTAACACAAATTTCTTTCTATCCTTGCATTTCACCTTTAATAGGGATGAGAACAAATCCCGTAACTGACTGAGCATCATCAGGCACCTGACAAATCTTATGAAAACTTTCAAGAGCCACGCACAAGAGCTCAAGCACTTATTTATTGCTTTGATATTAAAAGCAGAGAGTCACAGATATTAAAAACAGAGAGGTCCAGAGTACAGGGGAGATAGGATCCATTCTGTGTACGGAAATTGCTTAGCTTCATGTTCTACATGGTACTTCAGATTTAAAAAAAAAAATAAAATCCTTGTAGAGTCCCATCTCTCTGGGGTCTTTTCTGCAAAATCAACTATCGAGTCAAAGCAATAGAAAAGCTTCCAGATTTCTCTGTTCCAGGCTGAGACAAGTTTGTAAATACTTCCAGGAATTGCCAACATGCCTGCAAGGCAAGGGCTCTAATGTTCACCTCCCATCAGCTATGAAATGCAGAGCACCTTAACTTCTTCAGCCCTCCCCCAGTCACAACCAGCTATAAATCCTGCCCTTCTGTTGCTGGAGTATCTCATCATGAGGGACACGTTTTTTAGGTTGAGAAATACAAATCCACCTTGACAGAGCCTTAGTCAAGCATATACATGAGCTGTGTTGCTGATATATTGGTACAAAACACTCCTAGTGTGGAAATAACTTACAGTGACACTGAGCACATAACATTTTTGCACACTGACTTTTTGCCAGTATAGTTTATTCCAAAATTCCCACCCTTCCCCAAGAAAAACAAGCTGTATTGGCAGTAGCATTGCATTGATGGCAACCCTGCATCTGTCCTACATGGCTTTGCAGGCACAACTCTTCCCCTCTAGCCAGCTAGTCCAGGTAATTTGAATGGAAACACACAGGCCATGTGGATGAGGGGCTCTGTGCAGGAGCTGCTTTTCCTCCAGGAGGCTGCATGTTCAGGCAGCACAGAAGGGCAGTGTAAGGTGGCCTCCCTGCCAATTAAGCTGGCACCGGGGAGGCTGCATCAGGAGGAACCTGTCATCAGCAGAAAAGAAGTGCTGTAAATCAGGCAGTATAGGTTATTGGGATGTGGAGAGCTGATACTGCCCTGATGGAAGGCTCCTGGGACCCACGTTTTCACTGATCCAGTGGCTCAAAACACAAGGAGAGGAAATATGGAGGGACAGGAACATGCAGCACTGAGGAAGCAGGGGCATCACTTTGCGACAGCCTGTCTGCAGCAGCTTTCACATACCCAGGGCAGACCTCTGCTCCATAGGGGCAGGCACATACTGCACCGTGTGCTCGATGCTCCTCTCCTGATGGCAATCTCAGGTGGTCCCTTTAAAAAATGCTGTCACTAGTTTGGGAGCTCACTGGTACCAGCTCACTATCAGGAGCCAAAGCTACTAAATAGGGTTAGGAACAAGCTGCTGAGGGACAGTTGAGGAAATGCTGGGTAGAAATAGAAGAGTTTGGTAACCTGATGGATAAAGAAGAAAGAGTGCAGATAGAGCTGGAGAAGTACTCGAGGTGGGAACAAGATGTCTTAGGAGGGTGAAATGTAGAAAAAAATATGCTGGGCTGGAGTAAAAAGCCCCTATTCCCACCCCACCCAGGATCTTGACCCACAATTCAGAGCAAATTAAGGACTTTAAAGTGTTGTGCTACTGAGAGAGATCGCCATGAAGCAATAGCTGAGGCTCACCCACTGCGGTCTCCAGCAAAGAAGCTCACAGCCCTGCTGAGGTGAATGTGTCAGCCACCAGACCCAGTACCCAGGGGCTGTGGTGAGTTAGACCTGGCACTGGGTATACACCAAACCAGTTAGGAAGAGAAAGTGTCTGTCAGTACTCAGTGAGGGGGGAGAAATTTCCATGAGCCTGGGAAGGATCTGGGGGGGGTCTAATCTTGGTAGTCCAAACAGGTCTGCGCTGGGTAGTAACTTCCATGGCAATGCCTCAGAAAATCAGGGGTGGAGGGGTTGGACTGAAGCCTTGAGCTGTGGGAGAGCATCAGATGAAGATATGCAAGCCAGAACTTCCCTAAGCCAGGGGGTGCCTACATGTAGCTGGGGCAGCCCTCCCAAGCTGTCCTCCCTGCAGTGGGCAGCGCTGCATCCCCTCTGCCAGCTGCAGCTCCAGCTGTGGGAGGAGGCTCCCTCCTGCCCTGGAGAGCGCTCGTAGATCTCTGGCTGCTTTGGGGCTGTTGATAGTTTTGGGCTCGGGTGCAATGGACACTCGCTCTGTGCCTGCTTTGCCAGCCTTCCTTGCCCAGCAGAGATTGTTAGCAGAGACAGGGCCCCTCAAGTCCAGCACAGGCAAGCTGTGTCCAAGAAAGTAAAGCCCCCATCTGCTTCCCTGTGATCCTAATCCTATCAAAGCCCATTAGAGTTTGGCCTTTGACTTGAGTACAAAGTAACTTTCACTGCAGGGGAGAAATCTTGAAGTCTCTGTTCAGACCCTGTTTCTTCTACTTTTGATGGGAGGAATCGCTGCTGCCTGCAAGGACAGCTACCCCACATCACCAGGAAGCTGAGCACTGGAGGTCAGGAGGGGAATGAGGAGAAAAAAACCTTCACTAGGCTAAAATCAGTGTGAAACACTAGCAGCTAGGTGTTCTATGAGCCTACCTTTGTCAGGCAGCTAAAATCAGGTTAATACAAAAAACAACATAGGGAAGCCAGAAATTATTTTGTTTTCTCTTTACTTGCTAGGATCCTGGGTCTGGACCTGGATCTCCCAGATCCCAGTGGCCAGATCTCCCTTCCCCTGTATAGGGCTGAGAAGCCTGGAGACTGTTCTCCTTTATCTCCAAGCTGCTCATTGCAATGTCTGCAAAGCAGTAACACGACATCTGATTGACCCAAATATATCAGCAATCACAGCTACAGGAATGCTTAACATGCTGTAAATTGAACAGCACGTCAGCTTGGCTGATGTTTAACCCCCTACCAATTGTCTGGTTTTAAAAATATTCCAGCTCATAAGCAGGTCTGTTGGCCAGTGGGACGGCTCAGCAAAACCATGGCTGAGTATTCTCCTTCCAAACAGTGTCGTTAGGAGGCTGAGTATTTGGGGGAGATGCTGTTTTCCCAGGTATTGATTTAAGGGTGTAGTCACAGTACAGTCTGCTGATTAACCACTTAGCTTACAAGAGACAAGCTGTAATTGAAATGAATGTCATGCATAACTTGGAGCTTATATTCACCTTAATAACAGCAAATGTAGTGTCCTTATCCATGGCAATGGTAATTCTCCAGGGGGACTTCCCAGTGCACACACTGGCAGCTGGATGCTCACCGTAAGCACAATTCACCCTGAAAGAAATGCAAATAATTCACTTAAATCAAAATACATGTCCAACCTATGTGTGGAATAAAATTCATTTTCCACTTTTCCAACAAGCTACGAGCTTTCTTAAAGCTTTTTCAAGATGGAAAGTGGCAGAGAACAGAGCCAGCATTTTTATTTGGTAAAAATATTCAGCCTACCATTGGATAAAAGCCTCCTGCTTGGCGTGACGGTACTGTTCCTATTGCCCACTGCGAATGGCAGCAATCACCAGCTCCACGTAACACACCCGCTGCTCACCGTGCAGCTCATGTGGCTTCAAGGGGTGAGAGTGTAAAGCACCATCTGGCAATATGGCTTCAGGGTCGGAGCAGCACAAGACCTGAATTGGTTGGTAACGAGAGGAATGATTAGAGCCTGCGCTGTGTTTGAGGGAAGCCGGGACGGTGGCTATTTCGCGTTATTTCAGCAAGACCCTAAGTGCAGGAGGGACCTAAGAGCACTAACACTCCCAGGTACAACAGTCATGATTAGACGCAAGGCCGTCTCATTAGAAAAGGCATCAGCCACATTTTTTGACACGAGCTGGCCATCCCTTCCCTTCCCTGCCCGGCACTACCGTTCCTGGAGAAGACACCACCCCACCCAGGAGCGAGCCCTTCCCCTCCGAAAGGCTTCCTAAAGTCGGTCTCCTCGGCCTGGCCCCTTGCTGGGGCTGGGGGGGACGCGGGGATGCCGGGGCCCGGCTGCCGCCCCGGTGCCGTGGATGCCGGCGGGGGCTGCAGCGCGGCGCCGTGGCCGGCGGGAGGAGCTGGTGGCACACGGCGGCGGGGCTCCCCGACGGAGCGGGGGGAGAGCGCTCGCCCGGCTCCGCTCCCGCCCTTCCCCGGGCAGCCGGGGTCGCCCTGTGACCGCGGGGGAGACGCTGCCGCCCGCAAACCGCGGGGCGAGCCGGGGGCCAAAGGGAACGGGTCACTGGCGTCCCGCAGCCGGAGCTTCCCTGGGCTGGCGGCGGAGCCCCGGTTCAAAGGGGAGTTTGAGGCAAAGGGCACTGGACTCAGTTTCTGGGGGGCGGGAGAGGATCGTTTTCTCGTTTTTTGTTGTTAGTTTTTGTGGTTTGGGGTGAGGTTTTTTTTCCTAATTGTTAAGGTGGATTAAGAGAATTTGAATGTTTTTTAACGAAATCTTGGAAAAGAGGGAATTCCCTTTTTCTTACGTTAAGAGCAAATCAGTTGGATTCTATGCAACCTGGAAGGACGCGGTGTGGTTGGAAAACTAGGAGTTGCTGTGATATCTCAAGAGAGCAGGAAGAGCTGGGAAGGTGAGAAAGGGATTTTTTTCATTTGCAATGTTTTAAGATTCTGTCTGTGGTGGTTTTGCCTCCATGATCCGACTCCAGTAACTACTCTGGAGGATAGCCACGGCGCGGACTGCGGAACGGAGAGGGGTTTAACTCGTCTCACAAAGATGTTCTTCCCAAGAGAGGTCCCCAGTAAAGTACAGAAAAAGCAGAGCTAAGCTTCCTTGCCTTGGGAAGGCAGGAAACTGGAAATGGGGGGACAGAGAAATAGCTGCTCTTCTAGTCTTCCAGACTACACCCTAAAGACTACAGAGGGACAAAACTTGAAGAGAAGGGGTGGCTGTCGGTCCCTCGGGCAGGAGATCCCGCGGGGCGGGACCGTGCCCTGCCGCCGGCTCCGCAGGCTCCAAACTTCCTTTCGGGAAGGTTAAAATGCCAGGAAAAGCCGGTCCGCAGGTCACGCCGCCACACCGCTGGCGGGAGAGCACGCCGCACACACCGGTGCCTACGGACGTGAGGGGCGCTCCTCTCCGTGCAGAGGGGCCTGGCACCGGCTGGCCCCGCCGCCGGAGCGGGTGGAGGAGGTGATGCTCCGTGGGGTCTCAGGGCCGCGCCTCGCCCACCGTCAGCCTGTTTGGGGCGATCCCTTTGTGCAATCACCTGCCGGCTCCCGGCCCCGCTCCCGGCCTCCCAGCGCCCGCAGGATGGGCAGCGGGGGGAGGTGGGGGGGAGAGGGGGTGCCGATCCGCCGCTGACCGCGGCGCGACCCCGTCGAGCCGGCGTGGGCGGGAGGCGGCGTAGCCGAGCTCGGAGGCTCCGCGGGAGCCCGTACACCGGCGCGGGGGGCGGCCCCACCGGCGTGCGCACCGCCTCCTCCTCCCCCCTCCCTCCCTCGGTGTGCAGCCTCCTTTGTGCTGCCTGCAGCGGGGAGGAGGGAGCGGCGGAACCGAGCGCCTCCGCCGCGGCGCTTCGCTGTCCCTTCCCGCGGGCGGGCGGGCGGGCGGCGCGGACCCGCGACACCCCCCTCTCCTCCGCCTCCCCGACGGGGCGCCCCGCCGCGGGTGGCCCGGCTCGGCCGCCGCACGGGGTATCGCCGCTTTAAGCGGAGGGCCACGCCGGGAGACGGGGCGGGACGTGCGCCCCCCCCCCCCCTCCCCCCGGCTCCCCCACGTGGTGCGGGTGCCCGTGCCTCCCGGCCGTCGGCGGAGCGGGGCGCACAGGGAGCGGGGCTGCCGCCGGGGCTCGCCTGCCGCCGCTGCCGCTCCCCGGGCGGCCGGTCCGGCCCTGCCCGCGGCCATGCGCCAGCGCCGCGCCGAGCGGCCGAGCGGCGGGGCTGCACCGTCGCCGCGTCCCGCGGCAGCGGCGTGAAGGGGTGGGAGGATGAAGCGGGCGAGGCGGGCCGCGCCGGGCCCCCTGCTCCTGCTGGGGCTGCTGCTGCTGGGCGCCCTGCCGGGGCTCTGGACGCTGCTGCTGCGGCGGGAGCCGGATTCGGAGCCGCGCTCGCCCGCGGGGCCGCCCCCCGGGCGGTGGGGCTGGGGGCGCTCCCCGGCGGCGCGGGGCCGGCGCGGAGGCGGCGGGCAGAAAACTTTCCGGGCGCTACTGGCGGTGCCGGCGGCGGGCCAGGAGGAGCGGGGCGGCGAAGGGCGGTTCGCCGCGGCCGGCTCGGCGCCGCCGGCCGCCACCGCCTCTCCGGTGGAGCGGGGCGTCTTCTGGAGCCGGGAACTGGAGGCGCAGGTGCCGCCGGGCTTCGCGGCGGAGGAGGCGGCGGCCTGGCTCTCGGCTGCCCGCGCCGCCCGCGTGGCCTCGCTGGAGCGGGGCGGCTGCGGGCGCAGCTCCAACCGGCTGGCGCGGCTGTCGGACGGGAGCCGCGCCTGCGTCCGCTACGGCATTAACCCGGAGCAGATCCAGGGCGAGGCGCTCTCCTACCACCTGGCCGGCGTGCTGGGCATGCAGGAGCGGCTGCCGCCCATGGCCCTGGCCCTGGTGGAGGCCCGCGGGCGGCAGTGGGAGTCGGTGCGGGACGAGCTGCGCGGCTCGCACTGGGCCGAGGGCGCCGTGGTCAGCCTGACCCGCTGGGTGGACAACCTCACCGCCGTGGTGGCCCCCGCGCCCTGGGGCGCCGAGGCCGGCGGCGGCCGGCGGCTGCAGCCGCTGTCGGCGGGGGAGCTGGGCGGCCTGCCGCCGTCGCAGCTGGTGGAGCTGGTGCAGTGGAGCGACCTGATCCTCTTCGACTACCTGACGGCCAACTTCGACCGCCTGGTCAGCAACCTCTTCAGCCTGCAGTGGGACCCGCGGGTGATGCGCCGCGCCACCAGCAACCTGCTCCGCGCTCCTGACGGCGGGCTCGTCTTCATGGACAACGAGGCGGGGCTGGTGCACGGCTACCGCCTCCTCGCCATGTGGGACCCCTACAACGAGCCGCTGCTCCGCTCCCTCTGCGTTTTCCGCGAAGGCACGGCGCGGCGCGTGGCCGAGCTCCACCGCCGCCGCAGCGCCGCCGCCGAGCTGCGCCGCCGGTACCGGGCGCGGGAGCCGCTTTGGGCGCGCCTGGGATTCCTCTCGGAGCGGCAGGCCGAGCTGCTGCAGGCCCGCGTCGACTTCGTGCACCGCCACATCGCCCACTGCCGCGCGCAGGCCGCCGCGCTCTGAAGGCCGGGGGCGGGCGGGGGCGAGAGGCGGCCGAGCCCATCGCTCCGGCCTTTTTTTTTTCCCTCCGGGGGAGCGGGACTTGCTCCGGCGGCCGCCGAAGGCTGGGGCGGACCCCGCCCGCCCCTCGGTGCCCGGCGCCCCGGCTCCGAGCCCGCCGGGGATGGGGAAGGAGGGGGCGGCGGCCGGGAGCGGAGGCTCGGGCTCGGCGGGAGCGGCGCGGGGCTGCCCGCCCGCCGGGGATGGCGAGAGGAGCAATTAATTGGCGTTTGTCAACATCTCCGAAGATGCAGAGCGCGGTCGGTGTAACTATAGCCGAGTCCTGCGCCAGGGCTCCGCTCCCGGAGCTTGAAAAAACGAGAGGATTCAGCATCTCGGGTGCTTTCCTTAACGCTCGCGGTGCACTCGCCCTCATAAGAGACCCTGTAGAAGCTGTCGTCTTTGTCTGGATTGGGGTCGAGTACCTTTTCCTTCCTAAGGAGGCGGGAGGAAACATTTTTTATATATTCTTCCTTTTGCAATAGCATATTTAAGTATGAATGTTGATTTTCATAGACCAAGAACTGATTGCACAATAGGGCATCCCCTAACTAGCAAAACTACCCTATTTATGAAGCTTGTTTCTTACCGATTTTCTTTAATGAGGGTGAACCTTTCTGCTGATTGTTAAGTCTTGTCGAGGAGAAGTGTGTAAGAAGCCCATATTCCATTAGCTCTTAGCCTTCGTTGTGGACGCATCTGGTTAAAATATTCCGATTCTTAAGTGTTTGTTTTTAATCACCACCATCATCGTCTCATCAGAGAAGTAAAGTAACTGACTAATGGGTGACAGAAGAGGATCTCCCAGGTTTTAAAAACATTGCTATGTGCTGAGACTTTGACGCAGTCGTTAAAGTGGAGGAAAAACTGTCATGCACTTTACTTTGACTTTTTAATTTTTTATAAAAGAAGACCTTTTTATTTTACAAAGTCTGCCTTTTATGTACATGATATATGTTCATAAGCTTTTCTGTAACATACTAAAGAAACTGATATTTCAGTAAAGTGTGTTAATGTTTTGCCGCCTTTGTCCTGAATGTTTGCCTGAGCTTTGGCAGGGAAGTGCACACCTCCTCGGTCTTCCCTGATGGGTGACAGGGACCACTTCTTTCCAGCTTCTCACTCCACTGAACTGAACAAAGTTTTTCTTGTGCCCTTCAAGGCAAGGAGGGGTAGAGTTAAGCTTTCAATGCTGCTCTTCCCCCTCTCTCTCGTTCCTAGCTGTTGTGTCACTGAAAGGGCAGAAGCCCTTTGAGTGGCTAAAATAATGTGACTATTGCATACTTCAGCTGAATAGACTTTTGTCTGTTTTTTAAAGCCTGAAATGAACTGCTGTGACTAGCACTGAGATAACTGAAGCAGTTAGTTTCAGCAAACTGATATGGATGGTGTGGGCTTAGCAGCTGCAGCCTCTTCGGGTGCTGGGACTGGGGAACCAACCTTTTAATAAAGGTCACGTCAAGTGTTACTGTACCAGAAACATCCCCAGAGGTGGCAGTTGCTTTCAGTGGGTTTTTATCCTGGTTCTTGGTGCTCTTTTCCCATTTTGGTTATCTTTGCAATGGGGGTTGAGGCAGAATTGAAGAACAGGAGAACATTCCAATCTTGCTAAAATTGGTGGTGGTTTTTTTCCTACACAAGTTTTGTTCTAGGTAGGGAGAAGCAGTAGCAGTGGGTGTACAAAATACCTACATCTCTTGTTTGGTTTTTCACATGTACCAGTATTCATAGGAGAGGCCATTGTGTGCTTCAAAATGCAGCCAGAATAGGGACAAAGGACAAACTAATCCTCTTTAAACCCCAAGTGCGGGTATATATCCTGCTGTAATCAAACAGCAGCGTAATCTCTTCTACATCTGGACAAGCACCTCTTGATGAAGGCAGCAGTGTGCTCAGTGGCTGTCTTCAGTACGTGGAGTAGTAACGTTTCCCTGAACTCAGAGGGCTGTGAGTTCATACCTGCTGGCAGAAGGTTTTATTCTGTTAATATTCATTTATTCTAGATTAAACTTCACATAAAGACAATTTTCTTTGGCCATTACAGTGTTTTCCTTTTTTTTTTTTAATAAGACGACAGTTTTACAAACAAAATTGATGGGCAATTAGTTAGCTATATTAGATATTGCAACTGTGTGTATGAGCATTTATTTCAAAATGTATCAGCAGCTTCCAAGACTAGCTTTCATTCAACTGCTTCACTGACAGGCTCTCCATTGAACTTGTATTTATAGTTCACTGCATTTATCTCTCCGAACAATGCACAGAATCCCATGTGACATTCCTTTCCATTTACATGATAATGCACAATTTTACTGTGTAATTCTTAATTCTTCTTTAGCATGTCTTTGTAACTCAAATGCAGCAGCTCTGTCGCATTCACCTAATGAAAATACATTTAAATAATGAACTACTGGCATAAATTTTAAACCACTGCGAAGAGCAAACTGCTGTGCCACAAACATCTAAGGTTTCATTTCTGTTTAAGTGGCACAATTGTGGTTTTGATGGCTAATGGTAAATAAATCTCCTTTGCAATATCATTAGAGCCAGAGCCCAGATAATTACACCTTTCAAGAAGAAACATGGTTTTCTATTTGGTGACTGCAAACTACCTCAAGTTATATATAGGCTACGTGTTCAAAAGTGGCGTAGTTGTGGGGCCGGTGTGAAACTAAAGATGCTGTGCTGGAGCAGCTGTGCCCTACTGGGAAATATGTTTATCCAAGGAGGATGGAGATAACGAGTTTGCATGGATGACGGTAATTCACTTCATTGCTGCATTTTATTCTTTAGGTACAGATCATCTGCTTCTGTGCCAGAGAAAGCATTGAATTACTATCACATTAAGGAAAGCTTACTTTCTTCTGTGTGATTTCTTTAAAGCAAACGGTGCTTTGTAAATTAGTGGTCTGCTACACTTTTTGCATGCCATTTTAGCTGTGTACGCTATCTGATGTTTTACTATCTTCCTGCGGAATCGAGGGGTGAAACTCTAAAACTTTTTCTAGTATAATTTCAATGGCCCTTGTCTAACTGATTTCTTCCAGTGGAGCTTCCTTTGAGCTAGAGCAGTTGGACAGGCAAGGAGGACCATTGCTTATTTGAGAATAGGAGGACTTTAGGACCTGGAAGTCGTGAGGAGAAAGTTGTTCTCAATAGCAGGATCAGCCGGTTCTGGCTGTGCATCACCAGCAGCTCAGCAGCACTCTACGTGAGGCTGAAGGAACCGGCTGCACGACTTGTGTCAGAGCAGGGCTGTAGGGCTTTGGGTCTCAGCAGAACACTTCAGGAGGCACTTGGCTTCCCACGCTTTTTACAGGCTTTCAGTGAAGTGTGTGCTTACAGGTGGGCTGCACTGGTGCCTCGGTCAGATGTGAGCTGTTGCACAGATCTGAGAAGAGTCTTGAAAAGGTTGGGTGGGGTTGGCAGCACGCTGTCTGTCCCAGATGCGAGGCAGGAGGTCTGGTTTTCATCTGTGTGGAGACTCGGGGTTAACTGGTAACACTAGCTTCAGGGGAAAAAAAGGAAAAAAATACCGAGAGGATGTTGTAATTTGAATGCACATCATCCAGTCCAATATATCTGTGTGTTTCCCTGATTAAATTCAGAATGCCTCCCCCAGATTTTTTCTTTCATTGGAATCCAAGGAGGCACGTAGAGTAGGGGGTTGTTGCTACTCCCAGCTTGAGTTCATAGTCACTGGGATGTTCCCTCCAAACACTACTAGTGTGAAGGGAGGACAGAGTTCTCAGTTTCCGAGAACTGCCTAAGGGGTATCAGAATTGTGCTTGCAGTGTCCTTTGCACCCCAGGGAGCACCGGGCAGCAGAGCCTAGGTAAATTCAGTGGGGTTCCACTTAGTGAAAAAGGCAAGGCATTCGCAGCACAAATCTCCTTTGCTTTTGTTTGCTTGCTCTGAAGTAATTTGCAATCTGCATTTATTTTCATTGTGGGTTTCCCTTTGAGAATTTCCCTCGCTGCTTGGGAAGCTCTTCCCAGGTGCACAGACACAGCCAAGTTGACCACCGGTGCCACACTTCGCTGCCTGACAGAGGCTGTGTCAGCCCATTCAAAGATTCGGGAAATAACCCAAAGACAGTGAAAATATAGTTAGTTACACTTTGACTTACTGGGCGTACAGCACACTCCTAACATCACCAGCACAGTGTTTGTGGTTTGCTTTCCCTTTGAAGTTCAGTGCATTTTTTTGTAATGGTAATAATACTTAGAATTTTCTCACTGGCATTACTAGGTGGTCTGGGACTAGCTTGGATATGGGATCTTAATGGATATTAAGACTTAATCCCATTTTGCATGTTACTGCTACTTTGCAACCACAGCATAAAATGTAGTTGCTCCTGCAGAGCTGCGCTCCCGGGGCTGAAGGCAGCGAAGCCCCTGCCAGGATGGGCTGGGCTGACAGTGCCCGCCGGGCACCCGCCACCTCCTGCCACACTCAGCCACCTAGAAGAGCCGGTACCTTGCCATCTCGGGTGCTGGGGTAGCTCCCCCCACTGAAGTAACGCACACTCATCTGGGCAGAAGCTATTTCTGACCACAGTGACTTGCGGCCCCAAAGAGTATTTTGTTGTGAATCAACTGGTGTTTTGACAAACAAATCTAATTCAGTGTACTTTGTGCATGGGGCAACCCCCTCCCGTGCTGAGGCTCCGGGCAGAGGCGCAAGATGAGCTCATGGGAAAGAAGCACCACACAAGCCCCCCTGAATCGTGCTGGTGGCTGTGTGCAGGAGTGAAAGGAGCTGTGTAAGGAAGGAGAGCAATCCCATCTGACAGCAAGCCAGCCTGCACTCAGGGAAAAGCACTCCGGCTGGATTGTTGGAGGATGAACGACAGTAATAGGACAAAAAAGAGGGTCTGATGCTGCAATCGAACGGCCTGGTTTTCAGTGAACCTGCTATCGAATCACTTCTTGTGGGTTTGGGGTTGTGGGGTGTCGTGCGTTGAGGCACTTGGACCATTTCAGCAAGGAAGCACACCCCAGGGGAGGCTGACTGCCAAATGCAGCTATCGCTGACACAGCGAGTATTGAGCAGATATCCTGAAGACCCAGACCCGGCTGGTTCCTATCCCAGGGAGGGAAAGGCAGGCAGGGGGATTTCAGGTGGGATACAAGCAGAATGCAAGCTGGGGAAGAGTAAGTTACAGCATATTGTAATATGACTAATACAGGCAGATTTAACTTGCAGTTATATGTACTGCTAGGATATCACCACACTTGTCTACCCTGTCACCTGCGCTTTTTTAAGTGTCACGGTGTCAAGCCAGTCCTTGGTGTCAAGGCAGCAGAAGGTGTTTTTGAGGAAGTAGTCAAAGGCATGGAAGTTTCAAATAATAAATTAATTTTGAGGCACTTAAAAGTAGGTGAATTGCATTCCCCACCCCCAACTATCCTCCCTTAAAGCCCCTCTTCTGCCAAAAGCCTTCTCCTCCCCTGGCTGGGATCTTAAAACATGCTTTGCAGTGAGGACAGGCAGGCATTTACCTCAAGTGATACTAACACTAATGCAACTCAGTAATGAGGTAAGGCACGAACACATTTTATATCAGTATCTCCAAACCCAGCACAAAGGAAGAGGGGTGTATTTCTGCATATCATATGATTCAGTCAGAGCAGTCATCATTTTTTAATGTACCTGTCTTGCCAGTTTCCTTTCTGTGTCCTGCTGTGGGGGAAAGGGCATTAATAAACCATGGTTTAAAGCTGCTGTTGTCAATTTTTTTTAACCATACGTGATTTCTTGTAGATGAGCTAGGAGTCTGCTTGCGGTATTTATTTAAGTGATTGCAGTTTAGTCAACTTGCTTTAAGTTTAGCTGGGTCACCTTCATCATCCCCATCATCATTTTCAATGTCCTTTAGTATGTTCAAGCTAAGGAAAAGTAATCGCTTCGTTTTGTTAAAAACATGTAGGATTTGCTCATCTGACAAAGAGTTGCTTGTTTTTTTTTTTAATAGTGCAGTGCAAAATCGGGTGACATACATTATGAATGAACTTGGATGCAAGAATATGGAGGGTATTAATTATTTCCTTTCACACCAGTTACCCAGCAAGGCAACTGTGCAGTGGAGATATTCCTGGTTTAATAGCCACCTGAGATCAAAACCAGGCCCTAAGTTTGCAATTAGTTAAATGCAAGTAACAGATTAAATCCTTTTCTGATTTACAGCCCTGCAGGGGTAAGAGTATGAATTTGCCTGCAATTTGGATGCAAAAGCTGGGATGAGTATTATTTAAAATACGGCTTCATCCCATTTTTAGTAATGATGGGGGGGGGGGGGGGCAGTGGTGCTTCTTGCTCCTCTCTTTGCTGACCGAGCCGCCAGACTGCCAGGAGTCCAGCTGACCAAGGCCTGCTGTGAGAGTCAGGATGACAGGGGGTTTTCTGAGCTCCTCTGTCAAGGAACGTTTCAGGTTGTGCCCGAAATGAGGCAGTCATCTTCTGGCTCATAAAAACAAGGACCTGTGTAGAAATTTATCAAAAGTAGCAGCAAAGACCAAAAAGGAAAAAAACGTTCAAGCTGGGAATGTCACACTGAGTCCATCTATATTACTTTCAAGGCTCATTAAAGTGGTTTTGAGTCATTTCCTTCCCAAAAAAATGTGGCACAGTGCAGGGGGGGATGGAAATAGCCTGGGGGCCAGCACAACGCCTCAGGTGGGATGCTGTCCAGTTACAGAGTCTGCAGGCATTTATCCCTCCCTTCCAGCCACTGCAGAGGAACTGCTAACCAGGCTCTTCAGGTGCCTGTCAGCAGTGGAACAAAGGATGGCAATGGATGACTGACAGTTCTCTTACCGGTTTGTCTTTTATTATGGAGCTGGTGAAATACCTGACTTTCTGCAGATGAGTGGTTGGAGCTGATACTGATCGGTTAAACGGGTCGTCCTGGGTTAAGTCTCCTGTTTTTCTTTAAGAAGAAAACCAAACCATTTCCCTTCCTTATGTTTCTACTAGTGCTTCAGATGGTTAAAACTAAATTAGAAATGTAATTTACTTGTCAGAGAATAGTCTAGATAGTTATTTTACTAGTATTTTGCTCCCTCCTAATCAAGGCACGTAAATGAGACACTTTTTGTCAATAGTGAATCTTCAGGCAGTTTCATTTTCAGGCAGTTTCTCTCCTACACAATCAGGACACTGCAGTAACTGACCCTTGACTCTACAATTGGTATTCCTTGAAATTAAGTTATTCCCATAAAAAATAATTCAAATTATTTCTTCACATATCTCTCACAAAGAGAATATTTAGGATTTTTTTCTTGTGTATCTTAATAAACCAGGCTACATTTTTTTCTCTCTCAAACTGTCAGGTTTAGCTCCTTTATGCCGAAAGGAAAGCAGGTGACTGTTTTGTGTGGCAACATCTATTTCCTATAAAACATCACAGCAATCCCATCTGCCTTAACAGTGCTCTTGGTGACATCGGGAAAGCGGTCTCTGATCGGAAGCACAGGACAGGCAGGTTGCATACTGAAGCATGGATCAAAAGCTTGGTTGCTTCATGGGTGATGCACTGATGCTTCTACAGGTATGGGCAGTTTGGGTTAAATCCCGAGCACGTGTGTAAAGTCAGCAATTGATATGAATCAGGACACTGGTGAGTGCGAGAGCCAGAGAGGCTTTGTTTGGCCCTGGGAAAAGAAAACCCTCAGGATCAGCCCCCAGCGCAACCATCTCCTTTCCTCTCCCTTTGCCTCCCACCCCCTTTGGTTGAAAATAGGTCTTTAAGCCACGGGGCAACCCAAGGCGCATTCAGGCAGGATCAAAACAGGAGACCCAGGGAGCTGGAATATCTGTGCTAACACCACTGCTGTCAGTGTCACCCAGCCTCGGCAGCCCAGCGACGGAGCCGGGCTCCTCCAGCAGCAGTCACCGTCTGCCACCAGCACTGTACCACGGCTCTGCACCCCGGCTGGCTCCAGGCATGGCCGGCCCCACAGCTGTGGGGCCACATGTGCCATGTCGCCGGCCGTGCTTGGGGCCAGGAGCCAGGACAGGCACAGCCCTCATCCGACACAAGTGGGAAACGCGACACGTGATTTCTAGCAGGTACTGAGTGGCAAAAAAAGAGGATGTTTCTGTATATTTGCTAACAAAAGGTATTGCCTTGCTCCAGACTTGGTGCTTCTCCCTGCCAGGATCATCCTCAGCATTTCAGCAGCTACGGCTACTCTTGAGACACAGAGTTTGACCTTGGAGCTGGGGAGCAAAAGCCGAAGGATCCATCAGGAAGCAGGGAGAGGTGTCCTGCAAGCCGAGGCTGCAGCTGTGTGCCGCTCAGCTGAGGCTCACCGGCTCTGCCAGCGGAAAGGCTGGGACGGGGGCACTGCTGAAATGGGGGGGTGGGACGGCTGCTTCTGCAAGAGACTCAGCAGAGTCTGGCCAGCAGGAAGGAACATGCTCCAGCAAACTCATCTCTTCTGATGGCACTTAAAACGCTTACATCCTTATTTACGACATCCTGGTGCATTTGAGTGCCTCGCCACGGGCTCATGGTAATGAGCAAACGCCACATCTGTAATGGGAACTCAAGCATATTGGCCCCTTGCACTGTTCAAACCCCTCAACTCCTCTTCTTTACCACCTAGATCGTTTTTGCTCCTGTCCAGGCTTTGCTGCAAAGTTCTCAGACACCACGGATGTTTGCACAAGCCGGCACACGTTATAACAAGTGTGTGCGCTCTGTGGGGCACGCTGCCTCCTCTCTGTGACTCTGGGCTGGGAGGACCTACCCACACTTACACACAGTGCTCCAGAAACATCAGCTAGGATGGTAAGGAACACATGACATGCTATTTTATGGTGAAATGCAAATAAGTGTTTTCTTCATTGTAATTTTTAAATCTGCTGTCAATTTAATGATCCCCATCAGCTTCTTTCAATTGCAGCAACTATAGATATGTTCACAGTCATCAAGAGAATTTCTCCTCAGAAAGAAAAGTGTACTTACTGAACAACTTTAAAAAATATCCTGCCTGATACGAATTACTCACAAAATTCGTTAACATTTCGGTTCTCACTTTGCATAATAGCTGAAAAATATAGGTGTGCCAGATGGAGCCTTTTTTGCATTAGAAAGGGCAGAATTTTGACTTCTAACATTTCAGATGTGTGTACATCTTCCTGAAATTGTTGGGAAAGGGCAAATACAAGAAAAGCATTTCCAGCATCTCTGTACAACTGCCCAGAAGCTGAGATACAGCATGGGTAGATAATAAATAATTATATTCATGCTTAACGATAATGACATGAACCATTCAGAGACAGAAGTACAATAAATACTGTGATAATATTGATGTTGTTACACCAGTGCTTTGGACTTCTGCAGAGCATTTCGTGATGGATCCACGGCACTTTACCAAGATGAGTTAGGCATCACAGTGCTCTTGTAGCGAGTCTCTTACTGCTCTTGTGCTACAGAGAGGAAAACAGGAATGGAGAAGCCAAGGGCACGTTGCATGGTGCTGGCAGAGCCGCAGCACCCAACTTAGCAGGAAAGCAAGGCCAGTGATGGGTGAGCTCTAGCAAATACTGCATTAAAGGTGGAGGTAAGCTAAGGTGAACCTCACACCAAAGCTGCCAGGAGACGGGTTTTTTTCTGCTAGCCATGCTGCGCGGGAACACCCTGCTCTCTCTTCAGAGGTGCTCTTGATGCTGTGGGCTGGTGGGAGCCTTCACCATCTGCCATGGGCAGGAGGGGACCATGTTCGTGGCCCCTCAGGGAACCCGCTTCTCCCAGCCGGCAGCTGGGGACTCAGGCTGCTGCCGGAGCTGGCAGAAAGCTTGTTCCTGCTGCTTGGTTCCCCCCGCACCTCTGCCCGGTGCCGTGTTGCTGCCCTCGCAACAGCAACACGCACAGCTCACCTTGTTTCCCAACAACGCCAGGCAGGCTTCAGAGTAAAGACAAGGTAATGCAGTCCTGGGATTATAGTTACAAGTCTCAGGGTCATAATTGCAAGTAAAAGAAAGCTGTGACACGGTTATAGCCTGTATTTAATGTGACATCTTTGTCAGTCTCATATTTCTCCCAGAGTCTTTGTGTGACACGTGCCTTAAAGTGCAGAGATGTGGATTTAACAGAGTAACGTGACTGCAGGCACTCCTCAGCATCCAGATTAATTACTTCTCTTTTCCCCCATATTTTCACTAGATCTTTCTGCTCCTAATGAGCACAAATGTGACATCAACAGCTCACATGCCCACATCTTTTTGTCTTCTGGGGTCCCCATCCTGTGGAGATGGTTTAATGCACAACCTTAAACTATGCTGAAAATCTGGGTTTTACCCAACAGTGCTGCATTAACTGTACATATTTTCTGTTGAATCCGTGGTCTTTGTGCCTTCCTGCCGTTGCTAGCAATCAGCTAGAGCATCTTTCGATATGTTATTAACAAGAGAGGAGGAAGAAGCTCTGTGCTGGTGAAGCCTTTCAGGGCAAGCTCCTGCTTGTAGGTATTGCTGGCTCAGGAGTGTCAGGCTTGCACCGTGCAGGTGCAGGTTTGCACAGCGGTGACTCTGATGTGACACACTGACCCCTCTGGGGTTGTCTCCAGACTTGCTTGTAGGACACGGCACCTGCCACCCTCTGCCAGCTGGTCTGGCCCCAGGCTTTGGTTCCCCTTGCCTTAGCGGGGGGAAAAGGCAGCCTCCCAGCACGCCTGGTTTAAAGCCCTTCCTGGGGGAGCAGAGCTTTACGACTGGAATTTGAAGCTGCTGGGTTGGAGGACGGGTGCAGTGCAGTGTATCAGCGCGGGCATGTGCGCTGACAGGGGCACGGGAATGACTTAGAAAGATTGGGGATTTCAGGACTGCTTTTTCATGCGGGCAGACACACAACTAGGAAACGATTTTTCCACTGCCTTGCTGATGGGGTAGGAGTTTGCTCTTTTAAAAGTGTGGATCATAATTATTTTCAGATTAAGCCATACAAGAAATGCATAGTTTTATGTACTTTACTCTCTCTGTGGTTGTGCAAATAAAGCCCTAGGGACACAGCAGAAGAAAATCAGGCCATTTTATGCTGTTGACTACCTAATTTAATTACTGTTCTACCCAACTTCAGAACAACTGGGTTTGAAAAAAAGAAAATAAATATACCTTTATTAAGACAGGAAAGCAATGAACTCAAATCATTAGATGTAGGTGAGGCTTTTGTAGATCATCAGATATCAAACCCAATGTAGTCACAAAAGCCACCTAGTATTAACAACACTTCCAGGGTTCAGGAACACAGGAAGGATTTTATTTTGATAAAACTGATTTTCTAGTTTTCTGCCAGCAGAAGTCAAATCAGAATCAGGTTTAGAATGTGATTAGTCAAAAATGTAAACGTTTGACCTCTCTTGGTGATTTGGGGTTTTTTTGGGGGGTATGTGTGTCTTTTTTCTATTATTACTTTTTGAGAATTACTTGCTTGAATGTTTTGTCTGTTGAGGGTTGGGGATGGTTCTGCCTGTTTGAATTAGACTGTGAGTAGTATCAGCTGAAATAAGAAGTCTGGCATTCATCTGCTCCTCACAGAGCCTCAAGTTTTGCTCTATCAACACTTTTCTTAAGCGCATTGCACTCAGGTTTTGCAGGTTTGCACCTGGAGGCAAAGTCAGTTCCTGCCCCCCCTCCCCCCTTCCCTGAAACCCCATGTCTTTTCACATCAAGTACTTAATTTTCCTTTGTTCAGGATAAAATGGTGTGTAAAGTATGTGTTGCCATGGATGCAAAACTGAGACCCTATTGATCCTCCCCTTCTCCAGGTAGATTTCAAGCAGGATATTTAACATCAGAGGGTCCTACAGCACAGATGGCAAGACAGAGACAGATTAGGGCAGGGAGAAGCAACTGTAGCTTGAAAGTGTCTTGTTGAAATAAAGCAAATCCTGTGCTTCCTGGGGGATTGCTGGACTTGTTCTCCATGTGCTCAGCAGCATTCCTCTCTCAGCACTCGGTTTTCTCCCTTCCCTCCTCCACGTGCCTCCCACCATGCAAATGGCACAGATCATTTCTATTTCCCACCCAAACCCACTCAGATTTGAGCTGTGGCCTGGATAAGCAATTTCTTGTGTATGCTGCAGATTAAGGAGCAACGGCATTTTAAATATTGTGGGAGAGTGGTGTGAAGATGAATGGCTGAGAGTGGTGCAAGAGGAGCCCCGACTGGTGAATGACCCAGCAGGGGGAAGCTATTCATCCATCGAGGGCAAGTAGGCAGGGAGAGGGGAACGCACAGCCACTCACTTCTGGAGATGACACCTCTGCCTCCGTTGTTTTCCTCTCGCAGGAGATGAGGCCATGCACCCGGGTTTCATGGACAGCACGCAGGGAAGAGTTGAGCCACAGGTGAGAGGCAATCATCTCACAGGAGTGCTATGGTACCAGAGAGGGACACAGAGGGCATGTAGTATAAATTAATGCATTTCAAAAGTGGTTTACAGTGTTCCCCTAACTTATATTAAAACTTATTTTTTATACCTATTACATCTGCTGTGGCTTAACATCCTTTCCTTTCAGCAACATCATACTTTTATCAGAACATCAATTTGCCATTGTAATTACTTTGGACTGTGGCCTCCATAAAACTCCACTAATACAGTTTCATTTAATTTTGTCTAAAGAGGGCATTGCTTCCATAGACTTGCACCAAAATTGGCTCATTCTGCTTCAGATTATCTTTTCCCAAAGGATTGCATTATTACAGCCTGCACTTGCTCCCCACTGCTGAAAGCACACACCTTAATCCAGCTTGGAACACGAGTTAAAGGCCTGTTTAGGGTTTTTTATATTTTTTCTGTGTACTTGTGGGCAGGGCACTGCCAGAGACCCGCTCAGTGGTGGCTGCTGCATAGTGGAGGGAGCCAGAGGAGCCTGCAATTGGGTAGGCATGAAGCTGAAATTAGCTTCTTGTTCAGGCAGCTCGCTATCGCTATTGCTGTTACTGGGGCAGGGCAGAGGCGAGGGCATCTGCAGGAGCATCAGGAATCATCTCTGCCCTCGGTTCCAACAATCACCCCGTTGTAGGGCTCTCACTCCTTTGTCATTCATAAGAGCTAACGCATCAGAAAGGCGCTTTCTTTTTTCTAACTGGAATAGGCTTTAATAAAGCTATTGTATTTGATCACTGGCTAGGGAAACAATAATTTAGCATAATAGGAAAAGATCATTAATGTTCAATGAACCTAACACTGCTCCAGTTTTTGCTGCCCTAGAGAGATGGAGTAAACTCTTCTTCCTTAATTGAAGACTAAATAGAGCACATTTCATTTTTCATTTCCAGCACTTTTTCCAATAGGCTTGTGATGTTCGCTAATGTGTACTGAAAGGGGTGGACTGCCTGGCAGCAGGGGAAAAAATGGGTGGGAAGGTTTAGAGCACATAAAAACTTGCTTGTTCTTCATCAGATGGCTCTCTAGGGCCTTCGACTTGTCTTGACAAGCCTCATTTCAGAAGCCCCCAAAGAGAACGCCAGGGAGATGTGGTGGTCTGTTATATTGCAAAGTAGAGAGGAGCATCCAGTCCAACCATCAACCCCACTCTACAAAGTTCTCCCCTACACCATATCCCCCAACACCACATCTAAATGACTCTTAAACACATTCAGGGATGGTGACTCAACCACCTCCCTGGGCAGCCTCTTCCAGTGTCTGACCACTCTTTCTATGAAGAATTGTTTCCTAATGTCCAGTCTAAACCTACCCTGTTGCAGCTTGAAGCCATTCCCTCTTGTTCTATCGCTAATGACCTGTGCGAAGAGACCAGCACCAACCTCTCCACAACATCCTCTCAAGTAGTTATAGAGAGTGATGAGGTCTCCCCTCAGCCTCCTCTTCCTCAGGCTAAACAGTCCCAGCTCCTTCAACCGCTCTTCATAGGATTTATTCTCCAGGCCCTTCACCAGCTTCGTTGCCCTCCTCTGCACCCGCTCCAGCACCTCGATATCTCTCTGGTATTGAGGTGCCCAAAACTGGACACAATACTCCAGGTGTGGCCTCACCAGTGCTGAGCACAGGGGGACAATCACCTCCCTACTTCTGCTGGTCACGCTATTTCTAACACAAGCCAGGACCCATTGGCTTTCTTGGCCACCTGGGCACACTGCTGGCTCATATTCAGCTGCTTGTCAATTAGAACCCCCAAGTCTTTTTCTGCCAGGCAGCTTTCCAGCCACATTTCCCCAAGCCTGTACCGATGCATGGGGTTGTTGTGGCCCAAGTGCAGGACCCGGCACTTGGCCTTGTTGAAGCTCATACCGTTAACGTTGGCCCATTGATCCAGCCCGTCCAAGTCTCTCTGTAGAGCCTCTCTGTCCTCATGCAGATCAACACTCCCACTTAACTTGGTGTCATCTGCGAACTTACTGATGATACACTCTATGTCCTTATCAAGATCATCGACAAAGATGTTAAACAGAGATGGTCCCAACACTACGCCCTGGGGAACACCACTTGTGACTGGCCGCCAGCTGGATTTAACTCCACTGACCACCACTCTTTGGGACCGTCCATCCAGCCAGCGCTTGATCCAGCAGATCGTGTGCCCATCCAGGCCACGAACAGCCAGTTGGATGGTCAGGGATAAGCAACTGGAAGCAGATGGGTAGCAGTGCTGCAGCGGGAACTCACCCCAATAAAAGATTTACAGTGCATACGGCTACACTGCCTAAAGATCCAGTCAGGCACCCCAGATAACAACCATGCCAATTGTAGTGATAATTAGCAATAAAATTAAGGATAATAGCTTGTTCCGCAGCAACAGCGAGTCCCTGGTGATGCAGAGTGGATTCGCTGCCGCTGAGGAAAGGCTGCATCCCCCGCACAACGCCGCCTCTTTAGGCCACCAAATGGCAGGGGTCTGGGGGCGTTGGGCTCTGCCGGGCCGCGCCCCCACACCGCCGTGGGGCAGCTCCGCCTGCCCAAGCCGCCGCTTTATGCTCAGGCGAGCCGAGGCGGGCAGGACCGGACCGGACCGGGCCGCGCCGCGCCCAGCCCGTCTGCCCGCGCTCCCTCAGCGGCCGCGCGGCCCGCAGCGCGGGAAGCTGCCGGGGGTGCGGCCGCCGCTCTGAGCCCGGCCCGTCCTGGCAGGGGTGCTGCGCTGGCGGTTACCGTAGTGGGGTAACCCCGAGCACCCAACCCCCTGCTGCCCGAAGAGCCGGGAAACAACCGGCGGTCGCGCAGAACCGCTCGCTCCTTGTGGCAGGCCCAGCGGTAGCCGCCAGGACACGCTCGGGCCTACCCTCGGGAGCCGTCGGGGCGGGACTTCTCTGTCTGTAACAGCCGAGGGCGCTTGTTTTGGTGTATGTAGCGTGGGGGTGCCGTGGGGGAGAGGGAGAGTTGCGGGCAACATGAAGAGGAGGTGAAGGGCGGTCAAACGCAGAGCGTCGGCGTGTGAGGGTTGGAAGCTGCCAGCAGCCCTGGGCAACGGGTGTGTTCCGTGAGGGAAACAACTGGGAGCTCCAGGTGTAAGTGATAATTGTGCCCATGGCTCTCGGTAATGGGGGTGGTGCTGGATAATCTGGATGTCTCTGCTACCCAGCTGGCCTCTCCTCAGCACCTCTCCCCCCAGCTTCCTCTGTGTCCCTCCAGGAGGTGGTTGAGTGTCCTCTTGCCCTGTCAGGTGGAAGCTTCAGGACTGCTCAAGGAACCCACTGCCCTCACAGGCCGGGTGAGTCTCGCTGTGTGTCTCCCAAGGAGTAGCCCGGTGGCTGCTTTCCTGAGAGTCCAGTAAAAGTGCTATTCTGTAGCAGTGTCATGGTTTGAAGTAAAAGAGAACCAGCTTTCCATTCTGTAATTTTACATCTTAGCCAGGCCTCTTCTAACTCTCTGAAATTTAACGGCGTATTGTGGAGAAAACTGCTCGTTCTCAGAGTGGTACCACCAATGTTTGTGCTCCATGCCAAGGAATGGTATGCAGAGAGGCCCTTGCTTATACTTATTGCTATAACAACCAAGGTCAGCCAAGTTTGTTATTTGCCCCCTTAGAGGGTCGGAAACGGAAAAGCCCAGAGGGGTCCCACCTGTGGGGAGGAGGGGACAGGAGAGGTGACCCCAAACCTGACCAACTGGGTGTTCCATCCCATATGCCCCACGCTCAGTATAAAAGCTGAGGGATCAAAGGCTCAGCCCCCTTCCTTCAATGGCCGGTGTCCAAAGAGGACTCTTGTCTGTTCGTCTGCCTTTGATCTCGATCTGTGTGTTCCTGACTCCAGAGCTGGAACCCAGTTCCCATCCGTCGCTGAGTCCAGTCTGGGACTTCCCCAGTGCCCGCTGGTGATGTGACTGTCATCCTGGGAGCTTGATATGGTTTTGTATATATTGTATCTATTTAATGATTTTCTTCTTTTTTGATTTTAATATTAATTCTTCATTAATTTAGTTCATTCTAAATGTCTAAATCTCCTTATCTCTTCCTCTTCTCTCTTTTTTGGGGCGGGGGGGGGGGGGAAGGAAGGGCCATCTGTTAGTCCGGTTTTGGTAAATTTGGCCAAAACCACAACAAGCAGTGGGAGGCTTTTAAATCTTAGTGTAAATTTTGTCACTACTAGAATAGGTGGGCAGAAGGGGATATTCAGATGAAGTCCCAGGGACTGGGAGTTCATTACCCACTTGACAATACCGTTGTTCATTAACAGGCAAAACAATCAGTGGAGAAGCAAGCACTCCCTGCCTTTGCCCGTGTTTCTTCACTGCGTTGGGAAGCTCCTCCTCAACCTCTGCACTCCCTTGAGAGGGGAGGGAGGTGGTGTTAGCAAAATATCAGTCCTCTAGCCTTCAGGTTGCTTCCAACCGTGAGGTAAGGCTGTTGCCATGTGCTGGCTATAGAAGCTATAGTTAGTGCATATAGCACAAGTGTTGTCTCAGTGGGCAGCATTGGCAAAAAGGCTACCAGTGAGGGTTTTTTTCCCCAACTGCTAAATTAAAGTATGGTGAGAAAAACATACTCTATGACTTAGCATATTTTGTTTGTAAAGTTGGGGTTTCAGTCTTCAGGGTTCATAAAAACAGCTCCTGTTTTATGCCCAGAGTCCACTGTGACTTCAGTGGAAATTAGGGATATTAAAGGTTCTGAGAAATGAGAGCTATTACCTAGGGGATTGGAAGAAATGTAACTTGAAGTCTCCTTCTAGGCAGTAGCCTGTGGTCTTTCTTTAATGCTTCAGGTTCCTTCTGAAGATCATTACATTCCTTTTTTTCTAAAGGAAATGTCATATCACAGACCTGCTCACACAAATAAGGTTGCGAGGTAGCTGTGGATGTTCTTGTTTGTCCATGTCTGTCTTTAGACGCTAAGCAAACCAAGAAGTACAGAAAATCAGAAGGAAACATGGATAGCTGAGTTTAGTTTGGTCTCAAGCATCCCTGCTTTTGAGGGAGGCAAGAATCCCTTCTTTTCTTTTGTGCTTTGGTTCAAGGTGCTATTAAAAAAAAAAAAAGTACAGAAGCTCGAGCCCTTGAGACAACCTCACCTTAAGGTCCTTCCTGGAGTCTGTTTTGGGGCAAAGTAGTCTCTGGCTGGCTTGGTGTTGTAGTGAGATTTCTGACAGTCCTTTCTGTCGCTGTGTGACCCCCCCCCCCTACTCCCCACAAGTTGTACAGAATCTGCCTTTGGTCCATGCTGACTCTTAATTTATATCATAATGTACACAGTTTAAAATAATTGAATGTTACTGATTTATATTTACCCATATCTAACCATCTCCATTACTGACAACATGAATACTTGCTAGCTAAAGCTTTTATTTCCTTGGAGTCCTATTTTTCCTGAAGTGACCCAGCAAGTTTGTGGTCATCATGTATTCTGCTGACACCCTCCCAAGCGCTTGGTACCTGGCTGCACCATCTGTGTGACGTGGGCTGAGGGCACTTGCGCGGGTAAAATTGTTATGTGTTAGAAGTGCTTTGCAGGAGAGCATCCATATCCATGTGTCAGCAGGATTCCTGATGCGTGGAGGGAGCTTGGCTCAAGTGGAGGTAGAAAGAGATGGATTAGTATTTGTGTGTACTTCAAATCGTTGGCTTTGTCTAGGCTGGAAAGGTTTTAATGGCTAGTATTTTTTAGCACTGGGATAGATCACGCTGACTGTAATGTCTGTGTATAAGCCTAAAGGACTTGCCTCCCACCCTTGCAAAGAAGCCCCCCTGTGTGTTGCCTTTGTGCCCACTCATTAGTTTATTAATGCTTCCTTAAGAGAGAACATGAGTTGGGACAGTATCTCATCCTGCAGAAGAGCCATATAGTGAGTGAAACCAAAAGTGCAGAAAATGCCCCACACGGATCAGTGGTCAGAGCCACAGAGCAGCCGCAGTGGAGCCTGGTGGTGGCTGAAGCTGGAGTCAGGTGGAAATTGTACATAAATTTCTCTGATTTCGTGTTCAGTGTCTGCAGTGTCTCTTGAGAGAGGAAAAAATGGTCTTGTTTTCTGCCTCTATCGGTCACTTCAGGGGGATGTTAATGGACTATTGGGATGCTTCTTGGCTCATTTAAGTCGTTCTGCCTTCTGTCTTGAGTATTACTAGTCCCTTAGGACACTTGACACCAATGCTGCTTGGGAAAAAAAAAAGGTATCTATTTGGAAGGAGCCCCTGCCAGCATACCATATGTTACTAGTTTATGGTTTCCTTGTTTGGCGACTTGGGGCACCTGTGTGAAAACATTGCTGGTTTTGCTTTTTATCTCTTGCTGCTGTTTATGCTTGTTAAGTCACAAGCTGATTGCTCAAGAGATAATTGTGCTGTCCAAAGTGGAGTTCCTCGGAAGTCTGGTGATTGGCACTCCATAAGCACCACGAGACTTAGAGCAAGAAGGGAGAGTGAGGAGCAGGGGAAATTAATTCATTTCCATGCACCAGAAAACAAATACATGTGAAATAGGATTTGGGTTTGTTTTGTGATGGTCTGCAAAATGGAGTTTAGGGGGGCTTTTCAGCAGTGGGATGAAAAATCTGTGTGTGAAGTGAAAAATATTGAAGTAGTGGTATTTGGTGGGATGACACAGGAGCGTTCACCTGCATCAGAAGGGGTGCTGTTAGGGTCAATCAAGGTGCATCCAAAAAACCCACAGTCAGTACTGTTGTTGGAAGCCATCAGTGTCCTTGGGAGGTGATCTCCTTTCCCACCTCACCTTGTCTCCAGTGGTACAGTTATTTTAGCCTGGTCTTTGCCCCACACTCACTTTGGAAGGCTTTTGTACTGACCCTCGTCAGTTCTGTGCCCTGTCCCTGGACTTGAAGGTTGGCACCATATCTACACCATTCTGTGTTTCCAGTTGGGAGTGGAGGACAGAGCCGAAGTGTCCGATACCAGATGGTGCTGGTTTGGTCCAGCTGTCTCTTGTCCCTGGTGGGCTGTGGTGGAGGGATGGTATCAGGATGAAGCAAAAATAGCAGTAACTTGATGTCAAAATCCAGTAATTTCACTAGTATGTGGGGTGGATGGCTGGGCAGAAGCACAGAGAGGACCTCCTGCATTCTTCCCACTCTTCAGTACGTGAACAAGAGGGAGGTTTTCTGTCTGGAGTGGTGTCTGTGAGAGGCTACATCCGGGAAAGAGCTTTAGACTAAGCATCATATCTCCCAGCTTTGGAGTCATCAGACAACTGCTATAATACGAAATACTCCTCTGATTTAAGGCCTAGGCTTCCGCTGTTATGTGTGAGAACAGTTACTGCCTGAGAAGGTGATTTAGGACAGCCAGAATGCGGATCCATGCTGTCAACAGATAGAAACATCTTCCACACCAAGGAGATCACCTGTTTCAGTTTGGGATATACAGCAATGAATCTTCTCCTTTTTCTGTATTCTGACTGATACCTAATTATTTATGCAGAGAGGAGGAGATACTGAGATACTGAATCCTGCCCCGGGAACGCCAGCAGACCAAGGGTTGGAGCTCTTCTCTTGAGACCTGGCCTCAGGTCTATCAAGCAGAAGCATCACTGAGCCTGATCTTTGTTAGAAGGGTGCTGGCTATGCAAGACAAGGGGATCATGAGAGCACTGCTTCATTTTGTTTTACACCTGGCCTGCCTGTGGCAAAGGCAGAAAAATGGTTTAGTGGATGAATTAGATGGGAAACAACAGCAAGGCTACTGGCAGGCTGGCCTTTGAGACTTAGGTGGTCTCCACACAGTCCATGCTAGACGGGGGGAAAATGATTATTTTTACAGTATCTACAGTATTTTGTTGGCAGACATTCAAGTGTCTTTCGGATTACATAGGAGGTTGAGGATTGACATTTTGGGTGTCGGGCATTTGAATTGGGGGTTAGTTATCTAAGCCTCCCTCTAGCAAAGTGTCAGCACGTTTTTTGGATTCTCTTCTGTTAAATGTCGTAGATAAAATCAGAAAATGCTCTGGAAAAAGTCTCCATTAGACTCTGCCTCAACTCTTTCCTTTGACAACAAGCTGCTGCCTCTCAAATAAGAGCAACAGTATTTTTGCAGGGAGTAACTGAAGCAAATTAAAGAAATATTTCAGGTATTCATTAAGTGCCTCACACTTCACTTTTTCTCTCCTAAAGCATGCATCCTTGATTGCTTCCTTAATTAGTACTTTAAAAATCTCTCTCTATTCCCATTTATAAATAAATCAAAATAGAATCAGAGTATTAATTTATCAGGTGTTCAATGTGCATTCTAGAGAGCAAATTTAACACCTGTACATGTAAGGGCTGAGTGCTCCCCACAAGCTCTTGAGCAATTGACTTTGGTGATGGCTGTGGAGCATCCAGGAACATCTCTCATAGCCCAACTTCATTAACAAGGATGCAAAGAAGTAATGAGAAAAATGAATTTCCTGTGCAATTGCATTTAATTTGCATTCTAGCAGGTTTCTCAGTTCACCTGGCAGCTATTCTTTTTTCCCTCTTTTCCTCTGAACTTCAGACAAGTGCTTAATGAACTTGTACCACAGTGTTTACCTTAAGGGCTATCTTTGATTTTAAAATGTCTTTGGAAAAGCATCACATGAAAGGTCTGCACTTTGCCAGGCTGTAGCTAAGGTCACGCTGGAGCATCATAGAGAAGTCAAAGTTGTTTTCAGCTTTTCATGCCATGTCAGAAAACACGCTATAAGTTAACATGATCAGGAGGAGCGACTATGACAAAGCTGCCGGGAAGGTCTTTCTGGAAATAGGAGATAAGGTGCAACATCCAGAGTTCCTCTCCAGATCCTCTACCCGACATTGGAGCAAGAGCTGCTGATGGTTACAGCTTGTGTAAATCCTAATTTGCTAACCAAAATCCAAAAACTGAAGTATCGAGTGATGTGGCTTTGGAGCTTCCACTGAGGCACTGGGAGCGAGGCAGCTAGAGGGCAAAGCCACAGTCTAGTATTACCATTTTATAAACAATCATAAAAGAAGGGATGTGGCTTCTAATCCACAGCATATTTGTAAAATAAAGCTTATTGGTAGGGTTGAGATTACAATGTTTTGTACAACAAGCTTTTCATGACTGTAAGGAAAAACAAATTGGGATCATATGTTACAAAGTCCCAAATCTCAAAATCAGTAATAATCTTCATTTCAGAAAGACACCAGAAGTTTAGCTGCCTTATATTAAAATAAGTTGAGCAGGATAAAATAATACTTTGATATAAATTGAACAGGATAAAATAAAAGCATAAACCAGAGACTAGAGCAACTAGTCTTTCCTATCTCTAACCATCAACATTTGTTATCCTGTGGAGCGTGATGATAGTTTCTGCCCTTCTCAGCTGCTTCAGCACTTGTGAAGTTTACATCAAGCGTGGAAGTTGTGTAGCAGTGCCAAGCCAGTGCTAGGCATCTGAAAGGCCATGGAGGAGAGTTGTGACTGAAGACATGCAGCTCCTAGATAGTCTATTGTGGCTTGTGGACCTTAATACGAGATCTCAGACTAATTAAGCTTTAATACTGTGGGTAGGGAAGGCTGACAGCTCTGCTCCAGCCTGACCCATTTCTCAATGTGCTTTTTGTGCCTGCCCAATTTTTTTCCCCTTCCCTCCCCTGCTGTAATCCTTATGGAACATCTGCCCCAGCCAGGAACAAACGGCAGCTTGTTCTCTGGACACCGCGTCCTTGTCGGTACGCTCAGGTCCTGAAATCCTTTCGTCCTTTGTTCCTCTGCTGCTTTTTTACCTCCTCTAACACTGCAATACTTGATTAATCCAAATGCTGAAATCCCGCAGGCCCTCTAGTTATTTTTAGCATTAACGTTAGAGCTCTGCAAAGGGTGGATGAAGATTTATGGTTTTGTCTCCTACAAATCTTGCAGCCTTTCCTTTCTCTGCCACAACTTGGATGATTTCCAACATTTCCCCCAATGCCCCAAATTGCCTTTTATTTTTTTAATTAAAGAGCTGCGAGGGCCATCAGTCTTGCCTGGTGACCATGAGACAGATGGGGTCCCGTGTCCTGGAGTTCAGCACACCTACAATTTCTGCTCTTGTTTGTGGTTGCTAAAACTTTGTAAATCTTCATCCTGGAGAGAGCCTTTTTAGCACTTTCTCTTGCAAGCTGGGAGAAGAAAGGTTGCTTAAGCATGTGAGCACCCAAATAGAAATTTCATGGTGGAAACTTACTTTATTTTCTACTTTCATGTTTTCATTCACTCTTTCATTTCTTCCTGCAGTTAACATGTCTGCGCTTGACTTCAGCTTGCACCAAGTTTGCCCTTGTGAGTGCATGGGGAAAGATTTTTTTTCAGTAAGAAATGTCAAGAATGAATTTGGGTGTCTCTGCACTTCCTTCTCGTGTGTTACTCTTTCTGGGGCTCTGCATGTCCAAGCACAGCTGTGGTGGTTACAGTCTAACTGGGATACAGTCATTCCCATGGATTATTTTTTTTCTCCAAGTCAGGCGTGCCATACACCACAGGTGTTCCCTGGCACACCTAAGTCTAGTTTGCAGTTTACACCCCAAAACTCCACTTAATTTAATGCATCAGGAAGCACATGCTCAGGCATGCTGGTGTGCCTATTGGGAGCTACTGTTTTCTCCCTGTGTCCTCCTCCTGCTTGCAGTCTAGCTCCCCGTACGCTGGGAGGGCTGCTCTCTGGGTCTGTGGGGGCACAGAATGCTTCTTCTCGGCAGAATCAAGGGCTTAGAAAAAAATATTACTATCATTAAATTATTCTGCTTTTCTGAAATTAAAATTTCTCTCTTTGGTGCAACATAATCTGGGTGGTTATCAGCAATTCTTAGCCATGTGCCTTTGCAGCAATGCTGTAGACTTTGGGAAGTGTTGGGGTTTTTTTTGTGGCCCTGGAGACAGCAGCAGTTGCTGTGTGAGAGGATCCCACCTTTTCCTCCACCAAGCAGGGTTTCTAGCGCCGCAGGGAGCAGTGTGGCTGTGCTGCTGGAGGGCTAACTGCCTGGGGGTGTCTCCAGCTATACGTTTCCCCATACAAACATGAAATCAATACACTGAAGCAATTACTTAGACTTCATAAACTTCAGCTGGCAAGCTTTCTGGAACCTATTCAAAAAAGCAGCAACAGTTCCTGGGTTGCCTGAGGGGGAAATAAGCTGAGGGCATTTCTTTGGTGTAACTGGTGTGGGGTACACAGGCAAGCTGAAAGAGGAGAAGATTTAATGACCTTGTTTCAACCTCAACTTAGAAAAATAAAATAAAATTGAGACATCTCTAGATCTTCTTCTGCTCCACTGTTGCAAATGGAGAAATCAATCTTTTCAACATCTGAATAGGATTTAAAAATTGCCTTTACTCCCTGCCATCACCATTAGCTCTTTTTGGTAGGTATCAGTGAGTAGATTCTGGTAACTTTTTTTTGGCAAATGGTGATTCATTTTCCTGAAGAGCTGAATGGGGCAACTGTAGTTTTGACAAGCAGAGCAAAGGGTTCTTTTCCCTGTAGGCAACTATACTTCATGTTCCTGGTGCCAGATAATATTTGACATTTAATTTAAGACCCCCAGTGCCTGCATATAAAACTTTACTATGATAATAGCGATAAAGCGCCCAAGTGTTGTATTTGAGAGTCTTTTCTTCCTTTCTCCTAGTTCACCTCCATGCACAGTTTGGGCTGAAGGATCTGACTTGAATTAAGGAGAGGAGGAGACTTAACCCTGAATTTTTACGAGTTGAGGAGGCCTGACTTGCAGATAAAGATCTAATCATGAATCTCATTCTGGCTGTCAGATCTTTCACTGGCTCACTCCTAAGATGCTGGGCGGAATTTATGCAGTGGAGAAGGAATGGGTGAGGGATAGTGTCAGCAGAAGAGAAGGACCTTCTGTTCGTAATTCATCTGATTACTCATCTTCTCATAAAGTAGCACATACTGTATTGATCAGTAATGCATTTCCCACAGAAAAAAAAAGTAGCACTAATAGTATCGACAATACCAAGGAGGAGATAATGGGATTTTTCTGAAATCCCATGGAGCTGCTGTAGTCTGTCCTGCAGATGGAAGTAGGTCAGGCTGGTGGTCCCTGGGAGGTCAGTGATGCCATGGCAGCTTGTCCCCCTTGGGGAGCATGGGCTGCGCCCTCCTGCAGGGAGCGATGGAGGAGCAAATGACAGGGACAGTATGTCAGTCTTCCATAAGCAGTCAGACTTGGTAGATCTGAGGTGATAACGCTGGGGCACTGGCTGTATCCAGTCGGTGGTGCTTTTGTCTCCCTGGTACACTTCCACAGGCTGTCGTATCCCACTGTGCCTCTCTGTGGCAGTGCCTCAGGGTCTTAAATGCATGCATTACTTTTCATGCCTAACGCACACATGGTAGCTGTGCTGCCCTCTGACTGTATCCTGAGCCCTGGAGAAGTTGAGCTGACTCACCTGGCAGACTTTTGATCCTAGACAAGATGGCACAGAGACTGTCCCTACCTCAGCGGGTGTAGGGACACAGTGGAAACTGAGCTAATGGGTTTTTTTTCTCCCTTTGCCTCCCCCCATTTAAAAAGTACCCTGTTACTGGGATCAGCATCAGTGCTTTGTCACTTGTGTTAGCTGAGTGGGGAGAAAAAGCCATGATGACTCATGGTTTTAATGGGGAGATAGAAATATTAGTGGTATGTGTTGGAGACAGTACTTGTGCTACTGCTTAGAAAGCAACTGGGAGGGAAATTCTTACAGGAAGAAAAAAATGTTTTACAGAGTCTCTGGGATCTAATGTGCTTCCCATGAAGAAGTTACGTACCCAGTCCTACACCAGAGACTAGAAAGAGTAGACAGATGTTGTTTGAAGTCTTTCAATTTAAAGTAAGTGGGCATGGCACAGTATAGGGGAATAGATTTTCTCTGAGCAGAACAAACATTTCGCATCAGGGTTTAAAAATAGCACCTGCCTGCAGAAGGCCCCTAGCTCCTGGTGTCACTTCCAGCCACCCACTTCCTCTGTAATTGTCTGGAGTGCACTTGTTCCTCTCCAGCTTTCAGCAGTTGATAAGATAGCTGTTTAAAAAAAAACAACCCAAACACTCAAAACCCAAAGCAAAAAACCCCAAACAAATAAGCCCCAAATTGCCCTGTTATTCTTGGAGAGTACTGGGGCTACTTTAGGATATATGTGATAGAGAGGGTGTGTGGTTGTTTATGATGCGGTTAAAACATGGTGAAGAGACAGCTCATGCAGAGGGGATGAAAGTCCACTGGTGAAACATAGTTCCAGTGCTTACCTACATCCTTGCAATCAAGAAAAGCTGGTGGAGACTAGCTGCGATCCTCACTGCCAGTCCACACGTGAACAATCTGTTTCCACGCTGATGTGCCTTTTTTGTACATTTTCTGTGTCGAGATTGCTCAGCCTGGATTCCACAGCTTTTCGTTTCTCAGCAAATGGAGTTGCCCGAGGGATGGCTGGCAGGGCTTTCTCTACCTTGCTCAAACCTCACGCAGGAGTTGGTTTTGACCCGTCACCAGTTTTTTGCTGAAGCTGTCATATGGCATGCTTTGCAGTGCTGTGCAAGAGCAGCTCTGGACTGTGGCTTAGGTTTTTACACTTGAGAAATTGGCTCTGGTGAGAGCTGAGACGATGGGGCTCGGAGTGGGCTGTCTACGGCAGGTTACAGCCTCTGCCACAGCCATCCTGTTGATGCTGCCTGAGTAGAACATAGAAACTCACAAAAAATGCAGATGGAAAGACGCTCCAGGGAGCAACAAAGTCTGCCCTTCCCTTAGTGCAGGACCATTTCTGTCTGCCGTTTCCAACAGGCATTTGCCTAATCTTGTAATGCAAACCTTCCGTGGTAGTATTCCACAGCCTTCTTGGGAAGTCAGCACAAGTCTGTTACTACCCTGAGCATTAGAAAGCTTTTCCTAACGTCTGTCTCAAATATTCCTTGCTGTAATTTAAACCCACTATTATTAGCTCTTGAGTACTCCTTCCACTACCACCTTCCATTTTTCATTAAGAATAACTATTGCAAGTACTTATTCTTTACTAGTAAGTGGCTTGTTCAGTGTTCCCACTTACAAAAATGCTTCATACCAGATGCTCTGACATGAATTGCAGATTAATTCATTAAGTAAAATGGGGGAAGGGTTAGTGGAAAAGGGTTAGTTAGGACCACGAAGATGATGAGGGGCCTGGAGCATCTCTCCTACAAGGAGAGACTGAGGGACTTGGGTCTTTTTAGTCTGGTGAAGAGAAGACTGAGGGGGGATCTGATACTTAAAGGGTGGGTGTCAGGAGGAAGGGGCCAATCTTTTTGCAGTGGTGCCCAGGGACAGGACAAGAGGTAACGGGCACAAACTTGAACATAAGAAGTTCTACCTAAACATGCAGAGGAACTGCTTCCCTTTCAGGGTGGCAGAGCCCTGGAAGAGGCTGCCCAGGGAGGTGGTGGAGTCTCCTTCTCTGGAGACATTCAAACCCCACCTGGACACGTTCCTGTGCAACCTGCTCTGGGTGGACCTGCTTTGGCGGGGGGTTGGACTAGATGATCTCCAGAGGTCCCTTCCAACACCATAGCATTCTGTGATTCTGTGACCTGGCTGAAGCCATCTAGAATAATCAGCTTTTTTATTAGTTAGAAAATATGTCAGGCGATAGAAGCACTGGATGATAGCACCGTTTATGAAACAGCAAAGCAGAAAGAAGACATTTGCCAGTTTTTAATGTAATTGTGCAAACCTCTGTAAGACTTTTCACTGCCTGAGTGGGACAGCAAAAAGGAGGTGAAGGGGCTGATGATTTGCAGGAAGAGCCAGTTTTGGGAGGGTTACCTTACCTCAGGTGCCTGCTGGTCGCTCTGAGTTTCTGCTGCTAGAAGAGTCCTCCAGCACCACCCACAAGCTGTGAGAATGCAAAGATGATGCTCTTCTGGAAGGCAGGGACTGCCAAGAGCAGGTGATTCACATGTATCTTGCTTATTTCTGTCTCTGCAGCCAGGACAGTGTGCCAAAAATGAGTGAAACCAAAGATCAAGTGAAGAGGTCTACAAGAAGTTATACTGCGTGATAGAGCCATTGGGAGCTATGACTCATGCATTCAGAGATGATGCGTTAACATTCGCTCTAGATCTATATAATTTTGCTGGTATGACTGAATTACTGGCAGCAGCATTTGCAGAGAGATGCATTCAGCTGTCTTAACTTGCATCCCCACTCTTTTTTTCTTGACCAATATTTCCAATTATGATAATAAAATACATAGTTCTTAAATTCTATTTATTTATATTATTCCTTTTGGAACAATCTTGAATGAGTGATGAGAGTAAGCAAGGAGGGAACAAATGAAGGGGATGCATGGTATAGTTTATGTCCTTGCTTGGAGATTAGGTCCTGGTTAGGAGCATGTAAGGTACTCTGTGGCAATCACTGAATGGGTTTTAATATACAAATCCCCTTTCTTGCTACTGCTTCTGCTGCACTAATCGGCAGAATGGTGGAGGACCCACCATTCCGGACCTATTCACAGAATCACAGAATATTCATGGTTGGAAGGGACCTTTGAAATCACTGAGTCCAACCACAAAAAAAAAAAACCAACAAAAAAACCCACCAAACAAACAGACGCAAACCAACAATCTCGGGCACTAGAGCATGCCCTGAAGTGCCATGTCTACACGTTCCTTAAATACCTCCAGGGATGGCGACTCCACCACCTCCCTGGGCAGGCTGTTCCAGGGCCTGACCACCCTCTCAGTGAAGTCATTCTTCCTAATATCTAATCTAACCCTCCCCTGCCCCAACTTCAGACCATTTCCTCTGCTCCTGTCATTATTCCCTTGGGAGAAGAGGCCAACACCCACCTCTCTACACCCTCCTTTCAGGGAGTTGTAGAGGGCAATGAGGTCTCCCCTCAGCCTCCTCTTCTCCAAACTAAACATGCCCAGTTCCCTCAGCCTGTCCTTGTATGACTTGTTCTCCAGACCCCTCACCAGCTTGGTGGCTCTCCTCTGGACACGCTCCAGCAGCTCGATGTCCTTCCTGTAGTGAGGGGCCCAGAACTGAACACAGCCCTCGAGGTGAGGCCTCACCAGTGCCCAGTACAGAGGCACCATCACTGCCCTGCTCCTGCTGGCCACGCTGTTCCTGATCCAGGCCAGGATGCTGTTGGCCTTCTTGGCCACCTGGGCACACTGCTGGCTCATGTTCAGCCGGCTGTCCACCAACACCCCCAGGTCCTTTTCTGCTGGGCAGCTTTCCAGCCACTCTGCCCCAAGGCTGTAGCGTTGCCTGGGGTTGTTGTGGCTGAAATGCAGGACCTGGCACTTGGCCTTGTTGAACCTCACACCATTGACCTCAGCCCATCGATCCAGCCTGTCCAGGTCCCTCTGTAGAGCCTTCTGACCCTCCAGCAGATCAACACTGCCACCTAGTTTGGTGTCATCTGCAAACTAACTGAGGGTGCACTCAATCTGGCCCCAAACCTGAGCCCTGAGGGACACAAAGGCAACTGTCAGAAGTGGGATTAAAACCCACATCTTTAGGGTGGACTGTGACCTGAATACAGCACCTTAGGCCACTCGGCCATCCTGACGCACATTTGCATGCAGGCTGGTTAAAATGACACCCATAACACTCACTAGCCCGTTCAGCTGTACTGCTAGACGCTGAGCTTACAGCTTTGTGAACTAACGTCTTGTTATGCTGTAATCTCTTCTAAAGCCATCTCCGGACTTTTCACCTTGTTCTGTAATGTGAAATAGCCAGTGTCTGTCTTCAGGATCTGCTTATTCTGAAAATAAATCTCATGGTCGTAAAAGGACCTTATCTCAACTATCAAAGGTAAGGGAAGTCACCAGAGTGCTGGCTCTTTGAGAAGCTTGAGGTGGGGGTGGATTGTCTTGTTTTTCTAACTGATCTTTTCTACATTAACCCAAAAAGTAAGTAGGACTCCATATGGGGTTGTAGCTCTCAAAGGGTAGGCTGGGGGGAAAGCAGCTTGCTTTTTAGTGGAGCTAAATGTAAATGGTACAAGAAGATAAATTGGAATTTGGGGAACAAAGTGTCACGGAATGATAAATACACTGTAAAAGGATCCAAGGAAGCAGGAGAGAAGAAAGACATTGTGGGGAGATGCCAGGAGCACGGAAGGATAGGGACTGCAGGAAACAGGCTGGAGAGTTTCTCGCTGCCAGCCCAGGAGCCCAGGCTTTTGCTGCAGCTGCTGTACAGCAGAGCAGGAAGGATTAGGTACAGCTAATCCCACATTGAACTCCAGACTGTTAAACTGCATGGGTTTGACGTGCATTTCAATGTTTCGAGTGTTTATTATAAGATGGCTGGGCAAAATCACGCTGCAGGCGTTGATCTTAGTTGCTGAGCAGAGTTGCTTTTAGACTATGTGTTTCTTTATCATTTCCTAAAGGGGGCTTATTATTTCACAGAGAAGAAACTAGCACCTGCTCCGGGATTCTAAATAAATAGGTATGCTCTAGCAAGACACGAAGTGTTACCTGAATATGTATAGAAAATTAAGTGTTCTTCAGCTGTGTTGAAAACGGACTGTTGTTCATTAACCCCCCTTCATTCTGGCCAATGTACCTGGCACTCCAAGCAAGCAGCATCGAAAGTTGAAGTGCACATTGTGCTAATGAAACGCTGAGCTGTTGTTAGAGATGGTGTATCTGAGGGAACTAAACTGCATGCTAAACAGATGAACTTGGATATTTGTGAAGGACCCTTCCTGAAATTGCTGAGAGGGGAAAATGTGGTTTTAATCTCCTGCTTTTTACGCTGATGAGTGTCTGGACCACAAAGAGAGAAGTGTGTTTGTCCTACCCTGTCAGCTGCCTGAGGGAGCAGGCGGGCTGGCTCTGTCCTCTGCCGGGGACTGCACAATGAACTGCGAGTGTCAGGAGACATGAACTCGGGGTCTTGTCAGCTCTAAACTGGATCCGACCCTGGGCAAGTCACTCATCCTGGGTGCCCGCGTCCTCTTTGGCTGCTCGGTGCTGGCTGTTCCACAGCACCGCTGCTGGAGAGAAGGATGAGTCCTCCCTAGTCTTGCAGTTGCTCATGCAGCTGCTCTGTGCATCATTCCTGTATTGCACAATCTGTTGTTTTCAAGTGAAAGCTTTCCTTTTTGTAAGGTACAGTGGTTGAAATCTTGCTGAGTTTCATCTGACAGAGATGCATGAAGTTGAGTATAAACCTCCCTTTACGCAGCCGGAATGTTTTTTAGAACCCAAAAGAACCAGTGAAGCTATGTTGAAAAAAATGAAGCAAAACACCAAAACAAGCGAAGTCAAGTATCAATCTGCACTTTTCCTCTTTGAGCACCCAACAACTGTCCTGCAAAAGGAAGGCACAGTTTGAAGTAAAGTAGAATGTGATGTCTTGATCATTTGCTGGTATGTTTTCAGTAAGGCTTTACTGTATTTTCAGGGGCTTTTGGCAAAGGCCAAGATTGTTCTCCCTTCATTAATTTCCTGGTACACTGAGGGGCTAAGACCTTTTAGCTGGTGCATGGAGATGGTAGATCAATGTGGTTGTGGCATTTGGTGTGGCATGTGGATTAAAATATCTCCTGCCACCAGTGGGTACAGCTGTTACCCAGGGGGGAGGAAGGGGACCCTTGACTCCAAGAGTGAGTCCTCTCTTGTCATCCTTCACAGCAGATGACTTTCCCCAACTGAGGATTTCTGGAGTGGGCAGGTATGGATCTGGTGGGGAGAGGACATCTCACCCGCTGTGGGCGCCCGCCTGCCTACCCAGTGGTAGAGCACAGAGCTGCTTTGGCAGGACAGAACCTGTTCATTCCAATTTTTTTTTTCATTTTCATTTTACATTCAGTTATTACTTGACAGGCTGCTGTTGTTTTCCGAAGAACAGAAACAAGGGAAAGGAAGTTGCAATTTTTTTTCTGCTGTTTATTAAGCAATGAAACTTGGATGGAACTTCAAGGAGTGGGGAAAAGGCTCTTCTAGCTTGAGGGCTTTTCTCCATGACATTAGAAAGATGGATCCTTTCCAGGGAGGCATCAGTGCCAGACTTTTCCTAACAAAGATTAGGTTAATCTATCATTCCGGAAAGTCCCACTTAGCCAGCATAAGGGGGAAGACTGCCTGCCTTCTTTCTGTGAATTTTATTGTAGGTGTGAAGACTCCCTAATTTCCCAAGGCAGTGCTGAATTTAACCATGCAACAGTTGGTGAGTTGTTCAAAGTTGCAGTAGTTTGACTGTGGTGTTGGAAGTAGGTAGCTCTAAAGTGTAAGACATGGTGCTGGCACTTTGCTGCCATTCCCTTACTTCTCAAGAAGCTGCTTTACAGCAGTCTAACTGCATGTGGGGCCTCCTGCAAGAGAGACATTAAATTTAAATTGAGATTGGAAATGTGTAGTTATTCTGCTATCGCCCCATGCAAAGAAAATTTCCAGATACGTGCTATTTGAGCATCTGAAGCTTCAAAAACAATTAGCTGATGAGCAGATACCCGGTAAGTGCCACTAAGAAATACCACCATCTGATTAGTCTCTACCTTCTTTTCATCCTCCCAAATGAATGAAGAGAAAAGCTTCAATGAAAATAGTGTGAGGATTGCAAATCCTCTCAAGACATGGCCCTTACTTACAGTAATCAGGTTTTATTTTGTGAAGAACTCTGTGCAGAGGGTATTTTTGGCACTCAGTTCCAGTCACCTAATTAAACTTCTCGAAAGAACAACAAAATGCATCACCCCTGGAGCAGACCAGAGCTTGGGAAAGCAGCCGGATAAATCTACGAAGAACAAATGGAGAAACTCCCATTCCAGGCTTATAAAATTCAAAATCCCGATGGGGTAGCGCTCCAGAGGCTGGTGCTGCTGTGCAGGTAAGGCAGGGCAGACCCTGGCAGGAAGAGGATGTCCCCTTGCTCTTTTCTTTTGCTTACCCCTCTCTTTTTTCATTTCAAAACAGCGGCAGCTTGGATAAACACCTGAGATGATGCTCCTGCCTTGGTTTTTATTATTAGATAACCACTTCCAGTTCCACCGTCGTTTTAATCCTGGCCTCATAAGATGAGGCAGAGATGTCCATCAGGACAGCTGGTTCAGAGGGTAAGTGCGTCTGCAGCAACTGCGCTGCTTCAGCTGCCTGTGCTGCTTCCATGCCCTTGGCCTTTGTGAGTTTTTGCCGGAGGATGCTCTATGAGCAGTTTTGAAGAGAACTTTCGTCACAGGCTTCCACTGATATCTAACCATGCTAATTAAAAGGAAACCTATAGCGTAGAAAGCTACCTGCTGGTACCAGCCTTGCCTGTCAGTCAGGGTTAACCTGTGCCATTTCAAAGATGCTGCCTGTGGATGGTATCTAGCATGAGCGGTAAAGAATATATATGTTTTTGCTGTCTCTGTTCTAATTGTAGTAAGAAATTTTGGTAGTACACCTATTAAGATCACCTCAGCTCTCTGTCCTGAGCAGTTCTCAATTATAGTGTTATCAAATCATAAGGATCTTGGCTGAAATTTTGTCTGGAATATCTATCTCACTATGTTATTTTCATATTTTCATGCAAAAAAAATGTCCAGCCTTTTCCAGGAACAAGACTAGGAGAAGAGCGGTGCTTTACATGAAAGCAAACGAGCAAACACACCTCAGGCAGCTGCCTTCTCTGAGCTGGAGTGCCCTGAATGCTTGGAAGCCAGTTTGGGGATTTGGCAGAGGAGTGGGCTTTGGCTTAAGAGTGAGTATTTCCCCGTCTGTGAGAAGTTGTGCTGGTTTAAGGCGTATCATGTGTATGCAGCAGTGAAGTTTTCTTGGTGAACATTTAAGGTTTTCTGTTCACTGAAAGGCTAAACCTGCCCCACGGCTTACTGCTGGCCAGCCTTGGTAGCAGAGCAAGTGAAGATGGATACGCCGTTCGCTAGAGAAGAGACAGGTCAGGAGGAGTCAAACAAATAGGAGGAAAGGCAGGAGGGTCTGTGCCCAAGAAAGCGTGCCTTACCCTATGCCCTCTGGAGAGGAACCCATGATTGCTATCAGCCACGATCTTAGTCTGCTCTGCTGCCAGTCACGGCAGCCCGACTCTCCCTCACTCCTTTGGCATGTTCCTACTGGGCAATCCAGGAAAAACAAACCCAGTTTTCCCCTGGATCAGCTGCCTGACCCAGCCTGCCGTGGGTTGATGAGTGTTCATCATATTTCAAAGGAAGCAGGAGTATGGGACAAGGAGGGCCTCACTTCCCTGCAGGCAGATGTCCTGCAGAACTTGCTGACAGATAGCGCATTTAAACCCCGCTGGTCCTTCCCCAGATGATCAGTACAAAGGCCAACGACTGTTACTCCTGCTGGGTTTGCCCAGGTACAGGAGGTCTGTGAGGCAGGTGGGTAGGCTAGGTGTTGCTGTTGGTCCCCAGGGGTGACAATGTGAGATCACTTTGTGGTACTTCTTTTCTGTTGAGTTTTTCTAGAATTTCTTCTTGCAGTTAATTTTGATTTTGACTTATATATGAAGTATAGGTAGAAGATATCATTACTGAGACTGCAGGTAGTTTTGACCATGGTGGACCTGCTCTGACAATGAAGGGGGATATAGAGGGATGAAAGTTGCTGCATCCCTTCTTGTTTGTTGCAGAGGCCATACTGTATGGAGTGGATGACGCATGCAAGGAGAAAGAATCTAATAATATGGTTTAAGCAATTATATTGGTTGTAAAGTGACTTTTTTTCCTTTTCTCCCTTCAAAAGAAACCACCCTTGTTGGATGCTTGATGAATATCTTTCTTCTGATTAATCTTAATTGAAGCAATTCTGTTATTTAAACATAACAGTCTTCTTTTTACATTTCCAAACTCAGCCTTCTCAGTAGCTTCTTAGAAGCGCATGCAAAGATGCTCCTTTGATTTGTGCCTCAATTCTTAATGAGAAGGGGATCCTGTTGGGACGTGATGTCCTTTTGTCCAGAGCACTGATTCCTGAGTAGACCCTGAACAGATGAGATTTTACCTCATGTATTCTGCTCAGCTCAAGTGTGTGTAGGTAAAGGAGGAAATCAGATCAAAACTTCTATTTTGCTACGTCTGTGTTCTTTGTATGTACATAAAGACAGCCTCTGCCCTGGGGAGCACTGAAAACCCCTTTGAAGCAAGGTCACGCTCCTTTTGTCTGTGAATTTTTCCCTGAGTTCAAGTGTCTTTGCAAAATGCACAAAACACTGTAAGATCGCTGCAGTGTGCTCTTTGTGGGGTCACCCATGAAGGTAAGTTAAACTTCATTGCGGGAGAATGGTGGTGTTGCTTCCTTAGTAGTATTTCACATGGAATATATTGTACCAGGGCCCAGTAGTGACAGTTGAGTGGTTTTTGGCTAGGAGGATAGAGTTGGCTTGACAGAGAAAGCCTCCTGGGTCTGGATTCCTGGGTTCCGAGATGACTTTTCTTCTTCTGATGAAGAAAAACAAGATGCCCATTTTGGTACTGTTGCACTGGAATTGCTGTAGTCATGCTGCTTTTCCCTGAAAGTTGCCCAGTTTTGACCAGTGAAATAGAGAAGATACTGGCAAACCTTGTCCCACCACCTGTCTGTGGATAATGTGGATATCTGCCTCTTCCAAGTTCTGGTTCATTGTCAAGGACATCTGATGTGAGAATCTTTTGACACAGAAGGTTGAGTTCAGGATCCCGAAGAAGTGCTGTTGCCGGAGTCATTAGAGGAACTTCTTGGTTAGAAACAGTTTACAAATAAGTGCTAAGTCACTTACTCAAAGCCATCGTTGAACTGTTCTTCAAATCCTCCTTTTGCCACCATTTCCTCCATGGATAAACCAACAGTGATTTGACTTTGTAAGGCACTTGGCACTTGTGAAATGTTGGCATTTAATTAATGGTGTTAATTGTTAACAGAATCTAGTCCCATTAAGTCACAACAAAATTAAAAACCGTGAAGTTACATGTCGGAGGAAAAATGAAACTTTCCTTGGGGGTCAGAATTGGCCAGCTCCACCGAGGTCAGCCTGCTTTGCAGGACAGCTCTGTCTCTCAGATAAGTTCTTGGTGGAAAGGTTGCTTTTTTATATGTTGTGACAGAGTCCTGTAGATTGTCTGTGGCAATTACTATTCTGCAACTGTGCCTGGTGATCCTATTTTCAGTTCCCACCTTCAGTGATTGGTATTTGGTGATCTTTTTCCTCTGGTAGATTCTCCTTTACACAGACAAGAAGAGTTTTGTAGTTTAGCCCCAGGTTCTCCTGGATCATGAGGATGTCTGTCACTTCAGGTTTCCATGGTAACAGTGAAGACCCACAGAATTTTTGCTTTATTTTTGGGGCTACCTCAGGGTGTGGGGCCTGCATTGCCCCTAAACCTTAAGGGGTACTGGCTACCTATTTAAAAAATGCTAATTATTTGCTTGTATTTCCTGTAGAATGTTTGTTTTGCCCTCAAGTGCAATTAATTATAATATCTCAAGGAAGAGTTTTATTGCATTAACAATGTATGTTAAGGGGAGAAAAATGCTTGTTGTTCGTGTGCCTGTGGTGTTTGTATGGCCTTAGTATTGAGGCCTGAACTTGGAGAACATGGTGGTTTTATTTGCTATGTACATATAGTCATATGCAGGTAATATTTAATTAATTGAAATACAAAGGACAAGCCAAAGTGAAAAAATGGGTGGAGAATGTTGTGTTTTGGTGGCTTCCAAAAGATGTCCTGTTTGAGAGGTGTGAATTTATGCATTGCATTTCAGGCTCCTGCTCAGAGGAGAGTGAATATTCATTGGGATTAGCAGCATCTTTTGCATGAGAAGTGTCAAAATGGGCTGTCAGCATAATGAGTGTGCTCCTGTTGTTCTCTGGGTGGAGACTCATTCTGTCAACTCAATGCACCTTTAAAAAACTTCTTATTTATTTATGTGGTGCCAGTTGTCCGCTGAGGTCTCTAGGCACAGGCTAGATCCACAAAGATGGGCAGTCATTTCACTGTATTCAGGGGTAGCTTGATACTATGAGCAGCATTACTCAAAATTGCTTCTGGCAAGGGCAAATACCCCTCTGTCAGTCTAGGGCAAAATAGTTTGGCATTGCCCCTGTGCTTTCATTTCCACAAATATCAGGACCCAGACCTGTGTCTCAAAGGCTTTTGTTTAGAGATAAAGGCAATAAATGAAAAATACATATACTAGCCTTGCATACTCTGCCTTTCATGGGGAGGAAGGAGATAATGAATTGTTAAGAAAAACTGTTTATTCATATCAGCACTGTGGTGAAATCAGAAAATCACTCATGAAACTAAACTTCATGTCTCTGAGACTTTGTGACCCAGTATAGAATATATTCTGTCAAGGAAGAAAATCAGTTTAATAGGCTTTAAATGTAGGAGCATGCTGAACCTGTTACTGCTGTTCAGTTTTGAACATGATTTGCTTTGTTCATTGATTGTTTCATGAGTTGTCAAAGTTGTGACAATTTAAGGACATGGGTAATCCAAGGTTTGTAGAGATAATGTATTGTATTAAACCAGAAAATATAGCTGGAAAAGTGAAAGATGCTTTCAAACACAAAGGCAGCACCTAATTACAATTTGTGTGCCCAAAAGCCTCTCTGCTTCTCCCAAGTTCCAGTGTTTGGTCTAATCTGAGATAGTCTGCCTGGCCAAAAACCCCCTCCTGCCCAGTCCTTTGCTGGTACCTACAGGCCAGAGGGACGTTGCTGAGTTCTGCTGGGTAAGGTACACAGCCTGCCTCTGCTCGCTCACATATTTTTTCTAGGAATAAATGCACAAAATGAATTTTTCACCCAACAGTTTCTTTGCAGGCAAGGTAGGAAGTCTCAAAGCAATAAAGGAGTGATGCAGTTCTGTTGGGAAGATAAGTCTTCAGCTCTGACGCTGTAGCTGTTTATAGCTACTTTTTATCATGAGTCCATTTTTAATATTAGTTTTTGAAACCTTCCTGGTTAAAATCAAATTAATGAGGTTTCTTTTTACTGCTTGTAGCCTGATTGTTGGTAATTGAGATTAGATGTTTGGAAGTGGCCATTATCTGGTAATTGACCATGTCAGTTTTGTTAAGCCTCCATAGCTTTACCGTATCTCACCTCGATATTCACCAGTCTCAAGTCATACATTCATTCTTACAGGGGATTTTGTTTTCCAGAATCTCTTCTTCACCAGTACAATGCTCATCAGACGCCATGTGTGGTGATCTTCTGAGTAGGAACAGAGACTCAGAAGTACCCTGGAATATTATGGGTTCTGTACAGGTAAGAGGGGTTTGCCGCCTTCTGTGTCTGGCAGCAGAAGTGCTGCATCCCAGGAGCTGGAGGTGCTGTATTTCTGCAGGATGATCAGCAATCACTCAGAGAGGGGGGAATGAGTTTCACGGTGAAACTCACCCCTTCAAGACACAGTCTGGTACGGATTCTGTTCTGATGCCATGTCCAGGAGTATAGCCAAAGTTCAGTTATCTTGTTTCAGTTACACTTTGTCTGCATCCAGGCAGTCCTTTGAGGATGAACAGTGTAGACTTTATAGAAAGGGATTTTTTCTCTCTCCTGGTCTGCAGGTAACCTGAACAGGCAAACACGTATATTCAGCAGGAGTTTGATAAAGCAGCTGGTCTGGCAGGAGGAGCCTCCAGGATCTGCGGGAAGCGGTGGCTGCTGCTCGTCTGAGCGGGGTGCTGGCTGAGTTCATGTCCACATGGCAAATCCCAGCAGCAGAAACCTAAAGGCAACTGAACACCTGCCTTCAATGAGCTGGCCTTGCGCAAATCTGAAGTAAAACATAAGAACAGGTAAAGTGGGCTACTCTTTGGCTTAGTCTTCTGTTGCTTCTGTCAGCATTGAATGTTTGTAAATGCCACTAAGTACCCAGGGTGATAAGCCATGATGTGCGTAATAATGCAGGGCAAGTTGTGTGGTTACATTTAGATACCCACCTATTTGCAGTGGTTATGAGGGGTAAAAAAGCCAAACGTCTTCAGCCACTTAATACTGTATTTCCAGTGTACCGTACCTAACATTCTTGAGAGATGCTGTCGCTTCATAAAAGGTGAAAGAGTGCTTTATCATTTTTATAACTCAGCTGACAGATAGGGACACCCAGCTATTTAAAGGTCCCTTTATAGTCCAATCACTTCTCTGCAATACCGTTTTTTGAAAGCGGGAACTGTTGTTGGTGCAATATTGCATGTGTGTCTCTAGAAAAAGAAACTGTTGTTACTATTACAGGCACCATTCTTAAATCAACCAGATCCCCAAGAGACTGTGCACCTCTGAGCTTTCTCCTCGTTGCCTGGGTCCTGGACAGCTGTGTGTGGAGGACAGATCAGTGACCACGGATGCAAGTCAGATTTTGGGTATGGATTTGCTCAATTATAGTTTGGAGGCTTCACATGAAAAATTCTGCTTAGGCACATAGCAGAAATGAAGGACTGCAAAGAAGGCTTGAGCAGTCCACGCTCTTCTTGGACAAAGCAACCTCAATGTTGGAACTCCCTTAGTATTATAGCTCTTCACATGGAGGATGTAAGTCATTTTGAGTAGTTACATGTCTAGAAACTTGTTTTCTGGCACAGATGCACATACGGAGAAATTCCAACAAACCCAAGGAAGACAAGGGAAAAAAAAACACATAGAAACCAGAGCTAAACACATAGGAGGGCAGAGTAAGACTGATAATTCTGATTGCATGGAGATATGAGCTGGTCTTGATTTTGGAGAGCTCTATGTCTATTTTAAAACCCTACCTTTCTGGATTTGCTGCACTGAATGATACTGGGGTGTTCTAGAGAGATGTGGGTGAAGAATAGTTGAATTTTCTCTTCAACTCTGTACCACATAGGAGGGCCGGCAGAGATGTATTGAATTTTCACTCAAAGGAAAGAATTTGGCAGGGACCAGCAACACTGACATCTGAACCAAGTGGGTTTCTTGTTATTCTGCAAATAGGCATATCTGCTGATCAGCTTCTATTGGTAAACTTGTCCTTTGAGCTAGCAACCTATTCAAACAAAAACCTCACATATCCCAATGCTATCCTTAATTATGTTAAGGTTTCTGCATGTGTCCGTGAATGTATTTGTTATTCTTTCTGTTTCCTGAAGGGGAAATGTTATGCTTTCATTCCTTTTTAGTGACTGCTGACTTTGGTGTTAAGTATTGGGTAACTAAGGTTTGGGTTGGATAAACTGTCATCCAAAATTAATTTACAATCAAATTTCACATTTCGTGCACCTGAAGTAAGTCTTATATGACACCTCTGTTTTTGTAGTCCCGGTCTGAATCTGAAACATAAAGATGTTTAGGAGAAACTGTGGTTGTGGGAAGGAGAAGAGAAGCCTCTCCAAACATTTAGAAAATGTACAGATTGTATTTTTCTTGTAAACTTTAAAAACCTGTGATGTGATTTCTGGTTTTTCCCCAGACAGCTTTGACTTTTCCACAGTTGTCTTTTTACTTATCAGTTTGTTTTCCTTTGTCCTTCACTCAGCAAATCTTCATAAAAACCTTGCTGTTTTATTGTTTTGGTATTTGTTGCAAAGTGAGGAAAATTGCTCTTCTTAGATCATAAAACACAAGTGCTGAACAGACGTGTAACAGTTGGAGCTTCAGGTTTCCAAGCCAGAGCTGTGGAGCCTGTTCTTCACATGGGGCTTCTAAATAGATGTTTAAATTAGTGCTGTCATCTCAATATATACACTTTTAATTCTCATAATTCTTTTAACTCAGTCCTGCCAAACTCAGCTCTGCTGCAATTCAGTTCATTGAACTGAAGTTCATTGGTTTTACAGCAGGGAGGAGTTTTTAAGAAGCTCAGATTTGAAAGAGCCTAGCAAGTCTGCACTGAAACTTCTACCTTTTTTTTTTTTTTTAATGCTCATGGGAGAGATTAATTCTGCCCAATCACTTTTGATTCACCTGCAGCATAAAGGGAACTGCAGAGACTTTAACAGCTGAATTGAAAAGTTGTTGAGTCACCATTATATCTCTGTAATCTTTGTTCACTTCCTATTTTGCAGCTGCTTTTACTGTTATTCATTGAGTTGCCACAGAAATCTCTGATAGTGGTACTATGAGATTTTTATTTCCCTGGCAGTGGGAAAATCGCAGTGCTAATCCAAATCATTACTGCTAGCACCAGGGGGTTTGCATTTAAAGTGCAGGTTGTACAGTAGAATTTGTAGCAGCAAGTGGCTGTCTCCAAGTGTTAGGGAAGGGTATCTTGGGTTTTGAGTATGAAGGTCCCTACACTTTTCAATCAGGTGTTAGAGGACTTAGGTGAAATGTGCTTTGTCAGGGACTCAGGACCATATTATATTATATATATACACTATACCATATAATAAATCATTAATAACTCAGTACGTTCTTGTATCTCTGCATTTCAGCTATATGAACTGAACTGGATTCTCTCTTATGTTCAGGCTGTCATTGCTGAGTAGCACCAGCATTGTCCTGTTTGTTTTTCAAAGGTTATCACGGGAGATGACTTCATGGTTCCTGAAGAACTTTCTACACTTTGAAATGGTACAGAGCCTGAAGTGCTGACGAAAAGCAGAACTGGTGTCTGCTGCCTTCACCTCACCTCACCTGGGTAGAAACTGTAGGGGCATAGGTTTCGGGTCGTGAATGACTTTACCATGTGGACCACAAGGTTTCTAGTACAGAGGCATCTCAGCTGTTCCATTATAATCAGGTACAGTGCACCAAGGGCCTTATAACTTGCCATGCAGTCAAGAAATGACTAAAATAAAATATTCTGAGTGGAGTTTCCTGATCTGACTGAAACAATGAGGAAAAGCTGATCCTTAATTCTGCTCTTCTTCCCAGTGTCTATGAAGAGAGGAGCAAATCAGAGCAGCTGTGTGCTACACAAGGTCTCCCAATGACCCATATGGCTGCAGGGAACCATAGCAGCAGTGTTACACGGTAAGTTCAAAATACACTTTAAGCAATTTTTTACTGTTCAGATGAGTAAAATTTGGATATAACAGCTACCATTCTGATCTAGGAGTTTGATAATTAGTGTATTTCATCATCACATTTCATTTAATAAACAGTTTGTGCAACTGTGAGAGCTTAAAGCACGTTGCATCAAGTTGGACCTAGTGCGACTAGGTTCCTAGTTGCTTTGTCAGGAACCTAGTATGCTTAGAGAGGAGCTGGCCTGATCTTTCCAAAACCAAATAAGTGAATCAGTATGTGCTTTAAACCTGTACACTTCAGAGTAGTTAAACCAGTGTCCCACTAACTGGCCCCAGATGTGTTAGGAGTTTGGATTCCCTTATGCTACACATAGCCTTTGATCAAGTATTAAACAAATTTGTGTCTGACGCCTCTTTTCTTGAGTGTGCAATTGATGATGCACAGGATTACTCTTTTTATTGCTTGAAGGGAAAGGAAAATTATTTTTAGAATGATGTGTGTGTTTGGAGGGGAGATAGAAGAAGCACTTTTTTTTTTATTTTTGCCTTTGTTCAAATAAGTCCAGCAATGTGATTCTTGCAATGATGCTCGTGACCTGGGCTCGAGTATCTCTGTGTTAGTGCAGGCAAAACAATGAAATGGATTGCAAGCCTGGATCTTACTTTTGCTCTCCTCTGAGTTCAGAATTAAAATGAACTGTAAACAACAGTCACAGTGTTTCCCTTACCCATTTCTCCTGGGAGAAAGAGAAATAAGAAAGAGACAGCATAATAATGAAAAGAAAACCGTGTTTTTAGAATTCTGTCTCATAGTCAGCAGTTTGGTGAATAGTCTTGCAGAAGGGATTTGCTTTCTAAGAGCCTAACTGGTTCTTTGCTTTGTGCTTTACTCTTTATCTCAGGTCTTTTGCCAGCTTGCCTCTCGTTGACTGCAAAGGTGATAGACAAGGGTGAAAAATAGTAGAGTGTGTGAATATATCCAGCCAGATTTCTGTACTTGCCCTGATGGATGGTGAGGAATTATCAGGAAGAGGAGAAAGCCATCTACGTTGCCATAGTTCATGTAAGTGGTTAAATAACAGTAAGAAAATTATCTGTAAGCGGTGTCTTAATGTAATGTCTTTCAAAATGCTGTCCACAAGGCTTCAGTTGACCTTCAAGACAAATGAAAGTGTTCTGAGGTATGCTTAGATACGCTGTAGATGTTTAGTCACTTGGTTATGCAAAGCATGTTAAATTGCATGACTGCTTTGGTTTATGTAACATAATGCCCTTCCAGATTGTCCAAGCAATTACAAATCAATTGTAAGTAATTGATTACAACAAGATTACAACAAGACCCAGTGCTGGTCTGTCCCTCTGCTTTTTTTCTGGGTGGAAGTAGTGGGGAGGAGGGGAAAAGATGTTTTTTGGGTGTGCCCATTACAAAAACTTCAATCTGCACAGATCTTGTGTGATTAATGCAGTTATGATCACCTGATATAAGTAATCTTGATGCCTTCTGTAACATGTATGACTTCGAAGAACAGTGATTCTCTTCTGATACTTGTTTTACACTTCTATTTTTGTTAGCTTGCCTGGAGTTTGTTCTTACTGCAATGGTCTGTGAGAAGAAAGAATCTGTCCCTATGTGTTTTGCAATTTTATTTAAACTCTGCTATGAAAAAGCAATAGGATCTCTGAAATGCTGGATATCGTTAGGCTCATGGTATTTACACACCATCTGCTTCAGTACACAACGGACAGCTGATCAGCTGCTTTCTGTAGCAGGAGGTACCATGGTGTTACCATGGTGGATAATATTGGTCCCAGTTCTTTACTAGTGTAAAGGGAAAGAAAACAGGGCTTAAACAGGGTGTACATGTATTTTAATCCTTCATAAACTGCTGTGATGGTATATTGTTGTGCTATCTAAATGTAGTAATAAAAGCATTTAGCCTGTTATCTCCTTCTTGACCCGTCATATGTGAGGATGATGCCCTCAGTCATCAGACTGTAAGGTCTTGTCTCCCTTAATGACAGCAGGTGATAGAATCTCCTGTTGCTAAGTGTTTGGTTAGAAAGCACGGTTTTCTAAAGTGCCAGACCTAACACCCTTGTCTGTCTCTTTTTTTTTTGGGGGGGGGGGTTTTTTTTTTTTTCCTGCCTGCAAAGCTAAGATGAGGAATGCAGGCAAGAGCACCTTTCCCCCCTGCCCCCTCCCCCCCCCCCCCCCCAGCTTTTCTAATCCTGCCTTCTTTGACATATGAAATTCAGTTTTGAGAGTGGATGCTTTTAGAAATTTGTATGGGCCAGTAGGGACTGGTCACAGCATTACTGTTGAAAAGCCTCCTTCTAATCAAATTTGTGCCAAAAGGTGCTTGTTGTTAAATTGCTCAAACACATGTATCTAAAAGCATGCTGAAATGGTTTGTTCTTCACATGGGTTACACCTCCACAGCTCCCATACAGCTTTTGGCTGTACTTTGACTTCTATTTATTTAGGAACCAGTTTTACCACTATGTTCTTTTATGCCTGTCAAGCACATTTGGACTGGAGTGGAGAGGAAAGCTGGTAACCATCAGATGAGGTAAGTTCTTGACCAAAAGAAGTAAGAGGACAAGATACCAAAGAGTTCTAGCATTGTTGTGTTTATTAAAGCGATTACGTGTTTGAAACAAGAAGGAGCTTGGGCTGCCGGCAGAAGGAAATATGAACTGGTGGACAAGTAGTGTTTTAAATAGCCATGGTACAAAGGGAAAATTTAGCAAATAAAGTTATTGAAGTCTTAGGCGTTTGTGGGTATGGGTTCTTTGGCTTACAGAATTACTTTCAATTTTATAGCTGTAAGCCAGAAGCTGGGGAAACCATGAATGCTGACCCATTGGTTAGTAGTATTATGTATAATCTGTGTTCTGTCTGAAATCTTTTCCCTTAAAAATGAGGAAATTAATGAGCACAGTAATGTGAGAAACAAGCATTGAACACAATGCTTTGTACTACTTTCTATTTTTTATCTCATTTTTTTAGCATATCCAGCCTCTTGTTTATCTGGTTACAGAATTACTTGTGCACAAGTCCATCTGCTAGGTTGCATCTGGAAAAAAAATGGGGATTCATCTGGACAACATCTGTTGCAACACTTAGGAAACATTTTTTCTATTGACCGATGTCAGCTAGTCAGCGATATTTAAGCTTTGAGCTCGTAAGCCGACATGCTGAATGGCTCTTTCTAGTCCTTCTCTTCCCACATTCCTGCTGGGCTTTCAGAACCTGTTGGTGTTCTGCAGTGAAGCTGTCTAGTTTAATTCTGCATTGACACCTAATGTTCTTAGATTCTCCAAGGAAACTGGTAGCGTTTATAGACTGTCAGTCCAGTCAAGACTCGGGAGGGACATATAACTTTCTGAGGACCCACCCTTTCCTACCTGGGTGAAATCTTGAAGATCTTTGACTTTGCGGATAGACTGAATTGAATGCTGTGGTGAGAATGAGTTGATGAAGGTAACTGGGTGATGGAGAAAAAGGAGGTCTTCCTTCTGTGTGGTTGTGGGACTCTTGGTCTAGTGGCATATGTTTTAATGTCATTTTGAGACAAAAGCCAGGAAATAGGAAAGAATGCTAACTTCTTAGAAGCCGACAATGGAGTGCTGCCTCTGCAGAGCTGCCCTGGTGCACTTGTTGGTGCTAATTAGTTTGTGTCTGTTGAGCTTCCTTGTGATTCAGTCTCTTCTAATTAACACTTCCCAGTAGATTGCTGCTAAACTCCGGAAATCTCATTTGTGACACATATTTCACCATCCTGGGTAGACAAATATATTTTGTTGACAGAGGTGCTGATAACACCATCACACTGTGATTTAATGTGTGTGTCTCAGAGATGGAGAGAGGTGACAAGACAGCCTGAGTGGGAGAACTGACTTAAAAATAACACTAAGAATTGCAGCTGCAGTTTGTCTACCAGCTGGAATAGTTTGAGCTCCAGACTGTGTGATACTCTGCTACAGACAATTATAGGCAGTGTTTATTCCTTCTATCTCTGCCTCTTTATCTTATGTAGTAACATGAAAAGATAAAATTGTTAGAATGAGAAGCTTAGGGATTATATATATACTGTGTATATATTTATGTATAAACATACAGTATACAGCTATAGTCTCTCTCTCTGTATGTAAACTATATATATAGTTTACTTTAAAAAAAAAAAATCAGGAGCTGCTCTATTAGTTAAACATAAGCTTTGCAAATAGAATATACCTGAAACTACTGCAAAATTTGCATCAGAGGCTGCAGAACCCAGGGACCTTGCAAGAGCTTTTAGAAATAATTTGCAGCTGGGTATATGAGACCTTTTTTACTTGGGCTGTGGCAACTCTCAGTGAGGCTATCTGCTGCAGCAGAGGAAGGAGTAATTGCAAAAGGCAGTCTGATTTCACAGGGAGTGATGAAACAGCACTGGGTGTGGGGATCTGTGCTATTTCCACCCCAGCAAAGAACTCTGGAAATTCTGGAAAGTCTTCCCCTGCCACCATAACTCCTCCTGCACCTTCTCCATAGACACAGTACCTTGTCTGTGGAGACTGAAGCCTATGTGAAAGGGGGAAGTGCTGGCCTAAGAGCTGGGGAATTTGGTTCCTTCTAGTAGAAGATGGCACGAACAGAAAGGCACTATCCTTCTAGTTTATATGATCTACTCTGTGTAAAATTCCCTATCATAAAGCCTTCGAAGTCAGAAGTTTGTATGGATGTTAATGTGTGCCCTTCATGAGATGGGCTTTTCCTTGATGTTCTTTGTCTTTCCCCTTCTCTGCATCTTATATTGTTGCCTTCTGTGTAGGCTTTGTGTTTTACTGCTGTTTTGTAGCATGACGAAAGCTCCTCTGGAAATGCAAAAGGCAGTTTTTCTGCCTTAATGGCTAACTCGGAATGATTTTGCTTTTGCCATTTATCTTCAATCCTCTCTGCAAGATAACAAATGACTTATCTCATAGCATTGTTTCCTTCAGCCATTTCTATGTTGGCAATGCTAATATACTGCAGTATGCCAGAAATTACGCTTTCTTTTCCATATTGGTCATTTTCCCAGGTCCAGTTAGTAGTTATTCTCAGCATCACTTACATCCCTAAGAAAGCTGGAGAGACCAGCCTAAAATTGACAAGGACAAAATGAGCCTCTGGTAGAGCACGCAGTGTATGGAGCCTTCATGGAGTTCTCTGAATTTTGGTGATATTGGACTCTAATTCTATTTTTTTATAGCCATGGGTTGCTTTTGCAGCCTCACTTACAAAGAGCCTTCAATTTTATGTATCAAGGACAATCTCTGTTGTTGAAATAACTTCCAAAAGAGACTTTGGGCACTTATTCAACCCCAGACTGCCTTTGGGGAATCCAAGCCAAGCTAAAGCTGTCTCCATCACAGTAAAGAGATGCTAACAGGATCCCAGCAGAAGAATAAATTACGAACCACAACAATCTTCTCACCTTGCACAGACCAATACTGAGCTAATAGCTTAGCTTTCCCACCAGGGAGTAGTTGTCCATTGTCTTTCCATCTGCCCTTCTTCTGTCTCAGCTTGATTAGAAATGGCTTGAGTGGGGGCATATTAATGTGGCTGGAAATGGAAATTTAACTAATGCTTAGTCATTTAAAAAGGGCTTTTGCAAAGAATAGGTTTTGAAGAGCGGATGTTTAAACAGGAAGAAACATTTTTCGATTCTCTTTCTGCTCTTCTCAATTTTTCTTTCTGTTCAGCTTGTCTTTACCCTTCCCCTGCTTAATCTGAAGGGAAAATGTTAAACTCTGGCAAATGTTGTGGAAAAGCCTAACAGCCCAAGCGCAAAATATTCCTGGGATGATGAAAAAGCACGTGGTTTGCTTGATTTGACAGGCAAGTATTTACCCTATCTTTTATATATCAAAAAGCAATATCACAGCTTACAGGCTCCATATAATGGTTGTGTCACTTTTCCTGTCCTCACGATAAGCCATACTTTGCGTTAGTAGTAAGTGGTATACAAAAAAAGGCATGAAATAATTGGAAACTTGAGTGAAACTGCATCTTTGCAGTTTGCAGTTGCTAGAACACAGACCTTCAGTGTTTCCTATGCCAGGACACCTCACAGAGGGGTAGCCTAGCTTTAGAAATACCGCTCTGCTTTTGTAGAGCTGCTCAGCTTTCCCACGCTGGGAACAGAGGCCTGATTCCTCTCATCATAAGGTGAGAACAGTGCAGTTCAAAAATTAATCAAAATAGTTCCCAATTTCCCTAGGTATACATAACAGGAGATTCTGGCTACTGTTTTCACTTTAATATTAGTGTTTTTATTCAAGATAGTTGGCATTGGGTAAAGCACCCATACTGATGACCTGAGCAACATCTTCTGCTTGGAAGCATCTGTTTCATTAATCCTTTACCCACTGCTGCATGTTGGATGCACAGATTGCTTCTCCAGACACTTTGTGGTGCAAAGAGCAGGAGCATTACTTCAGCCACTTCTTTTCTTTTTTGAGTTAAGTTCGTGTAGGACTGGTGCGTGAAGTCATCTCACAGAGCAGATAATCTGAGTCCTTTCCCTCGTCTCCTCTCACATAAGATGAAAGGGTTTTGTATAAATTTAGGCAGTTTTTGTTATCATTTTTCATAAAACAAAGTAGTAATTCATTTTCAGAATAAACAGCTAAGTAATCACGACCCTCACTCTGTAAGCTTCAGCATGCTCCTGACAGCCTCTCCTCCAAAGCAGAACATGTGAGTGATCTGTTAATAATTGCTTATTGCATTGATTTAATGAGGCCATCTTAATTTATGATCTTTTGTATTTAACAGCAATATGCCCTTCCTCCCCAGGGAAGTTGTGGATGCCCCATCCCTGGAAGTGTTTAAGGCCAGGCTGGATGGGGCTTTGAGCAACCTGCTCTAGTGGGAGGTGTCCCTGCCCATGGCAGGGGAGTAGGAACTTGATGATCTTTAAGGTCCCTTCCAACTCTAACCATTCTATGATTCTATGATAATATTCTCTATAAAACCTCATGCTTTCATTTTCTACTAGTATCTCCCTAGAATCTTCAGTAGACTGGCAGATCACATACTTTTTAAGCATACTTTTTGCACATTAATTAAAAAAAGGGAAAGAAGATCAGCTTTCAGAACAGGCAGCAATAAAAACCCAAGTAACCAATACTTTGCTTTATGTTGTGCATACAACCCGGGGCACTTCCCAGAAGACAGATCTCATCCATTTGACATATAGAGAAATAGAAACTAGGAAGTGTTGCTAAATTCCTAGAGGTGACAGTGGAAGAAGTCAAAGTAAGATTTGAGAGTTCCTTGGCCAATTTCTCAGGCCCATAGCCATTTTTTGACTCCGGTATGTTCTTGGTTATGTTGTTCAGTGCTGTCTTTGAGGAGGAGAGATTTTGCAGAAGCCACCACAGCTTGGTCAGGCATCCTTCTCCAAAGTGAAGGACCCTACCCTGGTTGTGGTGGTGTTTTTGTAGTGAGGAGGTGAGTGGGTTGTTCAGAGCAGCTGAGTGCATTATGGACCTTTTTGGAGAACAGCAGAGCACGCAGGGAATGCAGCTGCATCAAAGAGTTTCAGTAAATGCCTCAGTGCAAGTCCCTCTGGCATGTGTGGACTATCTTCCTTTTTGATGTTAATTGTTTATAAAAAAGCATCTCAGATGTTGGGAAACTAATAGATTCTTCTAGTCTGTTCTGTAATAGAGCTTTTGGTATCTGTCTTCAGGCCATGCCTACATCATCTAGGTTTTGGAGCAACTTCTTCAACATCCTGAAAGCACCCTAGTTAGTATGCCACGAGAAAACCTCAGGAGTGTTCAATCCATCCCTATGTAGCGTTCTCTGATGTGGTCTGGATAACCCACTCCAGGAACATGCGTGGTCTGCAGATGTACTCCACACATTGCTGTTGCAACTGCGCCAGGCCTTCTGTGTCTGCCCATAGAAACACAGAATATTACAGAATCACAAAATGGTAGGGCTTGGAAGCAACCTCTAGAGAACATCTAGTCCAGCCTCCCTGCTAAAGTGGGTTCACCTAGAACAGGTTGCACAGGATCATGTCCAGGTGAGTTTTGAATATCTTGAGTTGGAAGGGACCCATAAGGATCAATCATTAAGTCCAACTTCCTGCTCCTCGCAGGGGAGCCGTGGTGTGTTTGAGGTGGTGTGATATCATACAATCGATCTATCAGTCTTCCCTGTATTGATATTTCAGCCACCATCCTCTATACCAGAGAGGCTTTACCCACTTGGCTCTTTGATTATGGTGCACGTTTTGCATTTGTGGATAACCTGTTCAATAGTGTCAGTGGTCAAGTCCCACAGTGTCCTGAGGATGGAAAACAGGTCCCTAGCTAAAACCAGAATTGAGCCTCGTGCTGTCCCTGTTCTGATCTTCACCAAGGTCTCTTTGGTATTGCCAAAGAAATACTGACTGCTTTGCCTGGAGCCCTGACCAGCCTGGTGCTGAGCTCCCACGCAGCTCTGAATGGCAAGAAACAGGCTCATGAACATGTTCAAAACACTGAGAGGAGGGTGGGTTGTCCCAGGGTGGCACATACCCCAGGAAGGGACACAACCCTGTGCTTACAGGCATTACAAGCATACGTCAAAGGGACACGGTGGGGGTATCCTTCTCAAGGAAGACTGAGCACTGTGGAGAGCCAAAGCCATCGGTAGAGGGATGCTGCTGCTTGAGGGATTTTCAAGCAGCATTAGGTGCTCTTATCGATCTTAGTAGTGGCACAATTGCCTGCTTGAGTGTCGCCTTTCAGAGTAAGCCAGGCTGAACAAGACAACAAGCTCCTCTCTCTCCAGTCCCTCTATGTTAGTCTGTTGAGGCAATCGCTTTTCTTTGAGCAGCAGTGACAACGACCTTTTCTTTGCCCACAGTTCATGCAAGTGGGGATAGACATGTCTTTTTCCCAGGCAGCCATAGCAGTAGTTCTGTGATCTTTGTAGAAACAACGTGTGAGACTTCAAGGTATCTCGGCCCTTAGTCAGACAGCACTGAGGTGATGGAAGGGGTCTGAAAGACATGGAAATCAGTATGTTCTGGTCCTAAAGTCTTCAGAAACAGCCAGCTGTGCTCCACAGTGGTGTTCAGGTAGACCAAGCCTATATATGGAGCTACTGGTTTCTCTGGCCCATGTGAGCTCCTAGAGATAGGTGCACACAGACCTTGGGAGAGCAGTAGAGAGCTAGTGTAAGTTCAGCTCCCGGGCTTGTTCTCTCTTGTCCATGGAAAGCACTGATCAAGCAGTAAGCCTTACTCAAGGCTGTGAGGCGAGTTACTGGGACATGATAGGGCAGGTAAATGCGGGGTAGGGTGGTTATTTGGAGGCCTCTCCTCAGCAGTGCTGCAAAGATTTGTGTGTTCATGGTGGAGTTTTGGGGTGCCTGAGCACTGCTCTGGGCCGTTTGGAAGACCCTGCTGGGTAGAAGCTCTGGAGGGGCTGCTGGAGCATTCCTCCCTTGTAGGGGGTTTCCAGCACTTGCTGGGGATGAAGTTGAGGAGTCACCAGTAGGGCTGGAGGGAGAAGAGAGGGGGCATAGGGAGAAAAATTTCATGGTAAACTTCAGTCTCTGAGTATGTGCAGTTATTTCTCCAGGGGCTTGACTTACGGCAGAAAACATCTGATAGTTTATTTATGAAATCTGGGAATCACTTATTAGTAAGAATGGCTCAGTACTCTGACACAATATCCCTCTGGAGTCACTGAACTCAATACCAGCATCAACTGTCCTACCGTCCCTGTCAGAGCTGCTGGTAGCGCCTTGCAGTACTGTTGGCATTAATGTCGGTCGTTTCACCACAGGGAAGCAGCAGGAATCAGTGAGGTACTTTCTCAGCCTGATTTAAAGGTACGATTTTACTGAGGAGTTATAATGTGGTGCTCCTTTCTCGCCTAACAGCTCGTTAGCTGACTGAAGCGCTTTGCTCTGACCTAACTTTCTCTTTGATATATTTTCATTTTAATAGTTGAGTACAGTTTTAGCTATAAATGATCAGGCATTTAATCCAAAAATGGTCAATACATCAGCTAGGAGATGAAAGCCCACAAGTTCATGGAGATAAATGAAAATCTTTGGAGAAGGTTATGTCATTATTGCTAATTTTATTTTTGCCAGAGATGCTATTAACTTTTCAAATGCTCAAGCAATTTTTCATGATCATATTGTTTTCAGTCTTCCAATGTTGCTTGACCCATTTTGCACATAATTAACAAAGAGCGTTGTACAAGGGCTCTTTCAGTGAGTGACCTATCAGTATGGATGGGGCAGAAATGTGTAATGAGTGTCTGACCGATTGCAGTTATTGGCCTCTTTTGATTGTGTGGGTATGGCTGTGAGGCTGTTCATGTCAATGGGGCATCACTGAAGTGATTGTCAGGCTGGGTAGGCTGAGAGAGATCTCAGCTTTAGAAAAGCCCAAGAAAATAAAAGAGAAGGGGAAAGTGTTTTTCTTTAGTGACCAATCTTAAACATTCATGCAGTTTTCAACTTTCTCTGCTCCTGCTGGTATCATAAAGTTCATAATAAGATTTCATATTCATTTTATGATCCAGCCCAGCTGGTAGACTTTGTGCTGAGCAAAAAAATGAAAAATCAGATAAAATCACTTAAGTTTATCTGGGAACTTACACTGTGGCATCTTTGTCAAAGTCTCCTCATTCCGTGTTGCAGGAGGTGCAGGCCTGAGTGAGGTCTTAAATGCAATCATTTTTCCTCACTAACTTAAAGTAATCTGATCCTTCTGAAACATCAAGTTTTCCCATCGGTTATAATATGGTATTTAAAAGCAAAAAACCCCACAGATTTATCTCTTAAGTAAGCAGTTAAGGAGTCAGATGGACAGAAAAAAAAGGCACATTCAAAATATTTTTATGCAGCCATGGTGATTCAAAGCTTCTGTGAGTGCCCCCCTGCCCTGTGCCAAGCCCCCCTGAATTGGGGGAATTTGATTCCCCAAACAAAGATCCTGTGCTTAGGGGTTGAAGGGCTCTTAGAGGAAGGCTGTCATTTCTTCTATCTAATCAAAATGCTGCTGAAAAAAAAAATTAAAAAAAATAATGATTACCTGCATCCAGCTTTGCTCCTGTTTTCAAATCCTGCTGCAGACCTTGTATTGGCTGAACTGGGGGCTCTGGCCATGTCAGAATTACTTCTACAGTGTCATTTTTTTCTTTAAAAAAAATTGATCCAGCTATTTAAAAAATAAATAATATTTAGATATTTGTGAAAAAGTAGAAGTTAATGTTTCTGACCCTTTTTTTGAGAGCTTGGTACTATTTTCTCTGCTACTGAGTCTCTCTGGGCTTGGGAAAGTCTCTTAAAATCCCAGCCCTGACTTGTGCAGCTCCCCTGGGAGCACATTCATAGCTCATCAGGAGGACAGTTTCAAAGAGGCTGCTGACAGTTAAACATCAAATAGCAGGGGGAAGGAAGGTTGCCCTCTCCCAAAACGGCAGGGACTGACCCGTTGTCCCCGGGGCAGGAATAGCCAAGTGTGTGCAGCATCTGGGGAAGAGGTGGCCTAGGTCACTGCCGAAAGCTCTCCTGGTCCCTTGGCCTTCACCTGCCTCCTTGGATCACGAGCAGCTTCCTGCAGCCAGGAGAAGCCGCCTGCTGCCACACTCAGCAAACAGAGGATTTGTTCCCCCATTTCTAGCTGAGTTTCTGTTTTCGGCTACCTCCTGGAGGTTGAGCAGCCAGGGACAAAGGAAAGGTCATTTGTTACCCTGTTGGTGCAGGGTTTTCTTCTCCTCTTCCCTGCCCAGAGGTTGCGTTTCACATGTGGTGTAATAAAATGCGGTGGGAGAAGTTAATGGGTGGGTCAGGCCCTCTCAGCGAGGAGGCTCTTTTGATTAAAGGCTGCTGCTGAGAAACCTCTCGACTCTCACCCAGGCGCACCCTCGCTAGCAACTCTATCAGCACCTGGGAAAAGGGACCAGAAAACAACAGAGGTGGGGGAAAATTGGACCGGTGGTGTGTCCCCTCTCTTGTGTGTCTTCTGTCTCTGCAGCTTCTTTACTAAAAATGGTTGAAGTATCGAGAAATTAAGCGTCCCACAACTGTTGCGGTGTTATGTATCTTATTGAAGTAGTGTATTTACATGTCAGACGCACAAGGATCTTGTGCGGTACCGGGGCAGGGACACTGGGAAGGCTGCCTGTCAGGTCGGTCGGTCAGTCTGTTTTGATGGTCTCTCACAGGGCTCACAACGCAGCCAAGGCTCTGCTGCTTTTCCTTCTTCGGTTGTTGCTCTTCTTACGTGGCACACTCACTCCGGGCTGTTGGCAGAGACCATGGGGCACAGACAAAGAGGAGGTCTGGGTACATCTCTCTTCTGTGCGGCCACTTCAAAGTCCCAGAGGAACCCCAGGAGGTCTAATTGCAGGGAGAGGAGTGATTCCACCCTTCTGTGTGCTGCAGCTCTGTGGGACAGGTACTGTGTGGCACTTCTGGGGTTTTATGGAGAGTTTTCACAGGGTAAATTTTAATGAAGAACAACCCCTCTGCTTCTGGCAGAACAGAACCTCAATAATTAGTCTAGTGGACTGGAAACATCTTAGCTGGCTCTTTTGTCCCCATTCAGAATACAGCTGTTCCTTGCTGTGTAATTTCTCTCTTTTTTTTTTTTTTTATTTTTTTACTTGTCCCTTTTCAAGTGTCTCGGTGGTTCCCTTTATTCCTCTTGAGTGGCTGTTTCAGGGCCCTTACTCTAGGGACTTCCCTGCAGGCGAGCTGTTTGTTGCTGGGTAAGTTTGCTGTTTGTTAGCGTTTTGCAACTGTTTCACCCTCAGTGAAAGTGATTAAAAAGGCATAATTCCGCTTCTTATTTCCTTCCTTCAAATACCTTCTTTCTCAGATATATGGAGTTTTTTACCCAGGAATCTTACTTTTCTGCTCCTGCCTTTGCTTGTCCATTAGCAAATAAGTGCTCATTAGAAATATATTCTTTCCTGTGTATTGTTTTCCAGGGTTATTAGGGCGGGAGGGAGCTCACTGCAAGGCACTAGGTGTGTAAGTAGTGTCAGAACTATTTCTGCAATTACCCACTCTGGGGACTTGGTGTGTGTCAGCTGGAGCTGACTAATGCTCCTCCTGAGTTAAAAGCGATGCTCTGTCAGTTATCCTTAAAGACCCCTGGGGTGGGGGGAAAGGAGGACTTCTCTGCAGTTTGGCACCAATAGCCAGTGACAACCACCTGCTTTTCCTGCACAAAGCACCTCACAAATTAGTACTGACCCACAGCTGTTAATGTTTAACCAGGGCCCAAATTCTGACTTATGTGTTTGCATAAAATCTTCTGGTGTAAACCCCATTTGCTGATAGAGGCTGTGGAAGACCAATATTTTATTGTTTTACAATGTTTTAACTGTCAGACAAAATGTTATGCTTTTATTTCCTATGAAAGTATGGAGAAGTTATGACCGTATTTTTCACAAGCAAGATGTTAGGTTTAGCTTCCCCATTCATGCTTTTCCATGTTTAGTTTCTCAAAGAGATCTTCAGCACCCTTTTGTTACTAGATGGGAAGTCCTACCACCTTTGAATTTAATTTATTTGTTAAAGACAAACTGGAAACGCTTCAAATTTAAGAAGAGAGCTGAACACCCTTACTGAGTGCAAGCGAGTTGGTGGCAGGGCTACGGGTGCCGGGTCACCCCCTGTCGCAGAATCACAGAATCTTCATGGTTGGAAGGGACCTTTGAGGTCACCAAGTCCAACCATCCACACAAAAAACCAACCAACCAACCAACCAAACAAAAAACCACAAAACAAAACACCCAACCCAACAATCTCGGGCACTAGAGCATGCCCTGAAGTGCCACGTCTACACTTCCTTAAATACCTCCAGGGATGGTGACTCCACCACCTCCCTGGGCAGGCTGTTCCAGGGCCTGACCACCCTCTCAGTGAAGTCATTCTTCCTAATATCTAATCTAACCCTCCCCTGCCCCAACTTCAGACCATTTCCTCTGCTCCTGTCATTATTCCCTTGGGAGAAGAGGCCAACACCCACCTCTCTACACCCTCCTTTCAGGGAGTTGTAGAGGGCAATGAGGTCCCCCCTCAGCCTCCTCTTCTCCAAACTAAACATGCCCAGTTCCCTCAGCCTCTCCTCGTGTGACTTGTTCTCCAGACCCCTCACCAGCTTGGTGGCTCTCCTCTGGACACGCTCCAGCAGCTCGATGTCCTTCCTGTAGTGAGGGGCCCAGAACTGAACACAGCCCTCGAGGTGAGGCCTCACCAGTGCCCAGTACAGAGGCACCATCACTGCCCTGCTCCTGCTGGCCACGCTGTTCCTGATCCAGGCCAGGATGCTGTTGGCCTTCTTGGCCACCTGGGCACACTGCTGGCTCATGTTCAGCCGGCTGTCCACCAACACCCCCAGGTCCTTTTCTGCTGGGCAGCTTTCCAGCCACTCTGCCCCAAGGCTGTAGCGTTGCCTGGGGTTGTTGTGGCTGAAATGCAGGACCCGGCACTTGGCCTCGTTGAAGGTCATCCCATTGGCCTCGGCCCATTGATCCAGCCTGTCCAGGTCCCTCTGTAGAGCCTTCTGACCCTCCAGCAGATCAACACTCCCACCTAGTTTGGTGTCATCTGCAAACTTACTGAGGGTGCACTCAATCCCCTCATCCAGATCATCAATAAAGATATTAAACAAGACTGGCCCCAAAACTGAGCCCTGAGGGACACCACTGGTGACCGGCCGCCAACTGGATTTCACCCCATTAATCACAGCTCTCTGGGCACGGCCATCCAGACAGTTTTTTACCCAGTCAAGAGGATTTGTGCCCCTGTGCTCGGGGCACAAATCCTCTTGCTGCAGTAGGTCTCGCTCCCCGCTGTGACACTTTGCCTCCCACCTCTGCCCAGCCCTCCCTGGCCCAACCCCACCTCCTTGCCCTCCCTGCGCTTTTCCTGCTGCCTTGCCCCAAGGGGATGTTAAACACCCTCTAGGAAGCAGCTTCTCTTGGTGACATCCCTGTGTCTTATCTAAAAGAAACCAGCATGTAACTCCTCCTTCTTGTTGCCTCATTGGCTTAGGGCTGAGCAGAAGGACATGGATGTCACCTTCCAACTTACCATGCTCCTCTTCACGGCACCAGTTTCTCTCGGCCAGCCCTCTCGAGATGCAACTGGGCTTGACTCTCTCTCATCTATGAGGCTCCATGGCTCGCAGGGAGAGCGGTTTGGCTTCACAGGCCGCTGCTGGGGCTGAGCTCTGCTACGTGCCACTGTGGTGGCCCAAGGGCTGTGGCTGAGATGCTCTGGGCAGGAGAGGTTACAGGGAGGAGACAGGGCAGAAGGACGTGCCCTGACCAAGTGCCCTACTTTTGACCCACCTGCCAGGGTGTCTGCAGCTCCCACTGGCCAAACAACAGGCTCCAGCCAGGCAGAGCTTCCCAGAGCAGCCGTTAGTTTTACTTAATAAGATGAACTGGCTGGGTTTCTTCCCCCCTCCTCTTCCTGGGGTTTTCCTGCTTGACAAGAAGCTGTTGGAATCTGGAGAAAAGCAATTAATGATGGAGTTGGGTTTTTTGACTGACATAGTAATTATGCTGGAAAATGTAATTTTCCCTGCATATTAGAGATGGGATTATTTCAGGGAGATCTCATTAATGTGCTGTTCACCAACAAAGAGCCCAGTAACCTCTCTCTTAATAAGATTAGTGTGGAGGTCATAATGCACAAGGCTGCTACGGTGATATATTCCAGTTTCTGCTTTAAAAGAAATACATTATCTTCTGCTGTCTGGTAAAGGCATACAGGAGTAGATTTCATTTCAAAAGATGGAGACCTGACATTTACTCATTTCCTGATAGTTAGCGGATAATCTTTTTGCTCATCTTCTTCCGTCCAGATGCTGTACATCAGCAGTGAACCCCCGGGCTTCGAGAGGGAGCCTGGAGCAGAGCAGCTAAGGACGGGCAGGCAGGTAGCCTCCCTGGCATCCCTCTTAGATCAGTGACTTATCTCCTGTATGACTGTGAGTGTGACCCTCTACTGTCTGCTTCTCTTTGTCTGTCTATAACATGCGGATTGTAATTGTCCAGAGCTCATCTAAGATTAATGGCTGTTTGTGCGGTGCTCCAGCGTCTCTGGGGCAAGGTCTGCATCCCTTGCCGGGGAGCACGGGTGCTGCCACCGTCTATGGCCTGTTGTGCTCTGAAGGGGAGGAAGTGGTAATGCAGAGGAATGGAAGCAGGTGCTGTCTGTCTGTTTGGTTGCAGTTTGATTGATGTGTAAAAATTCAGGCCTTTCTGGGTCACCATCTAGGCAATGCAGTTGCTTTTTCTGGTTGTGCAAGAGTTCTTCCACTCCCCGCTGATGCCTGTGGGGTGATTTTGGGTAAGCCAGAGAGTGACACTGCTAGAAACATCCAGGCAGCTTTCCCCTTCCTGACTCCACTCACATCTGTCTACCATCTGTTTTGATTTAGCCACTGCTGTGCTACTTGTAAACATCCTCTTGAAACATCCGGGGCATGGAAAGCTTGGGAGCTCCCCAATTCCAGCATGGGCTGTGAGGGGCAGTCTCCTGCTGCCGCATAAAATGTGAGACATGCTGACCAGTGCCGAAGAGGAAAACCAGCTGGTATTTATTATCAGCACTGCTGGTTTGTGGAGGCATCTCAGTTATGGATCAAGAATCCCTGTCATTGAGCTAAATGTAAAACAGCAACAGAGTCCCATCCTGTCGTGTCCTGTGCTGACCCTTCCATAGTAAGCTCTGCTGCTGTCTAGAAACGTTTTTAAAGTTAAAACCACAAGTCAGCTCTGCCCCGAAAAGGGAGATGTGCCAGATCTTTCAGATGATTCAGTCTTGAATGTCACTATCGATTTTTACCTGGAAGGCAATGATTTATTGTAATGGAGTGCAGTGGTGTGAAACCCCTTGGGAATTCAGGGAATTCAGAACCTCTCTTGCATGCAGGCTGTGTGTTTAACTCCTTTAGCATTAAAGTAAATAGACAAAGCATTGCTTATCCTCTCAGTTTCATGATATCTCATATTCGTTTCTGACAATATGCAGAAGTAGGAGTGGGGAAATGCTACCTCAGATTTCTGTAGGTTGAGAGCTTTTTCAGTACAGGGGTAGAGAGCGGCAGTTAGGAAGTATATTTTGATGCATTTTGCTTATGAGCTAGAGAGCGCCAAGTTGTAACGTTATGTTTGTTATTCTTATGCAGCCATAAGTAGAATGGTGCAATAAATTGCAGAGTCCTGACGCTTTCACTTCTGCTGCTTATGCTAGTAATGTACTGAGGTATCTGTGCAAGATATTGTGTGTTTAATGTTACCAATTTATGGTTTGAGCCAGGGGAGGAGTAGCATTCCTGAGAACACTGTTTTGGTGGACTTCATAAAAACTTAGAGCACAAGATTGTCCCTATGCCCAAGACAATTTTTTGGAGGGTATCTCATATAACTTAAATATCAGTCTAAAATTACAGTCTAAACAGATAAGTACATTAATGATGGGGCAAAAGAGCTCTGAGGTGAGCAGAGGAAGGCTTGCAGTCATCCCATTAATGCCACGGTTACATTTCTTGGGCAAGGGAGAGGAATAGTTTCTCTTTTTCCCCAAAATACCTTTCTTAAAGGCCATGAGGAGACATGTAGCTGAAAAACGTAATTTTTTTTTTTTTATTTTTTTCATATATTGCTGTGTCTCTGTCGAGTTGCAAATAGGATTTTCATACTTCTGGAAAGGGAAATCATGGAAAAAACTCTATTGGCCTCACAATATTTGATTACTTTCTCTCAGCCAGTTGCAAGCATACCAGAATCCCAGTTACACTGTTGTATGCGCTCATCCTCTCTTTGTTATAACAGCACTAAATATTGAAGACGGACGATAGGGCATTCCTTGGTGAGCGTGGAAGGAATTGATAGCCAGTATAGCTTCTCACCACTCCAAAACCTCAATTCCACATTTCAGAGATTCTCAGTTTCTTCCCCCCTAATGTATTGCTGTTATGTCTGACTTTTTTAAAGTCTCTCTTGCCAAAGAGTAAGTAATGCAATTGCATTTTAAATGTAGATAAACCAGGTCAGAGTCTGTGTCAGCAGAGATAGTGGTCTGCTTTCGTAAGTAAACAAAAACATTGAACATGGTTCTTTAGTTTGAAAGCTGTAAACATTGCTTCATCGTCTGCTTGAAGACCGGAGTGTTATTTATGGCTTAACCTAGGATTTTGAAGCTAAGGCCAATTAGCTCTGCTGCTGTTTGTTAGGCAATGCTTCCTTACAGTAAAGCGAGCGTAAAGGCTCCACTGGATTACAGTCGTAAGAAGTCACTAAGGGGAATGGTGTGATTTCAGCGAGTTGCCACACGTTAAGGTTGGAAGGGACTATCAGATCATCCCTCCTGGCATCCCCAGAAGTCAAGGTTGGGGATTTCATGTAGAGCTGCTGCACTGGACCTATAACTTGTGCTCAGCCAAAGCACTCTCCAGCAAGATCTCTGCATGGGCCACAGGGGTTTGAGATACCTGCTCAGAGCCATTCTAGGCTCGTCAAGACTAGAAGCTCTTGCACAAGGGTGGCTGGTTGGTAATACATGATGGGAGGTGGTGAACTGTTTCTTAAGACAAGTGACTGTCACTGCCTGCCCGCCTTCAGCTCTTAGGGTCTTCTGTGTGTTAAACCGGCAGTCACACCACCCTCACCGCCTTTGGGTTTAACCCTTTCTCTGGTTTTCATGGTATCACTTTTTTGCCTGTCAGGCTCTTTGGAGACATTACTTCTCTTTATATCTGTGTCTCGTGTTTTGTTGGGTGCTCTGTTACTGGTGTTTTACTCTCTGCTTGTACACAATAAAGCAGAGGGAAGGCTGTTACAGGAACGATCCATGCGTAGTGTTTAGATGTATTTTTTTCTCCATGTGTTTTATTGTCACAGTGAGATAGATACGGAGGGAAATGTGCAAAACGTATGCTCAGCCACTGTTGTAGTTGGGCTGTAATAAGACTGTAGAATATTTTTGTATTTGAAAGAGAACTTTTCAGCTGATTGTAATTTGACATCCAGCTTGGGTACTTGGCAGCATTTCCAAATTAACTTTTTTTTCTTTTTAAAAGCTTCTGACAACTTTTTTTTAGCAGTTTGACTCTGCATTACCTGCAGTTTTACTGTGATATGCTACCCTTGGTACCTGCCTGAGGTGATGTCTGGCGCTGTGCATTTTTTTGTTGCACTTAGGAAAGAGCCTCCCTTGCCTGCATTTCATTTGTCTCAGGAGTGGAGCTGGCCTCTTGAAAGAGGGAAAATTACGTCCTGCAAATGTGGTCTATCTCCAAAGAATAAGAATTTTAAGATTCTCCCTCTGCATCCAAAACCCAGGCACAGACAACAGGAGAAATAAATCTTCATGTGGAAGTCCCATAGTCTGGGCTGAGCTGGGCACTCGGGCGCTTTCTCGGAGAAGTCGCCGTCGGCCTCTGCCCAGGTGGAGCAGAAAGCCCGGCTCGGGTTCTTCCCACTCACTCGGGGGTCAGAAACGGAGCACAGCAGCTTGGTGGCTGCGTTTGAAAACAGTGTGAGAACTGTGTGACCCATTTTCTCTTACACTGGATTTGGAAGCCAGCAAAAAATCACAAAGCAGGATAACCCTTCTTATAAATTCACTGCAGCAGTAATTCTGTATATTATTGAGCAACAGCAGCCATTCCGCAGCTGGCAAGTGCATTTCTCAGTTGCTTTCTGGTTCCATTTTCAGAAACACACAGCAGCATCTCTTTGGGCCTGACGCATAGCTGGGCCATAGTGTGACATTTTTCTACAAAAACGTTGATGCTGAGGCAAAGTGAAAGCACAAACACAGAGCTGCTGAATGAGAGTCTCTTGTGCATTAGCATCCTGTGATAAATGTGAGAGGGAGATGTTTTCAAGTTAACTTACCAAGTTCTTGTGAAGTTGGTTGTAGATGGAGTTACATTTTAAAAACACATAAGAACAACCTCTTCCTAGTCACCTCTTTCCAAAAGCAGCTTAAAACATAAGGACCGCTCACTTTCATAGAAGTTTAATGAGACTTGTACATAGAGATCGCTTTTGTGTATGAGACCTCAAACCTATTTGTTCATAACACCTGAGCTTTTAATTTTTTAAATAAAATTTCCATTATAAATGCTTTTGCTGTCAAAGCAGTCTCAGGAACATCATCTTAAGACAGCACCAGCAAATGGTTCTTTCCTTTCCAAGGACAAAAAGGTAAAGAGTTTCTAGCTCTTTTTAGTTTATGGGACAAATTTAAAATGTAACTCCATCACCCTGCTGTGGCCTGTCTGTGTTAAACATGGAGTTGTTTCTCACAGGGATGGCAAGGATTAGGGACGACATCAGAGGAGTAGGGAAAAGAGCCACTTTATCGTGGATCATGAGTACCTCGCAAACCTGAGGAGGCTCACAGGAGAGCTGACTTCATGTCCTCTGTGGGGAGGACCACAGGGCTTCTGATTTCTATAGTGTGCTGAGGGCACTGAGCCAAAATTAACACCGGTGGTACAGAGCGGTGCAACCACCCAGTTTTCAGTGGCGCTGCATTCATTTACTGCAGGAATTCCATGTGCCCTGCTTCCCGTCGGCTATTTTCCCCTGCGTTGCTGTGATGAATAGCCAGCTACCTGAGATGCTTGTAAACTCTGATCATAGGGATGAGGAAAAAGGAAATTGCCAAATGCCAGCACAGCTTCTGCTGGTGGTGTGATTTTGTTACAGCTGCTGCTGAAAGCTTTGCCACCAAGTACTCGTCCCCATTTCCTTGCTGTGCTTGAGGGCTGTCACACCCTGCGCTGCCCTTGGCATGGGCGCCAGCCCCTTGGCATGGATGCAGAAGCAATGCAGGTATGGGGCCGTTCTCCCCACGCTTTGTTTTGTTGTTTCTTGGTGGAAAACCTAAAAAGTTGAGCCTATGTCTGGGCTATCTGAGTGCCCATGAGATCCATGTGATCCTCCCAAGTCTGAAGAGGAGAAAAAGAGGAGACAGAAAGATGCAGGATTATTCCATTCCCCTGCCTTTTATTCTGAAGGTAAGGGTGCAGCAGAGGGCTACAAAGATGATGAGGGGCCTGGAGCATCTCTCTTACGAGGAAAGGCTGAGGGACTTGGGTCTTTTTAGTCTGGAGAAGAGAAGGCTGAGGAGTCATCTGATCAATGCCTATAAATACTTAAAGGGAGGGTGTCAAGAGGATGGGGCTGGTCTTTTTTCAGTGGTGCCCAGGGACGGGACAAGAGGAAATGGGCACAAACTTGAACATAAGAAGTTCCATCTAAACATGAGGAGGAACTTCTTTCCTGTGAGGGTGGCAGAGCCCTGGAAGAGGCTGCCCAGGGAGGTGGTGGAGTCTCCTTCTCTGGAGACATTCAAACCCCGCCTGGACACGTTCCTGTGCAACCTGCTCTGGGTGGACCTGCTCTGGCAGGGGGGTTAGACTAGATGATCTCCAGAGGTCCCTTCCAACCCCATGTGATTCTGTGATGCTGTGATTCTGTGTGCTGCTGAAATGGGGTGGTGCCAGTGCTGCACGCCCCGTGCCCTCCGTACCTTTCCCGGAGAGATACCTATTAAGGTGGGCCTTCAATAACAGAGTTTAAGGGTTTCAGGGTGTGAAGCTGAGACTGCCCCAGATATAGCATTCTCAGGGGAGGTTTTGGATACCTGTCCCAGGGAATGTTTACTAGTCTGTACCTGCATGCTTATCCACTCCCCTCGCATTTTTCTGCGCTTTGGTGGTCTTGATAGCAACCAGTGCTTTGCCTTCGGTGAGATGACTTTGCTCTTTGCTTGCTGTTTTGATGTAACAGTGGAAATGAAACTGGAGTGCCTTAGACGTCTTCCAGATCTAATCCTGACTACAGATGAACAAATTAAGAGAAGAGATTTGGGTTCAGTTACAGGCGATTGTTCCAATTCTTAAACTTTCAGAGATGCTATAAAATTTTCCAGGGGAATGGTCGAAAGCCTCTCTTTTCAGATGTCTGAAAATTAGATTCGATTAGGCAGTATCAGGTATCCTACAGGGAACATTTCTGCACTGGAAAGTGGTCTAGATGGCTCAGATTCAGAGATGGAAAGAGATCCATTATAGTACAGAGCAACAACAATTTTGCAGCTGAGGTGCTAAAAACCACACACACTTGTATTTCTCTTTTGAGCCTTTGAAGCAGCAGCTTGCCAGTGCCTGAGTTTCTCATAAATTTATGTGATGCACCCATTTCCTTATTATCACTTTTATAGACAAGGGATCCAGCAACACATTACTTCTTAAATGTCCTGCCATTATGAATGCATTTGCTGTTCATTGTAATAGCGCCAATCACAATGAATTCATTTTGCATTCATATAGATGTCATGAGCACTTTGGTTTATTTTTTTTCTAATTTAAATCAGTAAATGGACACTTAAAAGCACTATCTGTACGCCCATTTTTCTGCCAAGGGAGCAAGGGAAAAGTAAGCCGGTAGATTCAGGCTTGCATAATTCCCTGCATAGTAGGGAAGCTTCCTCCTGGCTAGAAATTAGCAACCAGCTCCTCAAGATTGATTGACTGTTCCTTGTGACAGCATGGACCTTAATCAATTTGTTGCATACACAACGGGCACATCTGTTCATGCCGTAGGCGTTCCACTGTCATGTAGTGTTGGCTCAATTTAATGGACCGCTTACTGTATCTGATACCTGCTTTGAAGGGTTTTTTGAGCTGGGGAAGGGAAGAAGCTCTCTGTATTTATCAGAGGAACCATCCCCTTTTTTTCTATTTTTTTTTTTTTTCCCTGCAGAGTGCTTTGGGTGCTTTCCCCTCACTTTAGCTGCGAAAGGTTGGCACTGCTGTGATAAGCCTGTTGTCAGTGGATAAACTCTAGTTCAGTGATGCAGAATCTCTGCTCAGTGAACCGGGAGAGAGAAATAATTTAGTGGCAGATGTTTGGAGTTCAAACAGCACTGAACTTCCAAGCACTGATGGGAACTGTAGAGTGTGTGGGGAGGGTACAGAAGGGGAGAAGCGCGGGGAGACCAGAGGGCTTACACGGACCCAGGTGCAGAGTGGAGTGCCAAAGGGAGGAGTTTAAATGTCTCCACAGCTCTCCTACTTGATCCAAGCCCTGCCAGGTCTGTCACACCACCAAAGAAAAACATGCAAGTTTTTATATACTGTGCAATCACATTGCTTCTTGATGCTTTCCAAGTCTTTTGAAGACCTGAGTGCTCCTGGTGGCTCTGGAAATCTGCCAGAGCTATTTTGGGTATCACTGAGCCCAAAAGGTGCTCCAGCTCCATTTCAGAGGAAATGGTCTGAAGTTGGGGCAGGGGAGGTTTAGATTAGATATTAGGAAGAATGACTTTACTGAGAGGGTGGTCAGGCCCTGGAACAGCCTGCCCAGGGAGGTGGTGGAGTCGCCATCCCTGGAGGTATTTAAGGAACGTGTAGACGTGGCACTTCAGGGCATGCTCTAGTGCCCGAGATTGTTGGGGTTTTTTTTTGTGTGTGTGTGTGTGTGTGGTTGGACTCGATGATCTCGAAGGTCTCTTCCAACCATGAAGATTCTGTGATTCTGCGAGTACTGTTAAGTTTCCTAACACTCTCATGAGTCAGCTGAGAAAACTGAGGAACTCACTGAGGAACTACGTGATCAGGGTCATCAGTGAGGTAAGCACGGGAAGGACTGGAATGTGGAAGCCTCGGTTCTCGTATTTCTTAGCCCTTTTCAGTCTCCTCTCTTCTTTCCCCATCTCTCAGTAGGCAAGTCTGAAGGCAGGAGTCCTTGGTGCCATTTTACCATATCAGATCCAGCTGGTCCCAAATATCCCAAAATGTCTGTGACTTCACACCATGACTGTACAGCTCAGGTCAGCGCCCTGAGCACTGAGTCACCAAACCGTGCATTCAGGTCTCAGACTGGTGGGCTTTGTTTTCAGAGGTTGGAAGAGGGAAAGGTTGAAAGGCTGGAAAACCAAAGAACAGGAGACCCGGTTTTAACCAGAGCAGCAAAATTAGGGAATGCTGTGTTGAGACCGTAGGCTTTTTTTGATAATGCAGTCACAATCTCATCATGAATAAAACAATGTGTTTCACTTGACCACTCCATCTAATAAGGATTCACCTCCACTGGATTCTATCATTTCCAAAGTAATGAAATCTCTGTATCACCTTGAGAGAGATAATTTGACCCCTGTGTTTATATGCGTGTACGTGACAGCAATTTCTAGGGGGCGCCCAGTAGGTCCATTGCTGCTCATGTTTTTGATGCAAGAGAAAGGCTTCTTCTCAGGTTTATTGGTTCAGACAGCTAGCTGGGAATCATGGTTTTGAGACAACTATTCCGCCCCCGCTGTGTTCGATGCTCTTTTTCCACACCGAGAAAGCTGTCGTGTGGTTTAGGCAAAATCACTTTGGATGCTAAACTGCAAAGAGGAATCCTTAACGTGAAAGGGGAGTGTGCAGATGGGTAGTGAAAGCAAAATAGCTCTTATGCCTCAGATATAGATTCTTAGTTGATTTTGAAATAGTTCTGAAACATTCCCTTACGAGTAAGCTCTTAGAGGTGCTACTACCCTTTATTGCTTTTTTTTAGGTGGAAATTTACAACAGTTAATATCTGCTGCTTCATGTTTATGCTGGTTATGGGAGGCAATAAACTGCCCAGCTGCCGTGGCCACTTGTGTATGTAGTCTGAGCATGTTCAGCCAAATCGATTCCTGGTGCAAAGGCTTCCACACACCTTGTTTCATAGCTAAATCTGAGAGCTGTGATTTTGGGACACTTTTCTCTTTAAGCAGTGCAAACATATGTGAAGTTAGAATGGGAAGCAGTTTCAAGGGAGGTATTTTTCTAAACAATTTCTGAATGATTCTCACTTTTTAAGAAATGTATGTTTTGCAAACGCATGTAGTCCTCACTCTGCATGCAATAAATGTAAATCACCCTCTATAGTGAAATTATGCTTGTAAAGGAGAGAATCTTTTCCATTTTAAAGTTGTGTTTACCCTTTGCTTTATTTGGTATAAAGCCTGTGCATTAAGTAGCAGAGTGGCTCATTAAAGATGTTCTCCAGCGTGAGCATGTGTGGTAGGCAGGCAAGGGTGCTGAAGAATGCCGTTCTGCTGCGGCGTCATGGGAGCGTCCTCTCTGCATGGAGCAGACCTGGAGAAACCTTTTTGCTTCAGAGGAAGGTCCCCACCCTGTCTTTGTTCCAGGATTGTGCCAAGCAGTTAGGGTATATTATCAAGGAAGGGGTTTTATGTGGAGAAGGTCTCTCTGGGGAGACCTTATAGTGGCCTTTGAGTACCTAAAGGGGGCTACAGGGAGTGTAGTGACAGGACAAGGGGGAATAGTTTTAAACTGAAAGAGGGGAGATTTTGATTAGACATTAGGAAGAACTTCTTTGCTGTGAGGGTGGTGAGACCCTGGCCCAGGTTGCCCAGAGAAGCTGTGGCTGCCCCATCCCTGGAGGGGTTCAAGGCCAGGTTGGAGGGGGCTTTGAGCAACCTGGTCTGGTGGGAGGTGTCCCTGCCCAGGGCAGGGGGTGGCACTGGATGATCTTTTAAGTCCCTTGCAGCTCTAACCATTCTGTGATTCTGTGTGCTATGTGGGCACAGAGAAAGGTTTTAAGGCATTTGGATGCTCGGTTCCCATTAAAAATAGAGGAGAATGGGCATCTGTATTGCCCAGACAGCTTTCAGAACATCAGTCTTAGTGGTAGTATTAATTCTAATCCATTCATATTAATTACAGACGTGCTTCCAGAAATGAGCCAAAGGTCTAAGAGGAGAATAGTCACTGTCTGGCAGACCTCGATTAGCCGTGTTTGCACAAGAGTCCACTTGACTGCAGTGGGCATTTTGTTTTGTTTTGTTTGTGTTTTTGAGAAAATGTCAGGATTTAACCAGTATAACAGTAGGCTCTTGCCAGGGTTTCACCGTCAGCTCTTTTTCCAGCTAGATTGGAATGCATATGTCTTTTGATCAGCACAGCTGGCTCATGCAAGCAGTCCTGCTAACCGGCTGTCTCCTGGAGCTCTCCGGGGGATGTAACTCTGGTGGGCACATGGACAGCAGGATCAGGCCTGGACTAACGTGCTGCATCTCAGCTTTGTGCCTGCAAATGTGTCGGATTTGCCATTTGTAGTTGTAGTAAGACCATTGTCCTTTTTGAAGGCATACACTACCAGTTCTGTCCTAGCTACTGTTGAATAAACTGCAGTTCAGTTTTGATAAAATATTATTAAAAAATGAAGATGTAAATAGTTGGTTATTTTAGTCAGATACCTTTTATTGATTCTGGGATCTAATGGCTCTTGGGTAGATAGTTTTGTTTTCTGGTCTAGAAATGGAAAATTTTTGCAGTGCTGCTTTTTTATTTATGGTCCCAGATGGAAAGCAGTCAAGTCCTAATATCCCTCCAGATTTCTCTGTGGCACATTTTCCCTACTCTTCTGAGGGCGTACAACAGACGGAACTCTACATCCTGCATTTAGATATAAATGCTACGTGCTTTCCTCATTTCTTAAATACATTTCTTGGATACTTAATAGTGGAAAAGAGTGCTATTCAATTTTTCTGCCCTGCTTACTATGTGATGTGAGTTGTCAGAGGAGACATTTGCTGTTGCAAAATAATCTCCACTGAATTCACTGCTCCAGAGGAGCCTGAAGAGCAGGCTGAGAGCCTGGCGCACCATCGGGCGTGAGGCAGCACAACCGTGACCTTGGAGCTGTGGCCCATGAGAAAGGATGGAGAGCTGCCGGAGCTCAGGTTTGTACAGGAGCACCTGGCAGACAACGGCCACAGGGTTTGGCCCAGGCTCCCTGACTAAATGGAGGCCTCACCACTCCAGTCCAACGTGGCATCAGAAGCCCTCTGAGGACAGTGAATTAGCTTTGACTTAAATACCTCTTTGCCCATTTTGTCCGGTGCATCTGGAAGGGAAATTGCTAATGAGTCATGGTCATGGGTGTGAGCTCCCAAAGGTTTAAGCAGAGCTAATGAGCAAGCAATAACTGTAATCGTTTGTCTTCTGTTCTTCCCATCTCTTCCAATGTGTGTTTAGTAGTAAAAATGTTCTGGGCCTTGTCATCTTTTGTTATTATTGTTCATTACGTGGGATCCCTGGGAGGCATTCCTGTCTTTAATGCGAGCCAACATACCACTTAGGAGATAATCTTGGAGCTCACCCTTGGCCAGTGAGAGAAAGTGAAAGAGTTGCTTATGGAGACAATCAACTGTTCAGCTTCTAAGACTGAAACAATATCAGAATGTGATAGTTAATGAGGAGGGAAGCAACATGAATTGGTTTTGTTCTGGGAGTTTTGCTTGTTCTTCTCAATCTTAGGGGCAATTAAGTTGGAAAAGTCTTATTCAGGATAGATGTTTAAACTATGGTGAAGGTGACTGGTGAAGAATCTCAGCCTTAACATTTCTCTTATCCCGGAGGGTGATTCCCACAGGTTGCAATTAAATTTAAGCCATGGAGTGAAGCTCCAAAAATTTAACCCATGGAGTGAAGCTCCAAAACTAAGAAACTGCTTTGCTTTTCTGTTCAGGAAAGATGATTCAGTTGGACCTGATCAAGACAATACCTTCCCACCCCTGTTCAGTACCTGGGGTGAACAAAGGCAAGGTGACTCCGTAGCTCTGAGGTGGGAAGGTGAGGCAATTACCACATTCAAGGTGGATAGAAACTTTGAGAGTTTAGTGGAGGGGTTGATTATATCTTTCCCAGAATTCTGCTACAATTTTTACATGAAGTCCTAGTGTGGAAATAAGCATATTTATTTTTTTTTAAATAAATCTGTGAAGTCGAGGTTTACACCATTTGACTAAAGAACAGGAAATCTCAGGGACCGGCAGACACGCTAATCTGACCTCAGTATGTATGCAGGACTATAGACCAATTTGGGAAGCAGAGAATAAGCAAGACTAAATGCAAAGTAGGAAAAAAATGCAACATAGCATTTTCAGGGATTGTGCCAAATTTATATGATCCCTTTAAGTAACGAAATAACTGACAATGAAATGCAGGGAACAGAAATTATTTGATGTCATGATTCACAGGAGTTAGATAAACCAGAGAAGACAGGGATTAGAAAGTAGTACTAGCACTTGGGTAACAGGGAGATGGCAGGAAGAGACATTGCAAAGGGGAGAAATGTTGGAGGGAGGTTTTTAAGACTTCATCAAGGAACAGTCTTGGTTAATATTTTTATTAGTGACGTTGGCTCAGAAAGTGGAGGGAGTTAATGAAATAGGTTTCTGTTACAGACACAAAGTTGTGAGACACATCAATAAAAGCAAGATCAAGATATTGTGCAAGAAGAATTGGATGACCTTGTAGATTAAGCAGTAGGAATGTTATAAAATGGAATGGTACCAAGTACAAGGTTATTCATCTAAGGATTAAACATAATCCACTTTGTCCTAACTGGGCTCATAACTTAGAGAGGAGTGAGGCGGAGAAAGATGCTAGTGGTTTGGTCCAGATAAGACTTGCTGCATTTGCTTTGTTTACAAATTTGGTTATTTATTGCAGAAAAGGATTAGGCTAATCTTGTGCAATGAGTTTTTTAAAACCTGAACTGTATTTTGCAACGTGAGATGCCATTGTGATGCATTTGGGGGAAAAGCAAACGCAATCCTATCTGTAGAGTCGTTAGAGAGGGGCATTAAAGCTGTTGTGCATTTGGAATCAAGAGCGCAGTTCTGGTCACTCGTGTTCAAGAAGGGTGAATTTAGAAATATGTTCAGTGATGCTTTGCTTCCGTGGAAAGGAAGTACAAAGGGAGAAGATGATTTGGGTCACACAGTAAAATGATGGCAAAGAGGCAATATGATTGCAGTCTGTAAAACCAACAGGGGTTTGCCCTGTGTGTTTGAAGGAATAATTGAAGCTAACAGACAGTCTTGGCACAGGAACAGCACGGTATAGGCTGGTGATGAATATATTTAGGCTAGAAATTAGAAGAAACTTTTTAACCGTAGGAAGAGTGAGGCTCTGAAGCAGACTTCCACTTACAGGATTTGGTACAGCACAATTTTGTTCCTGTCAAAGAACAGAGGAAAAAATATGACTAGTTTGAGATGGAACCTAGTCTGGACAGGATATATTTACCTGTGGCAGAAGGAAACAGGGCTTGGGTGGTTCAGGGGGAATCTTTGCATTCTGGGTTCTGTATTTTACCATGAAGAGTGAGTGAAACTGCCCTGTGTCCCTGGTGATCCCAGTTTTACACATATAAAGTAGGAATGACTCCATATTTGTGCTAAAGAGTACTTGACTGTACTTGACTTGGTGCTACACTCTGAGAGCTTGAGGGAGAGGAAGCCATTTGGCTGGGGAGATGGTCGGTGAAGCAGGTGAGAGGAGTGTGCCAGCAGGTAGGAATCTACCTGGCAGCGATGAAATGACAGGATTCCCAGCAGTCTTTTTTAATGAGGGCATCCTTTGAGACCTTGAGGAAGCACATGAAAGGATGATAAGTTGAAACTCAGTTCTTTCTAGAGAAATGGGCCTATGATGAGCCAGTGCATCGTGGTGTGTTTCTGGAGAGGGATGGCTAGGTGTGCTGGAGGGGTTCGCCTCACTGTCTTAATTATGTGGATTTTTTTTATCTTCCTTGTCCCTCTTTCTGTAGTTTCCTGTTTGTCTAGTTTTCAGATCACATCATGAAATTTCACAGCTCCCCATTTGTAAAAGGGTATATATATAAATTGCTATAATACAATTTATAGGTGTTCAGTTTTACAAAAGGAGGCACCTGAGCATTGGCAGCCTAAGTACTTCTCTGATCTGAGGAAGCCAGGTGATTGTTCCTGGGAAGAAGACCAAATATTTACGATTTAGCAAACAATTTATTTTCCAGGCAAAGGACTTAAAATTTTTTTTCCTATTTATTCATGAAGAATTTTGAGGTAAAAATGAACAACCTATAGAAATAATGATAACAAGTCGTGCTTCTGCTGCTGTTTTTGAGCAAAACCTTGCTCTAGTTTGTCTTTGTCTACCACAAAGGGCTTTCTAACCCACTGCAGGCACAGCATCCTCTCATACACCATTCTGAGGAACCAAGTAGGCTGACATTTGATTCAGAAGCACAGTTTGGTCATGTCTATGTGCTGGAAATCTAGCAGGGTCCTGAATACTGCAAAAACAACAGTATCAAGCAGTCAGTTGGTTGAGTGCCTGCATCTTTCCCTTAAACTGTAGAAATGGACAAAGACACCATCTTTGTGTAATATTTCATTTTTTTGCCAGCCCTGGCGCCCCTGATCACAGGCATCATTCCAAGATGCTGAGTGCAACATTTGGAACAGCACATCCTTGTTCTTGTGAAAAATCAAGCTTGAATGGCACAGAATAGGGCCGTCTTTCATGAAGCAATGAAATGACCGCTTGTCAACCACTTCTCGCAGGACACTTCTGTCAGGCGGTGGGAAGGAATTCCAACTAGCTTGACATGGACAGCATGGTGAAATGCTACGTGGAACTGCAGGGCAGGAAGCACCACTGGGGGAACGTATTGGGGTGGTGCAGCCGGGGGGACTTGTGGGCATCCAGGACCTTCGCCACCCGGCATGTCTCCTTGCTTCTCCTCAATAAGCCACTAGTGCAGACGGTTGTGACCGTTCCAGTCTCTCCTCTTTACTTTTAAATTTTTACCTGCATCTGTGATATGGACTAAAGGCTTTCATGATTGTCCTGGAAGTTGGCTTAGTTTAAAGAAAGCCACCTTTACAAGAACATTTTGCTGCTGTGAGTGGCACAAAAGATGTTTCACATTGTTAAATGTGGTGGCTGTCCTTGTCCTACTGCATCTCTGATGCAAGTGGGTAAAAACACTCCTGAACAGGTTGCAGAGGTGGAATGGTGGCTTTCACTGGTTCTGAAATCATAGAATCAAAGAATGGTTTGGAAGGGACCTTAAAGATCATCGAGTTCCATCCCCCTGCCCTGGGCAGGGACACCTCCCACCAGATCAAGTTCCTCAAAGCCCTGTCCAACCTGGCCTTGAACCCCTCCAGGGATGGGGCAGCCACAGCTTCTCTGGGCAACCTGGGCCAGGGTCTCACCACCCTCACAGCAAAGAATTTCTTCCCCAGATCTCATCTCAATCTCCCCTCTTTCAGTTTAAAACTGTTACCCCTTGTCCTATGGCTCCGCTTTCTGACCAAGAGTCCCTCCCCAGCTTTCCTGGAGCCCCCTTTAGGGACTGGAAGGGGCTCTAAGGTCTCCCCGGAGCCTTCTCTTTTCCAGGCTGAACACCCCAACCATCTCAGCCTGTCCTCACAGCAGAGGGGCTCCAGCGCTCTGATCATCTTTGTGACCCTCCTCTGGACTCAATCCAACAGGTCCATGTCCTTCTTATGTTGGGGACTCCAAAGCAGGACACAGTACTCCAGTTGGGGTCTTATGAGTGCGGAGCAGAGGGGCAGAATCACCTCCCTCACCCTGCTGGCCATGCTTCTTTTGATGCAGCCCAGGATGAGGTTGTCTTTCTGGGCTGAGAGCCCACGTCACTGGCTTCTGTTGAGCTTCTCATCCACCAACACCCCCAAGTCCTTCTCCTCAGGGCTGCTCTCCAGCCGTTCTCTGCCCAGTATTTGTGCCTGGGATTGCTGTGACCCAGGTGCAGGACCTTGCACTTGGCCTGGCTGAACTTCATGAGTTTTGCACGGGCCCACCTCTCCAGCCTGTCCAGGTCCCTCTGGATGGCATCCCTTCCGTCCAGCGTGTCAACTGTGCCACACAGCTTGGTGTTGTCAGCAAACTTACTGAGCGTGCACTCAATCCCACTGTCCATGTCACTGACAAAGATGTTGAACAGCACTGGTCCCAGTAGTGACCCCTGAGGAACACCACTCATCACTGGCTTCCACTTGGACATTGAGCGGTTGACCGCAACCCTTTGAGTGCAGCCATCCAGCCAGTTTCTGATCCACCATTTCTTGTGAGATGCTGTAGCAATATTGAAAGAATACAGGTAGAATAGAGATGTCATTTTGTGCAGTCTGCGTTACAATGCATGTAGTGGTTCACAGAACACCAATGGGAAAGAGGCAAGAGGTCTGACTTTTTAATGACATTTTGCAAGTAGTTTGAAAAGATGGTAGCCAGTCTCCATACAAACAGCTCTAGCACCCGTATTGTCTGCAAAACTTTACCTCGAACATCTATTTAGCTTTCAGAAACAATTAACAATTAAAAAAGATTCAGTATTAAAAAACAGAAATGCGGACTTTTAATTTCTTTTGTCCCCTCAGGTCCCCTTGAACACCAGCAGCGCAAGTCCAGGGAGTCTATTCCAACATACTTTCATATTCACCTGCAATGTGTCCTCCAAAAACTTTTACCGGTTCCTTAGCAAGCCCACTTAAGGCTTCTTTCTGTGTATAGAAGAGTTAACATCACATCCCTACCCTACCATCAGTATTTGGACACTTCATCATGTAGTGATGCTCTGTAGTGCTGTTGGGAACTCAAGATTCCCAGTCCTGTGATGTCCAGAGACTTTTCATAAGCCTGGTCCTGTGTTCACTAAGCAAATTAATCACTTCCTCCCAATTTTTTCTGGTCCAGCCTCAGTTTAGGGCTTTGTAATGCTTAGGAGGCCATGCCTTCTTCATATTATTAACTATTATTAATGATGCATGCTATTGATGCATTGTCCGTCGAAGTTGGAGATGGTTTCCATAGCTTGGATTGTAGTGCACAGGAGAGTGCAAAGTTGTGCTGGCCACTGTGCGTGCTGGGGTAGGGTCCAGTTCTTTCAGTGTCCCTGTCAACAGGTCTCAGGCAGTGATGTGTCCAGTGCCTTCTGCTGTGGACCAGGGTCTAGGTTCTTAGGTCCTGGCTTTTAAGAATGGCTCATCATGACATTGGATGATCCAGCAGTGCTAGAAGTGTACTGAAACTACAGAATTTATAGCTGACTTAAAAGGTTAATGAAAACAAACATCCCGCTTGCTACTTTCTGGCTATGTATTAATCAAACTACAGAGCACAGCTTTCCTGCTTGAGCCCCGTTTTGAAAGGTATAGATTCAGGATGCTGGGGTTTATGTTCAAGTTGCATTAAAAGCAGCAAAATAGGATATAAATTGCTTCCTGTGGATTGCGGTGGTTTTCTCCTGTAAGTAGTTTGAATATAATTTCTTAGCATTTTTGTCCTTTTTCTGAGCAAAATTATTTTGTCCCTTGTTTATTCTATTGCCATATGTCTCCTATTTCTGCTGCTTTCTGTGATGAAGCACCACTTGGGTATGTTCTCAATGCTTACTCCACTGGGAGGAGACCAGAAATCTCATTAAGGAATTGCAAAGATTTTGTGAGGCTGAAATGTCTCCTGTAAGTCCATTAGTGTCCATACATAATTTACTCTTTGTGTTTCCCTTTTGGAGCTGTCAAATATCTTTGACGGTATCCTCCTTTCTTTAAAAACTTAAACATGACCCTATATAACTACTTATTCTTAGAACAGTGAAACCGTTTGCTCTTTCATGAACTTACAAAATGTTTTTAATTATAAATCAAATGATGAGTATCTTCTTTTCCTTGGCAATCCAAGAGAAGAATCAGTCAATTGGCCTCGTGCTTGGCGAAGCAGCATCCAAAGGAGAAGCAGTATCCTCAGTTTAGACAGCACCACTGCGAGTACTTGCTGCTTGCATGTCTACCAAACCACCAGCCCTTTGGTCAACGGCTTCACTGAATTTCAGAAGTCATAGTGTCACAAAGGAACTGATCTCTATACTTTGCTTTTCTACCTAAAATTTCCCTGAAAGGAAATGGTTTGTGTGATAGCAGCAGTGACAGTTTTGGTAGAGAACAGCTGCTGCTCTTGAATGGTGTGTGGGCCAACCTGTCAAACTGAGGTCTTAGCGATTCTGGCTTCCTCTTTGTCCTTCTTCACTGGGTGGCTCCTCCTCCTCAGCAGCACACGAAAGAACAAACCCACAAACCCAGATGCAAGTAAGCAATCAGTCTAATGCAAACAACGCAAGGGGTTAGCCAGACCCCAAAGAAACGTGTCTTTACAGATCTTTGTAAACCTTAGGACAAGGAACAACAGGCTGGTTGCATAAAATGATGTCAACTGAAAATGAGAGATGAGGGTTGCCTCTGGGAGAGAGCCTGTTAGCTATGACATCTTCCTGTGATTCATGTGAAAGGAGTCTGTGGCATCCTTCTTGTTGCCAGTGAGGTGCGAATCTAGAGAATAAGAAGAAAGTAGTTCTAGCAGACACAGCGTCAGGCAAAGGGTGGATGCTCCGCATCACAGGAAAAATTCCTCCTGGCCAAGTTGGGGGTGCATTATTGGGGAGTGCAACATGGTTGCTGAAACTGTGAAATTAATCATCTGAGGACTTTGCCCTTTTTCCTTCCTTCCTTTCTCGTTGTCCAGTCTCCTAATTCATTTCATGGTATCTGCATGCACATCGTAGTCTCATCCCAAGAACTTACTCTCCAGCTGTGGAGAGCCTCTGATGTTGTCTGTCTATGTGAGGAGATGGTAAGATTGTGTGTGTGTGCTGAAATGAGCGCCGCCACATGCCCTGTTTGTGCTGCAGCAGCGTATAATGAGGTAGAAATTCATCCATCTGTCTTTCACAGAGGATCTTGCATCTATTCTCTTTTCTGAAAGAAAGTGCAGGCAATTAAAATCATGCCCAGGTCTCCCTGGCTTCCTGCTCCTAATTCTCAAGAATGAATCAAAACCGTGAGAGGAAATTGTATTTGGTCTTGTACTGAAGGCCTAGAGTAGAAGAGCTGGAAAGAAAGAAATGAGATATATTTATAAACCAAAAACTCAGAGTACATTCATCTGACAATTCAAGGTCTTGAGCAGACACACTGATGTAAAGAATAGGTATGTGTGCCTAAGTGTCCCTTATTCCTCTTTCCTAAATAATAAGAGGCTACAATGCTGTAGCTGCTATTCCAAGTGACTTTAATATGTTTTTTCCTGTTTTATCTTATTCTTTTGCTGCAATGTTTTGTATGCAGTTGTTTTTGTGTTGAAGCATATAATTTTGTAGTTCCTTTCTGGATTAAAAGAGGGAAAATGCAATGGAATAAGTTGCTAGTTTAGGCTAGCGCAGGTGGTTTTGGTAGGCACTCACCATCTCTGCTGCTGTCACTGGGCAGGCTCTTACCTCTGAAGGCGAGTGAGTGTTAACAAGACCTGGTGTAGGACCTTCCACCACTTGAGATTGTCTATCTAAATGAAAAGAAGCTCTGGAAATCAGGTTGCCTGTGATCATTTGCACTGCTGAATAGCAAACGACAACAGAAAAAGCTAAGGAAGGGACATTCAGTGACTGGGGCTTTGGACCAGGAGTCCCCCCTCTGGACCCCAGCTAACAACTGCAGTCTGTTCTAGCTGTGGAGGCTGGAATGCTGCTGCCTTAGCCCTCCTCCTGCCAGAGCTTCATGGTAAAACAACTGCTGAATGGGTCACATTTCTAGTCCACGGCCCTCTGTTTCAACACAGATAGAAAGGTAAGTGTCCAAGCTGCATGGATATAAAGGTAGCTGCATAAGCTGAGGCAGCCAGGGGACATGTGTATGTTCTCTGCCAGCAGCGAAGCCTCGGAGAGTGCAAGAAGCACAGCTGAAATCAGAAACCACTTTAGCCAAAAGGCAACTCTGCCTCTGGCCACAGATGCTGTGAAATGGAAATGTCCCTTTTGTTAATTCCTCTTTCAGGCTGCTTCTCCAGGCTGTTTGCTGGGGGTCAGGTCTCTGAGTGAGGGACTGCTGTGTACAGTGCTTTAATACAGCACAGCCCTGATCTCCGAAAGGGCCCTTCAGCACAACTGTTGAACCAGTTGTCTTGGCTCTTGGGTGAAAAAAATAGCGTTTCTGTACTTTGATGTAAAGTGATTGTTTGTTTCCAGGGAGTGTGCTTGTGTGTGTATTATACATACTTACACAAAGATGCGTGAGTGATGCATGAAAGCGAATGCATTTCATCTACCGAGTGAGAAGCAGCTTAGCTATTTGTGGGTTTGGGGTTTTTTTTCCTGATACTGGTTGGACACTAAAGTAAGAAGGAATGCAGTAGAAATTCAGCTGGCTTCCTTGGTAAGTCACACCTGATGTTGTGATCAGGGAAGGTGACAGAACCTGAATTTTCCCAAGCAAGTGTGAAACCTCTGGCAAGCGAGGAGGCAGATAATAGTAACGATTCTGGGAGCGGAAGACAGTGATTTTATTATTGGTTTGTCCTTGAAGATACCTCTGCCAGTGACAGCCCGATGAATGACACATGTTATCATTTCAGCGACTTTCCCACTTGTGTGCAAGGTGTAGGACAGCTTTGAGAGCTCTTTGAGCTGCTTGAACTGCTCCTTACCTGCTTCAGACATCTGTGTTTTTGCTGCCTCCAACAGGATCACACTTAAACTGTCCCAGATTATTTAATAGAAACAGGGAACTGCTGAACCTCAGACTTCTCTCTGTCCTACAGGGCCATCAGTGCTGCTTGGTTTCTCTGCAAGATAAATAATATATTCTCTTCTTTTTGCTGGGCTTTTTTTTGGTGTGTAATCATACTGTGCCAAACATCATGGTGTTCAAGCCAAAGTGAGGAAAATGGCGCTACCTAAGTAGGAAGCTGAACAAACACAGGGGGCAGATTTCTGTAAACACTTATGTCTCCAGTCAAAGCTTTTTATCTGAACCGGGTGAGGGGGAGACCAGAGGTAATCTTTTCTTGGAATGCCAGGTGGAAAGCAGAAGTTTGTAGTGTTGGAAGAAATGGCTCCAGCTTCTCCCTTGCTGCTACACATGCATCCATCTGAGAAAGGGCAGCGTATCTGACAGAAGTGAAAAGATTAGTCCTGGAGGAGAGTTAGCACAAAGCAGTTGGGTAGATTTATTAGGTGCAGTCTCCAGTGTGAGACCGTCGTGTGAGCTTTTGCAGTGCATGGCTGGCGCGGGAGATTTTTGTACTGTGTCTGGTACTTCTGCTTCAGGCTTGCCCATCAACTATGGGCACACAAGCTGATTGAAATAAGGCTTGCCCCTAAACAAATGGGGGGACTTTCCACCCCAGCTGCCTTGGAGGTGCTGGTCCCTGAGATGCTCCTCCCAGACTCAAGCTGGTAAAACGAAGGTTTCATTCACAAATGACCAAACGGGCCACCTCACTCCGCAGCTGCATTCCCCCCATTAACATCAGCCTATTCCCTTTCCCCTGCCTGCTGGGGAAGCTCCCCGCAGCTCTGTTGCTGCATGCCCTGCCCTTGTACAATGCATAAAATATAGGTTGCATGTTTGTGTTTGTTTTCCTGCCCCCAGCCCTCCTTCCCCCCCTCCTTCCCCTCCCCTCTCAGATGATGGATGGGCTGCAAAATGGGCACTGTGGAAGTCACATATGCTGGGGAAATTTCAGTGTGTGCCGCCGAGTGGAGATGACTTGCTGAGATTCCCCGGCAGAGCAGCGGGCCACTCTTGCTGCCATCAACCCCAACGGCTGGGGACAGGCCCCCAGCTCTCCCTGTGACCCCCCGTTAGACCCACATGCTGTCTCGGTGCTGGGGTCATGCCTGCAGTAACTGTATGTGCGAAGGACCCGAGTGCCCTGTTCGCAGCACTGCCACCACCATTAAAAGGTATGGCTGACAATAAAAATCTCCATATTAAAGGAGTGGGAAAGGCAACTGAAAAGGTAGCATTGTTATAAAATAGAGGATCCCACGTATATCCAAATGGTAATTAAAATGCAGGAGGTTTCTGGAAGCAGCTCTGTTTTCTAAACATGAATTCACTTCATGTCAAATGTACTTTCTACAGCGGTAGTGACTGTAACTCTTGCATGGAAAAGCAATTAGCACCCTTTCTGTGCACACATTTAATAGATATGCAGTGGTATTGAATACAATAGGCAGTTTTTTTCAGCAGAAGCATGTTACGTAGAGGTACTTGTCTGAACATACATGCATGCAATCAGTATTTTCTGACTGCCCCTTACCCAGAAAGTCATGCGGTCCACCCACAGTGGACTAAGACATCTCTTGGGTCCTGAGCTTTTCCGAGCTCTGTGGCTCACTGAGGAGGGCTGAACTGCTCGCCAGGGTGGCAGAGCCTGAGCTGTGCCGCTGACGTGATTTGTGGCCTTAGGAGGTCAGTTGATCTCCTGCCACTTTGGTCCCTTTTGCTGCAAAGTGGGAATGAGGGTGCTTGCCCCGTCTGTAATGCTGTGGTGGAACTTCGCTAATGCGCTCACAAATCTTCTGCTGAGAGGCCCAGCAAAAGTGCAAAAGGCAGAACTGTCTGGCTTCCATGCCCAGTGCTCCTGTGTCCCCAGACACCCTGGGGACAGAGAGAGATGTGGAAACCTGGAGGGCAGGATAGCTGGGTGCCTCAGTATCTCACCTGATGTTTGTAGAGGTCTGAACAGGCTTTCTCGGCAAGACAAGTAAGAGAAACTTCTTTGAAGGGTTTCATGGTCACACAGGGACATTTTATCTATAGCTGCACAATTGGAAGGAACTAAAAGATGGACAACATAAGATCTGTCTTGCAGAACTTGTGATTTTTACCAGCAAAGTCCCTGGTGTATTATTAGACACGTGGCCATTGTACCAGTACCCTGGGTGACCTTCATCAGCTCTTGGTAGCTGCCCCAGGAGAGACTAAGGACTGAAAGGTCCCGGACGCTGGACCGGCTCTCACCAACAGGATTTCTGCAGGGTGGAGGTAGTGCCTGTTTTGAGGCTTAGTGGGGCATCAGCCTCCAAGGCTGCATCAGCAGCATGTTTCAGTGATTCTGACGTCAGGCATCAAATGAGACAAAAGAATTTGTCACTGCAAATTAGAAATTTGTTTGAAGGCTACAAATTGCAACTAGACTCATAACATGAAAGGTATTGGCCAGCTTTCTCTTCAGTTGTTAAATGGGACTCTGTCCTTACTGGCACCTTTCTTGCTTCTGTTAGTTTCCATTTTCTTTCCCTTGCATGTCTTAATTAGGCATGTAGATGCATGTAGATGGGCAAGTGTGTCTGCAGCTGAACAGGAGCCAGGATGGCAAATGGGTTCACACAGGTGCTGAAGCCGGGATGCACACTGTGGGAGGTTCCTATTGATGCACAGTGTCTGCATATCCCTGCTTTTCTTTTTTTTTTTTACTGCTGAATTTTTCCTAGCAGTAATGCAGTATTCTTTATTATAAGCCCATCACCCACTTGTGTTGCTAGTCCTGCTTGTTTATGAAAACAGATTTCTCTGTCTGATCTCCTCCTTACTGTGAAGGTCTAGTTGTTCTTTATTTCAGTGTACAACGTGTTACTGAGTACAGCGATTCAGTAGTCTCTGTTCCGTGCCTCAGTCTTAAGGATGTTTTCAAGAAAGAGGAGAGAGAAAGAGGAATCCGAACTCCCATTCTACCTGTCTCTTGGAGAAGCCACTGGACAGCCGAGGCTATGTCTTTGAAAGCCAAGGGGCTGCTCAGGTTATGAACTTCTCAAACATTAACTCAGCATGGCTGAGCCCGGGCGGAGGGAGATGCGTGAACCCATTAATCATAGCGGGGCAGCTGCCAGCTCCCTGACTTTAATTGGGGCCTTCTAATAGTTACGCTGTTTGGAGGTTTTCTTGGTACTGCTGATAAAGGATTTCGTTCCTCTCTCCTGAGGCCACGCAGAGACAGCAGAGGTGTGAGCTTAATTCAAGGCTGCTGAGTGACTTGCAGCTACTGAGGGAAATTATGTTTCAGCATTGTTTTCCTTCTGAAATTGCTGCCTCGGCAGCATCTCGAGGAGTTTTGCATATTTGTGCCTTTAAATTTCCTGTTCCTCAGACTGCTCTATCTTCACAGTTTCCAGTCATTGCGTTTTTATCAAAGATCTCCATGGAAGTAAACAGTCTTGGAGGGTGCATTGTTCCAATATCCAATAGAGGAAGCGGGAGTGGAAGCGTTCCTTAATAAAGGGGGGAGGGGAGATTGGAAAGTATGCTATTGCCGGCGTAATAGGTTGAAAAATCATTCATCTGAACTCAGATTATGTCCCAAATGATAGACTTTAAAAGATTATTATGCTTAAAAGAGCCCCTTTCACTCACTATGATGTGTCTGTCTAGGGACAGGCTTCGGTGCTCACTTGCAAACAAGCCACACACAGAATTGTGAATTTTCACGCCCCCATTTGCCTCTTTTCCCCCTCCCCAGCTGTCACTCATTGCCTTCTTCCCAGCAGGAAAAAGCAGGGATGTTTGTAGGAGGAGAAGACGACTTATCCCCCAGTTCTCACAAGGAGATGGTGGCCTGCTCAGGCTCCTGTGGGGTGGCGGGCAAAGTGGGTTTTCCAGAGGTAGCTTTCTTCCAGCTTCACCCGGCTGCACAACTGCAAACACAAGAGAAAGAATTTTTCCAGACACTGCCTTCTCCTTTTGCATTTAAAGTGTTGCAAACTCTTATCACCAAGAATATGCAAGACTGGAGCTGAATCTGGATGTTTATGCCAATGTACCTGCTTTATGTGGTATTGATCATCTCTTTATAATAAAGTTAATGTGAGAGTTACCTACTTCCCTCAACACGGCTTGATGCTGCTTGGCTTCTGCATCCGGTTACTTTATCAGTTCAACGTGCAGCCCTTTGTCTACACTAAATATCCTTTGTAGGTCAGCTGCCGTGCAGGGAGCCTGCATGTGTGCAGGGCTTAATTGGTCTCTCAGCTCTTTCCCATTCTCCACTTTATTTTTCTTACAGAGCTCATCCCTTTCCTCCCATTTCTCTTTCCCAGGAGAAAGGCAAGACGATGATGACGATGCATCCTCTGCTAACGGACCCTGTTGAGACAGTGATTTTGGCTGCAAGGGAGACTTTACAGGTATCTTGCACTTCACCTACCAACCTTCCTCAGTGAAAAAGGGGAAGGAAGGATCACGCACTTCCAGTGATTTGACATTTTCCCTGGCACCTTTGCTCTTCCTGCCCTAGCAATATCTGTAAATCGGCCTGGGCTTGGTTTTTACCCTGCAACCCCACAGCGTATCCCACAGTGCACAAGGCAGCGTGATCAGTATACGCTGACTTTGCAGAGTTTCAGAGCAAAGAAAGTAACCGTGAAGGTTCTTCGCTGGGGGGGTTTGTAAGGTGTTACATTATCTAGGTTTCCAAACCCTCCTGAGCTGGAAGGGATTTTTGGAAGGGGCTTAATTTCTCCTAAAAATCTCATCCTTACCTAGTACATGCTAGTTAGCAAACAATGCTACAGACTTGATGTGACATCATATGATGAAGGAGCAGGGACTTATTAGAGTCTAGGGATAATCTCCTCACTGTGTTTAGGCACCCGAACACAACTCTTACTTTCTGTGGTGCTCTTCTTGCCGTGATAATGCTAATAGATTTTCTAAATGATAATAAAGTTGATTCACATCCTGGGAAAAGTGCAGCTCAAACCTAGTTGGATATTTTTAATCTGTTTGGATTTTCAGTAGTAGAAGGAAGGGCAAACAATAAGATCTCACTTTAGGTTTAATGTCAGTGGAGGCTGTGGATGCAGTTCAAACTCTGCAAGGCTTCTGGTGGGAACGTTTCACAAAAGACACTTTCTCTCCTTTGGAACAAATGCCACCAAATAGTGGAATTTATTTCTTAATTATTTTTCCAGGGCCCCTCTGTGTCCAGCGTGCTCACAAACACTTCACATAGAGATTTGCTTCTTTGGAATGGCATGAGGGAGGACCAGCAGTGGGGATTTGCTTTCTATGTGTGGCATGGTTTGCCTCGTCTGCATGAGCTCGCTCTTGTTCCTAGGATACACTTCCCTGACTTAATTTATGGGCTTGCCTTATTATTTTTTCCCTTTGGCTGAGATCTGTTTTGACTTTCCCACTAAGCTCCTTTCTGAGCAGGGGCAAAACCAACAACACTGAATTTATTTAAGTGGAATTAAAGGGCAGTCCTTGTGCTGAGGCTGGGGCTGGGCTGCTAAAGCATGCTCAGCCTCCTGAGGTGCTAAAGAACCTCATGTTTCATTCAAAAGCCAACTGCGCTGAATAGCAGAGAGCCACTTCTAAGGACTGCAGCCGGGCTCTAACAGCAGCAGCACAGAATGAAAGATGGGGCTTTAGGAGGTGATGGGATATAAATTAAAAAGAGAAAAGAGTTGACCAACCACATTACTTTAAGGGCCCAGCCAGTTTTGTTGCCCCAGAAGCAAGGTCTGGAAGGTGATGTAGTCACTCTGCTCTGATGGTGCAATAGTCACTATTAAAAATGGGTGGGATAGTTAATGCATAGAAACATTAAAAGACATTTTCATTAACAAAAATAAAACTCGCCTTCTTCAGTTGCATTATGAATTGCAAAGAGGGATCAACTGATGGTCCTTGAAAATTCAGCCCTACTTTGTGTCTTTGCAGATATTTTTCCTGTTCACATGCATGCTGTGATTTGGTTTTCCTTGTCCTCATTTAAAATGAGAAGGAAACGGAAGCTTTCATCAGGACTATGTAGAAATGCAGAGACTGGACAAGAGAGCACAGTATAAAATGTGAGACTTTTGTGAGCATACCAAGAGTACCACCATGTAAGAGGCACATCTACCTCAGCAAAAGAAGGTGTTTCTCAGAGTGTTCAGAGCTGCTCTGGTAGCTGGTTCTTCAGTGTGACCCAATGCTACATCTCATGCAGTAGTTTGAAATTCAGATTTGGCTGGAGCAGTCTTTCAGTGCAGTGCCCGGTGTACTGGTGGGTGGAGGGAACTCTCCGTGCATGTGGGACAAGGTCTATTTCTTTTGTCCTTGTTTTTTCCCCTAGAAAAGAAGAGCCAGAGGTAGAGTTCAAGAATTTACCTTCTTTCCCTCTTAAGTGGAATTACTCTGGGATTACTGGAATCTTACTTACTTTTCCCTCTTAACTGGAATTACTCTCAAATTACTCTGGGAAACACTTTGAGGAAATGTGATTATGTCTGTTTAGCAAAATTCACTCTCTCTGCCTGATGCTGAATAAACAAGGCAACAGGTAATGTGAGTTAATGAATCTTCCAGCACTACCCTTGAAGGGCAGAGATGGCTGAGGAGATCCAGTAACTCCAGAGAGACAGAGATTTAAGATCCCTTCTCATGCCTTCAGGAGGCGGCTGCTCGATCAAAACTGAAGCTGGTTGTCGGGGAGTGGCAAAAGAGAAAGTTTTATTTCCCGCCCTGCACAACAACTGCTCTGCAGGTTGCAGTAGAGGTTCAGCCTCAGGGGTGGTTAGTCCTGCATTTTCAGCTGGCACTGGATTAACTTGAAAAACTAACAGGACCTTTATATAAATCATCTCCGGAGTATCCTGCTGGTGGTAGAGGTCCCAGAAAACTACTTTTCGTAGTGCCTTTATTACAACCGCATATGCTGTGGGTTAAAAGTTTTTGACCCTGTCAGGCGTTGGCTGTGTGCAGCTGGGCTTGTGTTTCTCTCTTCTTATTAAAAAGGTTAGAAGGGGAATGAGAGGTTTAATGTAATACATTATCTGTCTTGTAAGGAAAAAAAAATGTAGCATGGTCTCTAGAGTTTTCCCTGCATTTTCTACTTTATCTCTATTTGCCAAAGTCATTGTTGGTCCCGGGACTTTTACAAGTAGTGAAATTGAAAGCACACAAATAAGAAAGAAACCAGACAGAAAAAGAATGGCTCTTGTTGTACTAGGTGGAAGTGAATTTAAAAAGATGATGGCTGGCTACATCGCTGCTCCCTGCGGAGGAAAGCCCATTACTACATTTGACTTTAGGATGCCGAGGATGTAGTGCTGGGCACGCACGTGTCTCCTCACATGTACTTGTCGTGGTTTTGGCTGAATTTACCAAAACCGGACCGACAGATGGCCCTTCCCCCCCCCCCTTCCCCCCGCTAAAAGAGGAGAGAGGAGGAGAAAGAGATAAGGAGATTCAGAAGTTTAGAATGAACTAAACTACTTTAATGAAGAATTAATATTAAAATAAAAATAAAGAAGAAAATAATGACATAGATACAATATATACAAAACCGTATCAAGCTCCCAGGATGACAGTCACGTCACCGGCAGGCACTGGGGAAGTCCCAGACTGGACTCAGTGACGAATGGGAACTGGATTCCAGCTCTGGAGTCAGGAACACACGGATCGGGATCAAAGGCAGATGGACAGACAGAGTCCTCTCTGGACGTCGGCCATCGCAGGAAGGGGGCTGACCCTTTGATCCCTCAGCTTTTATACTGAGCATGGGGCAGATGGGATGGAATACCCCAGTTGGTCAGGTTTGGGTCACCTCTCCTGTCCACTCCTCCCCACCGATGTGACCCCTCTACGTTTTTTCCGTTTCCGACCCTCTAAGGGGGCAAATAACGAAATTGCCTGCCCTTGGTTGTTATAGCAATAAGTATAAGCAAGGGCCTCCCTGCACACCATTCCTTGGCATGGAGCACAAACATTGGGCTTATCATTCTGAGAACGAGCAGTTTTCCCCACAATATGCCGTTAATTTCAGAGAGTTAGAGGAGGCCTAGCTAGGATGTAAAGTTACAGAACAGAAAATTGGTTCGGTTTTACTTCAAACCGGGACAGTACTCCAGTTTGAATGCTGGGGATAATTATTCTTGATCATCAGCTGACAGGAGCTACATTAAAGAACCTAAAGCCAACTTTCCCGCAAGGCAGTGCCCATACCATGAACCTACGAGGTGTCACGGCTGGTGTGCAGGTGTGCCCACACAAGGCAGAGGAGTGACTTTGACACAGGCATCTGGCCTTGGTAACAGAAATGAAAATGAAGCATGAGAGGCGTCAGCACGGGCTAGCAACCAAGGTGAGGACATCGGTTTCCACACACCAGTGTTTTGCTGGACCCTGCATCAGTGTGTACTGTCTTTTTTTTTAAAGTGTCTCTTCTGGTTAGAGAGAAGCTAACACAGCTGGCAACTCCATGTCACAACCAACCCTTTGCTTCTCTAAGGAGAACTTTCTAATTGCCCTGATTAGCTGTCAGGTCAGTGGGGTGCTCAGAAATGGGTTCTGCCACAGAGATGACCCTCTTTTATCATTCCCGAGTTATCATTCCCTCCTACTGCTGCAGAGGAGTTTGTATGGGGGGCCTCTACCGGCTACACCATTGGCAGAGCTTGAGGATGAGATTTTCATGACAAAGCATCTGCTTTTTGAATCAGAAAAGGTAACGTCAGTCAGAGGACAGCAGTAGTTCGTTAGGAGCCACTGGCCAGACCAGGCTCACTTTGGGCTGGGGCTATTGTTTGGGTGTCTTTTGTGGGTTTGATTAGAAGTGATCTTGATTTCTTCATTTAGGTATTTTAGCTGGGGAGCCCTTGTTATCCTTTTTGTCCACAAATTTACCCTTTCTTACAAAAGATTTCTTTTCTCTTCACAGAAAAATTTCTACTCGGTCTCCTTCTGGTAATGAACACCACCAGAAAAGTGTCTTGAGCTATGAGCACCTGCAGGAGGAGAAGCAGCTGATGTTTCCTCCTGTTACTTCACTTTGACATGTCTTGTTCTCCTAGATAATGGGATTTTTTTTCCCACATACTTCTCCTCCAAGTATTCACTGCTTGTCAGACCTAATGATTTATTTACTCATCAACCTTTTTTAGGTTGACAAATATCCTGCACAGATAAGGCACTGGCCTTTGAAAATATGGTGCCAGTAATTAAAATGAAGAATGCATTACAGTAAAATGTAGAAATATGGGTCTAAAAGCCACACTGGTATTTTTAGTGATGGGAGTAATTGAGGATTTCAGTTTAATAATTCAGTACAGCTGAGTTTAATAAATGGTATGAGGTAGAAATGGTCTTTCAAGAAGAAGGATTTCAGGGGTATAGTTAACAACTTAATTTAGTATATCCTTAAAGATGCTGCAGGGATTACTGTATAATAACTCAGCAGGGTCCTACAATTTCTGAGCCTGTTTTGTGAAAACAGGAACATGCATCCTGAGTGAAGATTATGCAAAGTGAGGGGATCTGTCTGAGAGGAAGCCGGAAAGCCTGGAAATCCCAGCCCTGGTGCTTGTTCCTGCCATAGTGTGCAGTGAGTCACTTTGCATCCCTGTCAGTTTGTGCCCAGGCTGCAGCAGAGGGGAGGCACAGGAGGCTGCAGGGAGGACCTGCCCGACCATGAGGTCCCATGATGAAGTGCCTGTTCGTGCCACAAGCTCTCAGGGTGGTCCTGAAGGGAATCGTCTCCTTGTTTCTCAAGGGTAAGTCGGTACAGAGGGCAGGGGAGGAAAACACCAATGCATGGGTGAAATATGGCAGGCCAGGGAGCAGTCCCACCTACTGTCTCCCACAGTTGGTAGAGGGACCTCTCCCCAGGTGCAAAGCTCTGGGTGGTGCAGTGGTTGTGATCACTTTTATATTCCATGCTCCATCTCCCAAAAGCCTCGGGAGGTTCCAGACCAGCTTCTCCACTTTTTGAACAGGTTTTAGGACATTAGAACACCTTTAAAATTAAAGGTCCACACGTTCATTAGAGTCCAGTCTTGCAAATCTTATTTGCAAACACTGTGAACAGGCAGCTTCCTACATATGGTCCCTTGGGGTTCATGACCTCGCTGTCTTTGCAAGTGCTGTGCCAGAGAGCATTTTCAGGTTGGACCCCTTAATTCTCATCAAGTCCTGCTCACACAGGACCTCTCACCATGTGGACGCTGTGAGCTTCATCTCTTTAAGTTCCTTGGCTCAGTAAAACTATTTGAAGGATTAGCTCTGTGTAGCCAGCAGAGCCACTTGTCAGGACAGTTTGTTGGGTATCCCTTTAAGCATCATGGATACGTTTGATGAGAACTTTGGATGGAAGGGATGCCATCCACAGGGACCTGGACAGGGTGGAGAGGTGGGCCCGTGCAAAACTCATGAAGTTCAGCCAGGCCAAGTGCAAGGTCCTGCACCTGGGTCACAGCAATCCCAGGCACAAATACTGGGCAGAGAACAGCTGGAGAGCAGCCCTGAGGAGAAGGACTTGGGGGTGTTGGTGGATGAGAAGCTCAACAGGAGCCGGTGATGTGGGCTCTCAGCCCAGAAAGACAACCTCATCCTGGGCTGCATCAAAAGAAGCATGGCCAGCAGGGTGAGGGAGGTGATTCTGCCCCTCTGCTCCGCACTCATAAGACCCCAACTGGAGTACTGTGTCCTGCTTTGGAGTCCCCAACATAAGAAGGACATGGACCTGTTGGAGTGAGTCCAGAGGAGGGTCACAAAGATGATCAGAGCGCTGGAGCCCCTCTGCTGTGAGGACAGGCTGAGACGGTTGGGGTGTTCAGCCTGGAAAAGAGAAGGCTCCGGGGAGACCTTAGAGCAGCCTTCCAGTCCCTAAAGGGGGCTCCAGGAAAGCTGGGGAGGGACTCTTGGTCAGAAAGCGGAGCCATAGGACAAGGGGTAACAGTTTTAAACTGAAAGAGGGGAGATTGAGATGAGACCTGGGGAAGAAATTCTTTGCTGTGGGGGTGGTGAGAGCCTGGCCCAGGTTGCCCAGAGAAGCTGTGGCTGCCCCATCCCTGGAGGGGTTGAAGGCCAGGTTGGAGGGGGATTGGAGCAACCTGGTGTGGTGGGAGGTGTCCCTGCCCAGGGCAGGGGGTGGGACTGGATGGTCTTTAAGGTCCCTTCCAACCCAAACCATTCTATGATTCTATGATTCTATAACTTTTTATTATTAAAAGACTAGGCCTGATAAATTATGGTGTTCTCCATTTAAGGTGTGAGGTCAAGCGGCGCAGAGCTGTGGGTAGGGGACAGGTTTATAATCTTCCATTCATCTACAGGATAGCTTTGCTTTGGTGCTGTCCTCTGAAAACGGGAAAGATGCTACTACCCTTCTCCCCTGCAAGGATGCTCATTCAGGGTTATAAAGCAAACTGGAAATCCAAAGCACTTGGGAAATTTCCATCAACTGTTTTTTTTCATGGCCCCCAGGAACATGGTATGTCATGCTGCCAGGCGTAAGGCCTGTGGCATTCCTTTAGTGCCCCTCTCTACCCAGATTTGTCCCCGTGTGTGTGAAATCAGCTGTGATTTCTAGCTCCCCTCGACTGTTTAGATGCCCGTATCGTCTGGCTGCCTCCCTCTTCGAGGCCAAAACATGTCAGCAGGTCTCCTCAGGCACAGACCTGAGGGTTCTTGTGTTTCTGCCCTCTGGTCTTAATTTTTTGCTACTTCTAACTGCAGTAGCCCCGAAAGAGCTGCACGTGTTGTGCAGCAGCAGAACTGCGTGGCCCAGGCAGCTCCTCCATGCCCCGCGCTGGCTGCAGGGCCCCTCAGCTGCCTGGGCACTGCTCCTGAGATACCCTCCGCTTCCATGGGCCTGGTTCGTGTCTCCCCACAAGAGCTGCCTTCCCCGGTAACCATGAGCTGTCATCCTGTGTGAAGAGGCTCTGCAGATAATAACCATGCCACGATCAGAAGCTGGCCCCAGACCAGCCTTTTGACTCCCCTGCCAAAAGGTAAAAACATCTGTCAGCTAGATTCAGCCCAAATCCCCACTCAGCAAGATGCCTTAAGCACACGAACAGTCCTCTGGGCTTCTTCCTGCTCTAGTGCTGGTGTCGATAGGGTTAAACTCAGCTGCTTTAGCTTGTTACACTCCGAAACTGGAAAAGCCTTATTTCCTGTCTGTATGTTAGGTGGGTGTGTTACACTGCAGACGTATATTACAGCTGGAATGCATGTGTTGTGTGGAATGTACTGCCGCCACTTTGCAAGGATGATTATACATATGGAAATTATTCAGGCTTTCTCCCATTTGTTCATGGTGTACCTTGCTCATAGCCCGAACTTCCTGTTGGCAGTGATGGATGAGCGTGACCAAGCTCTCTGGCCACCCTTTGAAGTCATGGAGTGATTAATTGGTGACCACACAAGCGGTCAATTGGTTTGAATATAAGGTACAGTTTAACAACTTTCTGTACTTCTGTTTCTCATTTCAGTCTCTAGGATAACCTGAAATTACATGGGAATGTGGAGGGAGACAGTTACGGTCACTCAGGTAGTAAGATCAATGAAAGCAGTGATGGGCAGAAGAGAGCAAAACCAGGTCCTGAATCTTTTAGGGAGAATCTTCCCCTCTCTCCTTGCATTACCGGGTTCAGTCACAGACTGCTGGGTGTATTGGTGTTTGGTGGGTTTGGTTGTTTTTTAATCATCTGCCCAATTCTGATAGATTCCTCATTAGCTTTCTGACATCATGACAAATTTCTAAGCAAATGATGTTTTCAATCCGGGATCAAACATCTCAGGTTCCTCTAAATCAAAATTTGCCTAACACCAAAGACTACAATCTAGAAACTCTCTATAAAATTATAATCAGTAATCAGTAAAGAGGCGTGGCAGTATTCTTAGGGGGAGTTTCTGATCTTTTTTACAGTTTAATACTGCCTAGGACACCTGATAAACGGGAAGCAGCAAGTACATTAAATACGGTGCAATGCCCGATGCTGAGCAGGCCAGGGGCTCTGGTTTAGTCATTTTATCTGTTTAAATCCCATGATATTTCCCCTGATTGCTACAGCAAGTACCCGTAGGCTGCGCAGTGCCATCCTAGTCCTCGAGCGTGAAAATCACCCTGTTTCCATTTAGTTCCTAGACCGTGCTGCTTGGGTGTCAGTGCATTATTCAGATTTGGACTGAATTGTTTTGATGTGACCTGGCCCACATTGCTCTGCTTGTCGAAATATTGAACAAGCCTTTATCGGGGCGGCAGGTGACAGCCTCGAGTGCCCCGGTCTCCTGCTCTCAGGACCAACAACCAGGTTGTGCTGTTAAGGCTATTGCTGGTATCGTGGGAGCTCTGACCCCAGCCCCGGTGCGCTGGAGCTGTGCGGGGACAGGACAGGGCTGAGCGCTGCCCCTGGGGGTCCTCAGCCGGGGCTCCGCGCAGTGGGGCTCCCTCAGAAAAACAGTGATGCCACTTTTTAAATGGAACTATCTATACCCTCTCATTCACGTGTGGCAATAGTGAGCTTGGCCACGCGAATACTTCTGGCCCACAGATGGCACACAACTCTGTTTAGGCATACGGACCTTAACCATCCCGTTATACCAGCGCGGCCTTCCACATACCTACATGTATTTTTGTCTCTTTGCCCAAAACAGCATTTCTGCTAAATATTGCCACTGAAAAACCACCTTCAACTTGCAAGCGTGCATGGAACAGAAATGCTGCAGGGGAGATTTTCCCCACTTCTGTGCAGCTATTCTGAGCCGCTCTGCTCACCTTCTGAGACTGTTGATTTGAACTCCAATTAATTTCTGTAAAGACCACAAATCAAATCCTGTCATAACGAGAGAACACGGTGCGATATCATTATTGCTTACCTCTGAATGAACCTGAAAAGCAAGGTGATCAATCCAGACATAATTGCCAGTGTCACCAATTAATTGTTCCTGGGCGACTGAGGGCCTCTTCCACTGGCAGCCTGTCAGTCTGAGAAAAAGCAACGCAATGTGGCAGCCCTTTGGGTAGGATGAAAACACCCTTTTGAGGAAATGTCGGATATTAGCAATAGGCTGTTCTTCCAAGATTTTGCTGCACATTTCTGATTTCACCATGAGCAGATGGAGATGCCCTGTGCAGTCTGTACCTGCCTGGGTATGGCCAGGATCAACCAGTCTTGGCTAAGCCCTACTTCAGCCATATGCCTATGCAGGTACTTAGAGTAAAGCATGAACTTAAGTCCCACTGAATTCAAAATTAGGCACATATTTAAGGGCTTTATTTAAAAATTACCCCAGTAAACCCCCTCCTTGCTCAGTTCTTAATCACATAAGTTGCATGGGAAAGCAATCACATCGAAGCAGCGTCTGGGCTGCTAGAAAATTAACACATGAAGAACATAGTATATTATTTGTAGAAGTGTCCTGGTTCCGGCAGGGATAGGGTTAATTCTCCCCAGGATCCAGCAGGGACACAGGTATCCCATCCCATGGGAGCCATGCCCAGGGGTAGCTGGAGCTGGCCGGGGGAGGGGAGGGACAGGAAGCCCCCAGGGGGAGCGGAGCGGGCTGGGGCATCCCGGGTGCGGTCAGCAAGGGGTGGTATCGTGCTCGTGGTTGTATATTCCTCTCTCAGTGTTATTGTTGTTGTTGTTTCTTGTTCCTTTTAATGTTCTGTTAAATTGCCTTTGTCTCAACCCACGAGGTTTTTGCCTTTTTCTTCCCATTCTCCCCTCATGGCCGCTGTGGCGGTGGGGGCTCTGGTCTGAGCCAGTGGCTGTCCCCTGGTTCTTTGATGCCCTCTGAGGCCAAACCACGACAAGAAACTTTTAAAATATTTTTTCCACTTTTTAGAATGAGGGCTGGCCTTAGTAACCATGAAGTTAATTCCAGCTAATTGGAGTTGATTCCAGCATTGATCTCTGTGAGCCCCTGTGTCTCCATCTGTAAAATGGAACCAAGAGCATAAGGGGCTTTTGAGGAAAGTGGTTTCACAGTGACCTGTGTTACTCTCTGTAAGCTTTTGGGTTGATTTCACGTTTAACTTTTTTCCATCCTTCCATCTGCTGAACACAAATCATTCGTGCCTAAGGTTTACAGAGTGAAGGTCACTTTTTTATAACATGACTGTTTACAAAACCCCTCAGATTATGTTGTGCGGCTTCAGTTTAAATGTAGTTCCCAGCTAACTAGTCTGGTAAAGTATCTATATTTGCAAACAAGGAATAACTATCATATTATCCCAGCAGAGATCAGCAAAGGAATTTGGGGAATGGAAATGTTGATAATTGTAGTTCCTGTGCTATAGTTAGCTGGAGCAGACAGACGGCTGCCCTGAAGCAGACCTCTGTTGGTGCCGAGAGGTTTATACATGGGACAGAAGGCAGTAGATCTGATTGCAGGATGAAAGGCCAGATTCTGATGTCCCACCTCATTTTATTCAGTCTTTTCTCAGTTAAAGTTGTCATGGGGCATTTCCCAAAGAAAGACAAGATTTCCAGGAATTTTAAGTAGATGGAGACCAGGACATTTAATTTGTTTTCTGAGAGGGGGTGTAATTCTTCTTTGCTTTTTTTTTTGTTTTTCTTATTTCTTAACCTGTGCCTGAGTTGCTAACTAACCAATATCGGTGAGGTAAGGCCTGGCTCAACAGGTATTCCTCTGCGTGCATTTAGGTGCTTTTGGTATTTGGAAGAACTATGTGTTTTTAACACTTGCCATTCCTCCGGCTTGGAAAGAAAAAGATGAGCTTGTTCCTCTTTAAAAACAACCCCACCACCACTACCACCAGCGCCTCAAACCTGATGATAGTTACCATTTTGGCTTTGTTTGTACTGAGCTTTTATTTCATAAGATAGATTTTACAAAGCATAGGATGAGCTGCATGTCCCGGATGAGGAATGGTAGTGTGCCACTTCAGTTAGACTGCATTTTCAGAAGGATGTAAAGGGCCCATCAAACTGAAGTATTAGCAACAGCAGCGTTATTTTTAGTGGACTTACAGACTCTTGAGGGTAAAACAAGGTTTTTCCTAGAAATTACTTCAAAAAACTGTGAATCCTGGCTCTTTTTCCCCAACCCCTGTTTTCGGGCTCTGTGCTGAGAACCTGCATGCTGCTGGTGGCTGCAGGCTGCTTGTCCAGAGAACATCTTGCTTTGCTTTCTGAACTCATCAGGCACTTTCTCTGCCACTAGTGTGAAGTCAAAGACTCATCTGTGCAGGGAGGCAATGAGCGAAAGATGCCAGCAGTCAGTCATAATGGCAGAGGTAGAAACAGGGAGAAATACTGCTTGAATAGACATAGTGACAAGCTTTCAATGTGGCCTAAACGCTGCTGCCCCCATCACAGCCAGTCTCATGTGGCTTTTGCTCTTGCAGTCCGAGTGTAGACCCTAACCTCTGCAAGACCAAGAGGTTTGTCTCAACCTGATGCTCCTTAATTATCTGTTTTATTGGAAGGCAAAAAAAGAGTGTGTTGTACATCAACTTTATACTGTCTTTCCTATAGCAGAGGAAGAGAGGCTCTCGTTCACTCCCCAGGGCATCTGGAGCAGCCTCACCGGTGTTGATAGCATGTGAGGAGTTTGCGGGGAGCAAGCTCAGTGCCCTCAGGTGAAGCTCTGGACCCCAAACTGCAGCACTCATTCCAGCCTGTACTTGTGCTTCCAGGCATTCCTCTGCTTCCCCTCCTCTCTCTCCCTTCCTTGCCAGGCTTCGGGTTTAAATGCAATAGGAACTGACACTCTCCTGATGGCCACATCAAATCTCTTTAAGGCACTGGAAGCTGAACACTGGCTGAGAGGGCTCCCCTGGCTGACAGCCTTTACCCCCTTCTTTCATTAAGCCTTAAATAATGAAACCTTCCAGGAAAACAAAGCTGCTTAAGGATGTACAGCATTCCTTTTTTCCTCTTTCCTTAGAAGGCATTTCATCATGCAACTTTCTGGGGAAGTTGATTTAATTATACAAATGTAAGGTGCTACTTATCACTTGATACTTCTCTAGCCTTTATACACAGAGTCAGACTCAAAGCAGGGAATTAATTGGAGCCGACGTGTGCACATGTAGTACCCTATTTGCCACTAAGTTGGTGAAAACCAAAACCAATACGGTGGTGCTTCACCCACCCATTCCTGTAGAGCAAGGCAGGCAGGAAGGTGGCACAGATAAAGGCTCCTTCCTCTGTGTGGTTGTGATTTCTGGTGACTTTCTGCATATTTGCAGTGAACACGAAGTTAGTTGGGTTTCTGAGGCTATGAAATACTTTGCACTGAGAGGGGTGAACATGGGCTGATGAAGAAACATAGTGCTGTGAAAAGATGCCCCAAGCAAACACAACAACACTTTACCCGAAGCAGCAGCATAGCTGAACCCTGTTCGTACCCTGGTGTGCCGGAAGGGGAGAGGAGATAGGAGACAAGGCTCAGCAGATGCCTTCCCACAGTGCCCAGCCTGCCACGGAGAGCGGTACAGGGAGATCACAGACAGCCCCGGCACTCATCTTCCCCCGACATCAACCCCTGCTGTAGAGCAGGAGGCAGGGACGGTTTTGCTTCCCAGCTCATCACTGCCCAACAACTTCTGTCCCAAGTAGAGCAATGGGTCTGCTGGGGCAGCATCCTGCCAGCAGGACCCGCAGCTCCGGCTGCTTTGGAGGAAGATGCAGCTTCCTCAAGGGGACATTTTTCCTGCCTCCGCCTTGTGGGCACCTTGAAGCCCTGAAGCCTGAGAGCTGATGAACCTTGTAATTTTATCTCAGGTGGCAGATGTGCAGATACTGTTCTGAATCACCTAGATGCTGGATCTTTGTTTAAAACTTGTCTGCGTGCTTTACCTCCCTAATAGCTGATGGCTCTTACAGGTCACAGAGATCATCTGCTACAGCAATACTGAACCCGTGTCCCTGGTGCCTCCAGTGCGTCTCCTGCAGCCTGGCAGTAGCTCTCCTCCCATCTGCTGTTTGCGAGGCAGGCAGAGAGCTGATCACGGGAGGCTGCGAGGGAGAACAACGCCAGGCAGAGGAGTCATGCTTGCCTCCACTTCTGTTACAGCCAAGAAGGAAGAGAAACATGCTCCTTCCCCTCAGGCAGCCGGAGGAAAAAAAGAAACCACAGAGGACCACAAAACCATCACAGGACAACATCTGCCAGAGCTGTGCACCGCCTCTAGCCAGCCAGGACACAAGCCTGTGAAAATAACTCTGTGTGGCAACTTTGCATCAGTTGTTCTGTGGTTTGCTTTCACATGAGAGGAATTAAATGGAAGCCGACACAAGATCAGAGCCAACAGAATTATGTTTTCAAAGGCAAAAAAATAAATCCTGCAGAACATCTCACAGACACGTCCCTTCTCACACGGTTCACACCCCACACGGTGCTCTCCCTCTACCAGGCAAGCAGGAGAGCCTGAGAGCAACCTTTATGCACCTGGGGCAGCTCATTTCATTAAGTCCAGTTGAGGAAAGCTTTTCTTGGGCTATGATTTTTCAGGTCCTTTATTTCTCTTCAAAGTCTTATTTAAAAAAAAAATAAAATCCAAAGTTTTTATTTCTCTTTAGAGCCTTCTCAGTTTAAAATAAACGTTCAGCCTGATCCTCGCAAGAAGCAGGCCAGATCAGCAGCTGAGGAAGAAAACCACGGGAACCTGCTTTCCCAGCCTATACCTGTTACCGGTATGTGATTGTTTCTTTTGGAGAGATCTGGAAACCAAGCCCTGGAGAGGGTTTTCTAAAGGCTGGTGGATCATGTATTTCTACAGCTTGGAAAACTGTCAAAAATAGAAGTGGGGATTATCCATTGCTCTGAAGGATAAATATAGAAATAATATAAACAAATACACCTTCTCAGAATAAACTTTTGCCTTTTGGCCCTTAACTGCCCATCAGGAAAGAAGGAAAAAATTAATAGAGGTCCTACTCTTGGAAAGTTGAAATGAGGTTTGGACCTACAACAAAAAAGATGTGGTGATGCCAGAGGTGTCTGAAAGAAAACCTTTGATCTTTAACACCAAAAAATTAATAGAAGCTGACCACTTCTCTCCTAACAGCAATATTTCTACAAGCCAGCAGCAAGAAGACTACTATAAACACCTGCCTTTAAGAGCTGGCTCACAAGTACCTTAGTTCTCCAGGCTTGTGCTCTTCTGTCTGAATTTGTAGCCGAGGGAAAGGGATGCACCTCTTCACCTGTCCTTTCAGTGCTCAGTCATCTAATGCATAAGTAAATCTGTGTTATGGCTGTTAATTTTGGAATATAACACTCCCTTGCAACTGTAGCGTTGTGCCTGTGTCAGAGCAGCTTTTCATCACAACTAAACGAGGCCTGCTCTTTACTAAATGTAACTGTACCTGCTGTTAGAGGGGTTAAATTGTAATATGGTCTAGCGACTCTACAACACCCCACTCTTTGGGGTTGTTGGTGGACAGCCGGCTGAACATGAGCCAGCAGTGTGCCCAGGTGGCCAAGAAGGCCAACGGCATCCTGGCCTGTGTCAGGAACAGCGTGGCCAGCAGGAGCAGGGCAGTGATGGTGCCTCTGTACTGGGCACTGGTGAGGCCTCACCTCGAGTGCTGTGTTCAGTTCTGGGCCCCTCACTACAGGAAGGACATTGAGCTGCTGGAGCGTGTCCAGAGGAGAGCCACCAAGCTGGTGAGGGGTCTGGAGAACAAGTCCTATGAGGAGAGGCTGAGGGAACTGGGCATGTTTAGTTTGGAGAAGAGGAGGCTGAGGGGAGACCTCATTGCCCTCTACAACTCCCTGAAAGGAGGGTGTAGAGCGGTGGGTGTTGGCCTCTTCTCCCAAGGGAATAATGACAGGAGCAGAGGAAATGGTCTGAAGTTGGGGCAGGGGAGGTTTAGATTAGATATTAGGAAGAATTACTTTACTGAGAGGGTGGTCAGGCCCTGGAACAGCCTGCCCAGGGAGGTGGTGGAGTCGCCATCCCTGGAGGTATTTAAGGAACGTGTAGACATGGCACTTCAGGGCATGCTCTAGTGCCCGAGATTGTGGGGGTCTTTTGTGTGTGTGTGTGTGTGTGTGGTTGGACTCGGTGAGCTCAGAGGTCCCTTCCAACCATGAAGATTCTGTGATATAACCTGTAGCAGAGAGAAGAGGTGGCATCTGACTGGGCTCCTGCTTTTGCTTGGTATCTCCTTTCCAGGGCACATTCAAACTGCACCCAAAGGCTGCCAGGCAGCTCTGGAAGCTCTCCTAAGGCAAACTGCAGCCTGTGTGGCAGCTGTAATTCTGCAAAAGCCAGGGTACACAGCATGCACGATTCCTTGGTGAATAAATCCACAATCTTTCAGCTTTTCCCAAGACTAAAGGAAAGCTTCTGCAATGCTGAGAAGGAGGAGGACCTGAGACAGGAGCAGGTTAAGGCAATATTAAATAGCAGGTCCTACTCTTCGAAAGTTGAAATGAGATTTGGACCTACAACAGAAAAGATGTGGTGATGCCAGAGGTGTCTGAAAGAAAACCTTTGGTCTTTAACAGCAGTGCTCAGTGGCTGCCATCCTCCTGGGTTACCTAACACAGGCTTCTACATTTCAGCTGGGAGGCTTTTGAAGCAGCTACTTGTTTGCAGATGGATGTAACCCAAACTGTAAAATCCTGACCCGCTGCAGGCTCAGCTCTTATGTGAGCCCCGAGGTGCACGGTCTGCAGGACCCACAGTGCCAACGTGTGCGGCGGGGCTGTCTGCAAAATGGAGGAGCACATGCTGGTGGTGCCTCCTCTTCTCTGTCTAATTCTTCTCTTATAGTCCCTTTCCTGGGGCAGGGCTGAATTGAGATGAGCTTCTTCCACCGCTTTGGAGGGTCTGACCTGCCCACCTGTAAGATGAATGCTGTAAGTGCACGCTGTGGGGCATTTCAGTGCAGTTACTGAAGCTTTGTGCTCCTTTTTGTGCTCTCTCTTTTGGGTCAGGCTGTGCATCTCTGGCAGTACCAAGATGCTGTGTTCAGAGCTGCTACCCTTATTCTTTTGGGAGCTGTAGTCCAAAATGTGGTTTTGGAATTGATTTTGTTTGTTTGTATTATCCCTACGAGGTTGTCTGATAGTGGACCCATAGAGAAAGAGACCCTGGATTCAGGGAGGCAGCTTGGGTGGATGGGGCAATGTGTTTTGGCTACAGGACAGGAATTCAGGGTCTTAGCAGCTGGTTGAGTGCCTAAACCAGGCTAAAACACCCCATGAAGATGAGGGGAGCAGGGCTGGGATCCTGCTTGGGATCACATGCATGCCTAGATCCTCCTGTTCCCAGAGCTGCCAATTATTTAATCCTCTATGGACTAAGACTTGAAAAGATTTTGTTCGACCTCCTCTGAATGGGAAACGCTCCTGAAGGGGTACAACAGAAACAAAATCAAGTTCAAAGAAACACAGGAATATGGCTTTTTGGATTTGGGATTAGACTGCATGGATTTATAAGGATGTATCTGACCCTGCTATTTGATCATTACCATGTTGCAATGAGAGGTGAAAAGCACCTGGCTGTGGTCACCTTTTCCTCCTGAAGCACTGGGGGGCTCCCAGCAGCGTGTTGGGAGAGAGACCACAGCAAAAGAGATCTCAGCCTTTTCAACCTGGACCCAGCAGGGTTTAAATGCAAATATTGTGCTTTAAAACTTTAAATTCCTTTATACTTTGGGAAGATCCAAATTTGAATGTTGTTCTTCAAGCCCCTGATGGTGCTCCAGTGGTCTGAGTGAGCTTAAACAAAAAAATACCCAAACAGATTTCAAAGAGCAGCGGTACTGAGCAGACCTTGTACGCAGTGGGTGGCTTCGTCTTTTCTGTACAGCCAAATGTCAGAACCGCAGGCAAAAATACTTATCTCTGTACAGTACATGAAAAGGCCGTGAGAAGTCATGGCTTCCCCTTGCGGCTGCTCTGTTCAGCAGCTCTGGGGAGGGTAAACTCCCTCCATGTGCAGATGCCCCAGCTCAGGCCATTGAGAGACAGTCATCCCTCAGAATATTATATCCCTCCTGCAAAATTGCATTGTTAACTAATACCAGCTGAGATCTTTCCACAGGGAAGTAAATAAATAAGGGCCCTTCCACCCCCATCCTTCCATCTACCCCCACCCTCCCCAGCTTGTTACAGAAAAACCACCCACGATGTGTTTGAGAGGAAAAAAACCCAACAAGCTCCCTGATGTGCAAATCCAAATAAATTGAAAATGATGAATTCCTCCCTCTTGAGGTATATTGCAAGCAAGGGCTTTGTCTTCCAGCCTTAAAAAAGGCAGTGTCTTTCTTTAGAGCAGGTCTGGCTCCTGGTGGCAGAGGGGTTACGGCAAGGAACAAGGGGGTGACAGCGAAGCAGCCTGGCTGTGGGGTCCCTCTCTGCAGCAGAGGGACATGCAGGGGACGCTGCCGTGGTTCAGGCTGGGGGCTCAGAGCTGCCTGCGCCCACACCCAAGGAGTGCTGCAGCCAGGAGGGCAACGGTGAACACCCAGTGTCACCGCAGTCTTGCCCTGGTGCTAATGTGAATTTATAGTCTGAACCAGTTCCAAAGCCCTGTTTGCTATTAGCAGCTGGGTCCTGCGGGGCACCACTGTGTGTGTGGCCCTGGAGAAATGTGCCAGCAGATGGTTCCTGTCCCCAGGAGCCATGTGGCAAAGAGGCAAAACATCCCAGAGGAGGCAAAAACATCCTCTGTATTTCTAAGTGGGGAAACTGAGGCATGAAGCAGCAGCCACTGCAAAAATGTCAGAAATAAGTCCTCTGCGTCCGCGGAAGTATTCCATACAGTATTCAGGAGGCGGGGAGCACAGCTGTGGCAGGAGGTAGGCTTTGGGAAGCAGCAGCACCGTCGCCCCGTGCCTGGCTCTTACAGCGGTCGGTTTTGGTACACAGCAGCTGGGAGGTATTTGGGTTTAGTCCTTCTGCCTCGGGTCTGGATGTGGCCCCAGAGGTTTCCCTGAGTCCACTGCAACCTCTTTGCTGGTGACTGTGGGGAGGTTGGGTCCCCACTCTGTGCAGGGAGGTGGCAAGGGAGCTGAGGCCTCGTGCTTGGGCTTCAAGAGTCCACACCATGTGTGAACCACAGAACTTCCCCACATTGCTCCCTGCCATCATGCTGGCATCTCCTCCATCAGTCTTGCTGGAAAGATTCTGAGAAAAGGGCAAGGCAGAAAATGTAGCTGGCACTTACCCTCTCCATTAAAGTACCAAGCAATCCTTTGAACCTCTCTAGGGCTGAAGGGAAAAAAAACAGGTGAGGTATGTTAATGTGTCCTGACGGATCTCTAGTGGGAGGCAGAAAAAGCAGGGAGACCCTTCCTGGCAAGGAGAGCCGGCTGCCTGCTCACCTGAAAGCATGGAAGCGAAGTGAAGGATGCTGCTGGTCCTGCTGAGGGAGGTATGGCCATGCCGGAGTGCTCCAAGCCCTGGGAGAGCAGGGAGGTGGAACCGGCAGGGTCAGGCAAGGGTAGCTCTACCTGCACTCAGAGGGTGCTGCTCTGATGGATACCAGCTCCCTCTGGTACAGTGGGACTCCTTTCATTTCTAAAGTTGCAGTTATTAGTCACCAAACCTAAGGGCATTTCATGTCCGATTCCGATTTCCCGCCCTGGCTACTGATCCACACCGTAATCACTTTGTTTTTTCCCAGGGCCAGGCAAGAAATAGACTGGAAATGAGTCAAGAGCTGGGGTCAAATGAGGAAGAAGTATGATCCCCCAAGGAAAAACATTTCTCAGATAATGAAATGTGAACCCAAATGGCAGGGAGGGGATAAGGACCAGCAAGCCACCGACCAGTATTCATTAAACCTCTGAGTACTCTGAAGTATAATGAGGGCCACAGCGGTCCTGGCCAAGAGCCACAGCGTGGGGCAAAGGGGCCAGGGCGGTGCGGTGGGACAATCGGAGGCATCAGGGTCATGCGTCTGCCCATTTCTTGTGTTCCCACGTTCCTGTTAATTTCTCTCCTGCTTTAAGAAGAGGTAAGGCAGGAGAAAAGATGCACAGATGCTTTTTCCTGGCAGGAATTGCAGTGCCACTCTAGTTTGCCATAGGCAGTGTCACAGGGCCGGGGGGATGAAATCCCAAAGCTCCAGACCCTGCTGGCAGGAAAAAGGGACATGGGGCATTTCCTGCCCAGTGTCTGTCGAGTACAGGGTACCTTTCACAGCTACTCTGGCAGGGCTCTGACAGCTGCATTTATCACATGCCAGGGTTCAAAATTAAAACGTGTGGCTCGTTTTATGGTCAGGAGTAACCTGTTGATCAGCACTGCACCCTGTAAGTACTGCGTCCCCTCTCCTAACAGGGAGACCAGCAGTAACTGGTCTCTTAGTCTTTTTGGAGATAGAGTAAGTCATGAGATTAATTTCCTTTCCTTTCTTTCTTTCTTTTTTTTTTGTCAGCAATGAAGTATATTAAATACACCGTAAGCAAAAGCCCTCATGCTACCTAAGAAAATATATTCATTTAGGGAGCTGTGTCTTGCCAGCTGGTTTCCAGCATCTGTGTTTACCACTGGCTGATTCTTTGTAGGCATAGAGACAGGTCATGGGCACTGGCAAATCACTTGAGCTCTACGGGAGAGCTTTCTTCCTAAATAAAAAGTGTTTTCAGATATTTGAAGTCAGTGGGAACTTACTGTCCTCCCTGAAACATGGAGGATGCTGGTTGTCGAGCCAGGGGCATTGCTGGAGTGACAGCAGGGACCCAGAGTGTCACCTTGCGTTAGACCCACACCTGCATTTGGACTTCCCCACTAATCTGTTTAATCCACTGAGATATCGGCTTGCTCCCACCTCCTGTCTAGCCTTTGTACTGCTCTGGTGGCTTTCCCAGTGTCTCTGGGGGAGTGGGGTTCAGCACATCCCAGGGTAATCGGGCCCTGGGGTGGGAGAGCCATGCTGCTGCTCACAGCTTCAGGAGATCGTGCCGTTCTGCAAGACCAGGGTGAGCAACGGGGAATTACGAGGATACCAAGGAGCTACCAAGACATATGTGTGGCAAAACCCACATCCCTGCTGGTTGGGAGTGAAGCAGGGATCAAAGGAGGGTCCTGCCAATCTAAGCCCTGCCTCCTGCAGGCAGAAGGGCCGTGCAGCACAACCCATCATACTGGCAGCCACCAGCTTACAAGGGTATGGGAGAACTCATTGGCAACACTAAAGGATGCAGAGTAAACCCTTCCCATACCTTTCTGTTCTGGATTGTGTGGGAATATTGGCAGAGACAGAAATAATACATAAGGCAACTGACAGCTTCCACAAAAAAACCCACACGATAAATAGATTTCCAAGTAAAAAAAGTACATTTCCATGGCTTCTTCCCCATCTGCAGAGCAGACAAGACAAATATGGCCTAGTTTTCACAGATGTTGGGCACCCATGAATCCCACTAGCTCTAGCAGGTGCTGCAGATGCTCGGTTCCTCTGGAAAACAGACACCAGATCATAAATATCTCTCTCTACCTGTGTCATCCTCAAACTTTTAATTAAAACTCTGGCTTTTATTGTTTCTTGGGCCTGGAAACTAATTGTCATTAATATAGTTTTAAGCTCTGTTGCTCAGATCATTTTGTACTTCAGGTGTGTGGTGTGATCAGAAATCTGGAGCAGACTGTATCCCTGCTGTCTTAAGGGAAAAAAAGAATCCATTTTTGGAATTCACTTTGCAAGAGTTGTGAGCGTTGCTAAGCTCAGCACTGCCGCAGCTCCACTACGGCGGCGAGTGGTATTTCTGGCAAGATGGCTATGTGATTGTATTGGATTCACACCACTACTACTGCTAAAGCACAGTCCTGGCAGTAACTAAAAAGAAGGACGAGGGCAAGTGAAATGAGATTGGTTTTCAGTTTGTGAACCCAGATGGATATTTTCCCAACCTTTTATATCCATACTCATCTCTTTATTTTTCCTCTCTCTTCTTCCGCTTGTTCTTTCTGTACACGCTTGGATGTAATCAACAGCTCTTTCTGCATTGCTTGGCTCCTTCATCTTTTTCTTTGCCTGTCAGCACCTCCCAGGCAGAGGACGCTGCCCTGACTTCTTTCTCTCCACTGCTCAGTAACCACGAGTAACCATGGCCATGGCTCGCTCTCTGCCCAGTGCACTGTTCTGAGCCGTGTGTGGTCTGTTTGGTATGTAGCCCTTATAGTCCCCTGCATTTGCTCAAAAGCAGCTGCTGAGCAAAGAGCACAACGGCACACACTGGGCCACTGTGGCTGCATCTCACTTTCCTGCCTGCTTTTCTCTGTATCACGGGAGGATTTCTTATTTGCATGTTCTCTACTTCCAGGCATGCTACGTGTGCAGACGCACGCATTCAAATGAAAGACAGTCGTGTTTAATGCATTTTTTGCATCTTCATCCAAAAATCCAGAAAAAAAATAAATCTCAAGAATAAATGCTCCCTTGGTCTGTATTGCAGCTTGTCCAGATAAAATATTTCTTCATCAGCTTTTCCTTGTCGCTTTGCACTGCCATCTTATATCACTGCTCCACTGCTCTTTGCCATTGCAAAAGGGCGCTTTGTTAGGGATGGAGCTACTGTTATTCATTAACATGATCTTTTTTGACATTGGTAACATCTGCAGCATGGCAGGGAAAAACACACAAGACTTCGGTATGGAGAGGGAAAAGAGAATTTCCCCATAACCTTTCTGGTCTGCTTCACTGCCTGGGAGCAGAACAGAGCAGGCAAGGCTTCTTCTTCAGAGTCAAGGTCTGAACCACACAAATGTTGGATGGCCCAGATTCACAGAGGACACATTAGCGTTTTCACCACCTCTCAGGATCAAGTCCACGCATCGCACTACACCATATGGGCTCGTGCATTGCAGCCCAGTGTGCACCGGCACACACTTCTCTCAGTCCCCCGGCCAAATGCAGCCCTGCCGACCCCCACCTGGAGAGCATCGCTGGCACCACGGATGTCTCTGCTCTCCTGGGCAGCCAGGGCAACAGTGGAACCGAAGGTACATAGCTCTGTTAGTCTGACGTTGAGGCTGCTGGAGAAAAATTACTAGATTTGAGCAATAGCTTGAGGTATCATCCATTCAAGTAAGTTTTCTAAAATGCTTACAGGAAAACAAGTACCTTGCCTTGTTTGTAGATAACAGTACATAACCCCAAGAGAGAATGCTGTCACTTTTGAAAGCTGTATGTTAGTAAGTTTACATGGGAAGTGTATGAAGGAGGATTATAAAATGCACTTGTCTGTAGCTGCAGGAAACTAGCCTTGGTGCTCCATCGGGTGCCTTCTTCGCACTTCTAGTAATCTGCAAGATAATTACCTTGTAGCCAGTAAATGTCCCAGCAGCTTGTGAAGGATGGAGAAGCAGAACTTTATGGTCCTGTGCATGTACCCTGTGGGTGGGTGGCTCTTCTGAGGATGTAACAGTAAGGCTCTGGGCTATGTTTTTCTGTCAGGCTTTACTGCAAATTAAATAACACATACACAGAAATCATTAAAAGTACCTCTAAGCAGACTACTTTTTTTTTCTTAATAACTAGAATGACTGAAAATGAGCAAAATGCAATCCTTGAGTTAGGGATACAACTCAAATCAAATCAGCCAAGTCATGAATTGGCAGCAGTATGAAATGAAGTCAACAGCTGATCAAATCATCAAACAAGTTCACACAAGATTTGATTAATGAGGCCATGCAACACATGGTGAATTTTATGAAACAATGAGCACTGCTCCTCCTTACTCCCGTTACACTTGTCACTTGCCCACACATTCTTTCTCATTGCCTCCCTTAAAATCTCTGTCTTTTCTCCTACGAAAAACTGGAGAAGCAAAGGTAACTTCGTGTATTCTGATCTACTAAACATCTGTGAATCTCTTTGGTGTGGAAACAGCCAAGGAAATACTATGAGCTTGCAAAATGAGAATGGTTGGAGCTTATTCTTGTTATTATATACAACATGATAGCTTTATTACATAAGCCTATTTCACAAGATGCAGGGTCAGAGTTCTTTGGAGAAGCAGGAAAGTAAATCAAGGGCGACTCTCTGTCTCCTTTTCTTGAGAGCTTAGAGAAGGTCCTGACCACAACCAGCTGTTGCAACTTCTGCTTTGGCCTAGCTGCAGCCCCCGAGCTGCGCCGATGCAGTGAGGGGTACGTGGGCTGCGTCAGGTGGTGAAGGAGAAGCAACACAAAAGCTGAAACCCAAAAAAGTGTGGAAAAGGGGGCTGAAACCCTGAAAACATGATTGTCATATAAGCTGCAGTTTGACCTGAGGTGTTCAGTGTGGGGATATAACAAGACATCTCATAGTTATTAAGCTAAAGAAAGTAGGTGTATGTCTAGAGATAGAGAGGAGCTGGATGTATACAACATTTATGCAATATGTCCTCAGTCAATCTCAAATTCTTATTGGCCTAAACAGCTGCTTGCTATCATAATATCTACTTTTTCCACTGAAAATTATGTTAGCTGTCTATGCATAATGTTTTTTTCTCTCATTCAGATGATCAGAACTGCCCTGTGTGTGTCTGGGTGTGTGAGAGAGCGAGCACTCAAGGACTTACAGTTCATGGGGAAATTCGGAAACGTAGCATTTTAGATGCTATATAATCCGCCTTTGTACTACTACCAGTGTAGTTTGCAGGCTCTTGCTGTCACAATGAAGAACAGCCTTGCAAAGGCCTCTCAGCAGTCTTAGTGCCAGAGAGGTTCCTTACTCCTTCCAATTTGCATGTTCTATTTGCTCAACATGACATTGTTTATTACTAGTTTCAGTCTTGCATGGTCAACCTACCTTATAGACTGTGCAGTGCAGAGCAGGAGAGAAAACTTAATGGAGGCCAGTCTGACGGCACAGGGTATTCCTCCAGGCTTGTTCTGGGGTGAGGGAGAGACCTCAGACGCAATTTTGCATCCTCTGCAGAGAGGCTAACACCACACCAGCCAGGACTGCTGGCTGAAGAGCTGGGCTGACGGCACTTTACCAAAAGACGCTGCTGTTATAGCAGGAGCAGATTTCCCAGGTACTGAGGCTTTGTTGACTTCAAGTGCCTCATTCAGCAACAGGATAAAGGAATGAGAGTCGGATGAGAAGACAGCTCATGTGAGTCTCATGGGGAAGCAGCACTGACACATTGAGCCAGACTAAGACTGGCTAGTGAAAGCCCTTGCTGTTAGCTCACCTCTCCGCTGGCAGCGTGCGGGGAGCTCACAGCTCTGGCTTGCTTACGGTGACCAGATGTCAATACAGAGAGGATTTCACCACTGTGTGTGCTGCTAATTAGCTACAGTGACGCAAAGAAGCCAGCAACTAAGTGGCAGCAGAGTCTTCAGCCTGCAGGGACACCAGCCCACCCCAGGGCAGATGGCCACCTACTTTGAGGCTGCTTCCTCCCAGGCTCCTAACACTTGTTTCCTGAGATTACCCTGGCAGATCTCTCCACTGTCCAAGGAGTTCAACATAACTAATGTGGAGTTGCAATTCACTTCCTAGTTGCGTGAATGAGAATTTTCCTTTCCAGAAAACCTTGTTTTCTGTTGTCTGATTCTAGGGAGGTTTGACTTCTTTCCAACAGGTACAAGATTCCTCAATATGTAAATTGGCAGTTATTGGGCATACTGGGGAGGAGGAGCTCCAGGACAAAAAGGGATCTTCCCAAGAAAGTATGTGGCAGCAATATGATGGAGAAAATTTTGGTCCAGAAGCAGACATCAAAAATGCCCGTAGTGGAAATGTGTCCTGGGAACTTTAATGATCAGTGGTGATCCTCTATTTTACACCTCACTTGGGAAACAGCTGCTCGCATGGCAAACAGGCACCCTAAAACTGTGGTAAAGCAGGAGAAAGGCATCACTTCCTCAATCAGCAGCTTTAGCAAGAAAGGCTCTGGAGACAACTCCAGAATGTGGAGGAGGGAAGGAGAAAGGCCCTGAGGTTTGACTGCATCTTGGCTCCTTAGTATTCAGTCCATTCAGATCTATTCTAGGACAGCTTCTCAGGGTCGCTCTTATTTTCAGGCATGAGCTGACCTTATTCCCCTTTGTATTGCTGCTGTCTGAATGAAAAAATCAGTGGAGAAAGCAAAGCAGCACAGTGGGCAGGAAAGTCAATTACGTACAACACGTGTGTTCCCATCCTGAGGTCTCAGGCTGTTCTTCTTCGGCTGCACTCTCTGGCCAGTGGGTTGTGAGACACTTGTGTGTCCAGCCGCGTCCTGCCGCCTCGCACCAGCCCGAGAGGCTGGTGACAGGTGAAACTCCTGGTGTCAGTACGTCCCTGGCGGCTGCGTTTCCTCTGCAGCCAGTGAGAAAACGTTGAGATTCCTTGACAGGCACTTCCCAACAAACTCATTAGGGACCAGCTGACCTTGACCAGGCGAGATGGGAAGCCTCTCAGCCCAAGTGTCGCCAATAAACAGAGTACAGCTGCATGGTCCTGTGTTTCAGGCAATTTGGACATGGGATCAACCAGCACTCGAGGTGAAAAGATGTTTTGTGGTAAGCCTGTCAGCTCAACAGAGAACCAGGGTGAGCACACCTCCGCCCTGACGTGTGTGTGTGGCTCTGGCCACTCGCTCTGTGTGTGGTTTGGGCTGCCATCGGGCATCTCAAAACCTGCCTTTGTGGATGTGCATGTGTGTGTGCATGTGTGTGTAAGTCCCTGGGAGCGCAGGAGCCTGAGCTGGGCAAAGATGGATGCAGCAGGGGCGGGCAGGCAGGATTTTGTGTGCAAGCGTGGAGCTTCTCGAGTCTGGCTTGAATGGGTTGGCTTTTGTGGAGAGAACCTTACCTCTGCCTCCTTGCTGCCACCTCTAGGCAACGCTGGTTTTGCTAACACAGTGCAGAACACTGCTGGCCAAACATAGCACCAGTCCTGTGCTGCTTGGTGGGGATCCTGGGCCCTTTGCTGGCTGCTGCTGGCTGCCCTCCTCATGCCCTGCAGTGCTGCTGAGTGCTGCCCCGGCTCTCCTGGGGCTCTCCAAAGTTCAGGCTCTGGGCAGTGAAAGGGTGGGATGATCCATCATTTATTTCCAGTGTTTGTCATCCCCGAGTCACAGTGCTCTGAAAACATGAAAAAGCTAGGTCCCTGCTGACCGCAGGGCAGCAAACTTGAGGGTCAAAGGCATAGCAACAAAACTAAATGCAACAAATAATAAAAAAAAGGGAATACTGCACCGGAGGCCAGACATTTTCAGGAAATTGCTGTTTTGAAGGAGTTTGAAAACATGCTGGAGACTTCATCTCTTAGGTCACTGTTTCAAAGACAACTGAAAATTAGTAGTGATCCAAAGTCTTTGCTACTAGACAACAGCTTGTTATAGACAGTAAATTGGTTATAACCCCCATTCCCATTTTTAGGTCCCCCTTGCCCAGGGTTGAGGACAGGGATTGTGCCCAGGTTGAGGACAGTGACTTTGCAGCACAGTGGGTGAGGGCTGCCATCTCCCCAACCATGGCTGCTTGGGGGGCATGGCTGAGGGTGAGTCTTTTCCATGAGGCTTTTGGGGCCCCTGTGTCCCTAGGTGCACCATATCCATGGTGCTTAGTGGCTTTAAAGAGAGTTCTGGTGCCTCTCAAAATTAACACCTGAAGGCGATTTAAAAAAAGGTCATGCTGAAATCTGCAGGGCTCATATGATGCAGCTCACAACTCCTCATGGCCACCGAGGCTCGCAGAAGGTAGGGACACCGTAGCACAAGCTGGCAAACTGGCACAGCACACCATCTGGCTCTGTCTTTCTGCACTGGTGAGGCCCCACCTCGAGGGCTGTGTCCAGTTTTGGGCCCCTCACCGCAAAAAAGACCTTGAGGGGCTGGAGCAGGTCCAGAGAAGGGCAACGGAGCTGGTGAGGGGTCTGGAGAATACGTCTAAAGAGGAAAGGCTGAAGGAGCTGTGGGTGTTCAGCCTGGAGAAAAGGAGTCTGAGGGGAGACCTTCTTGCTCTCTACAACTCCCTGAAAGGAGGGTGTAGCCGGGGGGGTCGGTCTCTTCTCCCAAGGAACAGGCGATGGGACAAGAGGAAATGGCCTCAAGTTGCGCCAGGGGAGGTTCAGATTGGATATTAGGAACAATTTTGACACTGAAGGGGTTATTAAGCCTTGGAATGGGCTGCCCAGGGAAGTGGTTGAGGCACCATCCCTGGAAGTATTGACATAGTGCTTAGAGACATGGTTTAGTGATGGTTTTTATCAGAGTTAGGTTGATGGTTGCACTAGATGATCTTCAAAGTCCTTCCAACCCAGGCAACTCTATTATTCTATGATTCTATCTTTGGGCTGGATTCTTATCTCCAGTGACATGGTAGCAGTTCCCTTTTCCTTATAGGAATTCCTCATTGCTTCCATTTTACTCACTAAAATCATAGTCTGGCTCTAGATTTTTATTCTGTTTTGACACCTTTGCTTCCAAATAGGAGGATCATAAATTTCTGCTCACCGTTTTGGCAGAGAGCACATAGCCAGAGCACCACAGCCTTTGGAGGCAGTCCTATTACAAAGAAGAGTGAGGTGATGATGTGTTAGAAAAGATCCCTCGGGAAGCCTTTGCCACTAACACCATTTGAAAGATTATAAGCTGTTAGATAAATCTCCCATAAAATATCACTTAGCCCACTTAGGCCAAAGCGGGTCAGTCAAAGGTGGTTGTAAGGATTTGTGAAGGGTCCCTTCATGTTTACAGGCTAACCAGTCAAGAATATGAGGTCGAAAGTAGTGGCAGTGGAAATTTTAAGAGTTGTGCTGGCCCAGAAAGTGCAGCCACATCCGTGTGCCTGCGCAGTGTCTGCTGAGGATGCTCTATGCCACAAGGGACGGGCACGTCCCCAGCTACTCTTGCCCTTGGCGACTGCATGCCCAGTGCGTGCCGTGTCCCCGGGGCAGGTGCCGCAGTGCTGGGAGAAGACTGCTGGAGACAAGGAACAAAATTCAAAAATGAAATTAAGTATTTGATTTGGGTGCATCTTGCATCCCTGCCCAATTGCCAACCCATGCCCAACTGCCTGAAGTAAGGCCATTTTCCTTGGTGCCTTTTCCCACCCAAAAAAGAGGCTCTGCTTGTGAGGAGCAAATGTGTGGATGCAATTTGGGCAATTAGTGTGGCTGAGGGACCATGCTTAGATCAGAGAAGGAATAAGAAGCTAACAGAGGGGAAGAAACAATCTCCAAGTGCTGCTTCTCCTAATCAGGGGGCCTGGTTGCAGTAGGGATAGGGTTAATTTTCACAAGGAGCTGGAGGGGACGCAGCTGGTGTGTGTGTGTCTGTCTGTGTGTCTGTGTGTCTGTGTGTGTCTGTGTGTCTGTGTGTGTGTCTGTCTGTCTGTCTGTGTGTCTGTGTGTGTTGGTCTGACCCAAACTGGCCAAAGGGCTATCCCATCCCCTGTGCCGCCATGCCCAGTCTATAGCCGGGGGAGTGGGCAGGGGCTTCCCGGGTCTGGTCAGTGAGCACTGATACATTAATACTGTTCCCTCTATTCCTCTGTCAGTATTACTGCTGTTGTTGTCCTCTTTGCTTCACTGTTCTGTTAAACTCTCTTTATCTCAACCCAGGAGCTTTGCCTTTTTCTTCCGATTCTCCCCCTGCTCTGTGGCTGGGGGAGTGAGTGAAAAGACTGCCAGGTTCTTCCTTGCCAGCTGGAATTAAACCATGACATTGGGCATTGGGGCTAATGCAGTCTGCATTTACATTTCTTGCCTGAAGATACAAGTGGTTTTGGGGGACGCCTGCCTCTCCGAGGTGGGCACGGGGCCATGGCAGCCATCTTGTTCCGGCAGCCCGAGTGCTGCGTGCGGGGCGGGAGCTCAGCCAGGCCCTAGCCCTGCCGGGGCAGGGACCTGAGGGACTGGTGGGGTGAGGAAAGTCCTCAGCCCAATGGGCAGGGGGCCAGCACCTCCCATCTTCCTTGGGGTTATTTCCGACAAGTGTTTAAGGCTTTAATAGAGGCACAATTGAATTACAGAGTACTGCACACGCTCAGCTCCATCTAACTGTGGGGGAAACCCGCTGTGGTGGCCTCCCTGTGCAGGCACCGCTGCCGTTCCTGTGGTGGGGGAAGAAAACAGCTGGAGTGGGCACCTGCCTGGCTTTTATTTGAGCAAAATCACCTTTCTGACTCAGCCGTAGCCTTCCTGCGTGTCCCTGGCAGCTCGCTTGGCCTCTGAGCGCTGCCCAGGTGTTGATTGACAAGACACTGATGTGATGTGAGCTGAGCAGCACTGCCATTAGACCAGTTCTTGTGAGGTCAAGTAATCCCCTCAGAAAGGAAAGAGCTTTTCTTTCTGTTCCTTAGTAAATCAGCTAGAAATTATATTGGAAAAAAGTTCTGTTCCCATGAAATATGTGGGACAAACTTTTGCCATTTTGGAGTCTGCCAGGGTCCACTCAGGCTCCAGGTTCTTACACTGGTGAGAAGTGTCTCAGGAAAAAGCAGAGCATCTCCCATCTATATCGGCCCCGTACAAGCCGCTCTGTGTTCCTCCCTCTCTGCTCTTTGCCCCACTGCATGGGTGTCCCGTGCTTGGGCTGCGAAGGAAAAAACATTTTGTTTTCTTCTTGTTTTGATTGTGCTTTCTGAGTGTTTGAGTATCGCCGAAGGGCAACATACACCAACTTGAACAACCTTTAAATAGGCCCATTTGCTCTTCACTGCTTAAGTGAGGGATCCAAGCGAAGTCAAATGTGGGCATCTGTTGCTCAAAGAAAATAGCGGTGTCAACTTGTCATACTGCTCCTGCATCCTGTGTAGTGAAGCGGCAACCCACGCACAGCTGGAATTCCTGCCAACAGAAGAACAGTTGGTGGATGAAATCCACACAGTGTCTCGTCTGGGTCTTTGAAATTGGACTCTGGGCTCCTGTGCTGTGTGACCTTTAGCTAGGCTGCCAGACAGAGGTAAACTTTTCTTTTGTATGAAAACAAACAAAAAAAAATCATCTGATTTCAAAGGATTCATTGCCAAAATGCTTTCCATCTGTGCAGTATTCCGTTTGTTATTTGCTTTAGTCTTCTGTTCCCGAGGGGTTAATTAAGACATGTATCCTTCCTGGGCTATTTCTTTACTGTAAAGAGGCTGAAAATGCAGATTTGTTTTTATCTATGACAACATAGTCTTACATCCTGAGTAGCTGCTGGCAGAGCTGGAAGCAGTGTACGAGAGCAGCCAATATATCTCCCTCCTGATGCAAAGTTCCTCCTTGAAGGGCAGTCCTTGTGTTTTAATCAATATGATATATAGGAGCTTCGATTACTTCCCTTGCTACTGCCTGTTTCTCTGTTATTCACAAATCCTAGAATTATCTGGAAATCCTGAATATTTTGACTGTGTTTATAGTTTTGGCAGTCCAAGGAGGTTTAATTCTAGTTGCAATTAATGCGTATTAAGACACATAAGTATAGATTTGTTTCACAGTTTGCTTTTAGACTCTGGACAGGCTGGGCTGCCCTGCTACAGCATGGCTGCTGATGAATGAGGGATTTATCCTTTGAGTTTTATCTCAAACAGTGAAGTTCAACATTTCCTGATTCCGCAGAAGCCAATAGGTTATCTTGCAGCTTATGGAGATGCTGGGTGAGCATCTAAATATCCCTGCCTCGAGGCCCTGGTTAGTCCAAGGGCTTGTGCAACGTGTTGCATTCATCAGAGCTTCTCTCTTTACAGAAACAAAAGTAAGAACAACAAAAACAGAAATAAGGGGGGAAAAGGGAAGAAATCAAAAATCTCCAGAAAGGTCTGTGGGTCAGGAAGAGGCAGAAATGGGTGAACTTATAGGCCTGGTCCAGAAGACTAGAAAATTCAATGGGCCCTGGCTCAAGCACTGCGTGTAGAACAAGCTGTATGGTCTCTGCTCCTGCCAGGAAAACAAGGCTTTTGTCTCTGGGCTAATCGGGCTGCCATCATTTGCAACTCAAGTATTGATTTTGTGACAGCAAACCCAAACTACCAGGACCTTCCAGGTGATGCCGCATACAAGACCATGGAAGAGACCAGAGCTGTACCCGCTGCCAGCCAGCTCCACATGTGGAGATCTCCCAGTGGGGTGCCATGGGTGGCAGGCTGTTACAGTCCTACTTGCCAGTGGCCTCAGGGCCAAGGAAGATTTCGTGTTGCAAGAGAAGGAGCTGTATCAGGGCTACACTTGGGTACGTTTCTTAAAAAAGAGCAAAGGCTGGCTGTCATCAAAGAGAGCCCGGCCCTTACTGAAATATTAAGAAAAGCCAGTGGGATGACAATGTCAATGTAAGGATTTCTGCAGCTTCATATCCAGCCTATAAAAACCATAGGCCCTACTTTCTGGCTCAACGAGCAACATGGAAGATAAGGACATTATATCTCCATTGAAAAGATTAATGTCAAGCGGGAGGATTAGTTTTCTCCAGTGTAAGAGATTAAGTTTGGATTCTGCAAGCTTTCCCACCATCAGCATGCTCCCTAGACAGCCCCCACAGGCCTGTACCACCCTCCCGGCTAACGCTGGATCTCAGGGAGTGTCTCTCATTCAGCTGTATTTCCTCTTTGCTCCAATTCCACATTAAAGCAACCACTGCACTGAGACAGACTGTGCACCACTGTGCAGATTTATGGGGTCTCTCCCACACACCTCCAGGGATAAAACCTACCTGCTGTATTAGAAAGGAAAAAGGATGGAAGTTTTCTCCTGCCGGGCAGAGGGCCATGGCCACAAGTCCTATCCCTGATCCAGCTGTGCCAGCCAGAGGTGGTACCTCCTCCTCCAGCTATAGCCACCACTGCTCATCAGCTCTCCTGGCAAACTGGTTCCTGTGAGCACTCCCAGTCCCACTCCAGGCAAAACCAACCAGAGTCACTCACAGCATCTACTTACATTGTTTAAATTAATCCAGGTCATTTTGTCTAAAGTGTATTAAGGGGTTCTCTGACTGGGAAGTCAGGGGAGAAATCAATTTTTCATCCTCTCTGAACCCACTGAAGGAAAGGTTTCTTCTGTATTCAGCCATCTGTGCTGCCACGAGCCAGGAGCAAGGTACAGGTGTATGGCAGATGGAGAGCTGAGGGGATGTGACAGCAAAGGATGTGCTGACAGCCTCAAAATGCAAAGTGCCTATGGCCTGACTTCACCCAGGAGTGTACGCTCCAGCAGCTGCAGCTGTTTTGAATAAGCCTGGGTTCAGGAGGTTCCTCGACTCTTCTGCTCTTTAGATAATTTCTGGCAGTGTTTTTTTGCCTGGCTGGTATAACAGCCCCCATCTTGGGCAAAGCTGAGAGCAAACTCGCTGGCCGGGGCACAGGATACAAAGCCCACACTGCGTTATCTCCAAGTATTTTGTAATTGTGCTTAGCTTGGCACTGTCCTTTGCTCTGAGTCTGTGTGTTCCACTGGCCAAACAAAGTGCACAGAGGAATATTTCTTCCTATTTGTGTTAAATGATTTAATCTCATGAGGCAGAGACCCCGGACAGGAGGAGCTCTACCTATTGGCAAAGCTGCACTTGAAGGAAAACCAGGGCTTTGTTTGGGAATCTCAGAGTTGCTTTGATTGTTTGCCTAGTAAGGCTTCATATCATAATAGGATCAAATATGCTTTACAGACAGTAAAATGAAGTCACAGAAGAGAAGTGGGTGTCTAACTTTACAGAGGAACACACGCCAAGCCAGAGAACATGAATCTCAGTGCAGAAAAGGTCAGGCTCCCAAACTAATAAAACAATTTAATTACCTGACACCTTTTCATTAATTATGTATTTCTGTGCAAACTTGGGACCATTTTTACTCTCCTTTAAATTAACGTTTTGGCAAAAGAGAAGTACTTCATGATGTAAGGTGGGTGGCCAGCTCTGACTCTCACACCGCTGTGTTTCACCCATGTACGAAGGAGCGGAGAGGAGCAGAGTGGAAAGGAGGAGAGCGGAGAGGAGCAGAGCGGAGAGGAGCCCAGTGGCTGTTCCAGGAGGCTGGTGGTGAGAGGGGCACAGCCACACCAGCTCCCTTCTGCCACACTCATCCCTCTGTCAGCACCACCGTCTCATGGCTCCTCACAGGCTTTCCCCCTAAACACTGCACAGAGGGTGAGGAGGAGAGTTTGTGAATTTACTTATCGCTCAGGTTTTAAACCACTGAGGTGTTTTCTAACTTGTGTATTTCCTATATTGCTGTTTCCCATGGCAGCTCTACATCAAGTCCCAGCAGTTGGGCTGATGCCAGGCAGCTGGGGACATTAGCACACGCTGACTTGTCTCTTTTCAAATGATGTCACTCTCTTTGTGTACTTCATCTGCGGGACCCCTCAGAGTTGTAACCTGACCTGGAGCTGCACCCAGACCCTACAGTTTATGCTCTGTCCCCACCGAGCTGGTGATGAAGCAATGAAATCTGAGAGCTGTGAAAAATGCATTTCGAGTTGAATAATCAAGAAAGTGTCGAAAGAAAGGTCCTGTTTTATTATGACCTATAAAATACTAGGAAAAGGCTCCATTCATTTTCCTCAGTATTATTTTTAATAGATTACTTAATGGGTTGCTGCTGAGGTGAATATATGTGTGTATAAAGAGAGTTCAAAATGATTGGGCCTATATTAATGGCCCCTCACAATATTAAAAAACAGTACGTGAAAATGCAAATAACTATATCCTTCTTGTCAGTTTTTATTTTGCACCTTGTGGGAGCCCCATTTAATCTCTAGCAATAACTAATTTCCCCTGGGTTCTTAGCCTTGTCCTTCCTGCCTCTAATACCAGATTGGCAACCCAGTCACAAATAGTTAAAAGGAATATCCTAGGCTGAATATAATCATGGCCAGTAACTGGGCAACTGCCCACTTAATCTGATTGCCGGCCTGTGACGCACTGTAGCCTGTTAACCTTGTTTTGACCAGCTTCCTGACACTTGTGGCACAAATGAAGCGTGACATGATTAAATGAGACTGATCAGTTTTGCACGCCAGGACAATACCCAGCAGCTGCTGTGCTTGGGATTTACAATGCAGTTAAAGCTTTGAAGTCCCATAATTTAGCTGTTATGATTGCTTTCCTCTGGCTGGAGGGATGACTCTCCTCTCCAAACAGTTTAGTTTGGTGTGGACACAAGGACTTTTCTGGGATGGTTGCCTGTAGATCTCTGCAGGGCCCCAGCTCGTCCCCCAGAAATATGTTCACAGAGCAGGGGTGGCTTTGATGCAACCAGCAGATGACAAACCTGACATGAGAGAAAAGCGGGACAGTACGATGAGAGAGAAAAAAAGCGCACACAGCCCTTTAAATGCATTTGGTATTCTAACTATATTTTAACATGGTTTTGGGGGTAGTTTTTGGCCAGATTTTTTAAAAGTGGAAGTATTAGTCATGTAATCCAAGTATTCTGTGTGAGGCTGCTTTCTAATGGCGTGAGCTGCATTAGGTGATGATAGCCTTTCTGCTACAGAAGGATCGTTTCCCTTAACTTGAAGCTTTGTGTATTTTAAGGCCAGAAAGACTGTCACAATCATCTGGATCTTCTGCGTAACATCTCAGAGCGTTTCCCCTGGGTGCTGGAGGGCAGTGCCTTTGCCAGGGAGCGCGCGGGGCTGCCTGCTGTTGGTGCGGTTTTCCGAGCAGCTACAGATATGTACAGATCTGGTAAGTTAATGTGCTGATGTGCCCTTCATGAAGTAAAAAAAAATAAATCTCTGCTAGCCTTGCAAGGCCTCTATTGTTTACTGGAAAAGGCTAATAGGAAAATAGGAAGGAGATACAAAGAAACAAGAGCATTAAGATGAAATGAAAATAATTACCTTGGATGGGATATGAAATCAAGGACAATATTTTTCCTCCCTGCTATGGGCATTTATTTTTATTGGTAGAGTACTGGGATAAGGAGACATTGTTCTCCAGACATAGTCAAAACAAATGTAAAATCTTCAGTCTGACATTGAAAATGAGTGATGCTTGTGCAGAAGGCTGGGCTGTGTAACTTTGCTCATTTCAGTCCACATAAATGAATCCTAAATTCCTACTCAAGGATGAGTGCCTGTCAAATAAACACGCATCTGTGAGTCAAAGCAAAATGCATGCAGAATAAAAATGCCTGAAATTAGCAGTATAATATAATTTCTTCTCATTGACTATATTAATTAATAGAACTTTAGGAGCTATAGAAAAGGCTGCATGCGTGCACTGGCACAGGATGGCATGGGAGAGGACCGAGACACTGACCTTGATGGTGGCAGTCCGGGAGAAACGCTCTTCTGGAAGACTCAGCCTTCAGCTTCTGGTAATTTTTGGAGAGATTTCATGGCCAAACACTCGGATGTTCAGGACTACCTCGCAGAAAAATAGACAATTGTCAGCAAACTAAAGTGTTTTGGAGGAAGATGAACAAGGCACATAAGCTGAGTCAGAGAACTGCCGTTAACTAATCACTTGTCTGACCTTAACTGCTCTCTGATTACAGTGTTTAGGTCCTGGGTGCCTTAGATAAATGCTTATAATAATACAATGCCTGTTACAGGAGGATGGGCAGTGGTTTGTATATAGAGAGGTCAAGTTGAGAAGGGTATTAAGTCCTCCGAGACAAAGCGCAGGCAGGTCTGGTGCCTGCTGCCAGCCTCTCCTCCCTCTCCACTGCCTGGGGTGACACTGCCATGGGCTCCAGCCTGACCTGGGGGACCACCGTGCTCCCCACTTCCCCTTCCTCCACCCTGCTCCTCTGCCCAGGGTACACCGCCTCGCAAGGTGAAGCCTCAGACGGGCCCAGCACGGATGGGAGCACTTCATTGCTGGGGTGACACACTGTCGGTGTGTGCTGGCAGCACTGGTGGCAGGCAGCAGGCCACCAGGCTGCTTTGTTTGGAAGCAGCCACCCCACGTTATGGCAGTTGTAATGTGTAAGCACAGTACTGCATCCAGCTGACATGTGCCAGGCTGTTCAGCACTGCCAGCCGTGACATGGATGGGGTGGCCTGGGGGACTGGGATGGAGCCTCTAACCCACGAAATCCAGGTAGAAGCAGGTCAAGTCCGATCTGATGGCCCCCCGGTGTGACATGGACCCCTGGCAAGCTGCCACCGGGCACCAGGCTTCTCTGCTGGAAACCCCTTTTGTTGTCCAGCTCTAGGGGAGGAAGCTCTGAACGGGTACTAGAAGTAGGTACCTAGCCCGGGCTAGAAAAACTAGAGCCTGGGGGCTTCCCAGAGCCTGTGCCCAGTAGTCCCTTTCCTTCCCCAGAGAGGGACTGGTCTCTGCCATGTTTGTAGGCTTCGGCCATCTGAGACCTGACACTGAACATCACCTGGCTGCAGCGGAGAGGTAGCCACCTGCCTCCCTAAAAGCGGAGATGTCATCTCATCCCCAAAGGCAAACAGCCAGACCCTGCACTGCACTCACATTTGTTATAGCAGCGCTGTATAGAGGTCACAGTCGTGGCTGAGGTCTTCCTCGGGATGAGCGCAGGGCTAGCACACTGGGAAACTATCGTCCAAACAGGTGAAGAATGAGGGAAAACGACTGCAAAGAAGTGCTAGGATTAGCTGCTGGCTCACAGAAGGGAAAATGAATAGAATAGGATATCCTCTTGGTTCACTAATATAACTCACGCTGTGAGTGGATGCCAGCACACTAGTCCTCTGCCAAGGCAAAGTCCTACAGTGTGAAATTATTTTCCCATTCCTGGTGTAAGTCCTCATTCTCTCATCTGGATGCAGCTTAAATTCAAAGATGTGTTCTCTGTTTTTAATAGCCCTGGGGTTTTTTCCAGGTGCCTGCTTTTGCATTTCACTGATGTTTCCTGTAGGGATAGTCCTCAGTGGTTCCCTACAACAACATGCACGAAGACAGGCTGTTAAATATGAATCATAGATGCCATGAAGAATTCCCCAATATCACTACAAAGAGAGAGGTGCAGGAGATAAGAGTTAAGGGTGAAAAGCAGTGTCATGGCAGAAGTTTGTTCAATGCTACATGCTGCAGGAAATAATTTTGTTAATGTAGTGTTGCAATCTTCTGAGACTGTCCCTCTCCTGGAAGGATTTCTTGGAAGCTCTTAAGTGCCTTTGGTAAGTCTTTGCATTTAGGCCATACATCTCTGGTATGGATGATTTGGAAACTCTAGCTCCTGCTTCAGAACAATAGGGCAGACCCTAAGCATTGGTTTAACTCTTTGTTTTTTACCTGGGACTGGACTAACGCAAGGTAACAGTCTATAATAACATGCTGGACTGAAATTGTCTTGATCTGGTGATTTCAGATTGCCTGATGTTAATAGCTGCTTCGCAGCATTCCTGTTGCCTAGCTTCCTGTCTACTTGCCATTTGCTTTAAAGTATCCTAACAGACCCGATGTGGTATCAATTCATTAACTCCTTCTTTCTCTGTACAGAACAGAAAAACATTGTGTTCTCCTGCCTCAGTGATGGAGACAGGAGATCTGGCATGATGGACTAATGCTACTGCTAGGATCCATCTCACTCTTGAAAAAATACTTTTACAACTTGTTTTACTCTTTTAGAGTCTCCAACTCTGCTTGCCATATGATTCTCCTGAATTTATTTTTTCTTTACTCATCCATTTTCTACATTATACAATCATAACTGACTGTATAGGACAGAAACTTATACTTAAATGCGTTCCTAAACTGGAGCTTTTGTCTCTTGGAGAAATTAGAGTAGGGACAGCTCCCTTTTAAATGATATCTCTCAGTTCTTTCAGGTTGGCTTAATCTGACTTGCTGCATTCCAGTGTCAGTCACAATTTAGCCATTAGTAAGGTCAAACTTGGAAAGAATTGACTGACTCAAAAAAAAAAGCTTTAAAAAGAGGGGTAATAAAGATAAAGCCCATTTTCATGCCATCCCATCAAGTCCGGTCACCAGCATTTCAAACAGCCCCACTAGGGCCTGACTTCTGCTAACGTCTGCAAGCTCAGGGAAGCACTCCCTGTTTATATCACTAAATCTTTACAAGCTAACTCTAAGGAATGTCTATACAGTGCTTTAGTCAACTTGAAGAGGCTTCTTACAATACACTGAATAAATAAACACTCAGCCAAATAACCCAAATCAGTCAACCTGGTGGCCATGTAAGGGCAGGACAAGCCCATGCTAAGGATTTGTGCAACATCTCATGCAAAACTGTAAGTGTAATACAAACAGAAATGAAGCTATTTCATGGGCATTAGCACCAGCTTCTAAAAAATGAACCCATTGGACTTTGGGAACATTTTGTTTTGTGAAATTCCAAGCCAGTGAGACTACCTTTTGTTTTCAGTTTAACTCTGACATACCCCTGTGACACATTTGTGTCACCTGACAGTCCTGGTGGACAACAAGCTGCCCATGAGCCAGCAATGTGCCCTTGTGGTCAAGAAGGCCAATGGTCTCCTGGGGGGCATTACAAAGAGCATGGCCATCAGGTGGAGAGAGGTCATCCTCCCCCTCTGCTCTGCCCTGGGGAGGCCCCATCTGGAGTACTGTGTCCAGTTCTGGGCTCCCCAGTTCCAGAAGGACAGGGAACTGCTGGAGAGAGTCCACTGAAAGCCACAAAGACGATCAAGGGAATGGAGAACCTCTCATGAGGAAAGGCTGAGAGACCTGGGTCTTTTCAGTCTGGAGAAGAGCAGACTGAGAGGGGATCTCTTCAATGCTGATCAATATCTAAAGGGCATGTCTCAACAGGATGGGGCCAGGCTCTTTTCAGTGGTGCCCAGTGACAGGACAAGGGGCAACGGGCACAAACTGGAACACAGGAAATTCCATCTCAACATGTGCAAAAATTTCTTTCCTGTGAGGGTGGCAGAGCCCTGGAAGAGGCTGCCCAGAGAGGTGGTGGAGTCTCCTTCTCTGGAGACATTCAAAATCCACCTGGACATGTTCCTGTGCAACCTGCTCTGGGTGGACCTGCTCTGGCAGGAGGCTGGACTGGATGATCTCTGAAGGTCCCTTGTAGCCCCTACGGTTCTGTGATTCTGTGATTCAGACCCACCTGAGTTCAAGCAGGATGGTTCTCAGGGGTCTGAGTACACGCTGCTGAGTGGGGAAACGCAAGCCTTCCCTCGTGCAGGATCTTCGCTTTCTGCATAACCCCTGTTGTTATCCAGCCACATGCAAAGAAACAGGGAACACCGCTGCCGCCTTCTATATCTGCTCCTACACCGACTGTTAAACTGGTACCTTTCATCCAGACTTAGCTTGTGCTGAGGTTTCATTGTAAGCCTACGCGATAGAAATAGCTCCTCCAGTAGTGATTCTGTGGTGTTTCCCTACATTCATGAAAGCTGTACTTTGCCTCTTGAAGTCAGCAAGATAGTCCTTTACCTGATACCTGGCCATCTCCTTGTGTAACATGAGCTTCATCTTGGTGTCCCACCACGTGTGGATGCGTGGCTTTGCACAGTGTTAACTCTGGCTGCAGTATGAACAAAGGTGGCTTCTCTCCTCCTCAGTGAGACAGGAAAGAACATGTACTGTACCCCAAACCTGCTCCTTTTGTTGCACAGAAAAAGAGAGGAAGAGTTTTTTGCTGAGGAAGACATGCGGGCCAATGCTGGGCCAGAGGGATCTGCTGGCTGGAGAGTTTCATGTGTGACTGGAGGTGCTGGGGTTCAAATTCCCATTCTGGTTTGTCACACCATCATTCATGTTGCTGTTGGCTCTTCTGACGCTCCAGTCAGCCTCTGGCCCTGAAAAGCCCTTTGTTCTTCTGGCAGGTGAAACGAATACCGATGCATGCGTAAGAGAGGTCACTTTGGATTTCCACACAGACAGCTTTGCCTTTTTTTTTCCTTTAATGAGATTTCAGGAGAGGGTGAGGGAAAGTGGCTGACAGAACGTTATTACGGAGCTTGTAATTGCTTATACAGCTTTCTAACCTACCTGTATTAAAAAAGTGTGATGGAGCAGAGGCAAGGGGCCTGCTGCTCTCTGTGGTGTGGTAGGGAAGGGCAGGGATGCACACAGGGGTGGAGAAGGGCTCTTCTGACATTGCATGCGTAATCTAATCTGGGCCATAATAATTTCCTACTGGCTCAGCATCAGTCACATCATTAGCCTAACAATGAAATTAGATCTTGCCTGTCAGTGACATTTGCTTTCCTATCTGGACCATCTCTGTACTGCAGCACTTCCTGGCTCAATTCATGTGGGACCAACAATCCCAGTTATGTCGATCCAGACGTAGCAGAAAGCTTTTACTGAGCACTCCCTGCAGACCAGGGAAACCATCAAAGTGAGTGTTTCAATATGCCATTGCTCTCTTGTGTAAAATAAGAACAACTCTGTGTTACAGCTTGGGGTCTTATTCCCCCTGCATTGATCACAAACAAACAAACAGCAAATACTAAAAAGACAAGTGAAGCATATTCCTTACCTAAATCCATACCTTAATCCATATATATAGACATATATATCTTTGTCTATACTGTGTGCAGTCCAGCTGAGACAACTGAGCTGGTGGGTCAGATTCATTCAGCTGTTGCTCCTCTTCCTCTGTTAGGCACTAGGAAATAGAGATGCAGTATTTCTGGCCCCTGCATCAGACGTACAAGCTTGTCATACAAGCTTGTGCTGTCATCTTATTTATTAAAGACAGTTTAGCCAGCACATTTTTCAGTTAGGAGGCCTCGAAGTGTTCAGAAGTTGTGGCAAAGAAATGGGAGATGTGCTTTTCTCAAATCAGGGCTGCCAGAGCCACCACACTAACTCTGCCACAAACACTGAAGTTTTCCCTTTTCCCCATGCACCCAAAAGGATGTGTCATTAAGGGGTCCCTGCAATAACCAGTGAGTTCTTCACACTTCTGAAAACTAGAGAAACCTGGGCAAGGTCCTGTGTGGGTCATAAATTTCTTCTGAGCCTGCTGTGCCTCCCAGAGTGCAAACTTCTTGCTGTGCTCACTACTGATGGTTGCACCTCGGGGGCGGGAGAAGTCATCTGAGCCCCAGTCTGAGCACCCCCTCCTGCCCCAGGAGGACTGCAGCTCACGGGGTGCTGGCTCTGGATCCCCAAGCAGGATAGGCGTCACCTGAGGCACAGTCAGTCTGATGTCTGACTGTACATGTACAGGCTGTCACGCTGTGGGGGGGAATCGTCTCCTCCCAGCTGCAGACACTTCCAGGGCAGTTGTTTCCACTGGAGCCAGACGTTGTGGGCTTCTTTCACATTTGATGGGGAGAAATAGGCATTTCTGGGGATTTACCTCAGCCCAAAGCAGACGTTTAAAAAGTCAAATGGACCCTAGCAGTGCTTTCTAGGAGGACTTTATCCTTGAACAGCTTGAGGAACATTAGTCATTGAAAAGACTAAATTTTGGACAAACTCCAAATTTCAGATTGTCATTTGAAAATATAACATTTTAAACAAACATTTTAATGTAAGCAAACATTCGAGGTACCCTTGTTAGAAAACACAAAATGACTTAATTCACAGTTTTTCAAATACCAGCTGGCTTCCCAGTTCGGGACTGCAGGCACCATATATATCTTCTCCTGACGTCTTGTTGTCTTGCATTTCAGGAAGGCTTAGAAGAGAGAAGGTGGGTTCCTTTCTTCACCTCTTACCTAATCACAAAGTCATTTTGTGGTCAAGACTGTTTTTAAAGTGTCTGATTAAGGATCTCAGGGTTCAATTCTAAAAGAATTAATTTAAAATCTGGCACTCAGAAAATTCAGTTTTAGCTTGGGTATTATTTTCCTACGAAGGCTTTAGGATCCTGGCTATTCCACTCCCTCCCACCTTGTATTTTTAAGGACTTGCCTGCTTCTTTTTACATTTCCTCTACCCAGTATACAAAGGCATCAGTGTGAGATAGCACTAAATATTTTGTGAAAATATAAAAAAATATAAATTCCCACATATGCACATAAAAGGAGGCTTTCATGATGTGTGTTTTTTAATGACCTGGAGCAAAAGAGGCACTCTGCTTTTAAAATAGATGTTAAATCAGAGGCGTGAGTTAAACTCTCAGACCTTCAAGTGGCACAGTGGTGGTGTAACATTTTCCTTTAGCTGGGAATTTACACATATAAGGTAGTTTTATGGCATTTTCCTGCAAATTACAGCAAATTTTCATCATCAAGACATATCACTTTGACTTTTGTTCTTATTTGCTAGAACCTCTTCAAAGGACAGCTGGAGCTAAGCTGCTGTGGTCCTACTAGGGGATATGTATTAATCTGAGCATTCATTTATTGATTATCTACTGCCAAATAATCCTCTCTGCTTGCTCGTCTTCATCCACTTTAAATTCTGGAAGCAGCCTGGAAATTTTGCACACTACCCACTACATTAACGGAAAGTATTGATATGCTAATTGTCCAGGAGGTGATTGGAAGATCTGGGGACAATATAATCATCTCGCTGTTCTACATGCTATCTATAATTACTAATTTTGAAATCACTAGCTGAAAATATTGACATGTTAGGTAATGAATAAAACTCACATCAAAGAAACAAAATTACTTTTTGAATTAAAAAAAAAAAAGCCCTGCAATTGCAATGGATTTCTAATGAGTCCCTCCAGAAAACACAAGTACTCCGAAGGTCACGTATAATAAAACTGTGACCTGAGTGGGTGAGGGGTGGGGGTAAGGAGCTTGCAAGCAAGAACTTTGTCTGGCTTTGTAGCTAGAGAACTGTAACTACAGAATGCTTAATTTATACGTACATCTTTTAAAAGTACATCTTTTGTACTTTTTTTTGAAAGTGCTTTTATTTTGCAATTGAATCTGCTCGTGTAGCCCCCCTGCCGCTCCACGGAGTAGGATTAAAAGGTAAAACAGGCATCAGAGCTTTCCACCAGCATTCCTGATTTCGAACTTTGTCCTTTGTATCAGAGTAGTCAGAATTGGGAATTTGCTTGGCTTGAGCAAGAGGTGTGGAGACATGGAATTTTCTAGACTGACTGGGGCAACCACATATGTTGTGCTGGGGGGCTGGGGAGGGAAAACTGCTCTGAAAATGCTCCAGCTGAAACGTAACATAGCTCAGAGCAAAATGGGAAGAACACAAACCAGCTGTGTGCCTGCAACTCAGGGGTGGGATCCCGCATCTTCTGTGTAACCAGGGAAAATGTAGACATCACCCAGTAATACTCACAAGTTGCCATCGTGAGGGGCAGAGTGATGAGCTAAGCCCCTTGCCCTGCTGTTGGGCTGTGCCCTAGGATATGCTGCCACTGCTGTGGCGTTATAGCCTCCGGGCATGGCTTTGGCAGTAGGGAAGAGCTCAAAACCAAGTGCATCCTGTTGCACTAACAGTGGAGCAATCATGCATCACTGACGCAATTTGTGCTAAGGAAGGGCAGGGCAGGACTGAAATTGTGAAGTCCAAAGTTATGCCTGTGGCACAAAAGCAGAGGAGGGAGAAGGATTTTTGCCCCCCAGTCCCAAAGTCACAAGCGAAGGGTAGAGGGGAGGTAGATGGAGGAAGTCAAGCACTGATGAGCCAAAAAGAGCGGACAGGGGTCTAAACACGCTCTCAGAGTGTGGGGTAGTCTCGGGGAGCACAGCATGGTAGCCCCTTCACTGTGGGTCAGTCAGAGGGAACTAGGCAGGGGACATAAAGATGTTCTGTGCAATGGAGAACAGTCCCACGTTGCCCAGGGTACGGACAAATTGACCTCGCAAGCCTTTTCCATCTCTGGTCCCAAACAGAACACTGTTCCGGCTGTAGCTCAGGCCTAATGGGAGCTGCGCAGCAGGGGGCTCTTTCCAAAGAAAATGACAATGAATGGGCCAGAGCTTCAGGGAGTTCCCTTTACGTAGCACTAGGACAGAAAAGCCAGCGCCTGTTGTAGAGCAAGGAGTTTCTGCACATTTTCTAACATGCTGAGCCTACAGCCTGGCAGGAGAGGAGGAAGAAGATTTAACGCTTAAGCTAGTTTAATTTGCACAAGCAGAACATCCCAGATAGGGTCTGTCATAACATACTCTTTCTGGATGTTCATTGAAACCCTTTTTGCCTGCAGTATGCAGAGTAGCTTGAATCTGCAGAGACCAGTCCTAGTATTAACCGCCCGCACACCTTGGGCAGCTGTGAGGAGCGAGCTCCTGGGAGCACAGTGGCAGGCCACGGCTGAGAGGATGCCTAAATCCAAGCCCAGCACTTCTGGAGCTCAAGGAAAGGCACGATAATTTGCCCAGGAGCCTCCTGTCACTGCAGGCTCTGGAGTCCATGGTACGCAGGGGTGGGGGAGGCTTGTCTCACTCCCTCTTTGAGCTCCATCATAGCTCAATTTGCTTTTTTGAGAAGGCTGCCGATGTAATTGCACACATCTGAGAACTGTTCCTTACTTGCCAGTACAAAACATCCTTGTGTTTCGAACGGGCATAGTGATGACATCAATGCATACACTTAGTAACCTTTACATGTTGAGCTGTTATAAGAGAAGCATACGAGTGATATGAAGGAATCTGAATGCCTGTTATGACTCCTCCTTTAAAAGTGGATCTCTGACTGTTTTCTGAAGAGAATAATGTTGCAACAGTCAGGAGAGCTTCAAGTGTGATCCAGAGCTAAAGATGAAACCATTGCAAAGCCATAAAGGAGATGAATTCTGATGGATAGATGGATACAGGCTGATATGCTAATATACCTGTTTAACTTGATAGATGTTAAAGATGATGAGAAATGTGTAAATGTATTTGGATCTACATTTATCATTTTGCTGCAATATACCAAAAATGGGATTATTATTATTTTGTATCCATCAAAAAGCTGTTGCTAAGCACAGCTCTAAACTCCCTGGCTTGCTAAGTGGCAGTTCAGTCACATATAAAATATTGCAATAAATTATTAAAAATTTTTATCCTTAATTAACACAGTCCTGACTTTTCATCATCATCAATCCTGTCACTGGGCGTGAGACATATAAATGACTAGAATTAATTTTTTTCAGAGCACTATTTCCAGAGGAAAGCCATCAAATTTAGATTGCATCTAGAGACATGATTGCATTTTGCTCTTTTGCTCAAACCAGTGTGAACTCCCTAAAAAAACAACTTCTGGCTTATAAGAATGATTGTGAAATTAAATGAGTTGTGTACTGAGCTGGTTGGAAATGAGAAATGAAAAATCTGAGCTTCAGCTTACAACATGCTGAGCACTGGTACCTCCTGGACAGGTCGGGTTCTCTTGGAGATGCAGATCCTCTGCAATGTGCTTAGGAATAATCCTTTGTCCCCCAGAGCAAGAACCGGCAGGTCTGCCAATATGAGTTGAAGACTGTCATCTACAATAACCTAAAAAGAGCACTCTTCAGGTTAATAAATGGCAGAGATTAGTTTCAATAAATATCTGGATAGCTTTTTTTTCATAGGAAACCCCTTATGTTATCCGTTATCTTTCATCTGGGCATCTCAAAAGAGTATGTTACCAAAAAGGGGTTAAATCCCGCAATCCTGGTGGCAGGTTTGCATTCCGAAGAGGAAATGCCTGGCCTTTGGCAGCACAGTAATTGTAGACAATAGGAGTAACTTCATGCCAAAGCCAGATATCCTCACACCTATTCTTCTACTGTCATCAGACACCTAAACTTTGACAGTTTGCTAAAAAGCACCTGATTTATTCACAGATTTGGCACAAAGAAATTTCTAAGTAGGACAGAATACATGTGAATGGAGACAGAGATTGTGTGTCTCTTACAGCTAATTCGGCACCCACACAAGAGAGTCCTCACGCAGGGCATCCCCAACCTCCGTAGTATTTCTATTGCACCTGGTTCTCCTTCAGCTTCCCTGAAGCCGCCTGCAACCCTCCTGCGGGAGAGGGCACCTGCAGGGGCCGTGTGGGCACTGCCCTCACATGCAGTTTATTAAATACCGTTTGATGTCAGGAGATTGGGATGTTTATAAACCAGAGGACTGATGATTTCCTTTCAAGATAGGGCAGAAGGTGAAGCTGCATTTGGAAATTAAAATCCAGCAGCAAAAATCCACATCTTTTACAGCAGTGAAGAAAGCATCAGAAACTTTGGCTAGTAGCAAATGTGCTAATATAAATGGCCCTTCTCTGATGAGCTTGGCTCTGAAGGAAATTTCCCTTTCTAGCCCTCAGCCATCGTGCACAAAGCTACAGTAAGTGGCTTTCTCACAACGGATTCTGCCAAGACCACAAGCCGAGCACAGCTCTTCATTACTTCAGCATAATTTACTGTGAAGCTAACAGAAGCAAGAAAATAATCTTTTTTTCAGAGTATATTCCTTGTTTGTTGGCTGGCACCCTGCATTACAGGTAGGTATTTAGAATCTACCCACATCCTGAGCAACCTGAAATTATTTATTTATCCTTGCAAAGCCTTTGTGGTATAGAGGGCCTGTAGTTTCATTATGAGTCAAAGCATGGGTTGACAAAAGTGACTTGCTCAAGGCCACACAAAGTCTGCAACAGAGCTGAGACCACGTCTTGCACTCGGGGACAAAGCCAGAAACCCACCCTGGTGGTACAAAGGCAGTTCATATGAGAGTAAAGTGCATCGGAGTGCATATTGGTGACCTGAGCTCTGTGGTGCACTCAGTTACAGACACTCAGACCTTGTGTTTGCTGGCTAATCTAGTTAGAAGTTTGCTAAGATAGGCACTCAGAATCAACACTCCTGTGTACTCTTCACTGGGTAAAAAATTGTCTGGATGGCCGTGCCCAGAGAGCTGTGATTAATGGGGTGAAATCCAGTTGGCGGCCGGTCACCAGTGGTGTCCCTCAGGGCTCAGTTTTGGGGCCAGTCTTGTTTAATATCTTTATTGATGATCTGGATGAGGGGATTGAGTGCACCCTCAGTAAGTTTGCAGATGACACCAAACTAGGTGGGAGTGTTGATCTGCTGGAGGGTTGGAAGGCTCTACAGAGGGACCTGGACAGGTTGGATCAATGGGCCAAGGCCAATAGTGTGAGGTTCAACAAGGCCAAGTGCCAGGTCCTGCATTTCAGCCACAACAACCCCAGGCAACGCTACAGCCTTGGGGAAGAGTGGCTGGAAAGCTGCCCAGCAGAAAAGGACCTGGGGGTGTTTGTTGGTGGACAGCCGGCTGAACATGAGCCAGCAGTGTGCCCAGGTGGCCAAGAAGGCCAACGGCATCCTGGCCTGGATCAGGAACAGCGTGGCCAGCAGGAGCAGGGCAGTGATGGTGCCTCTGTACTGGGCACTGGTGAGGCCTCACCTCGAGTGCTGTGTTCAGTTCTGGGCCCCTCACTGCAGGAAGGACATGGAGCTGCTGGAGCGTGTCCAGAGGAGAGCCACCAAGCTGGTGAGGGGTCTGGAGAACAAGTCACACGAGGAGAGGCTGAGGGAACTGGGCATGTTTAGTTTGGAGAAGAGGAGGCTGAGGGGAGACCTCATTGCCCTCTACAACTCCCTGAAAGGAGGGTGTAGAGAGGTGGGTGTTGGCCTCTTCTCCCAAGGGAATAAAGACAGGAGCAGAGGAAATGGTCTGAAGTTGGGGCAGGGGAGGTTTAGATTAGATATTAGGAAGAATTACTTTACTGAGAGGGTGGTCAGGCCCTGGAACAGCCTGCCCAGGGAGGTGGTGGAGTCACCATCCCTGGAGGTATTTAAGAAACGTGTAGACGTGGCACTTCAGGGCATGCTCTAGTGCCCGAGATTGTGGGAGTGTTGTGTGTGTGTGTGTGTGTGTGTGTGTGTGCGCGTATGGTTGGACTCGGTGATCTCAGAGGTCCCTTCCAACCATGAAGATTCTGTGATTCTGTGTAACACTGCACCTACATGTCAAATAGCTAGAAACATGGTTTAATTAGAATACGGGACAGGCTGTGGTGATCCAACACAGGGCTCACCTACATTTGGCCAGCCCTTTTTCCCTTTTTTCCCCATGTTTTTTCCTCCTTGAGTCACCTCAAACCTTCCCTCTCCCCTCCTTTGGTCTTTGCCCTAAATGTTGTACAGTAAGTCTTGCACGTTCCCTAAATGCTGTTCCCGTTGCATCCATTAATGTCTCCTGTACCATAGGCAACAACCACCTGTAGTGTGCGAGGCATCTGGGAGACAGTTTCTCTCTGACTTGTCTGGGTGGCTTCACAGCAGATAACAAGGTCTAATCTGTCTCCTCTGATGGGCTTGGGAGCAGCCAATGTGTGGTGTGCTCCCCTTTCCCTGATGAGGTTACTCAGGCTTCTCTCTCTTTTTTCTCCCTGCTGCTTTGTGTTGACGTTAAATCATGTAACCCAACATCCACAAGGTAAGGAGACATCACACTGGACCCTTTATCCTGTGCTGACGAAGCACCTGAGGTGAATAAAATGCTTTTACAGCCTGAGAGCTTCCCACTTGGCGAACTAGAAGATCTTGCTTTTTGTAGACCAGAAGAAGATCAGAAGAACTGCCAAGGAGGAACCTCATTTGGCCTCTTAACTCCTCTTGCTGCCTGTGGTCAGGGTGAGTTGGCTGGAGCTCAGGGGGTGGCGAGGGGGGTCACGCTGTTGTCACACTGGGCAGGACGGGCAGTGGCTGGGGACTCTGTCCTTGCAGGTGGAAGGAATTCCTACAGCCACATCCCCCAGGGGTCAGAAACCACCCCTCCATCTCAAACCCCTTCTGGAAACTAGTTCCCAGGCTGACTTCCATGTGAGAATTAGCTATCAGGGGTTAAAATACCATTAAAGAACTAACAGAAGATAAATCTAAATTTTTATTTTAAATACAAAAATAAATTCGTCCTTCCAAATGATGTGAAATCCTTATCAATAAATCTCCTCAAGCTTCTCTGACTGTATTAAACATGAATTGTAAGAATTCTGCTTGAAATGCAATTTTTGTGCAGATTAGCTGAGCAGTTTTAGAAATTGTTTGGCAGCTCTTTACTGTTATAAACTGGCTTTAACTCTTAGCTAAAATACCTTCTGCACTAAGCCTTCCTCTTCAGCTATTAAATACATGCTGCAAGCTTTTTAGTGAGTTAAACTTTATTCTATACACATGATCTACTTATATACTTTGACACACACACTCGGGGGAATTCTTTACAACCAAAAGGTACCACTTAATGAACAGGCAGCCATTTTCCCATAAAAGCAGAGAGGCTCAAATGCTGATGTGCCTTTCTTCACTCCTGGTCATGACATACTGGAAAATAATGTTCCTTCAAACAAGGCCCACCCCTCCTCCCATCGAAGTCAAGTGGGATCAGGATTGGGCCGCTCGACTGAAAATGCAATTTGAAGTTTCCTGCATGCCGGGTTTCAGAGCTTCACAGGGATATTAAATCCCACAGGCTGGTCATAGTGAAAATATCTCTCGTCTTCCAGTTGGGGAATGAAGACGAGAGGAGCCCGCGCCAGAAGACGGACAGGGGGGCTTTCTGAGGGCAACGTACCCTTCCCTTAGCGCAGAAGGGGCGGAGCGAGCATTCATGTGCCCCGCGAAGACCCAGCCCGTCCCCAGGGGCGCAGCTCCCACCCGAGCTCTGCCAGGCACCGCCACCGGGCTCCCACCCGCCGCCCCACGGCCAGCGCAGGGTTCGTCGCACGCCACGCTAACGCCACGACCCCCGCGGCTCCGGGGACCGGCCGGAGGTGTCCGATGGGCGACAGACCCGGCAGAGAGGAGGCGGCCCTCAGCGGCTGGGCGTGCTGCCGCCGTGCGCTGCTGGCGACCGCCTCGGGGGTCGCCACCAACGGCCCCCCCGTGCCCCCAGCCGGGCGGGAACCCGGCCGGGCAACCCGGGCCAGCAGGCGACCGCCGGGCAGCACGAGGCCGGGCCACCGGCAGGGCCCGTAGGGCTGGCGCGCCCGGCGACACCCCGAGCGGGACACCGGGGTGACCCTGCGGGCCGGGCTGCCGGCGACGCCTCGTTCACCGGGGGTCCCGGGCGGGCAACGAGGCCCGCGGGCCCGCAGCCCCCGGCGAGCCTGCCCAGCCGGCTCCCGGGCTCGGGGCCGGGCCCCGCGGCGGTCCCGGGACCCGCCTGGGCGGGGGTGCGGTGAGGCGCCGGGCGGGCCGGGGCGGCGGCGGCGGCAGCGGGGCGGCACGAGCGTCCGGCGGGGCGGGGCGGCGGCGGGCACCGCCCTCGGGCCCTCCCCCCGCCCGCCCTCCGCCCCGCCGCCCCCGACCGCAGGCTCCGTCGGGGCCGGGCTGGCGGAGCAATCCCGAAGTTTGCGGAGCGGCCGGCGCCGGGGCCATGTGGCTGCTGTGGCTGCTGCTGGGCTCGGCGGGTGAGTGCGGGCGGTGGCGGCGTCCCGGGGCGCTTCCCGGGAGCGAGGGGGCGTGCTCCGCTCGGCGGAGGAGGGAGCCGGGGCCTCCCTGCCTCCCCCCGCCTCCCCTCGGCGGCTCGCTGCGGGCCGGGCCGGGGTCGCCGCCGGCCTCCCCTCCCCTCGGCTCCTCTCCCTTCCCCCGGCGGGCCGAGCGCGGGGCACCGCCTGCCCCACGGCTCGCTGGGTGGGCCGGGCCGGGCGGGGATGCCCAGGGCGGGGGCGTACGCGCGTCTCCGCCCCCTCTGGGCGTGCTCGAGGTGGTCCCGGCTCCCTCCGGGGGTGCGTGGGGCCGGCGCGAGGCGAGGCGGCCGGAGGGGTTAGCGAGGCCGGGTCGGGCGGGATGGTTCCGGGGCGGCCGTGAGGAGCGGGCGCCCCTGGGCCGAGTCGGGCGTCGAAGCCGGCGCCGGGCCGAAGGGGCTGCGGTCCCGCTGGTGGAGCCCGGATTGGGCCGACCCGCGCCCCTGCTGCCTCCTGAGGCCTGGCCGGGGAGGCTGCAGCAGACCCTCCGGCGGGCGGGCTGGGCTGGTGGGGCCGGGGCAGCGCCGGGCTCCCTACTCCCGAGCGAAGCGTCCGGGTCCTGCCTGGCCTCACTCGGAGTGTTGAAGGGGAACCTCCTACTTTTTATTCGTATTAATCTTTGTGGAAAGTCCTTTTTTTCCCCCCCCCCGCGGTCGGCACGCGTCTGCCAGAGTGGCCGAGCTGGTGATGTTCCGTGCGGCCCCGCTGCAGGTGTGAGTTGTTTCTGCGACACGATCTTGGCGGGCGCCGCTCCGGGCGGTGCGAGGAGCCTGGCTGCTGCCGGGGCCGGCTCCCGGCCGCGCCTTGGCGATGGAGCGACGACACACAGTGGGTACAACTCAGGTTTATCAAGTTCAGCTTCTTTGTTTTCACTCTTTTTCAAAGAGTATTTCTTGTCATGAAGAACCGCTAAGTTTCACAGGTCCCACGATAAGGCTTTGTTTGGAGTTCGGTGCGGATGGGCAGGGAGGAGAAGTGCGGTAGGACTGGCGCTGTTTTGGGGTTACCTCACTGCACGCTTCGGCTGCGACATTCATCGCTCTTGTGTAGGTTCGGGTGTCTTTGCAAACTATTTCAGTAGTTCTCTTTTGGAAAGCTTCAGGGAAAGCTCAGGTTTGTTTATCTAGATTGTGTTGCCTTCTTATTAGCTTCCATTTTACTACAGTAATGTTACGAAAATTTCACCTAATTATTCATAGCAAGGTATACGTTTCCATCTGTTGAATATATTTGTTTGTAATATCACCCTTAGATTAACACGGAGGGTTCCATGCTACAAGATGCTGATCTTTCCGTATGAAGATTTCCCAGCCACCCACACCTCATGTTCCTGCTCCACCTTGCCCTGGGGGCAGTGACCAAGAAGACCTGTTTCTCACAAGGAAGTTAGTACTTCAGCTTTTCGACTGCAAACTGCCAGGTTTGCACAACAGTTACCCTGCCGTTATTTAACCAGAGGCTCTGGCTTACTTTGGGGCAGATTCAAAGAGCTTTCTGAAACTTTTTTTTTAACGTGTTCTGTTTTTCTTTTGAAGGATAAAGTATGGGGTCTTTGGGGATTTGTTTTTTAAATGTTGCTTCCTCTGTATATTTTGGCACCCCTGCAAACTTCCAACAGGGAGAATTAGTTTGTCTCTGCCCAGCCTTCACTCTGTTTTGAATTTTAGTTCTGATAACTCCTGAGAATATTTCTTTTCCTACAGATTCTTTTTTTGGATACAGATGGGAAACCTTGAAACCCTGGGGATCAATTCAGTTAACAGAAAATAAACAGTGTAGTGTCTCTGTCTAAACAATTGTTCTGTTAACGCGCAGGAGTAACTGTTGACTTGGATTGTGCCAGTGAAAATTTGCAAGGCAAAGCTTAATCTTTTATTTGCATCTTTATTCTTAATATTATAGTTGGGTCAAATAGTGCTTTTGATCCTGAAAGACCTTATGTGCATGGGAAAGGTTTTATCTTGTTATGATGTATAGTGTGAACTTATACCAGGCTGGTGTAACTTCAGTTTGTAATTGCAGCTGATAACTGATCAGAAAGAGCCTGTTGGTCTGAAGCTTTAACCTCCGTTCCCCACACAGGAGCTGCCCCATTCCCTTACATTCCTTTTCCGCTCCCTGCCTCATTTCAAGTCTCATCAAGCTCTCGGGTGCGTGCAAACATGTGCACACCCAGCCTTTTCCATTTCTCCATGCTCTTGCCAGTATAAGCAGGTTGTGCTTCGCTCCGATTCCCTCCTGCGTGTGCCATGGTCTGACCCAGTTCCCAGCGCTTTACTTTTGCTCAGTGTCAGCCCAGGAGTTCCTGGATGTAGGTTAGATCCTGCAGGGATTCCAGTTACCAGCTTGGAGTAACAACATTAGCGGGTTAAGTTAATGTAGAAGAACATTTGTTAGTTAGAAAACAGACATCTCTGTTTATCTTCTTCCACAGTTTGTATTACTTAAGTCACACAAGTTGAGCTACGCACGGTTACAGTGAGTTTAGGAAGGGATTGCTTCAGACAACTGCGAGTATGTTATAGCTGAATAAACCAATGAAATGTAAACAGTCCCTAAAAGAAAGATGAACTCTCTGTAATCCTGACTACCGCTGTGTTGTATCTTCAAGACAATTTTTTTTTAATTCAAAGAAACCTAAATATACTGAGTATATTTTGAACGTAGATTTATGTATTTTTTTAAAACATTTTTTTAGCATTTTTTTTTATATTGTCCATTAAGGAGAGAAATGATGGCAGGAGTCACAAATATTTAGCTAAATGAACTGCTTTTAAAAAGTATGATTACAAAGTGGGTGGAAAAGGAAGATTACTTCTGTCTGCTACAACCCTTCCTGTTTTAGCTATGAAGTGGGTCTTAAAAATGTCAGTCTTCAACTGGCTGGAGGGTGAGAATGCAGTGCACAGCTGGAATTCCTGAGTGTGGTCTCCGAGATGTCACAGTTCAGTGTAAGAGCCCTTCTAATGCGTAAGCCAAATATATAACGCAGATGTTATAACTCTTAAAATATACTCAGTTTGGTCTGGGTTAAGGCGAGGCTTTTGTGTCTTGTTCCCTCCAGTCTTTCGGTCTAATACTGTTGGAATCGATTCCCTGTTCCACAGACAGCATGAACAGCAGACGTCACTGCGTTCGAGATGGACGAGGATTCTTGTAGTGGCTTTGTCAAGTCAAGACACTTCCAACTGGACAAAGTGATAGGAAAGAGAGGTGGTATTTACTGGGTAATTACCGAAGACGTAAGACTGCCAGCGGTCACGATGAGAGCAGCCAGGAAGAAATGCAGTAATGGAGCAGGTCTGAGAAATCTGTAGTGCTGTGATGAAAGCAGTGCTCTCCGATATCTTGTTCACTGTGGAAGCTAATTACGAGTTTTATGAGTTGGTTGTAATCCTTGTAGGCTGTCGCTGTTTGGTTGTCCCACCTACTGCAGGCTGAGGCTGTGGACATCCTACTTCTGGTAGAAGGCACTCTGTGATAAGTATTTAAGCTGGCATTTTCAGGATTTGAACTTGAAAACAGTTTCATTATCAGCAGGTTCGTCTTGAAGATGAGGAGGGAGAAAGATCTTATGTCTCAATAGTTGTTCTTGGGTTTGGGTATTCTTGTCTTCTCAAGTATTAAAGCAAGACACTTCTGCTCTGGCAAGATCTCATAACAGAATATGCTAAGGTGCAGAATGGAATATTTCAAGTGAAACCAGTTTCAGTGAAGTGAAACATTGAACGACAGACTGTCCTTTGCCTGAAATGTAAGTAGAACATGGCTGGAAGTGATTGTATAGTCAGCCAGTAGTATAATAAATTTATCATAAATTTACCAACTTCTGAAGAATTTTTGAGGGGGGGGGGCTCATATCTGTTTAAAAAACCCCAAAACAACAAGATGAAAATTTAAACAAATAGCTTAAGAAAGGCAAACCAAAAAGCTTGGCAAACACCCCTGCAGAAAACATTTAACTAAATTACTATCTCTGATAATGAAACTTCTAACTTGCATGATCAGCAGAGGTTTGCCTTTGCTGTGGGCTGAGTGTCTATCCACATACTTGCTTATTTGACACGTAGAAACTTGTTAAACTGAGTAACTTGATCAGGTGTTTGAGTGGTTTTTTTCTTGCAGCCTCTTGTGCCAGTGAAATTGTCAGGCAGTTCAGACCAACCTTACGTTGCGTGCAGTGCTGGCTGTTGGGACAGAAAAGCCCTTTAAAGAGAGAAGATGGTGTAATGCTAATTGGTTTTGGTGTGTGTTTGTGTTTTAATTTGCACACGGGAAACGTTGAGGCAGTGAGGAGATTTCTAAATGGAGCCATCGGTGTCTCTGCTTGTTCTTGTTTTTGGTTACTCGCACAGATATCCACATCTTGATCGCAGAGGAGCTTTTGGAATCAGATACCTAATTTAGCTGCAGCTTATAGAAATATGTCCTCTTTGAAAGGCTGAGAGAAATAACAGGTAGCTGCTGTTGGTGTGAGAAATGTGTTGAAGGACTGGGGAATGATGTGGGTGGATTATCAAAGGGGCCCAGATGAACAAAGTCAAAATGGAAACAATTTGTGGGAGAGTGGCTGGTGAGGACTTTCTTCTCTGTGATCCTTAAGCCTTCTTCCTGCCGTGGTCTGGACAGCTGTGAACTTGGGCACAATGAAAGCATATCAAGCAAAGCTGCTTTTTGTGTACGAGTGAGTGGTTGTGTGAGCTGCTGTGTCGCAGTGTGTGACATGGGGACTGAGCTAATGAGCGGAAGGTGATGTGGCTGCGACACTCAGCTGAAATGATCTCTGTACCATAAGAATGAGCTTTTAACCCACTGTGTGGGATCACTGAGGATTAGGGGCTGAAGAACTCGGAGCAGATCTGGGGAGGTCCTGACGCTGTGCCCTCTTAGCCATGAGGTTTCAGTTTTAAAATGGATTTAGTATCTCTCTGGCAGCCTGTGAGGCTTAATTAATTAAGGGTTGGGAAGTGGTTGAATATGAATAAGTTGAATATGGTTGAAGTGTGCTTTCGTGTTATGAAGTAGTTTGTTTCAATAGGACCAAGAATACATATTTTCAGGCTTTAGTGCTATTATTTTTTTTTTCAGTTTTTTTTCCTTTAGTAGGGATCCTGGTTTGGTTTGTGTGTTTTTGTTTTTTTTTTTTTTAAATTAAAGGAAAATCCCCCAAGTGCCACACCTTCCTATGAGTCTCTGGTGTTGGGATCTGCTTAGACAGATTATTATTCCAGATGGCTCCTGGGGAATGTGATGGGGGACATTCCTGGTTTGGGGTTCTTTTACTGGAGATTTTAGATGGAAACCAGTTACATCAGAGGAGGAGGTAGCCTGTGTCAGTCTATTTCGAAACAGCTGGGTCTGTTGGATGAAAAGTTCAATTTTGACTAACATTTTCATGTGGAGATTTCTCTCTGGTTTTGATAGAATGCAGTAACATTACTGCAGCAGGTAGGTTGTGGTCCCACTGAACACTACCACGTGAATTGTGGCTAATAGATACAACTTTGTGCTTGGAGTCCTTTCTCTATAGATTTTGCAGGAATGTATCACTTCAGTTGTCAACGAGATGAGGGTTATAGCTCCAGCAGGAGGGCAGTTGCCCCCCATGTCTCTGTCAGCTGAAGACTCATGGTCTGCTGGTGGGGGGTTAGCGCTGCAGGCTCTGCGCTGGCTGCGCTCCCTGTCAGCAGTGTGACTTCTAACGGGGCAAATAACGAAATGGGCTGACCTTGGTTGTTACAGCAGTAAGTATAAGCAAGGGCCTCTCTGCACACCGTTCCTTGGCACGGAGCACAAACATTGGTGTTACCACTCTGAGAACGAGCAGTTTTCTCCACAATACGCCGTTAATTTCAGAGAGTTAGAAGAGGCCTGGCTAAGATGTAAAATTACAGAATGGAAAGCTGGTTCTGTTTTACTTCAAACTGGGACAATGGGGTTAATTTTCCCAAGAAGCTGGGACAGGACACAGCCAGGAGTGCTGACCCGAGCTAGCCAGGTATGGCGTCCTGCTCAGTATGGAGCTGGGGGAGCTGCCCGGGGCGGGGGCAGGAATCACCACTCTGGAGCAGGCTGAGCTTTCTGGGTTCCGATCAATGAGTGGTTGTACGTTAATCATGCTTTGTCTATTCCTTTATCAGTATTATTGTTGTTTGTTAAACTGCCTTTATCTCGGCCCACGAGTTTGCCTTTTTCTTCCGATTTTTCCCTCATCCCCCCACTGGGGGGGGGTGGGGAGTGAGCAAGGAACCGCTGGTTCTTTGTTGCCAGCTGGTGCTAAACCATGACAGTCATTTTTGGTGCCCAACATGGGGCATGAAGGGTTGAGATGATGACAGATCTGACCAGAACACGTTAAAACAAATTGTTATATGCATTTATTATGTTATAGTCGTTGGTCATAATGTCGTTTGTTCACATGGTTGTGTTATGTGACTTCTTAGATGCACTATGTACTCCCTGCGATGCTGTTTGTCACCTCTGGGAGAGGGATCAGTATTACCACTTTCCTGTCCTGTGTAATCTCAACTTATGATATGAAAACATCACTGTTCACGTGGTTTTGCCGGTATGTTTATGTGGCATTGTCATCCTGCCCATACCTCAAGTGCCATCTCTTGGAATTTATTAATATTTGCACCCAGTCTGGGGGGGGGAAACAGGGGCAAATACTTTCCCCAGCTCTTTGACCTCTCTTTTCTTGTTCAGGCCAGGAAGCTTTTGAGAATTTTTAATGTCCCTGGGGTGTTCAAACCAGTATGGTCCTATTGGTGTGTCTCCTGAATGTGTTTCAGGTCTTGTTTAGGGTTCATTCAGGCCGTGATAGTCCACTGTCAGCCTCCACTCTCCATTAGATTTCCTCACTGGACATACGGGACTATTACAGGGTGAGCGAGTCTTGCTGATCGCTCCTTGGGTCTCCAGCCGATGAATTAGGTTATGGATGGGAATCAGAGAGTCTCGGTTGGTGCAATATTGTCACTGATGCACTGTTGTGGTAGCAACTGGCACCTGTTGTTCTTCAACTACAGGCCCTGGTTGTCATGGGGGACTTCAACCACCCTGGTATTTGCTGGAAAGGCAACACAGCCAGGAACACACAGTCCAGGAGGTTTCTGCAGAGCATTGATGATAACTTTTTGAAACAGGTGGTGGAGGAGCCAACAAGGAGAGGTGTGCTCTCTACAACTCCCTAAAAGGAGGATGTAGCCGGGGGGGTTGGTCTCTTCTCCCAAGGAACGGGTGATGGGACAAGAGGAAATGGCCTCAAGTTGCCCCAGGGGAGGCTTAGGATGGAAATAAGGAACTATTTCTTCACCAGAAGGGTTGACAAATATTGAAAGAGGCTGCCCAGGGAAGTGGTTGAGTCACCATCCCTGGAGGTATTTAAAAGACGAGTAGACATGGTGCTGAGGGATGCAGTTTAGTGGTGGACTTGGCAGTCATGGGTTAATGGTTGGACTCAATGATGTTAACAGTCTTTTCCAACCTAAATGATTCTAGAATTCTATGATTACGCTTGTGTTTTTGACATTGGAGGCTGTAGTCTTGGGACTGCTGCTTTTCTGATGCAAAAGTAAGTTACGTCAAGGGCTATTAAATGCTTCTGCTGGCCTTTCTATAAGCTTAGCTAAAATTATGCAGCTAAAAATAGCCATTGTTCTCAGAGTGTGAATCCCTTTCTTGTCAAATTCAAACTTCTTTCCCTTTCTTTCTTTCTTTGTCTGTATCCTTGTTCTCGTCTTCTGAATCTGCACACTGATGACTTAGTCTTCACTTGCTTCTTTCCCTACTTTCTTTGTCTCACCTCCATCCTCCTCGCATCTCAGTATCCCTTCCTCTTCTTTTTTACTTTGTGGCTCATGACCTCACCTCAAATTGTACCCATTGGTGCATGGTTCTAGCAATGGATTTCCTCATCGTGCCTTTGGCTCTGTACGTAAAAGAAAGAAACTCACATATGTGCTTACCCTACCTTTCCCTACGTGTGGGGATCATGTGCTGCTCTGGACCAAACCTGCAGCTAGGAATTGTAATCTTTCCCTGGTCTCTGTTGCAAGTGCTCTGCACCACTCTGCCACCATTCTTCTCTGCAGCCCATGTCCCCGTTTATATCGCTATTCTGTAGTGAGAGTGCCTTTCCTGTACTTTGTGGTTCCACTTCATCTTTCTTCTTGATCTGGATCTTACGTTCAATGGAGTATGAAGTCACTGATATAGAAAATGTTGATGCGTAGCGTGATCTTATGCTGCTGGACTTGCTGTCCCTCTCCCTGTCCATGGCTTAGCTGTGCTGTGTGTTACAGCCCAGGGCTTGAGCTACGTGGAGCTTCTGCTGTCACTGAGTTTGGAAGGTGGTGTTTTGTTGGAGCAGACTGCTTGGGACTTGGTCTCCCTAGGTTTTAGATACAGTTTTAACAGTAAATTGTGCATCTTAAGCCAATTACTTGATTTCTCAGGGATCATTTATTAAATACAGTTAATATTTGCTTGACACACAATGCAAGGTGTGCATGTGTAGATGTCTAAATAACTTGTGAATGAGGGCACTGTTAGAAAGACTGATATACAATATGCTACAGCAGTTCCTTGTGTTGTTAAATATGCAGAGTAGCTCTACTTTGCATCACCTGCCAAAGCACATCAGTTCTTCATGAACGGGTAAGTTGATAGAGTCAGCACTTAGGACCTCCAAATGAAACACATTGCAGTCAATGACCTTCAGAGGGAAAATAACTCTGCTAACTTGCTATCCACTCTCCTGTCAGTGGCACGAGTTGCTCTTGCAGCTAGGGCCAAAACTGTGGCATCTTAAGAGCTGGGTGGAACTGCGCACTACTAAAACCAATACATGGTCTGACTGGAACCTGGAGAGCATGCATTTTGACTTGAGGAGAATGGCTGTCTATCGGGAGAGTTTGGGGCTCTGATGCTGATCTTGGATGTGTGATCTTGGGGATGGGGGACTAAATCTCCCATGACCTGAACAACAATAAGAAACATGTCTTACCAAGGACTTGCCATACTGTAGAAGAGCCTGCAGCTTTACTTTTTCAGGTAACCGGACAGACACAATACAGATGCTGAGATCAAGATCTCAGGCTGGCAGGATGCAAACTGTGCTCGTGGAGTCCTGGAGTCTGGAAGAACTGTACTCGCCACTCAATCAGTTTGAAAAGATTGTCATTAAACTAATTAGGCATAATTCAAAATTGGCTAGCAAGCAACAACAGTGTGTTTGTGGCGATTGCTGTCTAGTCAAACTCAAAAAAGGTTTGGTGGTGTTTTTTTTTTCTTTTAAGACCGGCTTTTGAAAGGTGGAAAGAAGGTGGAGAGGGACAAAAAAAAAAACCTTGTGGCTGTTGTTAGTCACATCTCTTAATAGTACTGGCTGAATTTCAGATACCTGATTGTGAGCCAAATAAAAGCCTGTATGGAGTGACAGGCAGAATTGGAAAAAAAAAAAAAAAAAAAAAAAAAAAAAAAAGGCACCACCACCATTGTGAACTTCTAAATGAACAGATCATTCACTTCACCGTCTAACTGAGGTTCTGTGTGTTAAACTTGCCCTTTATTGAGTTGAGTCTGTTGGAATTCTGATTTACATCCTCTAAGAGATTTTTGTTTGCTAGCCCTTTCTTAGAAGGTGAGGTCTACCTCCACTGGTTAGCCATTTCCAACCTTGTGAATGTAGTGGCTTTGAGTATCAGCAAGTGGGAAGGTAAGAGAAAATCGAAGCCCTGTAATATTGCAGCTCTAAAACAAACCACAAGTGTTTGTGCTTTTGCAGCCAGATGGAGGGCTTCCCCTTAGATTGCAAGTGGGGTGTGAGTTTCAGGAACCAGCTCTTTTTTGCTCCTCTGAAAAAGGAGCCTTCATGTGCAGTGAACAAATCAGGAGCGTACTTCTGACCAAAGATCAAATTGATCTGGCTAGAATGTTAACAGCATACCTGGAAGATAAAAAGGATGTTGATAGTAGAGTTCCTAAGAGTATTTATAAACAGTACAAATTGGCAGTACTGCTTGTACCCTAAAAATCTTCCATGAGGAGTGCTAGCTTCTAAATTGCAACTTTGAGGTAGAGCGATTTTGTCAGCTTTTTTTTTTTTTTTTCCTATAAGGATTGGTGACAGCATCACACTTTTTTGAAACATTTCTTCATTGCAGCCTTTCTCTTTCAAAAAAAGAGTCCAGAATAGTGACCTTATTTCGTAGGAATTACATGTTCATTAAGGGTAAGAGCACAACAGCCATTTTTCTTCCTCCGTCCAGTTTTTATAAAATGTAGAAACAAAATGTTTTATAGCATAATTTCCTATTTGTATTGCAACTTCAAGTGATTTTCTTTTTGAAATCCCTGTCCTTTTCAACAACTGAGATATTAGTAGACGTGTCATGGAGAACTCCTGATTCGGAGTTCCTGGATCTAGGCTCTCTTGAGGTGACATACAAAAGTGTTTATCTCCAAAGTCCATCCAAATGTAGAGGGTACTTGGTGACATTGATTTGCACAGCTATACCTTTTCAGCCTCACTTTTAAAATGAAGTATAGAAAGCTTTTGCCATTCTTATGCAAAACTATGTATATTAGTCACAGCAGAAATGCTCAGTGTCTCTTCCTGCAGCAGCTTTGGTAACTTTAAGGCTTAAACTTCTGATAACTTTAAAGGCTCTCTACTTATTAATGACTTTTGCATGAGTTAGACTTTGGTGTCTAATCAGATTGGGTATCCTTAACGTTTCTAATGGGATCCTTGAAAGTCTGCCAAAGGACTATATAGGTTTTCTGATGAATTGTTTTAATGGAGCTCTGCCTTGCTATTTGGTTAACAGTCTTCACGGTAGCCTCGGGCTGCTTACTTTCCAATTTCCTTGTGTTATCTGTAGATAAATGTCCACCTTATTGGAGCTTAATGGCCAATTAGCAGAGTCAAATGAAATCTGAAAATACAAAAAGCAGTTCTAGTCACTGGCAGGATATTCTTGTCCTGACTGAGGTTGAATCCGGAGTTGCTGGCCTGCAGACTGCCACCGCTCCTTGTGAGTGGTCTCCTGGGGGAGCTGCGTTCAGCCTGGGAAGCACGGGTTAGCTGGTTATTCCTTGCAGTGTTGGTGCTTCATTTCTTTGCTCATCAACAGTTGCAAAAATTAGGCAGCCCACTTTTTGTGAACAGACTTTCCCGTTTAAGAAGTGATCAATGTAACTTTCTTTGTATCGAAGAGACCTGTATAACGCTGGTGAGACCCTATTAAAATTACACTTATGCTTCCAGAGTACCTGGTGGTTGTCTCTGCTTTGGACAGGAAGCATGTCTGATATGGGATACCTGAACAGGGCAGGAACTTCAGGGCAACAGGGCTCTCTTTCCACCTTTGCCAGCCTGGCCCTTGAGGGTAGGATGAGTTGGGTGTTTGCAAACATGAGCCTTCCAAGGGACTTTGCACATCCCTCTAAGAAAACTGACTTGGCATAGATTTATTAAATATTCCAGTGTTGTTTACTTCAGTTTGGAAGGATTATGTTGGCCTATTGGTTTGGAAAAAAATGTGCTATTGAAATGCCATAGTAAATGTTTTGGTTAGAGAACAGTTTGAGTGATACTTGAGTGACCAAATTTTAAAGTGGCTTCCACTTTAAAGTGGCTTCCACTTTGCTGCCCTTTACTTTGAACACAGCCTTTCTTCTCTTCTTCTTTTTTAGTACTTCTCCTTTCTTTTTCCCTTTGTTCCCCTGAAAGGGTAGTAGGCTGTGGTTACTGAAATTATTAAATTTTGTGTATGCGATGCTCGCTGTGGCTCTCTGAAGTGGGAATACTTTATGCATGGGTAGAGTGGGGCACAAATCAAGGCAATGTGTGATCATGTACAACTAGAACTACAATAATATCTTAGAGATAACGGGGATTCTTGGCAGTGCATAACATCAGGCAAATTGTTTACTGTCTGCCTGACTTAAAATGGAGATACCACTTAGCCACCTCAGTTTCTTTAGTTTCATAAATGCTGGTAAGTGCTCAGTTCCCCAAAGTGAGAGTCATCAATAATTCATTATCACTTAATTGCTGTAACTGATTTCTGATTGATTTGGTAAGTAGGACACTAGGAAATGGTACATTTCCCCTGTCAGTTCCACTTCACTGTTTTTGCCAAAGTTTCATGGGGGAGTGTCCACATGCCTCTTTGCTCTTCTTCCATGGATGCTTTGCTCTAGGGCCACAATAAAACTGGAGGAGTTTACAAAAAGAATGGGGCAAACAGCATCACATGGAGTTGTGGATTTTTTAATTTTTTTTATTTTCAAAAGCATCATGTCCAAGAAAGGCTGAACTGCAGACAGGCTGGAGTTGGAGGGCTCAGCCGTGCACATATGACACACTGTCACTGTGTCACTTGTGTTTCTCTTACTTGTTCAGATAGAGAGGCTTCTCTGGGACTGCTGTCTTTTCTTCCTGCTGGAGCCCAGAGTGCTTAAAGTCTGCTGCTTTTCTCTGATGCTGTTGTCTGTAAACTTGGTTACGGCTGTTTCAGTTGTCCCTTTTTTATATTCCCTATTTTGAATCATGTGTGAGCTATTTCTTGTGGTTTTTCATCATAATGGGACTACATAGTTCTGGAGTGGATCGCAGTTGTAGTTGTATTTTGCTTTCTTTATGTGAGGAATGTACTTTAAATCATACTAACATAGGTGAGGATTTGGAATTATGCAGGGTTTCCTGCCTGCTAATGGGTGAGCACCTCCGGTCTCCCAGGGTGGAGTATGGCAGGTTTCTTTTCTGGCAGCAGTTTGGACGCTAGAGAGGGGAGCTATAAAATAGATGTCCTGGAAAATATGTGGCGCTTGTTTTTATTAGCGTAGGATAGTCTCTGTTCTGTGTAAGATATGAACTAAAATACAAATGAGGAAGCAGCGGAGTATCACAGTCTTACATACCTAGAAATGAGAGGTGGGGAAGGACTATTGGTTTATCGATATAGTTTATTCCCATGGGTTACTGTGAGCATCTTGCATCTCCCTTGTTGGATGATGGTCCAAAGGTAAGTTGTAGTTACTTTAATCAGAGTCTCTTCTGATCACTTTCTTACAGTTTGGGACGTTGTCTTTGTCTTGCAGAATCTGAACCATTTAACGCCTGTGCCGGGTTCGGCTTTGCCAAACATTTTCTGAGTCTATGCTACATCCTAAAAGACAGCACACAGTCTGTTGGAGCATGTCCTTCACCCGAGTCTGGTTTGCCAAAGAGGTGTTAGAAGGGAATGTTGTTGTTTTGGGGTGTGGTTTCTTTTTTTTTTTTTGTTTAAACATACATAGATTCCAAATGGATTCAGTTCTATCTTAAACACATATAAAGGATTATTTTGTTACTATTTTTGAGGCAGTGTGTCTGGATTCTTCTCCTCTTCAAATGAACTTATGGATACGTTTCAGTGTATTAACTCTCTGTTTTAAACTGCTATGAATATAAAAATGAATTGACAACCCAGTTCTCAGAAATAAGTCTTTTTGTTTTGAGGTGTTCTGATGTCTTTAAACTTCATTGAATTGACAGGCTGAAAAGACCGTCACTGTTGCTAAACTGCTTTGTGGGATTCCCTAAAGACTACCTCATTCTTATTTCAATTTCCAGTTAGCAAACTTCCTTTAAAAAGTGTTGGTTTCAAAATGAAATGTCAAATGATGAAATTTCATTAAAACTGAAAGAAGTTAATCTTTTCAGTCAGCTGCACTTTGTTCTGTTCACAGTGTTACTCTTACCTCTCCTTGGAGGCAGAGGAGGAAAATAACACAAAAGATGCTGTTATTTGTGTGAAGAGTTTTCCATGGAGGACTTGTTAAAACTGAGAGTTTTGATTTGAATTCGTTGCAGCTAGGATATCTTGAGTGGTAATGTACCTGCACAGTATGTTCCTAAATCTGTTCTTTTGTGTCTCGTGGAAAAATTTATTGTAGACTTTTCTAGGCAGCAAATTGAGAAGGAGAAAACAGTAATTTTAAGGTCTGAGTACAATGGCTTAAACCTTTACTTTCCATGAACAAAATCCTTGATTCTGTGCTCCTTTTCACCAGTGAGATTCTAACAGCTTCAGAGGAGCGAATCCAATGTAAAAGTGGTCCAACAGAAGGAGGAATTGAGGTTTGGGCAGGTCTATGGGAAAGAAGTAACTCAGTTTCATTGTCCAGTGGCACACTGAGTTTTGTGCTCTGGTTGGAGAGAATACATGGGGAGAAGGAAGCCTATTCTGTCTGTACATTTAAAGTCTTACTGTGGTTTTCATCTTGCCATGCAACATTTTCTGTTAAATCAAGTTTTTGATCACAAACATCTCTGTTAGTACATGCTTCTTGCTGACAAGGTATATTGACATACTGGAAAAGTTGTGATGTCGCCTGTCTCTGTCAGTGGCTGTGAATGACGTGACTATCTGCTGTCTCCGAGCCTGATGAGAAGTGTCATCCAGGTACCCAAGCCTATTGTGTCAGTATTGTCTAGCCCTTCCTGAAACGTGTTGTTTACAAGATTATCTGAAATACCCTGCGAAATTCTTTATGGGCACTCAGATAACGACAGTAATGAAGCTGCAAAGTTGCTTTGCTGGCAGCAGTCTGTTGCGGTTTGGGCTGGGTTGGCCAATGACAAGATAACAGATGCTCTCCCCCACCTCTTGCTCCAAGGAGAGGAAGAAGAGAGGTAAAGAGACTTAGGAGTTTAGAAAAACCTAAACTACTTTAATGAAATATTATTAATAAAATAAAAAGGAAATAATGAAATAGATACACTATATACAAAACCGTATCAAGCTCCCAGGATGACGTCACCGGCAGGCATTGGGGAAGTCCCAGACTGGACTCAGAGACGGGTGGGAGCTGGATTCCGCATCTTGGTTCAGGAGCCCACAGACTGGGATTGAAGGTAGATGAACTGCCTTCATGATGAGGAGGACAGGGTCCTCCTCAGACATCAGCCATTGAAGAAAGAGAGCTGTTGAGTCATAGAATGGTTTGGGTTGGAAGGGACCTTACAGATCATCGAGTTCCACCCCCTGCCCTAGGTAGGGACACCTCCCACCAGACCAGGTTGCTCCAAGCCCTGTCCAGCCTGGCCTTGAGCCCCTCCAGGGATGGGGCAGCCACAGCTTCTCTGGGCAACTCTATACTGTTGGCAGTAGATTATTTTAGAGGAAGTAAGAAGTAAGAAATTATTTTTCCCCAGAGAGCTCATTTCTTTAGCATTGGATTTCTGACTGTGTCTTCTTTACAGCCTCCAGCTAGCTGAGAGGACTCATGTTGTTACTGCTACTTGTTCCTTGCGTGTTGCCCCTTCTTCTCCTTGGAGGCAGTATATGGCATGTTATAGATTATATATAGATAGCTGATCATACAAGTAATCTTAGTGACCATGTAAGTGGAAAGCAAACAAGAACTTTAATACCTGCTTGAGGATGTCTGAGTTTGGGATATTGTATCATAGACACATTCAGTTGTCCTTCTTTGAGTTTGCACATGGAACGAACTTGTGTTATTTGGTGGTGGTAACAATTAAGTTTGTGCAGTCCTTGGCTGTAATGCAGTTTTAGAGTATTCCTTTTGAATTTCTTTATTTGGAAATCTGGAGAAAACACAGCCATAGTGCAAAGAGCTAGTGGATAATTTAAGTGCTGTTGGCTGAGCCACATCATCTGCTTTGTGTATGAAACACATGAATGTGGTGTAGGACACTTAAAGCCTGGGTTGTGTTTACCAAGAACAAAGTTCTTTGGTGCTAGAGTCCTGGGCAAATTTTAGCATTGCATTGTATTTTCTGTATCTTAATTTTCCCTTTATACTTTCAGCTAGTTCACAGAATATGAGTCAGTGTACATGGTCAAAAGTAATACTATTTTTGTGTTAACTTCCTGAATCAGAAATATCCATATCCATAACTTGCGGCGGAGCAATGAGTGCATAAATCTTTCCTTTCTATGTATAGACTATATTGTGCTTGAGTGTGACAATTGCATATGAGGTTAGGAAAATGGAAAAGACCTGTAGTAATCACATTCAGCCTTTTTGAGAGATTAAAAAAATAAGTTAAATTGTATTTATTAATTGAACTTCACACCTTTTTCCTTTTTTAGAAGGGACTAACCCTTAAACAAAGGAGAAGCCTTTGCAAAGGAGAAGCAAAGACAATTAAGAGAAGTGCTTTCAGTGTAATGGACAACTACATAGTTCATTTCTCCTGCAGCCACTCCAGTTACATGGCCATTAACAGCTAAATTATTAATGAAATGTTACTGAAGGAAGCTACTCCTGACTGTCGGCTATCCTCTTACCTCTGTGCTAATCACCAGGGTCATAGGAGTCTCATTCGACATGAAGCAGTGTGAGATACAGACAGGCTTTCTTCCAGCCTGGAAGTGGAGAGCACAGCTCAGTTGTCAATGTCTTTCACAGAACTCAGTTTTTCTAGTTCTTGAATGCAAGGAATTTACTTTTACGTTACAATGAAGGATGAGCGTCCTCTTAAATGCTGGAAAATGAAGGCCTGTTTGGAATGAATTGGTCTGGGGGGCATTTGCGTGGGTCTCTCTGAAAACAGAACAGCTCAGTGTATTGTGTAATACGTGAGGTCACAGGTTATCCAGTGACATCACCTGTCTCTTGTGATGGTGCTTATCCTGTGCGCTAGACAGAATTGCTTATTGTCTTCTGCTAATGTGTGATGTCTCCTGCTAACAGGACGGTATAGCTGCCCTGTTAAACTGCTGTGACAGGCTGTCACTCAGTATTAGTGTTTATAAAGAGGAAAGTGCCCTTTTTTGGAAGAATCTTGAAGGATAGTGACATTTTTTGTTCATAATAAAGCTAAAATTAAAAAAGGTCCCGAATTCATCGTTTGTAGGATCGAAATGCAGGATTATTCTTCTTGGCCAAATATTTTTGCCTTAGAGTGATTTTTTTTTTTTTTTGTGCTAACATGCTGATCTCCATATTCTTCAGTAACTTGCCAGTATTGGGAGGTATAAGTGAAGGGAAAATTTAGGGAAGATAATGGTATTAAATGAAAGCCCCTTCCTACTTCTTTTGCAGGAGAGAAGTCTTTGCTCTTTTTAATATTTTTTTTTTCCATTTGCTTTGCATCTTGTCTGAAGTATGTGGTCTCTTTCTGAAGTGTTTAACTAATTTTCCAAAGTTATGACAAGGTGTATTACCTCGAAGAGCTTTGTACCACACCTGTGAGGCCTTTTTCTCTGATCAGCGAAGTGGATTCAGCGAAGAGGGAATACCTCAGCGTATGGATGACTGCAGTTTCCCAGGCTTTCCAGCTAGGAATGTGGGAGCTGTGACTCGGCAGCTCTGATGGAAAATCTGAACAGAACGTGTCATCTTGTCTTTTAAGAAAAGTAGAAAATATTGCAGTAGCTGGGAATCAAAATTTAAGAAATGAGTCTATGAAGAATCTCGGGTGCCTTTGTAAGGATCTTTATTGCTGTTTCCCCAGGAGAAAAATGAGTTTGGAATGTTCAGGAAGATTCCCATTCTCTTAAATATGGGCCTGGGTGTTTAAAGTGAGGGTACATGTGGCAGCTGCTCTGGTGCCGAGAGACTGAAAATCTTAGTAAGTCTGGAATAAGTCTGCTTAGGTGTTTCATTAGAAAATCTAAACCCAGATGCATAGCAGCCAGTGTGGGTTGAGACATTGTCTGTCAGTAAGAATTGGAGTTATCGTTGGAGCAGTGATGCACAGACATGGCGGCATGTGGAAACGCCGAGGCTGGAGGGTGCTCTGCTTGGTTGCTGACGTTGCACACTGGGGTTAAGAGGAGTGGGAGAAACCTTGGCTCCTGCCCGCATGTGTCACACCAGTGGTCTGTTTTGATGGCAGTGGCTCTCAGTCTGGCACTGTGTGTTACCCACCAGAACCTCCTGAAAAATATCCTTTACGTAGAGTTTTCATTGTCCCCTGAACTTCTCGTAGTGTGTGGGAATGACAGAAAGGAAGGTGCAGATGTGCATGTGAGTGGAAGTGGAGAGCCACAGTTAGAGAGAGCCAGTTGCTGATTTCTTGGGGTTGTAAAAGAAATTTCAACATGGTTGTTACAGAGAAAACACGTTCAGCCTGTCCTTGTATTCCAAAGATGTCTCTTCCTGCTTGCCCTATCTTACCCAGATTTGATAGCTGCTTTGCAGGCCTTGGCTTTGCTTGGCATTAGCAAGTCTCTGATCATTGATCTGAGAGAAACGACTGTTGAAACTCAGAAACACACACTTCTGAGCTGTGCTGCCTTTGTCATTATCCAGTCAATACAGTCTGATTTTTTTTTTTTCTTCTTTCCAGAGATTAGGGGGAAAAATGGACAGGCTTTCATGAAGTATGATACCCTTCTTTTAATTCTGATTAATCAAATACAGTCTCTACCAGTAAAAAAAGCACGATGTGTGAGACCCACTATGCTAAACTTACACCCTGCAATTTTCAGGCATTTGTTGCCGCTAAATTGGCAGAGTGACTGGAGCCAAATATACCTGCTTTGCAATTATATCTGCTGGGTTGATATTTGTGGACATGGCCAGCTAGGCCAATGAGACTCAAAATTAAAATTAACCCTTACTGGCAACATGTTGAAACTGCTGTTTCATTGGTGTATTCATCAAGACTCTCGGGAGCCTCCATCATGACCAGTCTCAGGTGCTACTGCAAGTGATAACGCTCGTTTCCCTAGAACCTTGAAAAAAAAGAATGACAAATCTATGAACTTGGTGCATCTTAAGTTTTAGTTTGGGTTTTGTGTGAAAACAAATTTCCTGCCTTGGAACCAAGTAGATACGCGTTTTGAGGATAAAAAGTTTATTATTGAATATGTATAAGGCATGTATTTTGCCTGGGCATCTTGAGTTCTCTGGGTTACTGAGGTATTATGGACTTTGTTTTTTTTGAAAATTTTCATGAAATTCCTGAGATCTTGTCTGTTCCTTCTGGTTCCTGTTTGTGTAACTGTAGGTGACTCCCCAGCTCCGCAGCCCTCCCAGCATTTGCCGCTCTCTGTCCGGACATGTCTTTGCCCCAGCTTCTTCAGAAAGTACGCTTTGTAGCATGCATAAATATGATGCGGGAGGGATGTGGAGCTCTCAGAGTTTGTTTAACCAGCAAAATGATGCATGGGTTTATAGCAAGGTTTTAGAGACCTCCTGAGTTTTGATTTGGCTCAGTGGAAGAGTACCTGATACAAAAAATGTTGAATGAAGCCTTAAAAGCTGAGAATGGTTTTGTAGCGAACCAGAAACTCATTAATTTTTTGTTAACTTGGAGTTTGTCCCAGGATTGACCCATTTGAGTAAAACACATCCAGGTTTGGAAGCTGCAAGTGGCTCAAGTGAGACGCACAAATTATTTGGATTAGGGGCTGAAGTATGTAAATGCTTTTTCTTCCTTAACTAGAGTGTACTGGGAAGTTTCTCTTCGAGACTTTTCGTTTAATGGGCACTTTGAGTAGGGTGGCATTATTTTTCTTTTTTCTTTTTTTTTTTTTTTCTTTTGAGGCCAGGATAGACTTCTAAAAAGCAGGTGCTACTTTTCCTTATTGGAAACTCTTCAGAGGATTTTAGGAAATAAAGGAAGCAGACTTGGCAGGAAACAAAGAAGTGGCAAAAAAATGGGAAAAGGAAGAAAGCTGGTATAGACTAAATCCTGGACCATTTCTTGTGTGGCCCTTTCCAGAGACATTGACCACAGTTACCTCCACTGCTTCTGGGAAAAAGTTCGTTTTTCTCATGCACGCATCAAAAGTTTTTCTACTTTTTGCTAAATGTTCCTCTGTCTGTCTTCATTCCAGTATTCTTCACTGTGCTCTTAGACACAGCAACTGTTGGAAGAGCGAAACCCCAAGATTGCCCATATTGCAAACACCCCCCTGATTTTACAGCTAGCTCAAAAGCAGTTGGTGTGCACGGGTGGTGTCTTCTTGTGGCAGTATTTGCTGGAAAGAACTGGTCACCAGTGCCTTGCAGAAAGATTGCATAGCCCCACATTAACGTCCCGTTTGTGTAGGGGTACTGTATACGTTCCTCTACAATGGAAAAACATCATTGCTCTCAGCTGGGGCTTCTGATACGATGAAGAAGTGAAATGGATAAGGTGAAACTAAAATCCTGTGAAAAGAATGAGCTTCTCACTTCAATATAATCCCTGCCGTGTATCTTCCTAACAGCATGTTTCCCATTGACAAAATGCAAATGCCATTTATTTTGTTATTGATTTGCTTACAGAAAGCAGCAGAAATCTAATCCATGCTGCAAATACTGAGTCACCTTCTTCTGTATAAATTTTTATTATTACTGTATAAAGCACATCAAAGAGCTCAGTTTGAATGGGAGAAAAACACAGTTTAGGTAGGTGGTTATAAAAGCTGTTATTTTTCACTTGAAGTGATTATTTTCTAGGTCTCTGGTAGTGATTATGGGAAATTCGCAACTTCAAATAAATAACCAGTTGTTGTATACCTCTGTCATTCCTAAGCCCCATCTTCTGCCCCCACTTAACTCTCTTTGAGGCTTGTCTAGTCGAGGACATGTAACTAGAGCTACTGGAAAAGGGCAAACGCACACCATCTTTTATAAAAGAAACCTCTCCAGGCTAAAGTAATGGCAAAATCTCTTCAAATAGACCTAGGGCATGACGTTTGAAGAGCCTTGTGTCCTGTGATGTCTCACTATTGAATTAGACCAGTATATTAGCAGTAATCTCCAAAATACTGTGAGAGTAGTGTGAGGTCCTGGACCATCTAAAGGGTGTTGCTGTGGCTGTGCCATGGCTTGTCATGTTTTCAATATAGGGTGGATGAAAACCGGCTGATTATGATTCTCTGAAATCAAGGCTCTAGTTTGGCTTTTTATATTGAAATTGCTTTTCCTAAATATGTATATGTCCACTTCTGCATTATCATTGCAGCTGCAGAGGAATGAGTGTTCTTTCCCCTTGAAGATTCAGGGATGTTCTAAGTTGACTTTGCACCGTGTTTTGTCATCCAGCTCACGTGGTCTTCACATATGCCTTCTTTGCAGTCTAACTCTTACCTCTTTGTTGGATTTGCATTCTTATTTGAAGGGGTTATCATCAGTTTCCAGGTAATGCTTCTGTTTAGGAGCAGTACCCTGTCTTCACTGGCTGTGTGCTGTCACTAGCACTTGGTACAGTCACTCTCCTCTTCTTGAACTGTTGCCTCTCCTTGTCTCTGATTGTCTTCTGCTAATTCCTCTAAGTGTTGCTTCAATGTATTGTTTGGAAAACCATTCTTGTTCCTCTTCCAGGTTTTTTTAGGAGCCTCAGGAGAGACGTTTCTGGTCTCCTTGTTTTCTGTTCTTAGGGCAAGACTTCAAAGCAGGAGCTGAGCTGCCTTTCCAGGGTAGGGAAGTCTGCAGATCTGTGTCTAGATTAAAATCATGGTTATCTGTCATCAATCTCCTCGCACTTGGAAATTAGCTCGGTGTTGTTGAGTGAGAGGTTATGAGTTATTTCTTTACTGTTAAGGACATTGTTGATGTTTTGTTTTGTTGCTCTGGCCTGCATCTTGGCCTTTCTTGGACTCGGCCGCTCTGCAGAGCCTCACATCCCGGCTGTGTCTTGCAGGCTCTTTCCAAAGTGTGGCCTCTTCGTGTCGTCGCACAGCCCCGGTTCTTCCCTTGTGACTGATACCGCAGCTTACCGTCCCCTTTCCCCGCCTCATGCGCTGTACAGACACGCGGTCGGATCCTGAATGTATGAATTATCCTCCTGATATCATCAGGAGGATATCATTATCATAACTTCATCTGGTTTTGCTTTCTCCACTGTGCCTACACAGTGAGTTGGCGTGTTCAGTCTCTAGCACGCCTGTCAAATGGTCAGCATAGGGTACCAGCCTGCATCCCCTACGTGCTTGCTGGGACGCAGCATGGCATGCCTGGTTCTGGCATGCAGCCTTCCTTGCTGGGGAAGACTTTGATAGGCAGCTGCAAAGACAATTATTGCTCTTGGAAACTTTCTTTCACTGCTTAAAGAAGGAATTGCAGCATAGTTGTTAAGGACCAGCAACTTTATTAGACTTGATGATGTCTGTTGGAGTTGAAAATGGCAGGAGTGCTTTGTTCCTAGGTTACCTGGTTTAGCCTGAGAAAAGGCTACAGTCCTTGTCTTGCTCTTGACCTAGGGGTGCATTTCCTCAGCAGCATGAGGTGTTTGGGGTATCCCTCCTTCCAGGGCATGTCTGTTCCTCTCCTCTGTGATGGCAGCTGCTCTGGAAACTTGGTGGTGGGTTGATTTGCTGAGAACGAAAGGCTTTTAGGTTAACTTTATTAAAGCTTGTTGCCCACCTGTGGTGGAGTTTATGCAACTGGATAGTAAGAGGGAAGACAGGAATTTATAGCAGGGTGGGAGAAGGATGGGACCATTGGCTCTGATTTAGATCAGCTTAAGCTGTTGAGAAGATGCACCTTTAGCTAATCACAGCTATGTACAAAAAGCATCTATGGTTAGTTTGACATAGTGCTTCTGCCACTGACCAGTAATATCATTCTGTACTGTCATCTTCGTATGTATTAGGACTCTTAAGGTCTTTGGTGCAGAGGTTGGTGTTTTGGTGGTTTTTCTTTTTCCTCACTTTTCTTCCTCTTCTGCCTACCAGTTAACAATTTCTGGTTATGTTTCCTTTTTTTTTCCATAATGCATACCTGTTGCTTAAACTGCATTCATTTGCAGAGGTTGATTCTGTGTGATCTGTGTGGTGGGACAGAAATACTAAATATTCTTAAAAGTGCTTAGTGACTATTCATTGGAGAAGGGGCAAGATGATACCTCCTTAGCATCTCACTGAGGGAGACTGGCATTCTCCTTGATAGTTACAGCTTTTCCCTTTCTCTCCTCCCCTTCCACATTTTTGTATTACTGCATATTTGGGCATTGTTTTTGTATGCTGGGATGTAGAGAGGGATAGCTTGTCCAGTATCAGGTACTTACTCCAAAGGACTTCAGTGCTTTTTCTGCCTATAAGTTACGGCGTACTTTAACCACTGCCATAGCAAGATGCTCTTAGACCAGCTGACATTATAGAATTTTGGTTGTTTTTTTTTTTCAACGACAACTGACATTTACAGCCTCACAATTAACTGCTGCCACTCCTTGTGATTACCTCTCATTGGAGCACCCTTTAAGTCGTCATTGTATGACACAACGGAACAGTTTGAAGTAGCACTTGCATGTGGGGAAATAAACTAATAGTGAAGTCAGTTGTTTTCTCCAGACAGAACAACTGTGGAATTTTTCTACATTGAGAATAAGACCTAAAAGAATCTGCCCAGCTAGTGAGGCTGAACATCCAGAGTTTGTTTACACAGCTAACTGTCGTCTCTGAAGGCCCCTAAGTACAGGTAATTTAATACATGTTTTTAAGCAAGAAAATGAGGTTAACAGCAGCCTTTTATGATGTCTTGCATCTGCATAGCGCAAAAAAAGTCCTTGCAGAAACAAGTCTCAAAGAACAATTAAAAACCCTTGATCTTTGAAAGTAAATGTTCAGATTCTGTGATTGGGAAACTTAATTGTACTAGGTATGGCTTTATTGACATGGAGTATTGTGTGAGGAAATTTAAACCTGGCCGCTTCCAATTGTTAGAAAAACAAACCAGAAACCCCCCCGAAGTGCTGATTGTTAAATGGAATTTCTGTTCATGACTTCTGTTGTTGTAGGTTATTCCTTTAAATTTGATTAATTTTGGACGTTGAATTCACTTTTGTTCTGGACCTGCAGCTCGTTAGGTATTGGTTGGACAAATGTTTCGTTACCAGCTCGTACCTGGACTGAACTGATGGGATTTCCAATGGTTCTGCAGCTATGCCATGAAATCCCAGATGTCACTTCAGTTCAAACTTTGTCATCCTTCATTCCTTTTCTTACCTTTCCTATAATTTAATCGAATGATTCTTTAGTCTTGGTGTTTACTTTGTACAAGATTTACTCTCCAGTTCTGCCATCTCTCCCTACCGGTTTACACCAGCTTATGATTTATACTGGGTGATGCTGTCAGAAGTATCCTGTTGCCAAGGCAAACGCTAGACAAAGAGGGCTGTGTTTGCTGAGAGAACAAGTAGCTAAAACCTAACAGCGGAAAGTAACGATATACAGATCTGTACGTTAGCAGTTTGCTTTCATCTCGCATGAATATTTAAAGGCTGGATCTGTGGGTGACTGAATAGGCCCTGAGTTGCGAGACCGTTTTAAAATTTCATGTTCTGTTGTGTTTTGCAGACAGAATTTAATTGTCTCAGCAGCTTTTGAAATAAGGGCAAATTTGTATTGAATCCCTAGGAAAGATCCTTGAATAACCTAAAACTTACTAGTAGGACTCCTCCCACCTTCAAGGTGTTTATCTGTTGATATGAGACTCTTACTTCTTTTTTTTCCTCCAGTCAGCTCCCCCTGCCAGCCCTGATAAAAGCTGGATTTGGTTCCTGCAGTGGGTCAGACCAGCAGCCGGAGCTGATGTTGCAACCCGCAACAGTCTTGCTTCTTTAGAAAGTATTTCAGATACCTCTGTTCTAAGTAAGCTGATGTTTAAAAGCTGTGCAAATCGAGTGGATTTTATCTTCCAAAATGCTGGTGGGTAGTGATTTGGGCACAAGGTCTACAAATCCAAGATCTTCTGCAATCATGCACGTGCGGGGAGCCTGATGTAAGGATTTGATATTTATGGTAGTTTGGGACATGAGAAACAAGACTGAGATTACTTAGTCTCTGTTTGCTCTCTTTATGTCTGTGCCCTGGTGAGAATAATTTAGGCTGTGTTTTCAGGGTGGTTAATGCCAAATGGCCAGATAGTGCAGTCTTGGTGCAGGCAGCACATTTGTTAGCTTGGTGAGGTGCAGCAGTGCTGTCTGTGGGAGGACAGATGATATACTCTATTGATCATAAGGTTTACCAAGCCAAAGTTAGGCCTCCTTCCCTTTTTAAAAATCCAGGCTTTTAAGGCGTAACTGGCAGGCTAATCTGAGGTTCTTCTCTGTGTCAGGTACTTGTACTTTTATTCATCTGACACTAGTTACGGTATAACTTGATTTACTGTTTCTTCGAAGTGTGGTCTGAATCTCTCCAAGGGGAGGATAATACACCGACCTGTATCATAAGGGTGCTGCAGAGAAATATTTTCTCAAAGGTAGAGAGGCTGAGCAAAACAAGATAAAAATACTCTGTTCTGAGATGCTGAAAACAATTACCTTTTCTGTCCTCTTTAGGTGTCTGTAGTTTGTGATGTGGTCTGTGAGGTGACTTACTGCTGCCCTTTGCTGTAGGGCAGCTGGTGTACAGCGATGAACGTATTATGTACTTGGTTCATGAAGAAATTGGATTCTTTTCTATAGACACAGGTTCTGTCTTTTATTAAGAAGTGAGTTGAAAGTTACTGAGTATGGAGGGTATGAACAGGATTAGCTTTGCTTTTTGTATGTTTGAATAAAGAAATTACATCTTTAGTTTTTTGTTCTTTCTGGCTGTTTTTGCTGCTACCCTCATCAGTGTGCTCAACTGCACTTTTTGATGTGTATCTCTATTGCTTATCCTTTTGCCACCAGTACTCTCATGTTCTTCCATCAAATTAATAAAGCTTGAAGTTAAATTCAAAAAGCATGCGTTTCTAGCCAGGGAACATCTGGAAAAGGATTATGCATCAGACACTAACCTGGTTGCCATCAAAGCAAAGTTTCATGCAGCAGTGTCTCTGAAGGCTTGTCTAGCAACCGTGCAGCAATGCCAGCTTGGCCTGGTCGTGAGAGCAGCATGATGGGACACACGTGCTTGTTATCTGCTCCCTCACCCCTACCCCCCAGTTACCTTCTCTTAGGTACAGCTGTTTGATACAAACACTCCTGTTTGACTCCTTTAGTCAAGGAATTGCAAGTGTATTGCTAAAGCAGAGACTGGGACCGTGACATCTAAATTTTGTCCCAAAGATCTGTTGTAGGTGTTCTGCAGTATTGTGCTTAAGTCCTTTAGTTTTTTCTTTTTATGAAGACAAAAATGTTATTCTCCGGATAGTGTTATAGCAATACATCCCTCGAAGGTATTAAGAATAAGATATATTTACCTCTGCTACTTCTCTAAGGAAGTAATGTGGTTGGGTAGCTTTAGTTTGGGTAAGAACAGCGTATAATCTCCATTTGACCTGCTTGCTGGGGACTGCTTCTCTTTCAAGGTGTACCCAGTTGAGTAATCTAAATAAGTATTTCTCCTCCTTTGTCTGTTTAATCTTGTCCTGGTTTGCAGCTGTGTTCACTCTGTACCGCTAGCGGCCCATAGCCTGTTTGTCTTCCACCACACCGACTGTGCCGAGAGCTGGCGGACTGGGGAGATGGATGTATTTTTGCTGTGTGCTCACACAGCTGCACCGGAGACAAGCGAATGTGGGGGCTCTAGTGAAATGCCCAGTCCCCCAAATATAGAATCCAGCTGTGAAGGCTGTAGGATCAAAGTAAGCCTGTTCACCTCGGCTCGCTTCCTGCTCGTGGGGTTGCAAGGAAAAAGCAAACAGTTGTTTATTAGGGAATGATTTAGAAGATTAATTCAGGTGCTTGTGCGGCTAAGTGCCGAAATACAGCCACCTACAACAGGAAATGTGGCAAATGATATTTAGAAAGATATTTAGAAAAAGACATTCTATTCTACGCATGTTGTATTATTTATGGTGGAGATATCAGCTTTTGCTGTGAGAAATTAGTGGGTGAAGGATGGGTAACTGGTAATAGTCTGCATTCCCACTGTTGTTTTTCTGTCTCAATGGAAAGAAGCTATCCTTTTGAGTGCTCTAGAAAGGAGTTTCCCATTGACTTTGACTTGCCTCTGTAATATTTAGTGTTAAATTGGAAGTAATCATAGGAGTTTCTGCTCTTGGCTAAGCCCAATCCATTTCAAATCTTGAAAATGCTAGATATCGAATACATCGCATCTTGTGGGTCACAGCTGGAAAACTGAAGGAAGGGAAGTTGAACCTGAACAGTGAGCGGTTCCTTGAATAATCAATAATTTACGTGCTGCTTCAGTGAAGAAAGATTTTTTTGAGCACTTGTATCACAGTGAGCTGTCAATCTGCCTTCACAAATAACCCTCATAACTTCTAATATTGCGTAAGCAGTGTAATCATCAGGCAGTTTAAATGAGGGTAGGGAAGGATAGGGATTAAAACTGTTCGAGGGGATTTAAGTTGTCAGATAATCAGTGGCAGGTGTCCTTTACTTGTTACAGATGGCTTAGGTGCTGTCAGAGGCTTCACAGCAGAGCAAAAGAGAGCTTGCCTTATTCTTTGCTTCTCAAAGTCAGCCTGAACGTGCGCTGGGATGCTTTGCTTCTGTTCTGGCAGGGCACCTTTGCATCAGTGCATAGGAAAGCAAATCAACCCAAAGACTAGCATTTATGGGGATTTACTAGATATGCTTATGAACACTCAGCTGCAAACAACTTTTTGGGTGATATCAAAGGTGTTTATTTAAGAGATGGAATGTAAACTCAGTCCTTGTTAGCCTACTTTCCTTACCTGTTTTGGTGCTGTTAACGGGCAATCTTTTATGTCCTACATACTTGAATTCAGTATGGGACCTTCCTCTTAAAATCTAATGCCCTGTTTTCATTTTAGCAATGGGTAAAGTGTAGTAAAGGGGTTGAGTAAGTTTAAAAAAAAAAAAAAAACCACAACCACAAAACCACCTAGACTCTTTGGGTGCCTGCAGGAATCCTGACTTTGATGTTCTCTTATAAGCACAAATTGTCTCTGCCTTCTGTTTCAGTGCAGTGAGTGTCTGCCTTAATTCCACTGGTGTTAGCTCCCTGGCAGCATCCTTCTATTGCCAGTGAAGTTTATGCAGGCACATGTTAAACTGAAGTTTATAGGCAAAGCATAATGTTTGGAGTTTCTTTGTCCTCAGCTTTTGAATTCCTCTTCCGGATGTGTTACCTGCGTTAGTAGATGTGGAGTGACTCAGATGCTTCCTGTCATCATAAAGAAGTGTGATAAGATACATCTGTCCTTAGCGGCTAAATTTACAGAAGCAACCGGACCTGAATGTAGGAATTCGTTTTGCAGTCTCTGAGGACTCAAATCTTGTAATATCCTGCTGGGCACTTTAGCACTGCTTATTTGCTATCTCTTAAGATGATGGAGGAAAATCAAGAGGTGTTTGTTCAAGTCTGCCATTAACACTCACTTTTCTTTAGTTGTGATGTGTTTTGTTGGTGAGCAAATACTGGCAGGTGTTGAAGGTATGTATTTTTGATGCCATCGTGCTGCAAATTCCAGTTACTGACTTATTCTAGTCTCTCTCCTTGTGTTTTCACAACACGTTGCAGATTTCAGTAGAGCGAGAACAGATTTCTGATGTGCTGAAAGCAAACCTGGTGTGGATTTACACCCAGCGAGGGGATAAGCAGAAAGAATGAATTCATTCCAATGTGGAGCGTAGAGCGTGCATCGTGTGACAGGGAGGTGCTGTGAGTTCCCCTCACAGCCACATACCAATCTGGATCAGAATATTGAAAGTATCTGGGGAAGATCCCAGGATTCCCACAAAATACATGCCAGAGGTTGGGCAGTGAAGAGTTCATGCTCCATCCCTGCCAACAGACCCTCTTTGCAAAGAGGCTGGAGTTACTGACATGGTTCGTGAGGGTGTTGAACACCTAAGTGTCTTGTATTTCTTCCTCAAAGCCTCCTTGGCCAGAGGGGACTGCCTGCTCTTAGTGATCCTGCTTCCTGATACAGAGGCAGGGGGTTATCGGTAGGGATCTGTTCTCTGCAGTGCTTCCAGGTAATTGTTTTCTTGTGAAATATTTTTTTTTTTTTTTTGACTTGCTTTCTTAATAGTGTGAAGTGCTCACTATGACATGTCCTTTTATTTATTTTTCACTGATTCTTTTTCAGTGAGTATTAAATATTTAGACGCTAACATTTTTGGAAGTGGTTGCTAAACCAGATTGACTTTCCTTACGGAGTCCCCTTCAAAGTGAAATATGAGTCCCTTTTTTTATTCAGCCCAGATGGTGTGCTGCTTAAAGTGAGCAATGTGTTGCAGTAAAAATGGACTACTTCTTTCCCCTTTTTCCCTTCGTCCTTTACGTAACTGAACACATCCGTGTAGCTCATATTTGGGTTGAATTCAGAATTAGTCCAAGAGGCTGCAGGGTAAATAAATCAACTATTGGAGAGGCAGCTCTGCCAGATGGAAGGGATTTCTGCCCTGCCGACAGGCAGTATAGCAAGTTGGCTGCCCAAAACCTGACATCTGTATGCACCTGATTAGATCACCTTGTCCATTTTCTCTAGTTTGGTCCTTCCCACGGCCGCCCTGTGCATGTCTAACACAGCTCCTCCTCACATACGTGCCTGGAGCCTCCCGAGTTAGGCAGCGGGCTGTGCGCTGGAGGGGCAGAAACATCGCATTCCTGAGGGCTGGGAGGTGAGAACCGCATGGAGGAGTTCTTTAAGGGCTTTTACATCTGAAAGAGGAGACTTGCAAAGTAAAGGAAGCAAAAGGAGCAATATGATTTAAAACAATTTCATGTGTGTAATTATTTTGACGGTTCTTTATCCACCAGTGGATTTTTTTGGAGATGGAGTAATGCACGTAAGAAGTTTCTAGGTGCATTGACTGTGACAAGTTGGGGGCTGACCTGCTGGAGAGCAGCTCTGAGGAGAAAGACCCAGGGAGGTGGGGGAGTCGCCATCCCTGGAGGTATTTAAGAAACATGTAGACGTGGCACTTCAGGGCATGCTCTAGTGCCCGAGATTGTTGGTTTGTGTTTGTTTGTGGGTGGGGTGTGGTTGTGGGGGTCTGTTTTGGTTTGGTTTTGGTGTTCTGGGATTTTTTGGGTGTGACTTTTTTTTGTTGTTGTTGGTTGGACTCAATGATCTCAAAGGTCCCATCCAACCAAAAATATTCTGTGATTCTGTGACCTGGGAGTCCTGGTGGACAATAGGATGACCATGAGCCAGCAATGTGCCCTTGTGGCCAAGAAGGCCAATGGTATCCTGGGGTGCATCAGGAAGAGTGTGACCAGCAGGTGGAGGGAGGTCATCCTCCCCCTCTGTTCTGCCCTGGTGAGGCCCCATCTGGAGCACTGTGTCCAGTTCTGGGCTCCCCAGTTCCAGAAGGACAGGGAACTGCTGGAGAGGGTACAGCAGAGGGCTACAAAGATGATGAGGGGCCTGGAGCATCTCTCTTACGAGAAGAGGCTGAGGGACTTGGGTCTTGTTAGTCTGAAGAAGAGAAGGCTGAGGGGATCTGATCAATGCTTATAAATACTTAAAGGGTGGGTGTCAAGAGGACGGGGCTGGTCTTTTTTCAGTGGTGCCCAAGGATAGGCCAAGAGGAAATGGGCACAAATTGAATATAAGAAGTTCCCTCTAAACATGAGGAGGAACTTCTTTCCTGTGAGGGTGGCAGAGCCCTGGAAGAGGCTGCCCAGGGAGGTGGTGGAGTCTCCTCTCTCTGGAGACATTCAAAACCTGCCTGGACAAGTTCCTGTGCAACCTGCTCTGGGTGGACCTGCTTTGGCAGGGGGTTGGACTGGATGATCTCCAGAGGTCCCTTCGAACCCCATATCATTCTGGGATTCTGTGACTCTCAAATTGCTGTCTGTAACCTGCAGCTCTCTTTCTAGCACCCGATGAAGCTCATGTTTTAGGAGGAATAGCTTTGAAATGGGATTTAGTCCAAGTCCTGTGTTCCCATTCTGCAGCACAGCTTGTGTGGGGCTGTCAGCAAGTAACGTGATTTGCCAGTATCTTTTGTTTCCTGTTTGCTGTGGCCTTCTTGGCCACAAGGGCACATTGTTGGCTCATGGTCATCCTGTTGTCCACCAGGACTCCCAGGTCTTTCTCCTCAGAAATGCTCTCCAGCAGGTCAGCCCCCAAGCTGTCCTGGTGCAGGGGGTTATTCCTCCCCAGATGCAGCACCCTACGCTTGCCTTTGTTGAAGTTCATCAGGTTCCTCTCTGCCCAACTCTCCAGCCTGTCCAGGTCTCGCTGTATGGTGGCACAGCCTTCTGGTGTGTCAACCACCCCTCCCAGTTTTGTATTGTCAGCAAACTTGCTGAGGGTACATTCCATCCCTTCATCCAGGTCATTGATGAATATATTGAAGAGGCCTGGACCCAGTACTGACCCCTGGGGAACACCACTTGTTACAGACCTCCAACTAGATTCTGTGCCCCTACAAACAAAACACCACAAAACCAAGAAACCCCGCCTTGCTGGTTGAAGATGGAACTGCAGAACTTAGCTGTGGTGCTGTAAGGCTGCGGTGGCCCAGGGTGGTTACTGGCAGTGCCGGCTCTGTCGGGTGTTCCAGGACAGACAGTTCCCACTGGGGATGTGCTTGGGCATACAGCGCTGGGACAGCCTTTCCCCGGGAGCTGGGGGGGCAGCCAGGGCCCAGCCTCTGCCCGGGGCCGCTTCCCTTCATAGCCCAGGGAGCAAACCCCGTCCTTCTAGATCAGAAGAGTGGTGATGCGGGGAATGAACCTGCTAAAAGCGAAAAGATGCCAAATTGCCAGCTGTGTGGCCTGGGCTTGCTTTTTTCTGGCTGTCACTTTCTTTCTTTAAGGTGCCGTAGTCCGAGAGTTACAGGTGGCTCCAAGTGTGTGGCCGGTGGCTGAGGCTGGCCTTGCTGCCTCGGAAGCCCTTATTTCCAACTTTTTCTGAACTTTGTCTTTTAACAGCTCAGGGCAAGTTTCCATTAAGGTATCTGCTCTGTGCTGGCAGATTGTGAAAACATCCCTGGGAGAGTCAGCCATTTGCAAGAAAGAACATTTGAGCAGAGATACGTGTTTGGGGCAGACATAGGCATAAAAAAATACTTCCCTGAAGCATTCCTATCATGTGTTTTTTTGAAACAGTGAAGTAAAACTTGGCAGTTTTGCCTGTGTCAGGGATGGAGCATTTTGCCATGTGGTGAGGGAGGAGGGGAACCATCTGCATTTGGCTGATGCAGGAGTTTCTGGGAAGCCTCATGCTTAGACCCGTCTTTTTGGCAGCTGTGTTCTCCAAAGATGCCTGTACGGACCAGGTTGCTCCCCGAGACGGCAGGAATGAGCTAGGAAAGGGTCTTCCCTGAGACTGCTGGTCTTGGTAGCTGTGATCTGCTCGGAGTCCTGTGCAGCACGGAGCAGTGGGGTGCTCGCCATGCTGTCTCTGTAGGGCTTCTCCTCGCCCGGGAGCCCCGGCCTTTCCTGGGAGAGGACGGAGCTGACTCCAAGAGGAGCAGGAGGCAAGCTGGTGTAGGGTGGGCAATGGGGGGAACCGTCTGCAGCTCTGCCACTCCCCCAGGGCTCCAAAAATCATGCAATTATCTTCAAAATAGCTAAATGACAGATAACTTATTAAGCTGCATCTTTGCTTCACTTGTTCTTCCTGGGTTTAAACCATGAAGATATGAGGGCGGGCAGGAGGGGCACGTTTTTGTGACACTTCCACCCTTATGTGGGAAGGTTTGTGTTTCTGGGTTTTGCCTGGTCAAGTACACGTTGCCTGGGACTCAGCTGGAACACGACAGAGGAGGACCAGGGGAAGGATATTCTTTCCCTCATCCTCTGCCTTGTCCTGCAGCTTCCCCCCAGCTTGACAACATGACATGCCATTTTGGTGCTTATTAAAACTATTGTCATTATCCTCCTTCCCCAAAGTTTGCATTTCTGTGATATCTGCATTCCAAAACCAATGCACAAAGTGCAATTTCCAAAACCATTCCCACAAAGTGGGAAACGCAGTAGATTAAAATGAGTGACTAGAGCTGTGTTCGATCTTGAAGGCAAATCTCTAGGTTTCCCTCCCGCTCTGCTCTCCTGGTCTCCAGGATCCTGTGACTACATCTCCCCCCTTGGCAGACTGAGCCCTGCCAACTGCCTTCCTCGCCTGTGGACACGTGTGTGCCAGGGGACTCTATTAACACCAAGAAGCTCAATTCTAATGCTGGTCAGCAGCACTATGTTTAAAACTTAACTGAAAACCTAGTATGAATTAGTCAGTGTGTTACCCAGTTCCAAGCCCTTGGGTAACAGCAACAAAATATTCTGCAAGCTAAGTATGGATCTGACACAAACACAGAGCTGAGTTCTCGTAGCCTCGGCTGTTTTAGTTGTGTTTAGACTGACCCTATGAAAGAGAGATTTTTTTTTTTTTTTTTTTAAATCAAACTTTGCTTTGACCTGAGGATACACAGAAGGCTGCATGTATGTTTCTAGAAAGAAAATAGCAAGAAAGAAGTAAAATGGGGAACGTGAATGGAGAACAGGTAAAATGATAGTTTAGGAAAAAGAAAGTGCTACCACGCACCGTACTCGGGATACTGATAGAATAATGGCAAAATAACCAGGGTCAACATCCATTTCACAGAATCTTCATGGTTGGAAAGGACCTCTGAGATCACAGAGTCCAGCCACACACACACACACACACACACACACACACACACACACACACACACACACACACAAAACACTCCCACAATCTCGGGCACTAGAGCATGCCCTGAAGTGCCACGTCTACACGTTTCTTAAATACCTCCAGGGATGGCGACTCCACCAGTGGGCAGGCTGTTCCAGGGCCTGACCACCCTCTCAGTAAAGTCATTCTTCCTAATATCCAATCTAAACCTCCCCTGCCCCAACTTCAGACCATTTCCTCTGCTCCTGTCATTATTCCCTTGGGAGAAGAGGCCAACACCCACCTCTCTACACCCTCCTTTCAGGGAGTTGTAGAGGGCAATGAGGTCTCCCCTCAGCCTCCTCTTCTCCAAACTAAACATGCCCAGCTTCCTCAGCCTCTCCTCGTGTGACTTGTTCTCCAGACCCCTCACCAGCTTGGTGGCTCTCCTCTGGACACGCTCCAGCAGCTCCATGTCCTTCCTGTAGTGAGGGGCCCAGAACTGAACACAGCCCTCGAGGTGAGGCCTCACCAGTGCCCAGTACAGAGGCACCATCACTGCCCTGCTCCTGCTGGCCACGCTGTTCCTGATCCAGGCCAGGATGCCGTTGGCCTTCTTGGCCACCTGGGCACACTGCTGGCTCATGTTCAGCCGGCTGTCCACCAACAAACACCCCCAGGTCCTTTTCTGCTGGGCAGCTTTCCAGCCACTCTGCCCCAAGGCTGTAGCGTTGCCTGGGGTTGTTGTGACCGAAATGCAGGACCCGGCACTTGGCCTTGTTGAACCTCATCGCATTGGCCTTGGCCCATTGATCCAACCTGTCCGGGTCCCTCTGTAGAGCCTTCCGACCCTCCAGCAGATCAACACTCTCACCTAGTTTTGTCATGAACGTTTTTCTCCTGTTCATTCAACCGCTGATAACCAGCTTGCTCAGTGACTGCTTTTGCTGCCTTTTTTAAAAATCCCCTGTAAACTTTTCTCTTTCTTGTTTGTCTCCAACAGAGAGCCAACTGTTGCCTGGGAATAACTTTACAAACGAATGCAACATTCCTGGAAACTTCATGTGCAGCAACGGGCGGTGCATCCCAGGGGCCTGGCAGTGTGATGGGCTGCCGGACTGCTTTGATGACAGTGATGAGAAGGAATGCCGTAAGTCACATATCACAAGGCTTGGCTAGGTAGTGTTACAGGTGTGTTCTGTAGTGTATTTTAGCTAAGGAACAAAGCTACTATCAGTTTCTTTAGCTATTGTTATAAAAAAAACATACAGCCTTTCTTATTATTTCAGGTCTTTAAGGTTCTTCAAATCGACCAGTTTTAATACAGCTCTGGGTAGCAGGTACCTGAGACCCTATTCACAGATGGATAGATTGAGACAGGCTTGTCTTATGATTCTTCCAGTCTAAGAGTGATGCTCTGTGATTTTTAGGGATCCTGTGTATACTGCCTCAGCACACTGACCTAGTGTTTTAAGTTGACCTCGACTACCATCAAGATTAGTTCCTTTCATTTCAAAATTGTTGACTGTATCCTGTTATTTTTGTTCTCTCCTGTCAAAATGTAATCATTCTTAACCCTTTGAAACTTCACACTAACTTTCTGGAAAACAGACCAACTGCATTGGGCTGTGTCCCAGTTTGAAGTAAAACCAAGTCAATTTTCTGTTCTGTAGTTTTACATCTTAGCCAGGCCTCTTCTAACTCTCTGAAATTAACGGCATATTGTGGGGAAAACTGCTCGTTCTCAGAATAAGCCCAATGTTTGTGCTCCGTGCCAAGGAATGGTGTGCAGAGAGGCTCTTGCTTATACTTATTGCTATAACAACCAAGGGCAGCCAATTTCGTTATTTGCCCCTTAGAGGGTCAGAAATGGAAAAAACAAAGAGGGGCCCCACCTGTGGGGAGGAGGGGACAGGACAGGTGACCCAAACCTGACCAACTGGGGTATTCCATCCCATCTGCCCCATGCTCAGTATAAAAGCTGAGGGATCAAAGGGTCAACCCCTTTCCTGCGATGGCCAACGTCCAGAGAGGACTCTGTCTGTCCATCTGCCTTTGATCCTGATCCGTGTGTTCCTGACTCCAGAGCTGGAATCCAGTTCCCATCTGTCGCTGAGTCCAGTCTGGGACTTCCCCAGTGCCTGCCGGTGACGTGACTGTCATCCTGGGAGCTTGATACGGTTTTGTATATATTGTATCTATTTCATTATTTTCTTCTTTACTTTTATTTTAATATTAATTCTTCATTAAAGTAGTTTAGTTCATTCTAAACTTCTGAATCTCCTTATCTCTTTCCTCTCTCTCTCTTTTGCCGGGCGGGGAAAGAGGGGAGGGGAAGGGCCATCTGTCGGTCTGGTTTTGGTAAATTCGGCCGAAACCACGGCAGGCTGGTAGTGTTTACATGTTTTAATCTTCCCTACAGAACTCCCATTGCTAGAGAGCTAAAAAATGTCTGATCTGGTTCTCCTCTGTTTTCATCTTTTTCTTAGCACTGATTAATGTTTAGTTAATATTATTCAGCCATTAGTTAGCAAACTTTCTAGCCTACACGTTTTACCCAGACAGCAAGACGATGCTGCAGCATTACACTGTATTTGAAATCCAGTTGGGAGTGAAAAAACGCTCAAATTCCGTGTGACTCTAGAGCGACTGAGAAATTTCTGAGAAGTTACTGCTTTTTGTCTAACAAATGTTGCTCCGTTACATTTATACTCTATGGTTGTTTTCATTAAACCAAATAATAAGAAGCCTACCTTTCCCAGGACGCTTCCAAGACATCATTAGCTTTGCTTATGGAGAAAGAATAGCTTCTTCCAAATTAACTGACTGGAAATGCCATGTTTTGTTAAATGCTCTTGCTTTCTAACTTGTTGCCTCTTCTTTAACTCCAGTTATCTATCCCTTTTAAAATAAGGGGGCTTTGATAACTGTGCTGTGGGAATCTCCATACATAGTTCTGCTTTAGGCCAGTGAGCTTTTCTCCCTTTCTAAGGCATGAAAAGTATCTGTATAAAATATCTGATGCTTTGCAGTCTTTATAAAGCATCAGGCTTGTGTTGCAACATTGAAGACAGGTTAATATTTTATTTTTCTTACTTATGTTTTAACATCTTAGGAAAGGATGGACCTGTTGTAAGGATTGATCATTGTCATGGATGTCTGTTTAAACCCTAGCAGAATGTATATTAGTGGGAGCTTTTGCAAGAATAAAAAATGTCAGAAGTTCAACCTGTCCCTCTCAGCGAGATGTTCTTGATGACGACCGCTGCATGACTCTCAGGTTCCTCATTAGCTGGCTCCTGAGTACGCTGCTAGCATGGCTTTTGGTGTGCTTGTTTAAAACAAGCTGAGTGATGCCACTTCTCTGTATTTATAGGATACAAACCAGGAGGTTTTCTGTCTCTAAGAATGTTATCATCCTCTGCCTTGCATGAATTTTGTTTCACCTGGTAGAATTAGAAAATCTTAATGAAGATTTTAATTAACCTTAATGAAGATTTTTCTTAATGAAGGCTGGGCTGGGTATTTGCCCATGAATCAGTAACAGGAAAATATGCTTTGTGACTCTCTGTTCAAAAATTTCCTTACCAAAATCAGTTGGGTCTAGTGAATTGCAGGCAGTAATGAATATAGTAACTGACAATAAAATATAAATAGCTGGAAAATGACAGTTCATGAAAGTTTTTCTTGTCACGACAGACTCAAATGAACCACACTGATCTAGACTATGCTGCACTATGAATTTAAGTTTCTGCAGAGTTGTCCTTTAGGCTTTTTATTTAAATACTTCCATCCCACTTGATTGGCTAACAGTTTTCTGGATGAGTGTCCTTTTGATTCTGCCGAAATTAACTGAGATAATTAGACTGTTCTTTCCTCTTCCAATACATCTATCTGCTATTTGATCACCTGCATAAATGTAAAATTAGCATGGAGAAGAGACAGCAGGGAGAGCAAGGGATTCATATCCTGTGCTGCCCTGCTGTTAACAGGTCAGATAAGCCAAAACAGAATGGAGATGGCACTCATTTGAATCTCCAAACAAAAAATTAATATTCATGTAAACAAGGTTCTGTAATGCATCCGGAGAGCTTCAAGCAGCCTATTCTGCATCTCCATCCTCTCCATTTTCCTAGGCAGCTTTTAACTCCATGTATGCTGCCATGAGAAGCACATGTAATGAGCCAACCACTGTATTGGGGGATGCTGATATTCTCTGTAGCCTGTGTACCGTGGCAGAGACATGGAGTGTGAGAGGAGAGTTACAGCGTTAGTTAGAAGGCTGGGAAGGGTTTGCATTGCGAGTTGTTGGCTTTTGTGTGAATTGAGAAAGTTGGCTTAATGTTTCAAGGATGGATGACCCTTCTAACCCAGGAGATACCCCCTTTTGAATCCTGCTAAGCACCTAGCCTGGCTAATAGCTTCAGAGGGATGATTCAGCCACTTCATATGTGGGTATGTACATACAGTGTGTGTAGCTAAAAAAGCTTGGTTTGCACTTTTGATGAAATTTGAAAATGGTCCCACTCCTCATGGGTACTGTTATGGTGTTACCAACAGTTTTTTACATCAGAAAGTGATCAAAATTTGGATGGGCTTATACAGCCTGAATCTGCTCCAAGCCTTGCAAGGCCAGCGTGACATTTCCAAGCATGGCTGTCCTCCCTGGAGCTGCCTGACACAAGTAACACAACACACGCTGGTACGATGACACAACCAGATGTGACGCACGCACACATTTTGAATGTCAACTGTTCTCACTTTTCAGCTGAGAGTTAAGGCACTGAAAGGCAGCCCTAGTGTCTTGTCTGAGAAGGACAAAGAACAAAAATCACTTGTCTCTTCTCACCCCTCCAGCTTTTGTCAGCCTATAAAGACAGGCTCCAAGATGACTTTGGGCTGGAAAGGACTCTGGCAGTCATTTAATCCAGCTGCCTGCTCGGAGCAGGACTAGCTTTGATGAGGGTTGCGCAGGGCCTTGTCTGGGCAGGTTTTGCACATTTCCAAGGATGGAGAGTCCACAACCCCACTGGGCACCTCTTCTAGGCTTTGAATGGCCCATGGGCAAAATTTTTTTTCCAAGTCACACGATCAGTTTCCAGTGAGGGAGTAAAAGCTGAACATTTTTTTAAACATTTTTTTAAAGAAGTGCAGTGCGATTAACATTCAGATCCTCTGGCCTTAGTGAGTGGGAGAGGGCAATGTAGGAGCCCAGGAATTGTTCTTCTTGACTGCAGAAACAGCAGCTGAAAAGTAAGAACAGTTGACATTCAAAATGTGTGACTGTGTGCGTCACATCTGGTTGTGTCATTGTACCAGTGTGTGTTGTGTTACTTGTGTCAGGCAGCTCCAGGGAGGACAGCCATGCTTGGCAGTGTCATGCTGGCCGTGCGAGGGTTGGAGCATGTGTGTGTTTAGATATAGGTAAAAAACTTTTTCATTTTTTTGTTTGTTTTAGGCTAGGCTTTGTTACCTTCCTCCTATCAGAATAGGGCTCTACTTACAAAAACTTACCTTGCAGCAAAATTGGAGTCCTCTGTTTTGTGCTGCGGTGTCGCTCTGCATTAGCTGAGCTGGTGAGAGCGAAGACAAAGCCGTAGGAGGTGCATTAGCAGCATGAGATGGCCGAGTGCCCAGTGTGTTACTACTGAGATGTGCTTTAAGCTGCTTGGTGTGTGATTCCTCATTGACTAACTAGTTCACATTGAAAGCCTTTAACCTTGCTTTGAAGTGTTTGTGAATAGGTGTTTGGTTAGAGGGTACCAGGGGCTGGTATTTGTGTGAAGACAAGTGTGCTGTATTTTGGTGTGCCCACTGAGGAAATTCCACGCACACACCTGTGGTTATGTGCAAAGTCTTTCTCTCTCTTTTGGATTGCCTTATGGTTCAACATGGATGTCCAGCAATATTTTATCAGTTCTGTTGCTGTAGCATCTCATCCTGTCTGTCCCCCTTCAAACAAGAACACTCCTGGTCTGCTTCTCATTTTCTGTGGCCACAGAGTGAAAAGTGCTGCTCTGGGTGTGAGGAGAAGATCAGATGCGAAGCAGAATTACCTGCACTTTGTCTATTCCGATCTTGATGTCTTTCCTCTCTTGCTTTTGTCCCTTTTGTGTCTCCTGCTTTGCAGGACCTCTCTGTTAACCCGTCACTTTGCTTGGGGGGCTTTTTCTTCACCTCCCCCACTCGCCAGAATCCACACCATCCCTCATCCTCCTTGCTCCCTCCGTGCCCTGACCCGAGATCGGTTTGATGCTTCCCATGCCAGCTGCCTGTGTGCTGTTCAGTGCACAGAACCTTCCTTGTGCTCTTGCCTTCTGTCATGGCCATGTGATGACAGGAGAATTTTACCCGTTTTTATCTGTGGAGGAAGGTTGAGAAGAGGCGTAAGAGGGAGGGAATAAGCTGAGACAGTGACTTCTCGTTGTTGTAAATAAAAACTGCTTCTCCTTGAAGCAGAGTAGCTCTGGCTTTTCCTCCAAGCCACTAATTGAGCTTGAAAAAGAATTAATTGACCATAGCAGTGTAAATGTTTCATGAGTATTTACAATTCTCTGTAGTTTGAGTAACCTGCTATCATCAGCTTAAAGGGTGGGTGTCAGGAGGATGGGACCGGTCTTTTTTCAGTGGTGCCCAGGGACAGGACAAGAGGAAATGGGCACAAACTTGAATATAAGAAGTTCCCTCTAAACATGCGGAGGAACTTCTTTCCTGTGAGGGTGGCAGAGCCCTGGAACAGGCTTCCCAGAGAGGTGGTGGAGTCTCCTTCTCTGGAGACATTCAAACCCCACCTGGACACGTTCCTGTGCAACCTGCTCTGGGTGGACCTGCTCTGGCAGGGGGGTGGACTAGATGATCTCCAGAGGGTCCCTTCCAACCCCATGTGATTCTGTGATCAGTGTGTTTCCCTGTTGTAGTTCATTCCCCCTGACTCTGCTGGTTCTCCTGGGGCTGCTTATCAGCCTGTGCAGTCCAGTATCTGTCACACAGGTTTCTTCTAAATGTTAGTGGGCTTTTAACCACTACTACTGCTTTTTAACTGTGTAGATGATGTATAATGGAAGCTGACAAATGCAGAACCTTTACCAACAGGACTTTCCTGTGGAGTTTATAGATATTGACTGCAGAGCTCCTAAATCCTGCCCTGCTTGCACACCAGGCATATATACACCTGGGCTTAGTGCTTGCACTGGTCAGGGTGGGAGCTGCCTGTTGTCAGCCCCTCTCTTCTCTGTCTGTTACCAGATATGGAAGATCCCAAATAGCACAAAATAGAGAACCTGAATGGAAGGAGCCTAGAGGTGTGTGCTTGCATGTTTCAAAACATCTCGATGTGAATGGATTATCTTTGGTGCTGACCTTTATACCTACCTGCTGACATATTCCTTTAGGGCCAAGGCTGCTTCTTGCTGTTGGAAGGATTCTCTCCTTGAGATTTAGGACTACACCAATATTCCTAGTTAAGCTCATAATTTACTCTATCATCTTTGTTTCCTCTTTTCTTTGCTCTTTGTAAATCTTTGCATTAGATTGTTATAGAAGGAACAATGTGAACACTGAAAGTGGCTTTTGTCAGCTAATGAGCAACAGCTAGTGGAGAGATGGCATGTTGCTGCCTTTGTTAGCTAACGAGCAGCAGATGGTGCAGATTCAGAGCATGGCACATCATCCCTGCTAAGTGCTTGGCATGACAGCAGCCAGAATTAGAGACATACCAAATACCCAGAAGTCTAGATTTCCCTTCCGTCGCTCTTCTGAGAGCTGTTTCTTTCATGCCGAGTTTGTGCATTCGGCTGTGAGCAAATGGTGGCAGACAGTGAACCCAGTGACGCGCTGCATGAATTCCAGGGCTGAAGAGTGTAGGCTGTGGGCTAGAAAAAAAAATCCTACGCAAGGATAGCCTTGGGGCAGTGTGTTCTCCTGTTAGGAACTTGTGTCTCACGTGTTTCTATTTCCAGCTGCCACTGTTGCTCATTCAACACAAACATAAAGGTAACGCAGGTTTTTGAGTCAATGCTAAAGGCTGTGTGATGTCTGAGCAACAGGGCATCATCCGTGCTTGTAAGCATGTGCTGCCAACACGCTTCTGCACCAGCTGGTGAGAGCTGGCCTCTGTAGGGACAGCTGGAACCGCACTAGTAAAAAGCTCACTGCATCACCAGACCTTGCTCCACATGTCCTTTGGACAGTCTTCATGAGTAGGTCTTCTCCGTGGGGGGAGATATGTCTTCATTAAATAATGTGCTGCAGGAAAATGGTCAATTTTAACTAACATTCCCTAGGCAGGTGTTGAAGCCACCTGCTAAGGAGGCTTCTGCTAATGGCCAGCTTCGTCTCGTGCCTGAGACACATGTGCTCGTGGGGGACCCCTCGCAGTCAGAAGGGAAGGGTTTATAATGTCTGCAGCCCTGGTGTGATGAGCCAAGCTCTTCTGGAGTCCCACGCCAGCCGGCTAAATCTCATAGCCCTGAAGGCTGTGACTCAGATTTGGGCAATCTGAGAAACCGATTTAACCCGGGTGCCTGGCAGATCTGGTAAGAGCCTTTCTATTTCTGTATCAGGGAATTGAAGCCCTTGGGACTCGTGCTGAAGCCAGGGTCCTGCTGACAAATATTTGAGGATCTCCTAGGTGTGGTAGGCTGCTCACTGTAGTGTGAAGATGAAGGCGTGAGAAAACTTACATTTTCTTTTTAAGTTCAGTTCCTTAAAGAGTTTTGGGGGGCTTTTATTAATGTGTGGTGGGAGTGTTTTTATGGTTGTGACCATGCTTCTGTTGCTGTTTCTGCGAGCATTTTTAACTGTCTTTGGCAGGTTATTAGGATAGTATTTGAGATAATGCTGTAATTACTTGTTCATTGCTGATATGTTAGCATATTAATCCTTGATTTCAGCTATGTGTCTCTTAACCATGCTCTTGGTTTCACCCTGTAGAGTTTGAACTGTGTGTTTATATATAATAAAAATGCCCTATTTTTTCACATTCCTTTCTGTGTCTATCTTTTTGATGTTGGTGTCCTGGTTCAACCCCAGCCAGCAGCCAGGACCACCGCGCCGCTCGCTCACTCCTCCCAGCTGGGAGTAAAAGTGAGAAAAAACTCCTGGGCTGAGATAAAGACAGTTTAATAGGTAGAGCAAAAGCCGTGCACACAAGCAAAGCAAAACAAGGAATTCGAATTCATTCCCTGCTCCCCGTGGGCAGGCAGGTGTTTGGCCGTCCCCAGGAAAGCCGGGCTCCGTCAGGTGTAATGGTTACTGGGGAAGACAAACACCATGACTCTAAATGTCCTCCCCTTCCTCCTTCCTCCCCCTCCTTTATACACTGACCATGACATTCCATGGCGTGGGACATCCCTGGGGTCAGTTGGGGTCAGCTGTCCCAGCCGTGTCCCCTCCCAGCCCATCGCTGGGGTGGAGTGAGGAGCAGAAAAAGCCTCGAGAGCTCAGAGACAGCCAGGAACACCAGTGCCCTGTCACACTGTTCCCATCCCAGTCCAAACCACAGCACTGCTCCAGCTGCCAGCAAGAAAGTCACCCCCATCCCAGACGAAACCATGACAGTTGGGTATATTTTCAGTTCCATGTAATCTATCTAAATGCACACAGCATTTTGTATAAATGCTTTATAGTCTCAGAAGACTTTATAAATCTTCTGGTGTTATCAGGCGGTGGAGGGGGGGTGGGAGATGTGGCACAACTAAGCTCCCGTCATTCAAAGTGTTTGTATCTGCACGCTTGCTCTTACTCTTCGTTGAACTTGCACCGGTGGGGAATTAGACTGGATTAGTAATATACTGTAATTTGAAAATACAGCCCGTGGTAACCATTTTTAAGTTTCCCCAAGCTTTCATGTACCTTATTGTTCCATCTCCCAGTTTAAAAACTTCCTACCAGACAAATGTTTGCTGCTCCCTCTGGCGTTCATTTGCAAGAGGTTTTACTGCTCCACACGTTCACGAATGGAGAGTCTGCAGGAAAGTATTCATAACAAACAATTACACACAGTTGTGGATGAGAGTCTTTTCACAAGAATGCTAAGTGAAACCCACACTCTGCAATTAGCAGCCTGGGTTTCCTAGATTACATGAAAAATCTTCTCCTGTGCTCCAGGAAAAGACTTTTTTTTTCAGAACCGTTCAGTTGGGAAACTGAAATTCTGACAGAACAAAGGCAGGTCCGTTGGGTTTTCATCTTCAAACTGGTGCTTCAGATGCATTTTGACTGACTTAATTACATCCTGTTTCTACAAAAGAGAGTTTTTGAAGATCTGTAGGTATTAAAAGCTTCACAGCATCGGAGGGGTGGAAATTATTTAAAACAGAAAAAAGCCCATTGAAACCAAAGTCATGGCTGAGGAAGCTGCCTGTCGTTGGAGCAGCTGTTGAATGCCAGAGCTCCTACACTGCCTGGTGCAGCCGGAGGAGGAGGAGGAGGGAGTGGGGATCGAATGGGGACTGCACCAGCTTCAAATCCACGTCAAGTGCCTGGAAGCCTCAGATGAGGATTGTCAGACTGCCTGGTTCTGCCGCCATTGGTGTGGAGTAGCTTTCAGACAAAGACCTCTAGATTTGTCGCTGTTCACTGCTAAAAACAAAAATATTAAAAATTTTCATGGATTTTACCCTTATCAGGAGCATGCTTCGAGTCTGCTCTACAGGAAGATCACACGCTGGAATTATATTAAGGCACGTTATGTACCTATGCTTTTCCCTGTGTAAGTCTCAAAATTAAAATGAAGGCATAGACAAAATTTACTAATTAATGGTCGTTACTGTCAACCCAAATCATTCTGCTGACAGTCTGAATTTAGATGTTTGTCTTTGCATTTCCTTGTGCTTTGCTGGGAGAGCAGTCAGATTCATGACTTCCACACTGCTAAGAATAAGTAACCAGATCTAGGAGCCGCTAAAAGAGAGAGAAAAGATCTTGTAGAGACAATGAGTTCTGCAATCTCTAGAAGGTATTTAATGACTGCTCATTGTGACAGTGCAGTTATTATAGCTGGGATATTTTTCTTGGGTTTAGCTGCTCAGCGCTCAGTCTAATGAATGGCTTTCACAGAATGATACGGGGTTGGAAGGGACCTCTGGAGATCATCCAGTCCAACCCCCCTGCCAAAGGAGGTCCACCCAGAGCAGGTTGCACAGGAACATGTCCAGGCGGGTTTTGAACGTCTCCAGAGATGGAGGTCCCCCTCCCTGGGCAGCCTGTTCACCTACAGGAACAAAGGGCACAACATAACTCTGGCTGCTGTCCTTTTAAATACTAGGCTGTAGGCTCAACAAGCAGAGCTCAGGGCACTGAAGAATGAGACACAGCCTTTTGCTAAGAAGGAATGTCTGCCCAGTTCAGAAGTAACACCAGTAAGCTCTAGGGATTGTCTAAACCAGTTGAGATCTAGAAATACAGCAGCAGGCCAAGACCCTGGGCAGGACTAATCCTACCCATCTGTAAAGATTACTGACTTGACTTCCTTCCTGTGAGGGTGGCAGAGCCCTGGAAGAGGCTGCCCAGGGAGGTGGTGGAGTCTCCTTCTCTGGAGACATTCAAACCCCGCCTGGACACGTTCCTGTGCAACCTGCTCTGGGTGGACCTGCTCTGGCAGGGGATTGGACTGGATGATCTCCAGAGGTCCCTTCCAGCACCATGTGATTCTGTGACTTTGAATTGTTTAATATATTGGTGGCCCCAAAAAGTGATTCTTAAAGCATGAGTTAAAGCCTGGTGTTAACTAAGGCCGATGCTAAAGAAGATCAGGGTCAGGGTGATATTTTCAAGAGGTGCATTGGGATTCCTGGGGTTAAGATCCAGCATGGCAAACCTGCGACAATTTTTTGGACTGTCCCATTGTGTGTAAAGGCGAACTCATCTCGTGCTGCTGCCAGCCAGGGGCACTTCTAGCTTTGAGAAGTTTCCAGTGCTGGTTTCTAATAAGTTTGGATTTTCTCTTGCCAGCTAAACAGCTTACAGCTGTGTGAGCTGAATAGCTGTGAAGTGTGTGTTGTATCAAAGCTCACCGCGTTTTGGAAAAGGTAAGCAAGTAAGTAATGGATACTTGCAAGTAAACGATTCAGCAGCCTGTCACTTGGGAAGAAAAAAAACCTCCTCTATCAAAATCACTTTGTCACATTTGAGGATTTTTATCTTACGATTCTAACACCATTCAAAAGCATTAGAGCTGAGCTTGTGCTCTTGAGTTCATCAAATCTCTATCTGCTGCTTTGGGAAGTGTGGAGTGGCAGTGATGTGGCTGGTGGTACTTTCCAGAGGCTTGGGTGGCTGTGGCCTTTGGTCGCTGTCTGTGTGCAGTTCTGGAGATGGTGACGAGCCTCTCCTGCAGCTGGATGTGTCCAAAGACACGGAATGGTGGATACACGTAACTGAGCAAGCCTTAAATACATGATTTCATGTGCTCTCTGACCCCTTGTGAGCGCAAAGGAGGATGATACAGGCACAGGGAACAAGATAAAGGCATAGAGATAAATACAAAAGCAGTGAATTAAAATAACTATATAATTACAGCAACTTGAACACTTTAAAACTCTGCATTCCTGTTAAAATCTATGTGAAATGGTGGAAGTGTGGGGCTTGTGGGTTTTTTTGAGAGTATGATCTGGGAATTTAACTCTCCCTATAAACAGGACCACCAGTCTACTGTTGTGGTGCCCTGCCTTACACTGCATCTAGTGTGTTTTAAATGTCTGTGGAGAAAGCACGAGTCTCTAAGGAAACCTCTAAGTAGGTAATTTGTTTTTTTTTTAAATTGACTACTTACGGGAGGAGAAAATCTAACGCTATGGCCAGAACTAAGGAAGAGAGAAGCGTCCCTTCCAACTCTAAAAATTCAGTGAAATTCAGTGAAATTCTACCAGAGCTCGCACCCTGGAAGGGTCACGGCAATGAAAAGCTGCAGTCAAAGAGTCAAAGTGGATTTGGTGTATTTATGTTAATGGTGTGCTAGGATTCCAGGCTCCCAGCTGTTGTGCAAACAACAGTCTTACAAAACTGTACAAAACCAATCTTTAGTGGTCCCATTCTTACCTATAATCCAGTAATAATTTGTGTAAAAGGCTAATGAAATTAACACCTTTTTTCTTTTTCTATATATAGTATATATAATATAATAATACTATAATATATCGTATATGATATGCTATAACTATGATATATAGCAGAAAGCTGGGAATTCCTCTAGGAGAGTAAGCTGTATGTATTGTAGTAGTTGTACGTGTACCCATGGAGGCTTCTACTCATAACTTAGGATCACTGAGTGCTTTCAAGCCTCCTGCTTTTCTCACTGCTTCCCGGCTGACCTGCACGTAGGTGACGAACATCAGAATTCTTAAGCAAAGCTGAATATTAAACACAGCATTAAACGAGCATCTGCATTAATTGGGCAGATGCTGTAAACCAGCTGCTGATCTTTTTGTCACTTACCCAGATGGCTCTCCAACTTGGAATAGCAAACTGGAATCAACTCTTGTTTTCACTCATGATTAAGCAACCAAGTACTTGGTAGTTACACTAAGTTTTATAATGAAGTGACCACGCTGAATGTTTCATTTGAAGCTCAGTTACAGAAATTTACACATGAGTAAGGGCAAGTGCAATAACTACTTACATTTGATAGCTTTTTGTGCAGAAAAATCAAGAGGGTTTGCGTTGCTAATTATTTAATCGTCATGATGGTCCCGTCTAGATGGGCGTCAGTAAATAGCCCGATGGAGAAGGTGGAATCGAGATAGGTTTAACAGTGGGATGGAATCATGGCACAAAGGGGTGAAAAGCTTAGGTAGCTCTTAGCCCGGGATGGGGTGGGGGGTTATAGCCCATTGGGCACACTGGTGGCTTTTGGGAGGGTTGCCCCCACCTCTGAAGTCCCTTAATGACAGCGTTCTGTCCTGCCTGTATGCATCTGGAGTAACTTAACAACTTTGTGCTTAATTTGTACGGCGTGACAGCTAATTTATAATTTGTCCTTTTGTATGATATTACTGTTCAGGTTGTTCAATGAGTAGCAACTTTTAAAATGCTTCTTTTAGTAAGAATTCTCTTTACTGAATGCCTGAAAAACAAGCTTTCTGCCTGTGCTCTCTTCTGACATCTCATCTGCTTTGTGATGATTTTGAAGGGCTGAAACGTAGACTTCTAGACCAGGAAAGATTACTCCGAGGCTGTACTGCCTGGCAAGAAGTAAAGACCACTGAGAGATAGTAGTCCAAGTCTGAAGTGCTTTCTCTTTTTCTCCTGTTCAGAGGTGAATGTTTACGAAGGAGACAGAGAAGTCCTGCAAAGACTTCATTCGAATAAAGGGAGAGTCCACTGGGGCATATCCCTGTGGGGTCTCTTGATTTGCCAGAGGACGCAGCCTCCATTTATCCTAATTCCCCAGCCGCACATAACCCTCTTCCTTTCCTCATGGGCTGATGTACTTGGAAGGTACAGACTTCTTGATCCGCCTATTACATAAAAGTTTAACTTTTGCAGTTTTATAATTGTTTAACTTCTGCATTTTCAGTTAATTCTCCTATTTTTCAGTTATCTCAGTCCTGCAGTTTCAATTCTCTCTCCTATTTCCTTCAGTTATCTTACTCTTGCAATTTAAATGAACTTCCCTGTTTGTGGAGACACTCGTATCCCTGCTTTATCACCTGTTTGTGAAGACACTCTTAACCCCTGTCTTACCACTCCTTTTCAAAGGAAGCAGTTCACTCTTCATGGCAGCATGGCTTTTTTACATCAGCGTTGTGCTTTCTCTCTAACTTATAGTGCAAATATTGCCCACTACTGTGCTGGAGGCAACCTCTGTTGTTTCCTGTGGGGCTAATTTCACTACTTTAAAGGCAGCATTGTTATATTTTTTTTTTAAATGAAGTACATTTTAGGCTCACTTTCTCTGAGTTTACATCAGCAATTTATGACTAGCAACTCTCTTCACCTGAGTGGTTAAACAGGGAGCAAAGGCAAGAGTGACCGAAGGGCTTTTTGTAGGTGCAGTGAATGCTCTGCAGTTGGCTGTGTTTTGGATCAAAACTCATTAAATTAAATAACTGTTTTGTCTTGAATTGGAGAACTGGCAGAAGACTGTTGGGTCTGCTGTGGATCTAGTATGGATTTTATACTGGGAATAGTGCTCAAGTGCTAGCTTTTTTCTAGGTAGGAGAAAGCAAGCAGAGGAAGGGGAACTTCTGCAAGCTCTGGGAGCCAACAAATGACACGTTTGCCTTCTGTGCTGAGGCAGCTGAACGACTACAGGTAGCGGTGGCTTTCCCACTGGGAACTGAACTGGAAATACTGTAGGGTCCAGACAGCAATTAACTAACCCAAAATAACTGTTGGTATTAACTGGGTTAGGGTTTATATCAGTTCTTGGGGTGAAAAGGGATGGCATCCTGGTGCTGTCCTGCTTGTGTTAAGTAGCGTGGTAAAATCAATCTGTGAGAAACGCCAGCTCACTCATAGAACGTGAAAAGAGGACAGTCTTTGAAGCAAAAATACCAAAAAAAAGTTTATTAAAATGTACAGGTCGGCTGAGCTGGGTGCCTACCCCAAAAAGGAGATACACACTCCTCTTGGCACTTAGAGAAATTATACCTTTTCCCGATGGCCTGATTTCCCTATCCCTTTTCCCTGTTGGCCAGGTAGGTGCTCAGGGACTTAGAACCTTCCCGTCCGCCTACGGAGCTCCTGTCAGGATTACAACGGTCTGATTTAGTCTTTCTTTTCTTATGACCTCCTTTGTACAATTTTTGGTTACAAACTGCTTACGTAGACAATTCACATAAGTTCCCTACAGCTCTGTGTTAGTCTGAGTTAATAGACACTTATAGGAGCTTTCTATATGCACAGGCAAATTCATTATGGCTGAAGCAAAACTGTTATCCATCTCTTACAAATCCTTCTCTTCTTTGTAAACCTGAAGTTAAAACCTGTTTTTCCAAGAGCAGGGACAAGCTGAAAAGAGGGCTGCCTTTAACTCCTGCGTGTGGAGCCCTTGCTAGGTGCTGTGCCTCGCCGGGCGTTGTCGTGGTTTCGGCCGAATTTACCGAAACCAGACCGACAGATGGCCCTTCCCCGCCCCCCCCCAAAAGAGAGAGAGAGGAGAGAAAGAGATAAGGAGATTCAGAAGTTTAGAATGAACTAAACTACTTTAATGAAGAATTAATATTAAAATAAAAGTAAAGAAGAAAATAATGAAATAGATACAATATATACAAAACCATATCAGCTCCCAGGATGACAGTCACGTCACCGGCAGGCACTGGGGAAGTCCCAGACTGGACTCAGCGACGGATGGCAACTGGATTCCAGCTCTGGAGTCAGGAACACACGGATCGGGATCAAAGGCAGATGAACAGACTCCTGAACAGTCCTCTCTGGACGTTGGCCATCGCAGGAAAGGGGTTGACCCTTTGATCCCTCAGCTTTTATACTGAGCATGGGGCAGATGGGATGGAATACCCCAGTTGGTCAGGTTTGGGTCACCTGTCCTGTCCCCTCCTCCCCACCGATGTGACCCTTTGATCACATTGATTGTGATCAAAGACCCTTTGATTTTTCCGTTTCCGACCCTAAGGGGGCAAATAACGAAATTGGCTGACCTTGGTTGTTATAGCAATAAGTATAAGCAAGAGCCTCTCTGCACACCATTCCTTGGCACGGAGCACAAACATTGGGCTGATCATTCTGAGAATGAGCAGTTTTCCCCACAATATGCCGTTAATTTCAGAGAGTTAGAGGAGGCCTAGCTAGGATGTAAAGTTACAGAACAGAAAATTGGTTCAGTTTTACTTCAAACTGGGACAGGCGTGCAGCAGGAGAGGCTGGATTTACGGAGCTGCCTGATGTGGCAGTGCCATCTCTCAGCGTAAATTAACAACAGCTGAGAAGTTTCAGACGGTTCGTTATCCAAGCCCGGAAGGTACCCGTGGCTGTGCAGTGGTGCAGCAGCTGCACACCCCAGTTCTATGCGGAGAGTTGCTCTTGTCACATGCAAGTAATCAAGTTTTGATTAGCTGCATTAGCAAGGCTTTTGACAGTCTCCCACAGCATCCTCATAGATTCATAGATCCATAGATTCATAGATTGGTCCAGGCCGGAAGGGACCTCCAAAGGTCATCTAGTCCGACTTCCCCGCAGTCAGCAGGGACACCCCCAACTAGACCAGGTTGCCCAGGGCCTCGTCGAGCTTCACCTTGAATATCTCAAGGGAAGGGGCCTCAACCACCTCCCTGGGCAACCTGCTCCAGTGTTCCACCACCCTCATGGTAAAGAACTTTTTCCTAATATCCAATCTAAATCTCCCCTTCTCCAACTTAAAACCATTGCTCCTCGTCCTGTCATTGCCGGCCTTTGTAAACAGACCCTCCCCAGCCTTCCTGTAGGCCCCCCTCAGGTACTGGAATGCCGCTATGAGGTCTCCCCGGAGCCTCCTCTTCTCCAAGCTGAACAACCTCAGCTCCCTCAGTCTGTCTAGATAAACTTAGGAAGATCTAGATAAACTTAGGAAGTCTAGATAAACTTAGGAAGAGTGGATTAAAAAAATGGACAGTGAGGTGGATTGAAAACTGGCTGAAAGATAGAGCTCAGAGGGTCGTGATTAGGGGCACAGAATCTAGTTGGAGGTCTGTAACAAGTGGTGTTCCCCAGGGGTCAGTACTGGGTCCAGGCCTCTTCAATATATTCATCAATGACCTGGATGAAGGGATGGAATGTACCCTCAGCAAGTTTGCTGACAATACAAAGCTCGAAGGGGTGGTTGACACACCAGAAGGCTGTGCCACCATACAGCGAGACCTGGACAGGCTGGAGAGTTGGGCAGAGAGGAACCTGATGAACTTCAACAAAGGCAAGCGTAGGGTGCTGCATCTGGGGAGGAATAACCCCCTGCACCAGGACAGCTTGGGGGCTGACCTGCTGGAGAGCAGCTCTGAGGAGAAAGACCTGGGAGTCCTGGTGGACAACAGGATGACCATGAGCCAACAATGTGCCCTTGTGGCCAAGAAGGCCAATGGCATCCTGGGTTGCATCAGGAAGAGTGTGACCAGCAGGTGGAGGGAGGTCATCCTCCCCCTCTGCTCTGCCCTGGTGAGGCCCCATCTGTAGCACTGTGTCCAGTTCTGGGCTCCCCAGTTCCAGAAGGACAGGGAACTGCTGGAGAGGGTACAGCAGAGGGCTACAAAGATGATGAGGGGCCTGGAGCATCTCTCTTACGAGGAAAGGCTGAGGGACTTGGGTCTATTTAGTCTGAAGAAGAGAAGGCTGAGGGGGGATCTGATCAATGCTTATAAATACTGAAAGGGTGGGTGTCAAGAGGATGGGGCCAGTATTTTTTCACTGGTGCCCAGGGACAGGACAAGAGGAAATGGGCACAAACTTGAATATAAGAAGTTCCACCTAAACATGAGAAGGAACTTCTTTCCTGTGAGGGTGGCAGAGCCCTGGAAGAGGCTGCCCAGGGAGGTGGTGGAGTCTCCTTCTCTGGAGACATTCAAAACCCCCCTGGACACGTTCCTGTGCAACCTGCTCTGGGTGGACCTGCTTTGGCAGGGGGTTGGACTAGATGATCTCCAGATCAATTTTATTGCGCTCTGGCTGCTGTTTCAAGGGGAGGAGGAGATAGAAAAAGCTCTGGGGAGAAAATGTTGAACTTAACAGCTGTCTAAGTAATACTTCCATTAAATCATTGCCCTGAATGGTTTTTCCCTCTCATCCCTTATCAGGATGCTTTGGACAGAAGAAAGAGTGCATTTTCCAGAAACTCAACTCCAGCACCTTTTTCCTCCAGAATTGGTCAGACATTAAATGTTGTGTGTGGTTTTACTGCGGTAGCTCAGGGTGATGCACCAGATGTGGTTTGGACCTCCTTGCCCTGGGGGGCAGGACAGCTGGGGTTGCTGTGATGTGTATCTGTACCTGAAAGGGGCTCCGGCAGCGTTGGGCACAGCTTGTGGGCACGAGAAAGGGCAGGCACACGCCCTCGGCTCTTCAGAGGGCCAGGGGCTCGGGTTTTGACCATTTTCAGTCTGAGGTCTGCCTGGAAGAGTAGTGCTTTAAGAGTAAGAGATGGCCCATATTAGAAATTTTGGAAGTAAATAATTTTGAAGCCTTAATTTGGCAGGATTTTCAGAGATGGAGAAGAGCATCTCTCAAGGCGATTTGCCAGAAAGTTGATAGCCTCCCAATTCAGACCCCAAATGACCTGCTTGAAGAAGTGGGATTCAGTCGATGTTAACAGGGGCAAACCCACAGTTGCTTCCCCCTTTTCTTATTTCTTCTCCCTCTCCTCTCCTTGGAACTGTTGTGGCTCAAAGTGCATCTCTAAGAAAGGAGGCTGTGCGGAGGCAGTCGTTTGGTCTGGGGAATGTGACTGCAGGGCATGGTTTGGAAAAGATGTTAGCTTTTAGAAAAAGAAAGAGAATCAGAGAAATCATAGAATGATCTAGGTTGGAAGGGACCTTTAAGATCATCTAGTCCAACCATCAATCTAACTGATGAAAAAACAAAAGAAAACCATACAACCCCCTCTCCCCCATCACTAAACCATGTCTCTAAGCACTATGTCAACCCATATTTTGAATCCCTCCAGGGATGGTTCCTCAACCACTTCCCTGGGCAGCCCATTCCAAGGCTTAATAATCCTTTCCGTGTAAACATTTTTCCCGTTATCCAATCTGAACCTCCTCTGGTGCAACTTGAGGCCATTTCCTCTTGTCCCATCGCCTGCTCCTTGGGAGAAGAGACCGACCCCCCCGGCTACACCCTCCTTTCAGGGAGTTGGAGAGAGCGAGAAGGTCTCCCCTCAGCCTCCTTTTCTCCAGGCTGAACACCCCCAGCTCCCTCAGCCTCTCCTCATGGGACTTGTTCTCCAGACCCCTCACCAGCTCCGTTGCTCTTCTCTGGACCCGCTCCAGCCCCTCAATGTCTTTTTTGTGGTGAGGGGCCCAAAACTGGACACAGCCCTCGAGGTGGGGCCTCACCAGTGCCCAGGACAGGGGGACAATCACTTCCTTAGTCCTGCTGGCCATGCTGTTCCTGATACAGGCCAGGATGCCGTTGGCCTTCTTGGCCACCTGGGCACACTGCTGGCTCATGTTCAGCCACTGTCGACCAACACCCCCAGGTCCTTTTCTGCCAGGCAGCTCCAGCCACTCTGCCCCCAGCCTGTAGCGCTGCATGGGGTTGGTGTGACCCAAGGGCAGGACCCGGCACTTGGCCTTGTTGAACCTCATCCCATTGGCCTTGGCCCATCCATCCAGCCTGTCCAGATCCCTCTGCAAAGCCTTTCTACCCTCCAGCAGATCAACACTCCCACCCAACTTGGTGTCATCTGCAAACTTACTGAGGGTGTACTTGATCCCCTCGTCCAGATCATTGATAAAGATGTTAAAGAGGACTGATCCCAACAGTGAGCCCTGGGGGACACCACTAGTGACTGGCCGCCAACTGGATTTAACTCCATTCCATTCTCCAATGTAACAAGTGAAGCACTGGGCACCTCTTCCCCTGCAGGTGTCCCTGCCCCAGGTTCCCTGCAGCAGGGTGGCTGGCAGGACAGCTGGCTGGGTGTCCCTCAGATGCTCACATGGACTGTTGGCTTGGGTGACGGTCTGGGAATCTGCTGCCGAGGTGGTTGTTTTGCTGCTTTTGTTTAAAGACTTGGGGGTACGGTACAGCTTCAAACCTTTTGGTTACTGAATTATTTAGCTGAGATCAATCTGCCTCAAAACTCTGCATGCAGAAGCTGCTGTTTGAAGTTGTGTGAAGGATTGCTGGGGCTCGGGTGTCTCGGCTGAGGGTTTTTATTGCCGCTGGTGTTAAGCACGGCAGCTACTTCGTGGTAATTTATCACCTGTTTTTCTACAAAATAATGGTTCACTTTTTTTTTTTTCCCAAGTGGGCCTTGGATACTTTTCAGAAAAAAAGTGGTAGTAGAATATGTGAAATTCAGTAATACATCCTGTTTTACACTTCATAATCCTGACTGAAAACTACTGGTATCATAAAGACAAACATGTAAGAGAGGAACTGCAGGAATTTGGGTTTGGAGGACACTAAATCAAGCAAGGGTGACTATGGCCGTGGCTCAGAAGAGTTTATATGGGCTCTGCTGAGTGAGGGAAGAAGGTTTTGCTGCAGCTGCACTGAGTTTTTAACCCTTGAAGAGAGGATTCCTTCCAAACCAATGCTGAAGCTCTTTGTCCCTATTGCATATACTTTTCGTTAGTCTGTGCTCCGGTTGTCCCTGAACTTGTCCTGGCTTTATAATCCTGTGCAGGTTGGTGTGTTGATGTGCCCTGTGGCTAGTAAAACAGCTGCTGGTTGCTGTGATCTCCAGATCTGTCACACCTCAAAACCTGGGAGGTGTAAACGCATCTTGTAGATAAACAGTTACTCCGAAAGAGAATTTTCTTGCGCTCTGGCTGCTGTCTCAAGGGGAAGAGGAGATAGGAAAAGCTCTGGGGAGAAAATGTTGAACTTAACAGCTGTCTAAGTAATACTTCCATTAAATCATTGCTCTGAATGGTTTCTCCCTCTCATCCCTTATCAGGATGCTTTGGACAGAAGAAAGAGTGCATTTTCCAGAAACTCAACTCTGTTCCTGGTCATTCCAGCACCTTTTTCCTCCAGAATTGGTCAGACATTAAATGTTGTGTGTGGTTTTACTGCGGTAGCTCAGGGTGATGCACCAGATGTGGTTTGGACCTTCTTGCCCTGGGGGCATAGATTTGGTGTAGGAGTAGGAAACATCTCCTCAAAAGGTGCTCATGTTATGGAGCTGGCTTCTTCTCTGGTGTTGTCCCACCAAAGGTCTGTGCGAGGCGTCACCGAGTGTCCACGTTGCACCGTGCACGTCTCCTTGCAGCCACTGGCACCGTCTTGCCGCAGCGATGGGCTTTCTGAAGAGTTCAGCATCCTGGGCTGTGGTCCATTGTGTCACGTGCGAATTTGAAAAAGCAAAAGGGAGAAAAAAAAAATCTAACCAGACGTCTCATTAAATTGGTTCTTAACTTTGGGAGTTGCTTTGTTCTGGGGTGGTGGTACCACAGGACTTAACTGGTGCTTGCCTTGAGCATCGTGGGGGAAGCAGCTACATCGCTCTCGCTGAGGGTGGTGTTCTCTTCTTGCCATGCAGAGCTCCTGTGCTATGAAGTAAAAAATGTGAAGTATTTCAGATTATAATGAGATTCTGTAATCATTTCTTAAACACATTTTGATGCTAGTGTTTAGGGTTCTATGAATAGCTGTGCTGGTACTATGAAATAGATGGTAGTTTCTGTCCTGAAGAGCTGAATAACGGATGACAGAGAGAAGTACAGCAGGAGATGCAGTTCGTATAACTCATGTTCCTTTGACACACAATTTCATATAAATCGTGCTGAATAAAGGCAGTGTTAATTGTAGCATTTTCTTTTTTGAGTTTGAATTTTGCAATCTGAACAATACTTTAATGAAGGTCTCTTGTGTTTCTTATTCTCGAAAAGACACTAACTTGCTTGATATCTGTGTATTCCTCCTTTATTCCTCCTTTCCTTCTCCAGATGTTTCCTTACCCTTTGTACAGCTGTCTTTGTCCAAGTCTGCCTCCAGATCCCACATTCTCTGAACTGGCTGCTGCGTTCATTATCTCTGTCTGCCTTGGGCTCTTCACTCTTTGGCTTCTCTGAGCAAGCAAGAGGAGCTTGGTGGTGTACAAAATATAGACTTTTGCTGCTATTTAGTGTTTGTGGACTTGGTATGACAGGTTGGGGGGGGTGGGGTGGGGGAGCTATGACTAGTCCAGCTGGACCTTTGCTCTGAGGGTTGTTGGCTGCCACCTGAGGACCTGCTTAGATGTCTTCTGCCTCCTGGACTTATGCCTGGAGCAGCAACATTGGCAGCAGACTTCCATGAAAAGGGGAGATAGTCGCTCTTGTTTTCTGTGAAGTATGTCCCTCTATTTTAATATTTTTCCTGCAGTGCTTCTAAGTTGGTCACATTCGCATGGGTCTTTAAGGGACAGTTAGGAGTACCTGCTTGCCAAATTTACAAGCTCGTGCTCCAAAGCACTGAGCAATTTAAATTTGTTTTGAGAGGTCACGGGACTTGTTTTAAGATTGAATGTTTTAATCATTCTGGACATGGTACAAATCGGAAAAAAATTCAGCCCAAGCAAGTGAAATCTCACCAAAAAAAGCCCCCTTAAAGCAGTTGAAAGCAGGCCATAGGGAGCTTGGGAGGCAGCTAACATCGGTGCCACCGGCGCTGCCCAGAGTGCCCAAACCTGTACTGCTACCGAAGTGTCTCTGACCTTTGGAAATTGTTTCCCTCATCTTTGCCCTCTTCTGTCTGTATCTTCTACCAGCGAAAGCCAAGTCCAAATGCGGCGCCACGTTCTTCCCCTGCGCTAGTGGGATCCACTGCATCATCGGCCGCTTCCGCTGCAACGGCTTCGAGGACTGTCCTGATGGCAGCGATGAGGAAAACTGCAGTAAGTGCCAGCCCACTTGCACTTCTTTTTCTTTCAACTAATTAATGCTACTTAGAAAAGAAACATTCATTAGCCTTTAGTTTCTGGGTCAAATATTCTCCCTGTCGTTTAGAACCCAGATGATCCTTGGGCTTTTCACTTTGTAAATGACAGTCTTTTTTTTTTTTTTTTTTTTTTTTTTAAGGTCCAGCTCAGTCTTGTTCTGTATTTAGTGCCTGTATGATACTTCAGGCCCCTTTGAAACTTTGAAATGAGATTTAAGCTGCATGTTTGCTTTGGAAGGGTTCTCTGTACTCAAATGTAACTCAAATTGGGCAAATGTTAAATATGACCTAAAATTGTTTAATTTTTATTTGCCTCTTTCTTGTCACTGAAGAATATGACTGACTTGTTCGTCATTGCATTTAGGTTTCTCTGTTTATACATGCTCTCAAGCAACAGAAAAGCAAATAAAGGGTTATTTAGTGAAACAGGTTCTGGGAAGGAGAAGGATGTTCTGGAGGTCAGACGTGCCTGCCAGTGCACTAGCTTGAGCTGCTCCTTCGCATCACCTGAAGCACTGCTTGACTCGGGCTGAACCCCCTGCCTGTGGCTGCATAGAGCCCTTTGTGTCTGTGGGTCTGGCAGGGATATATCATAGCAGAAAGGAAAGGTTTCGTTCGATCCAGCAGCTCTGTTGCCATTATCGGGAGCTGGTAAAAGCATCGGTCTGTGGGTAGAAGCTTGCAGCAAACACTTGCTCATTCTCTTGTTGGAGCATGCTGAATTTTTCCTTTTAATGACATTTAAAGGTCAGGAGGAGGACAACAGACACCAGCTTTGAAAGATAACAAAAGGGGCGATCTTTACAGTGATCTATCACTGTCTGCTTCTTGGAGAACTTGCCTTTCTTGTTTGTGTGCTTTCCCCCACAGCATGAACACTGTCTTGAGATGCCATCTGTTGTTGGCCTAGAGACTCTGGCTCTGGGACTGGCAGGGAGACAGCACCTCTGCAGAGCAAGGGAAGCTAGAGGAGGAAGATCTCAGGCTAACAAAATGACTTTGGGTTATGCTTTAAGAAGTGGGCTAGAAAAAAGGTTTGACAAAAGTGCTTTGAATATTCTTGAGGTGGAAGAATGCCAAGTGGCCCGTCTCAGCTAAAGATGCACCCACTCACGGAGCTGGTTATGAATGACAGAATTTCCCATGAGCTCATAGTGTGTAGCTCCAATGGGACCTTACGGCTGATGATAACACGCTGCCAATCTCCCCATTTCTCCGTACCACTTCACGGAATCAGGGAATTGTCAGAGTTGGAAGGGACCTCTAGAGATTCTCTAGTCCAACTCCCCTGCCAAAGCAGGGTTGCCCAGAGAACATCACTCAGGAGCATCCAGGCGGGTCCTGAAGATCTCCAGAGAAGGGGACTCCACACCCTCCCTGGGCAGCCTGTTCCAGGGCTCTGGCACCCTCACCGGAAAGAAGTTCTTCTTCATATTTGAGTGGAACTTCCCATGTTCCAGCTTGTGCCCGTTGCCCCTCGTCCTGTCCCTGGGAACCACTGAAAAGAGTCCGGCTCCATCCTCCTTCAACCCACCCTTTAGGTAACTGTAAACATAGATAAGGTCTCCCCTCAGCCTTCTCTTCTCCAGGCTAAAGAGCCCCAGCTCTCTCAGCCTTTCCTCATCAGGGAGATGCCCCAATCCCTTAATCATCTTTGTTGCCCTACGCTGGACTCTCTCCAGTAGTTTCCTGCACACTTCAGCACACACTTGGTATTTTCTAGCATATCCAAGTGTCTAGTCGCTGCTTCACTTATGGAGAGGAACAACACTGTAGGCCTTAAAGTGACCTGGAAAATTAACATGCTCTGCAAGTGTGCAGCAGTTTTGGACCAAAGGAGATTTAGCATGTTCGTGATAAACGTGCTTTTGGGGAGCTGGGCAAATTGGGAGTGTTTGCCATATATACTGCAGGTTATACGCATGGCAGATTTTAAAGTTTTATGGTGGTTTTTTTTTAGAGACTCTTTAAAGGTAAAGGCAGCTCTTACTTTAAAGAATAAAAAATAGAAAGCCAGTTAGTATTTGGGAACTGTAGTCCCCTTTGTTACTGTGGCAGAGAAGCACTTTGAAGCAGACGAGGCATCTAAACAGCTTTTTTAAGGCTTTCAGTTGGAAGGGTGCATTCTGTTTCAGTCACCTCATTACCAAAAACTGGCGGGAGTTCAGAGAAGGGTGCCAAAAATGACTAAGGGACAGAGAGATTGATTCATGAGGAGATATTAAAAACTGCTAATTTGTGCATATCTCAGCTCACTAATGACTGTGTTGGAGGATAAGGCTGTGTATGAAGGGTGCAAACACTGTTCAAGGAGGGATTATATAGTTAGGTATGCTGGGCTATAGCTAAGGGTAGAGGGATGAAATTAGAGAAGGGAAAACTAAGGTGTCTGTCAAGGAAACCTCCTTGACAGTAAGATGCATTGAAGCTGGGATGTGATGTGCTAGGAGAAGTGAGGAAAACTGCACTGCTTGAAGCTTTAAATGAAACTAGACACAGCATCTTCCAGAGCAGTTCCTGCCGGGTTGGGTGTGGGTGAGGGGACTGCTCCAAGTCACTCTGCTTAAGTACTAGTCTGCTTTTGCTCTGTGTGCAGCTCTGGGCCTTATGTGAAAGGATTTTCTGGGTGCTGCTGTAATGTGCAGGTTACCCTTAAAAAGGAGTTGGAATTCAAACACTGAGAAGTTGAGAAATGTCAACATTGCTGTTGTATCAATTCAAAATAGTGAGGAGAACGGGGAAAGTGGAAAAAGACGGAAGCAGAAGTAAACAAACCACTGCCTGGCAGTTCTCAGCCAGGGTTGTTGGCTTATAATGTGAAAATTCAGCTGAAGTGAGTTTGTTCGTAGTGGGAAGCAGTATTTATGGTAGGCAGTGCTACCCTCTGTGTGTCCTCAGCGTGAGCAAGTGCTGAGCACCCAGCAGTGATGTGACGGGCTCCCATGGAAGGGAACAGAAGGCTCATCACAACTGTGGGTGGACTAAATCTCCCCTAATTGTAATGAATCTTGCATGAACTAGAAATTTCAGCTCTCTCTGTTTAGAGAGACAAGGTTGGTTTGATTGCCAAGTTACTCCCATGTATTCCGTGAACTGACCAACTGTTGAGTTGTGACCTCTTGTAGCTGATTGCTTCACGGCTACTTCACTGCCCGGGTAAGAGAATTTCTAATGGAAGATCTCACTTTCTCTTTTCGCAGCAGCAAATCCCTTGCTTTGCTCTACTGCCCGATTCCACTGTAAAAATGGTCTTTGCATTGATAAAAGCTTTGTGTGCGACAGTCAAAATAACTGTCAAGACAACAGTGATGAAGAAAGCTGCGAAAGCCCTCAAGGTAGGCACAGGGGTTTTATTCTATTCTGCGATATCATATCAACTCCACTTAACATGGAACAGGCTCCGTAGAAAATGCGATTCTGTTGGCTTGCTCTGTGTTGGCTAGAGCTGTCGTTTCCTAATTCTGCATATAAGGAGAGTGAAACGCGCAGAGGGCATGTGTGCTTGTGTGCATACATGTCATTCCCAGTGCTCACAAGACTGGTATCTTTTTCAGACTAGTGAAAATGCACTTTTGCAGGAAGTGCTTATAATCTGTGATCCAGCGCTCGCTGGAGTTGCTGGGAATCCATTTCATGACTTCTGTGGGAGATGGATTGGACCCAGAGGGATCAATAATAAAACTTCAGTTTGAAGTAGTTCAGCGGTCTGTCTGCTTATCAGACGAGTAAATCTGTGTAGGCTTAAAGCTTTAGATCCTCATTGCTCAGTTACTTTCTGAGAAGTGTGTTTCATTGCAGGACCAGTCTACAGTGAAAGAATTTATTCTTACCTTTCCTTGTTTCTGTCTGTAGAGGAAAGGATGAGGAAAACTTTGTTTGAAAATTGTTGTGTATTGAATCTTGTGAGAATCTCAGAACACAATCTCTGACTTTTTTTTTCTTTTCAGCTTAGAACTCTACATCTAGCGCTCCTTGGTTTTGTTATCTGTAACTTAATACCATAGTATTTATAAACCACGAAGTATTTATGAATGACTTGGGGTTAATAAATTATGTGTATTGGGCATCAGCTGCTAACTATTTTCATGTCTGAGTGAAAGACAAGATCAGAGACAAGAAAGAAAGACAAGAAAGAAAGACAAAAAAAAAAGAAAGACAAGAAAGAAAGATCAGAGCAAGCAAAAAAAGGGAGATGGTGAATATTTGCAGGGGAGATGCGATGTGCTTGGGCCTGTATAAAGCAGGACACGTGAAGAGAGATAAAGCAGGGAATGAAGGAATAAGAAATTAGGGAAATTGAAGGAGAATGACTTTACTATCTAGCTGCACTGTCATTTATTCCTTTGTGGAAGAGAAAATAATTCTGAACTTAACATGGTGATAAATATTCTTGACACCTCACAGGGGAGAGGGAAAATATGCAACAGAAATGCCAAGAAACGGGGTTTATAGGAACGGTATGTAACAGTCTTTTCTGTGCCGTTCCTCTGCCTAACCTCTTTCCCTTGGCTCCAGACGCAAGGGCTGAAGGGGTCATCCCGGTACCTGGCCCGGAACACAGCCCTGCTGGGGTCGGAGCCTGGGAATGGGCGTTGGGTGTGCTGGGGGCCGGGGCCGGGGGGGGCCGGGGGGTGTGTATTGCTGTACTGCTGCTGCCCTCTGCCCAGGGCTGCTGTGTTTTTCACTACAGGCCTAAGGCAGCCTAATAAGATTAATGCAGGTGGTAAGGTTTCTTGTTGGCTTCCTTTTTTTGTGTTTGGTTTTTTTTTTTTTTTTTTCCTGAAGCTTAAAGCAGCAGTGCTCTTTTCCAAGGTTGGGATGATTGCTTCCTCTGCAGATTAATTGCCTGGATTGCCTCCAGGTTGTTTGTTGTCATGACAATCTGCTGTTGGAAGTGACTGTCAGGCTCAGGAGAAGAAAAGAGCTGTATTTCACGAAGCCCTTACTTTTGTCTTTGTCTTTGGTCCTTCTGGAAAAGTCAAATTCGTAAGAGGGTTAAGCAAAGTAATTCTGTCTGATTCTGTGCATGGAAGAGCCGCAAACAAGGAAGAAGGAACTCTCTCTCATTAGGACCAGAGCAGCAATGGTTTGTGTGCTTTTTTGTTAAAAAAAAAGGAGTGCAAATACAGGGTTGGGAATGAGGATTTCCAGAGTGAAATGCCGGTTACGGGGAGTGTGTGTGATTGCCTTTGCCCTTGGGCAGCCCAGAGCCTCCCTGAGTTGCCCTTTTGCTGTTTGTAAGTGGGCAATGCCCAGGTACCTGTCTTTCACAGCGAGGATTAAGCAGTATAGTGTGCTCAGCTTCCCATCGGAATGTGAATGACGATTCCCCCTGGAGTTTGCAGCCATGGGTATGTCTGTCCTGGCTTCCAAACACCAACTGCTTTGTTTTAGCTGAGAATTAGAGGCTACTTTGGACGGTCTTTCATTTCTCACAATTCTTTCTCTGGCAGATCTAATTACAGTAATTACAGTGAGTTTTGTGTTAACACAGTACCCAAGCATCCTGCTCATTAACTAGAACTCAAGTGCTCTGGGTACTTAGGGACAGAGCAAAGCAAATCTGTAGGGTATTATAAAATCAAGATAGAGGGTTTTCTTCCCACTAGCTATTTTATCATGTCACATGCGGTAGCTTTAGTTCAGCGTAATTGAGTGGTCTGTCATACAAGATTGCACTCGTGTGCTATTTTTCTATCTAAAAATGCGTTGATTTAGAAATCACTAAGCTGCTGAGCCGCTGTATGATGGTGTCATTATTGCCATTTAACAGATGGGGAAGAGGGGGCATAGATCAGCTAAACGAAATGCTCCCAGAGTGACACCCTGGATGGTAGGAGCAGAGCCTCATCCCTGCTTGTCTGCTTCAGGGGGATGTCGTGAGACTTAATCAATGTTTGCAAACTGTTTTGAGATACTATAATAACATGGGGAATACAAGTGTGAATTATTAATTGGTACTTCGCTCTCCTTCTGCTCTTGGGTATACTGACAAGGTTTTTAAATTAACACCTCTTCCTACTCCTCCATGAACTTCACAGGCCTCCTTTGCCCTGCTGTCACTACTGCAGAGCTCCAGGAGCGTACAGGGTTGATTTGTGTCAGATACTCTTCCATGCATAAAGATCCTTTCAATCAAGAAGGGTCACTCTGCAGGCGAGGAAAAGAGGAATGTGACCCCCTACTGAAAAACATATTGACCCAGCTTTGACATGGAACTCTTCAAAATGTGCCACCCTCGAGGAATAATAGTTTGCTAGCATGCTGCAATTTGAGATGACTCTGAAGCCGTGGGTTTATAAAGATTAATTTTAGTCATAAGTAGGGGCGGATTCATTGGAGGGGAGGAAGACAGAGGCTCCAGGGTTTAGTTGTGAAAATGGGAAGAAGGTCAAATTTTTAAGAACACATTCCCGCCCTGCTTTCTCCTTAGCACTTGTAACTGAGCGCTGCACATTTTACAAAGGTTTGTGTATTGTGGGGAAAGTGTCAGTTTAAAAACTTAAACTGTGACGATTTAGCAGCAAATCAAATAATTCTGCTCTAATTCCCGACAGTAATTATTTGTAGCTCTTGTAGCTGCCGTGGTACAGCAGCTTCAGAGCTGTGCCTTTAGTCTCACCCCAGCTATACTTTGGTCATCTCTGGTTTCCAGCCCTGCAGTGGTAGGGCCAGACTTCCCGTGTCTGGAATGTGCTGTGTTCATCACAGTATGTGCCCGCGTCTGGGGTTGGGTGGAGGATGCGATTGTGTGGGTCACCCACACGAGTTCCCTGTATGAATTGCTCTTACTGGGCATTATTCCAGTTTGAACAACACTTGCAGCAACTGGAAATTTCTGCTCCTGTTCCTTAACGAGTCTTAATCCAGGAAAGTTCCTCTCCCCCGTACACTTTTTTCACTTATTGCTTTAAGATCTCTCCCTGTGCCTGGAATTAGCTGATGATGCTAACTGTTCACAGCAGCTCCTGGGGTGTACTCGGCCGCCCCTCACTGCGGGGGTTCCCTGCTCTGCCACAGGCATCCCTCCGCTCAATGGGAAGGGAATTGCTCCTTCGTAATATTTTTCAACAACCATGTACACTTGTTCAGCTCTACGACTGTATTTAATTTATTCTCTTAATTGCTTTTTATCTAAATGTGTCTTCACAGTGCTTCTTCCTTCAGTTTTCTCCTCCATTTTGCACGTTTAGTCTAGAAAGCTTTAACACCAACAAAAGCATACTGGATATTTTAATTCTAACTCCTTCTCCTTTCATGGCCCTTCTTTTCTTTGCTCCTGAGTTTGCTAAATACCTTTATTAGCTGTAACCCCGTTGCCTGGGAAAGGGGGTTTTATTGCTGGGAGCCTATTCACTGGGACTGGTGCCACGGAGAGGCTCCTGGCCACAGTAACCTTCCTGCAGCCCTGGGAGTAAACAGGACCATTGAGGGCAAGTTATAAGCCAAATGTTTTGCAAGTGTCCTGAAGTTGATTCCTGCCCTATGTTTCTGCAGTGTATTCGGTGATGCCCACTGTTGCACATGTGGATACCTCGGGGTTTTTTTTTTTTTTTTCATTGAATTTGTGTTAGGATTTTGATATACACCAATATTCTAAACCAGATGTAGAAGCATACACAATTGTCAGAAGTGTCTGTTCTATCCTCTATTGCACATATAAATTGTATAAAAATTGGCAGCATATTGAAAAAAATGTAAAATCTGACCCCGTGTCAAATAAGTAGAAAGCAGTTTAAAATGTTGACTTATTAAAATTAATTTTAAAGTGATAATATAAATTCTGTAATGATAATTTCTGTGGATTTAGGTGGAGGTGATATGGAGCTGGAAGGGGACTGGCTGTGATGGCAAACACTATGGTCCACTGCTGGTATTTGCACGATTGAGTTGCAATGCAAAGTGAGTTTTAGAACTGACAGCCAAGTGGAGCAGACGTTCTCTAAATTTCAATGAAATACAACAAAATCTAATTTCTGCAACACAAACAGCTCCCGGAATATCCCACTCCGTATGGAGCTTGCACTTTGCTTTGCACGTGGCACGTTGAAATTCTGAAATTCCCAGATGCTGTGATATCACTTAGACATCCCAAAACTCTGTAGTCTGATCCTGGCTGCATACATTTCCTTTTATTGAGTCTCTGTGACTCATTATTGACTCAGTCTTTAAACTGAAGCTTAACTTGCAATTATTGTGCATCAGCTTAGCCCAGATTCAGCCCACAGCAGGAATTTAATATTCAGAGGCAGACTAAATAGGAGTAGAAACTTAAGGAAGGATACAAATAAAATGTCACTGAGTGTTTTATTAAATGAAGGCTTTGCCTGAGCATATGTAGCTCTCTAATATCCCTGTTTTATAACACTTGCTAGATGGAGAGCTGGGAATTGAGACTGCAAATGGCATGGGTTTTCCTCACCTGTGCAGAGATGAAATATGAGCTCTTAAACAATTGCGTCCGGATACTTCTACCTTTGCTTTGTGGCATTTATGCCTAATTAACAGTTCCAGAAAAAAGTTGATGACATGAATATCCAGTTTCTTTGCCTGTGCTTCAAAACTTTGAAAACAGGTGATAAAATGTCACGCTAGAGGAAAGCAAGTTTAAAATAAAGGACATTCTTTTTCCCTGTTGTTTGTGAGGCTAGTTAAATTCTCTCTTGAGCTCTCATTAGTAAAAAACATTTCCTTTCAAATACATTTTCCACAAGTTTTTAACAGCATGTGTTTGACATATACTGCATGTATTGGGATGTCAAGCCCTGTCCTGGCCACTGAATTGCATTTACCTCTTCATGAGGTCAGTGTTGTCTCATTGTGCAGAAGGCTCCTCTTCCTGGACCGTAGGTGCCAGCCCCCGGTCTTTCTGCTGTCAATGGGGGGAATCAAAATCTAAAGCACAGATGATAATCTTTGACTCGCTGTGAAAGAAAATCAATTCCAGGTAAGGCGACCAAGTGTTTTTTCTACAGTAATTGTAGGAAAGGATTATAGCATTTGTATTTAAAATGAAACTGTAATTTTTTTTTGTTAGTGCAGTTTCATACCGGGGCAACCCGTTTTTTGTTGGATGATGGTATTTGTCACAGACAATGTGTGTCAGGGAGGAGCCCCAGCATAGGTTTCCTGGGTAAAAGCACTGAAGAGAAGCTCTTAGGAGCAGGGTGGGAGTTAGCTGGGCTGTCTCTTCTCCTTCCAGTCCTAGCCCTCCTTCACAGACCAACCTGCCCCAACCTGGGGTTCTGCTTCCAAGTCCCGCTGAGGGCTGCCCTGCGTGGCCCTCCCAGACCTGGCCCATCAGCCCTGCAGTTGCAGTCAAATTCCAAACCTCCTCCTTTAGCCTGATTATTAACATCAGTCTTAGCTATGTGATAATGCCTCACCCTGAATCTGTCTTTGACACCTGCCTGCATTAACCAGGACAGTAAAAGCTCGAGGTTGAGGTTGAGCTTGAAGTTGGTTTATGCTTCAGTGCCTTCACAAATCTTGGTCTGGCACTGGTGTGCCTCTAACCACTGGTTAGAAATGGTTTTCCAGGGTGAACCATTGAAGGAGCTCGCTATATTCAGCGGTTTGCACAGCGACATGGGCAGAGAGCACAGGAGTTTTCCTTCCTTGCTCTTTAGGCATCGGGCTGTTCTTTTTGTGCCCAGACCTGTGTGAGTGGGAGAAGCAGCCCCCAGCAGCCTGTATGTCAGACTTCGGGGGGTTTTGTTTGGTTTCTTAACCCCTGCAGCTGCCAGCAGTAAAGTTGGAAGATGTGGCTCCTAAGATGTCAGGCTACAGCTCTGTCCCCAGCTGAAACCAGTTTTTCACATGGTTAGGACGTGTATCTTTTCACAACTTTAGTTATATCTGGGAATAATTGGTGACATGTGAGCTCCGTCAAAGCTTGTATATATGTTCTTACTCAAACGTAAAGCCACACGGAAGGCCAACGTGACCAGGTGTAAAAGTGACTCTATTCAGATGTTGTAGAAGTTTAATATACAATTAATTATGTCATTGACCTAAGGCAGCATGTTTCCAGTGTAGACAGTCCCCTGGATCAGGGCTACCAAGGTCTGTTGAAAAGTTTTACTGACATCTGCTCAACAAGAATAAATGCAGGTCGGCCAGATGTCCCTGGAGCTAGAAGCTGTGCTGGTGCAGGGCACTGGGCTCAGTGGAGGGGGAGCAGCTAGAGATGCAGAATTGCCCTCAGAAATGCAGGTGAGCCCATGTGTGCAGGACCTCGATGGGCCTGAGCAGTTTGTGTCTGTTCTTTGGCGAAATCGTTGCTTGGAGTAATTATGTTTTTTTCTCTAAGTGGTTTTACCATTCTGGCATAACTGCAATTTTACTCTGCCATACAGAAAATATGATTTTATATCATCTTATAGGAGAAATAAGGGTATGGAAAGCTAAATTTGGGGGGATATTAACATCAAAGTGTGTGTACCAGGCATCACTGTGTCTTCATGCCCACTCCTTCCAAACGCTGGTCCCAGCCAGGTCAGCAGGAGCATTAACTTCCTGCAGCTGAAGCAAAGGGCATTTGTCTCCTTACTGCAGGTCACGCGTGAGTTGCTGTATCGGTGTGCTGTATTCACTCTGCAGCATAAATTGCTTTTCAGGGTGATTTTTAAAACCCGAGCAGGTTGCCAGTCAGGGTTCCAGAGAAAGGCGTTTTGTACTGCCTGATCTAAAACTAGCAAATGAAACTTGATAAGCAAATGGATTACCGCAAAAAAGGAAGTTTCTTGCCAGGCTTTAGATTCAGCTGAGATTCATCCTCAGCAGGGCATTTCAGTACCTGTACATCTGTGAAGGATGAGGCTGTTGAATTCTGGCTTTCCCTTCTTTGCTGCTCTTGCATTAAAACTCGTGTCCCAGAGTCTGATCAAGCTTCCTTGGAAAGGTGGGCACTGCCTGCTGAAAACCGTGAAGCGGTGAGAGACATTACGCCAGTCCTTGGGCTGTGTGCTGTTCCCTGAGCTTGCCAAGCAAACTCATACTCCATCTCACATTACCAGATAGTCTGTGCTAATTTGCTATAAAGGATTGTGTTAAAAATTCATATTTCTGAGGGATGTTAAAAAAATAAAGCAATTATATGGTTTCCAATTACATAAACATCAACATGCAATGGGAATTAGAAGCTGAATAATTAATTTTCAGTTTATTTGTAATATAGAGTCTATGCAAACAGTAAAACCTGGAGAACAAGCAGGAGGAGGAGCGTGGAGGGGACAGTGCCATGAAGTGCTTTTACTATCTCTATAGTCTCAGGTCAGACATCGAAGCAGGTGCTGGCTGTTAAGGGAGGGGGCAACCTGGTGAGTGGCAGCCTTGGGCGCAGAAGTCCTGTTGGTGCCTATGCCCTGTTAGCTGAGCAGTGTTTCCACTAACATGGCTAAAGGTAGGGAAAACGTGGGTGCCCCTTCACGGGTCCTGAGCGCTGAAGTGGCAGCCGCTGGAGCTGCCTCCTTTCACTTCCATGGCAATGGCCTTCTGGGTTAACGTCTGTCATACGCCTGGTCTCTATTTTACACATAAAGAATACCAAACTTTTAACTTTTGAAAGCTTTATGAAAGATTATAAAGTCATTTGGAGAAAATAAATATAATGAATCATTTCTGAATATTATCTGTTCCCTGAAGTGCACCAACCAGTCACTGTGGGGTCTGGGCATTGGCGCTGAATTACATCCTCTGGGGCTCCAAAGAAGAAGCCTTCAAGGCTTTTTTTACTCTAATAGCATTACTGCACCACAGTAAATGCAGTGATTACCAACTAGTTCTTAAGTGGAAGTAATTTTGAGGATCTGGTGTTTTTGTTAAGAGGTCAGGAAATGTGTTACACTGCACTAAAACCCGTGGGAATTAAAAACTAGGTTGTTCTGTTTGTTCAACTGTTTATTCTTAGATTGTCATTTCCCTTCGCCTCCTGCGTGCTGAACAGCTAGCAAACCCCGACCTCGTCTGAGTGAGAGCTATCCAGGAGAACACTTTTAGACTTTCTGAGACAGATTTTTCCCTGGCAAATGGTGCTGATGATTTACTCTCTACAAGAGATGACTTAGGACTGTCCTTCTGCAGAAGAAGTTCTAGAGCTGAGAGTTTTTTTCAAGAAAGGTTTTCTGAACTAAAACTTGCACTACTGTGTCAGTTAACTTTGAAGTCCATGGTGGCTGGAGCCTTGCTGACTGGTTTGCAAGGAGGTGTTTGGACTTGGCTTGAGGGAAAGGGATCGTGACGTGCAATTAAAGGGGAGCTCTGCAAGGTGTTTGGCACTGATGCTGGTCAGAGCCCATAGCTGTAGGAACATTGGATGGGAAAGGGAGTGTCCTTACAGTAAGTGACTAACTTGCTGTCACATTTCATTTTCTTTTTTCACACTCTAGAAGCAGAAAACAATTAGCACGTGACTTCAGGAAGGCAGTGCTGGGGGAGAAGTTACATCCTTGTTTAATAACTGGCTGACTGTGATCAACCAGGAAAGAGCAGATGAGAAGACCGTATGTTCTGTTCAAAAGCTAACGAATGCCAGGCTGATTTTTTTCTGTTGTTTTTCCTTGTTATCCACGCCAAATTTGTCTGACCAGATTAGAACAGGTATGTTGGTGATGGGTTAGATAGAGAGGCTCTTCAGAGATGGGCTCAGACAGGTGTGAGAGCAGCTCTTGTGATAGAAATAAGATGTGGTGGCAATGAGCAGAGCCTGGCTTGCAAATCATAGGTAGGGGCTTAAGACATGCTCCTACTGCTTATTTATTTATTTATTATTTTATTTTATGCAAGGATCACTTGGCCGTAGTCTTGTCATTTGCTGTTGTGTGAGAGCCATCTTGTATAATTAAGACTGAGATGGTTGTAACCTGCTCAGTTTTGTGATGAATCACCTGCCAAGGTATACATTCCTGAGCCCAAATTTGTGGTCTTTCCATTGAGCTTCAACACAAGTGTGACGGAATCACTGAGTGTTTGCAGAAGCCACTGCTGGTCTCTCCCGTGCTTTCCGGAATGCCTTTTCCATCACATCTTGATATATAAATTCCAGAGAGGTGGTGATTAGCTGGCAGCCATATGAGATCAGCTTCTAGTCGTGACTGACGATTGACCCAGAGAGGAGGTTTCTGGCCAAGCTGGATGTAACTCCAGACCCTGTGTGTGAAGGAGCCGTGGCAGGAGGTGCCTGAGGAAACGTTCAGAAGCACCAGCAGGGTGTGCGTTGGAGAGAGGTGGCAACTCGCTGCCTGCCAGCTGAGGGGGAAACCAAGCAACATGGAAAAACACTGTGAAACGAGTTAGCCTTTGAATAATGCATTTCCCAGGAAGGTAGAGGAATGCTTTTGGTCTGTGCCTTTCTTATCGGTCCACCAGCTATATGGTCGGCCTTTCCAGGAAGCCCTGTGTAAATAAGGAGTGGAGAAAACATACTGAACCTGTTCCCACGCTCTTTCATTCATCGTTTCACCCTCACCATATTCTCTACTTTCTCTTGTTGGAAAAACGCTTCAAGCAGTTTATTATGTTTTTGTTTGTAAAGAAATTAAGTCAAATTTGTGCTTCCCCCTGTTTTTTTTTTTTATTGCCTTCTTTCCTGTGAGCCACCAGCAGCTTTTCATCGCTTGTTCCTGTTGTGTGTTTGCTTTCTGTTTTCTTTCTCTCTTCAGTTTTTGTATCATGCTCGCTCTTCACATGTTCTTTGGCTTTTCTGGAAGTATCAAACAAAAAGAATTATACATTAAGCCATACTCAGACTTCGATCCGCTACCTACAGTTAAAATACTACAAAGTTTCATTGCCCTGTTCAGGTAAATCTTTCCTACTCAAACATTGCTCTCATACTTTAGTGTCACCCTGGAGGGTCAGGGAGTGGTCTAGGCTTAAAACACACAAATACAAAAAACCCTACCTGTGGGAGAAACCGTACATCTCCCTGAGAAGACTGGGTGTACGTTCCTTTCTGCTCCATCCAGCTGTCCGAGGGGGACCACATCTCCTCTCCGATGCAAGTGCCAGAGGGTGGCCCTCTACGAGGACATGGCCAGTTGGCAGTACCCACCGCAAACGTGTTTTTCTTGATTGTAATTTCAGCAGAGATTTAACATTGCAAGTTTAATGGTGTGTACAAGTCACAATGAGGTGAGAAAATTTCTAGAGCTAAAGCTGTTAGACCAGGAATTGCCTTTCAGCCTGCCTCACCCCGTGATTTGTACTGCTTATATTCTCCGGCCTTGACGTATAGCGTATGTCCCCAGTTCCCCTGACACTGCCAGCAGTTGCCTGCCTGTGGTTTGCTGGGTGGGAGCAGTGTCCTCGTGCCTTTGACAGGAGGTGTGTGTGTGTTGGCTGCAGTGCGTTCCTGTTGCACACCAGAACCCTACAGCGTTCTCCTGGAGAAGCTGGCGAATCATGGCATAGACAAGTGTTCTCTTCACTGGGTAAAAAAATGGCTGGATGGCAATGCCAAGAGAGTTGTGATTAATGGGGTGAAATCCAGTTGGTGGCCAGTCACCAGTGGTGTCCCTCAGGGCTCAGTTTTGCGGCCAGTCTTGTTTGATATCTTTATTGATGATCTAGATAAGGGGATTGAGGGCACCTTCAGTAAGTTTGCAGATGACACCAAACTAGGTGGGAGCATTGATCTGCTGGAGGGTCGGCAGACTCTACAGAGGGACCTGGACAGGTTGGATCAATGGGCCAAGGCCAATGGGATGAGGTTCAACAAGGCCAAGTGCCGGGTCCTGCATTTTGGTCACAACAACCCCAGGCAACGCTACAGCCTTGGGGCAGAGTGGCTGGAAAGCTGCCCAGCAGAAAAGGACCTGGGGGTGTTGGTGGACAGCCGGCTGAACATGAGCCAGCAGTGTGCCCAGGTGGCCAAGAAGGCCAACGGCATCCTGGCCTGGATCAGGAATAGCGTGGCCAGCAGGAGCAGGGCAGTGATGGTGCCTCTGTACTGGGCACTGGTGAGGCCTCCCCTCGAGGGCTGTGTTCAGTTCTGGCCCCCTCACTACAGGAAGGACATGGAGCTGCTGGAGCGTGTCCAGAGGAGAGCCACCAAGCTGGTGAGGGGTCTGGAGAACAAGTCATACGAGGAGAGGCTGAGGGAACTGGGCATGTTTAGTTTGGAGAAGAGGAGGCTGAGGGGAGACCTCATTGCCCTCTACAACTCCCTGAAAGGAGGGTGTAGAGAGGTGGGTGTTGGCCTCTTCTCCCAAGGGAATAATGACAGGAGCAGAGGAAATGGTCTGAAGTTGGGGCAGGGGAGGTTTAGATTAGATATTAGGAAGAATTACTTTACTGAGAGGGTGGTCAGGCCCTGGAACAGCCTGCCCAGGGAGGTGGTGGAGTCGCCATCCCTGGAGGTATTTAAGGAACGTGTAGACGTGGCACTTCAGGGCATGCTCTAGTGCCCGAGATTGTGGGGGTCTTTGTGTATGTGTGTGTGTGTGTGGTTGGACTCGGTGAGCTCAGAGGTCCTTTCCAACCATGAAGATTCTGTGATTCTATAACCAAGCCCCTGCAGTGGGAGGGGTGGAGGGTGGTGTCTTGAATGAAGTTACTGTATAAAACATCTGCTGGAGGGGGGAGTTTCCACAGGAGGTAGTCTAACAGTCCATTTGTGGAGTGTCAGCTGGGATGGTGGTTTGTCCGGCCCCGGGGGCAGAGGCAGCTCTGTGGCAGCGGGTGCGCAGGGCAGGACAGTAGGGTTACAGCTGCCCACTGGTGTGTTAAAGGGGAGGTCTGTAACAAGTGGTGTTCCCCAGGGGTCAGTACTGGGTCCAGGCCTCTTCAATATATTCATCAATGACCTGGATGAAGGGATGGAATGTACCCTCAGCAAGTTTGCTGACAATACAAAGCTCGAAGGGGTGGTTGACACACCAGAAGGCTGTGCCACCATACAGTGAGACCTGGACAGGCTGGAGAGTTGGAATTCCAATTGCAACATACTCTGTCTCTTCTCCTGCTAATTAGAAGGGCCTTCTTTAGCTTTTTCCTTTTTCTGTCTTTTCTTTTCCATAGCCTTTTTCCTTCTACTACACAATGAGAGAGCCAGGGGAATGAAGAGGGTGCTGTGCACTTCTGCCCTTTTAACACTGAGAAAGGAATGTGTGTCTCTTGTGTATGCTATGGCTGTGTCCCAACAAGAACGCCAAAAACTGTGATGGTGGATTTTTTCCCCTGTTGAGATGCACAAGTAAGGTCAACTTCTAGTAGGTTCTGTGCTCCTAGGCGTATGTGAAAAGGTCACTCTTTTTATGGAACTCAATATTTTTTTTTAAAGGAGTTAAATAATGAAGGACCAAAGGAGACTCGATGCCAGCAAAACTTCTCCCTGCTCGCAAGATCACTGACTTGAGCAGTTATCACCCAGGCTTTATTTTCACTTCCCTCTTTGTTAGAGGCTTCCAAGGGGATCTCCGTGGCTGGACCATTCCTGGGCGGCACCAGTCTGTCCCGCTCTACGCAGCGTGAGTTCCCAGGCCTCAGTTCCTGAGGATTTCATTACTGTCTGTGGGCGATTATCGTACCTGCAGTTCTCACAACAAGTTTTGCTGTTCTAACTAAAGCCAACAAGTAGAACTCTCCAAGTATGACATTCCCCACCTGGTTTCTGGGCCCCTACAAGCCTGTAGGGCAGGTCACTTACTGCGGGTACAGCACGGCTCCAACCTTGATGGTTCCCTTCTGTTTCACAGGCAGAACAAACTCCCTGGTTCCTTGATTTCCCAACCAGGGGAGTGGCTTTATCTCAGCTGTTGTGGGTGAAGACTGATTGTGCGATCAGAAAGCCGTGCCCTGCCCTGGGCTCTCTCTGTGGCTGCACACTGAGCGTGTGTGAACATTGAATGAACACTCCACCCCCTCTGCCTTTTTTATGAAGGTCTTGTGCACTGGTTGTTGCTGAGTCTTGCTAAATAAATCTCTTGCAAGAAGATTCTGCTTGTCCCGAGGCAGGATAACGCAGCGGTGAGCTTGTCTTCTGGCTTGTGACTTTTCCAGTGGTTAGAACAAACTGACCTCAGGGACATTCTGTCATTAGGAACCGATTAAACTACTGCTCTATGGCTTCATCTTTAAACGTCAACCTTTCTGTTAACGTCAACCTGCCCAGATCTCCTTCTGTCCTCTGCATTTCATCTGTTGTGGGTTATTTTTCCCCCCAGGTCTCATGTGTTTGCATAGGTGCTTCATTTCAGAGGAGTGCAGGAGGGATGCAGATGTTATGATTTCATTTGTTTATTATACGGTTTGGGCTTTTTTTGATCTCTGGAACTCAAAACAACAATCAAATAAAGATTCTATTTCATTTTTCTTGGCACTTGTTTCTCTCTCCGTGGATGGAAGTGACTGACATTGGCTTTCACAGAGTCAGTAAATCACATGAATTCATCCTCAGTCCAGTTGAATTTATTACCTAGGTCTGGTTTTGCTGGATCTCAATTTCTAAACCCTTCTCTTGCCCTATGTAGTTTACATTTAGTGTTCCAGGCTGACAGTACATCTTGTGGGCCTGGGGGGAAAAGTTTGGAGGTTTCCCCCTTGCTGTTTTGCTTGTTCCTAGGGCTGGATCCGGTTCCTGGTGTCCAGCGTGGAGATGCCCTGAGGAGCAGGGTCCAGGCCCTTGTCCCCTGGCCCGGGGAGCGGCTGGCCCCTTGGCAGGTGGAGGTGGAGGTGAAGATGGAGGTGGCGGTGGCAGTGGAGGTGAAGGTGGAGGTAGAGGGAGGGGGGCCATGCTGTGGCCCCAGCGGACGCTCAGCAGCATGGCTTCTCTTAGGCGCTTCCAAGCTGCATGGAAATGATTTCAGGAAGCATAAACATGTTTCACTTGCCAAGCATTGCGTGAAACGTCCAGAAAACAGATCTGGTTAGGAGGAGTCTTTCCTTGGGAGGGTAGAAGGAGAGGAAGGTAAGAGTTTTGGATTTTTTACTGCTTTGAAAGAGCACCTCTCACAGCTTACCACGTACTGAAGTCTGACTGCCTACTGTCTTGTTTGTTTCTGTTTCAAACCTGGATATAATTAACGTAATTTTATAAACATGAGTGTATAGAAAAAAGGTAATACAACTTGAGGGACCTTGTTCTTCAAAGTGTTACATGTACTGCTTTTTCTGGCAGTTGCTTTTGCAGATCAGTTTATATGCATCTTCAAAGTATTTGTCCTGCTTAAGAACAATGTTAAGTATCTTAATTAGCTTGGAAAATGTTCTGGGCTTTTTTGTGCTTTAATATATTTTAAAGATATTTTCCATGGTGAGACTTCAAAGTGAGGTTTCTACAACTTCTTTAACTCTGCAGGTGGGCTGTCATGTCCTCCAGGGCTGGGTAAGCTACCTGCTGACGGTTTTTTGCTTTCAGGACATCTCATCAGATGAGAGAAGATTTTTGCAGATAGGCCCACAAGCCAGGTTTGAAAGTGTTGGGAAGAGTTGGTGCCACCTTGCCAAGCCTTTCCTAGCAGGCAGGAGGGGGAAGGTTTAAGGGAAGGTGTGTGTGCATTCCTGGTGTGGAACACCTCGACGTGCTGCGTGTGTCCCCCTTGCATGTGGCCCAAAGGAAAAAGATGACCTGTGTGTAGACATCAGAAGCTGTCAGAGGGAGGTCAGCAAGGGGGAAGAGGGGATCTTGTTGGTCAAAATAGTCAAGTCTGTGAGAGTCCCCTTTTTTCTTTCTCCCCCCGCCCCAGTATTCCTTAAAACTTCCAGTTGTTGCTGCTGCTTGTTAAAAGGTATTTTCATTCTATCATTCATTGCTCCATCTGGAGTTTGTTCCATCCCGTGTCTCACCACTGCTGGTGACAAGCCTGTCCTCTGCCCTTCCAGCAGGGTCCCTGGGGATGCAGACAGCTGTTCGGTGGCCTCTGGTTGCTGAGTTGGGGGTGATCTGCTGAAATGAGGGAGTGCGTTAGCTATTGTACAGCACAAAAAGGAGAGGCTGTTGCTTGTATTGGTAATTCTGAAGGCAGACTGTTCTCTCTTTAATTGGGGAAAATTCTCTGGTGCCCTCACACCAGCTTATTTGGCAGTTTCTGGTGAATCTGGAAGGGATGCTGCCTGTTGAACAGCATGTCTCAGTGATGTGAGAAGCTCTGGGCTTTTCTGTTGGGTCGATCCGGTGTGACCCTTCCCCGGGGTGGTTTTCCACCTCTGGTGGGCAGAGAGGAACCTGATGAACTTCAACAAAGGCAAGTGTAGGGTGCTGCACCTGGGGAGAAATAACCCCCTGCATCAGTACAAGGTTGGGGGTGACCTGCTGGAGAGCACCTCTGAGGAGAAAGACCTGGGAGTCCTGGTGGACAGTAGGATGACCATGAGCCAGCAATGTGCCCTTGTGGCCAGGAAGGCCAATGGCATCGTGGGGTGCATCAGGAAGAGTGTGACCAGCAGGTGGAGGGAGGTCATCCTCCCCCTCTGCTCTGCCCTGGGGAGGCCCCACCTGGAGCACTGCGTCCAGTTCTGGGCTCCCCAGTTCCAGAAGGACAGGGAACTGCTGGAGAGGGTACAGCAGAGGGCTACAATGATGATGAGGGGCCTGGAGCATCTGTCTTATGAGAAGAGGCTGAGGGACTTGGGTCTTTTTAGTCTGGAGAAGAGAAGGCTGAGGGGGGATCTGATCAATGCTTATAAATACTGAAAGGGTGGGTGTCAGGAGGATGGGGCTGGTCTTTTTTCAGTGGTGCCCAAGGATAGGACAAGAGGAAATGGGCACAAACTTGAACATAAGAAGTTCCCTCTAAACATGCAGAGGAACTTCTTTCCTGTGAGGGTGGCAGAGCCCTGGAAGAGGCTGCCCAGGGAGGTGGTGGAGTCTCCTTCTCTGGAGACATTCAAACCCCACCTGGACACGTTCCTGTGCAACCTGTTCTGGGTGGACCTGCTTTGGCAGGGGGTTGGACAAGATGATCTCCAGAGGTCCCTTCCAACCCCATGTGGTTCTGTGATTCTGTGGTAAATGGCCTGTGAGTAAAACCTCTGTTGGCTCATGTGGCTTTGGCTGTGTCAGTGGAGAAGCAGTAGTGGGAAGTTGTCATTTGAGTCCTGTGAAAAATGCCAAGTAAACTGCAAATCAGGTATTGAAACTTGAAATGCAGGGCTGTATTTCAGTCAGGACTTTGTGTTTTCATCTGAGACGAAGCCTTGAATATTGCGGAATCTTCTAGCGCGGTGGTGCAGCAGTGTTCCTGATCAAAGTGGGCACTTAACTTGCTGAATTCCTATTTCTACTGTTTGCGGTAGCTTTTTTCTTCCCTTTCTTCCTCTCTTCACGCTGTCACAGGCATCTCAAGAAACTCATTTACCCTAATCCTTTGTTTGACTCATGAGACCCAATGAGCTAATAGCTTGAGAATAAATTGCTGTAGCAATTGCATTCATAAATATCATGAACAGCTTCCTTAAAGTGGTGTTTGATTACTTGAGACAACGCTTTCAAAACATTAAAACGGCTTAAAAATAATTACTTGGCTAAAGCAATAAAGTTCTGTGGATACGTTTCATTTTTCATAACCCTTTATTTTTTTCCCTTTTCAGAAAATGGGCAAGAAGCCTGTATTAAAAAGTAATTAAATCTGCAACCCAAGCAAGACACAGAAAATTCAAAATTTAATGCTAATGCAGTTTTTTCATTTTGCAGATGATTGTTGCCCACTCACATGCACACAAGTATGCACATCATTAGCATTGACAAAGAGCTGACTGTTAACTTTGAAATCCTTGGTTTCCAAGAGTTTATCTCACAATCTCATTATGTAAATGGGTGGTTTTTTAACTTGAGCAGTTGCCATGAGAATTAAGTGTCTGTCTGGAGCACTGCATGGGATGCATCCTGCAAAAGCTAGGCAGAACTCTCTCTGCTGTTGAAAGAGAGTCGTGTTGCTTTGATTTATAATTAATCTTGAAGCCTCTGAAGCATCTTGACAGTATAAAACAAACAAATCTGACTGTCTGACTGGTGTTCACCCGATGAGACAGTGTGTCCCGTGTTGCATTGTATGTGTGGCACCGAGGCTCGGTGGGTTGCTGCTCTCTGATTGCTGGCTCTCTTAAAGAAAAGATGTGTGTTGTGTGAGGCCGTGCTCTTGTTGAAAATGTGTAGAGAGAAATATGCTTGAAGAAAAAGCACTTCTGGCTATTCTGACTGGTAAAAAAATAAAACCTAAAAAAAATATTAGTATTGGATCCCTAATTTTGCCTAGCACAACACAAGCACGTGTTCTTTGGTGGAGGTGATCTTCAACAAAACCTTATTCCCGTGGCTTCTGGAGGCCTGATGTATTTGATTGTATGTCTGATCCAATATGAGGGGACCCCATAGAGCACCCCACTGCCTGAAGCTCTCCTGGCTGGAGGGCAGCTCTGGGGGTTCCCACGTCAGGTAGTTCACCTTCCAGATCAGCAGAAGAGAAGGCTCATTAAAGTCTACTTTGTGGGTGGTAGTCGTGTGCAGGCAGGAGCTAGTGGGACAGGTGATGGTGGGCATGGAAGGATTTATTTGCCCTGGGAGAACAGTGTACTTCATACTTCAGGGCACATTAGTTAACATGTTAACATGTCTTTAACCTTAAAAGATTGTTAGTCCATGAATTCTGATTTTGAAGCTTGCAATGGGTGATGTGTTATTTTACCAATCTTGTCCTTTTTAAAACAAAACAACATACCCTTAGGTGGGATTGTTGCTCAGGACAGGAGATGAGATTCTCACCTGTTAAACAGAGAACTTTTTGTTTGGGAAAGAACTTTCCTCTGCAGGTCTGTGTTATGCCAAGAACACAGAGAATGGGGCTTCTTAGCGCTATAGGCTTGCAGTTTGATGGTGGCAGAATATTGAATAAGCAATATCTGCAGCTAGAGGTGAGTGTCAGTTTTTCAAATATGGGTATCTCTTCACTTTCATGTAGCTTTAAGGTTAGATGATGTTAGTAACTTGATGATTATTCAATATAATCTCTGTAGTGTTTTGTGGCACAGCCTGGTTTCAGCACGGCGCTGTGGGTCCCAGTCCTACAGTGGACCCTTCCACTAACGCTTCACCATCCTGCATCCAGCAGTGTGTCCAGGAACAGCGTGGGGAGTAGGACTCGAGAGGTGATTGTCCCCCTGTACTGGGCACTGGTGAGGCCCCACCTCGAGGGCTGTGTCCAGTTTTGGGCCCCTCACCACAAAAAAGACATTGAGGGGCTGGAGCGGGTCCAGAGAAGGGCAACGGAGCTGGTGAGGGGTCTGGAGAACAAGTCCCATGAGGAGAGGCTGAGGGAGCTGGGGGTGTTCAGCCTGGAGAAAAGGAGGCTGAGGGGAGACCTTCTCGCTCTCTACAACTCCCTGAAAGGAGGGTGTAGCCGGGGGGGTCGGTCTCTTCTCCCAAGGAACAGGCGATGGGACAAGAGGAAATGGCCTCAAGTTGCACCAGAGGAGGTTCAGATTGGATTAACGGGAAAAATGTTTACACGGAAAGGGTTATTAAGCCTTGGAATGAGCTGCCCAGGGAAAGGGCTGAGGCACCATCCCTGGAGGGATTCAAAATATGGGTTGACGTAGTGCTTAGAGACATGGTTTAGTGATGGTTTTTATCAGAGTTAGGTTGATGGTTGGACTAGATGATCTTAAAGGTCCTTCCAACCTGGACAATTCTATGATTCTATCCTCACACCAGCGAGATAAATGAGTTGCATTTTGTTGTCCTGGCCTTTGCAGCCACTCACTGATGAAGATGATTCTTCATTCTGAAGGAGGGGATCTCACAGGCATCTCACCAGCTGCCACCTCGCTGTAGGGAGGGCCTTGGGAGGTACAGCACGGGGTGTCGGGGGTGACACCTCCCACCGTCTTCAACTGGCGCCACCTCGGTGCCCGGGATCAGCAGATCCACAGCGTCTCTGCTGGTGGTGGCTCCATGTGCCGTGATCTGGTTCATGCATATGCTAATCACCACAGTGGGTTTTAACATTAAAAGCATTTTTTTCCTCCTTGTCCAGTGCAGAAGTTGCTTTGAAAGCTGAGCCAGTGTTTGGAATACTGCCCATGTTTTGCCCCAGAGCTGCAGATATGCCTGTTCCATCATATTTTTATGACATGAAAATGGGCTGCTTCAGACACTTTTTCACTTTTTCAGACACAATTTAAAAATTGATCTAGATCTTTCTGAAGATGAACCTTTAAAATTAGAAACGTCACACTTGAATGTCAGTTGTGTATCATTTGATATGATAACAATCACGTGGCCTCTGTCATGGAAGAGTGAAATGTCTTGAGCTGTTATTGAGTAACTTTATGCCTGTTCCAACAGTTTCTGTGCTCCCGTAGTACAGATAAAGGAATCAGCTCTGGGTTGTGTTGTGGCTGAGCTTTTCCGGTGTGTCACAGTCACTCTGCAGGAGGTTATCAGCCTTACATACGTTTGTGCCCTGCCAGAGTGATGCTGGTTATATTTGTAGTTTCTGTTTTGCTATTAACGGTATCATGTAAATGCTGAGTTTGGTTTATGTTTAAAATTATTAGAGCAAAGGGAAGATCATTCTTCTCTGGGCGACATACCAAAAGCTCTGGAATAATATGTTTGATTTCCTATCAGAAAAACTTGCTGTCGCCTCAGTCACTCCAGAGGATAATGTTTTCCCTTCTGGTTCCCATTACTATAATTAGATGCATTCAGAGCATTCTGTTTCTCTCTATTAACATGTAATCATGTGATTGATTCCTGCATGCCAAGTAGATACTTTTTCCAAAGGAAATACGTATTTTACATGAGTTTTCAGACCAGCTATGTAAATTGAGTGCTTATGAGAGGCGCTTGAATGCTGGACTTTGGAACGTACGTCCTCTGCACTTCCCCCTGGTCTCCCTCTCTCTTTCTGCTGCTTTCATTGTTGGTTCCCCTGCTGCGATGCTTAGGCAGATGTTCAAAGCACTGGCTACTCAACTTGTCAAGAGAAGGTGTTTCTGTATCGTGTGGGGTTTTTTATTGGTCAGGATTTAGTGGGAGACTGACCTGCCTTTCTGAATGGACCGCTTGTGTCAAGGGAAGCTGCTGACCAAAGGTATTTTTAGACGTTGTTAGTGATCCAGAGAATGGACTGTCAAATATTTTCTTTTCAGCTTGTGGGTTTTTTTTTTGCATCACATCATGTTAACATTCAGCTGGTTGTGTCTGCATCCTTTGGCACTATGAATTCTTTGCATACTTTGGGATAACTGTCCATGCAAGTGCTGTGGCTCCAATTATTTCAGTACCCTGTTTCTTTTGTTCCTCATGGAAGGGGATTATATTGCCTCTGAACTGTAGCAGAATTTCTAAATGTATCCAGTAGCTGTGGAAATAAACAAACATAAAACACCCGTACAAACCAACCTCCTCTTTTTCAGCCCCAAAGAATTAAATCCTATGCCCATGGATAGGGCATGGATGATCAATACTGTCTTCCTTCAAACTGCCTTGTTGCTAGAGTATAGGATGGGTCTGAGACCGTGATTCCAGAATCATTCATTCTGGGGACATGTGCTGTTGTGTCAGCTGTGGGTACAGATTTGACCAATATTTTTGTTGTTAACCACAACACTGGGTTTAGGTCAGCTGAAGGAGGACAGATGATACCTATCCAGCACAAAGTCTTCACATACAGTCACTTACTTATTTTTATTAAATTTCTTATCCCAAACTAGCACTTTGCATGATGTGGCCCAGGTATTTTTGGTTCCAGATTACAGCTGTGGCCCCAGGACTTGTGCTGGGAATGCAGTGGCGCAACAGAACAACCTAATCTCAGGAGGGTATTGAAGCCCCATAGGTGAGCAGATAATTCACTGCCTTCTTCATTTACCACTATCCTGAGCTGAAATAGACCTTCTCAACTAAAAGCAGGAGCTCTCTTTATCATCAGAGATGTAAAGAAAGAGGTTTTCATATAATTTCTTTATCCCAAATTCCCAATCTTTATCCCAAAATCCTAATAATGTTGCTTTTATTTTTAAAACTACTTTTCTGCTATTGTAGCTAGAGTATAAATATAGGGACAGTGTGTCTGCAGGCTTCCTGGCATACTCTTAATTGTCACCAGAGATCATAAAGGTAAAGATCAAAGACAGCGTCCGTGCCACTTGGACCATCCTAATCAAAGAATTGAGAAGCTGAATGCAGTTCCTTGATCATCTGTGATCCTACTATGTGACTTGCAGAAACTTTCAGTCTTGATAATTTCCACACACCACACCCCCATAATTTTTAAAATAGCAGTAGTGCTTCCTCATCTTCTGAGGATGCAGTTGGAGATTATAGAAAGTATTCGTTGACTGCTTACTTAATTCTCTGTCTTAGGTAATGAGAGTCACAGAAATGACACAAAATATGAATTTTGAACATTATGATGAGACACTGAAAAGAGTGTCCTGGGACTGATCATGCTTGATTGGTGTTTTTCTCTATTTGTTGATTCTCTAGATACAGCAGATTGAATAGTGTCTCTTCGTCCCAGTGCTGCTGTGTTTGTTCAGTGGTGGGACCCAGCAAAAGCCAAGGTCCATCAGGCAGCTCCAGGCAGAGCACAGACCTGCCAACCCACCACGGCCTTTTCTAAGAAAGCTTTGAAAAAGAGGGAAAGGCGAGTTTTGGAAAAAGTTTGGAAAGCTTTGAAAAGAGGAAAAGGTGAGTGCGTGCCACAGAGTGGGCATCCTGTCCCACACCCGCCTACGGGCCACCGTAAGCGGGTGTGGGACAGGATGCCCATTCCATGGCCATGGGAAGCCATCGTGCTGTGGCACAAGGATGGGCACTTTGGCGTTCTGCCACTGCAAACCTCAGCTCTTCCCACCCCAGCAGCCTGGTGTTGGAGCTCTCCTACCCCAGGAGGAGAGAACCTGGCTCTCCAAGTTGATAGGTTTGATGTAAAGCCTGTCTTCAGCAGCCTTGCACTTGACCTTGGGAGGCCCGTGGTGGTGTTTTACAGGTGTGTAACATCTGCGTGTTCTAAAGAAGGGGGCCGAGTTTTGGGGTTTAACGTGGCTATTTTCACTACTCCAAATCATCAGAGAAGAATGCTAGGTGATAAATGCACACTGTAATCATCTGATCATGGACACTTAACGGACACGTTATTTGATTTACAGGCTGCATAAATCATTTTTAATTGTCAAACTGATGTTAGAAGAGAACAGTTTTGTTCTTTGCAATCCTGAGTTTTTTCTTATACTGAATATCTCTTAATGCTCATTACCATCACAGCTTACTTACATTTGACAGCATGCATACAAAAGTAAGTCCATCTCTCTTCTTAAGGGCTCTTACAGGTTTCAAGGGAGGGAGGAATCATTGATGTAATTTTAAGCTTGACAGAGTAGCTATAATTTCAGGTAATTAAAAAAAAAACACAAGCCCACAATAAAAATGCCTGCTGTGTTGTAAGCAGTCAGGCAGTTGTGTGCTGACTGGGGCAAAATCTTCACGTCATGGGATTTGGGTAATGTTGTTTGCACCTTAATGTGGTATCCAAAATTTGCAGAAGGTTCCCTATTAGCTGAAAGATTATATCTCTGTCTACTTTTAGCAGGGTGTTTTATATTATCTACACAAGCTGCGAAGCATGAAATTACTATCTGAACAGACCAAGACTTCTAGGAAATAGGAAAAATACGCTCCTTTTTTTGTTGGTTTTTTTTTTTACTAGTGAATGGGGTAATACCTTGCATTGAAATATGAATGGGTTTGTGCCAGTGGTCTTAAACACAGCCTTCAGATGAATTTTAGTGAACTAACCATTGGATCCTGCTGTACATTTTGTGGTTTGATTCAAGTTGTGCTTCTCGTAGAAGATGATTTCACTGGGAATGTGGAGCTTGTGTATGTGGAGTTTCCCACAAGAAATCAAAACTTCATTGCCCCAAACGCCAGCAGAACTGCTGTCTGACCTCTGCAGGGGTGAAACGGGCACGTTTCTTTGTGTGGAAAATGCATGTATCGCTCAGCGATTTGAAGTGCAACAAAAATATGCAGTTCCCCTTCTGATGAATACAGTCTGATTCTAGCCTTTTCATCTGTGGTTTTGGCACGACTCTCTTAGCCTTGGTTAATCCTCTTGAGCAGCAAGAAGAGAGTTTAATACAGAAGACCTGTTTCACCTCTGAATTCCTGGAAGGTAACACTTTAGAGTTGTATGAAAAAAAATAATGTGGGGAAAAGAGGATATTTGCAAAACAAGCATTTACATCTTAATCTCAAAATATTCACTTTGACCTCTAAATCTCTCTATCAAATGTTTTTTTATCTTATCTAGCAAAATATGAGAACATACACTCACTCACTTGTCCCTTTTCATATTTCTACATTTTCATTTGAAATCAGTCCAGCAGTTTGTAAATACAAGTACCAGAATATCAGAGCATAATTAAGTCACTCTTTTGCTTCTGCTGTGCAAGTAGATAATGATGAAGGGAAGTTTATCAGTTGTCTCTTACTCTTTGTATGGTTTTTTTTTTTGCTTACATGGGTAAGAAAAGTATCAATTTGTGTCTCTGGAGAGGATGAAGGGCTTAGCTAGCCTTTTCCTAGTCTTGGCATATACTTCTAATGAGTCTAGGTATGTTATCCTCTGCTTTCAATTAAGTCTTTCTGATTTTATGTTTTTTGGGTTTTGGTGGGGTTTTTTGTTTTGGTTTGGTTTTTTAAATTAATCTTGTTTGTATTAGAAAGGCAGATTTTACTTCTTTGAAAGACTGCCTTTATTAATCAAATCCACTACTCATCAGGAAGAGAAAAATACCTGGTAGCTACAGCAATGCAATTAGTTAAGAGTGTTTTCACAGTGTTCTTCTTCAAGAGCGAAATTTATGCTCATTCAGGGCAGCTCTTCTTGGAAGTCAATGATACGGATAGAGAGGAGTTTTAGCTGTAAATCAGTGATGAAGGCCAAAACATGAAGTAAACGTGAGGCGTAGCACGGAGAAGGCACTGAGGTTTTTTCATGGTAAAATGGCTTTTGTTTTATTATAGGGGCGGGGGAGGATATTTCACTGTTATTAATTAACAGCAGGAAGAAGCATCTGGAGTTCTGCAGAGGGTTTTTACTTGGAAAGTAATTTCTTTCTTAATGATCATGTTCACGTGGCGTGTGTACATGCCAGCCTCTGTTCCTCTGAAGTTACAATGTACAAGCCCCTTGGAGTTTGGGGAATGAGGCAACTACAAGGGATAAGAGACTCATTGCTTCTTGATTTTGTGGTGATGTGAAGCCTGGACGCCTATGAAGATGCTCCTGCCCCCCTTCAACTTGAGAAAGAACAGCTCTCGTTTGTTAATTATTTCTAATCTATATGTGAGAAGACACCATTTTGTTCTGGCATCTCCAAAAGTTGTTTGGGTCTGACAGGATACTTTTAAACAATTAAAAAAAGCCATTTTCCACTCTGAATACGATTCTGAATTTTACATGTTTCTGTACATACTGAAAAGAATTAATATATATATTAAAAACACATCATATAAAGCATTATGTGGGATATACAATCCATTAATGTGAATTCTGTATTTGGTGCTGCTCATTAAGCTGCTTCATATCTATTTCTTGCATAACTAAGTGAAACAGTCCTCAAGTTACCCAAATTTAAGTTATTAATAATTCTTTCATGGATAAATGTGATGGAAATACAGTCTCTACCACTTTAAAACATCAGTTCAAAGAAGAGACTGGTCAGGCTGAAAATCCATCAAATGGGGTCAGGACGTTGTGTGAGGTGAAAACACCATTCCCTTAAAGAGTTTGATTTTCTAAATAGAAAAGACCGAGTGAGAAGAATAGAGGCTGGTGGACACACTTTAAATGAGTATGATTTACTACAGAGCTTCAGTAGTGTAATACTCAACTGAGCAGAAGCTGGAGCAATGTGGTACCCAGAGGTCAGTACTGGGTCCAGTCCTCTTCAATATATTCATCAATGACCTGGATGAAGGGATGGAATGTATCCTCAGCAAGTTTGCTGACAATACAAAACTGGGAGGGGTGGTTGACACACCAGAAGGCTGTGCCACCATACAGCGAGACCTGGACAGGCTGGAGAGTTGGGCAGAGAGGAACCTGATGAACTTCAACAAAGGCAGGTGTAGGGTGCTGCAACCTGGGGAGAAATAACCCCCTGCACCAGGACAGGTTGGGGGTGACCTGCTGGAGAGCAGCTCTAGAAACAGGAGAAAGACCTGGGAGTCCTGGTGGACAATAGGATGACCATGAGCCAACAATGTGCCCTTGTGGCCAGGAAGGCCAATGGCATCCTGGGGTGTATCAGGAAGAGTGTGACCAGCAGGTGGAGAGAGGTCATCCTGCCCCTCTGCTCTGCCCTGGGGGGGCCCCACCTGGAGCACTGCGTCCAGTTCTGGGCTCCCCAGTTCCAGAAGGACAGGGAACTGCTGGAGAGGGTACAGCAGAGGGCTACAATGATGATGAGGGGCCTGGAGCATCTGTCTTATGAGAAGAGGCTGAGGGACTTGGGTCTTTTTAGTCTGGAGAAGAGAAGGCTGAGGGGGGATCTGATCAATGCTTATAAATACTGAAAGGGTGGGTGTCAAGAGGATGGGGCCGGTCTTTTTTCAGTGGTGCCCAGGGACAGGACAAGAGGAAATGGGCACAAACTTGAATATAAGAAGTTCCCTCTAAACATGCGGAGGAACTTCTTTCCTGTGAGGGTGGCAGAGCCCTGGAAGAGGCTGCCCAGGGAGGTGGTGGAGTCTCCTTCTCTGGAGACATTCAAAACCCCCCTGGACACGTTCCTGTGCAACCTGTTCTGGGTGGACCTGCTTTGGCAGGGAGTTGGACTAGATGATCTCCAGAGGTCCCTTCCAACCCCATATCATTCTGTGATTCTGTGGTAATTGACTCTGAGGAGAAGGTCTGATGTTGGTGCCCACAGCAGTTTCTCACTGACCTGGCGGGGTGCTGGTGGATGCCAACCTGAGGGTCATGTGGTCTCAGAATTGCCCTTTTGCTTGAAAAATAGTCTATTGTTAAAAGTTTTGTGCCAAGAGAAATTTTGGGACTTGCATAGATTAGGTTTGTTTCATGTCTGTAGAGGTGGGGGGGGGGGGGGGTAGGGAAGGAGGAGAAACAGTGCAAAAAAAATTGATTTATTTAAAATTTCATGAATGCCAGATCTTGAGTAATTTTTTGATCTGCAGTGCATGTCATTACCCATGGATTTTCATTTCCTTTTAACCCAATTAGAAGAAATGCATACAGTAGCAGTCCCCGTGTTTTGAGGGGAAATCATAGAATTGTCGAGGTTGGAAGGACCTTTAATTTCATCTAGTCCAACCATCAACCTAACTCTGACAAAATAACAAAAGAAAACTATACAAAAAACCTCCCCACATCACTAAACCATGTCTCTAAGCACTGTGTCAACCCGTCTTTTGAAAACCTCCAGGGATGGTGCCTCAACCACTTCCCTGGGCAGCCCATTCCAGTGCTAAGAGGAAGGATCCTGATGTTGCCCCTCTTGCAGTCACTCCTCTCATGGGCCAGGTTAATTTTATATATAGTGTAGAGAAGAGCTGGTTGATTCTTCTTCTTTTTCCAAAATTAAGCATTGATCACCTTAAGATAGAAACAAGTGTTGGGCATTGCAAAGTGGAGCCCAGAGCTGAAGGAGAATGAAGCTGTGTCTGGTGTACGTGAAGACGTGCCCAATCATGTGTTGCCATGGGCGTGGTAAGTTAAACTCAGCCGTACAGATATATATACCTCAACTTAAACATTCAATTGGCAGCTCTTGGATCACTTGATCTCAGCAGGAGGGGAAGAGAATGCTTCCCTTCCATTATCTAGATTTCTGCCAAAGGATACCTGTTCTTATCCCCGTGTTCTAACTGGAGACCATTAGCTGACCTGCAGCCTACGGGACTGGGATCTCGTTCAGAGGGAGGTTGTCTTGTCTCAGCAGCATGGCATGTTGATAGATTTACATTCACATTGGTCCCAAAAATGAAATGTCTCCATCGTTTCAAGCTTCAGTGAGTGCTTTGAGTTCAGTGCTAATATTGGAGCAAGGAACCGTTACCAGGTTCTGATGAGCGTGACCGTTGGCTCCTGACTGGTGTAGGTATGGCTGCAGGGGCTGGGGAGAAGTTCCCGCGGCCGGTTCTGCTGTGCAAACTCTGATCTTTGTTCTTTACCGTGTTTCCTACCATGCTTTTCCTCCATGCCTGAATTTGCAAGCTGTCATTATCTAGACCACTGCCTATTTCCATTGGAGAGATCTCCTTGGGGGAGAGTATTTCAAAATTGTCTGCTAATCTCTGCTAGGAAAGATACACCTGAAACCAGAGCAGATGGTGAAAATTTATATTTATTAAGAAATAGTTGTTGCAAACCTCAAATCTTCCTGCCTAATATTGGTGGAATTGGCTTAAATTCTTACTGTTCTTTGTCAAGTCCCAATTCTGTCTGCTTTTCTCCCAGGCTTGCTTTATTGTTCTGTGTTCCTTGCGTTCAGGTTGCAGTACAGCTGCCTGACAGATGAGGGGGAATTGCATTTGTTTTTCTTTGAACAAACTGTATTAATTAAAATGCCTCCCACTGGGCTTGCAGTTTGCTGTAAGTAGCACATATCATTAGCTTTCAAAAACCAACAGGATCATTATTATTTTAGCTTAAATGCTATATGATTTGAGATGCACAGTATAACCCAGAGGCAGAACAGCCGACGTGGACACACAGCTCTGGGTATCCTCCACAAGAATGTATTTTTTTGTTGGAGAAGAGTCTGTATTAGAAGAGTCTGGAGAAGAGTCTGTATGAACTAGAAGGGGAGAAAGTTACTTTTTTTTTTTTAGTCAGCAAAGCAGGTTAATTGTTTGACCAGAGCCATCAAACGTGAAAATTAATACAGTCTTGACAGATATGTTCTTTTTTATATACTTATGCATATATTAGGGGAGTATAGGGTGCCTGGCATGGTTTCTTCCTGCCAAAATGTTTTCAGTAATGAACACCAGGCTTCACCTACGGACAGGCTGTGGCTTGAAAAGTGTAGGTCTGTATCTTCTGTTTCCTACTTTGCAGCCTGGGTCAGAATATTGTTCTAGACAGATGAAAGCACTTGCTTGCATACTTTTTGGACATTTTAATGGTCAGGAGTTTGTTGAAGTTACACTTAGAGCGTGAGAAACTTAGGAACTATGGAGCCATTACAAAGAAATTATTTGATTTCTTCGTAAGGGAAGGGGGGAAGGGAGAATTCTGAGGTACTATCTTGCCTTAAGAGATCAAGAACAATAGTAAGGAACATGTAGTGTGTGTTTTAGGAAAAAGTGTCATTAGTTACAGGAGAAAGAGCCTTGGACTATTTCTGTACAGTTCAGTTTGGGTTAGGGTTTAGTGAAGTGACCCCTTGCACTGTTAAAAATGCACAGTATACAATGGATGAATGAATAGGAGCTTTCTTCTGCTGGAAAAGAAGGAATTTGCGTATTGTTTTTAAAATGTTTATCACACACCAGAAGCCCTAGCCCTGAATGTATTGCCATGGCAAATGCTTATGCTTTGTGGCATGCATTCACCCAATATAAGTAAATAGAATGGATGAAGTTAGTCTGTTGGGCTTCAGATTAAGGGAAATTCCCCTTATTTAAGAAAGTGTTGGCCTTGGGTGATGTAATGCAGTATATTCTTTTTCACTCAGCCCATTATTAAAAATGCAGTGCACTATAAAGGATTGTTAAATAAAGATGTGCAGTTCATTAAATGAAACGCCATATGTCCAGTTAGCAGTGAAATAGCAAGCAACTAGTAAGCAAGTGAATAGTTATACTTAGAGTTTCAGCAAAGAAGCTGTACCAAAGACAAAGCCAGAAAGAAAGTCTGTCCCCCGTAATTTAGAACTGATGATAGTGGTGGAGACAACGGAATGAGAAGGGTGCATGTTTGAAAGATCTGTGCCATTGAGCTGTGGCAAGTAGTTGGTCGAAAAAATAGACCTAGATTAATGAAATGGAAGTGTTCTCTCTGCTTCCATTTGGGCAGGGCAAAGCAGTGTGGCTTTGGTTTCACACCTGTATCTGATTGGGATGCGCTCAGCAGGAGCTCATTTACCAAAGAGTCCCAAGTTGGAGACTCACATGCGCAAGCAGGGTTGAGTTCCACCAGAAATATCTCATTTGCGTCCACTTACCTCAGAAAGACATAGGATAAGCTGCTTTTCCCTTTCATCCACTATCATAGTTAAATCTTTGTCAAAGCGTATGGAACACTTTGCTGCCCTCATCCTAAGATGATTAAGAACAAAACAGAATCACAGAATCACAGAATCTTCATGGTTGGAAGGTACCTTTGAGATCATTGAGTCCAACCATACACACACACAAAAAAACCCAACCCAACAATCTTGGGCACTAGAGCATGCCCTGAAGTGCCACGTCTACACGTTCCTTAAATCCCTCCAGGGATGGCGACTCCACCACCTCCCTGGGCAGGCTGTTCCAGGGCCTGACCACCCTCTCAGTAAAGTAATTCTTCCTAATATCTAATCTAAACCTCCCCTGCCCCAACTTCAGACCATTTCCTCTGCTCCTGTCATTATTCCCTTGGGAGAAGAGGCCAACACCCACCTCTCTACACCCTCCTTTCAGGGAGTTGTAGAGGGCAATGAGGTCTCCCCTCAGCCTCCTCTTCTCCAAACTAAACATGCCCAGTAAACACCTTAAGAGAGAACCTTTAACTGTACAGTTTCAGGCTATTTGGGTGGAAACACTCTTTTCCTTCTGTTTTTTTCCTTTGCAGGAGAGAATTTGAGAGTCCTTGGGCTGGTAAGGGGGAGAAGGAGGAAGGATGCTGCAAAAATGGCAGGGGAGGAGGCAGCTCTGTATTCCGTTCTCCTCCTTAGGTATGGCTTGTGTATTTGTATATTGAACTGTATGGAAAAGTGTTAAGTCCTTGAACAAGAGATCAGAATTGCCATCTCCTGTTTCCCAGGTGAACTCTAATTGCTGGGCCATGACCTACAGCCTGGGCAGGTTCAGTAAGAACATTGATTTGAACTCCCTTGACCAGGGACGATCACACACCCCCGATTTCCTTTGCTGTCAGATGCTAGTGAAGGAGGAGAACAGAATGCTGCTTTTGCGTTAAATGTCATCATGCTGCAGTTCTGTTATGGAATTAGCATGCAATGAAGACCATGCGTAATATTTGTTCTGTGCAATGAGTGTCAAGTTTGGAGTCCTTGTGTAAGATGCAGCATTGAAAAGAAGGTGTGCAGCACAGAAATTGTCGTTGTTTTCTCCTTCATCTCTACAAATTCTATTACCTCAATACTGGTTTAATTATTTTCCTGGGTATAGTCTTTAGCTACTCATCCTTAAAGCATCATAGTTTTACTCCCAAGGGCAGAAAACCTTTCCTTTGCTGAGATTTGGCAAGTCACTTTTAAAAGGATGCAATTTTTCTGAATCTGCAAATCTGATTTATTGGTTAATCCCCTCAGAGGATGTAGAAAGTGTCATATGTTGTATGTTCTATGGGTTTTTTGTCTAGACAGAGTATTAGAGGAGGGTTATAAAGATACTCAGGAACATCTGCAATTTTTAAATGCAAGAGGACTGTGTTACTAAGTACCTTCTCAGCTGTGAGTTGCTTTTCACTGAATACTTATGTTTTTTGAATAAATCCAAATTGCTGAAGTCCCTTTAGGATGAACCTTAGGAGAGAACAGAACTTCTTGCCGTCATCGTGTTGGGTGTGTTCTTGGTCTCTGCCAAACCCTTGATGTGAACAGGAAGCTCTGCAGAGGCTGGGCTTGAGGTGACAATCCTCATTCTCCATGTGTGATGGGAAACACTTTGTACTGATGCCGTGTGGCCTAAAAGACTCTTCTGTCCCTCAGTCACCTCCACTCTCACTTCTGGCTCAGAGTTGTTTCCTAGCTTTCCTCTTTTCTTTCCCCTTTCCTGTACCTCCCCTTGTCCCCTGTGAGAGCTCTGCCCGTTTCCCTTGATGCGACCTGACCCCTGGCTGGTGTTCCAGGGAGGCTGAGGGAAATGGTTGCTGGGAGTTGTGAGTAAGAGGAGAACGATATCAAATCAAACCTGAGGATGTTTAGGGACTTCTGACATCAGGTTCGCTCTTACTGAGCTGACAGAGTTAAAGCTGAATACACCGTTTCCCTAAAACAGTCCAGTTCATTTATTTCCATCAGATGCTCAGCTGCCATAGACCTCAGGTGTATTTGGGTTAGAATTGTTAAACCAGTACTTCTTTGTGAGCATTGTATTACTGAGAATGGTATTTAAACTCTGCCATAAGGGACAAATTCCTGTCCAGCAGTCTTGCCAGGCTGAGGATTTTCCATTAGACTGAGGTCATCCTACTAACCTTCACTGGTTTCAAGGGGAAACAAGCTAATTTTAAACCGCAGCAGTAATTAAATCTGTGTGCCTACTTGACCAATTTGATATTTAATTAAAGCAGAAGTATTATGGTGGGGTAGTTTAGATAAACGACAGTCAACATTTGCAAGACTGCCACAATCTTATTTTTCTCCTTTTTTTCTTTTTTTTTTTCGTTTTAGGTTTTAAAAAATGTTTCTTAGTATAGTATGTAGGTATGCGTGGAGAAATCCTCAGGAAGTATGCACTAGCCTGGAAAGTTCCTAGCAGGTATTTTCCAAGTTTTGAATAAGAGCATAGAAGACTTCCATCAGGTGAAAGATACAGAATACATAAATCTTCAAGAATTTCACACCAAAACTTTTATGGCATTTTTGCGTACATATCTGTGAAATGCTATTGCTAGCCATGAGCAGAATGAAGAAAAAAAAATACTTCGGTTAAGAAAATTTTAGACTTGTTTACAAAGAGTTTTGCAATTTTGTGTGATTAGAAGTATTTAACTATAGTCAGTCTATGAAAGCATGAAACTGATTTGTGTTTAGCTACTCTTTTTAAATTGGATATGGTAAACAAGTAGGGAATTTTCCCCATGAAATTGCTAAGTACCTGTAAAACAGAAATCACTGCTTTCTGACAGTGTACCAGTCAGGTTTGTACAGAACCTCCCAGTTAATCATACGCACGTGGCTCACAGGTTCAACAGCTCTCAGACCTCTGAGACACAAGAAATACTGTGTTCATTTGCTTTACGGGTAAGGGATCGCTAATCGTAGGTCTTTACGACACTTACTGAAAGTGCTTTTTTGGCATTCTTGGGCTCTTGACTTTCAATGTTTTTTCCTTTTAATTACCTTTTTAATTACTCCCCATTCACCCTGGGAGCTCACTATTGGCTCTTCAGGCAGGAGTTTCAAAATGGGGAATTCCTCTTGGCTATTGAGTTTCCACCTTCCTTATAAGAGCTGCTCTAGAGGTTATGATGTACACCACCTCCTGACTTCATGAAGGTCCCTTTCTGTCTCTGTGGATGTGGTCCAGGACAGCTTTAACCCTGTGCCCTGTTGTACAGCTGTGTATTGCTCAAGCCTTTAATGCTACTGTCACATGCTCTAATTAAGCAGTTTCCAGCACAGGTGACGGGGTTAAGTGTCTGGGATTTGAGTATTGTTGCAACAAGATTTTGAAACATTCTGGAGATTCCGGACATGTTCCAGATGTAGTTGCTTTTACCAGTCTTTTGGAAGCTCTTGTTTATTGATGTTGTACTGTGTCTGAGGTGCTGCTCTTCAACCTTTTGCTTTTTGAGGACACCAGGCTTCATGCTGCGTAACTGGAAGAAAAGTTAGCTAGCGGTAAGGATCGCCTTCCTGGAGGACAGCCCATGCTGTGGGTCTTTGTGACAAATGTATTGTGGACTCTCTTGCCCTGTTGGAGCAACAGGAAATTTTGCAGAATTGCAGGATCGATAAACTTGGTTTATTCCCTTCATGTAGGCCATGTCTTGCTCATGGGGCAATTGGTAAGTAAAAGCCACACTTTTGAGAAGAACTTGCCTTCTGAAGGAGTTGGCCTGCGAAGTGTCCACCTTGCATTGTTGCAGCTCACTCTTGTTCTTGTGGTGAAGCCTTGAAAGGCTGTAAGAGAAAAATTACCTATTAAGTAAGTGGCTTATAGAGATCATGGAGGAGTAAGGAACAAGTGTTCTGTTTGAAAACATCTCTTGTCCTGAAAATCTACTAGCTGGATAGACATTTGCAAGATTTCTTGACAGATGAAAAAACTTTAATTGAATTAAACCCGGCAAGACTGAAGCTTTGGAGTTAAGCTAAAAAAGGTGTTTGAAATACAAAATCACAGAATCACATGGGGTTGGAAGGGACCTCTGGAGATCATCTTGTCTAACCCCCTGCCAAAGCAGGTCCACCCAGAACAGGTTGCACAGGAACGTGTCCAGGTGGGGTTTGAATGTCTCCAGAGAAGGAGACTCCACCACCTCCCTGGGCAGCCAGGTGTCAGAGCCCAGGGCTCTGCCACCCTCAAAGTGAAGAAGTTGCTCCTCATGTTTAGATAGAACTTCTTAAATTCAAGTTTGTGCCTGTTCCCTCTTGTCCTATCCTTGGGCACCACTGAAAAAAGACCGGCCCCGTCCTCTTGACACCCACCCTTTAAGTATTTATAAGCATCGATCAGATCCCCCTCAGCCTTCTCTTCTCCAGACTAAAAAGACCCAAGTCCCTCAGCCTCTTCTCATAAGAGAGATGCTCCAGGCCCCTCATCATCATTGTAGCCCTCTGCTGTACCCTCTCCAGCAGTTCCCTGTCCTTCTGGAACTGGGGAGCCCAGAACTGGACACAGTGCTCCAGATGGGGCCTCCCCAGGGCAGAGCAGAGGGGGAGGATGACCTCCCTCCACCTGCTGGTCACACTCTTCCTGATGCACCCCAGGATGCCATTGGCCTTCTTGGCCACCAGGGCACATTGCTGGCTCATGGTCATCCTATTGTCCACCAGGACTCCTAGGTCTTTCTCCTGTTTCTAGAGCTGTTCTCCAGCAGGTCAGCCCCCAGCCTGTGCATACAGATGACTTGACTTTGTTGTTGTTGGTTTTGTTTAAAAAGTAGTGAAGTATTTTAATGGGTCAAAAAGCTAATATTTAAATATCTGATATCTAAAAGCTAATATGTAATTATCATTATTATAAGGTACTAAGGACATGGATTTAAATTAAAATAACTTTAATAGCTGATTGATTTACATGGGGCTATGTGATGTGGGTGTCTGAAATGTCCTCTGGTTTGCTGAGACATGTTACTGCTCCCGTTCGAGGACCAGTGTTCTGGAAATTGCTGGGGCCCAATCCAAGGCTTCTGCATCTTGTGACTGCTGTCACAGCATGGAGTTTAGATGCTTTTTAGTAGACAGCAAGATTTTACATTGTACAGTGTCCTTCTTAAAAGGCATATCCCAGATCAATAGAACATCATGTGCAATTGGACTACCCTAGCAAATGAGGAGGCTCTGTTAAATGCTTGCTTATAGCTTTGAAAGACTTCAACCTGTTGATTTAAAAGTTTGCCGTACACACCATGGATTCTTGAGCAATTATTTTTCTGGGCCAAGTCAAAATTTTTCAGACAATTATTTTTCTAGGACAAGTCAAAACTTGTCCTCCCTGTTTGATTCTTCCTCTTCCCCCATCTCTCAAAAGAAGAAGGGTTTGTTACTTTTTTCAAACTCCATCGTAGAACTGGACATCTGAAATCATTATTTACCCTTGAAATATTAGGCACAATGTTTGAACCACAGTCAAAGATAATTCCAGGTTTGAGCTTGATCTAAGCTAACTGTGGCGCTGATGGAGTAGCCTGTGTCTCCGGGGATGACGCGTGGAAGTTCTGCATGAGGTGCCAAGTGGCAGCGGTCAGGTTGAGCATTCTTTGAAGAGTGTACGACTAACAAGCATATAGTTAATATGCATTAGGGCAACACTCTCTTATTGTAAATGATAAAATTTACAATACTCCTCTGTGCTACATTACTAACAGCAATTAAAAGAACATTTTGGTGTATGGCCCTATCTGAGGTAAAAGCACCATGCTTACAAGAATGACTTGGTTTGAAAAATTTTAATTTTCAATTAAGCTTGAAAGGACAAAGTGCAAAATTTACTGACTTGCAATTAATTTCAGTAGTAATTATGTAAAAAATTCCAGGCATATAGAAGATGAGAAGCGTGGCATAATTAGTTGTGGACTTTTTTCTGCTGTAATTACAGTGATGAATATGCATGAGGCTGTTTGGGGAAGGGAAGCACAGCAAGCAATTGTATTTAATTAAACTTTTAGCTGGCTTAGTTATGGAGGCTATTCTTTGTTTTAATCCCTTCAAAACTGCTGTGAAACTCCCCAGGCAGGGTAGTTACACCCCAGAGCGTGAAAATGACTTTTTAGGATCTGTTTTGCCTCTGTAGAGGTCTCCCAAGTCATCTGTCACCTCCTGAGTTGTAGGTAGCCATTATGTTCCAGCTTTCCAGCCCTTGAAACTTCTGTGAAAAGCCTGATAAAAGCAAATTGAACCTTTCATTGTTTGTGTATTTAAAATGTTCAAAGAGAAAGATGTAGAGTTGCACAGGTGAGCATGAGGTGGAGCAACTGTCCTGATCTTCAATAGCACGGGCCAAGAGTGACTGCTGTACACAGTGGTGCTAAGATCAGAGTCAGGGCTGTAGCTTCCACAGGTCTTTTTAATGGGGTCCTTATCTATAGAAACGGACATTAGCTGAAAAATTAAAGAAAAGTGCTTTATAAAGGGAGAAAGGATTTGTGAGGAGTGAGTGTGTGTATGTGATTTGGTTTGGGTTTTTAATTCAGTATTTTCTAAATATTTGGTATGTTCCACTTAGTCTAGAATCCAGTGTGATTTTGGTTTTTTTTAATTTTCTCTCTGTCATGGTTCAGGCCAAATTGGCCAATTACAGGCGACAGATGCTCTCCCCCCACCTCTTGCTCCAAGGAGAGGAGGAGGAGGGATAAAGAGATTTACGAGTTTAGAAGGAACCAAACTACTTTAACTAAATGTTAATAATAAAATAAAAAGGAAATAATGAAATAGATACAGTATATACAAAACCGTATCAAGCTCCCAGGATGATGTCACCGGCAGGCACTGGGGAAGTCCTGGACTGGACTCAGTGATGGATGGGAACTGGATTCCAGCTCTGGAGTCAGGAACACACGGATCGGGATCAAAGGCAGACGAACAGACAGGGTCCTCCTCGGACATTGGCCATTGAAGGAAGAGCTGACCCTTTGATCCCTCAGCTTTTATACTGAGCATGGGGCAGATGGGATGGAACACCCAGTTGGTCAGTTTGGGGTCACCTCTCCTGTCCCCTCCTCCTCCCCACAGGTGGGACCCCTCTAGGCTTCTCCTCTTCCGACCCTCCAACGGGGCAAATAACGAAACGAGCTGAGCTTGGCTGTCAGAGCAATAAGTACAAGCAAGAGCCTCTCTGCACACCGTTCCTTGGCATTGACTATAAACACAGGTCTGACCACCCTGAGAACGAACAGTGTCTGCCCAACATGCTGTTAATGTCAGAGAGTTAGAAGAGGCCTGGCTAAGATGTAAAATTACTGAACGGAAGGTTGGTTCTGTTCTACCTCAATCTGGGACACTTTCCTAATTTTTGTTTATTTAAGTTTTTAAGCTGATACATGGGCATGTTAAATCGATCTCCTTCTTGAATATATGGACACTGTAGATGGCTTGTTAAAATACCAAAGAGTGCTGGGGAGGACAGTACTGAGTTGCTCAAGGATAATTAAGTGCACCTTAAAAGTAAACCAGTAAAGCTACCTCCTCTATGACAGTAAAGAAAAAGGAAGTAATCCATCAAATTGTAAGTGTGGAGAGCAGGGTATGGCTGAGGGAAGCCGAGAACTCCCATTTCTGACCCTGGCTGACAATTTTTAGCTCTGCAACTTTAGGTGAATCATTTTATTAATTTAAGCCTTGCTTTTTAGGTAGGGAATATGTTTACCTATCTTGTTAGATTACTGTAACATTTCTGTGATTTTTCTGTAAATACTTAAAGGAAGAGTACTATAAAAGTAATAGTATAGTTCGTTATTTGTATCTGTACTATAAAGGAATAGTAATAAATGTTTTTGTTTCTTCCTGTTTGAAATTAGGTAAACTCTTAACCTTTTTTGTTTATACAATTACTTTTAAAAAACTGAAGATTCTCTTATGTGTGTGTGTATGGAAACATATCTCAGCTACTACAAAAGGTGTTCCTAGAAGCTTTTCCCACATGATGTGGTTATTCCCCAGCACATATTCTATATGGTCAGCCAGCTTTTCTTTAAGTATCGTCACAAAATATCATTTCACCTACTTTCTCATCTTCCTGTGAAATGTATCAAATAATTTGTCCTGCATCTATTCCCTTTTACCCTTGTTGCCTTTAGTTCTGGTCTGCCCAACAATCTAAAAATGAGTCACTGACCTCAATTTTTATAACCCATGGCTATTATAAACACTTCAATCATGTCTCCTCTTAATCATCTTTTCTCAAGACTAAATAAATCCTGCTTTTTTCTTTCTTGATATTTAAGCTGTTTCCCCATTCATCATCTTTGTTTCGCATGCTGTACTCACCAACCTAATTCTGTCTGTCTTCAAATAAGCTGGCCAAAATAGGATGCCAGTGTTCAAACGTGGTTTCACTGGGGTTTTGTAGAATCCTGCAACAATATATTTAATATCCTTTGCTTGTGATAAGCCAGTTTTCTATTAACCTTCTTTACCACTGCTATGCATTACACCAGTATTCTGTCAATAAAAGTTCATTTTCATGTGGCACATTAGCTAATTCAGTGTCTTTTAAACTGTGCTTAACTCTACTAATCATTATTTGCCTCCAGTCTTTCTTTCCATGCTGAATGTGAGCTCTAAGCATGCTACCAGAAATCTCTTCATTTGCCCTTGCATATAGTAATTATCTTGACATAGTGATTAATAATTATGATTCTTGCCTCTTAATACAAATTTTAAAATACATTTTTCTTTCTTGCATTGTACACATGCTTTTCATATCAAGAATTGCAGGACTGAGTATGGCTAGTTCAGTCAGTCAGCCAGGGTCAAAGGGAGAATAAATGGTTCCACAATCTGTGTGGAAACAAAAAGCAAGACCACATCTTCAATGAGAGTAAGACCTGGCACTCTTCACATTCATTAGGATGCGTTTGTCAGTGCTGAATAAACAGCATTTCATCAAGTGCAGCAATTTTCTTCATTCTGTAATCAAAGGTATTTTCTGCTTAATTTATTTATATGAAAACTTGCTGAAGTGAGACCAAAATTTTTATAATGCATATTTCAAAAAGAGAAATGAAGGTTCTGGATAAAGTCCCAGGTACTACAGTATCTTGATTTACTGTCTGAAATGTTAGGCTGAGTCCATGCGCTAAGGAAAGCTATCCAAGTTTCCTCTACACATTAAAGGAGGAGGTGAGCCCCTTCTTCCTTTGCGAATGCCTGGTTAGCTTCTACGCCTTGGAGAATTTATAGATTTGTCAATGAAGTGTGAACTTCTGAACTTGGCAGTAGGATGGAATCATGCAACAAGTGAGATAAAATTCTTTAAAAGAGGAGATCGGTCCTCATTGTTAGAGGGTATCTTTTTTTATCTGAAATCAGACTTGGTGAAACTAATGCAGGTTTGTCAGCTCACTTGGAGAAATAACCCAGCTTTGGGGTTTATGGGTTGTTTTGGGTTATTTGATTGACAGGGGTGGAGGTTTTGTTAATTTTGGGGGCAGACTATAGGCCACTTCAAACTGCTGTAGTTGAAAATCCTGAAAGCTTCCTTGCAGTCTTTTCTTCAGCTTAAACAACCCCGATTCTTACAACCTTTTGTGTTAGTGCCTTGCGGACATCTGATAATTCATTTTGCTCTCCACCAAGCTCTGATTCAACTTTGCTTTTTTTCAAGTGTGATGTCCTGAGCTGGGCCTGAGCAAGGTGTCCCAGCAGACACCTCACTGGGGCCGGGGTGCATTTTTCACTGCTGGTTAACCCCCTGTTCTCTGCTGACACCTGACTACCCTGATCCTGACCATCTCTTTGCTGATCGTTTGGAATTTCAGTCTTGTCTAGCAGGGTGCCTGCGCTCCCCACCAGTGAGCTGAATAAGGATATTCTCTCTGCTTTGTCATTCAGGTAGTTATTGAATAGCATCAGATTCAGAGCAGAGCCCCTAGGGCCCTCCTGAAAAGCTTTCTGTTTTGTAATGAAGCACTGGCAGCCACAGCCTTTGAATGGTTCCCTCCCGCTCCCTGTTTTCAGTGTCATATTTTCTGATCAGGTGAGATTTTTAGTAGAGAACGAAAAACACAAGTTTTTCTTCTTCCAGGTGCTAATGCTTTCCAGATGCTCATCGGTGCCCCATTTGTGTACACTAGCTTTCAAATGCAGCTTTTTTCCTTTTTCTTCCTCTTTGCTTCCCTTACTTCTCTCTTTTTTTTTTTCCCTTTGGTTGCTTTTCTTTTTTTCTTTTTTTTCTTCCCCCTCACTTTCTCTGGCATTCGACAGTCAGTGTCTTGTGACCATGAAGGCCAAACAGAGCTATGCAATAGCTACTTTCCCAACCAATTGTTGTCATCTTTGCTCTTGTGCTTTAAGCTTTATTTCTTTTGTGGTTTGGTTTTTTTTTTTTTAATAACATTAAAGGAAAGATTTAGAGTTTGATTTGCAACCAAGTATGATGTTTGTTAAGACCTTCCTGAAGGTGTAACCTGAACATAGTGAAACTGCTGAGGCCACTGTTTGGCAAGACGTTCTTCCTTTTTACACTGAGTTTGCAGAGCTTGTAGCTGGAAGGGGACACTAGTTTGTATGTCAAACAACTGTAATGCAAAGTCAGGAGAGCTTTAAGAAGCAAAGCATCTCATGATGTAACTTCAGGCAGGTGCTTTCTCTGGTGGAACCAAGCACTGATGTCCACCTTGGTTTGTACTGCGCATCTGCCCAAATCCACTGGATGGTCGTGGTCTTGCTTTCCTCTCCAGTCTCCTGTTGCCCCCTGGGGCAGACAGGACAGCCTGCAGTTCTCTTGCTAGAGTGGATTCACCGCCCGCTTCCTCTGCTGCATCCTGGAAGCAGTCGGTGAAGGGATGTTAGGTAGGTATGAATGGATGATGTGAAATGTGACCCTAGGGAAGGGATTTGGTGACCTAGGAGGTGTTGTCTGTCTCTGCTTTCTGTTTTGATTATTACTTTTACAGATCACAACCTGCTACTGGTTCCTTTATCGTTAGGATGCTGTCTTGAACGAGTGAAGCTATATGGGCTGTGTATCTGACAGTATCTCTTCCTCTTCACAGTTCTGGAAAAAAATATGATTTATAATAGTAAAATATAAGACAGGGCATGGACTTTGTACTAACACATTTTCAAAAACACAGTCCTTGAATGATTGGACTAAATTGAAAAGCTGCTTAAAAACTTACTTTTCAGTCTATCTAAATCACACTTAAGGAGTATTCCTTGCCAAGTATAGCTGACTCTGCAGGCTCCCTAAACCCTGCACCGCATCTCTTCAAGCCTTATTATCCTTCTTATGCACCAGCTGTCCGTGCCACTAATGCGGCATCCAGGAAAAAGTTAATGTGCACGTTCTGGCTCAGCAGGATGTGTCTCTTCTTACCAACCTCCAGAGTAAATGCTGTAAAAATGCAGTTCATCTGCCTGTCCTGTACAGAATCCCACCTTCAGCTTTTTCCAGACTTTCTATTGAAATAACATGTATTTTTGCAGGCATGTAGATCACCCAAGATAAATTGCAAACAGTCTTGCAATGTGGTGTAATTTAGTTTCAGGGCTGACAGATGATAAAAACACAAGCATTCATCCACTGATTTTCATTGTAATTAGTTTACTTTTTGTTTTGAGTTGGGTATTTTTTCCTCTTAGATATTCAAACGATAGCAAGAATGTTAGTGGACCATGTCATGGAAACTTGGATTCTAAGTTCTCAGGGTCAGACTGGAATAGGAAAGGCAAAGCCACCCATGGCCTTTGACAAATTTATTTTCCTTCATACTTTTGACTTGAAACTGCTTCAGACCTTTCAAAATTAATCAAGGTAGAGCAACCTTCTGTGCTAGCAGGCACCTGGTATAACATCCAGGCTCTTAGCTACCTCAAAGCTCCATTATTCCAGTTTACCTTTGCAAAAGACAGGATGGTGCACTTGCATATAAATTTGCCAGTTAAATACCCAAGGGTATTTGGTAGAAAATATGCTTGTTATGCCGTTAGTTAAAGAAGTGAAGATCAAGCTGATGTTGGAGAGTTCCAACTGCCAGTCCGCTTTGGTCTTGCTGGTTGAATTTCACAGTTCTGTTAACTCTTCCATTAAAACATACTTTTGTTCTAACTTTCAAGACTACACAATACTACTCACTAATTGTACACAAGGGATTACACAGCAACCAGAGACCCAAAATCTGGACTTTTCCTGCAGTTGGGGGATATCGTTTGTGACTTGAACAAGGTAAAACGGGAATACCTCTTTGGAGATTAGGGGAAAAGATCAGTTGCTGTTATCTCCAACTTACCCTCAGTGCAAGCACTGGGGCTAGAGCCTGGGGTGCTGCTTGTTGTCAGACAACTTGGCAAGAGCACATTTATGCTATGAAGAAAATAAGACAATACAGTGTTTTTTCACAGAATCACAGAATCTTAGTGGTTGGAAGGGACCCTTGAGATCATCGAGTCCAACCACATTTAAAAAAAAAAAAAAAAAAAAACCCACAAACAAACAAAAAAACACAACACACAAAACCAACCAAACAACAACCCCCCCCCCCCAAAAAAAAAAAAAAAAGCACCCACCAACTAAACCCCACACCCACAACCTCACACACAACACCCCACCACAAACCACAATCCCAAGCACTAGAGCAAGCCCTGAAGAGCCATGTCTACACGTCTCTTAAATACCTCCAGGGATGGTGACTCCACCACCTCCCTGGGCAGGCTGTTCCAGTGCTTGACCACTCTTTCAGTAAAGTAATTCTTCCTAATATCTAATCTAAACCTCCCTTGCCACAGCTTCATACCATTTCCTCTGGTCCTGTCATTATTCCCTTGGGAGAAGAGGCCAACCCCTGCCTCTCTACAGTTTCCTTTCAGGTAGTTGTAGAGGGCAAGGAGGTCTCCCCTCAGCCTCCTCTTCTCCAAACTAAACATGCCCAGTTCCCTCAGCCTCTCCTCATAGGACTTGTTCTCCAGACCCCTCACCAGCTTGGTGGCTCTCCTCTGGACACACTCCAGCACTTCAATGTCTTTCCTGTAGTGAGGGGCCCAAAACTGAACACAGCACTCGAGGTGAGGCCTCACCAGTGCCCAGTACAGAGGCACGATGACTTCCTTGCTCCTGCTGGCCACGCTATTCCTGATACAAGTCAGGATGCCGTTGGCCTTCTTGGCCACCTGGGCACACTGCTGGCTCATGTTCAGCCAGCTGTCCACTAACACCCCCAGGTCCTTTTCTGCTGGGCAGCTTTCCAGCCACTCAGCCCCAAGCCTGTAGCGTTGCCTGGGGTTGTTGTGACCAAAATGCAGAACCCGGCACTTGGCCTTATTAAACCTCATCCCATTGGCCTTGGCCCATTGATCCAACCTGTCCAGGTCCCTCTGTAGAGCCTTCCGACCCTCAAGCAGATCAACACTCCCACCTAACTTGGTGTCATCCACAAACTTACTGAGGGTGCATTCAATCCCCTTGTCTAGATCATCAATGAAGATATTGAACAAGACTGGCCCCAAAACTGAGCCCTGAGGGACACCACTGATGACCGGCCGCCAACCAGATTTTGCTCCATTAATCACAACTCGCTGGGCACGGCCATCCAGCCAGTTTTTTATCCAGCGGAGGGTACACTTGTCTATGCCATGATTCTCCAGTTTCTCCAGGAGAATGCCGTGAGGGACGATGTCAAAGGCCTTACCAAAGTCCAGGTAGACAACATCCACAGCCTTCCCCTCATCGAGAAAGCGGGTCACATGGTCATAGAAAGAGATCAAATTGGTCAGGCAGGACCTCCCTTTCATAAACCCATGCTAGCTGGCCCTGATCCCTTGGCTGCCCTGCACTTGCCTTGAGAGCTCACTCAGGATGATCCTCTCCATGATCTTTCCCGGTACTGAGGTCAGGCTGACAGGCCTGTAGTTTCCGGGATCCTCCTTCCGGCCCTTCTTGTAGATGGGCGTCACATTGGCCACCCTCCAGTCATCTGGCACCTCTCCTGTTGACCAGGATTGCTGGTAAATAATAGAGAGAGGCTTGGTGAGCTCTCCTGCCAGCTCCCTGAGAACCTTTGGGTGAATGCCATCCGGCCCCATAGACTTATGCGTGTCCAGGTGCATAAGCAATTCATTAACTACTTCCTCCTGGACTATGGGGGGGTTGTTCTGCTCTCCATCCTTATCTTCCAGCCCAAGAAGCTGAACACCCTGGGGGTAGCTGGTCTGACTATTAAAGACAGAGGTAAAGAAGGCATTAAGTATCTCAGCCTTCTCCTCGTCCTTGGTTGCAAGGTTTCCCCCCGCATCCAGTAAGGGATGGACATTCTCTGTCACTCTCTTTTTGTTGATGTATTTATAGAAACTTTTTTTGTTGTCCCTTATATTAATTGCCAGGTTGAGTTCCAGCTGGGCTTTTGCCTTCCTGATTTTTTCTCTTTTTTTCTTCTCTTTTTTTTTTCTCTTTTTTTCCTGATTTTTTTTCTTTGAAGCACATTCTTGCTTTATTTTATGTTTGATCCTCCAAAGAGCCTTTTAGTGGCGCTGCTATTTGAGATTTTCATTCTGTAGAACAGGTTTAATTTAGTGACTGCAAGGAGGACGATAGGAGCAGACGCCCCTAGAGCTATCAGTGCATCAGACTCTTGCTGAGTGGCATCCTCCTGTCATAAAATATTGAGAAGTGCATAGTAACTAACTTCTTGGCAGTGTCCTTGATGGCAACCCTCAATTTTCAGAGGAGAAAGAGGAGACAGAGAAGTAACTGAACTCCTCTGTTTAAAGAGGAAGGGTTTATTAGGAGAAAGTTCATCCTTTTTATATCCCACCCCTGCTTTTGAGTGTAGTTTCTGTACTGGCTGTGAATTAATCCAATTACACCACTAGCCTTTTGGGCTATCACGTGTCCGGGAAGTGCTGCTGAGATCAATGCTGGAGTGATCCTGAATTGCATTTGAGTAACACTTTAATTTCCTCCTTGGCCTTCATCCAGCTGCCAAACCTGGACCTTTTGTTTCCATGCTTGATGGAAGGTTTTGGCTTTGCAGGTTTTTACATTGCTGACAAGTTAATTTTAGATCTTTAGTTGCCATGGCTACTGCTAAGTATTTCTTAGTTCTCTACTTATTTGCTAAGTTTGCTGCTTTCCTATCCTTTTTTTTGTTTCTTAACATTTAAACTTCGATGTGTGCAGTGCATGGAATAATTATCCTACCCTGCAGAAGGTAAAAAGGAGGGCATATGAGAGGCGAGGCTCTCGATCTAATGACACGGCTGCTCTTTCAGCAGCTGCAGAGACTTGAAAGTGCTGCTCTCGTGATGCTGGTGAGGATGAGGGGTTCGGTCTGAGGAGGAAGGCACGGGGAACGCACTCATTCTGAGGCACTGAACGAGATGTGCTGAGGCTGCGGCTAATTCTGCTGACTAGTACTGTCTTGAGGTTTATCTGTATCTCGCTGGCTAGTCGCATAGGCTTATAAATCTTAAGCTTAACTTTAAATTCTTTGGAACGATAGCCATCATCTTGCTTGGAGCCTGTACAGTATGTTATACAGAGAAATCCTGTTTCATTACTGGAGTTTCAAGGCACTGCACTAGTACTAATAATGATGAAAAAAAAATTTGTAGGGATAGATGGAAAACCAGTTTTCTGTGTGATGTCCTACTCTGTTTATGCAGGCAAGGTCATGAATGTCTTTTCAGTCATCTGAAAGAATAGGCAAAGACACAGCACCCAGTGGTATTTAGATTTCTGATTAATATTTGAAACATTTATGCTTTTGAGGACAATGTAGTTCTTGTCAATACAGAACAGCTTGGGATAAAGTCCTGAGAGCCCAAGAACATCATCATCTGGTTTTCAGGTGGGGATAGCAGGGCAGGGAGGCAGGTAGAGGTGGAGAGAATGACCTGATGGGCAACTTCAAGAGCTGGGAATAGAGGCACCCTCTGCTCCAGCTTAGCTCGAGGGATGTGCTGGCTGCTGTGGTTCTGGTCCCTGTGTATAAGGGACACTTGTGATTAGCACAGGGTGAAACGCAGAATAATCTGGTGCCATTTCAAGCCAGGACATCTGTGCAGATCAGTGTTGTCTGGATGTGGAGCCATTGCTGTTATAGACGTACCTTGAAGAAGCATGAGGTTTCATCCTGCTGCTTTCCCAGAAATCTTACACATTTACCAAGGACCTGGTAAGCAAAGATGTAACCACATTGTGTTACTTTGGCCAGTTCCCATAGATAAGGTCCGTTTAGTACGTGTAACACCTCTATTAACAAATCTCTCTTTGGTGCCTTCAAGGGAGAAAGCCAAAGCAGGGCAGAAAACACACTTGAATGCAGTTGAAAAGAAATCCTTGTCTTGGGTGTCTAAGGGAAATACAAAGCTGCTTGGGGAGGGGAACAGATGGTAACTGAGCATGAAACGCCACGAAATCAAGGTGATGCGCTGTCACCTGGGCTAGATCTCATTTGTAGCTTGGAGAAGGGCAGTAGGGAAAAAAGATAACTGGTTTAGAAAGGACATCACTAGAGTACAGAATATCCTGAAAGTCCAGTGTGCAAAATCTACATAAGACTTGTTTTAGTGGGGCATAAGATCGTCAAGGATCAGAAATTTAATAGCTTTTGGAGCCTTAGAAGGATGCCCTAGGTACTCCCAGCATGAAAAGTAAATAATGTGCAGAGGCTCTGCCTGTCTGTATTTGATTTTTTTTTTGTCTCTAACCTCCCAAGCTGCAGCTCTGCTCTTTAACCAGTTGGAATTTAAATGTGTTGTTACAGTAGTGTCTTTGTTGGAGATGGACCGTGACTCACGCTCATTAAGGCTACAGATGTCTGCTCAGATTAAGTATTTCAAAAGCTTTTTCTCTGATGAACTGTGAAAAGCCAGGCTTGAGCAGAGGATTGTGAAAGATAAAATAATAGCTACTCATCCCTGTGTCTGGCAGACTTAATGCAGTTACTTTCACATCTTTTTAAAAACTTTGAGACAGCAAATTTGTTCACAGTCAATAAGATAGCCCTCTGAGAACAACCTGTGATGTTTCCAAAGCTTTTTACATTCCAAAAATCTCTAATCTGTGAATTCAGCATTTCCCAGGTAATAAGGTTTAATAGGCGTAAGTGGCATTGATAAACTGTTCATGTGTGGTGTGAGTAGGAAACATAGATCTTCTTAAGGAAAAAAAAAAGGCACTAAAGAATAAATACTCCATGAATTTAAGCTAAATTAGCTTGCCCACTCACCTTTTTTGTGAATTTGCATTTAAGAGCAGAGCAGACAAAACTTTTTAAACCTGCCTGGGCAATATCTGCTTCTTCTGGGAGAAGATGACTACATTATCAAGAAATTCAGTTCAGTGGCTCCTGTGATATATAAACATTTCCTGAAAGTCACTGGAGCAGAACTAAAGAGTCCTGGCTTTTTCTTTCTGAAGTAGTCGTTCATGTCCAGTTGGGATTTTTCAGGTGTTCTTTTGTCTTGCCTTCTCCCTATTACAATGTGCACAAAATGGGCAGAGGTTCATTGAGCAGCCTCGGCTAGATACCCGCCGTTCCCTCCCACACCTCTGCCTACTCACCTGGCTCTGCAAAAAAACCAGAATGTCACCAAGGAATTACCAAGAAGTACCATGCAAAGTACAAAATCTCTGCAAGAAATGTGGGTGCTTGTTGTATGAAAAGGATCATAAAACCAGATAAACCTGGTTTTGTTTCAGGCTGTCCTAAAGCTGGTCATCAGATCCCATCTGACTTCTGACAGTCTGGTTAATCTGTTTGGATTTATGGAGGCTTTTCCTGCAGGAGCTAGAAGATACTATCCTAAACAGATGGATAACCTTAAAAATTTTGAAAAGAGGGTGATGTATAATTCATTTATCTCATTTTTCTTCACTTTTAATAAGGTGGATCATAAAAAGAAGGGACCCTGCTGCTGCAGAATGATCCCATGGTAAATAATCAGGTCTCATCAGGTCTGCAAAGGCGTCCTGTTGTCAGTCTGATGCCAATGCGCTGCGACCAGTGAGCCAAGCTGAGTGAAAGTCTTGTGGTATTTTACTGGGATGTCAGAATACATGTACTTTCCTTGCACTGAAGAAATGCAGGTAGTGGTATTCATCCATGGATCGTTCCTTGCGAATAAACTTGTTGATGGTTGCATTAAAATGATCTGCTTGTCACTATACTCCCTACACTGGCCCTTGTCCGTGATATCTGATGTGAATTCATTTCTCAGCTGGTGAATTTAGGGAGTGTATTGAAGAAGCCACAGCAATATGTGATGAGCTGTAATTAAAATTACTAATACATGTAAATTCCTTTCCTCCCTTTTGCTGTGATTTACATTCTTCATGCAGACTTTGTTCACTTTGCCGACTCACTAGTGTTGACCGGCACCAATGATTTTTGCTTTCTCTCCAGCACAGTGGCACAAGTAAATAAATTTCGTAAGGATCCTGACCGAAGTGTGGCTCTGGTAAGAAGGAACCAGCGTGGCTTGCAGCTGGCCTGCCAAGCTCTGGTCTGTGCTTGTAATGGCATCACCAGTAAACCAGATCTATTCAGCACGGTAGTTTTTGTAGTCAGTAGCAGGACCAATAATCATGCTCTCTTAGCTCTTATACAGTCTTTCTCTCCCATCTCATCCCTTCTTACTAAAATATCTATGATTTAGAATGGAGATGTTTAAAGGATTAGCCATGTTACATTGTACATCTTACCTAACTAATGCATAAGGTATTTTTAGTTATGCTGGAAAATGTGGTTTGGTGTTTAACCATGGAAGTGAACTACCAAAATCAAATACTGCACAAAGCATCTTGATGCAGAACAAAGGGTGCTTGAGGAAAGCTCTTCTATTATGCTGGACACAGTCAGGATATATTTCATTATTTTGTTGCTAGAGAAATTTGTAAGTGGCTCAGTTGCAATTCTGAGTGGCCAAAAAGTGGTTTTAGTTGATAGGCAAAAGAATGGAAAACGGTATGTTAAAATTTACCGCCCCAGCCTCTGCAGTAGGAAATGAAGAATTTGGATGGATAGTCCTCTTGTAATCGTGTGGATTTTGGAGGTCAAGGGGTTGGGTTTGTTTTGTTTGTTTTTTCACTCAGCCTCTCATTTTTCTTGAGGGAGATGAATGTCTTGTATCAGAATAGTATCTTTCTTTTGGAGGCTGTAAGGAGTTACAGCCTGCACAGAAATAGAAATTCTCCCCCAAGAAAGGAAACAATCCACAGAGGCTGTATGACCTTGCGAACAGGGGGCTGAAATGGAGTCAGAGGGACATGGTTCTGTGGTGCTGGTGCTGGCCTCCAGTGCAGCCAGGTCACATAGGTGTGTACTTTTGCCATTTTGCTTCTCTGAGCTTCCTTCCTCCTTTGCATTTTGTTGCCGTTTGTTGTGTTTTCTTATAAGATTTGCAAGATCCCTTCAGATGTTCTCCAAAGTCGTTATTCCATTCCCATTTTGCTTATCTGGGCCCAGAGCCCGGGTGGGAATTACTTCCTCTGTATCGTAACTCTGAACAAATCCATCTGTAACTTCGCTTACAATTCTTGGTAACTTTGCGGATTCCTCAGTGTCTCCTGCAAATAAAATATATACTTTTTCCTATCTGAAGAGGTATCTTCTGATCTGGTCTTCTTATCTCTTCTCATCATCCCTCTAATACTGCTGCTTGAGCTCATACTTCTGCTCCTGCTCCCTGCCACTCACCATTTTCAACCATTCCCTTCACCATTTCCATCTCAAATTGAAGCTCACTTACGTGATCTTTCATGGCATCAGTCCAGCTCATGGGTTTTTTTCCTCATCTTGTTTCTATCCTAACCTTTTTTAGTTTGGGGGGTTTGGTTTGGCTTGTTTCTACCATTCACTTCTTTCACTGCCCTCTTTGCTTTTAGACTTTCATATCTTTTACTGGTATCACATCTACCACACATCGCTGGTTTTGCTGTTCCAACACCCTTCTCCTGAATTTTTTCCAGCAGGCGGTCTTCTGGTCACAAACATCCAAATAACCACCCTTTAGTCAGCAGATATCTATATTTTCTCCTGTACTTCTTTTGGACTGTTAGATCTATGGAGCACAGTATTGTTGCTGCCTTTTTTGATGAGCTCTATGTAAACTTTAACTGCACTGCAAGTTATCATTGAAAGTCAAGACGAGGCCTTTTACATCTCTGATTCTAGTGTGCTTTGCCGGGTACAGCTGAGGTACTGTGCTTATGCCTGGGAACTGGGTGTCTCACCTCTGGAAGCAAAGAGTTGTGACTGGTAGGTAGAGATGGGAGAGATGCTCCCATGATAGCGCACGTGCTTCCTACTACGGTGTGCGTTTTCCTCCTTCTCAGTTTGTCTCTCCCTAGCAGTTTATCTGCTGGATGGACTGAGGGATAGTCAGCCACTCTGATTTCCATGCACAAGCTAATTTTCCACAGTCCGAAGAATAAAGGAAAACTTGCTTTTGTCACACAGTGCGTTAGCAGAAAACACGGCATAGGTTAAGAGCAGTTTTATATTGAAACGTATCTCAGGCTTCCTTTTCCTTGTGTCTTGCAGAGGCAGGCAGCGGCCAAGATTACGTGACCTCAGAAAACCAGCTGCTTTACTACCCCAGTATTACCTACGCTATCATCGGCAGCTCCGTCATTTTCGTACTGGTGGTGGCCTTTCTTGCCTTGGTCCTACATCACCAACGGAAACGCAACAATCTCATGACCCTGCCAGTGCATCGACTGCAGCACCCTGTCCTGCTGTCCCGGCTGGTGGTCCTCGATCACCCGCACCACTGCAGCGTCACCTACAACGTCAACAATGGGATCCAGTACACGTCCAACCAGGCCTTCCACAGACCGGTGGACCTGGACTCTCCGCCATCCTATTCCGAGGCTGTGCTCGACCAAAGGTATGTACAGGAGCTCATTCTGTGCTCACCAAAGTTTCATGCTGCTGGTTGTAGGTCTGTTAATCTGTGCTTCTGCTCCCCATTTATTCTTATTACTGCTTTTGACAGAAGTACCGCGTTGCAGTTCTGTCACACGCATAGCACCAAATTTGGGCAAATTTGAGCTCCCTCTGCATATGAAAAATTCATGGTCCTCAGGTCCCCTTACTGTTACTGGTATTAAAGGGATTTAATGCAAAGTTAAGTCATGCTCTCTTAGCACGTGTTGTTGGTAGTAGAGAGTTTGAGGATGGAAGGAGAATGCAAAGAAGTGTATCCTGTGCCAGTCTAGAATCAAAACATGAAAACTGAATGTGGAATTTTGCCAAAAAAGCAGTTAGGTTATAGGTCATACTATTTTTAAAAAAATTACCCTCATATGTGATAATTATATAAAGATAAGAGGTCTTCAATTCCTGCATAAAGAAGGTTTATAGTTTCTCTGTTCTGCACTGCTTTCCCTTTGCCAATAGAAGAAAAGAACAGGACTCTGAAATGGGAAGTGCTGTTCTCATTTAAAATAGCTGAAAGTGCTTTGGACAGTTTTTTTGGGTGGGGGTGGTTTGGGTTATGATGTTTTTGTAGTTATGACACTGGCTTTATTTGTAGATAATAACCTTCATTTTAACCTCTGTCTCTAAAGTCTTTCCAAACAAAACTCCTAGACTGACATCCTCTGTACATAAAAAGGGCTTGGTATGAACTTTAATGGTCCAGATTGTCACACTGTCGTTATTTTTTTAGTACAAACTCTGGGATCTAAGAATGATAGTATAATCTTACATTCTTATTCTCTGCTGCATTTGGCAGCAGCTCCCTTGTCTTAATGTTGACATTCATAATAATGGTATCTTTTAATCAGTAAGGACAACAAAATGAGCAGCAGTCCAGCTTCTAATCACTTCTCACCTGGGCTGATACAAAGCATCAGCAATTTCAGAGCTAATTGCTCCCAGGACCTGTTATCAATCTGCTAAACCCTTCAGTCCCTTTACTTGTTTACTATTAGAACCAAGAAACAGTTTTCCTGAATCCAGTACTCATCTTGTGTATGCCTACATTGCAGTTGCTCTGAAAGTGGTATCATGACAGCAAAAGTTATTTGTCATGTGAAGAATTCAGTTTGTTATTTATTTGTAGACCATAAGCCATTAATCTCTGTCACTTAATGGTGGTTTCCTCAGAGCTTTCTTGTGTTCACATCATTATCTATAGGTGTAAATCCACTACTTGCCTTATTTCTTTTAAAGCACTTTCTCAGGTTGTGTAAATGTTATACAGGAAAAAGTCTTACCTCTTGCAGCTGTCTTTGAGGGTAAGCCGAGATCTGTTGGAAGTACATACCCAGGAAAATCGGAGTGTAGAGTGTTAAGCAGGATGTAATTAGCTGTGTTGCATCTTGACCAGAAACCTTGGTGCCCAGTGGTGCTGCGGATGTTTTGGGATGACCTGAATAATGTGGGCAGGTCTGTTTGAGATCTCCTGATAGGTGTCATCATGGAAAAGCTAAGAAATACTGTTTGTTTTTCTCCAAAATTGGAAACCGATGTACTTTCTTCCGTATCACTGTTTTCAATAACCTTTTGCTGTGTTGTCTGTCTTACAGCAGACCGCCTTGGTTTGACCTTCCTCCTCCACCTTACTGTTCTGAATCTGACTCCCCTAATCGGCCAGATCTCCCTCCTTACCGATCTCGGACAGGAAGCTTGGTGAGCATGGACACCCCTGCGGCAGGGAGCCCCCTGGGCACAGCCGGCAGTTGGGCAAGAGATATCCATGGCAGCATAGATGGGCACAGAACTCTTCTGGAGAGGACAGCAGATCAGAGCGATGTGCTGGTTAACCATGTTGCTGAAAGAGAAGTGTAACTGCTCCAGTGTTTGGGATGGGCAGCAAGGCATGTACTTTTTCAAGTCTGTATGGGTTAATCTGCTGTGGCTAATATGTTCTAGGGGCACACGTGCCTGAATGATGACTTGATTTGAATCCATACTAAGTTAATATTTGAATTCCGCATTTTGGGCTCATCAGAGACAGAGCTGTGAGAGTTACATCAGCTCTCCACAATATTTCTGTGAGCAAGTTCCAGTTCAGACTTGTAAGAGAAACATCAGTGCTGTGTCAAAGAATTGATGTGATGTATTTCTTGGACTGTATATGATGTATATATGTGCATGTGTAATATATACAGATGTTGCACAGAAAAACTGTGCCAGAAGGACTCTCATTTTCAGACTGCCTACCGTCCTGTTGACATGTGAGCTGTTTCTTCTTGCTGGCTGGTGCCAACTGGTGGTCGCTGAAGCACATGAGAGGCAGTCTTTCTGCTTGGAGCTCTGGTGTCCAATGCTGGCCCAGCGGTAGCGCTCAAATTGCAGAAAATGTCCTGCTTGACCCTTTTCTTCATGGCCTGGGACATTCTCACTGTGAATGTAATTTTCAAAGTTTAAGCTTCTGAAGATGCAACAACTCTCTAACTGAGCAAATGAGATTTTTTTTTCCCAATTGCTAATATCTAGGCCAAATTTGCATGGGTTTTCTCAGGAACATCACAGAAGTTGGCTTACCTGTCAGACTTCAAGGCTGAGTACAGAGGCACTGAAGCTTCTCAACAAACCAGCGCAAGACTTCTTTTCAAGCGTGGCAAAACAACATTTCTCCATGTGTTCCTTCTTGAAAAAACAACAAACACACAACCAAACAACAAAACAAAAAACACATGACCAAAAAAAAAAGCCAGCTAAATCTTGAACACCAAAACCAGCCCGAGGCAAACACCCGTCACAGAAAGCTTTAGTGTGAATGACTAGTTTGTTATATTTGTAAAATAACTGAAAGGAGGTCACGTAGTGAAAGGTGTTGGGCTTGTCAGCCCTGTTTACAGTGTGTATATGTACATGCATGGATACACATGTTTAGTACCACGTGTATGTATGTAAGTAGTGTCTCCCGCAGGTTTAGTTCTGCTGCACGAGTAGAACTCTGAAATGTCAAAGATTCACTGATGATACTCTCATTGTTTTTTACAGAGTTTGCCACTATTCATGTTTATTTAGTTGAAATTCTAGCTTGTGCAGAAAAACAGAATTATTTATGTCTGTTTTGTCCTAGCTCTTGGAATGGTCTTCTGTGAAGTGCGGTTCAGGGCACAGTGTTGAATCACCCGTGTGAAAGTATCTGGGAGGTGAAGGTGTTCAGAGTGGCAAGAGGCAAGCTTAGCTGTGAATTTAAATGCCAGTGCAGCGCTTATGCTCAGTATACAGAAAGCAATGCAGTGTCTTCCTCTTGCCCAGAGGGAAACTGGCCATTAAAAATTGTTTATATTTGTCTATCAGACAGGTTTCCCACTCCTCCTTCCATGTAATGAAAAGTGTCATTAATCAGACTTTGCTGTTTAATGGAAATGAAGGAAGCTGACTGCCCACACCACCTGCTTTCAAAGGTAACTTCTTATGCCCAAAGGTTATATGCTCAGGACCCAAGAATTTTTGAGCTTGAGTGTAGGCAGGGGAATGACTCGAGTTCTGTCTCGGTTCCCACACATACACCTGAACTCTTGGTAGTATTTTTTTTCATTTCCAGCTCTGGAGTCTACTGCCATGGTATGTAAGAGGCAGCGACCAGATGGATTTACAAGCACAGGTCATTCCAGGGCTGAGATGACACAGCGGGGAGCACTAGGGAATTCTAATGCTGATGGGCCTGGCTGACTTTGGAAGCAAATTAATGGCAGCCTTCCCTTCCGGGCCGAGGCGGCCTGTCCTGAAAGTGCATTGGTGAAGGTGATCCCAGGTCCTTGTAAAACAATGTATGACATTGGGTCAGATTTAATCCTTGCTGGGAGCTCAAGCAATGAAATTATGCTGACCTTCGCAAAGCAGGACTTGGTTAATTAATGACTCCTTCTGCCTTGATAGGCAGACTGTTGTCATTGTCACATAGCAGACAGTTATTCTTTATTTCACAGACATGTTAAACTCAGGTCCGTAGCAGAGTTAACAGTAAAGGTGGGTGCAGGGATGTCCCCTTTGGGCACCTGCTGTCCCTCTTGCCTTTTGTTCTGCCAGGCCTCTGTAATAGCGCTACATCATGCTATATCAGAACTAGCCTTAACATTTTTCTGTTGCAGTTTTTAAAACATTATATTGGACTTTAAAACATATTATTAAAGAGTTTGCAGTAGTTTCATTAGAATTAGACATCTTTTCAATTTTAAAGTTGCCCAAGACTGTGTTAGTGAAACTAAATCGTTGTGTCCGGTGTAACTTAGGTCGCACATATCCCTCACGCAAAGGGGACTGTATTTCAATGTGTGTATTCTAAGACACCAGGGTGTGTGCAAACCAAATATTGTTTGCCTGTGGCATCTGAAAAACATTGCCTTGCATTGGTAAGAAGTAGGAAAAGAGTGGACGTAGCCTGCTTCTTCTGCCTTCTGTGTCAGCCACTGTCATATATGTACATATATATATATATAAAAAGATGCTCTTTCTGGTTGTATATATTCATGTAACTTTGGCATTAAGATAATCCATTTGGACTTACAAAAAAAAGAAGGAAAAAACATTCTAAATGGTGTGACGTTTTCCCTTCCAGCTAAGGGTATATTTATCTTTGTATAGGAATCTTTTAGTTTTTGAGAACACAAGTTACAAAAGGATATTGTGCCTTTCTGATTGAATGTTGATTTGGGCGGCTGTTAACTACATTTCTGGGTGTTGTTACATACCGTTTTCTAGAGATCCAAAAAGAGAAACAAGTCTTGTCTTCCTATTTGTAGTTACTTATGGGGACCACTGAACTTGGAGGAGTACAGAGTTCGGTATCTTGTTCCAAACAGGCATGCTAATACCTTAAGAGGGTTTTCATCTTATTCCAGTTTTCTGGTTTGTAGAACAGATTTGTGAGCTGGTTTATTTGGAAATTGCTGTGGTATCACACAGAAATTGTTCATAATGTGTCACTTCTAGTAGTGTTAATACAGCGTTATACTGCATTATTCAGTAGAATCTTTGGGAAGGCATGGTGGCAACAACCGCACTGATGAAATTAAATATTTCATTGAAAATCCTGCAGCTTGTAAGGCTGAAGTTAAATGTTCGCAAAATACCATGTGGTAGGATTTCTTTTCAGTAGCCAGTAAAATTGGAATTGATCATTCTATTGTTTGCAATTGCTCTTAAGCTTTTTGTTTGAGAATAGTCCTCCAGGAGCTTTCCTTCATACTTCATATTTAAACAAATGGGTGTTATTTCAAAGACCTATTCTTACAAAAGTAAAGCCGATTAAAGTTTTCTTCCAGAGCCAAATTCTGATTCCACATCTGTATTGTAGGGTTACCACTGAGAGTAGTTCTCAGCAGAGGTATTAATATAAATGTTTCCAACAAAACAATTTGAAGAAGTGACTGCTTGAGGTAGATGAAAGAATGTGGATTAGCTTGTTGGAAATAAGATCTGAGTTATTTAAAAATAAGCAAATAAATAAATTCCAGGATTTTTGAGTGTCTGTAACCTCTGCCAAAGTCAGAGTGCTCTCTATTTAAAATTAGGCCATTTGTGAATCCACTTGATAATAATCTGAAGTTCCTTGTAAGGCAAATTACAATTTACCTCTCTGGTATTGTGGTAATGGAAATCTGGCAGTAATGCTTTTAAAAGAGAGCCTGGGAATAATTTTCTCAGCTCTTGTCTACAGTGACATCCACAACGACACTGACTGCACTGCGATTTTTAAATAACTCTGCATTCGTTCTTTCTCTCCTTTTAAGTCAAATCAGTTTTATTTACACCACTTCACTTTGATACAGCTAATAGGGCCCTTGTGATAGATTTAGAAGCTGGGTGGAGGAAAGAGATGATGACTCTCATTTTAATTAATGCTGCAGCTTGTTAATCTTGTGCGCTTTACTTTTTAGACATCTTAGAAAAGACAAATGGTTTTAGTAGATAAGAAAAAAACTATTAGTGATGAAAAGGATAGAGGGACACTGATGCTGAATTTAATTTTTAATGAATATTTAAAATTGTATAAATGAAGGAAGAATTTAATGCTGTATTTTTAACGTGGTGATCACATGGCAAGTACTGGTTTTGACTGTTGCTCATTGGAAGCTACTTTGCCTATAATGCCTGGAACTAAAATGGTAAGACAGATGCTCTACTTCCAGTTCATATTAGATCTGAAATATTTTTTATTAACACAAGGCTATATTGCACCCGTGAACTAAATTCTGTGACTGCAGAAAGAATTTTGATACCATGCTGGATTCTGCCTCAATGTATAGCAGGTCTGTGGCCTTCATTTGTCCTTTTTTTTCTGATTTGAGGGGTTTTGTCAACTTGAAATGGAGATGTTACATACGAGCTTTAAGGGAGGTTGTATGTTGAAACCCAACCTTGTCTTAAACTTTTGTAAACTGGAAATCTTCAAGAATGTATTCTGTATTCCTGAATAAAGTTGGTGTTCTAATGCTGTTCACAAGCAGGATGTCCCCTGTCTCACGAAGTCTCAGTTGGTTTAGTTTTATAGCCTCCTGCATGAGGCTTCTCCCAACTTCCTTTGCATTCAGTGTTAAGTTTTGTTAAATCTTTGTGGGTTTTAAACATTTTTAAAAGGAAGTGATATTGGAAACCCGGAAATTTATACACACAGGTGTATAAAAATATACTGAAACATATGTCTCCATATTTATACAAATGAAAATTGCCTCATTTCCTAATTTCTTGTTTTCATTTTGCCATTCAGTTTGTACTATCAAAGACAAGACATCTGAAGGGTTCATGTTTTGTTGTTGTCTGCTTTGTAGCAAAGCTCTAGAGGCTTCAGCAGAGATTGGTGCTCTGTGCTGGTTGCTGCGTACAGATTTACTGGTGTGAGCTTCTACCTCCCCCTTTCCGCTTGTTGCTCTCCCACCACTTACCTTCCTAGTGCAGCATCCCTCTTTATCTCCAGGTCCAGGATTCACGTGCCAGACGGGTGAGCCAGATTCCAGCAGATGCCTGTTGCAGGCACCACCACCATCGTGAGAACCATCCAGCCCCACCAAGGCCAAACCCACTTGGCCTCTGGATCATAGGCACTCTTCTTGTCAGGGTACTTAATTAGAGATGGTGCTGTGACTCAGAGGACTAGCGTGAGGAAGTACCCCTTATATTATGAAGTAATTTTCACAGACTAAGGAGAACGGGTTCAAATGTTATGTCTAAATATTGCAATCTATGTAAGTATATAGAGCTTGACATATTTCGCTTCCATGACTCATCTCCACTTGCTGCCTTCACAAGGGCACGTCAGTTTTATCATTATCCTGGTTAATTAAGTCGCATACCTCACTGAAATTCTCAGATGGTGATCTTTGTTTGACAGGACCTGTGGATGCAGAATTCCCACCGGCGGCACAAGGGAGACGGAGCTGTGGAGGCTGCCGCAATGGGCTCTCCCAGGGGAGGGGACACTGGGGTCTTGGAGCTGGCTCAGTCAGTCATGTCCCAGCAAGAGCTATACTTAAGAAACGTTGATTTAGAAGACAGCTGCTTATGAAAATAAATAGCATACTCTCCAGCTAAGCTTGCTGATTAATCATTTTTATTCTCTCCACTTCGATCTGTGTAAAGATCTTAATTTTTACACCTTAAAAATTAAATATGCGGTTTATTTCAGCAGTGATTTTGGAATGCAGCATCTTTTCTTGCTGATTTGCAAGCAGTCTCCTAATCATTCAGCCTGTTATCTGTTGGTGAGAGGACAAAGCAGCTTTTCACTTTTTGGGCAGCTGTAGTCCAAAACGATGGGCTGTTATTAATTGAAGTAAAGGCATCTTCATTGTGAAAATTCACAGCTCTTCTTTTCAAAGCGAAGTTGAGGGTATGCATATTGCGTAAAGCACTTTGGAAAAGTACTGGATTGATCTCTAGGGAATTAACCTTTCTGTTTATCTGCCAAACATACTGTGAACAGATGAACCAAAATGTGATTCTCTGCTTCCCAAAATCCTGACAGTATTCCGTACAGCCTGACTGAGGGGGCCACAGCAGATGGAAAAGGTAGAGCAGTTTTGCGACAGATCTGGCCCAAAGTATTTCTGTGAGAACGGGCACAAAGCGTAGTGGCTCTTGTGCTGGATACTGTGCAGAAGACCCCTTCTCACTGAGACCTGCTTTGGGACTATTGCTTCCCTTACACTTCCCAACAGCCACTGCTTGGGTCAGTAGTTTTTTGGGGGTTGTTTTATTAGCTCTCACTTAGGGTTAATTCCTAACAGTTACCCTGAGGTAAAAAATTTCATACCTCATTACTTGATACCACAGCCTTCAAATTTAAACCATGGTCATTTCTCAGCACAAAAGTACAAGAGCCTTCATCTGTGTAAGAACAATAGGAGTAAGAAAAATAGCTCAGCTTGACCCAAACCAGCTCACTTGTAGAGGAGCGCCCTGGGAGTGGCAAATTTGATGGTATGAATGAATGGCCTATTGCACTTATTTGGAATACCTGCTATTTCCTTGGCAAGTGCAAGTCATGCTGCAGCACAGCGATGAAGTATGATGTTTTATTTGACAGAGTAGATTTTTCTTCTCATTTGTTCGTGCAAGAGTTACCTTAGGAAATGCTCTTCACCCAGCACTGCATCCAAAGCAGCACTCGCTTGCAGAGGTGTGGGGTAAGGGAGGGACAGTACGGTCAGCTGTTTGATACAGATATAATTCATTGGAGGCTTCTTAAGTGTTCCGGCTGTTATACCTGAATAAGAAATAATAGGTGCGTTTGCAGATTAAAGGAACATGTTTGATATTTGGCTGCTCTTTTGCTAGTTTCTGTTTACTCAAATATGATGCAAAGTCGAGCAGAAATTCTCTGAGCTTCTGTTGCTCTATTTATTGTTCTCCTTTGGCAGTCTGTGCAGAGCAGAGTTGGCAGAACCAATGTGTTATCCAAAGTGGATTTGGAGGGTGCTCTGCTTCAGAAACAAGGGAGCTGGCTTAAATACCTGCTTTCAAGGAGTTTTGTTAGATATGCTGGTTAAGACATGCATTAGATAAGACAACTGAGCTTCTACATAAAAAAAACCAACAGCCCTGCACGTCTGAGAGATGCAGCAGATCTCCTTGCCAGCAGGAGCAGGGCAGCGATGGTGCCTCTGTACTGGGCACTGGTGAGGCCTCACCTCGAGGGCTGTGTTCAGTTCTGGGCCCCTCACTACAGGAAGGACATTGAGCTGCTGGAGCGTGTCCAGAGGAGAGCCACCAAGCTGGTGAGGGGTCTGGAGAACAAGTCATATGAGGAGAGGCTGAAGGAACTGGGCACGTTTAGTTTGGAGAAGAGGAGGCTGAGGGGAGACCTCATTGCCCTCTACAACTCCCTGAAAGGAGGGTGTAGAGAGGTGGGTGTTGGCCTCTTCTCCCAAGGGAATAATGACAGGAGCAGAGGAAATGGTCTGAAGTTGGGGCAGGGGAGGTTTAGATTAGATATTAGGAAGAATGACTTTACTGAGAGGGTGGTCAGGCCCTGGAACAGCCTGCCCAGGGAGGTGGTGGAGTCGCCATCCCTGGAGGTGTTTAAGGAACGTGTAGACGTGGCACTTCAGGGCATGCTCTAGTGCCCGAGGTTGTTGGGTTGGGTTTTTTTGTGTGTGTGTGTGGTTGGACTCAATGATCTCAAAGGTACCTTCCAACCATGAAGATTCTGTGATTCATGAGCAAGGGCACTGGAGAAGGAGCTGGCTGCAGGTCAGGGTTACACCCCCCTGCGCTGGGAGCAGGGCTGGAGCTCCTTCCCACACAGCACTCGGGGCTGAAGGCAGGAGCAGTTACAGTTTGGGTAGCGGGAGTTGGACTGTCTGGTGTCTGATACCTGAAATGTGTGAAAATAATTCTACACCAAAAAACATCTACAAAAAAGATTTTTGCAGATTTAAGAAAAAAAATGAAGAGGTAAGTCCAGATTTACAGGTAACTCTTTCAAATTCTCTTCCTTTTTGCAAAAATTCAGGCAGTGATCAAAAAACAGAAACAAGTATTTGAATTCTATATTTTCTTCTAACCTTTGGATACTTGTTTGCCTTATTTATGTTTGCAGACTTATTGAAACAGTTATCCTGTATAGCTCCTTGTGTGGAGGAGGATTCTGCTCCAGAATAAGTTTCCAGGCTGGGACTTACCCTGCAGTACAGATTTCCATAGGTTTCCACAGGTTTACAAATATGAGGACTGTGAATGTCTCCCAGGAGGGAGCCAGGGTACGTTGGAAGTGGCTTCCCTAAACAGTGCTGGCTTCAAGACACAAACTGCAGTTGCAGCATATGGAGGGCAGGGGCACTTTGTCACATGGTTGGCACCAACATTTTCTCCTTTATGCAACTGGGAAAGGAGAAGGAGGAAGTGGGAGGGAGAAATGTCATTTTGACCCTCAGCATACAGGTAGCCCAAAGTGATACAGGGAATCGCAGAGAGAAGAGAGGCTGCCTTTTGTGCTGGCATTTGAAAAATGAGCTCAGGATAGTGCTTTGAAGGGTGGCTTGGTAATATTATTTAAAAAAAGAAAAAAGTCCTGTTCCCACTTTCTTTTCTTGATATTGGTATCAAGAATGAGATGAATAACGTGGGGGAGAGAGCGGTTTGAAATGATGGTGGGTTTTTTTTTTCTTCCTTTGAAAATTTAGGTGAAGTTAATTATGGAATGGCAGCAAGGTCTGATCTGAAGCGGGTGCTTTCATCTCACCTTCTACTTTTAAAATAGCTGTGCTCTTATCTCTGCTTTGAGGAAAAGGGTGTGGGGGGAGAGCACCCCAGTGCTCCTGCAGCCTAGCAGTCGCCAGATGAATGAAATGCCTTGTGAGATCCAAGGCCATGAAAGACTGCCAGCAAAGAATGAGTAAGGCCTAAGGAGCTAATTTCCCATGGTGATGATGACTGGAGGAAGAATAAAAAAAAAAAAGCCATGATCTGCAAAAGACAAATGAAAAACATAAAAAATTAATGAGCCAAATTACTTTAATACCATCCAAAAAATGTTCTATTTAAAAGAAAGTGGAAGCAGACAAGAACTTGGAGGTATGATGGGTGTTTCTCCTAATCCCCACTGACAGCCTCAGTCACACAAACGCTGACATTAACCCTTCCCTTCGTTAATCACGCCTACGTTGCAGCTATTAATCATTATTAAGAGCCTGCCACTATGCTGATAGCATTTTTTTGTATTAATCTGATAAGGTAAGCAGAAGAGCTATGTTCCCAGCCCAGGCTGGGCACAGTGTGGGGAAGCAGTGGCGGTGCCCAGTGCGGTGGGCTGTGAGCGTGTGCCTCGGGCTGGAACGGGACGGTGTGGTGTGACACCAAGACAGGGGACCCAACGCAAAATCCTGGGAGGATGGTGTGGTGTGACACCAAGACAGGGGACCCAACGCAAAATCCTGGGAGGATGGTGTGGTGTGACACCAAGACAGGGGACCCAACGCAAAATCCTGGGAGGATGAGGCCCAGGCTGGGCAGGAAGAGGGAGGCAGGGAGCAGGAGAGCTAATGGCATTGCTGCCTGCTAAGCACCTCAAGGCAGAAATTGCCTTCAGCCTTGTTTTTCCTGGGGGTGTGCGTGCGTCCTGTGCGGGGTGAGGCCCTGGCTGGCGTGAGAGCTGGAATCAGTGCTGCTGCCTCAGGGGGGGCTCCATGAAGGCGCTGGGTAATGAGGACTGTAGCTCCCGCACAGTGTTAGTGCTGCTGCCCCGTGTGCCAGGTGGCACCGCCGGCCTCAGGGGTTACCCCATTATTTCTCAGTGAGGCAGAACTTGCCTGCACGGGCACACCTGAGGGTTTCACGTTCTTTTGAAGAAACAGGTACTTATTTCCGTGGAAGCAGAGTCTGATCTGAGCTTCTACAATCACCTGTAGCCTGTGGTTCATCTCTTGTCCCACTGAGCTGTGCTGAGTGGACTTCTGATGGTGGCTGTCCTACTTCTGAAGTAAGAGAGCCTTTAAGGAATTAATCATTCCTAGGATTTTTATTTTTCAGGTCACTGAGACTAGATCCATGTGAGGGGAGATCTTGGATTGCGAGATATGCTCAGGACGGAGGCTTTGGGCTTCAGCCCTCTTGTAGTGATGGAGGGTGGCAGCACCGGGAGTGGGTGTGGGAAAGTAATGGAAGATCGGCGAGGAGGACTGTAAATACACTCAAGTTACTCGCATGTGGGGTGCTGGAAAACACATATATCACACTAATTGTTGCTTAGTTTTGCATGCTCAACAAGTAGGACATCTGCATTTAGATAACACAGGCCTGGGATGGACTCAGGGGCACCTTATCGAACACACCTGAGATTCCTGCCCTGCTGTTGAAGAGATCAAAGCACAGCGGAAAACTCTGCCTGCCGGAATCCCTGAAATACAGGCCCAAACAGCAGGTGGGAGCTCTCTCACTCTCGAACTCCCTTGCTAACGAGGACTCTCTTGCTAATAAGGACTCTCGCTCCGTGGTACCTGCGTCCCCTGCTTGCCTGCCTCTGCCCGGGTGCTGCTTCAGAGGTTCCCCCGATCCATGAGGTATTGAGATTAAATTTGTTCTTTGGCTTTAATCCATGGTTTTGTGGTTGTTCCTGCGTCCTGCCTGCATCGGCTCACACAGTGGGTCTGTCTGAGAGCCCTCAACCCACATCCTGGGATCCAGGCCTCTACTTCCACAGAAGCAACACAGTTCATCTTTGCCAAATAGACTGTGACGGGTCCAAAGGCAAATTGGGCAAATGAAGGTGAGGGAGGGATAGGAACATGAACCGTCATCTGTAAATGAGCTTGTGCTGTTCTCTTTGGGGAGTGTCTGACCTCACACCATTAGCCAAGCTGGGGCTTGCCATGGATCCCTGAGGCAATGGCGGAGGGTTCCCCCACTGCTCTCGACTGCAAGGGTCTGCCTGCCCTCATCTCTGTGCAGTCTGAGAGTTTATTAAGATACCCTGAAGAATTTCTCATTTTATTTGTGCCTGTGGTTAGTTCTCTTCTGTCAGCTTCATGTTGGGTGTCACTGTGGTGAAGGTGTGGTGCTCAGTCTGAGGACGGCCTTCTGCCCTTGCTTTCTCTTCGGTGCTTTACAGTGCCCTGCTGACGGGGGGTAATTCCAGCAATTAAAGGCCATCTCTGAACTCTTTGGTGATATTTTCACAGAGGGCTTTGCCCCAAAACTTGCCGGCATGGAGCAGGCCTGGCTGCACTGCTGTGGCTTGACTGACCGCTTGGATGTCCGCCCGCTGTCTCTCGGCGGCCGGTGGGAAGGGGCCAGTGAGCGTCCCCCTGTTGAGGCAGTAGTTTGGAGAAGCCTCTCCCCAGCAGTGCACCAGCAATGGCCTGAGGCACCACTTACCCTCTTCTGATGCCGACGTGTTTCCCGCCAGCAGCCCGTGTGGGCAGGAGTGGCAGCGTCCTTCTCTGGCAGCGGGACCCCGGATTCAGGCAGATTAGCAGCGCATTACTTACAATGTGTTTGTATTTCTCAAGTGTCTTGTTCTTTTCCAGCTGGAAATTATAGCTACGGCTGTAGTCTGGTGAGTCTAGGAGTCACAACTTATGGGAGAACCTTTCAAATCCAGGATCTGAACCAATAAAACATCCAGGATGGTTGCTGCTGCGTTAACGGCCCAGTGAAGAAACAAATCACTGTGTGGTTCTTTATGCTTCTAGTCTGCCTGATCTCCGGTTTGCCCCTGCAGCCAAGCTACCCTTGTCACCCCAACACCAAATGCAAGGCAATATAATCAAATGCAATGCAATGGTTTCCTTTTCCCCCTCCAGCTGGGCTTATTTTCCATCCTGTGCTACAGAACGAGGGGGGGCATGCAGACATGAGGCTGAATTCATTGCTCCCCCTCCGGTTCAGCAAGAAATTACTCAGATTTTTTCCTAGATCAATGAGTTGCCATCGTGTCCCAACAACCTTGTACTTCCTGGTAGAGATGTGAAAAATGATCCTTTGTCTTCCGTGTGGCACTGACAGCACGGGTGACAAATGCTCCCCTTTTTATGCCTGCTTGTTTTATGGCATTGTGCATTTTTCTAGATAAGCTGTATAGTGGCTCTCTCGTTAATCAAATGTGTTGCTGCCTACGAACTGCTGGCCAAAAGGAATCTCTGTTAGATTTGACTCCACTGAAGGCAGGGCAGAAGGGGCTGGTGGTTCTGGGGGGGCTGGGGTTTGTGTCTGGTAACATCACATTTCTTTGCTGAGCACCACGCACTCAGATAAATAAGTGAAACCGTCGAGTATCAGCCTGATTATTTAACAACCTCTCTTTGAAATGCATGAAGCATTTGGTCCTCTTCAGTCTGCAAGTAAACCAGTGATTCTCAGTTACAAGTAAAAGAGAAGGGGGAAGTACCAAGAAATTGGCACTTTTGGACAAGCTTCTGAAAAATGCAATATAACAGCACTTTATAATTTTCCAATTGAATAATGTTAGTTCCAAGGCTTTTAATTTTGAATGTTGAATGCCCTCCTAAATACACACCGCCCCCCAAGTGAGACTGCTAATGAAACAAACAGATGGCGATTTGAATAGAGTAAAAGGACATCATAAAGATGTGCTTTGAAATAGCCAGACAGAGCAAATTACACAGGAGACTGGGGAAAAGACAGTGATGGAAAACTGAGAACAAACCACCACAGTATTCATGTTATTCACCAAATGGCCCAGCATGTGGGTGGAAAGGTGTTTAATTATCTTCCCTAATTTGATATTAATTTTTTTTTTCTATCATTGTAGTCTTGGTCTAGCACAGGGGCCAGTTGCGTGCATCTGTGTCTGCATGTCTCACTGCTGTCTCCAGGGTCTGTGTGTCAGCAACGACATTTGTTTGCTTTCTATTTTAAGCAATGCCTGGGAAAAAAAAATTACAACTCTTTTTGTTTGTCTCTTTCCCAAACTAATGCAATTTGAAAGGCTGTGCCAGATAGATAGTCTGGAAGGCCTGAGGCGAAAGTCAAAACTGTGACCCTCTGAGTATTAGACTGCGTCGTGGCAAGCTGAGCATCTTCTCCCTCCATCAGGAAAGGGGCTGGGGAAGGGTGGCCCTTGGGCTGCCTCATCCCTCCCCTGTCTGTCCCCTCTGCTCCATCTCTGGGTGCCTTGTGCTCTGTGGCGGCGGCGGGGCTGATGCTGCTGGGTGGCTTTTCAGCAGTGCTTTCTCCCTGGGGATCACAGGCTGCTTTGCAAACACTATGGCTTAAGATTTATAAGCTGCTGTGAGGGCAGAGAATAATAAAACCAAATAATTTACTTATTTCAAGTCCAAAGTAAAAATAGGTAGCAGAATCTGCCCCAAGACTGCAGGCTGAGGAAAAACGCTAGTTGATTTTTTTTTTATTGCTGCTCTTCTCAAGGCTTCTGCTGCTGGAGCAATGGAGTGTCTCCCTGTTCCCTGTCCTAGTTTGTCACAGCCTGCTTTCCCAGCCCCTGCCATGGCACTGACAGTGGTTACCGAGGTGTTGAGCACTTTGGGAAGCTACAAGGGATTTACTTAAACGAAGAGGAAGTCCATCAGGGTGGGAAGAGGGGAGGTGACACCTTTGTTTCAGGCCCAGCTACCAAAGCTGGAAGGAAAGGAGTGAGTTTTAGAAGTACACTGTACCATAGAGGAACCCTCTCCCTCATCTGCACTTGACTCCATGGAGGCAACAAGTAAATCCAAGGCAAACACAACTCCAAAGCTTTAGCATTTCAGTGTCTGACATTCTGCTACTTCCAGAAAACATCAGTTGTGCTCTTCTGTTGGCCAAAGTCTCATTAACACACCACCAAATGTTTCTCTCTCCTGACTTGCTGAACTAGAAATCAGTTTTGTTTGCTTGGCTTTTGTTTGCTGTGAACAAAACGCTTCCTTGTTTGTGCTGTGCCTGCGATTGCACCCTGGAAGGAGGAGGAAGGCAAAGCAGCCTTCAATCTCCCTGTAATCATCCAACAACAGTTTTGCAGCCTTTGAACATCATCTTGCACCTCCCCTTGCTGTACGGCAAGTCCCCTGGTTCCCTCCTGCATCCGATCACATCTCCCACAGCAGAAACACGTGGGTGCCCTGGTGGCCCAGCTCACTGCCACTCAGCTCTGTGCCAAAACAACAGCGGCAGCTGCTCAGCCTCAGAGAGAAACTTTAGTGTCACTTTGTGCCTTCACTCGTGTCGTGGTTTAACCCCAGCTGGGAACTAGGACCATGAAGCTGTTCACTCACTCCCATATCCCCTCCTTTCAATAGCAGGATGGGGAGAAGAGGGAGAAAAGGACAAAAAAACCTAGTGGGCTGAGCTAAAGACAGTTTAATAGAACAGTAATGGAAGAGAAAATAATAATAATAATAATAATAGTAATGGTAAAAGAATATACAACATTGTGATGCAATACAACTGCTCCCTACCTGATGGTTGATTGCCCAGCCCATCCTGAGCGGCAATTGTGGATTCCTTTCCCCAGGACAACCCTTAATTATACACTGAGCATGACGTCTATGGGATGGAATATTCCTTTGGCCACCTTGTCCTGTCTGTGCTCCCTCTCAGCTTCTGTGGAAAGCTGAAAAAGTCCTTGGCTTAATATAAGCACTACATAACAACAACTAAAACGATATGTGTTAGCAACACTATTCTGATCATACTAAATAAAAACACAGCAGCTACGAGGAAGAAAATTAACTCTGCCCCAGCTGAAACCAGGACAACTAGGTTTAGTGGATAAGAAATATGTAACTTCAGTCCTGGCCTGAAATCCTTACCCAGGTTATTACACAGTCCCTTACAGAGAACTAAAGCTGTTCACCTTCTGTGTGTAAGCTAGGAAGAAATTACGATCCGGCTTTTATCCTCGCAAGCAGAGAGAGGTGAAACAGCCTGAACGCAAGGCTTGCTGCCTGAGTCGGGGTTGACCCCTGGCACCCCGGCTTGCTCTTCCAACAGCTGAGTTGTGTGCACTGGTTTCATCCAAAAGGGATGACGATGGGGAGATCTTTGAAAGCATCCAAGGGATTTGGAAGCGCAACGTGCTCCAAAATGTATCGTCTCATACATGTTGAATACACCACTGGCGCAGCTCTGCGTTACTACAGGGTGTGTAAAAAGCATGCATTACCCACATTAGCTTTGAGGCCATAAGGTGGATTATCAAGCACCAGGCATAAGTAAATGTCCAGTCAAAAAGCTGATTATCACGTGGTTGTTTTTCATTACGTGGAATGAGCTTTTTGCTGATCTGTGCACAGTAAATTCAGTCCTGCTGACAGTATCTGGGGAGCTGCTTTTAGCAAAGGAAATATCTCTGTCTCTTACCCTGCTCCTGCAGCCACGTGCCATGATGGCTGAGCTGTCCCCGTGGCCATTCATTAGAGCTAGAAATACGTGTTGCTACATTTTTGCAAGGAGTAATGAGTCATCACAGGGAAGTACATAAGAGAATTTTGCTGCACTTTAGAAGACTGTTGGGTCAGCAGTTCTGGGAGAGGTCAAAATCTCAGGCTAATGTGATTTGAGGCTGGTTTTATTATTAGATTTTCCTAGATATTTGTGTGCAATGCAAAAGCTTTTTAACCTCATTTCAGCTTGCCTTGCTTAGGGACACTTCTCTGAGGTCTTCCTGAAGAGCCAGGGCCAGACAGGACAGCCCCAGGATGGTGAGGACCTGCCCAGTCTTCGGGAGTGTTTCTTCACATTCTCCGATGGCATAGGACCCCCTGTGCTGGATCGCCAGCAGCATCTGCAGTGCCCAGGAGGCCAGTGGGGAACAGGGACCACAAACCTCTGCCACCAAGGTCACAGCTCCACGGAGAAACCTGAGTTTGCTTATCATAGGTGGAAATGATGGAGTATAGCAGCTGTCTTAACTGGCAGAGCTGGTCTCAGCCCACGATGGGACTGGGATGGTGAATGGGGGTTTCTGCCAAGCCTCATCAGCCAGCGTTGCCTTGTTCAAGCTGAGCTTTGAGGGAAGGAGGGAGGGACTCCTACCTACTTCAGAGGCTCCCCAGAGTTTCCACCTGTGGAAACGGCTCTGAGCCGTTGAGGATGTTGAGGTGTCAGGGCCTCAGGGTGAGAGTTGCTACCCAGGGTGACCTTGAGTAAATCACTGTTTCTGCACCTCCTCATTTCACAGGGCCTTCTCAAGCAGCCTCAGGAGCTCCAAGAGGGGATGTGAGAGGAGACTTCAATGGTGGTGGGGAGGGACCTTTACCTTTACCTTTGCTGTGGAGTTTTCTCCAGACATTAGCACTTAGGTTTCTGTCTTGCTGTCCTTTCCAAACGTCACCTCACTTCATGGCTTTCAGCTTGTGGTGTGGAAACAGCAGAGCACACTCTCTGAAGAAGCTTACTGTAGCTTCGAGCAGTGGCCAGCCTGGCTGGGTGACGTGCAGGCAACGGTTTGTGTGTGACAGTGTGTGTGCAATAAGGCATTAGCCACTGACCACCACCAAAGTGTTGTAATAAACTGGTGATGGAGGAAGGATAGGAAAAAAAAAGTAATCAAAGAGTCTTTACATGACAGGCAGAGAGAAAAGCTGCAATTAACATGGTCAGATGTGAGAAATTCGGCAGGGGAGAGGGCTGGTACCAGAATTTGCACGCATGTCCTCCTGTCCAAACCCTATCAATCTTGCCGGGGAGTTTGACAGACAAGAAAAGTCAAAGAGCAGCCAAGGGAATCTGAAATCAAAGGGCTTTGAAAGCTGGATCAGAGAATGGAGCACAGTTTTCCCATCTGCTTTGAATTTATTGTTGCTAATGAGGAAGCAGCCTCTGGTCTGAGCGAACGTGCTGGACCAGAGGGGTCACTTGGCATTTCCATCACGTTTCAGAAGAGGGTATCGAGGGAGTCTCTCCAAGTTAACTCTTTCACTATCAAGCATGTACAAATGAGCAATTCAGATGGAGATGGCCCAAAGAGGGAAATGTTGGCCCCTTTCAGGCTGACAGAACATGCTGTTTGGACTCCCAGATTGCAGGCTCCTCTTTGTCCATCTGAGTGGTGGGACTCTGCTGGCAGAGCTGAAAATCCCAGCCTCAGTCCCTCCTGCTGGTCATTTCATAAGCTTGTGAGTTTTGTGTTTATTCTGCTTTGCTGCTAATGTTGGCTGTGGTCGGTGTTTTTCTGTGGGGCTGTGAATCCAAGATCTACAAGTACCTTTGCTCAGCAATGTATGATTTATATACAAAGCTGGAAGTGGTTGTGTCGAACGCTCATTTACAGCTGGACCCTGCATCCCCGGCAGGCTGGACGCTTTTCCTGTCAGCAGAAGTTGGCTGAGGAGAAGAGACGTCCCTTCCCCAGCTTTTCTCTAGGGTTCCTGAGCAACAGGGACCACACCGCATTTGGGTGAAGGAGCAGAGGAGAAATTAGGCTGATGAGACAGAGAGGATTGTTGGAATTAACTTGAGGCTTTTTGCAACCCATGAGAGTCTATCTTGAAATGAGTAGCCTCGTTATTTAAATACTGAACACCGACCTCCCCATCTCAGATTCCCAAAAACTTTTCTGTGTTCCCTGCCCTCTGCCCTAAATGCTGATGCCATCATGTCTGCTTTCCTCCGAATCCTTCTGATAATGCTGATGGCGCAACAGCCAGAAACGAAAGCCCCGGGGATCTGCTTGCCGAGGTTTACGATCCCCAGTTATCACTCCAGGCACTGCCTGTCTGCGAGGCAAGAGCTGTAGCTGAGACTGGCAGATCTGAAGATCTTCAGAGGGGGACGGAGTGTGCAGGGGGAAATGTTGGCGTGAGAGCCGCATCCCTGACTCACCATCGAAGAGCTTGTCTGTGCAAGGCAAGGAGTCTCTGCAGTAACAGGGGGCTGGGGTAAGCTGAAAGGTGTCAACCTGCCTATTGCCGCAGGGTAAGCGCAGTCGCAGGTGCTCCCAGGCAGGGGACGAAGAAGGCACTGGTGAGTTGGTGAGTCGAGGCTGACATGCAGTAACTCATTAAATGCTGGTAGGCTGATTGTGTGGCCAAACTCTGAGATTTGCATGAGCTTAAAACTGGAACACGAAATTACTCTCTAAGGTTTCATTCACAACCAGTCTCGGTTTGTGGTCAGACAAAGACATGTGACAATGTCTCTGCTGTGCCCTGGCCATCTTTCTGCTCCTCTGAAACACTTTACCTTCCCTGAGATATTTCTTCTTCAGTCGTCTCCTCGAATGTCAGGATATGCAATTTTAGGGCAATCCATCGTCTGACTTCAGCAGTGTTGCACTGGGTCTCTTAACAGCATTTCTGAGGCTGGACTGTGACAATGTGGGTCCCAGAGTGGCTGAAGGATGCTGTGACCATCGGTTAATGTGATAGTTAGGATAATGCTTTCAAGTGTTGGGAATCAAAGAGACTGTGCTTTTTCTGTGAGTTTTCAAGGCCATTTTATCTACTGGGAGTGTTTAAACCCGGAAATATAGTGTCAATATCATAGCAGGATTAAAGCTTGTTGCATCAGAATCAGCACAAATTTTGTTGCCAACTAGCAGCTAGAGCACAAAGCCCTTATGTAGCAGATAATTCTCTTATTTGGAGGCCTTCCTGCTTGCTGCCTGCTAGATTGCAAGCACCGACTGACAATTGTCTGGTTAAAGCAGTGACTGTTCCCACATGTCCCCTCTGAGCCCTTACCTGGGTTCCTGCGGCTGTACCTGGGTCCCTGCAGCTGTACCTGGGTCTCGGCTGTACCTGGGTCCTGACTGTACCTGGGTCCTGACTGTACCTGGGTCCTGGCTGTACCCGGCACAGCCCCCTGAGCTGGCTGAACTGGGCACTGAACTCGGCAGGACCAGGAGCATGCTCTAAACACTGCGTGGCTTGGGGGGATCCAGCCTTCCTGGGTCAGGCCAGAGTTAGCAGAAGTATTTTTAATACAAGCTTTTTTTTTTTTTTTTTTTTTTCCAGGTGAATATAGGTTTTGAACTTCTAAATCAAAAGGTTTTGCTAATCTAATGTTAGTTAGGTTAGTTAGCAATCAGTTACTGTGTGTTAAAACAGGACCATGGGGTAGGTCAATCTCAGCCCGCCGTTTCTCGTCACCAGGCTGATAGGTGAACATTCTCAGTCTCATTGCTCACAAAGAGCATAGTAAAATTGATATTTCCCCTCCCTGCCTCACTCCCTCGCTTTTTCTTTTTTTTATTTTTTCTGTAATACTCCCAGAACCAAGTAAAAAAGGCAAGCTGCAGTCACTGGAGGAGCATCGATACTGTTGTTGCCTTCTGAACAGCGCCTGGCCGGTGACAGAGCCCCGTGCTGCTGGCGGTCACGTCACGGCTGTGCAGAGCCAGGATTAACACCCCAGAGCCCCAGTCCAGGCTCCTGGCAGCAGATCTGCCCTTCAGACCCTGCTCCAAACAGGATAGGAAGGTGCTAACAAGGCATGGAAAAGAGCTGGGTGGGTAACGAACGTGGAGAATCTGTGGAGATGGCCTGGGTTTACTTTTGGTTTATTTTCAGAAACGCAGCAGGGCTGCGTGGCAATGTGATAGCTGCATGCAATGGCAGGGACTCGAGAGACAAGTGATCTTTTTGATGATGCATTTGGAGGGCTCCTGAGGGGCGCGAGGGGAGGGAGAGAGGCAGAAACACTAGCTGAGGGCCTGTTTTATAATTATAAAAGAGCTTGTGACATTTTCCATATAACTCAACGTACAGTAGATCTCAAGGGGAAAGTAATTGAACCATAAACCTCTTTGTGGGCCAGCCCTGATAAAAGACAACACCTGAACATAACTAGTCCATAGCAGGCATTTCTCTGTCAGGTGTGGGATGTCCAAACATCCTAAATCCTGTAATAAAAGTCAGTTAATAAGGCAATAAATGGCAACGATGATTTCAGATAAAAAAATAATCTGTATTTTTTGTATTTATTTGTATTTATTTTTGTATTTATCATCCACTTAGGATGGCTGAAGCCTTATCAGACCCCTCCCCTGTCCCCTGCATCTGCTTCATCTCAGGTTTATTTGAGCGATACATCACTGAACCCATGAGACATCGCCGGTATCTGCAAGCTCTGCAGACCCTCCTACAGGCCTGCCGAGGCTCTACTGCCCTCCAGGACACATTCATTCTGCAGCAAATCCTACAGCAAATGACTGGAAACCAGGCAAATCTGACAAAAATGAAACACCTTGGGCAACAGGGCGCTAGCTGTGAAACGGAAATTCATGTCAGTGAGTCGGTGAGAATTATCCAGGCTTGACTCATTCAGTAGAGCCACAGTCCCTTCCTTGGTCTGCACAGGCATGTGCGTCACACAGACACACGCCCCATCACACAGGGGAATTTAAATACATGAAATTTTGTTCCCGTGCAGCAAATTCATCTCCCCAGGCACGGTCATATGAGGCAAGGCCAAGGGACACGATGCCACTGGAGAGGGGGAGAAGGGAACGGCGCGTGCCCAGGGGAATCATCAATAGTTGCTGGTTTACAAGGCAGGTCTGAAATTGAGGTAAAGCAAAGAGAGTTCTTCTGAAATGAACAGATGAGCTGCTCTTTCATTGTGGCCTTCATTCACGGTTTCCTTCTGAAAGTCTTTCATATGAGTGAGGTAGAAGGACAAGCTTCTGAAGTGGGTCAGGGACAGGTGAAGGCTCGCTCTCAGCTATAAACCCCAGCAGGACGCGATTCCTCTGGAGAGCATTGTAACAGCCATTCAGGTTTTATGTTCAGGAGTCGAACCCTGTTGTATTTTCAAAGCTGTGCTCCTGAGGAACTGGAGAGACTGATAAATTCTGCAAAACACTGTTTTCTTTGTAGGCAAAAGAAAATCATTTCAGCCTGCGCTGAAACAGGGGGACACAATACTCTGGGAACACAGTACTCTGGCACGGGGGACACATCTTTTTCTTGGCAATACGCTCAGTACGCTTGTAAGTTCCTTCGACTACACACTTCAAGAGGCTTAATAACAAGTGGATCGGTTAATTATCCTATTTCCCCCCAACTAGGTGTAACCTGTCTTCCTGCCTGCGAGGCAGAAGATGGAGGTGGTGAGATGCTGGAGAGTGATGGCCGCGACAAGCACGCAGCTCAGGCATCTGCGCTCCCAGGCCTGGCCCTCACCCCCACCCAGGCCCCCCGCTTCAGTTTCACTGGGGTCCCAGGGAACAGTGAACTGGGGTCCCTGCTACAAAGGCCAGGCTCAGTCCCACTGCCCGGGGGTGGATGTGGCGGATGGGCCCGGAGAGCTGCAGCTGCTCTGCTGAGCCCTCTTGGTCTCTGCACCCAAGGAGCTGTGAGGGGTTTGATCTCTCGCAGGGGATGCAGAGGTTGAAGGAAAACCAGGCTGTGGTTCAGAACTGCACCACTGCCTACCGCTAGAACAGCCCTGCGCCAGGTGATACTCCTTCCCCAGAACTCTGCTAACGAGAATAACCTGCCTGAACTTCAGAGTAAGTATCGTTAGTGACCAAACTACGTACTTTGTATGCAGTGACCATCCCCAAAGCTGCTTCCCCCTCTCCAGAGAATTACCAGTGAATTGAATTTCATCACCTGAAAGTCAAGTTCATTTTCAGCTACTCGCAGACTTCACAGCTCTCTTCATTGCTTCAACGGAGGCATTAAGGTAGTCTGTGTATTTTTTTTAAATAATTTTGGTACTTTTCATGTATTATTATTGAATTCTTGAAATAGGATGGTGTTCTTTCACTGCCAGAGTGCAGTCTGCTCTGGAGGGGAGGATGACAGTGTGTATGATACAAAATGATTTAAGAAAAAGGAAATGTAGAGGAAGAAGAAAATTTAACCAAAAATGGCACAAAAATTACTTCTCTTGGGGAAAATTGTACTGGGATCCCTTCTGATACTACAGATCGGATGGGTCCAGAGGGAGGGTTATCAGAAACACATCAGAAGTATCTGAAGTTCCAAAGAAAGGAGTCCACATGTCTGAAAATTGGGCCATTTCTCTGGAAGCTGCCACTGGGGACACAGTCCCCCCCGTTGAACTGCATAGATCAGCCCTACTTATCTCGGGAAAGACAAGACCAAGCCTGAAATAACTAAACTGCTGTGGTGATGCATTACAGCCGAGGGACAGGGTCCCTGTTGTTGATGAGACCACTTGGGGCATCTGCCCCTGTGAAGACAAGGTCTGTGCCTCCGAGACCATGCAGTCTGGAGAGGTGGTGGGCAAACTAGGACAGCAAAGGGGACGACAGGCACCTTGGTGACATTTCTTCCTTACCTTTTTTTTTTTTTTTTTTTTTTTTAAAGCATAGGAAAGGATTTTAATTTGTTTCTTGCCTGAGGGCAAGGCAAAGATGTGTCTGGTGTTTATTTCATTTAAAGGGTCTTTGCTTTATTGAGAACTATGTTACCACACCCACAAGGGCAGCTTTGAACATGTCTGTTTTAGTGCCTTTAATATTAGCCAGAACTTCTGAGAGAGCACCAAAGGGAGAGCTGAGGTCACTGGAAAGCAATGGGTAGATGTTGTAAATAAGATTGCTTACAGGGCTGATGTGGGAGATGAGAGTGATAGTGATGTTTGAAGTTTACCATCTGTGCCCAGGAAAAAGAAAACATCCTGAGCCACAGATGGCCAAGTACACACGTCATGTTGCTTTTTTGGGGGGGGGGGGGGGGAGTTGTCTCTAAATGCACTTTTCATACCTTTCAGTTATACAGAGCACTCAGTCATGCTTTTGTGTTTCTTCAATTTCATTCGGATCTTCTGATTATTTATTTGTCACCATACCTCTTTAGGAAAGCACACCAGCTGTCTATTGACATCCAGTTCAAACTTTCTCGATTGTCCATGACTTTCTGCCGTTCTGGTGTAGAAGAGCGTGGAATAATAACACTGACTGTTATTAGTGGATTAAAAAAATAAATAATCAAAATAAGGGTCATGTCTCTGTGTAGGCATATAAACTAAATGAACGCAGAAACAGGCATTCATTGCAGAATGAGGCACCAGTGCCAAAAATCTCACAAAGCACTAAAGGGACCAAAATATTTTGGACACTGTGTAACTTTGGTGATAACTGCTGAGCTTTCTGCAGGGTGAGCCCCGCCGCGGCGCGGAGCACAGACACAGCGCGGGGAGCCCTGCTCACCCGTACAGCGCTCCGTCTGGGAAGGAGGATGACGCTGGCCTCAAGACTTACTGATGCACAACAGGGGTTCGGACACCCCTGGCCCTACAGTCACTGATCCACTTGGGAAGATGCCAGTATTTCCCACCAGCCCCGTTCCCTGCCAGTGCAGAGGCCAGGCACTGGTGTACTGCAGCCGTCTCACCTAGGTTTGTTATCTCTCCCTTACAGCATGGTCCAGAGTGTCAAAGCAAACTTGGTATTTATTTTTTTTTTTTTTTGTAAGCAACTACAAAGCCCACTGCAAGGTCCAGATTTCCAATGAAAAGTTTCTCCTGCACCTTTTTTGCATGGCCGAGTTATAACCCTCTAAATTACAAACAGAAGCACTGGCAGACTCGAGCTCACAGCTCTAATGGCTGCTATTATATTTCTGCTGCTGGCTGGCACCCAGCCTTCGCTCGCTCAGCAACATAAAGGGATGCTGTCAGCTTGAAAAATTGTGTCTTCCTCAGAGGGGAGGGACCCCCCCCACCCCCAAAGCCATTCCAAGTGTCATTCCAAACTGGCAGAGAGTAAGGATGCGAAGGGGCTGCTATTCATCTGTCGCTGGTCAGTGTGTGGGTATTTGCCAGCACCTGTGGGGTGTCAGCGTTGCTGGTGTGCATTAGCACGGCCCCCCCCCAGCCTCCGGGGAGCGCGGACGCAGAAGGGGCAGCAAGGGGACGGGACGCTTTCACCCCAGGCCTTCCATTAACAGCAGCAGCAACAGTGAGCCCAGAGAAGCACCAAGAGACGTTGTGTATATGTGGAGGAGAGAGATCAAATGCATAGGATGCCATTGTGATTAGTGCACTGTTTAAAACTGGTTTGAAACGTGCCTGGGAGAGAAGGTACTACCCCCGCCCCCATCATACCTCCTTCTCCAGAGATGATTTGTACAGTGCCCTGCCTGCGGCTGTTTAAAGATAAATCCCTGCAAAACGTGCATTGTCTCAGATGGGCCAGTTTGGAGATGTTCCAAGTTGCCAGCATGACTTTAAATACAGCGCTGCTCTTGCCCTTGTGGGTGCCAGAGCTGTCCCCGGAGGAATTTGCCTCTAACCCGGCAAAAAAAAAAAAAAAAAGGCAGGGTTCCTGCTTCTCCGTGGTGACAATGACCGACGGCAACGACTGGCACCCTGCAGAGAGCCCTCTGCTGCTCCCCTCTCCCCCGGCTTCCCCCAACACCTACTCAGCTGCCACAGCCCGCAGAGGTGTCAGCAGACGAGAGCCCTGTCGCTACCCGGTGACTAACACCCCCCTTTCCCTTTTGCTACTGAAGGGACGCGTTCTGTTGGGGCTATCGCAGGCACCCCATCCCTCCCGGCTCCCGAGCACAGCCCAGCCGGCTGCCTCCTGCCCGGGAGCCGGGGAGCCGATAGAAGCAGGAGACCAAGCTCGCCATCTCCTGGGGAAAAGGCATTTACGCTTCCAGGAAAGCCTTTTCTTTTATTCCTTCCTTCCATTCTCACTTGTCTGTCTTTGTGACAGAGCACGGGTGCAGGAGCAGGCTTAGGGACCCCTGCAGTGCCCCAGCTCTGACCCTGCTGTGGTCCCTCTTCTTCACCTGGGGCTCACTAAAATAACACACTGAATTTACGTCAAAGTGTAACCTGATGAACTTCAACAAAGGCAAGTGTAGGGTGCTGCAACCTGGGGAGGAATAACCCCCTGCACCAGGACAGGCTGGGGGCTGACCTGCTGGAGAGCAGCTCTGAGGAGAAAGACCTGGGAGTCCTGGGGGACAACAGGATGCCCATGAGGCAGCAATGTGCCCTGGTGGTCAAGAAGGCCAATGGCATCCTGGGGTGCATCAGGAAGAGTGTGACCAGCAGGTGGAGGGAGGTCATCCTCCCCCCTCTACTCTGTCCTGGGGGGGCCCCACCTGGAGCACTGTGTCCAGTTTTGGGCTCCCCAGTTCCAGAAGGACAGGGAACTGCTGGAGAGGGTACAGCAGAGGGCTACAAAGGTGATGAGGGGCCTGGAGCATCTGTCTTATGAGGAAAGGCTGAAGGACTTGGGCCTTTTTAGTCTGGAGAAGAGAAGGCTGAGGGGGGATCTGATCAATGCTTATGAATACTTAAAGGGTGGGTGTCAAGAGGACGGGGCCGGTCTTTTTTCAGTGGCGCCCAGGGACAGGACAAGAGGAAATGGGCACAAACTTGAATATAAGAAGTTCCACCTAAACATGAGGAGGAACTTCTTTCCTGTGAGGGTGGCAGAGCCCTGGAAGAGGCTGCCCAGGGAGGTGGTGGAGTCTCCTTCTCTGGAGACATTCAAAACCTGCCTGGACACGTTCCTGTGCAACCTGCTCTGGGTGGACCTACTCTGGCAGGGGGTTGGACTGGATGATCTCCAGAGGTCCCTTCCAACCCCATGTGATTCTGTGGTGGGTACGCTCTTGGTAGTTTTGTTATATACTTCAGCAGCAGCAGTGTCATTGGCGAGATATTTATGCGTTAATAACCCCAGAAAAGAAGTTTTATAGTGTTGAGCAGATGCAGCAACAGTCAGGTTCTTATGTACTGAGAATGGCAAGGACTGTTCAGCAACTGCCACATGGACCCTGTGGAGCCCAGGGACAAACCGAAGGCTACGGCAGATGATCTAGTTACCCACTGGGCACAGCGTAACACCTTCGCGTCGACACATAGTTATATGTCACTTAAAAACAGATGCCAACAGTGAGGTTTCTAAGGATACCTATGGATTTTGGGGTGTAACTGAGAAATTCAGGACCTTTTGCACACTCTCTGGCTACAGACACACCCCTTCTCCCCTGTAGTCTGTGAGGTCTAACTCACCCCTGTGTGTGATGCAGCTGCGGTGCTTCCAGGCAGGGGCCCAACCAACAGAAACCACGAGAGCTGATGGAGAACGCCAGGCAAGATCAGCCAGTGGTGCTAGTGGGTGAGCCAAGGGGTCGCACTGCCAGGCTACAGAGCTGTGCTCGGGCAGTGACGCTCCCCACGTGGGTACTGGGAAGTGTTAAACCAACGGGAGACTGGATTCCGAAACGGTAATCAATTACACCTTGGAGTTGACAGTTATTCAATAAGCAAGGCTCAAATGTCCCAAGTATTCACCCAAAAATAGAGTGAAAAATCAGCAACTGCCTGCACGATGTCTGTGTAGAGGGGGAAACCATATGACACTGTAATTACTGTGTCACGGAATGAAGTTTCTTAGCAGTCAAGACATTAGAAAAGGGTCTGGGGAGGTGGGATTCCTCAAACCCCAGTGCTGCTACTGATTCACTGCAGCCGTAAGCACCTGCTCTGCCTCTCTACAGCTTCGGGAGATTAATCTTTTAAGGGGTATGTGAGAAAGACTAGGGAATTCACTAACCTGGTTACTTCTGTAAGGGTTATTATAACTCAGAATAATGACATTTATAAAGCAGCTGAGGAAATTACACCACTAGATAAGTTGTTCCTAGTATCAAGAACTGAGGTTAAGTGCTGTTGTGATTTTTAAGAGAGATGTTGTTCCCTTAACATGAGATCCATTACCAAAAAAGCCTTTTTCAGTCCTAACCTGGGCAGAGGGTCCCATAATATAAATGTTAAGAAATGTTAAATATAAATGGTACTAGCTCCAGTGAAAATTAGATACCAAACAAATTGAAATTAATATTTTTTACTTAGGTCACAACCATTCTAAATCAGATTACTAGTAAAGAAATAACTTGTTTGAGGGTGGTGAGACCCTGGCCCAGGTTGCCCAGAGAAGCTGTGGCTGCCCCATCCCTGGAGGGGTTCAAGGCCAGGTTGGAGGGGGCTTTGAGCAACCTGGTCTGGTGGGAGGTGTCCCTGCCCAGGGCAGGGGGTGGAACTGGATGGGCTTTAAGGTCCTTTCCCACCCAAACCATTCTATGATTCTAAGCAAAATAACAACACCTCAGTTATAAACAAAGCAAAAACTTTGTATATGCGATAGTTTTGGAAGAGCTTGAATAGGTACATTACACACACTAAGCATAAAACCTAAACACAAAGTAACTATTATACCTTTGCCAAATCACCATGAGTATTGTAAAGTCTTCTACTGTTTTAAACCAATGATTAGAGACCATTAATTGAAGGGGAAGACAACAGTGTCGGCACAGGAACAAGCAGTGCTGAATACATGTAGACCAGCCTACCAAAGAGCAGCAATACACAGAGGGAAGAGTCAAAATCCAACTGATTTTAAGAGAGCAATCATTTTATAAGAAATGACAGCGTATGTGGTGATGCATTAGCAGGAATAGTAGGACTTCAATGCGAAGTACTCTTGCTGGTCAGGTAATGAGTCCTACTCCACTCAGCCTCTCTTGTTCAATACCCTTTCTTCTGAGCAGTCTCAGTTCTTCTAGCAAAGGTGGTAAAAGCCAACAAGAAAATAGACTTTAGACAAAGATCTAAAGGCCTCCTAAATCTTGGGCTTGAAAATACCAGTATCTTCTTGAAGAATGACTTGATACACCCCTTGACGTCATCAGATGTTTGCCATGTCTCTGATCCAGTGGACGGCCCCCTCTATTTCTCCATGAGGAACTTTTAGCTACCTGCAGACAGCATCACTCTAACACTGGAAAAGCCTTTTCAGTTTTAACTCTCTTTCCTTTACAACTATTCTACAGTTGTATAATGGTTTTGTCTGAGAACTCTGTGTGACTACCAGCTTCATTAGGCCCTACAACATTTTGACTATAACTTCAGTATTTACCTCAAGGATTTCCTCTGTGTATTGCCTTCCTCAGCTCCTCTAACACTGTGAGTACTTCATTGGACATGATTTACCTCCTCATTGATTCCTACCTTCTAAAATAAACAGGACAATATAAAGTCTTTGAGATTTTTGTAAGGCTAGGCTGCAAAGGCAACAAAACCTCCTCAAACTGAAGAATTCTGTTACAGATGTTTTTCACAGCTAGAATATTGTGGAACAGATTCTTGAATTTTCATCTTCTCCTTTCAGATTTCCCTATTATATATGACATTTACCAGTTTCCCTTGATACTGTACAAAGCATTATAGTCTTAGCTCAAGGTAGAGCTTAACAAGTGACTTGTCATACATCCCATCGTGAGGCACAAGCTGTATTAGACCAGTATCTTTAAAAGACACAGGCTTATTTACACTTATTATTTACACTTATACTCTAGCCTGCACTCTGCGGGGATGTATAAAATTAATTAACAAAGCTCTGTAGTTTATGCACTCTTCTTAAATGAGTTAATGTTTCCAAACACAGGAAACAACATTTTGTGTCTTGAAGGAGACCAAAGGAGACCAAATGTCTTATGAAGGTGGGACTTCGCCATAAAAAAAGTATTTGGATCCAGTCTTCCAGTTTGGAGCATCAGAGAGAAGAGTCTGAATTTTGTTCATTTTCTGCACTTACTCTTCCACACTTTCAATGTTTTATGTCACCTGTAATATTGCACAGAGCTGATGCCCATGGAAAAAGGTCCCATGAAACTGTATTATAGCGAAGAGAAGACAGTTTAAAAGATTAATCCATTTGAGCAGGAAACAAAAGATCCCTCTTCAGCAACAAACGTGAACACCCATTAAGCCAGCCTAGAAACTAGGTGCTGTAACAAAGAGTAGGAGGTAACCGAAGACTATCTCTTCTAGACTGAAAAGGATCCATAAAATAAATTAGCAGTTCACTTTTTAATTAAATGCAGATTTATCCAAACAAACAACAGAACACTTTGGGGAAGTAGAGGCACATACTGCCACAGAACAGCTTCCTACAGTACAGGAGATGGCCATCCATTCTTTACTTTCCCAGTCTGGTTTTCATGAACTGAAGGCAAAGCCCAGAGTCCAATAAATGCAAACATTAATTAGCTGAACTCCTTTTTTCCTTTTGAAACAGGAGGAGGAAATTACTTGCTGCTACAGATGTTCAGACTAGTCATTTTGCAAATGGTGCTATGAAGCTGATCAGAAGGGAATGTGTTGGAGCATAACTGCCCTATTTCAAAGCATTATGCTGTAATAACAATCTGCAGAATGGCTGTGCTTCATTGAGAGGGAGAGAGCGCCACATCCAGCACGCACCTCCACACACCGCATTCCAGAGAGAAGCGCCTCCTTGTCTGCTAGTGCTGGAAGGCAGCCCATTAACCAGCCTGAGCCTTTTAGATCCTAGTTTCAGGGCAGAGAGATAGCACTCGCTTCATTGGCTGCAGCTATTTGCTATTTCCAGTTACGATCCTTGTGATTAAGCCAAGCTCTGAGCCCGCAAATCCTTTTCTGAAATAGAGACCAGCTTTTGTTCAACAACGTATTAGGAAAACACTCTTTGGCACCAGACCAAAGGAATGTTTAAGTGTCAGCTTTTCAAAAGCTATCTTATTAACTCAATAAAGAAATCTCTTTAATTTTGTTTTGTTCAAACAGAAAACATGTTACACTAGGCTGCAGCTTACGGGAGCTGTAGGTAGAGAATACTTCCCTTCCTCGCTGCTGGAATCCATGCCCTTGAGTATTCATTTGTTTGCAACAGCAGAAAGTTGGTCCCGAATCCTTCCTAGACCTTCTAACATAGTGTCCAGGGTTTCTTTGCTCAGTTCCACAGTCAGTGCAGAAACAACAGGACTATTTTCACATAAGGCAACATCTTCCTGAATCTGAAAATAGGAACACAGACTTTAGGTGTATGAAGAATTCATTCATGTGTTTTTCCAGTGCCACTATGAAAGTCAATGTTTAATAGATAAAGAAAAATGCTTTAAATCTGGCATCCAGCTCCATCCTGAAGGACCACAGCACATTTTCTAAGCTGTGTGCCTCACTAGTGAACTGTGCTCCCGTGGAAAGAGTGCAAATAAACATATACTGCCAGGAGTATAGGGAAATTCTGAAGAGACACATACGTGTCAAAAGCGTCTTAGCAGATACCACATAACCCCATCCCACACACAGAAATTAAGACTTTTTTCATCCTCCTCTGAAACCCACCCTTCCAACTTTTATTGGTTGGGGAGGATCCAGAACTCTGTCAAATATAAGCAGGAAGTTTAGCTCTACTTCCCAAATGATAGATGGGGCCAGTGAAGGAATTTATTAGTACTCAAAAGTTATTCCCCAACTAATGCAGTCAATTAAACATGCTGATGAGTGACTTCGAATTAAAGGGCGATGACTTCATAATTTATCTTCTTTCTGTAGAGAACAATGGTGCCCAGGAACAAACACAGTGCCTTCTTGCATCCCCATGCAAAGAAAATTCCCCTTTGCAAGAAAAAGAGGGCTCTCATCAGAGACATCATTCCCAGGCTCTGTGGCATTTCAAAGATCATCTCTGAGACAGTCTGTTAATTGCCCACCACGGAATAGCCAAGCACCAGATGCCTGTCTGAACCGTTCTGCACTGCCACTGGTCAGTCAGCGGCTGGACTTGACTGTTCTGGTCCCGTATTCTTTATGGCCACTGACATTACCTTTAACTGAAGCAAGCAAGTAGGGACTGCCATTCTGCTGATGCTGTCTGAGGACGTCTTGATGTCCACCCTCCAGTCCATGTCAACCAGCCGAGGCAGGGAGACTGAGGGATTAAAAAAAACATGGGTCTGTTAGGCCTGGCTGCACATGATGACACCAGACCCTGGAACCTGTGACTACCACCATGCACGTGCTTCTCTGCTTCTGGCCCTGGGAAGCGTGCAACTTCAGTGGTTTCACATCATGTTCACTCTGCAGTGAGCCAGTTTCTGGAGGCTTCCTCATGACACTGGAAGGACAAAGAGGGTTCTCCCATTGTCACAGGCAAGAACGGTACAGTGCAAGACAAACATAAATTCACAAAGCCGCTGGGAGAAAGGGAGCAGTAAGATGTCTTCTCCACTTCTTCATCCCCTGCCTTGTTGGGGGCAACTCATCATAGAATTGTCTAGGTTGAAAGAGACTTTTAAGATCATCTAGTCCAACCATCAACCTAACTCTGATAAAAAAACCCATCGCTAAACCATGTCTCTAAGCACTATGTCAACCCTTCTTTTAAAGCCCACCAGGGATGGTGCCTCAACCACTTCCCTGGGCAGCCCATTCCAAGGCTTAATAACCCTTGCAGTGTAAATACTTTTCCCAATATCCCATCTGAACCTCCCCTGGTGCAACTTGAGGCCATTTCCTCTTGTCCCATCGCCTGTTCCTTGGGAGAAGAGACCGACCCCCCCTGGCTACACCCTCCTTTCAGGGAGTTCTAGAGAGCAAGAAGGTCCCCCCTCAGCCTCCTTTTCTCCGGCTGAACACCCCCAGCTCCCTCAGCCTCTCCTCATGGGACTTGTTCTCCAGACCCCTCACCAGCTCTGTTGCCCTTCTCTGGACCCGCTCCAGCAGAGTTGCTTTGGCATAAAAGCTGAGATTAAGGTTTTCCCAACAAAACCCTGGCACCAACAGGCTGGCTGCAAGTGCTCTTTGTCAGTTCCTGGGAGCATAATGTTTTTAAACAGTGTCTTTCCGCTGCAAGCAATAAATACAAGGAACATTTGAAGAATATATTCAAGTGAAACTGAGGGAGGTACTTAGAGGGGTGGCATGCAGATATCCTTCCCCCTTGAAAAAAACAAAGTTTCCTACTTTCATTAAAAAAAACCACATTTTTAACCCAGAAAAAGAAACAGCATTGACATTTTCACCTTAGTTTTACAAGTGTTTTCTCACACAAACTGCAAACCAGAGGAAAGCATAATTACTTATCCAACCAGACAACAACAGCAAGATTTAGAAGATGAGGCTTCAACCCTTGACTGACCAGTGGTAAAGTGCAGTTTACCACCAAAATCCAGAAATTTGGAACACGTCTGTAAGGTAAATTCCTTGTTTAATATATATGTAAAGAAAACAAGTTGTAAGGTGCAGTTTCACAGGTCATACTTAAAAGTCATTCCCACTTTGCTACTACAAAGCATTTATAAGACTGGGAACACCTCTTGCACCTTTTTCAACTCCACTTTCAGTAAAGAGCTGAGCTGTACTTCCTATGTTTGAAAGCGCAGCATCCAGTTTCCTGGGAAAAACTGTAAATTCTCACTAGAAGAAAGTCCATGCTAAGGACATGGAAACAAAGACAAGCCCTTTCAGTTCGAAAAGGACATTTTTAGCTAAGGGGCTGAACTGCTGTAACTATGCCAGTATAAATGGCTACAGGGTGCCTGAAGGAACATTTTTCCCATTTATGTCAGCTAGGGATTTTCAAAGAAGCCCGAATGAAAGGTAGGACCAACCCCATAAAACATCTCTAGGGAGGTGATCGTTTATTCTCAAACTCAATTTAAAATCTAAGCTGTGGTGCATGGTACGTTTGAGTGTCTTTGCGAAGCCTTATCAAACCTGGTTGTCAGCAATTATTTGACATATATTTAAAGGTACCAGAGGGGGATGAAGAGGCAAAGACTAAAGCTCTGTTGAGTGCTAAGGGAAGAGCTGCCTCAATAGGCAAGTGCAGCCTGTCTAGATTCCTTCTATCGTAAGATGCCTAGTTTCCTCCCCAAGGGCCAATCACTAGCCTTCTTACTGACTCCAGATGCTCAAGTTGCTTCCTAACACTGCTTACAGAAATATGTCTTTCTGTCTGGGGAAAGGCTCTCCCTTCTCCTCCCGCTCCCCTGCACAGAGCTCCAGGAGGCATTGCAGAACTGGCTGCCTTGGCTCTTGCTTTTGGAACAAATTCCAGTTCACAGTCTGCCAGGGCCAGCACTTGGCAGCACTTGCAGCAACATAAAATGCATCTGTTTAGCCTTGTATGTTAATTTGCAAAGATGGATTGCTGGTGGCTTGGGAGGGGCAGGAAACATTTATGTTAACACAGATCAATCAGTTGGAATGTCTGCTCTTTATATCACTGCCTTGGTCCCTATGTGACATATGTCAGATATTTCATGAATACAATACTAAAACAATCCACCCTTTCCTAGAAGACAATCTCATTCCAACAGGGTTAAATTTCACGAATACAAAGACATGAGTGTCAGAGCAAAGCTCCTGCGAGCTCCAAGAGCCGCTCACCCAGCCTTGCTCTGGGCTGTGAAGACCCAGCTAGTGTGACATCCTTTCTCTCATTTCCTCTAAGGCACGGTAAGCGTTAAGGGCAGGGGAAAACATTATGTGTCTTGGTAACACTAGAAACTGTTTAGTGTAAGCAACTGCTGTATTAACATTACACAATAGTTTCTTCCCTCTCCCTATTTATACTCCATTAAAACTTTGAGGAACAGTGTATTTCCAGGTCCTGCCATACTGTTTAGCTGTTGGACATTATCTCCTCTGCAGGCAAAGCAAAGGGTAAAGAGAATCCCAGCACACCTCAAACTACTCTGTTATCAGCTCCCATTTGTAATCCTCTAAGTGCTACAGTTGTAAAGAAAACCTCTTGGGGGTAAAACAAAGTGGTGTAGCTGCATGGAACACCTACCTGGGATGTGACTCATTGCCCACGGTGCTATTGTTAGTTTGCATTCCGTAATTACATCACTGCTTAGAAACAAGCAGACTTAGGAATACATGCAGTGTACCCCCAGAAAGAGGGGGGCACAGAAGAGAAAGAATGCACAGAATTGCATAGATGTGCAAAGATAAGGTACTCCCCAACACACACATACCCTTTACAGTGCAAAGCTATGGAATACGTACATCACTTAATGACCCGAGTAGGGAGATAACAGTGCTTCACTTCCAAAAGTGCTGCAAACACTTGCTGTGCAGTGCAGTGCACTCTGCAAGGTGGTAACAGACTGAGAATTAAATGGAATTGCTTGAGGACTGGAAACAATTTAGCCCAGCAGCACACATCTGAATACAAGCTCATGGCATAAGCTCTGTGATACCACAATCACACAGCTTCAGCTAAGGCAAACGGGGGCGTCCCTGTGCTACCTTATCAAAACATGTTGTGATGCACTAAGGTAAACTCTAAGCTCCAATGACCTCAGGAAGCATTAATTGCATCAAGATATGAAATACTACTTACTCTGACTTGCTTGTGCTTCATTCCTCCAGGCAGAGCTGTGAAAAAGTAGGTAAGAGGGAAAAAAAGTATCAGCAGTGCTTTGGGGGGAAAAAAAAAAAAAAAAAAAAAAAAAAGCCTTCAGAGTGGCTTATGCCTGACAGAAGGGTCACCAGGGCTGCAGCAGTAAGCAGGGAAGAGAGACTGCTGCTGCCACCGAGTGCCCAGGAAAGGCTGTCACTGGTGGGCAATGGCAGGCAAGCTGGTGACCAAACTACCGGTTCTTCCGTAAGCGTGGCTCGCTCACAGCATGCACCCTTCTCCCCAGTTTCCTCAAACCAATGGGCTACCAAGCAGTGAGAAGTACAAGCGTGCAGAACTGCTGTCCTCTGCCACCACCTCACGTTCACTGTACTGCACACGCTGCCTCCGCACCTCAGCCGAGCTGGTAAGCAGAGGGGCATTCGACGCTACCCCATCGGATTTTGCAGTGCTGAAATCTAGCCCTCTAACTTTTATCGTCAACCATAGCATTTTTCCACCATAGAGGTGAGTTGTTAGGATAAAAGGGGCTTTGCACTATGTGAATGAGGCCCACACCCACTCCAAAAGTCTTGGGGAAATGCTCTATGCTATATTTTACTTGCCATTCCACTCACATGACGTATTTCATTCAACTCTGCTCATCCCAACCTGTGTGATTATGCCCAAGACATGCACTAAGTTCACAGAAACGTGACTCTGCACGCTGCCAACTATCCACATATCAAACCAGATACACAGGCTTTAACTTTCCAGCTGCAAGCAAATGGCAAGTGGGTAACACTCACACATTCTCCAAGATTATCTTAGTCAAAAGGTTTTTCAGATTTTGGTGGAAGTTTTCTGGAAAGAGAGAGATGATATCTTCTGCCCTGGTCAAGCCATGGTACACAACGTGCCTGGTGAGATTGTGCAAAGCAGATACCAGCTGTAGGAAAGGAAAAGGAGAAAGGGCTCTGCTGGCTTGAAAAGCATTTCAAACAGCACAGGACAGCCCTTCAGTAGCCAGGGGAGACACAGCTTCTGCAGTGCGACCAATGCCAGGAGGGCCTTGGTTATCCAGGTACTGCCTGACGGCCTTAACAGGCAGGGTGCATGAGGTCCGCTCCGACCTCTAGCACACACACCTCAGGCACTTCCCTGTAAGGCCCCTCCGGGCTGTGCCTCCGGGGGAGGAGGGCTTTTACCGAGCAGTTTGGTTCTAGCAGCGGCCGCGGTCCTTCGGAGCCCCATGGCGCCGCGCATCTTCCCCAGGGCCCGGGCCAAGCCCTGCGCCGGCGCCCGCCCCGCTGCTGGCCGCCGCTCCCCTCCCTGCCGCACGGCGAGGCCCAGGCAGCAGGTCCCACCCGCCCGCTCCCCGCTGGCGGCTCTCCCGCCCGGCCCTACCTGCTCCGCTTCCTCGGGGCCGGCGGCGAGGCCGGGGCAGGCGCGCTGGGCCAGCGGGCCGAGGCCGGCGGGCGGGCTGGAGAAACACTCCTGGCACAGCTGCCGCACGGCGTCCCTCGACGGCGCCTGGCGGGGAGCAAAGCGGGGGGGCGCTCAGCCGCGGCCCGGGAGAGGCAGCGCCCCCCGCCGCCGGGCCGGGCGCCCCGTCCCCCAGCAGCCGGGCGCCCCGCTCACCTTCAGCAGGCTCTGCAGGGCGGCGAACTCAACCTCCCGCACCGCCGCCATCTTGGCGCTGTCAGCTGAGGCGGGCGCCGGACTCTCTCTGCCGCGCCGACGCCATCTTGGCGCCGTCAGCCGAGGCGGGCGGGGTCGGGGTCGGGGCTGTAGTCCCGCCCCCAGGGGGAACCTGGCGTTCCTGCGGTCTCAGCTCAGGGCCCCGCCCGCGGAGGAGGCTGCGCGGTGCCGGCGGCGCTCGGGGCCCCAGGCCCGCCGTGCGGCCGGACGCCGGTGTCGCTCCGAAATATACGGCCTCGACCTCTCCGATCCGCTCCTTTCTTTTTTTGCTGTCAGTGCAAATCTACGTCGGATGCAGAATTTAGCTGTAAATGCGCTATTTTTCAGCCAGGTGGAACTGAAGGCAAAAATTTTATCATTGTGCTGCTGCAACGGTATGGACTTAGCAAACTGTGCATCTTTCCCTTTGTAAGGGATTTACAATAAGGCCTCTTTCTGAGGGAAGTAGCCTTCTCTTTGCCCTGTGCTATCCCCAGCACATCTGGTTCCAGGGATTTTGGGGAGGGTCTGTTTACAAAGGCCTGCAGCGACAGGACGAGGGGCAATGGTTTTAAGTTAGAGAAGGGGAGATTTAGATTGGATATTAGGAAAAAATTCTTTACGATGAGGGTGGTGGAACACTGGAACAGGTTGCCCAGGGAGGTGGTTGAGGCCCCTTCCCTTGAGATATTCAAGGTGAAGCTCGACGAGGCCCTGGGCAACCTGGTCTAGTTGGGGGTGTCCCTGCTGACTGCGGGGAGGTCGGACTAGATGACCTTTGGAGGTCCCTTCCGGCCTGGACCAATCTATGAATCTATGAATCTGTGGTCTCTGGTGACAGCACCCCGTCCCGTGTCCCCCCCCATTCGGCGAGCAGAGCAATGCCCGGCGAGAGGTGCCGGCGCCTGAGTGCTCTTTGTGTGGGGCTGCGGGAGCTCGGCAGGGAAAAGGGCTTCCTCTTGCAGAGGAACTGAGTTCCCTCTCTCATGCTGGGAAGCCTTAAAGGGCAGCAGAATCCAAAGGGGAGGATTTTATTTTCCGTCATTTTTCATGAGCAACAGGAAGCGAGGTGCTGGGGGAACTATTTCGGGGTATGAGTTTACCATCTGTGGCCTCTTGAAATTAAATGAGCGTGATTGATCAGTTCAGAGAGCTGCCATGTCTTTGTGCTGCTTTCCCTAGCCTTGTGTCGCCAACAAAGCTGGCCCGGTGCAGGCAGGACGCTGGGTGAGGCTGAGGGTCTGCCTGTGGGGTCGTCTTTGTGGTGGGGTCTTCCTGGGAGAGCTGCTGTGCTGCTGCTGCTGAGCTTGGACGGCAGGACGGGGTGGGCAGTATCCTGTGCATGGCAGCTGCTGACCCAGGCGACCGTAGTATACATCTCTGATCAGAAAAGGAAAACGAGCTACACAGACAATGTTTTCTATTCCTTCCTGAGAGGAAGGATCTGAAAGTATTTGGCCATGGTCTTTCTTCTACCAATGCCACAGCGATTATTTTCCACCTACACAAATGCAGCAGTGTCTGTAAACTACATACTGGAATAGACCAGAAGGTGAAGGGAAAGATATTTTTTAATTTTGATTTTAATTTAATTTTAATTTTAAATTTAATTTTTGTCTGCCATATGAAAGGTTGGCAGAGTTACTGGGCTAAACAATAGCATACCAACAGAAAAAAACTGGCTGGTGGTTAGAGGTCAGGGTTAAAGTGCTAGGAGGAAACTGGAATCGTGTTCTCTTGACCTTGCTTCAGTCTTCAGACGAATCAAGGTAGGTCACTTCTGTCACCTGGGTAACAGGTAGGTAATGTAACTCTGTAAATCCTACATTAATAAATGTGGGCATTTATTAACATCAGCAGTAAACTAAGAGGTTGGGAAGGGACAGACAGGATGAAGGCAGCATGAAAAAACCACACTGTGTTACAATCTGAGCAAGTAAGCCTAAAGGAAACGGGGATTGTTCACGGGGCTTCACTTAAGGATTGTAATTGCAGCATTGACCTCTTATAACCAGTCTGCTTGTCTTGTTCCCTAACCGATAAAACTAACATTTTCTACAGTCAGAGGTAAGCAGAATTTTTTTAAGCAGTAGAACTTCTGAAATGCCATGTCCAGCTGGGGAAAAGGGGCACTGTTTTTTTCAGGGCTTTTCTAAAGCAACGACTTTACAAGACGTAACGTGAAATCAAATTGATCCATGCCAGGGTTAAGGACCTAAATGTAGAGTCACTTTGTCAGAGGAGTAGGTGGTGAGAGGAGGAGGGCGGGGGGTGGTGAGGAGGGGACGGGGCAGCAGGTCACTGTCACTGCTCGCTGTCACAGGAGAGTGTGGCCAGAGCGAATATTTACTGGAGCCACATACCCAGGAACAAGGTGCTGCCTGCCAGTAAGCACAGCTGGAGTCGTACTGGATTCGCTCCCCAGCCCACCTCCTATTGTTGCCATTTCCTCACTCTAGGAGACTTCTAATTATGAGGAAATAATGACAGTTTTGATTTAATACCAAAATTGAAATGCTATTTGTAGCTCATGGTCAGAAGCCAACAGAAGTGCTTAGTAAAATGCTTTATCTGAGGGTGAGTAGATCTTTCTCACTTTCTCTCTCTCTTTTTTCCTTCCTTTGGCACTGTCTGTAGCTGTCTTCAAGGTTCATACCTCCAAAATCAGATTATAAGGGGTGAAGGGTGAGACCGCATTGTGTAAGGAAGGCTGGCCCTGTGGTCAGTGCTTATCAGAAGGTTTTGAGAAACACCGGTTGAATTATCTGCTATGCCAGAGGCAGTTCTCTCTTGCGTTTGAAAAAAACCCCCACCAAACCACATAGAGGAATTGGATGCATTGGATGATGACCTTCTTAGGCCTTCTTGCTGCCCTTTTTTTTCTGCGATTTCCTGTCTGTAGCACCCAGTGGGACTCAGCTGTGGGCTCTGAGCCTGCAGATGCATCCGTACGGCCCTGTGTGCGGGAGTCGGCTTGGATCTCGAGAACTGAACTGTTAATTAGACCAGTCATTGATTCTCAAAATGGAGCTCTGCTGCCGAGTTGGGCAGACGTGCCTGCGCACGGGGCTGGATGATGCAGTGATAGCACTGACCCGTTTGGCTCTCTCTCTTGGTTGAGCCAGCCTGGGGGATCTGAAAACCGTCCTTCCTGAAGTAGCGCAGATATGTCTATAAAGAACACGTGGGCAATAGCACTGCAGGGGGCTGGGTGAGCGAACAGCCTGCAGACTGTGAGACTCTTACATACTGTTGATAACTTTCTAAATTCAGCACCTCCTGGATGTGGGGACGCGAGTGTATGGGTATCTATACTTACCTGCTGTCTGCTGTTCTTGTCTGTCACCTCTATTCCCAGCCGTGTAAAAAAGCCTCCAGAATTGGCATTTCGTGTGGGCAGAAGGATCAGGGACCTGGGCTGGGAATCACTTGAATGAGAAGGGATGACTTCTGAGGGCTAGGTGGGAGGTTTCTGCTGGGAGGTTTCTGGTGGGAGCTGGGGACCTCTCAGGGCTTGCAGCAGGAGAATAGTTCTTCATTTGCCTTTTCACTTAAAATAGCAAGTTATCCTCGTTTTCTGTATCCACTGGCACTTAGCAGGGAGTAGGCAGGGGGAATTCCCGGTATCAGGTATATGTGCAGCGCTCTCTGCTGGGTTCTGCGGGATTTACACCTTTCCCTCTGGAAAATAGCAGCAGGGAAGTTGCCTGGGCGCCCTTTGCCTTTTTTAATGGAGAGGGACTGCAAAACAACAACAAAAAAACAGGATAGGGAGGTAAGGGGAAGAACTGTGTGTGTTTCATATACAAGGCATTGAAAGAATTGTGTGCATTTCACTCACGAAGTATTTATCTTCAACAGAAATCAGCTATCGTGGTGGAATAAATTCTGAGATACTGCAAGGCAAAGTTCAAGAGATGGGAAGCTGAGTGAAAGAATTCCACTAGGTCAGTGTAAAATATACTCTGTGTTTTATACATAGCTATATAGCTCCAGTGACAGATAAACACTTTGCAAAAATGTCAGATTGGTTGTAGTCCATCAGCTAAAGTGAGAGCCCAAAATAAATGTATCTGAGAGGGACTGCGTTGTGAGGAAAAGCCAGTCTTGCTGTTCCTATTATATTCAAGTGAAAAATAAGCATAAAAGGTGAGCAAATAATTTGACAAAACCCATTCTGGTCAGTCTTTTTTTTTTTTTTTTAACCCTTGAGAAGTAAAAAAGGAAAGGAATAAACTTCACTTCCCTACAATTCTTTGCTGGAGAACTGTAACCTTTTCCCCTCCAGGGAAAGAAGCACACAATTCTAGTTCACTTTGGCTGTTAAAGGCTTCCTGGGAGAGAAATCTTTGCGATATTGAAGATTTGAAGGGAAGAACTATTGGGTTTTTCCCTGCAGTGTATCCTGTGTTCACGGGAGTATCTGTTGCCGAACAAGGGTCTCCTCCTTACGGGCTTTCTGCTGCAGGGCAGAGCTGTGCTCTGTAACCGCATTCTCCCAGGGGGTGCACCTTCTCCACTGCAAGGAAAAGTGAAGCTGTCACCTTGCCCTGAAGAAAAAAACTCCAACTGGGTGATTCTGGTTTAGAGATCGAGCAAGGTAAGTGTGAGAAACATTTTTTCCTCAGTTATTTTTGCATTATTTGTTTTTGGGGCTTTTTTGTTGTTTTTTTTTTTTTTTTAATGGTGTTTCTTTAGCAACAAAGAGCAAATAATAGGAAAGAAATCTTCACAGAGCACACAGGCAAGATTGGGTTTGGAGTACCTGGAGTCATGGTTGGAGTACCTGGTCTCCAACCAGGACTTTCCTGAAACGTCTCCAACTTTCTAAAGTCCCATTTATACTGTCTTACATATTGATGGATACGACAGTCTTTTCACGCCAGGGCTATGACACAAGTTTCTTCTTGTAGCTGTTACTAGGAATCATGCCGAGATGATTACCTGGAGGGCAGATTTCCCCCTAGATGTCTGGTTGCATCGGCACTAGTCAACTCAACAGTGGCAGAGAACATTGCTGAGGCCTTTACTGTGAAATTGCTTGTGCTGTTGTTGGCATGTTTTCCACTCATCCTGATCGTCGTTCTCCCAAGCAGCTCCACAGTCAGGGGTCAGCATGGGCTTGGAAGCAACCCCAAGGAGCAGGCAGCCACCCTGTCCGAGAGGCCAAGAGCCGAGCAGCTCTCACAAACCATCCTATGCCCATTGCTCTCTGGGCCAGAAACACTTGAGAGCACGTTTAATTTACTAGCACAAATCTAACTTTCACTTTCTTGTCCTCACTCCTTTTGCTCCAGTTAAAATGAGCTTTCCAGCAGACATGGTCATAGAATTATAGAATGGATCGAGTTGGAAAGGTCCTTAAAGCCCATCCAGTTCCAACCCCCTGCCCTGGGCAGGGATACCTCCCACCAGACCAAGTTGCTCAAAGCCCCCTCCAACCTGGCCTTGAACCCCTCCAGGCATGGGGCAGCCACAGCTTCTCTGGGCAACCTGGGCCAGGGTCTCACCACCCTCACAGCAAAGAATGTCTTCTTGAAATCTCATCTCAATCTCCCCTCTTTCAGTTTAAAACCATTCCCCCTCGCCTTATGGCTCCACTCCCTGATCAAGAGTCCCTCCCCAGCTTTCCTGAAGCCCTTTTAGAGATTGGAAGGGGCTCTAAGGTCTCCCTGGAGCCTTCTCTTCTCCAGGCTGAACACCCCCAACTCTCTAAGCCTGTCTTCATAGGAGAGAAGCTCCAGTCCCCTGATCATCTCTGTGGCCTCCTCTGGACCCGTTCCAACAGGTCCATGTCCTTCCTGTGCTGAGGACTCCAGAGCTGGACACAGTGCTCCAGGTTGAGTCTCCCCAGAGCGGAGCAGAGGGGCAGAATCCCCCCCCTCGCCCTGCTGGCCACACTGCTGGGGATGCAGCCCGGGGTGCGGGGGGGCTTTCTGGGCTGCCGGTGCACGTTGACAGCTCATGTCGAGCTTCTCAACCACCAACACCTCCAAGCCCTTCTCCTGGTCTCTCTGTTCCATCTAATCCACTCCATGAACAACAGTCACCAGTGGTTACCACAGTCCTCCTCAGCTTTTGTGCCTAAAGGCAGAGAGACACTCCAGATCATGAACAGGTAGAAAAGCTTAAAATCCAGGATTTTAATCCACAGGCTACAAAACATGGGTTCTTTTAGGTGTGTGGGCAGAGCTCCATCGGGGCAGTGCAGAGAGGATTTTCCTGCCCTCCTGCCTGTGTTCCCCAGCTGGTGGCAGACTCTCAGCCGTGCTGGAGGTGCTGCCAGCAGAGCTAGGATATTTTTTCTTCTTATTTCTAGCTAGCTCGCTGCATGGACAAAACTTTGTAGACAATTATGACACTTCCCATATCTAGTAAGAGAGCAGCCTTCAATTTTAAATATGATTAAAAAGTGGCCTGGAGCATAAGACGATAGCAAGTGTCTTGGAACCTTGACTCAAAAAGCGGAAACCAAGCATGTCCGGGTTGGCCTTGAGGTGGTGGCCAATGTGGAAAGTAAGCAGCAAACAAGATGGATTCACTTTCCATTCAAAGTGTGGGAGAAAAATGTTTTCAAAATGGATGGAGTGACAACCCAACGATGAATAAAACACAGGTTGCTCAAACTGCCAGTTGATCCTTTATTAAGATGCAGAAAGCCTCTGACTTCAATCGGAAAGGTAGATGACAGAACCACAGAATGCTATGGGGTTGGAAGGGACCTCTGGAGATCATCTAGTCCAACCCCCCTGCCAAAGCAGGTCCACCCAGAGCAGGTTGCACAGGAACGTGTCCAGGCAGGTTTTGAATGTCTCCAGAGAAGGAGACTCCACCACCTCCCTGGGCAGCCTCTTCCAGGGCTCTGCCACCCTCACAGGAAAGAAGTTCCTCCTCATGTTTAGGTGGAACTTCTTATATTCAAGTTTGTGCCCATTTCCTCTTGTCCTGTCCCTGGGCACCACTGAAAAAATGCTGGCCCCGTCCTCTTGACACCCACCCTTTAAGTATTTATAAGCATTGATCAGATCCCCCCTCAGCCTTCTCTTCTCCAGACTGAAAAGACCCATGTCCCTCAGCCTTTCTTCGTAAGGGAGATGGTCCAGGCCCCTCATCATCTTTGTAGCCCTCTGCTGTACCCTCTCCAGCAGTTCCCTGTCCTTCTGGAACTGGGGAGCCCAGAACTGGTCCCAGTGATCCAGATGGGGCCTCATCAGATTCCCAAGGACTTATTAGTCATAAAAATAGCGATGAACTTAGGGAAACCACAATAGCCTCCTCAACCAGGAAGATTGAACTGGCTTGAAATGTGAAACATCACCAGGGTAAAGATGTTGGCTGTAAAAGCAGACACCATGCCCTCTCACCAGCTCAGCTCTACTGGCACAGCACTTGCAGCAGCGCCAGCTGCATCAAAAGACAAGTGTTTTGTTTGTTAAGATGCTCGGGAACCTGAGTGATTAATGGAAGCTGAAAAACGAGATGCTGTGAGAAAGCGTTTGTGCTAACGTAGCTGCTCCAACACAACCTCAAATGCATAGAGAGACCTTTAGACCATAAAGATTTTTTTCCGAACAGTTGCTGTTTCAGATGCTTCTGATGTCTGCTTTGGCCCTTTCTTGCTTATTAAGTACAAGTGCCAGAGGTGAGGTAGCTGTGATCACAGACCAGCAGGTCTCTACGTCGACACAAGGGTCCACCCCTGCTGAGAGCACTGCAAGCCAGGAGTCATGTGGACCTGTATCTCAAGCATCCCATGCGCAAATGTCCTAAGAAGGGCTTGTGGAGACCAAACGTTGCCCATATTTTCCAGTTATAATAATGGGACTGAAGGAAAAAGCACTATGTTGTTGTACTGATTGTTTTTAAGATTGCTAGTGAAGGCGATACAAGCAAAATACCCCAAGTATTAAACAATACATTGGTTCTCATTGTTTGTGTTATGGGTGCAGCCAAGGTGTTCACAGTTCATACATGGGGTGGAAAAACACAGTAGTCCATACGGAATCAGGGAATTGTCAGAGCTGGAAGGGACCTCTAGAGATCCTCTAGTCCAACTCCCCTGCCAAAGCAGGGTTGCCCAGAGAACATCACTCAGGAGCATCCAGGCGGGTCTTGAAGATCTCCAGAGAAGGGGACTCCACATCCTCCCTGGGCAGCCTGTTCCAGGGCTCTGGCACCCTCACCGGAAAGAAGTTTTTCCTCATATTTGAATGGAACTTCCCATGTTCCAGCTTGTGCCCGTTGCCCCTCGTCCTGTCCCTGGGAACCACTGAAAAGAGTCCGGCTCCATCCTCCTTCAACCCACCCTTTAGATAACTGTAAACATAGATAAGGTCTCCCCTCAGCCTTCTCTTCTCCAGGCTAAAGAGCCCCAGCTCTCTCAGCCTTTCCTCATCAGGGAGATGCCCCAATCCCTCCATCGTCTTTGTTGCCCTACGCTGGACTCTCTCCAGTAGTTCCCTGTCTCTGTTGAACTGGGGAGCTGAGAACTGGACACAATATTCCAGTTGTGGCCTCACCAGCACAGAGCAGAGGGGGAGAATGACCTCCCTCCACCTGCTGGTCACGCTCTTCCCTAAGCAGCCCAGGATTCCATGTGTCCTAAACTGCATGTCGCCTGTGTACTTTGAGACTTGCTTATAAAAGATTACTTTATTTTACTTTATTTACTTTATTTACTTTTTTTAAAGTAGCTGTTTTAAATATATACATACAGGAAGGAAACTACTTCTTTAGGAATGAGATATGCATTGTTACCAATATAGCTTGCACACAGAGATTTCTGCTAAGAATATTTATGGTATAACAAAGTACCAATTCTTCACTTCTAAGTAGCTGTTCACCTACCTGTTACTAGAGATGGAATCCTACTACCGTGGGGGTATTTATTGTCTCCTTTTCCTGTTGATGTCTCTAAAATGGAGGGATACCTTTCACAATGGAAAGCATTAATATTGTGGACGTGGAAACAGACTGGAAAATCATAGCCATGGGGCCAAGAAACAATACGTAAATTAAAGCTGATGCTATAATGTAGATAGAGAAGGAACTCATTTCTAGAGATGTTGGAAAATACCCATGACATTCCTATGTATTTTCATTGCACTGTGATTAAATGCACCGTAGCATTAAAGACTGGAAATAAAACTGGCCTCCACTATGTGAGAACTGTAATTGCTCAGTAATTTTACAATGTGTTGTCTTTATTTGAAATAGCTGCTAGGAAGAATTCTAAAAGCCTGAAGTGCAATAATAATAATATTAATGATATATTAACATTATTATTTATATTATATTGTAATATTAATATTATATTAATAATAATGTAAATCATAATAATTTTAAAATTAACTGTAAAATTTCTCTGCATCATGAGTCAAAATACTTACTATCAAAGCAGATATTTTTTCCTTTTTCCAAAAAAGAAATAATAATTTGTCCTTTTCTTGCCTTAAAAAAAAATAACAAAATTAAATAGGGAGCTTTTCTTGTACCTTTTTCCTTTACTTCCATGTGTTATGTCACAAGGTGAGAAGCTGGTGCAATGTCAACAGCATCCTGGTGCTCATAAGAAAAAGCAGATTCCTAATAATAAAGGTACGTATCCTTTTCCAAATTAGAATCATAGAATTTCTAGGTTGGAAGGGACCTTTAAGATCATCTAGTCCAACCATCAACCTAACTCTGATAAAAAAACCCATCACTAAACCATGTCTCTAAGCACTATGTCAACCCTTCTTTTAAATACCTCCAGGGATGGTGCCTCAACCTCTTCCCTGGGCAGCCCATTCCAAGGCTTAATAACCCTTTCCGTGTAAACATTTTTCCCAATATCCAATCTGAACCTCCTCTGGTGCAACTTGAGGCCATTTCCTCTTGTCCCATCGCCTGTTCCTTGGGAGAAGAGACCGACCCCCCCTGGCTACACCCTCCTTTCAGGGAGTTGTAGAGAGCGAGAAGGTCTCCCCTCAGCCTCCTTTTCTCCAGGCTGAACACCCCCAGCTCCCTCAGCCTCTCCTCATGGGACTTGTTCTCCAGACCCCTCACCATCTCCGTTGCCCTTCTCTGGACCTGCTCCAGCCCCTCAATGTCTTTTTTGTGGTGAGGGGCCCAAAACCGGACACAGCCCACGAGGTGGGGCCTCACCAGTGCCCAGTACAGGGGGACAATCACTTCCTTAGTCCTGCTGGCCACGCTGTTCCTGATACAGGCCAGGATGCTGTTGGCCTTCTTGGCCACCTGGGCACACTGCTGGCTCATGTTCAGCCCACAGTCGACCAACACCCCCAGGTCCTTTTCTGCCAGGCAGCTCCTGCCACTCTTTCCCAAGCTTGTATCACTGCATGGGGTTGGTGTGAGCCCAAGAAGATGCAGGATGTAGCTCCCTGATGAGTGCAGCGGAGATATGTCATCAGCTATATGTTGACCCAACTGGATGTAGACTATTCAGTGACCGAGCGAACAGCTCTGTGCCCCTGCCAAGCCTCCTATCTGCTTGCCACCCCTGACCAACTCCACGGGAGAGTCAGCAGGAGAAGCTCCTGCTTGTGCAGCAGCCACCGCGGTGCAGACTGATGCACTGGCTTCAAAACATCTTTGTCTTCAGCCAGTTTGGCAGGAGAGGTGGCACTGGGGTGTCAGAGCATCAGGCGTCCCTTCCCTTCTGGCAGCCCTGCTGCAGAGACGACGCTATCCTGTAGAGGGAGGGAGAATCGGGGTTATAATTTCTCTGGACACTACAGCAAGATCTGTCACAGGTTGTCTGTCAAGATTTCTCATAGGTAAAAAATGGGCAAGACTACTTAAATCTGCTTTGGTGAACAAGTTTGAGATTTACAGACAAAAGCATTAGGCGAACACTAACTATGCTTTTTTGAAATAAATCACCAAGCCATTAAAATATTGGAAAGCTATACAAATGAGACTACTTGACAGCAACCTTTGGATATGCATTGATTTAGACATCTTTGCAGACATGAAAACAAGGCTCTTGCGATTGGCATTTGGACACAAATTTTTTTTTTTACTGCAATTCAGACAAATTGATTGGTCTGCGTGACTGGGGAAAGTTTCTGGCCCTGACAGGTAATCCTTGCCTTAGGGACTTGTCTGCATTAGACTCTTCTCATCTTAAAATTTCTTATGTTTACTTCTGTTGGTGAAACCCATTACCTTTGTGAGGGTAGGGCAGAAGCGTTTAGTGTAGACCCCGGGCAGGATGAGCAGTGTTCGCCTGACTGCACGGCTGCAGGCAGCATTTGGACAAGAGGAAATGGCCTCAAGTTGCACCAGGGGAGGTTCAGATTGGATATTAGAAAAAATTTTTACATGGAAAGAGTTATTAAGCCTTGGAGTGGGCTGCCCAGGGAAGGGGTTGAGGCACCATCCCTGGAGGGATTTAAAAGAAGGGTTGACATAGTGCTTAGAGACATGGTTTAGTGATGTGGGTTTTTTGTTTTTGTCAGAGCTAGGTTGATGGTTGGACTAGATGATCTTAAAGATCCCTTCCAACCTGGACAATTCTATGATTCTGTGATTCTATGATTTGTCTTCATCTCTGCTCACTGAACAGCTGTCATCCTGACAGGTCTTTATTTTATTATGATTTTTTAAGAAATGGAGCAAAACCACGTGTTTAATACTGGGGTTTGTACTCTTCAGTGTCAGTTCTCAGTCGTCCCTCTGATTACAGTCTTCCTTCCTCCCTGGTCTCTTGGCTGAAGCAGCGAGTGCCTCTGCGGTCTGAACTGCTGATACTTGAGACCCTTCCAATGGGACCACGACTGAGAGGGTGAGACCTCTGCTGACAGATGTCATCGTTAAGGCTGGGTGCTAACAGACACTCTCCATATGCTGTGTGAGTCTGGGGACACTTGTCGGTATTAAAACTGGAAGGTGAGCAGCCTAACACTGTTGTGAAGAGGGCTCTGCACATTAACAGTTCATCTAAGGTAATTTTCTCCCCCCCCGGTGCAGGACAGTCCCTATAAACTTTGATAGACAGGTCAGACTGTGCCAGTTCATGAGATTATGAGTGCGTTCAAACTGCAAAGTGTCGTTGGGACAAAAAGAAGCTGAGTATTTTCCATCAGAAAGCATTTGGCCTAAGTGAAATACCAAGCTTTTACAACTTTCTTCCATCCAAGGTCTCATCCAGACGTAACAACCATTTGTGGATGCTCACAAAACTTCTGGGAAAAAATTCTGTGTAACATGTCTCAAATCAGTGGAACCACATCTGCTTTTTTAAAGCCAATTAAAGCATGCTTTGAAACATTTTCCTTGAGTTATTTGCAACCCTGACACCACAGCAGAGCTAGTTCTGGCAAGACAGAAGGACCAAGCCACCGGGGACAAAAGAAAGACTCTCCTATAATCCAATATAATCTCTCCAAATCTCTCCTGTAAAGGCAAAAAAGTAAACAAGCTGCAGAGCTGGCGAAGGATAAATATAAAGTTTAAAACTCATTGAAGGGGACGTTTCTTCCTCCCCACTCTCCTTTTGGATGTCAGTGTCTCTCAGCATGACTCGGCTGTGTTGAGGCCGACAGGGAAGCAGAGGCCAGCGCCAGCGTGGGCTCCCAGCTCTCCGTCACCCACGGAAGGTGACCACCACCCCAGGCAAGCGACAGCACGGAGGGGATGGCGGGAAGGGAAAGGGCAAACACGCTGAAATTCATGGGGTGACTGCAACAGACAACTGCTGCCCGAAAGGACATGGTGTGTGAAACGGCAAGCCTCAAGCACGCACGTTTTAGTTGCATGGCCTCTTTCTTCCAATGGAGGAACTGACCTTCAGTAGCCAGTTGTTCGTAGGGTCTGGTACTGGCAGGAGAGCAGTTTCTACACATTGATGGGGCCCCAGGCCGTTTTGGTGACCTCTGGCCAGTTTAGGGCTCAGAACTGAGTAAGACATCAAGTACCAGCTCTAAGAGTGCAGTGATGCCAGTATCAACAAACCAGCTGTAAAAACATGTCATCAGTTTAATATTCTGTATTCATTACAGAGCCTTGCTACAGCACAGCCCGTTGTAGCGGGCACAGCCCAAGGTCACCGTGACATAACCTATAAACTCTGCTTAACCATTTTTTGCCTGTGAAAGTTTCTTGCTTCCCTTACACTTTTCCACAGTCTAAACCCTGCTTTATCACCGTCCTCTGCGCTGCCTGGCTCTAACCAGCGGGTGCCTGGGGCCTCCCAGCAGGAAGCCACTTATAACGGGGCTCATCCCCCTGCCATGGCCGTGCTGCTGGCAGATAAGCAAAGGCTTGTGAGGAAACCAGTGTGCTGCACCTGGGGAGAAATAACCCCCTGCACCAGGACAGCTACAGCTTGGGGGCTGACCTGCTGGAGAGCAGCTCTGAGGAGAAAGACCTGGGAGTCCTGGGGGACAACAGGATGCCCATGAGCCGACAATGTGTCCTGGTGGTCAAGAAGGCCAATGGCATCCAGGGGTGCATCAGGAAGAGTGTGACCAGCAGGTGGAGGGAGGTCATCCTCCCCATCTACTCTGCCCTGGTGAGGCCCCATCTGGAGCACTGGGACCAGTTCTGGGCTCCCCAGTTCCAGAAGGACAGGGAACTACTGGCAAGGGTACAGCAGAGGGCTACAAAGGTGATGAGGGGCCTGGAGCATCACTCTTATGAGGAGAGGCTGAGGGACTTGGGTCTTTTTAGTCTGGAGAAGAGAAGGCTGAGGGGGGATCTGATCAATGCTTATAAATACTTAAAGGGTGGGTGTCAGGAGGATGGGGCCGGTCTTTTTTCAGTGGTGCCCAGGGACGGGACAAGAGGAAATGGGCACAAACTTGAATATAAGAAGTTCCACCTAAACATGAGGAGGAACTTCTTTCCTGTGAGGGTGGCAGAGCCCTGGAAGAGGCTGCCCAGGGAGGTGGTGGAGTCTCCTTCTCTGGAGACATTCAAAACCCACCTGGACAAGTTCCTGTTCAACCTGCTCTGGGTGGACCTGCTTTGGCAGGGGGGTTGGACTAGATGATCTCCAGAGGTCCCTTCCAACCCCGTGTGATTCTGTGATTCTCCAAAGCAAGGCATAGACTAAGTGTGGAGCACGCAGAGCTGTTGGCTTCTGTAAGGTGAAGTGGTTGTGGATTTGCAGGGCACTACACAAAATGCACCAGGAGGCCAGTGTTCCACCCCATCACCAGGCTGGGCTTGCGCTCAGTTTGCGCTGGTGACAAGGGCAGGTGTGCTGGGCCAGTAGGGGAACCCTGGGCAGTGGCAGGTTGAGCTGGCCTCAGGGGCTTATGTACCTTAAGAAACCGCAGCTCCACCTTCAGCGGGTGTCACCGGTTCCGCAGCTCAGGCTGCCTGTGGAGCTGGGGGGGTCAGGGCAAGTGGGAAGCTGTGACTGTGACCCAGAACTGTGACAGGAACCCCATCATTGCATTTTGTATGAGGACAGTCACCATTACATCTCAGTAAGCAAAAGGATTCATATCCCTTCATCAAGGAAATGCTGGAGTCATTCAGGCCCCTTTCGTTGCAGTTGCTGCCTTTTGTTGGTTTGAAATTACAGTTATGAAGGGCTTATTTCTGCCTTACAAGCTAGGATTGTGTTTTCATTCTGTGTTTATATAGTGACTAGTTCAAAGAAGTCCAGGTTTAAGTGCTAAGAAATACTAATAAAATCATAACCCCTCAATTTATTTCAATAATGCCTTGATCGCGCATAGAATTGCAACAGAAAACAATCAAGAAGTAGTTTCTTTCTCTGATTGTTTCGGGTGGCTTAAAGCTAGGAAAAGACAAGGTATAGCCCATACACTCAGAAAAGCCTCAAAACAGAAGAGCAGAATTGTAAAAACTAAGAAACTGGAATATAAATTATATCCCTCTTTCTTCTGCTAAAGCTCTACCTCATCACAACAACATGCTTAAATTGCCCAGGCATCGTAAGGGTAAATGTCAAGATAAATGCTTTAAAAATGTCCTTCCCTGTATTATTAACATCACCACAGGCTATTAAAATTAACGGGCTCTTTAAAACATAATTGGTTTTTCATTATTTGTCTGCTGTTGTCACTGTTCACTTCCTCGGGTGTAAGTAGCGAATCCCTGGAGGGGTGGTTTATCTCGATGTAAATGTATATTAGATGCTTCGCCTTTGGCCTTTTAGGAATAGCAAAAATGCAGCTGTGTTTGTGCATCTATCATTTCAGGACACGAGCCAGCCTCTCAAAGAAGCTTCCTGTTGGAAGCCTGTACTTTACTGTCTTCTGCAGAGTTTTGTAAAATATCAGATTTTAGTGACCAGAGTGTGCGAGACAACAAACGCTGTGGACGACTGGTCTGCTCTGTTGTGGAAATTCCTGTCTCAAATCATTCAGAGGCAAGAGCTGTCATGTCAGGCAGGTCCATGCCTTTCTTATGCTGGTGGCCCCAGAGCTGGAGGCAGTGCTCCAGGTGGGGTCTCACCAGAGTGGAGCAGAGGGGCAGAGTCCGCCCCGTCACCCTGCTGGCCATGCTTCTTTTGATGCAGCCCAGGATGCGGCTGGCTTTCTGGGCTGCCAGTGCATGTTGCCAGCTCAAGTTGAGCTTCTCACCCACCAACAGCCCCAAGTCCTTCTCCTCAGGGCTGCTCTCCAGCCATTCTCTGCCCAGCCTGTATTTGTGCTTGGGATTGCTGTAACCCAGGTGCAGGACCTTGCACTTGGCCTTGTTGAACTTCATGAAGTTCACACGGGCCCCCCCTCTCCAGCCTGTCCAGGTCCCTCTGGATGGCATCCCTTCCCTCCAGCGTGTCAACCGCACCACACAGCTTGGTGTCATTGGCAAACTTGCTGAGGGTGCACTCAGTCCCACTGTCCATGTCACTGACAAAGATGTTAAACAATACTGGTCCCAATATGGATCCCTAAGAGACACCCCTCATCACTGGTCTCCATCCAGACACCGAGCTGTTGACCGCAACTCTTTGAGCACAACCATCCATTCAATTCCTTATCCACTGAGTGGTCCACCCATCAAATCTATGTCTTTCCATTTTAGAGACAAGGGTGTTGTGCAGGACAGTGTCAAATGCTTTGCACAAGTCCAGGTAGATGTCATCAGTTGCTCTTCCCTTGTCCACCAGTACTGTAACCCTGTCGTAGAAGGCCACCAAATTTCTCAGGAACAATTTGCCACCGGTGAAGCCATGTTGGTTGTCACCAGTCACCCACTTATTTTCTTCCAGGAGGATCTTCTCCATGATTTTGTTGGGCACAGAGGTGAGACTGACCAGTCTGTAGTTCTCCGGGTCTTCCCTTTTCTCCCTTTGTTAAAATGGGGGTTATGTTTCCCCTTTTCCAGTCAGTGGGAACTTCACCAGCCTGCCATGGCTTCTCTGATATGATGGATAATGGCCTGGTAACTTCATCTGCCAGTTACCTCAGGACCCTTGGATGCATTTCATCAGGTGCCATGGGCTTCAGCACCTTCAAGTTCCTTATATGGTCTTGAACCTCATCTTCTCCTGTGGTGGTCGGTACTTCATTCTCCCAGTCTCTTCCTTTGGATTCTGTGAGGTGGGCAGTGTGGCTAAAGCACCTGCTGGTGAAGACCAAGGTAAAAAAGTTGTTGAGTACCTCAGCCTTCTCCATGTTGGTTGTAGCCAGGTCTCTCCTGTTTTGCTCGGTTTCTTTTGTCTTCCTTTGTTGTCCTATGTACCTGAAGAAAACCTTCTTGGTATTTTTTATGTCCCTAGCCAAGGCCCTGGGCTCCTGGTCCATATCCCTACAACCTTCCCAGGTTGTGTATCCGCCTCCACTGCAATCCCATGCACTCTGTTTTTCTGTTTGATATGATAGTCGAGGTTACTTTTTCCCGAGCCCATAAGGCTCAGGAGAGCTACACATTCACTAATAAAGCCCAAAGCCAGATTTACCCAAAACTTAAGTATTTCATTTCACTTCACTTCAGTCTTGGACAGTCTTTGGTGCCCATGTTGCTACTCTCCTACAGGAGTCAGCACAAGTTCCCTCACGATTAAGAAATGGAACAGACTGAGAACAATGAGATACACCAAGAAAAATGCGTAAGTGTATTTTCAGAGCTGCGGGGACCCTGACTCTGTAACGGCAACAGGCATGGAGCGGCGAGTGCGAGAGCTGCTGTTTGGAGTTGGAAAAAAACCAACCCATTTTCCATATGTCCTTTCGGGGTGCTGCCGGCAGCACTGTCCCACTGAGCCCAGCAGCTCTGCTTCTGCAGGGCATGCAGAGTGGCAGCTGTGACACCGCCAGCACCTGAGGTGTGAACCACGCTGTGGTGTGGCAGGAGGGGTCGGTGGTGTGACTCTCACGCTCAGCATGTGAGGTTTGCTGGGTCCAGTGTGGAGGAGAGCAGGGCAACAGCAGGAGAGGGTGCCACGGGCAAGGGGGACAGAGGCAGCCGGCAGAGATGGCATGCAGACTGCACTCTGCATGAAGTTCTTGCGTTTATATACCGGGTATCCCATTGGTTCTTATTAATTTAATTGATTTTTTTTTGTAAAATTCCGAACATAGAATCATAGAATCGTCCAGGTTGGAAGGCACCTTTAAGATCATCTAGTCCAACCATCAACCTAACTCTGATAAAAAAACCCATCACTAAACCATGTCTCTAAGCACTATGTCAACCCTTCTTTTAAATCCCTCCAGGGATGGTGCCTCAACCCCTTCCCTGGGCAGCCCATTCCAAGGCTTAATAAGCCTTTCCGTGTAAACATTTTTCCTAATATCCAATCTGAAGCTCCCCTGGTGCAACTTGAGGCCATTTCCTCTTGTCCCATCGCCTGTTCCTTGGGAGAAGAGACCGACCCCCCCTGGCTACACCCTCCTTTCAGGGAGTTGTAGAGAGCGAGAAGGTCTCCCCTCAGCCTCCTTTTCTCCAGGCTGAACACCCCCAGCTCCCTCAGCCTCTCCTCATGGGACTTGTTCTCCAGACCCCTCACCATCTCCGTTGCCCTTCTCTGGACCTGCTCCAGCCCCTCAAGGTCTTTTTGTGGTGAGGGGCCCAAAACTGGACACAGCCCTCGAGGTGGAGCCTCACCAGTGCCCAGTACAAGGGATGCCGAGTACATATTATGGCTAAAGTGATTTATGGTCTTTTCCTCTCAGTAAACTGCAGAGCGGAGCTTGCAAAAACCCCAGGCTCTTCAGACATGCTGTATTTAGTCTTGGCAGCCAAGATATCTAGTTTGATGTGTTATCTGAAGCTTTTGCCACGCCGAGAAGAGCATCGGTGTGCTTGTTTTGTTTCCTGCTGAGTGGCACATCCGGCAAACAGTCTGACTTCATTCCTTGTCCCCACAATGACAGCATTGTACAGTGCTCCAGATCAGCAGCAACTGATGTCTGGTGCCTCATGGTACCAGAGACGGAATTAAAGAGCTTCTGAGGGGTGTCATGGCCTTGAAAAATGGTGTGCCTGGACCTACAGTTTGTTTTGTTTTGTTTTGCTGATAGCGGTTGTTTAAACCAGGCTCCCCAGTATGTCTCTGTTAAAAACATCTTCTTCTGACATGGTTATTAAGTTACCTTAGTTGAAGAGAAAGCCAAATGACCATAAGTCTAACATCAGCCCGAGAACATCATTCCTTGGCTTATAGCTACTGGTGTTGCCCTGTCACTGGGGTTGCTTTTACCCAGCCTGTGCGTCCTCACTGCGACAGATTGTACTGGCAAAAGAGCCACCGCTTGGGGAACGGGAGCTCAGGGAGGACAGCTGCAGACATGGCTTTATTGGTAGTGGGTTCCTCTGGCAGCTATCTGTTTGCTGAGGGTTTGTGTCAGCTCAGGAGGAGAATTTATGCATGCAACAGAAAGGCTGGACGTTGGGGGCTGACCAAACTTTGTAGTTTGAGTGTACCCACAGCCCACACAAACCTGTGATTACAAAAGGCAATGTAAATGCAGTGGTGTGAACAACGCCTTAAAGGATTCTCCACTTTTGCCTGTATCCCTCCATGCCAGTGCTACGCGGGAGCTGCCCGGATCCTCACGGTGTGGTATCCGATGGTGACGTACCGTTGCCCAACGTCATTATGCAGTGGCACAAATATCACGGAGCTGAAGCTCTGCTTTCAAGAAAAATTGCTTCCACCAGTAAAAATGATGCTTAAATCAATGCAAACACAGGTTTTTGGTAGTAAGGTGCCTTCATGTCACCAACTGTCCTGCATCAGCGTGTCTGTAAATAAAGCAGAATGGTATCTCCTGTCTTCAGATACAAACTATTACAGCTCAGACACGCGCAGTTACTTTATCCCTCGGGAGATGTGCCGAAATGTAGGACCTCCCTCACCTGCCAGTCTGGAAACAGCAGAGCCAGGTGCCTGAGACACGTCCTCTCTGCACTGTGGTTGTAATGCCTGGCGAAGGTAGATGTTGGACCGAGTATGACCGTTACAGCAGCCCTGCCAGCGACACTTATGATGTGTCTCCACTAGTGTTTTAGTTCAGCTCAGAACTACATTTTTCGCTGCAAATCTCCCAGTCATCCCTATTGCCTGTGTTTTAGTTTGCCTCGGGGACTGATTTTGGGGTGCAGGGACTAGATTCCGTTGAGTGCAATTAAAATGGAAGATGCTCTCCAGAAGCACACCTAACAGGCTCAGACCTCAACAGGCATTCAGCCCAGGGGACCCAAATGAAGGTGGTTTGAACTGAAAAAAAAAAATGGAATCTTGCACAGTGTGCATATCAGAACCTCAGCATCAGCTGCGTGCGCAGAGCATCTGCTCCACAGATTCTTGGTCTGCGTGACCTTACCGTGCAGATGTAACCTTGCCTGAATTTCATGAGGAGTTGAGAGGCTCTAATTTTTTTCTTTCATCTTCCACATATGAAACAGATCCTGAAATTTTTGCTTCTCCATAGAATCCATAGACAGTCTCCATAGCCTGTGATCAATAATGAATTAGTGCTTCTAATATAACTACATATACACTATATACTAGTATATACATATACACTAGTTATACTAGTATAACTACAAGTGGCCTGTCATTGCCGTAAACGTACTGATAATGGTGAGGATGTTATTTTATTCTATAGCTTCTAAACTATTTCACAGCTTTTATAACTGGTAAACACTTCAATTGTTGCTGAAAATGCAGCCACTTCTAGAGCGGAACGTGTCAGCTGAGCCAGCACACAAAATTGCAATGTAACTATAGGAAGAGAGGGGGAAAAAGGGGGAATTGCATAAAAAATCCCATGTCCTAGGTAAAAATCAGGATACTGCAATCCAAATTGGATTTGGGCTAGCATTTGCCTCTGCTTTTATGCTAAGATTGAATGTGATTTTTAAGTACTCGGAATCCTCATATTTCCCCAGATTTCATGGGGAAATATGGTCTGGCCGTGCTCTAACTTAGTGAACTGAGGGCAGGGGCCGAAGTCCCAGAGAAAAATGGTTTCTGCAGCAGAGCAAAAAGAGTACTAATGGCATCCTTGATACTTTTCCCATCTGCATTTCAAAAAGGAAAGGCATTTGAATTACTAGTTAATGTAAGGACTTACCTTGAAAAGTAAATGTTACACAGTGTTTGGAGAAAGTGGGATGTTAACTGGTTGCAGAAAAATATCCTGCATTTTCAACATTTCATGCTAGAACTTTTTTCCTTAAGCAGAAGCAAACAGGAAGCATAATTCTTCCAGTATCACCACTAAGTCAGATTTGATTCAACTAGGAAAGAAAGGTCTATAGTAAAAAAAAATAAAAATTAAAAAACCTTCTTTCCTTCCTGGTACAGGAAGTTTAAAAATAGGAATAATCTACTTCCAAATCCTGCTAAAAGAGGTGAAAATATCTAAATACTTTGCAAAAAAAAAGGCTCTATGTTGATTTTGAAAAGGCAGATACAATAACCTACTGTTTCAGATATGAATATGCAGCATATTAAAAAAGCTCTTCCTGAAGTGACATTAAAAGCATTAAAGCATGCAGAGATCCCAACTGCCTTGATTTTCAAAACAACCATCACAAACTCCAAAACAGTGTCAGTCAATTAAATTAATCTGTGAACTATGAGCCACTATCAATCCATACAATGTAAGAGTACAGGCAATGGAATACGTGCTGACTTCCGACTGTTGGAAGGCAGCGAGCAGTACCAGTACTCCAGTTAAAATGTCCTGGTAAAATGGCTAGGATTATAACATATCATTTAATTTTTCTAAAACCACAACATTTTATTGACTAGATGTTAGGTGCTTTATTTATTGAGCTCCTAATTGACAAAGACTAGTAATATGTAAGATGTTCCAGAGACTACCCACTTTTTCTTTTTCTTTCTTTTTTTTTTTTTTTTCCCCAGAAAACGACTTGGCTGGTTGATTACAGAAGGTTGAGAACTGCTTTTCTCACAGCCCAGCTTTGGGCTTCGATATTGATTCTCAATTAGAAACTTCCTGTCCCACCTCTCTCTTTCTTTTGGCCAGTTTAAAGCCACAGTTTGAAAAATGGATGCCTTAGTTTTTCGTATGTTGAAGAGAAGCTTCATGTTGAGAAGACTCTAATCCAAAGAGGTGAGCCTCAGCTACTGCATAGCTCAAACCCCAGGCATCTTGAAGTGGGAGCCTCGGAGTCTAGACATCTCCATCTGCTGGAGCCCTGGGAACCGCTGGGTCTGGACAGCCATTCCCATTGCTCAAGATAAGGAGGCAGGAGAGGAGTTTTGAATTTTTTAGGTGTGACACGTGGCCAGCGACTTGCCTAAAGAACCCATCATGTCTTAGGGGGGCTAGAACAGATGAAATGCTGAGGCTGACTCTCCTCCCACCTCGAGCAGGGAGCTTTCTTCCAGAACACTTTCTTGGTTGCATCCAGCAGCCTGCACTCACCTCCTTCTGCAAATACCATCTACATGATTAGCTGGAACTGAGTCAACAACCCCCAGACTAGGGCACAGGATACAGGAGGATTTTATTACAATTTGGGTTTCCTGGAGGGAAGTCCAGCTAAAGAGGAGGCTCACATTCGCCCCAGTCTATTGTACGGGCAGGCTTGGACCCTGGCCTTTTCTGTTTATTTATTCAGACAGCCCATCTCCACGCATACCAATGTGCATGTGTACAGTCAACACTGGGAGCTCAGTGCAGTGGTAAGAAGGCATTGCAGCTACAGGAATCCACATCTTCCCCGGGTCAGCTGCCAGTCCTGGCTCTTCCTGCCCTCTCTTCCCTGCTGCCAGGCTCACGCACAAAGGTAGATGCAGGCATCCTGCGCATACCGACCGGTGTCCCCTGAGCACTGCTGCAAATAAATGCCTGCACGTCGGCAAAACGTCGTTTTCAAGGGTAATGGGGGTGACAAAAAGTTTCATGACTTAAACTTACATATTTATAACAGAAGAAGACTTTTTTTTTGGTTAATTTTATGACCACCATGTGTAGAGAAGGGAACAGTATGGAATCAGATTATGGCTAGTTAGAATTGACTTTGTGGTTCAGGCTGTGGCTACTTATTTGGCAGCAACATAGCTTAACTCATGTTAACCCAGTTATTTCTCTTTGCCCCCTCCCCGGAATGTGTCCCATCCTTGTCTCATGGAGTTTTCCCCGGCAAGACATCTGCTCTTTGCAGACTTTGGAAATCACAGAAGTGAAAATAAATTCAAACATATCTGCAGTCACACCTTCTCGAATGATTGCAGAGCACGGAGCACCTCTTGCTAGCTTTAACTTAGCTAACAGTGGTAGAGATGACTGAGAGAAGTCATCTTTCTACACGCTTTTCCTGTTCCTATGGTCCATCCAAGGCATCTACTTTTGGCTACTGTTGGAGACAGAAAACTGAACTAAACTGAACAAGTCACACGAGGAGAGGCTGAGGGAACTGGGCATGTTTAGTTTGGAGAAGAGGAGGCTGAGGGGGGACCTCATTGCCCTCTACAACTCCCTGAAAGGAGGGTGTAGAGAGGTGGGTGTTGGCCTCTTCTCCCGAGGGAATAATGACAGGAGCAGAGGAAATGGTCTGAAGTTGGGGCAGGGGAGGTTTAGATTAGATATTAGGAAGAATGACTTTACTGAGAGGGTGGTCAGGCCCTGGAACAGCCTGCCCAGGGAGGTGGTGGAGTCACCATCCCTGGAGGTATTTAAAGAACGTGTAGACGTGGCACTTCAGGGCATGCTCTAGTGCCCGAGATTGTGGGGGTCTTTTGTGTGTGTGTGTGTGTGTATGGTTAGACTCGGTGATCTCAGAGGTCCCTTCCAACCATGAAGATTCTGTGAAAGGGACCCATTCTGGCCATTAATAAATACGTTACATTGTCTGGTAACCAAACACAAGCTGGCTGGTCCCTGCTAGCCTGCCTGAGCTGAGCTTTATGCTGTCAGACAGGTTCCCTATCTCCAGTTGCTTGTGACAGTTGACAGGCTAAGCCAGCGTTTCTCGGTGGTGGAACTACTCATTTTTAAACAGCTTCCACCATCATTCATGGTGAAAAAGGGATCTGTCGGACAACATGTAGCTGCGCTTGCTTTTGCTTCTCACTTCCAAAATCTCCCACCGAGGCCTGAAGGTCACCTCTCACTGATCAATCCCACGTGCTGGACACAGAGTCCCTTCATCAGGCACGATCCCCTGCTGCAGGTGAGCACCGTCGTCTGTTGCTCTTTGCCTATGTGCCTCATTCGGTAGCCCTCCTGGCCCGTAATGTAATGCAGTGCTAGCCCAAGCGTTGCTTTACTGAGGTCTCATTAAAGCTATTTTTTTCCCACCGTTCAGGACTGTGCCTTTCCTTAGCCAGGACCTGGAGGATATGAGGGGGCGCCTGCCCAGGGCACGGCACGCGTGGATCCGGTGAGTAATAATCCAGAGTGAATTACAGTTTACTTGGAATGGTTTTGCTGTTTTGATTTCAGATGTTTCAGCAAGGTGTGGAAATGGTGGGGAAGGGAGAGAGGAAGAAAGGGAAGGAAGGGAAAGAAGCAGGCTGGTTTATTTGTTGAATATTTTTGGTTGCAAAGCCCGAGAGTTGGCCCTGTGTCTGTTCCAGTGAGTTGGCACCACACACACACACACACTCCCAAAATCTCAGATTACCTTTATGAGTGGCTGAAATTCCAGTCTTGCCTGGCAGAAGGGTAAGTTCCACACAAAGAACAGTCTCTGTGGAGAGTTTTTGAAAATGAATCAAAAACCTGAGAGACTGAGAAAAATCCTGAGAACTGGAGATGTGTCAAACCAGTTTGCCCGGCTTCATACCTGTGCAGTTAGAGGTATGACTCTCTTCCATACGAACACAGAGCCCTAGACACAGATTCCACGGCTGGTGTTCAAACACGTGTGCTAGCTCTCTGAGGAGAGCAGGGCTGTGCACACAGCCATTGGGCCACTGTGAAGTATTGCTGTAAGCAATAAGAACATGGGCGTATGGGATTCTCTCACTAAAGACATTTATTCTGGCAATCACAAGCTGAATTCCCTGAGTGCACAGGCCCTACTGGTTTGCAAAGACTCATCCTGTGCAGGCGATCAGTGCACAGTCTGCACCTTCATTTAAGCAGCACTTCCAGCATCTTTTATCCTTCCTCCCACTATGGTGCCTTTGTGGTACAATGGCTCCATCTGATAATAGATAGTTTGGGATCAGAGGCATCTGATAACATGGAGGAATACTCCGTGAAGCTGTCCTTCACTTTACCATCCACGTAACTACCACAAGTTATAACTCACTGGTTCTGCCAGTCCCTTTCTCTGTGTTGATAAACTCCAAATGGTCGAGGGTTTTCTTCTCCCCGCTCTCAAGCTCCAGCCTTCCCCCCCACAGCACAACCCCCATCCTGGACAGATAAAATGAGATCCTTTAGCTGCTGCTAATGGCATCTTCAATTTGGCTCAGCCTCAGCACTGCTACATCTGGAAGGAGTGACCTGGCGTTTCCAGTGGGAGTCAAGAGCAGACGAGTAAATAAGCACCGAGCTGTAAACCCGTAAATCCAGACTATGGCACCGGGCTGCGTTCTGTCCTTCCTCCCTTTCCCCAGGAAGGCAGGGTCACCCCTGGGGGGCGAGGATAAGTTGTCAGCGACTGCACCGCATCAGCAGCATATGCCCCAGACAACAAATGAGAGACCTGCCCCGAGGGGAAAAAGCCTGTCTGCTCATCATCCCACCAACTGGGGGATGGCTGGGAGGGTTCAAGTCTCTCCCACGTCCTTTCTGAATATAAATACAGTCAGAGCCACTGTGATAACTTCTGGTGCAACAGATGATGTCTTCTTGGCCCCTGACGAAACTGTTCCTTCTGCCAGTCAGCTCAGTAGGTGAGTGTGTCCTGCTGCATCCACGCAGGTCCGTTGACTGCAGCTGCCTCTGAGAGTTACATCAAAGTTACGGTGCTAAATGCATTTAGGTGTTTTAAGGAGGAGAGCCTGTTTTTTCTCACTATGAAAGCTCTACCTCCGGTAGTGGCTTTTGCCGTGCTGGAGTGCTTCTGCTCCGCAGAGCATAGCACGGTCAGCAAGCGAGGCGTAGAAAGTGAAAAAAAGACAGACTGAAAACCAAGAGATGAATCACAGAAAGCCAAAGATTAATAAAGGCAGGCACCTTAGAAAAATCCTGTAATTAGAACAGCGTGGTTTGGTATCCGTTCACCATAAGAGTCATCTAACACCTAGTGATTCACTTGTTTTGCCATAAGAAAGATGTCTTACACCACGTGCATACTCTTTTGGGTGTGCAGCTTTGAAAGACACTATAACCCAAAGCTGTTGCCAGCAGATGGCCGATACATGAAATATCAGCCCTCTCCGCAGCCGGTAACGGCGCCGCTGGTCACCTTGCCAAAACTACCTACTGCGGTGACCTCTTCATTGCCACAGCCTGCAAATCCTAAATGACCTGAAAGCGAGTCCCATGGAGCAGGCTCACAGCAAGGCCAGGACAGGGCAGAAAAGCTTGCAGAGGGGCTTTTTGGGCTTTCCTCACACCAAGGGCACTCACTCACTGAGGTTCTCCTGGGCTCTTAGGCTGGTGTCACTGCGTGATTCACACAACGATGGGTCTAACCGCCTATTTCCAGTGCCATCAACAGAACAGAGTCAGGTCACGCTCCCTGTGGGGAGCCAGGGTAGTGTCATTTTTGTAACCCACTCCATCTTCCTTATCCAATTCACCGGGCAGTCACACAGAGAGTTGGTGGCACAAGGAAGGGACAGTGCTGGGCAGAGCTAAAGGCCAAAGCCAGTGGGAGTGCAAGACGGCTTTTTTTCAGTGGCAATCACAGCAAATTTCGGCAAAACTATGATGTGAGAAACTGTAGCAAGATGAGGACAGGCTGAGAGCTGTGGTGGTAAGTAGAGAAGGATGGGCCAAGAGGGGGATGGAAAGTAATTTCAACGTGAGAGGCAAAGGCAATCGCGTTTGTAGCATCACTCTGCATAGATATGAGTGAAGTTCACATTTTTGAAAGCTGGAGGAAAAGATATCACAGTAATTTTGATATGAAGTGACTAAAGCCGGGCTGAGATATATTGCTCTGTGGAAAAGTAAGGACATGGTGTGAAAGAAGATACACAGAAGGTACCTGCAAAATGTAGGCATTGCCTGAATATGAAGACCTAGAGAAAGAAAGGTCTCAGCTAAAAACAACGACCAAATAAATGTGTATAGGCCGGGGTGGGGTGGATGAGGGCGATGTGTGGTGTATATTTATAGTGCAGGATAGTAAACTGGAAAAGGAAGAGATAGGGCTGGAGTAGAGAGTACAGCTGGTAGTCAAACTGTTCTTGTGTATGTGAAATTACGTGGAGACAAAATGAAGGAGAACAAAAGCGACCAAAAGAAAAAGTTCTCCCTTAGGAAGCTGAAGGAGGATACAGTGATGAAGCAATTAAGGAGGTAGAAGAAACCACAAGAGGGAAACTACATCAGGGAAAACAAAAGGCAAAAGGACAGCCATGTGTTTCAAAACCGGTCGACGTGTCAGAGACGACGGGAACTGCTGTGGGGATTGACTGAAACATGGTATTTAAAAAATGTGACATACCACTCCGATACCTAAGGTGTAGAAACTCGATTGGATGGGGTTTAGGATGGATGTATACGGTGGCAGGTAATGAATTTAAAGATTCGGTTTTACTGACCTGGGAGATGGAAGGCCAGAGGGAGATGGAGCGGATGGAGACACTGGAGATACTCAAAGTCAGGAGTGGGATGGGAAGAATTAAAGCAGGAGGGTGGAAAGAAGAGTCTGTTCTGCTTGCTTCTGTCCTTTGGAAATTTATATTAAGGTTTCTAGCAGAGGTCAGTTTAAGGAAGACTGGTTGCCACTGCCTTTGCCTGGTTATGATTTATGGTGTGACTGTAAAGTGTCACACACAAACATGCTTTAGTTCTTTTCTTCATTTAGATCTTCTCTCCCTGTGGGCTAGTATGTTTGTCTTCTCCTCAGAGGTTTGCCACTGACGCGACAAACAGTGCTCTACAGAGGAGGAAGCTTTAGAAACACAGAAATTAGAGATGGAAAATTCCTCTGTAAAAGATCACTGTGCTTGGTGGGCCAAGGGATAAACACTAGCATTGTGCTTATTTAAAATACTGCAAGAAGAAGTCTCCTGGAGCAACTGCTCCACCAGGCAGCGGATCTTATAGCGAAGCCATTGTAACAGTACCCATCCTAATCTTTTTGCCTCATTTCATCTTAGTTTTTCCTGCCTCACAATAATAACCCTCTCACTTCTGCAAACACAAGTAGTTGTTCTCCCACGGTGCCTACTTTTTGTTGCTTTATGTCCTGCACACCGTGCACAGCTGTGTTTACCTCTTTCAGTTCATATGAGAGCGTCTCTAAATCAATCCTCAGCACTTGTACTTTTAAAAAAAAATTAGTTCTTTTATGTTTGCTGATGTCTTTTTGATGAGAAGATGTTCAGAACTGAATGCAGTATTCCAGGGGGTTTACACTACAATACCACTAACTTTAGTACAGTTTCTGTTTATGAACTCTACTATCCCATTGTTTTCTTGTTTCTGTCTTTTCTCCCCCTCCTGCCCTCTCAAATTACAGGCATGTCTAATTTGCTGTCTGCTCTCCTGCTATTTTAGGTCTCTTTCAGCAGTACAGCTTCTGAGAATCCTTCTTCCCAATGAATAGCTGTGATTTGAATTACTTTTCGCCAGACGTAGTATAGCTGCATTTTTCTCTGTGGAATTACATTTTGTTTCCTGGATATCGTTTGTGCCAGAGCTTTGACTTGTAAAACTAATAGCATAATGTACCCTCAACCCCACAGCTTGGAGGTATTTCCCTCCTTTCCTCTCCCCTTCCTAAGCTGGAAGCCATAAAAATGAATATTAACAGACAACTAAAGTAAAAATTAATTTTTTTTGTTGTCTTTGCAGGAGTTGTTTAAGCTTTGTAGCATCGCTGATACGTGGAATTTTCTAACCACAGCCCCGAGGGAGAGGTGAACCACACTGTTAAATAATTTGCACAATGTCACTAAGGGCCTCACTGTCGGAGCTGGGGGAAGAGGCTGCTCTTCCCAGATTTACTCCCATCTTCTTCCCCACACTTCTTGATAGAATCTGCAAGGTAACTTCAAGTGTAGCTACTGCCTCCTGCTTTGCTGTCAAAATCATCCACTTCAGTTGAAGTCAGATTTTTCTCGTTTGTGTGCCCCCCCTCTCTCTCTCTCATTGGGCAGCAGGAGCAAACACACGCTCTTGCAGCAGATGGAACGGGAAAGAGATCTTTGGTGGACAGGATAAGAAGAAAGCGAAGGACAGTGACCTCACAACCTGGATCAGCTGCCAACCTCAGCTCTTTGAAAATCACTACCAGGAATGCTCTTCAGAAGTGATGACTCTCCTTGTTGTCCTCCTCACAGACCCACACTCTGGGTCTTTTCCCAAAACTCCTTTCTGGGAAGCACATGACGCTGAAGACCTGTTGGATCACCCAGCCAAAGCAAAGGCAGGGTGCTGTGGACCCACCCCATCATCAAGTGCATTATAAAGCAAACCAATGAAAGGTCACATCTGTTAGTCACAGACCGTGTGGTTTGGCTCTTACTGCACAGCAGGCTGTGTGAGAGCAGGACGTGTGTGTGCTGAGGGCTGCCTCGCTACGCAGCCTGCTGCAGAGAGGATGTGTGGTGTTGAGGCAGTGTCAAAAACAAAATTAAGGCTGCAGCTATTTTTCACATATCTGTTCATTATATATATATATATATATATATGTATATGTCTGTAGCCACAGCGTTGATCTTGTCAATTTGCCTGCTTCTCAGCTCTCTGAGGCGATGCTGTAGACCCAAACAAGGCCACAGAAGAGTTGATTCCTCTCACACATTTGTGCGTTTGCACCATGTATTGGCTTCCATGCCGAGAGCAGATGTCTGTAAATTCTCACTTGTCTGTGTAAGGCAAGGAGCTTTCTTTGGAAACCATACTCTCCTCTTTTTGCTCTAACCAAAGCTAAAAGTGAAAAAGGAGCTATTAAAGGTCATTTTTGTCATCTGTCAATCTAAACTCTTTTCACTGCAACTTCTGCATAATCTCAGGTAGCTAAAGTTAGGTGGAATGAATCCCACCTAAGTCTTTTATCTCTCTCTGCTGGGCTAATGTTTCTAATTGTCTTTCTTGTCTGCCCTTGCTGTATATTAACATCTTCCCAGTATCTATGCTCCTGCAAAAGGTAACTGGGGGCTCTCACTCCCAGTGCCAAGGACTCTTTCCTTTCCACAGAAGCCTCACTTCTTCCTGATGAGGAAATCGAAGAGGACCTTCCCCTTCCTCCCGGTGCAGTGGCAGGGATCTTTTCAGCTCTTTCCTCCTTCTTCTCCCACAGGCGGGAGCCCAGCCGTACATCAGGGTGGTCACAGTAAGTCTGTGTTGTGGGGACGATGTCCCGTGGTGGCAATCATGAAGCTAGAACCACATGGGTATGGCGCACACCTTCCCCCTCGTAAACCCGGAGTTCCACAACTCCACATGTCCCACACCTGAAAAATATTGTGAAGTTTTGATTCATAACCACATGAATTAAAATTTGGGGAAAGATGCCAGCTTTTGTGCCTTTTTTTTTTTTTTTTTTTTTTTTTGTAGAAAACCTGATAATTTCTCTCAGATGGAGCATGCCACCTGACCAGGGATGTCAGATCACCTTTCTCTTCACATGCAAATTCCTTAGGATGTTGCTGGACCCCGGAGACCAGTTCAACCATGATAAATGACGTCCTTGCTTCTGCAGTTGATCTACCCATAGTGGCGGTCACTCCCTGGATATTTCATCAGCCACCTCCACTCAAACACCACTTCAACGAGGCTGTCTCTGGAAAATTAGTAACTGTTGGCTGGAAGAGCAGGTGCAGAATGAATGACAATATGCACCTTTAATTGTTAGTAGATTAACAGATGCACTAGTTTTATGTGCTGGATAGGTATCACCCATCACACGCCGCACCAGTGCAGGACAGGAAACATGTTCATAGAGCTTGTGGCGAAGTCCTGCCTGCAAGCCCCAGGTACCCAGTTCTTATTCATAATAGTAAATCCTGTTTGTATAACTCACGGTAGCAATGGGCAGCAGGTTCACAGTTACCTCAGGGAGTCTGTTTCACACACCTAGAGACAGAAAAGGAGGAAAAGAGACGTGAGAATACCTCTCCTACAAACAAGCGAGTGTTCCCATCTCAGCTTGCTATGGACGCCTACAGGACAACTTAAAAGTGTTAAAGGATCCCAGCACGGGCTGATGGAGTAACATACTGGTTCCAGAGTGTGTTACTCCTTTTCTCCTTTTAAGACCAGATGCAATTCAGTTGTAAAGTTATGATTTGAATTCCCTTCCCAAGCAATGCTCTGGGTCACCAAGCATCGGCAGTTCCGTGTGTAAACTAATTCACAAAAGCCTCTGAAGCAGTTAGAGAAAAGGATGCTATTTTAAAAATTTCCTCTGTCTCCTTCTAAAACTTAAGAGTCTCAGCGCTTTAAATTAATAAGTAGCTCTCCAAAAGTTGGCATCACTATGTGAGTTACCCGTTCCATGTGCTTGCTGGCTGATTGTGCCTAATTGCGGCTTTTTAATCTCCTTAAGGACCCCTAATTACAAGGTGGTTTTTTTTCAGCAGTTTCCTGTCCGGTACCTGCTGCGGCCGAGCAGAGCAAACGGCAGGGGGCTGGGGCTGCCAGAGGAATCCCCAACCCTGAGATCAACATCAAATAAACCCTGTCTTTAAAGGGCACATCCCCTTCCCCCCCACCGCGCTGCGCCTTCTCCGGCCACAGCCACCCGTTCCTTCCCCTGGGGCCGGGTGCGGAGGTGGCCAAGAAAGCCAACAGCATCCTGGCTTGTGTTAGAAATAGTGTGACCAGCAGAAGTAGGGAGGTGGTTGTCCCCCTGTGCTCAGCACTGGTGAGGCCACACCTGGAGTATTGTGTCAGGTTTTGGGCACCGCAATACAAGAGAGATATCGAGGTGCTGGAGCGGGTGCAGAGGAGGGCAACGAAGCTGGTGAAGGGCCTGGAGAATAAATCCTATGAAGAGCGGTTGAAGGAGCTGGGACTGTTTAGTATGAGGAAGAGGAGGCTGAGGGGAGACCTCATCACTCTCTACAACTACTTGAAAGGACACTGTAGAGAGGTTGGTGCTGGTCTCTTCTCACAGGTAATTAGTGATAGAACGAGAGGGAATGGCTTCAATCTCCAACAGGGTAGGTTTAGACTGAACATTAGGAAAGAATTCTTCCCAGAAAGAGTGGTCAGACACTGGAAGAGGCTGCCCAGGGAGGTGGTTGAGTCACCATCCCTGGATGTGTTTAAGAGCCGTTTAGATGTGGTGTTGGGGGATATGGTGTAGGGGAGAACTTTGTAGAGTGGGGTTGATGGTTGGACTCGATGATCCCAAGGGTCTCTTCCAACCTGGATGATTCTATGATTCTAAATCCGCCCCCCCAGCCAGGCCTGCCGGGAGCCGGCACCGCCCGGGGCAGCCGGCGAGACCCCCGGCAGCGATGGGGCGATGGGGCAACGGGGCTGGGGCGGGAGGGGTGGGAGGTGCCCCGCGGGGCTCGGGCCGGCCGCCCTGTCCGCCCCCCCCCCCTCCAAGGGCCCCCGGAGCTCCTCCATCCTTTCCCTTCCCTGTCTTTCGCTAAAGGTCAGAAGGACTTAAACTTCCTGACTCCGCCGGGGCGGGATGGGGGCAGCCCCCGCTCCGCCCGGCTCTTACCCGCCGCCTTTTGTCTCCGCGGGGAGGAGCCAGGCAGAGCCTGAAAATACAGGCTGGCCGGCGGCCGGGAGGCGTGACACCCCGCCCGCTGGGTGGCAAATTTCTCCAGACCGCGGCGAAGAGGCAGCACCTCCCTCCGGCCCTCGCTCCCTCCCGGCCGTCGGTGGGAGGGCGGGCGGCGGCGGGGCGCGGAGCGGCGCGGAGGGTGCGCGCCCCTCTCCGCCGCGCAGCCCGGGGGGTGAGTGGGAGAGGCGATGCCGGGCCCGGGGGGCGCTGGGCGGCCGCGGGGGGGGGGGGGGGCGCGGCGGGGCCGGCGGCGATGCCGGCCCCCGGGGGGCCGTTTAGCGGGGGGCGGCCGGAGGGGGGGCGGCCGGAGGCGGGTCCCCGCGGCCGGCGGTGCCCGGGGGGCGCGGGCAGAGGAGCCGGGTGAGTTCTGCGTTTGAAAATACCATGAACGGACCCTCCGGCCCCATAGCGCTGCCCGGGGAGTCATTTCCAATGCAAACGGCTCGGGCTGAGCCTTGCCCCCCGGGGACACAATAATGCCTGAAACTGGGCGGCAAAGGGAGAGAGAGATTCTTCTACTCTCTCTAAAAATTTATTTATAACTTCAGTTTAGAAGTCTCGTGTAGCTGCTGCAAGGGGAGACAAAAGCCGGGAGGAGCAGGCCCCTTCCCTCCAGCCGCCTCCCCCGTGGTGATGCCACCCCTGTGTCCCCGCTGGGGGCTCGGAGCCTCTTTGCCCCAGCAGCACCTTCAGCACGTTCCATTTGCCTGGACATAGTCCACTCTGGGTTCCTTCAACCTCCAGACTGCCCTCCCGCCACCTTCTCCTCGGCGGGACATCAGCTGTAGCCGGGGGTCATGCCAGCGGTAGCCCCAGCTCCTGGCTCCAAAGCGCAGCTATTTTTTTTTTTTTTTTCCTGCCTTTTCCAGTCATATGATGAGTTGTTGGTGGAAGTGGGCCGTCTCAGCTGGAGGGATTTTTTTGTTTGTCAGCAACAAGTGCTGAGCGTATTTATAGGCAAGGCTGCAATCTGGTGGTGTACCAGAGGTCGTTGCGCAGAGCGCATCGGTGCCTGGATCAGCGTGCAAGAACTGTTTACGTCTTGCACGTGGTGCTGTAGATGTGGGCATATTTAATGTATATACCTGTAGATTTCACAGTGGGGCAGCGTGCACAAGACACAGAAGGTGATGTGTAGGCTGTGTAGTTGTTTTTTCTAAAAGAGATGCCACAGTCGATCTGTGCAGCCGTCCCTAATGGTATAGATCGATACAGAGGAGACCTTATCAATGCTTATAAGTATCTAAAGGGTGGGTTGAAGGAGGATGGAGCCGGACTCTTTTCAGTGGTTCCCAGGGACAGGACGAGGGGCAACGGGCACAAGCTGGAACATAGGAAGTTCCATTCAAATATGAGGAAAAACTTCTTTCCGGTGAGGGTGACAGAGCCCTGGAACAGGCTGCCCAGGGAGGTCATGGAGTCCCCTTCTCTGGAGATCTTCAAGCCCCACCTGGATGCTCCTGAGTGATGTTCTCTGGGCAGCCCTGCTTTAGCAGGGGAGTTGGACTAGAGGATCTCTAGAGGTCCCTTCCAACTCTGACAATTCCCCGATTTTGTGATTCCATGATCGGGGAGACAAGACATTGTGCTCTCTTGATAAACTGACTTTCCTCAAACTAGGAAGCCACCTAGCTAGGGGTAAAATTCTGTCCTCTGACCCCTGTGAAGACCTTTGTTAGCATCATGGTGACAAAAAATGACCTATAGCTGAAAATATGTGCAGTAAGTTATGCAAGCTGTTTTACAGACATGAAGAATGTTAGGATTGAGAACATGATCTGTGGTAGCAACCCAAACCCAATGGCGTTTCTGTGTAGGTAGGTAGAGAATTGTGATGCAAAAGCACTTGCAGTCTTTTTTTTTTTTTTTTTTTCTGTTTAGATTCAATTTCTCCTATTAGAGCTATTTATATTTTTTACAGCCAGGTGAGATCATCGTGATTGATTGACCTGTCACATAGGGTGCCGAGTGCCGAGAGATTCCCGCGGAAGGTTTGTGGCTTTTCTTTTAGCTATTACATGTATTGAACTGAAAAAAGAAAATATGATTCTCTTGTGTTCCAAAGCACAATGAAAGTTTCACATTAACCTAAGATAATGTACGCTCTTAATACACAGTTCTTAGGCAGTGTGTGGCATTCTTGTGAAGATTTTGGTGCCATGGACTTCTAGAATATATTGGAGGGAGGAAAATTCTTGGACTTGGGTCGAAAAAACAGCTGCTTTTTGGTGAAGCTAGGAGGAAGCTTTTCCGGAGGAGGATTATTCCATGGTTGTCTATGATGGTGGTGTCCTGAATCTACGACTGAAATGGCTGTCAGGTCGGGGGCGCTGCACTGCACCGCACCAGGTTATACATGGACGGTCCCTGCAAGTTGGCAGTGCCAAGGGTGGGCAGGGAAGTTCAAGTGCACTCAAGCCCATACGGGAGTCTTTTTTGCTATGTCAGTTTAAGAGCAATATTTCCTTTTGGCAGTTTTACAGCAGAGCTTAAGGTGACAGTTTCTCATTTGTCTTCAAGATAAAATATGTTTATGGGCTGTCTGATGTCAGCTGAGACTGATAAGACTTCCAACGTTCACTTTCAAAGTTCATCTGTATCACAGGTAGTGTTTATTGACTCCTCAATCCCTTTTGGAAGAATTTCAATCCCCTAGATTCTCAGCAACCAAAGACACAGAATAGGTGAGATATTTAACCTTTTATTTGAGGAATAAGTAGATGTAGCTTCAATTTTTATGGAAAGAGTGGAGGAATAGGACTTGAATGCATCATCAAGGGCTTAGAAGGAGCAGGCAAATAGGTATGAGAACTGTATCCTTTTGAAACTCGTTTGCAGTGAGTTCAGTTTTCATGTGTGACTTTTCTAGGCACCTGTAGTATTTGTGGGTTTTTTTTCTCCAATAATGTATGGCCTTTTGTACTCGTTGTTTCTGCTGGTGAGAATTCAAGCATAAATATACACTGACTGAGTATGTTCTGGGTTCCAGGGCTTATTCATTAGGGCATAACAACCCGTTCTTACTACACGAGATGGGGCTCGGTGCAACTTGGAGGATGGAAGATTGTGGTGAGGGTTTTAGCTAGAGCTGGCTGGGGATGGGCTGTGATGATGGCTACTTATGTTTTGTAGCCCCAGGGTTAAAAATGTGGGGTATACTTATGTTTTTAATAACAACAACATGAATGGGAAAACAAAAAACAAAGAAAAAGGACTAAGTATGAAGTGCAAGAAAGCACAAAGATGATAGATTGCCATTCTAGTTGCAGCAGAGGTAGTTCCTAAAATAATTGCAGTTGCTGATGTTTTGTTTGATTTTGATGAAGTGTATCCTGTGTGCTTTCTGATTAACATTCCTGGAAAATTAAATGTGTCATTACATTCAGACTGGTAGGACTTTTTTGTTTCTGTAACTGTGTTTTCCACCCCTTCATGCTTCTGCCTGGCATCTTTAAGGAAGCATTTCTGTGGCTCTCCCTTGTCTGTTCCCCTCTTGCAACTTTATGAATTGGTTTGCGAGTTTCCCCACGTTTGACCAAGGAAGGAAAGTCCTCAAAGGATAAAGTTTCTCTGAGCTTTGTGAGAATGTCTTTAGAGCCCATGCTGAAGGAAGGGCGCTTGGTGGGAGTTATCCCCTCCTGCACATGTGAAATTCAGAAGGGAGTGTGATGTGGGATGCTTTAGTTCTGCTGCTCATGTAACTGCTGGATATGAACAATTTGCTATTGAGCAGCTATGCTTTTTATTCCTCTTAAATCCAAGCCAGCAGCTTCTCCATATGCTAAGCAAAGCTGTTGTGATTTCTACAGGCTGTTCAATGTACTTTGTAGTTTGTCTTAAATGATTTAATGCATGTATTTCCTGAATTTTGCAGCAGATGCTTCTCGGGAGTTACTGGAAGCAGGTTGAAGCTGCTAAATTAGTTTCTGGGTTTGCAAACACCTTTTTCAATTCAATCCAAAGGCCTTTTCTATAGCAAAAAGTTTGATAGCTTCCTCATAATTGTATCATTCGAGTGATGCATTCCTGGCCTGTTTTGCTCCAGTAGGGACACTCTTACTAGTACATCTATTAGATGCTATTCCTGTCACTGGAAAGAAATAACTATTTATGTGTGTGTTTTCATGCTATGGCTTGTTCCCATAGAGCTGAGCTGATTTAAAGTCGTTCTGGTAATCAACAGAGTTTAGGACTGGTACCCCGGGAATAACACAGGCCACTGAACTGCGGGCCTGGGCTGCTTGGAGTACTGCTTTGCTATTAAATCGCTTGTGGTTTTTAGAGTGTAGCAGCTTGAGTAAAGCCTTGCTGTAGAATTGGAGACAAAGCAATGGTGATTTTAGCTCTGCTGTCTGAAGTGAGCTACGGCATGGTGGGTGAAACTCAGAAGAGGGATGCAGCTAAGCTTGCTGTTTAAAAAAATCTGTGCTAGCTGCTGTGCATTAGGACACATATTTCATTTAGAAAGGATGGTTACTGTAGCTGTCATGGATACAGCTTTATGGCGTGTGTAAGAAACCCTAAGACTTTAAGTTAATCAGAAAATGGTGATATATCTCCACTTTTCCCCTTCTTATCCCTTCCTTCTCTCTATTGGATGGGGTTCTTATTTAACCAAAGAGGTAAGTGTATTTTTTTCAGCTCCAGTCCAGCAGTTTTATGATTCTGAAACTCTGCTGGTTTTGCTTCTCGCCTTTCATAGCTGGGTTTTTGGTGTGGTAGTTGCTTATACAGGTTATACGATTTGTTTCAACCAGATTAAATCAGTTGTTAGTGCATCTAATTAAAATTTGTCTCTAGCTTCATGCTGATCAGCTAAGTGATTCGAATGAGATGTTCTCTGCCATTCCCCACCCAGGCATTTCAGAGAGTTTTGCAAACATGTGGCACCTTTTAATAGCCATAACAGTTTTCTCCATTTTCGAATGATGCAAGTCCAAAGAATTAAGTAGTGTTTCTGAAATAACACAGAAAACCTGTGGTAGAGAACAAAATAACTTTGCTGTCTTAGATGCTGCCTCTATATTGCAAAGTATTTCTTTTTCTGTATGTTCTTTACCATGACCGGATCTCTTTAGTTCACACTGAACCATTCTGTACCATTACTGATTTCTTACACCTTCTTTGTGAGGAATTACACTGTCACGTATATAGATGCGAAGTCGCAGCCTTCTAACCGACCATCAACTCCACGGTGGTTGCAGTGGACTCTGAATTGCAGAGGGATAGAAGCGAAGGTTTTTCCCCCTCCTTTTTTTATTTATTTCCTCTCACTCTAAGCAGAGTTTCACTTTGAGTTTCAGGTTTGCTTTAACCTCAGGAACTCAAAGCATAACTAAGTGGAAACCACTGAGTTTCTTTTCAAATGTTACATGGCTCTGCTGTCAAAGCCACGTTAGGGCTGTTTGTGGATTTGTTTGAGAGGTATGATGAATAAAGGCATGATGTGTGTCCGATTTGAAAAGGGAATACGCAAGAGATGGGGGAGGAAGACAGGGATGCTGGGGTCTCATCTGTGGAGATGGTTGTGTACTAGGAAGGTACGAAAGGTGAGGTCTTTTTTGGGTAGTCAAAGAGTAGCAGTATAATTGTTGGATATATGGGTGCGTACCAGAATGTCAACAGTTTGTACTGAGAGGGCTGTTTCCCCATATTCTGTTGATGTCACTTCTTTTACATACTTCATCTCAATAGTTAAAATATATCAAGTTTAATTAAAGATAGGTGAGGCCAGTAGAACACCTCCAGGCTATTTATGGGGCACCAAGGTGCTGCCTTTCATGGTGGAGTAGCCCAGCAAAATAATCAGAATTAAAAAAAAAAAAAAAAATTGAGACCTTTTGGTACTGAGTCAGCTTTGGAGAGGAGAGGTAGATCAGATGAATCCTGGAAGGAGTGGTTGACCTGGACCTGGATCCTGAGGGGCATCAGGAGGATTGTGACCAGCAGGTGGAGGGAGGTCATCCTCCCCCTCTGCTCTGCCCTGGTGGGGCCCCATCTGGAGCACTGGGACCAGTTCTGGGCTCCCCAGTTCCAGAAGGACAGGGAACTGCTCCCCAGGATGCCATTGACCTTCCTGGCCACCAGGGCACATTGCTGGCTCATGGGCATCCTATTGTCCACCAGGACTCCCAGGTCTTTCTCCTCAGAGCTGCTCTCCAGCAGGTCAGCCCCAACCTGTCCTGGTGCAGGGGGTTATTCCTCCCCAGGTACAGCACCCTATGCTTGCCTTTGTTGAAGTTCATCAGGTTCCTCTCTGCCCAACTCTCCAGCCTTGGATTCCCAAAGGTGTGAAGGCATGGAAGGATGAGGGTGTGGGAACATTGGGTCCCAGACTGCCTCCAGAATTTTTTGACACTCTTGCTTTCAGTGACTTGACATGCATCTAAGACACACGTTCTGATCAGTGCTGAGCAGAAAGGACCTTCGTTAATTATTGAATAAATCTTCATTTTATCATCTTCTCTCCTTCTGAAAAGCAGGCCTTGTTTATTTTTAAGAAACTGAGCAACTGGGGGCCACAGAAGAGATGAATGTGCTGTGAATTGAACAGTGGCAAATCCTGTCTTTGTTTTTCTTAGAATATAAACTAAGTTCCTGCATGTGCATGTGTAGTTGTGATGACCTAAAAGACCTGAAGTTACATGTTGTGGGCTGCTTTTCCACTTCTCAGCATGGCTGCCTAGCAAATAAATGAGGGATTTTTGTCAGAAATAGTGTCTTCAGGTCTTGTCCGTTGAACTCGAATCAAGGTGTGGAGGTATCACATACTCACATACTTTGTTAAGGATTTACTGGGCTGGAAGGAGAAGCAGCTGACAGGAATCTAGATGGTTCTCTGCATATTTTTTGTATCTGAGGTAGGATGAAACCACTCATTATGGTTCTGTAGGCCTAGTACAGTGGGCGATTTTTCTTAAGATTATGCTTCTTTCACACCCAAAATCATTACAAAAAATTCTGGTGCATGTTGCAGTATCCAGTTGTGTATTTTGTGGTCATAGGTCATCAATGTTACAGTTGTACAAAACATATCAAGGAGAGGAAGGTGGGCAAGTGGATATCTTTCTTCATGAAGGGGATGGTTTTTTACCACTAAAAAAAAGTTTAAATGGCAAAACATCACTTATATCTGGATAACCCCTCATTCTCTGCTGGTCTGTTTCAGGAGAGCTGGGAAATGGATGATTTGAGGATCCTGTGATTTCTCTCCTCTCCCTTTCCTGCCCTTGCCAGCTGGTTTAAAGTTACTTTTTCACCTGTGGCTTTTTGGTGTGAATTTGGTGTGAAGTAGTGTTGGTGCAAGTTCTCGTTTAAGAAAGTTGTAGTTTTTGCTGCCTTGTCACTTCCATCAGCAGGAATTGCTCTGAGTCTTGAGAGAAGGCATCAGAGGACTTTAAAATGATCTGTTCTTTTGTAAACTTACAGTTGCCATGGGCTTTTTGTTTGTTTGGCTCAAGATTATCATGAAGATTCATAATTTGGAGGAATTGCTGCCAACTTTTTCTCTCTCTACTAGAGAGAGAGAGGTCAGGTATGTTGCTTGATCTTGCTTTTCCTCCAGATAGTCAGATGTATTATGGTCTGTTGGGAGGGAAAGGTCTTTTCATGAAATCATTTTATAATGATTTCTCTGTTGGTTTTCATGGCTAGCAGAAAGCAAACGATAAATTCCTAGCTTAATGACTGTAATGTTTTTATAAATGCCTGTGTCTATGTATGTTGGAAAAGGATTTGTCTGCATGCTTGATTCTTCTCTTTAAAGATTCGGATTAATCCTATAAGTGTTTGCTCAGATGTGATGAATTACAAGTGGATGAAATTACAGTGTTGTCAGATTGACTCATTGTCCCGCTTCCCTCCCCCAGCCAAGAACGTTGGCTTCCAGCTCTGAAGAGCTTGCTCACTCGAAGACCTGGGTTTTGCACAGATGACACGTCTCCCTTGTTAGGCGTCTGGAGGGTTTTGGTAGCTGGGGTTTGAGATGATAATCAAGGATAAGAAGAAAAAACCAGCCAGGGGGTAGGACAACTGAAGGGAAGGAAGAGCTATAGGTAGGTATTACCTATCTCTCTCTGATAGGTATTACCTATCTCTCTGACTTATGTCAAGCTTCTTGCCACAAAAGAGACGCGGGACCATTAAGCGAGATGTGGGGAATGTTTTAGGATACATCGGCTGGTGAGCAGTTTGAAATGCCCTGATGCCACGTAAAGCATTGTCTGGAGCACGTGGCGGTGAGAGATGATCTTGGTGTGGCTGTATCTCTCACGCAGTCTCCAGGTCTTCGTGCCTTTTGCAATCAATGGGGAGGGTGTTCTTGGTGGCTGAACGTGTTGCACCCCGGTGTCTCCCTTCACTCTGCATAAAAGGGGAAAAGTAAAAATTGCTTCTATGTAAAGCTTTTTCTAGTTCTGCGGTTGATGAATTATAAGACTATGATTATTAGAAGCAGGTTTTATTTTGTAGTCTTCTAAAACACTCTAATCTTAGGAAGAGGCGACTGTAGATGTGAGGGAGTTTTTGGACTGAAGGCCTCCAGGAGGACAAAATCTGTTTCTGAATGTTTCTGTGTAATTCTGTGGGAGTTCTCACGGCAAAATGAAGAGGAAGATTGTTCTTTGCTGTCCTCAGCATTTTGCTAAATACTATTCATTTCCAATAGCTAAAATAGCCCGAATACTATGAGGGCTTCTTACTAACCTATAACTATGTTAATGCCTTTCTTGCCACAAGGGTAGTTTCTTTCAGTAAAAAGCCAAAAAAATTGCACACTGGAGAACACACACCACAGACATTGCCAACAAACTGCGAATGCAGCTTCCCTGCGAAAATGGAGCAGTATTTAAAGGCTGTCTTGCTGTGAGAGGAAACTCTGGTCTGATGGAAGTGTTTGGTTGGGTTTGGGTGCTTTGTTGTCCCTTCAGGTGCTCAGGGTCTGCAGACGACTTGTGCCAAAAGTCTGCTTTCTAGTAAGTGCTCTGTTACTTTGAGCTTTATGAAACTCTGAAAATAGTTTAAGTAGACTGTGGGATTGTCCTTCTCACAGGCTTTGGCATTTCCAGTTCTGATAACAAGAGGGTCAGTTGTGTTTGGGTACCATTTGGTGGTGAGCATTTCTTCAGAATAGCAGCTTGCTGTGCCTGCCATTTAACAGTGATCTTAGATAAGAGAGGGGAGATTTGTATCTTTGAATCCTGAAGAAATGTAAAAAAGATTCTGAATCAGGTCCTAAAGCTGAAGATCTTGTCTTAAATTCCTGATGAGAACCTAAAGTAAGGCTGACCTGACAGTAAGAGGGGGTTGCAGATTGGGGGTGAGGGAGGAAGGGGAAGAGGGGGGGTCTTATCTGCTCTTCGCAGACCAGAGTGTGTTATTATCTGTCCGGGTGACTTCAACAGAGATGAAGGAAAACAACATGTGTGTTTCCGTGCGCAGAAACAAGGACATTCCCTTGGTGAGAAGTGATGGGGAAATTTGCTGTGGGGCTCTGTGTAATGCCATGGTTCGGAGGCTGCTGTGGCACCAGTCTCATAAATCCATAGCCCAAGCTCAGGAGAGACTTTCCCGATCGTGGTGTTTCACTGCTTGCACAGAACAGGCCAAAGAATTTCCTACAGAAATGTTAAATATATCTATAGTAAGGCACAGAGGTTTTTCTGCTGATTTACATTTCTGAATTTAAGCTTTCAAATTCATCTAACTCAACTTAATATAAGTGGAGCTTTATAAAATGATTTCATTCCTGGGGAGAAAGATGCACTTAACGGCACCTGGAATAGCGATAGGAGGAGGCTTGTGGGCTAGCACAGACATCTTAACCACTGCTTTCCAGCCCTCTTAAATCCCTACCACTGATCTAAAGCAACACTTATATTGCATTTTATAGCTTTGAAAAATGTATGCTGTTTTCCCTGTTTAAAAGTGGTTAAGGTAGAAATTTTACTGCAGTGCTGGGGGAAGCGAGCTCTCACTGAGCCCCTTGCGCTCTCAGCTTTGGCACTTGAAAAGGACAAGCATTGGCACAAGCACTCGTTTTGCAGCAGAAAAATCTGATATACTTACACTTTGCCTCCTGGACGCCTTTTGGGACGTGGTAAGAAAAGCTTGCCCTGGGCTCTCCAAGGGACTGTAGCTTTATTCCTCTGGTGATTTCTGATGTCGTTGCACTTGCCAGTAGAGAAATTGCTGGCAGATTGAGAAGGTGTGGGCAATGTCAAATGATCTGTTATTTCTAAATGCACACAGAAGACCCTGCTGATTTGGTTGTATTAGTTTACATTTATTCTTAATTTCTAAAAGTTATGACTTTTTTTTTTTTTTAAATTGGAATACAGCAGTCACAGAATCAACAGATTTCTGCGCTTTTAAGCAACAACAGTCAAGGCTAAGCTCATGTCATGAAAGACGTGACATAAGACATGCTTATGACATGAAAGGCTGTCTGGGCTTTGTCATCTCTAAAGACAGCCAGGAGTTGTCTAAAGACAGAAAAAAGTTGTACTTGTAGCTGTGTTTCAGTTCCACAAGGATCTGTGAACACTGTATTTAGCTTGTGGGGGAATAACAGCTGTATTTATTCCTTGAATAGCACTAAGAATGATAGCACTGCATGTTTCAGTGCCTAAAAAAAAAAGGTTTTTTTTCCTCTGTGTTTTCTCCTTTAACTTCCTGGGCAGCAGGGCGGTGGTGGCCATGGCACAGCGAGAGCTTCATGGTGGCTGACCAGAATCCGACAATGCCATGCGGAGATGGGGGGGACAAAGCGAGCTCAGCGTGGAACGGGGCTGGCTGGCTGGGAAGAAAGCTGCTCTCTTACACATAAAAGAGTTAATTATGGTTTGGGGAGTGGAAGGAGTTTGCTGAAGCTGAGCATTAGTCACATTGGAAGCACTGTACAGATGCACATTGCTTCTTTGGCTCTTTTCACCTCATGCTGAAGATGTAGTGGAAAAAAAGAAGATTTTGCTTGACGTCTTTCATGTGCAGCTCAGTTACACAACTTTTTAGTTTGTTTTTTTTCCCCTCCTCTCCCCTTTCTCCCACATCTCCATTCTCCAAACTGCCAGCTACATCTACTGCTTGTATTCATCTGCAGTGGGAAGATGTTGAAGAACAGAAGCTTTGCCAAAGCTTTTCTGTGGTTTTTATCCAGCTAACTTCTGTTTCTGTGGTTTGCTTGGGGCTACATGTTCATCTATACGGAGATGATGATCAGAGTGGAAAATACGAGCATTTTATATTTGGCCTAGCAATTACTTCGCATTCTGTAGAAAACAAAACAAACATAAAAGTCCTGCTTACCCTCAAAATATCTGCTTGTCTGACCACTTTTGCAGAAGCTCCCTATTGTATCCTTTTTGTAATGGACTGATAACGAGTGGGTTTATTCACTTGCACAACACTTCTCAAAAAAAAAAGAAAAAGCATTGTCTTTGTTCATCTTTTTTTCATTGTTCATCTTTTGTTCCTTTCTGGTGAAATAGTTTTCTGTTTCTCCAGTTTCTACTATTTTATACAGGCTGAATGGCTAATTGTATTTAAAGGTATTTGTGAAGTGCCTCTGGCAGAGGAGTTCAGGCACCTCTGTTCTTGCATCTCTGCTAATTGAAATGGAAAGAAAGACCATGCTTGTATTTCTGGTTGGCTGTGGTGGGTCGGTATTTAATGGGCAAGATGGGAAAGGGGGCTGCTGTTGAAGAACTCCAGAAGATTTGCCCAAAGTTGCTGTTAATGGGATAGGATATTTTTACCCCTCCCTTCTCTATCTTGTGCTTTTCCTTTCTCTTTGCTTTGCAGGACTGCTTCAGTTCCTTCATTGTCTTGCAATGCGTGTCTGTGTCACAACCTGATGCCATGGGGAACTGCTAGTCCAAGGCTGACGCTTTGTTTTTGCTGCAGGCTGGGTCCTTGGGCTTGAAGACTCATTGACATCACCGAGATTGACTCTTGGACCTTCAAGAGAAGAGACTTTCTGACGGCCTTGCTCCATTCCACCTGACCCTATGACTGGAGGGTTCACCGTAGCTCCATCCTTTGCTCTCCAGATCCACAAGATGGGTTCATTCAGAAGGCCGCGACCTCGCTTCATGAGCTCCCCAGTCCTCAGTGACCTGCCGCGGTTCCAGGCAGCCCGGCAGGCTCTGCAGCTCAGCTCCAACTCTGCCTGGAACAGGTCAGCGGGACCCCCCTGGTTTATCAACACACATGAATTTTTGGCATTCCAAAGCTTTGCTGGCATTGAAAGTCTGGAGGTGAAAAAATTAGACCGAGTAGTGTTCAGCCTTGGTTTTGGCCAACGTTGTTTAGGGGTACTGTCTTGAAGTAAACCAGAATTGGTCTTTGTTAACGGTTGCATCTTTTAAGTACCATTTAGGAAAACACATTCCTATTACTGTAATAAAGGCCAGTTTCTTAATGCGCAACAGACATTTATTTGCATATTATGAAGCTTTTACCACAGTTGAGTTCCTCTGACAACTGCTGAGCTTGTGGCTTCTACCAGCATTTCCTATTGACAGCTGACTCTGCACGTCATGCAGCAATGGCAACTGGAAAAACAATGTGCAGGGTGAAGAGTGAGATATCCTGACCCAATCTAATGGTCTGCTGCTACTGAAAGTGGATGTTCCCACCTTCCCTTCTGCCACCTTGCACCAGCTCTGCGCTCTGCAGACCCCTTTCTCATGCTGATTTTGCTCGGTTTGGTGATGTCACACAGAAGTATCCCAGCAAAAACATTGCAGTTTTGTGCCAGGACAGTGAGATGAGGTCTGTGAAGCTGGCAAATGCCAGAACTGGCCCCCAGAAGGCAATGCCCATTAAGGGAAGGCCACCTGCTCTTGTTAGCCATGGCAAGCCTCTAGTCCTGCTGAGCCATCCTGTGTGCTGTCACTTTGTGACTCCCTCTGTGCTGGTGAGAGATGTATTAGTTACAAGATCCTCCAACAGCATCCTACAAGCAGTGACAGGGCTTAAAGTTGGGTCTGACTGAGGTGACACTGGCTGCAGAGTGTCTTCCAGCACAGCCAGGGTCCTGCCAGAGGCTGCAGCCTGGGTGGTTCCTGCTAGCATCACTGGATAATGCAGTGGGATGTGTTTGGCAGATATTGCCAAAAATCTACGTCTCCTTACAGCAACTAGCCTGCAGCACACCTCAGAGATCACAGAATCCCAGAATGATATGGGGTTGGAAGGGACCTCTGGAGATCATCTAGTCCAACCCCCTGCCAAAGCAGGTCCACCCAGAGCAGGTTGCACAGGAATGTGTCCAGGCGGGTTTGAATGTCTCCAAGGAAGGATCCCCTAAACAGTCCTCTTAAAGACAGATCTGGTGTGGACCTGTTCTTTGTGAACAGTGTCCCTGGAACAGTTTTCCCTCGCCTACTCTGGGCACAACTTGTGGTTGGTTCTGTTCTGTCTCCCGTGAGAGGTGGAGGTAAACGACAGTGGTGATTTCCAGGGGAGAAAGAGTGGAAGCGTTTAAGTGCAATTAACCTCTCTACCCCATTAGAACCACTCAGCTTTTGGCAGCTAGCTCACTTTGTGCTCTGTGTTAAATCACACCGGTGGCTGTTATTTATGGATGTTGTACTGTCTCATTTCTTTTTTGGCAGCGTTCAAACAGCAGTGATAAATGTGTTCAAAGGGGGAGGCTTGCAGAGCAATGAACTTTACACCCTCAATGAAAATATCAGGTAAGTTGCTGAAATGCTTGAAAAGGGATTTTTGTTGCTGCTTGTTTGGTGTTTGCTTGATTTTGTTCCCCTACAGAACCGCAGTCAGAGGATATTGGTGGGAGGAACAGGGATCGGAGGGAGCTTAAGCACAGCTTTAGGGTTTCAGGCTAACTTGTTTTTTGCTCTTAGATGGAGTGAATGGCACGGGGCACTTGGATAATGTTTCCCTGGCTTGTGTGGATGTGTAGTTTTGACAAGGACAGGATCTGTCTTCGCTTGAATTATAAGGATCTTGTCTCCTCCTAGAGAGTTTACCTCTTCTGGCTGTTTTTTACACATTTTTATCAGGGTATTCATGATGGTAGTAACATCTGTTTTCTAAACCCAAGCTTCTCAGGACCATGGAGTGTATAAAATGAAAGCAAAACAGAGCATTTTGTTTAAAAGCTTAATCTTCACATGGTAATTGCAGAGCAAGACCTGAAAATACGAACCCTAAAGATAAAAACCCTAAAAGCCTAGCAGACGTTTTCGAACACTGATGCTAGTGATGATTAAAAGTATCTTTTTTTTTTTTAAAAGCAGGTTTCATGATTATCTGTGGTTTCATTCTGATTATTTGGAAAGTTTGGCTAGCAGTAGATAGGACTGTAGTGTAGATCAACAGCAATGTGCTCTTGCCTTGGCTCCAGCTGCTGCTAAGAGGGTTATTGTCAGAGCTCTTGGATGTAGTGCCTCCTCTCTTTCTCTTTCCCACTCCATCCGTACTCATTCATTACGAATGCTGTCCTAGAGATCTCCGCTTCTCCTTTTATATGCTCCCTCTTCATCCCTGTTGCATTTTTCCTGAGCGCCAAGATTCAAATGGCAATTTAGGCTGAGCATGTACTTAAGCAGCAGAATAAACTACCCCTTTCCCTACTTTCAAAATAAATGCAGCTCGCAGGGCATGAGACTCTGTACTACTTGGGCTGGTCCCAAAGGTGAAAGTTTAATATAATTCCTTCTGAGAGCTGAGTGAGGGCAGTGTCCCATGCTTTAATGGTGTTTTAGTGTGCTCAGGTCAGAATTCTTCAGGTGAGGTTTAAGTACTTCCAACAGTCTTAATTCTCCACAGGATCAGTATTTCTGTAGGTGAAAAGAAAAACAAATATGGTAAGACTTTGGAAATACCCTGACCCACAGCCCGTCACGGGCTTGGGGACCAGCTTTGGGCTGTTGCCTGCTTTCCCTGCCCAGTGCAGGCAGGTTCCCCTCCCCAGCTGAACCGGGAGGAACAGCCACGGTGCCGGGGCTTGGCCCCAGTGGCTGGACCATGCTCTCTTCGTGTTGGTTGCTGGAGTGGATCTAGACTGTCGAGAGCCAGGCGAAGAACAGGAAATTCTTTGTGCACTGATGGTGGGAGGGGAAATGCCCTCTGCCACGGACAGGCACTCCCAGGCGGCACTTGGAAGCACTCACCTTGAAATATGTGATTAATGTCCCTGCAGGTGCCCTGGGCATTGGTTACATCTCCAAATGTCATTCTCTAAATAGACCACTTTAACATTCAAGTAGCTCACTGATGTCCATCCAAGGACCAAAGGCCGTGTGTCTGTGTGTATGTTTGTGTGCACACCTCAGCCTCTCCCCTGGGACTTCTGATGTGGCTCCCAATGCAGCGCTAGCTCTCTGTGTGCCGGGTGCATCTCCAGCTTGACACGGGGCAAAAAGCCAGACCTGGCAGGTGGCCGACTCCTGTGTGTCATTAGGTCGAGCTGGTGCATTTTCCTTGTTTGTAGCTCTCCATTCAGCTCCTTGGTGGAAGTTAGCAAATGCAGGGCTTTAAGAGACTCAGACTCTGCACAGCACTTAGCTGTTTAATGGTGGGAAACTCAGGAGAGTTTTGAAGTAGGACAGTAATGACAGGACCAGGAGACAAGCAGGTGGCAACAGTTTGTTCTAGATTGCTGCCACCAATTTTTTATCTTGCTGTGATTTGATATCATCTCACTGGATACATTATTTTTTTTTTTTTTTTTTTACTGCTCTGAAAGTCAGTTGTCACAGCAAGAGGAAATGTAAGAAATGCCTTCAGGAGATGGCAATGTGCCTGTGTGGCCAGGAAGGCCAATGGTCTCCTGGGGGCAATTACAAAGAGCAGGTGGAGGGAGGTCATCCTCCCCCTCTGCTCTGCCCTGGTGAGGCCACATCGAGAGCACTGTGTCCAGTTCTGGGCTCCCCAGTTCAAGAAGGACAGGGAACTGCTGGAGAGAGTCTAGCAGAGGCTACAAAGATGATCAAGGGAATGGAGCATCTCTCTGATGAGGAAAGGCTGAGAGACCTGGGGCTGTTCAGCTGGAGAAGAGAAGACTGAGGGGGGACCTCATCGATGCTGATCGATACCTAAAGGGTGGGTGGCAAGAGGATGGGGCCAGACTCTTCTCAGTGGTGGCCATTGACAGGACAAGGGGCAACGGGCACAAACTGGAACATGGGAAATTCCATCTCAACATGCAGAAAAACTTCTTTCCTGTGAGGGTGGCAGAGCCCTGGAAGAAGCTGCCCAGAGAGGCGGTGGAATCTCCTTCGCTGGAGACATTCAAAACCCACCCGAATGTGTTCCTGTGCAACCTGCTCTGGGTGGACCTGCTCTGGCAGGAGGTTGGACTGGATGATCTCTGACGGTCCCTTCCAACCCCTACAATTTTGTGATTCTGTGATGGGATTTCAGGGATCACCTGGCCATGATTAGGAGGAGACCCCTCCCTTGGATTCTCTCTAGGGTGCAAGCCTCGGGTTGCTGGTCTGCCTGTGCAAGGTGAAGTCCTGCCTTGGGCTTCTCCATCAGCTGGTGGAGAGCCCCCTGGATTCTGCTGAAGCTGGTGGAAGAGCTTCTGGCAAATAGACTTATCTGGTTTATCCATCTCACAGAAACAGAAATGTGCTTTGAGCTGGGTGGGGTGAATATAACCACTCTGAGAGAGAGAGTAGAGGCGTGTTGGCATGCGAATAAATGTACACGTGTCGCTAAACGGCCGGGGAGGAAGGTTGCTGTCAGCAGTGACTTTCAGCACAGATGAAGAAAAAGTGGTGCAGTTTGGTAGGAACAGCCCAGCCTGAGAACCGGATGGTCCCTGATTCAAATGCCATTTTCGAGCACTCTTGATTATAATTCATGTCGGTGAAAAGCAAAACTTTTAGAACAGGAAAAAACCTGTAAAGTTTTGCAGTGGAAAGTGTTGGGTGCATTTTACATTTTAGGCAGAATTTACTGCTACAGAATTTATGCTTACAGTTACTGAAAGCTGAAAGTGCAAATACTCTGAACTTTGAGATTATTTTTTTTTTTAATGCTGCTTCTGATGTAAAACAATCCTGATTTTTATATTGGAGTTTTGAAATATAAATATGTATTAGAATTTAAAACTTTTGTTACAGCCTGGTTTAAGATCCAACAGTTTTTATCAGAAATTCTTGTTCAGAGTGGCTTCTGCCTGCCTGTATTTAAAGCACCTCTTGTGAAATTTCTAGAATTTCTTTCTTGAAAAATATGCTTTTTTTTTTTTTTTAATGTGGTAGTCACGGGGAAGCCACAGCTTCTGCTGTGTGTTTACTTCATTGCTCCTCTCCTTATTCTCCCACCTTCTATTTCCAAGAGAAAAAGAAGTACAGCATTAGGTAGATACACTATTTTCAGTGAACTTAAAGGCATCTTTTTTAAAAACAAAAAGCAAAAAAAAAATATGAATTTCAAACTAAATAACTTCAAATTGTCTCCCCAAATTTCTGTGCATTCAGGGGGGTAGAAGTTTTTTTTGCTTGTTCTAGGTGTATGGCTTATAAATAGAGGACTACAGGGAAACTCTTTAATTCCTTCATAGTTTGGGAATAACCTTTGTGGGCATTTGTAGAATATATACCTAAATGTAAAAGAAATCTAACTGTGGCCAAAATGACACATTCACATATACTCACGTTTCTTTGGAACGATAGTAGTAAAGTGCGGGTATACCTGTAAGAGATGACCAGCAATGGCTGTTACTTCATGGCTGCATTCCTTCTGTCTACAGACGACTGCTGAAGAGTGAACTTGGATCCTTCATCACAGATTACTTTCAGGTATTACATTATTTGCTTGCTTTATTTTGAAGTTTGCTCTCTTCAGCTTTTTAGCCTAGAAAAAAAAAAACAAAACTAGGGCCCCTTTTTACACGCAGGTAGCCTGCAAGTTTCATCTCTGTTTTGCTACAGAAGGTGATGGAGGAGCTGGACTTTTTTAATATGGGCCATACAGCCTTGGGAGTAATCGTATTTATGGGTGTTTGTGCTAAATTAAGGGTAATCTTCCTTTGCGCTTAAGAAATGATGCTAGTAGCCTGCCAAAGTCAAGAAGGAATTCACTTAAACTTTCAAAATAAGACGGGATACCGTTTCATAGGTTTTTTTCACCCTATTTCTCTAGCATAGAGAATTCAGGAGTAGGTTTTCTACAACAGGCGCCAGCAAAGGGGAAGAGGAAAGATAACAGCTGTCTGTTTTTGAGGGGGGGAGAGAAGGAAGTCCCTATCAGCAGGAAATCAACCTGGGTGCTGTTTGCCTTTTAGCCCCACACATGTAAACACAATCTGTGAAAAAGTGAAAGACGAAGGATGAGGGAAGACCTGATCGATCATAAATGTGAAGAGGTGTTATTGCTTGTCCAGATAGGCAGGGGTTCAAATGTAACCACATGAAAGCGTGTTGGATGATTTTGAGAGAGCTCTGATGGCTTTCAGTGTTATGAGTCGTTCAGTGCAGTGTTGATTAAAGAAAAAGAGGGCGGTTGCTGAAAACAAGAAGGTTTTCTTCCCTTTGAGAGAGAAAATTTCAGTCCTTTCTGAAGCGGCTGACGCTGCTGCGTGCTGTGCTAACGGCTTAGGGGAAAAAGAAGGCTAGGGTTGTTTCTTATCGGCACTAGATTACACGACTTAGAAAAAAAATCCCCCACGCTATATGATTATCAAGTGAGAAGCAAACTCCTGTCCCAGGGGTTTCACTTCTTCAGGCAGTGTCTGCGTAAGCCGTGTACTGGAAGGAGGCAGCTGTTGGGTGGTTCCTGAGCGGACGCCTGGCCCCGGTGGCAGGACGGCTGCCAGCCCTGCTGCAAAGGGCCTGCCTGGGGTGGAAACGTGCTGCCCCTCCTGCCGATCTAAAAACGGGCAAATCAAAATTCACGCGTGGTGAATGGAAATGTGACAGGTCTCAACCAGGTCGCCGGGTGCTGCAGTGCCAGGCATGGCGCGCGAGGCTGGCACAAGCAGAACATGTCCAGAAGCGACTTCATGCCCTGCAAGGCTGAGCAGACCCTGTCCTGAGGGTTGTGAGGTGCTGACACGTGACTTGTTACCTGGTTTTGAAAATTCGGGGTGTACCGAAAGAGGCCCGGGTGGGTTCCGGGGCTAAGGCACAGCCGCATCGTGTCGCTGCGCAAGAGGAGCCGGCGGCTGCCGGGGACCAGCTGGGCAGCAGGGCTGGTGTTCGGATGTGGTGTTCTCTTCTTCTAGCCTGTGAACCCCGTGCCTGTCACAGTCATGCCGGAGCTAGTGGTATTCCCGAGACTCCTTAGATCTCTTAGTGGTAGAGCTGACAACTGAGGAGACTGCTTAGACTGCAGCCTGCTCCCTGCTGGCGGCTGAGCATCTGTGTTGCACCCCTCTGAGCGAGCCGAGGGCATCTGATCTTGTCCAGGGAGAAGGGTCTGATCGCCAGCACGGTTTTCTGGAAAAGCAGGAGCCAAAGCCATGCTCTTTCACCCTAATGGCAGGGCTGTACTCCTGCAGGCTGAGGGCACAGTGACGATGCAGGTGCTCAGCGGGGCAGTGCTGGCCTTTGCCTGGGAGAGCACTCTTCTGTGCCCACCTCTCAGTTTGTTTTCTGTCAGTCCGTCTGTTCACACTTGGCCAAATATCTACTAGTATCTACTAGTTCACCTGCTGCAGCTGCTGAAGCCACTGTGACTCAAATTTAATTTCTGAGTTGTTTTTTTTTTTTTTTTTTTTGATCAATGTTAAAAAGAGTAACTTGGCATCCAACAAACTTAGCCTGGAGGAAAACTCTTGGTGCTGGCAAACCATGAGACTGGTCTTGAGAAAAGAAGGCTGAGGGGGGATCTGATCAATGCTTATAAATACTTAAAGGGTGGGTGTCAGGAGGATGGGGCCGGTCTTTTTTCAGTGGTGCCCAGGGACGGGACAAGAGGAAATGGGCACAAACTTGAATATAAGAAGTTCCACCTAAACATGAGGAGGAACTTCTTTCCTGTGAGGGTGGCAGAGCCCTGGAAGAGGCTGCCCAGGGAGGTGGTGGAGTCTCCTTCTCTGGAGACATTCAAACCCCACCTGGACACGTTCCTGTGCAACCTGCTCTGGGTGGACCTGCTTTGGCAGGGGGTTGGACTAGATGATCTCCGGAGGTCCCTTCCAACCCCATGTGATTCTGTGATGAGGCAAACTGTGAGATAAAGGCTACTGTAGGAAATGAGCTTTTTTCCCCACTGTGAGCTAAAATGCAGACTTCTGATTCTAGACTGGCAGCACATGGCAGTGATAAGAGTCACTGCTCCCTTCTGAATGTCTTTACCCAAAAATCCTCCAGCTGTGGAGTGGGGAAAGACTATTCATGTGCCAAGGAAGGGCTGACAACATCATTTCATTTGTCTGTGGGTTCAGTTTCACTGCCGATGCCAGCTGATGTACGGCAAAAATGAGCAGAGTTGAATCCGGCTGCTGATTTGGCTGAAAAATATCCTTGAAAGAAAAACTAAAGTATTCAAGCTACTTCCTCTGACTTGTTGTGCTCATCACGTCTGACATGGGGGAGGTGCTGGGGGCAAGTCACCAGGATGGGGACTGGAATGGAAATGCATCTTTTGGCACTGACTTCCTCCTGTATCTCTTAAAGCCCCCTGAAAAGCTATCCTGGGAACCAAGTTTACTGTTCTCTTAGATTGAAGTGGACCCCGAAGGATCTGCTCTCTTGTGTAACTAGGCAGTTTTAAATATCTTAGCAGCAACTAACTGCACCATGTCATATTGAGATGTGATAAATTGACTTAAGTGTTTTCCATTTCTTATGACACAGCCCTTGTAACAGGAGCTACTAGGATAATGTTTAAATTAAATTTTCCATTGCTTTAAGAGTTCTGGCTCTTACATTATGTATATTTTATACACGCACAGAGGCACAATTTTTCTAAGCACTGATTGTTTAAGACTAAAATGGAGCGGAGCTTTTATAGTGAGACAAATCTACCTTTGTGATCAACTTGACTTGATTGCTCACAAGTCTTTTTCACCAACTCCTCGTGCAAATGACCAGTTTTTAGCTCCAGAAGTTGCTAAAGGAATGTTTAGGAACCGGATGAGGTTTAGGCAGTCATTCTCTGCTACCAAATCGTCATCGTACCGGAGTTATTGAGTCTGGTTTGTATTTGAAAGAGGAATGTAATTCCTGTAAGGGTTTTGGTGGGAACTCAGAGATTTGTGTTTATAAATCTGCTGCTTTAGCAACCTTGTTCTATATACAAGCCATCTCCTTGGATCGGAGTCTGGGTGTGAATGCCAGACAGCTGGGACTCGTAATATTTGCTGCACGTCTGCCTTAAAGCAATGCTTGATGCTCCAGGTTTTCCAGTACTGACTTTCTGAATTTGCCCATGAACTGATCTGATTGACAGCTTCCTGTGGCTGAAAAGTGGCACTTTGTACCCTCCGCTCAGTAGCCCAGCAGGGCTCCATGGGCTCTTGCTGCTGGGTTAGTTCTCTGGTGGTCAGCTTAACCACAGCAAGGAATAGTCCTGTGACCACGGAAGGTAAGAGGCTGGGATTTGGAGGAACAGGGTGTATCGGCGCTTGGGACTTTTCTGGGGCAGCTGTAAGATTTTTCAGATAGGCTCCCTTCATTTTCATGCTGTCTGACTTTTGTGGTTGTGGAGAAAATTTTTGAAATATAATATATATTTTTGAAATATAAAACTAGTGAGTGTTGATAAGTCACTGCATTATTTTCCTGATTCTGCAAACAGCCTGAAACAAAACCTTTGAAAATGATGAACTGTTTCTTTTCACTTGCTGGGAGCTTGTTAATCTTGAAACTCACGGGGGAAAATGGGAATGCTGGCTGTTTCACAGCTTACCGCTTTAGCAGAACTGCCCTGTTTAGGCACATTGGCTCCTCCCGAGGCAGAGAGACCCCATCCCTTCCCGGGCACTGTTGCCTCTCCTGGCACCCATGGGCTGCAAATGCAAAAAGACAGATGCTCAGAGCTGATGCCTCTCCAGCCTGACACCTGCTGCCTGCACTGGCAGAGCTGGGAGGTGAGGGATGGTGAGTGGACTCTATTTCCATATCTCCTCATTTAATCCAGCAAGAGCTTTGATGTCCTCAAACCAGAAGCGAAGCTATTGCACAGTTTCCAGCCTGATGCAGTGGAGAGCCATGGGAGGCAGTAATGTCCTGACTCCGGGCCGTGCCCAGAGAGCTGTGATTAATGGGGTGAAATCCAGTTGGCGGCCGGTCACCAGTGGTGTCCCTCAGGGCTCAGTTTTGCGGCCAGTCTTGTTTAATATCTTTATTGATGATCTGGATGAGGGGATTGAGTGCACCCTCAGTAAGCTTGCAGATGACACCAAACTAGGTGGGAGGGTTGATCTGCTTGAGGGTCGTCAGGCTCTACAGAGGGACCTGGACAGGCTGGATCAATGGGCTGAGGTCAATGGTGTGAGGTTCAACAAGGCCAAGTGCCGGGTCCTGCATTTCGGTCACAACAACCCCAGGCAACGCCACAGCCTTGGGGCAGAGTGGCTGGAAAGCTGCCCAGCAGAAAAGGACCTGGGGGTGTTGGTGGACAGCCGGCTGAACATGAGCCAGCAGTGTGCCCAGGTGGCCAAGAAGGCCAACGGCATCCTGGCCTGTGTCAGGAACAGTGTGGCCAGCAGGAGCAGGGCAGTGATGGTGCCTCTGTACTCGGCACTGGTGAGGCCTCCCCTCGAGTGCTGTGTTCAGTTCTGGGCCCCTCACTGCAGGAAGGACATTGAGCTGCTGGAGCGTGTCCAGAGGAGAGCCACCAAGCTGGTGAGGGGTCTGGAGAACAAGTCACACGAGGAGAGGCTGAGGGAACTGGGCATGTTCAGTTTGGAGAAGAGGAGGCTGAGGGGAGACCTCATTGCCCTCTACAACTACCTGAACAGGGAGGGTGTAGAGAGGTGGGTGTTGGCCTCTTCTCCCAAGGGAATAATGACAGGAGCAGAGGAAATGGTCTGAAGTTGGGGCAGGGGAGGTTTAGATTAGATATTAGGAAGAATGACTTTACTGAGAGGGTGGTCAGGCCCTGGAACAGCCTGCCCAGGGAGGTGGTGGAGTCACCATCCCTGGAGGTATTTAAGGAACGTGTAGACGTGGCACTTCAGGGCATGCTCTAGTGCCCGAGATTGTGGGGGTCTTGTGTGTGTGTGTGTGTGGTTGGACTTGGTGATCTCAAGTGTCCCTTCCAACCATGAAGATTCTGTGATTCTGTGACTCAGGCTCGGGCCCGGCTTTCTGTGTGTGTGCAAAACCATAGAAACCACAACATGCGAGCACCCGTGTTGCTGGGGAGTCGAGCAAAGTCGACACAGCGAGATGGTAATGGCTAGCTGTGAAAGCAAGCGGCAGTAGCGAAAAGGCTCCACGTTGGTTGTTTTCCTCTCCCAGTAGAGCCGTCAGAAGTGGGACTGGTGAACCTTCCTGTGGTCAGAGTCCCTCTCGCTGCAGGTTGCCCAGCTGGGCAAGGCATCTGCAGTGGTAGGGGACAGCGTGCTCTCCTCCCTCTGATGTGGCACCGTAAGGTCCCTGCTGCGTGTCCTCCTGGGACCCCAGCCTGTCCAGCAGCCCTTGTGATGCTTGCAGCCTTTGCAAGGCTGCTTTCTAAAGCCACGCTCACAGCTGAAAATGTCTTCTCTCCCTCTCTCCTGCTTGGTCAAAGAGAAAAATCTGGTGCGGGTGACAGTTCTTTCCTTGGTGCCGGGTTTCTACTTCTGCCTGTTCCGTAGGGAGGCAAGGGGGTAGCTGTGTAGGTTGTTGCAGCGATGGTTACGGTTGGATAGAGGCAGCGCTCGCTCCTCTCTGGCCAAGTGATGTCTCATGGCTGGTGCCAGGGCCCGCAGCGGCTTGGCCACTGCATGAGGCGGGGGAGAATTGACGTTTGTGTGAGTTGCAGAGCTCGGCTGTATCTCTGCAACGCTCTTTTGGGTCAAGCTGGTCTTTATTACTGTATTTCTGTCCTCGCTGGCTGGGAACCCCCGTTGATGCAGGTCGGCTAATTATTTCTGCTTCATCTGGCGCTTTCTAGGACTGAGCTTTCATGGAGCAGCTCCAGAGACTCCATAGCAACTGCCCGGCTTTGTTATCTGGGATGGGGTCACCCAGCAGCTCAGCCCGGCTCCCGCGAGCCCAGCAGAGGACCTGGGTGGCCACAGGGACTCCTGCTTTCAGGCCTTGCATGCATCAGCTCCGAAGACGTGTGTGATTCCCTGGAAGTGGTGCCTGGTGGCCATGGCTGAAGGTGGTTAGGAGCCATGCCCCCAGGCTCAGCAGGGCTCCCGCCCGGAGCGGGGACTCGGGTCCAGCCACGGGACTTTCTTTCGGGCACCTTGAGATCCCGGCTGTCGCTGCTGCGCAGCCTGCCCGCCCTGCTCTCCTGACTCTCGCTGTCTCTCTTTAGGTGGGCTTTCTTTTTGAACAAAGCTGTCTCTAGAAGAGCCGTTTGAGGATGTTATTTCATATTTATCTTGCAGTTTGTTCTCTGTTTAGGATCGAAACAATCTCTCTGCTCCTGTCACTATTTTCCCCTCTTCTAGGGAAAAAAAAAAGGGACGGGAGGGGATGGTCCAGGCATGAGATGCTGCAGCTCACGGGGCTTTGCGTCTTGCAGAACACTGCTAAGAAGCAGGTGGGTGTTCGTGTGCAACTGGCAATAACTTTGTAGAAAATACTTGCCAAGTAAGTTTAGGTGATGCTTTTTTTCTCAAATTAACATCAGATTATCCAAGAAACAGTGGCTCTGTGCTTGTAGAGCCTCTAAAGTGTGATTTAACACTAGGACACAAAGCCTCAGTGGACTCGGAGAGGGGCATGCATTTAAGAAATGCTGTAATGTGTAGAAGAGCAACTAATTTTTTCACCCAGTAAAATGGGGTCAGTTATCATGAGTTTGCTCTGGATCATTTACTCCTGTTCCAAGCTATGTTTCTGTTTGATGAACTGGTATTAATTTGTTAATTTTAATGTGGTTTTTTAAAGGCGTACTGGCCGTGTTCGGCTTGGGGACATGAAAGGAAAATAAAATGTCTGTAATTAAATCTTTGTTCTTGTAAACTTCCCCCCAAGAGTAGTGGCTTATTGGTAAATAGTAATATTTTTGATGAGAAGAAGAGTTCCTTTATGCCTTGCTACGCTGCAGGGATGTGGCTTTCAGAGGAGATACGAAGTCGCCTGTGATGGCTTGAGCCTCCTTGATGTTTTCTGTGGAGCTGCTGCCAAAACTACTCCGCTGCCTTCCGCCACCCTTCTGCTTGAAGGCACCATCCACAGCGGAGCAAGCTGTGCTAGTGGCAGGGCAGTCACCCCAAAATCCTTCCTGTTGGCTCTGCCCGGGGGCTGTCACTGTGACCACGCTGTTGGCAGAGCGCTCCCGATGGGCAACACCTGATTTGCCTCTGGCACAGGCGGCTGGGTACCGTTTTGCCCACACGGGGAGGGCGTCCATGGCCCCCATTGGGGATGAGCAGCCCCTGACAGGGTGGAGGGAGGGAGAAGGTGCCCGGCACCGCTGGCACTGCTGGTCTGAGAGAGACAGCTTCCACCTTTGGTCATTGTGCTGGGGGAACTGGAATTGCTCCTCAGGGCATGGATGGAGAAACTCACCTCAACTTCCCTAACAGGGAAAATATCTGTGCTGGGAAAAAAAAGAAGGAATTACCTAGAAAGTGTCTGTTTTATAGCATGACATGTGACTGCCTTCAGGGTTTTTTTTTTCCATTCTCAATGATTTCAGCACAGCTTGCTTTGCAAGAGTAGGGAGCACACACACGTTGTGGTAGGGTCTTTGCTGTGGGAAAAAATGAAAAGGGATTTTTCTGGGGCTTTGCTTCCTGTCTTCCCAAACTCAGGGCATTTGAAAACTTACTTAAAGGCTTTGTCTTAGCTGCACTTCTTGGTGCTGTGCCCGAGGCAGCTATTGTGGTTTTCTGCACTGAGAAAAGTAGGGGGGGTTCATCCTGTGAGATCTCACGAGCTGCACAACATCTCTCTCCACGTTTCTCAACTGCACGTACCCGGGGGGCGGGGGGGAGTGACTTGGGGCTCTTGTTTCTCTGCAGCATGTCCTTCCCTGTGGCCAGAGGGAGGGCAGGAAGGCTTGCAGCACCTGCAGTGAGCGCACAGCGGCCCAAGGTGTCCCAGCAGCAGAGAGAGGGCTTCCCCCTGGGGGTGCAGGGGGAGCTGATGTGCAGCACCCACTGCAGCCGCATTGCAGAGGGATGGAAGGTGGCACCTGGACTTCTTCAAATAAACGTGCCCTTCGGTCTCACGTGGTGGGAGTCTTTATCTGGTCTTGCTGTATTTATTAGATTGTGTTGATTTGTCAGCAAACCCTGGAGGGCTTTTTAATGAAAATTCACCTGTCTGGCTTGATCTGAGAGGGCAGCGTTTGGATTGAATCCATTTCTAAGCCTGTGACTTTAGCAGAAAAGACGTATGTAAAATTTCCAGATATTTTTAAGATAGGGAGAAGGGAAATGTTTTGGTTTGTGCTTTTTTTTTTTTTTTAAAGTCTCTCTTCCACAAGAGAAAGGAAAATTTGAGAGGAAAATGGAAACATCTGCGGTAACTTATGAAGCTAAGCTTTCGTGTTTTTTTTTATAGAGACCTTATGAATGAGATGATGCAATCTATTTAGCACATGGAATTACTGATAATACATCCATAAGAGCATTATAAATTCTTTACTACAGGGCAATGATTAATGATAGAACTGTGCTGCCCATAAAGGTGTACAAATGCGTATTTTGTTTGCTGGCATTAGCTGTAACATAAAAAACCCCTCTGAAAGTAGAAAGCATCAATAATACTAACTTATAAGCAAAGTAGCTGGAAAATTGTATCCACAGTGCTCGGGAAGCATATATAAATTGAAACCTAATGTTCTAGTGCAGATAGAGAAGGGATTTGTATTTGTTGAAAGAATCACACGAAAATAAGTGTGACACCCTCATATATGTGTGTGTGTATATATAAACTTTTTTATTATATATTAGTTTAAAATGACATAGTATTAAAGACCAGCTGTAATATTTCCATTTAATATATAGGAGAGGTAATTACCTTAAGCTATAGGTCAAAAAATAAAGAATTGAAGTAGTCTATTAATAAAACGAAAGCATTTGGAAGGAATAAAGTGCAGTATCACTCCAAACATTATCTGATTGTTCAGGCAGAAACATATTTGCAGTGTAAGTGGGTTTCACCTTTTTTTCCCCTTGTAGTTTTTTTTTCCAGTCCAGATTTCTTCCTCCCTTCTTTTTTGCATTTAATGTTTTCTCCTGGAAAGTCTTTTTTTGTTGTTGTTGTCCAAAGCCTGACATGTGTTGTCATTTATTTATAACAATATATACAAAATATATTTATTTATAGCAAATATAAAATGTGAATGGAGATCCCAATAACTTAATATTTCCCTCCAAAGCCTATATTTCTGTGAGAGAATCTTTGCAAGATAGTCTCCTTCCATTAGTTGATGTCAATGTTTGGAAAGGTGGCAGGCTTTTTTTGTTATGGGAACTTATTTATCCAGCTTGCTAATTGCTGTTGTTATTGCTCAGGTGAAAAGTGTGTCCCAGGCATGTTCTCTTTGCAGCTTACCCATCCTCTGGCAGCCCCCTTCTGCTGGGAACTCTGGCTTTCTCTTTCTCTCAGCCCTAACTCTTACCCTGAGGACTTAGGGCAGCAAAGATGATGGAGGGATTGGGGCATCTCCCTGATGAGGAAAGGCTGAGAGAGCTGGGACTCTTTAGCCTGGAGAAGAGAAGGCTGAGGGGAGACCTTATCTATGTTTACAGTTACCTAAAGGGTGGGTTGAAGGAGGATGGAGCCGGACTCTTTTCAGTGGTTCCCAGGGACAGGACGAGGGGCAACAGGCACAAGCTGGAACACGGGAAGTTCCACTCAAATATGAAGAAGAACTTCTTTCCGGTGAGGGTGCCAGAGCCCTGGAACAGGCTGCCCAGGGAGGTCATGGAGTCCCCTTCTCTGGAGATCTTCAAGCCCCACCTGGATGCTCCTGAGTGATGTGCTCTGGGCAACCCTGCTTTGGCAGGGGAGTTGGACTAGAGGATCTCTAGAGGTCCCTTCCAACTCTGACAATTCCCTGATTCCCTGATTCTGTGGCTGAGCCCTTGATAAAGCCCCCCCCCCCCAGCCATTAATAGTTTCTGACAAGTTCCCTTTACTCCCTGCAGCTTCCTTTGGTAGGCTTTTGTCACATTGGTGATGATGAATAAATCAGAAAATAAGTTTCTGCCGGAAAAAAAAAAAAAAAAGTTTTTTTATTTGGGGGGAATTCCAGAGTCCAAAAAACCACAGAAAGTGGAGGTTTTTTTCCCCGAATAAATGTATGGCTTTTTGGCTAAGAGTGAGTAAGCTGTTGTCAGCAGGGTGAGATACCACAGCTCACAGAGGTGCCGGGACCTGCCAGACACTCAGCTGTGCGTGTCCTGCTGGAGGTCCCTCCTCTCCTACTGACCCTGGGGGGGCACCCACATCATGGAAGGAGTCGGCAAAGACCCAAGCGAGAGCCGGGTGCTCCGTGAGGCCTGGGGGCCGCTGCCTTGCCGTCTGCAGTGATGCCGGAGAGCTCTGCTTTTCCCCTGTTCGGCAACAAAGCTGGTGAAGGGCCTGGAGAATAAATCTTATGAAGAGCAATTGAAGGAGCTGGGACTGTTTAGTCTGAGGAAGAGGAGGCTGAGGGGAGACCTCATCACTCTCTACAACTACTTGAGAGGACATTGTAGAGAGGTTGGTGCTGGTCTCTTCTCACAGGTAATCAGTGATAGAACAAGAGGGAATGGCTTCAAGCTGCAACAGGGTGGGTTTAGACTGGACATTAGGAAACAATTCTTCACAGAAAGAGTGGTCAGACACTGGAAGAGGCTGCCCAGGGAGGTGGTTGAGTCACCATCCCTGAATGTGTTTAAGAGCCGTTTAGATGTGGTGTTGGTGGATATGGTGTAGGGGAGAACTTTGTAGAGTGGGGTTGATGGTTGGACTCGATGATCCCAAGGGTCTTTTCCAACCTGAATGATTCTATGATTCTGTTGGCATCCACAGTTTCTCAAGGTTCCCTTGAGGAGAGTCATTTGTGCACCGTTTGTGAGCGGGTTCAGAAGGTTGCTCACTAAAGTGCTTTGGGTTCCTCTTTCAACATGGTCACCTGTGGGCAGAATAGCATGTTCCTCTGACAAGCAGGACTGCTGAAGTCAGCTCTGATTCCTGTGCTGGAATTCCTAGGGCTGGTTAACAGTTTATAACACTGTTTATAGTGTGACTGTGCTACAGGGATAGGGTTGCTTTAGCGCTCTGCTGGAACTACTAAAGGTCAAAGTCTTGTGACTTGGGTGGGCGGTTCAAATAATACAGTTCCATCCCATATGTTACTCCTAAAATGCTCTGGTTTTGTTGTGTAACTAATTTAAAAGGAACCCGAATTCTACATTATTTTGGGAATAAGACCATACTAAAGATTTTGGGGTTTAATTCTGAAAAAAAGCCATCTGCTAGCGGGGCCAAATTACCTTAATTATGAGCATGACCATTAATTATTTTTCCGTTTTATGCACTATACAATATTTAACCGTTATTGCTACTAACTTAGCTTACCACTGGTGAATTGGATGGCCGTTCCTCCTTATGTCATGGCTGAACTCTGGATACATGTTAGTGGATACAGGTTTTGGTTATTTTTTTTAAAGCAGTGTCTCAAAAGTACTTATATCTGGCTCATTTAAGACAAGTAAGCCATTGTAGCAAAACATGAGTTAGTGTTTTAATGTGGATGAAGTAGCCATGAGATGGGACAACAGCCAAGGAAAGGTACCCATTTCCTCTCTGTTGTACAATGCTGCACTTCTTTCACACCGTGAAGAAGACGATGCCCATCCAGTCTTGTCTTGACATGAAACTTTTCATGAAGTTCCCCCTACTACCCATAGCACGTGAGACGACTGGTGAGCTTGTATGGCTTGTTCTTTCTTCCAGGCCCTTTTTGCTGAAATATTGACAAAGATGCCAATGGAAAAAATTCTCTCTGGTGCTGCAGTGGCACTCAGCCCCAAAGGGTCTCAGAGCTTGCCTTGCATGAGGTGAGATTCCAAAGCGAAAGGAGTTCCTTGAATTCAGCCCCTAATGCTATTAATTTCAGTAGTATTTTCTCACCCGACAACTTTCTGAATATAAATTCTCCACCAGGACAATGCATCCAGAGATATTTCCTTACTGATAGAATGTATGGTGGTCTCTTCGGTCCCTTGGCCTCCACCTACTTGCAAAAGGCTTCTGGAGTCTGTTTGATTAGGTGCTATTTAAGGAAGAGACACCTTTCTTTTCAACACATTTCAGTGATGTCTGGTGCTAACAAGTAGGACTCTCGAGGCCAAGTACAGGTGGAGAGTGTCACAGAGCAACATCTCCTTCTTGTCATTCCCTTCTACAGCACCCCAGTTTAGAGTTGCTTCTTGTGGTGGGGAGGATGCAGAGGTGTGCTGCTCTCTCTGCCTGGGGTGGCTTACCCCGTTATGGTGTGTCGTTAATGAGCCAGCCTGGCACATGGTCACAGGAGGCAGGTCTCATCCAGCGCAGCAGCACGGGGAGGCGTGCAGCACAGCAGCTCACCAGGAGGCCAGGCTGGTGTCCAGGCAGTGTCTATTGGGATGTGCCTTGCTCCCCAGCTGATGGAAGCTTGAAAGGTGCAACTTTGACCTGGTTACCCATTAAAAACAAGCTCTGGAGGATGAACATAAGAGAGAAAGAGGGGTGGGGGGGGAGAGGTGTCTTAATATTGTGCATTACCCTGATATTGAATCCTTTCAGACGGACAGAAGGTTATGTGCTCATATCAGCTCCTTTCTCTGGGATTCTCAAAGCTTTTCAAAGAATCAGAGAATCATTCAGGTTGGAAAAGACCCTTGGGATCATCGAGTCCAACCATCAACCCCACTCTACAAAGTTCTCCCCTACACCATATCCCCCAACACCACATCTAAATGACTCTTAAACACATTCAGGGATGGTGACTCAACCACCTCCCTGGGCAGCCTCTCCCAGTGTCTGACCACTCTTTCTGTGAAGAATTGTTTCCTAATGTCCAGTCTAAATTTTCAGAATTCTCCTCATGCTGTTGGGAGACCAAAAAGGTTGGCGTTTTTGCACCATTCTTATATCTGGGGAAATTGGAACAGAAAGCTTATCAGGTATTTAGATGCACATCAAGATCTTGATCTGTCTGGTCCATGATAGTTACCTAGAAAGACTAGCTCCTGCGTCTTCTGCAGCTTGAGACTGCATGCTGAGATGATCCAACTGCTAGTGTAGCAAAAAATAAAATAGCCTCATAGAAAGAGGATAGGTAGGAATAGAGAACTAAAGGTTAGGGAGCTGCACTGGCTTACTGTGCAGTCAGGCGAACACTGAGGTAGCACAAAGGAAGAAGAGAGTGGAATGTTTTGGTAGCGTTTGGCCTTTTGATCACCTCCATCGTACAGCTGAGGTATAGCATATGTGGCTGCACACTTATGTTAAGAACCATTTTATCTTCTTGACTCCCTCCCTGTGACCCAGGACAGGTCTACTGTGTCTGTTGTGTGTGTGTCCTGTCTGACTGAACAAGAAGGGGTTAATGAAGGTACAGCACTCACAGTGAGACCAGGTCTGGTGGCTGTGCTGGAGAAAGTACTACTGTATGACTAGACTATATCTTTAGATAACTGAATGCAAAGTGGGTAACTTGTGAAAAAAACCCTTTATTTTTCCATGTTTATTTGAAATCTCAGAAAAGGCAAACGCATGTCTCTCTCTATTCTCTCTTGGCAGAACCAGCTCCTTGCGAAAGGCTTGCTGTTTATAGAGGAGAAGGTTAAGCTGTGTGAAGGCAAGTATAGTAAGAAACCCATTTTGGGAGTTGTGCTTTGATGTTGGGTCAGACAAGCTGATTTGCATGTCTGGAAAGCATACAGCCCTTTCTGGTGCTGTCTTAGGGTGTCCCACAACCTCTCGGGAGCCAGGCTGCAGCAGCCCTGGTGAGGCTCGAGGGATGGTGGGCTGTTTGAGTAGCTGCAGCACTCAGAATCACAGAATCTTCATGGTTGGAAGGGACCTTTGAGATCGAGTCCAACCATACACACACACACACAAAAGACCCCCACAATCTCAGGCACTAGAGCATGCCCTGAAGTGCCACATCTACACATTTCTTAAATACCTCCAGGGATGGCGACTCCACCACCTCCCTGGGCAGGCTGTTCCAGTGCCTGACTCCCACCAGCAACGTCTTCACCGTGACAGCAGGAACATGGGTCGCCTGTGGCAGCTGAACCAGGGCTCAAGGCAGTTCTGGGCTGGACATGTATCCTGTTGCAAAACTGCTGAAGGCGACCTTCTGCTTTTTATTTCTCTATGGGATTTGCAGCTTGATGCAAGTGTGACTTTGGTTACTGTGGCATGGTTTTGAGAGCTGAGCTCACAGGCTTTGTGTAAATTTAAAGACAAAGCAGTCACTTGAGTGGGAATGAAATCCTTCAGGGGAGAAGTCGATCACACATGGAGTTCTGCTCAAACCACCGCGGAGCCTGTGGATGGAGGCTCTCAGGGCTGGACGTGGGGGGAGTTAGTCATGTTTATTAAGAGTTTGCTCAAGCAGAGCAAGCTGTCTGGAGCACAGGTTTTCATTCAAAGCTAGGCTGCTGTTTGATATGACCCAGTTTCGTAGCCCGTAGGGAAGATCCCTTGCTAATAACTGACCTGCTGTGTCTGGGTCATTAAATGCCAATAGACACTTAAAATCTCGCATCATTATTGGCACTGGATTCCTCCGCACTGCTCTTCAGCAAGTGACTTCTCTTGCCAAACTTCAGTTGCCAGCTTCCTGCTCGCTCCCAGCTGCTCCGGCACTGGCCCTGGGAGGGAGGGAAAAATGCAGATTCCTGCGTTTTTGTAGAATCATAGAATCATTCAGGTTGGAAAAGACCCTTGGGATCATCGAGTCCAACCATCAACCCCACTCTACAAAGTTCTCCCCTACACCATATCCACCAACACCACATCTAAACGGCTCTTAAACACATTCAGGGATGGTGACTCAACCACCTCCCTGGGCAGCCTCTTCCAGTGTCTGACCACTCTTTCTGTGAAGAATTGTTTCCTAATGTCCAGTCTAAACCCACCCTGTTGCAGCTTGAAGCCATTCCCTCTTGTTCTATCGCTGATTACCTGTGAGAAGAGACCAGCACCAACCTCTCTACAGTGTCCTCTCAAGTAGTTGTAGAGAGTGATGAGGTCTCCCCTCAGCCTCCTCTTCCTCAGACTAAACAGTCCCAGCTCCTTCAGTTGCTCTTCATAAGATTTATTCTCCAGGCCCTTCACCAGCTTTGTTGCCCTCCTCTGCACCCGCTCCAGCACCTCGATATCTCTCTGGTATTGAGGTGCCCAAGACTGGACACATTTTCCCCACTACGGGTGCCTTCCCTGCTGCTGTCAGCTCTTCAGAATAAGTGCTGCGCAGCTTGTCATAGGTTTTGTTTTCTGTATTCATATAAAAATATTCCAGTCTCTCTTTTAGCATTATAGAAATTGAGTTCCAGTCTGTGACAAGCTGAGAGCCACCCAGGGGGTAGTTTGCAGCTGCTGGAGTAGTTTGTGTAGGGTGAAGTTTCCCAGGCAGACAGCAAAACCCGCTTCCTATGCCTCATTTTTTTTTGTCCCTATTTTGAAGTGACACCGGGGCCTCTTTGCCCATGCAGACGGGCAGCTCTGCGGGAGATGACTCACGGGCGCCTTTCTTTCTTAATGTGTAGGTTTGTTGCAGGCCTGGGGAGGAGGCAGAGGAGGGAAACATTTAAACACTCAATTAGTCTGTTTCCTGTTGTCTTTTTCACTTACAGTTGGCAGTTCCTGGTAATGGGTAGCTGTTACGGGGGTGTTGGGTAGGTGCTCGTTTGCAGCTCCAGTTCTGGAGCTGGTGTTGGACCTGGCATGGTGAAGCCCCCCCTGGGAACCCTGCTGTGGGCTCAGAACCCTCCAAAGGAAATCTCTGCAGGAGCTGCTCCTGCTGGCCCTCTGCTCTCTGGGGTGTCCTAAGCACAACCCATGGGCGAGCATGGACTCCCATGTGGGAGTCTCCTGCTGGGGGAAGCTCTGCAGAACTCCTTTGAGTTGCAGTTTGACGTGTGTTCCAGTTCCTTGTGAAGAGCCTTTAGTCCCTTTGAGTCTGAGCCCTCAAAGCTGTCGTGAGCAGCTGTCTTCCATTCATGCTCCTTGAGTCCTGACTGGGACCTCCAGCTGAGGCTCTGTGGAAGGTATCCTGGAAAATCCTTTCATCAGAAACGTGTTATTAAACCTGGGTCTGTATTTTTACCTGGAATTTCTGGGGAATGTCTCTAAAACTTGAAAAAAACTTTGTAAACCTTTTCAGTGTTTGGGATGGGCAAAACCACATAAAAAACTTTGAGGTTTTGGGTACAAATGCTGAGGAACACACAGCTCTGTAAGCCAAGCCTATGAGCATAATTTAAAATGTCTATTCAAACGATTATGTTCAGTAGAACATTCTTTTGTTAATAATGGGATTTTGACCACAGTTGTATTCCTGTTACAGGAATCACGAGTTGCATAACTTAGTCTGCCTTCATTTGAAATTCCTACTTATATTTGGGGATGTTTGTTCGAGTCAGAGTCATATGAGGGGTAGCCACAAGTGTGAGCCACAAGGTTCATGCGGGAACCTTCCCAAGTGCCACATTCGAGAGGAGCGTGGTGGCTTTGTGGCTGATCAGGGTCCGGACTCTGTGTCTGTGTTTGGGAGTGGGAGGGTACTGGAGGGGGCTCAGCTCTTGTCGATGGTTTCCCTCACTCAGTTACTGCAGGACAGTTGTGACCTGCTGGTTTTCAGAGGCTCCCATGCTAGTGGAGCCTGCTAACTGAGCTGTGAGATTACACAGTCCTTTGCTGGGGAGTTGAAGAGGGGCTTCACTCTTTTGTTGGGACTGGTCCCGTCTTTTGCACAGAGCTGTTGTCTTTGCAGCAAGCAACAGAGCAATCTACAGCCGCAGCCTCGTGTCCCTGTCAGTTAAGGGGAAGCTGAACTGAATGATGTCCCGTTTTGGACAGAAATTGTGAATGTGAAGGGTGGGTTTGTATCTCTTTACTTGGAAGTTAGAGTAGTGGGAAAATTCAATTTGATTTTAGTGTCCCTGTTGCTAAAGCTTCTGCTCCCCATCTCTGTTTCTGTAGGTGAGGATCGCATTGATGTCCTGTCTGAAATCTGGGATCACTACTTCACAGAGACTCTTCCTACACTCCAGGCAATATTCTACCCAGTCCAGGTAATCTTAATTATAATTCAGTCTTCAGTCAGGTGAAGCAATGTAACTGCAATGTCTGCTGATGGCACATGGGAACTTCTTTTCTGTTCTAGCAGCAGCACTGTTTGACCAGTGGCTAAAGAGCTCTCAAAACCTTTAAACTAAATCTGGGGGAAAGTAGAGTTTGCCCAATTCAGCATTAACTGTGTACGAAGGACTGCTAAAATCTACTGGGCAAGCACAGTGTTTTGGGCTGAATTTATTCCCATTTGTCTGCCCTCTGTGTGTGCTTAGCTAAGCTTGAATACCAAAACTATCGGACTACACCTTGTCCAGACTGAAGCTCTGGGCCATTTGTATTTATAGTTCTTCCATTTTTATATACGTGGCACTCTGTTGGTACAGATGACAACAATGACAAGTTGTCTTCAGAGGGACAAATCTGAAGGCTCAGATCAGGAGGAAATGTGTTTAACTCACCCTAAAAGCTTTTGGAGTGCTTATCTTCTGGTTGTACCTTTGGAAAATCCTTTGTTGGGATTTTTAAAGCATTAATAAGGGGACAAATAGATCTGTGGGTAGGGGAAAAATGAACAACTTCATGCAAGACCTTTTTAGAGTCAGTATTTTGAAAGCTGAGTGTCCCATCAGAAGTGTTGAGCTGTATCATTTTTTAATGTCGTTTTAGTCAGGGTTTCCAGATGAGCAGTCCAGTTACCTCCCCAGCCTATTCTGATCTTTTCCATCAAAGAAAAATAAAAATGTACCTCATGAGGAGACTGACGTTCTTGGAAATGCTAGCCTCCTCCTCTTGACTTTTGCCTCTTCCACAAGACATGCTTTCCAGAGCTTTTTAAAGTTGTTTTCCCCTTGTATTGTTTGAAAGGCAGCAGGTAAAGCTCAAAGGTTGCCCTTTTCCTCTAATCCTATTAAAGCTGGCATTTCCTAAAGAGAAAGGACTTCTGTAAAGACAGACACTAACCTTTCTACTGTGCTTATTTTTATTCTTTCCTCGCTGCAGATGCTTCCAGGTAGGTGTTTGGCAGGTAAAACTGCGCAATTATAATATCCTCCCTTTCTCTCCTTTTGTAACTAATTCTCAGTCAGGGAGTGACCTGTTCTATCTAGGCAGGGGTTTGTCTGTTTGTGGAAACAGCTCAGCTAACTGTACGTCATACCCACTGATGCTAATAATTCTGCCACTCATCAGAAAAAATCTACTCCCTTGCTATTAAATGTCTCTAATGAGAAACTGAACAAAAGTTACTGCGCAGTGGGTGCAGCTTTTGGAAGTAACTTGGTGGTAGTGGTGAAAACGTGGCTATGGGATGTTGAGGTTCTTTGAAACAATAACTTTCTTACCGTGTTTGTCTTGTCACAATACCTGAGTCACTCAAAAATATTTCACACAAGCTGTGAAGTTAGGGAAGTATTGCCATTTTACGGATGAGGAACTGAAAGGTAACAGCATATTTAAAGCTTTGTAGGCACCTAAGTTCTACACAAATGTGTGGATTTAAACCACCTAAATACATCCCAGAATTTGACTGTGATTTAGCTGCCCTAGGCTACAACAGAGAGAGTTGCTGGTGCAGCAAGAAATAAGAAAATGCTCTTATCCCAGGCCAGTGCCCTAATAACAAGATTGGGCTCTTCCTACAAATAGAGAACTGTATGTACCTATTTATGGTGTGTCACCACATCTGAAGAGAGCTTCTCTAGCAGATCTCTTTCACCCAGTTGCAGTCCTTCGTGCGCTACTCTGGCAGGTGGGAAAGTCCTTACGTCCTTGTGGCCAAGAAGGCCAATGGCATCCTGAGGGGCATCAGGAAGAGTGTGACCAGCAGGTGGAGAGAGGTCATCCTCCCCCTCTGCTCTGCCCTGGGGAGGGCACATCGGGAGCGCTGGTACCAATTCTGGGCCCCCTAGTTCAAGAAGGACAGGGAACTGCTGGAGAGGGTACAGCAGAGGGCTACAATGATGATGAGGGGCCTGGAGCATCACTCTTATGAGGAGAGGCTGAGGGACTTGGGTCTTTTTAGTCTGGAGAAGAGAAGACTGAGGGGGGATCTGATCGATGCTTATAAATACTTAAAGGGAGGGTGTCAGGAGGATGGGGCCAGTCTTTTTTCGGTGGTGCCCAGGGACAGGACAAGAGGAAATGGGCACAAACTTGAATATAAGAAGTTCCACCTAAACATGAGGAGGAACTTCTTTCCTGTGAGGGTGGCAGAGCCCTGGAAGAGGCTGCCCAGGGAGGTGGTGGAGTCTCCTTCTCTGGAGACATTCAAACCCCACCTGGACAAGTTCCTGTTCAACCTGCTCTGGGTGGACCTGCTTTGGCAGGGGGGTTGGACTAGATGATCTTCAGAGGTCCCTTCCAACCCCATATCATTCTGGGATTCTGTGATTCTGTGAAAGACAGTTTGTTGTTGGTTCCCCATCCTTTGCTGCAAATGTCACCGAGATGGCTTGGCTGTGCTCTTCTGGGATCCCAGCGGCTGCTCATTCAGAATGAAAGTAAGGCAGCCACATGCGAGAGCGTATGTCACTGGAGGCAGTAGCTAGAAGTCACTTCCTATCTCAGCTAAGTTTACACCAGGGGCTCAGAGCTGTTGCAGAAATATGACCTTTAAGCAGCCAAGTTGGTTAAATTGCTGTACAGAGGGAAACTGTGTAAACAGGTCACTGGTTTTTGTATAGTTGCAGCTGTTGGTGTAACTACTTAGTGTGGAAAAAGTATAGCAAATCTTGTTTTGTTTGGCACAGCAAGATGTTTGCATGTTGAAATGGGGTATGAAGCTAACGGGGCTAAACTGCGTGATATAAATAAAAGGCATGCAGCTGTTGCAATGCAGTTCAGAGATACGTACCAATCTTTCCTACACCTCCATCTTTCTAAACGCGGAGTGATGGTTTAAAACAGCAAAATGCTTTTATTATGGCCTAGCTGCCCTCCAGTATATTGGCTTTAATTCATATTTACATATTGATGATGCTGTTAATTATGACATTAAAGTCATTATGAATTAATGATTAACTGCTGTTAATTCCTTCCAGCTAAATATTTACCATGTTGAGTGTGCTATGGAGACCATAAAATAGTTCCCAAACAGACTGTGGGGCAGAGATTAACATCCTGGGAAGAACAAGGGAAATTCTTCAGGCTGGAAAGTGTTGGGCAGGGCTGGGAGGAAAATTTCTGCCGTTAAGCTGCCGTTAAGCAAGAGAAAGTCATGTGGACGTTAAGCATAGCAAAGGGAAAGGTGGTGACACCAGAATGCCAAATGGAGTCCAACTGGGTTTAAATATGCAGAAGAATATTACAACATCTCCATCTGCTAAGCCTGCTCACTTGTGGTGTTGATGTAAAAAAGTAACTGGGGCGACATGGAGAGCCTTACAGTGGAAATCAAAGCTTTTGCTTTTTAAAATTATGTTTGGCACAAGCAGTCTCACTAGCTTTGGTCGGCCCTAAATCCTAAAATCTGTAATGGACTGAATTGTGGATTTTTTGTCGTATCAGCAAGGTCCAAGATGCAGATGTTGAGCAAAAAGAGGATCCGACACAGACCAGACATAGGCTTAATTAAGGAATACTCCCTACCAAACCTTCTCTGAGTGGCAAAAGCAGGAGCTGCATCCATCCTGGGCTTTGGATGTTTGTGACCAAATTGGATGGCAGTTGGGTTTTACGAATAAGTAGTCTTTCGGTGAAATACAGGCCCATTTTTGGCTTCACTACAAACCTAGTGGTGCCTCAGATGAGATATTACTCATTTCAGAATTTGTGTGGGATGGAGGCTGAGAGGGAAGCGGCCAACGGGTGGGACCAAGTGGGGTGAATCCTCAGGCTGAGCAGCTGGGGGTGCTTTTCCACAGCAGCAGTGGGCAGGACAGACCCTTTCTGTCTGTCTATGTACGTGTGTGGGTGTGATGCTCACACCTCCCTTACCAACTCTTGGATTTTGCCTTCTGTGTTTTTTAGGGCCAGGAGTTGACTATCCGTCAGATTGCTCTTCTTGGCTTCAGAGACTTGGTCTTGCTGAAAGTAAAGTTGGAAGAAATTCTTCCTCTGGTCCGGACAAAGCTCCCAGCTTCCATTGTCCAGATGCTGTTAATCCTGCAGGTGGGGAGCCTCTGCTCTTCTTCATTTGACTCCACCTGGGTGTCTCGACCTCACTGAACTAATACAAACCCTGGAAAGGAGAGGGGGACAGCAGGGGGTGTGATGAAGGGGAAGTGGTGTGTTTATTTGTGAGCTGTGAATGTAGGAATGAGATCTGAATTTGAATGTCCTGAGCTTTCCTGGGAACAGGTAAGGATGTTGCTGTGAAAGGGCTGGGTTCTGCTCTTTGGTGTTTGTATTTTTATTGTTACCTCTCCTCCCCAGCTAGGAATAGAATCAGGACTCTTTTTTTCACATAAATTTTCATCTCTCAGCTTCTCTGAATGCCTCTGTGCCCTAGTCCTCCTGATTTCTCAGCTTTGCAATGACAGGGCGAATCTCCATCACAGCGGATTGTGGAGTGTGAAGGAGCTGTGGCTGTTGCCTGCCTGACGCCAGCCCCTTGGGAGGAGGAATATCTTTTGGCAGCAGGCAAAATGCTGTACGTCTTCCGAAGGCCTCTCCCAAAAGACCCAGACCTTCTGAGGACTATCCTCTTTATCCAGACCTCAAGAAAGTATTTTCCAAGCATGCCAAATACAGCCATGTATACCAGCTGCTTCATTTTTCGATATCACCCAGCCTGACAGTCCTGCAAAATACCATATTACAGGTGGCTGTTTGGGTTCATCTCACTTTTATTTCTTCTGCTATACACCTTATCATGAGTGGCAGGGAGTGAAACTTTCTGAAGTACAATCAAAACTGCAAAGTGGCTAAGCTGGTATTTCTGTCTGAGTTCTCGCTGTTCTGATGTTCCCAGTGACCCAGACTGTAATAGCAGGAGACACTAAACTTCTAGCTCAATTGCCCTGAAATATTTTAGTGAAAGAATCTTGAGGGCAAAGAGGGTCTCAAAGTGACGCATTTGAGAAAGAAAAGTGATTGAAGTTTTACAGGAAGTCAAGTCTGTGAACCGTTTCTAAAATTACTGTTGAATTGGCTAGTGTTATCTACCATCTTCACAGCTGTAAGCTCAGCTACAGAGGGTGCTTTTCCTGCAGTCCTGCCTCGGCAAAGAGCAGGGCTTTGCCCAGGGTGTGTTAAGGGTTTTCTACAAACAGATGGTTCCTGATAAGACTGCCCTGGTATAATTACATTGTAGTTGCACTGTTCAAATCCTCAGTGTGAGCTCAGGCACCTTGTACCTTCCTATCCCTTGGTCAGAAAAAAGCCAGCTGGCTGCTCAGTGTCCATTGGCTATGACTGGAACAAGGAGGTCGACCTGAATGGCTCTCAAATCTCCATTTGGGCTTATCAGCTGTGCTCCTCCAAATGTTCTACTGATATGGTTGGGATATTCCAGTGCAGAGATGTTTGATAGACCCCAGGCTTTACTCAAAAGTCTTACTCAAAACTACGTAAGGTTAATGTTGAATTTTTATGTCTGAATTTCAGAGTGTCCATGAGCCTACTGGCCCCAGTGAGGGTTACCTACAGCTGGAAGAACTGGTCAAGCAGGTGGTATCACCGTACTTGGGATTGTGTGAGGATCACAGCTTCTCCGGTAGCACCTGCTTGCTTGGTAAGACTATGTGCATTGTACAGAAGCTCTTGTTGGGGCACACAGGTTGTGTACCCCATGTGAGGGTTAATGTGAGGCGGTACACATCTGTGCTAGGAAAGGAGACAGTGTGTGACTCCATGAGAGTCAGAAACCCAAGGCTAAAACGCCCTTGAGAAGGTCCTCATTAATACATTTCTGAATATAGATCTCTGTGACAGGGTTTTTATTTTCCATGACCGAGTGAACTATTCCTGCGTCACCACTGCGCGCACACACGTGTGCAGAGTCTCCCCTCTCTCTGGAGGTGTGCCTATGGTCTATGCCTGAGGTTCTGCTTTTGTCCCACTGAGAGGCTGTATCATCCTCTGCTGCCGGTCCCTGTCCCTGCTCACTAACCCGCTGCGGCTGCCTGGATTCCCATGCCCACTGCTGCCTCGGCCAGCCTTCGCAAACAGTAAAGCTGTTAGATTTCTGAAGAATTACAGGGTTGTTTTTTTTTTTTGCATGGAGTCTTCTTCCATCTGAGGACTCTCTTTAAAAAATAATAATCTGTGTTTAAACTGTGGATAAATGGGTCTAAGTGAGAGAGCTGGCACTTAACATCAGGAAGGGGATGCTTATCGTGGAAAACTGCTCCATACCTGATCCCGGAGTTCTGCTTACACGTGTGGCCGGCCAGAAGAGATTGGCCAGTTAAGAAATGGGCATAGTGATACTAACTTGATAGTCAAGAAGATTTAAATAGAACAGTTGAAGAAAGCTCTGGTCTGCCTCTGTTTTTATAAGCTTTAGCCTTTGCTTCGATGCAAATTGTAGCAGTCTGGAGACACACAACCTGTCTTGTGCTACACCTTGGGAGTACGGGGAAAAGAGGGTCTTGCAGTAGAAGGATTTGTCAGGACTCATATCATCTGTGCCTGTAACAAATTCATGGCATCACTTTAGGCAAACTGTGGCTCAGGGTTTTTGTTGTTGTGGTTGTTGGGCAATTAAATTAAATATCTTTTATGCAAGTGAACATGGTTACCCAGTATACATTGTAGATTTGCAGATCCTGGGGCTAAATCTAGACCACATTCCCCCATAAAAGTTGAGCCTTGACAAATGTGATTGTTTTGCTGTTTGTGGACATCTGCATGCTGCTGGGATAGTTTGAAAGGAAGCTGCCTGACCTGTACTGAGGGCTCTAGCCATCATGGATTTCCACCAGCTGAACAAGGCATTAGTGTCATTAAAAATACCAAAAAGCACAGGAACTGTCCTTGTAAAGTTTATGTACCTTAAAATCTTTGTATTTACTTTGATTTTAGCTGTCCTTTATTTGTGTGTATTTCCAAGGTGGCCTTTTGCCCCTGCTGCACCCTGTGCTGAGCAGGAGGAAAGGAGGAACTTGTGTTCGCGTTGCACAACGTTGACAGCAGAGCAGCACTTTCCTGCAAATAATCTTGGTATTTTCAAAGTGCTGCTGTGGCGGTGGTTTCTTTTGCTTAACACCCACTTCTAATCAAACTTCTTTCTCTTCCTCTCTCCCTCTTTTTCTGGTGCCTTTTTGCTTTCTCAGAACCAGTTTCTTCTCTCACTGGGCAGCCTGTAGCGATGATGAAGCCCAGTAGGTAGCCCCTGTGGTAGCTTCTTGGAAACGCGCTGTTGCTCTTTGGGTACGTTTGGTTTCTCAAGAGATGCTATGGAGGCCAAACTGCCCTCTGGAGTGGAGCTGTCAAGAGGAACAAGTGTTGAGGAATGCGACTGAAGGTGTTTGCTCACAGCTGTGAATGCACATAAGGCTTCAGCCAGCAGGCTGCTGTACCTTAAACCTGATTTAGAGTGGGGGGAGCGCAGGGGTGGGTGTCAAAGGGGACAGGACGGCTCACAGAGGGTAGCCGTAGAGAGCAGCACCCCCACCTGCTCTTCTGTTCCCACCTGTCCTGCTTTGCCCATGTAAATTAGCTGTAACCTGCATTGGAAGGATGGTGTGTGCTGAAGGGATCCAGTTGTCTAAGAAACAGGGTTTTAATTGGGAATAGAGAAGGTAAAACATTCGCTCTGTTCCTCCCATGTATAAACCTAACATCACTGCTGAGCTGAGTTTGCTTGCAAAAAATTCCCTTAAAAACTCCTCCCAGTTTATGTTCCTGGCCATAATGCACCAAAACAGAAATAAAATTTTTAGTTAAAATATGCATGACAGCTCCCTTAAGAGACTGTCTTTTGTGGCCAAGAAAGTAAAGGGGAAAAAGTGAAGCGATAAATGAATGTTCAGAGTTTAGCCTAATTTTTACCTCATTCTCATCACAAAGGATTTTAATTTTGTTGCACAAAAATAATCTGTGGATATTTTTTCCTCAAAAGAGTCAGGTCATTCTTCCCTTGAAGAGAATAAACATCGAGAAATTCCTCACTGTCCATCTCTCTCTTTCACTGCCTGGTCAGTCATGTGTATGCCATGTCTACAGCTACAACTTCAGGACAGACATTTGCTGAGGGGGGGAGACCGAGGAATTACAGAATCACAGAATGATATGGGGTTGGAAGGGACCTCTGGAGATCATCTAGTCCAACCCCCTGCCGGAGCAGGTCCACCCAGAGCAGGTTGCACAGGAACATGTCCAGGGGGGTTTTGAGTGTCTCCAGAGAAGGAGACTCCACCACTTCCCTGGGCAGCCTCTTCCAGGGCTCTGTCTGCAGAGAGACACTCCAGATCATGAACAGGTAGAAAAGCTTAAAATCCAGGATTTTAATCCTCAGGCTACAAAACATGGGTTCTTTTAGGTGTGTGGGCAGAGCTCCATCGGGGCAGTGCAGAGAGGATCTTCCTGCCCTCCTGCCTGTGTTTCCCAGCTGGTGGCAGACTCTCAGCCGTGCTGGAGGTGCTGCCAGCAGAGCTAGGATATTTTTTCTTCTTATTTCTAGCTAGCTCACTGCGTGGACAAAACTTTGTAGACAATTATGACACTTCCCATATCTAGTAAGAGAGCAGCCTTCAATTTTAAATATGATTAAAAACTGGCCTGGAGCATAAGACGATAGCAAGTGTCTTGGAACCTTGACTCAAAAAGCGGAAACCAAGCATGTCCGGGTTGGCCTTGAGGTGGTGGCCAATGTGGAAAGTAAGCAGCAAACAAGATGGATTCACTTTCCATTCAAAGTGTGGGAGAAAAATGTTTTCAAAATGGATGGAGTGACAACCCAACAATGAATAAAGCACAGGTTGCTCAAACTGCCAGTTGATCCTTTATTAAGATGCAGAAAGCCTCTGACTTCAATCGGAAAGGTAGATGACAGAACCACAGAATGCTATGGGGTTGGAAGGGACCTCTGGAGATCATCTAGTCCAACCCCCCTGCCAAAGCAGGTCCACCCAGAGCAGGTTGCACAGGAACTTGTCCAGGCAGGTTTTGAATGTCTCCAGAGAAGGAGACTCCACCACCTCCCTGGGCAGCCTCTTCCAGGGCTCTGCCACCCTCACAGGAAAGAAATTCCTCCTCATGTTTAGGTGGAACTTCTTATATTCAAGTTTGTGCCCATTTCCTCTTGTCCCGTCCCTGGGCACCACCGAAAAAAGACCGGCCCCATCCTCCTGACACCCACCCTTTAAGTATTCATAAGCATTGATCAGATCCCCCTCAGCCTTCTCTTCTCCAGACTAAAAACACCCAAGTCCCTCAGCCTCTTCTCATAAGAGAGATGCTCCAGGCCCCTCATCATCTTTGTAGCCCTCTGCTGTACCCTCTCCAGCAGTTCCCTGTCCTTCTGGAACTGGGGAGCCCAGAACTGGTCCCAGTGCTCCAGATGGGGCCTCCCCAGGGCAGAGCAGAGGGGGACCTCCCTCCACCTGCTGATTCTAACTAACTAAGATTATTTTAACTTCTTCCATTGAGTGCCACCAGCTCTGTCATACGTGCTTCCAACACACATGTGGTTCTTTCTCTGGAGTCCTACCCATTTTGCTAGGATACTTGACTGTTCCTGTGATCCTGTGAAGCTGGATAATTCCTGTGGCTACATCAGATAAAATTTTAGCACTTTGTCCTTTAACCTCTTTAGTTTGTTTCACACCACCACCACCTTCCTCCTCCCTCCCCTGTCCCAACTTCTGTGAAGTTTTATGGTCAGGGATTGGCACAGATGAAGGTCTAGGTTATCGAAGGCACCCAGATACTTAAACAGCTGGGGTTCCAAGTCCACCAGTGAAGTGCTGGCGTTGTCCTGGTTGGTGGGTAATACTGCTGTAAGAGGAGCTGGAGGGGACTTTCAGTAATTTTCAAAACCCACCTTTTCTGTCACTTGGTTAACTCTTCTCCTGTCTACTACAGTGTTTCACACTGAGATGCATCTCAAGCACAGCATCTGAGCAGCACCCTTATCTTCTCAAAGGATCACAGTGGCAAGAAAAGTCTGGTGTCAGGCTGCGATATCTGGGACAGAGTGGCAGCTTGACTGTAACAGAATACAAGGGAGAAGAGGAGTTTAGTTGAGTTTCTCCAAACTGAAGAATGCACTGGGCATAAACTGCTATCTATTGCTTGCCTACTTAAAAAACATGTCACGCGAGCCCTGACTGAATGTGCATCTACTTGTTGTTAAGGTTGTAGAGAGGCAGGGGTCGGTCTCTTCTCCCAAGGAACAGGCGATAGGACAAGAGGAAATGGCCTCAAGTTGCACCAGGGGAGGTTCAGATGGGATATTAGGAAAATTTTTTACATGGAAAGGGTTATTAAGCCTTGGAATGGGCTGCCCAGGGAAGTGGTTGAGGCACCATCCCTGGTGGGCTTTAAAAGAAGGGTTGACATAGTGCTTAGAGACATGGTTTAGTGATGGGTTTTATCAGAGTTAGGTTGATGGTTGGACTAGATGATCTTAAAGGTCCCTTCCAACCTGGACAATTCTATGATTCTGTGATTCTACTTTTAGCATAAAGATGCTCTTGCTGGAAGCCAGCTCATGGTTTAGGCAAACAGCAGCCCTGCTGCCGCACCACAAGCCCCAGCACATGCTGCCCGTGTGTCTGTCCAGATTCCTGGGTGGGTTTGCAACCTCTGCTCCATTCTGAGCTCAGCTTTTTGCAGGGCTCTGGGTTGTAGCAGTTACTTCACTACAGTCAAACTGAGGACCTTTGATGTATTTTTGCTCGTGGGAGGCGGTGCAATGCTCCTGTTTGCATGCTCATAGAGGTCTGAGAGGAAGAGCGTGGTCTTCTAAATTACTGCTGGTGTTTCCTTTGATACCAGCAGTTTTTTACAATCTCCCTATCCAGGTTCTGTTTATATTCGAGAGCTGCATGAAGTCAGACTTTGAAACCCTGGTGTGTACATCAGCTCTGTGCGGTCTGCTGGTCAGGGAGTGTCCGTAGACGCACATGCAGACAGGTACACAGGTTCATCCACTGTGTGTAAGCCTGTGAAATGATGAGTACAGACCGGCTGGATTGCAGACTGCCGTGGCAGTTGATGTAACTAATGATACCAGTGGACCACTCTACTACAGCAGACATGATGGAAAAGGCTCTCAGGGTCTCTTTGCCAGTTCATGTGAGGGCAGGAATAATTTTATATTATTGCTTCCTATATTATGCTTTCTCTTAGTGGACTTTAATCTCTCAGGTCATCAGGCTTAGCTCTTTCAGCAGCACTGAAAGTTTACACACGAAACTGGCTCTTTTCCCTCACAGGAATATTTTTATTTATCTATTAAGTGAACATCAGGCCATGGCCATGATTTCTCTTTTTCCTGTGTAACCTGGCTTTTTGAGAAGGGCGGCAAGCTGTCCCTGTTTAAATGAAGCATGATTTAATTTTTAATGTATAGGAAAATAGAAGAATAAAGATTCAGCCTTTGCCTGCAAAATCTGCAGCTGTGTAGTCTGGAAAACCTGCAGTGTTTTGCACGGCTCAGTTCAGTTTAATCTTCTCAGACCTCTCTGAGGTCTAGCTAACTAATCTCTAGTTAGCTCAGACAGCTCTGCATAGCTGAAGCCATTGCAGGATAGACTTAATGTAAATATTAAATCATGGGATGGGGGAGTGCAATGAACCACTACCTCAAGAGGCTACTGAGCTCTCAGCCCAAGAGCTGAACAGCTCTTAAAGATGTTTGACTTCCCGGTGTCGACAGGAGATGGGCACCTAAATGCATTTAAAAATCTCAGCCTGGGTCACTCACGTTGCAAGTATATGACTGCCCCCACCACTGGCTTCTCTCTTTTCCTATCAATACTTCACTCTGTTCACAGAAGTCAGAAGTGAGGAAACCCTGATAAGTCCTGGTGAAGGTGGAGAAGCAGCTACTGCTAATGACACTAGTATTATTTCAGTCCTGTCTATGCCAGGGTAACTTCCCAAGACCCAGGCATGGGCAGCAGCAGAATGTCAGTGCAGTGTGTGGCATTTGGGGATCCTGTGCCCTGCCTGCATTCTTGGCTGCCCCCCTGCCTGCTGCCCCCCTGCCTGCTGCCCTCCTGCTCCATGCTGCCTGCTGCCCTGCCTCCTGCTGCCCTGCTTGCTCCTGCCCTGCCTCCTGCTGCCCTGCTTGCTCCTGCCCTGCCTGCTGTCCTGCCTGCTCCTGCCCTGCCTGCTGCCCTGCCTGCTGCTGCCCTCCTGCTCCATGCTGCCTGCTGCCCTGCTTGCTCCTGCCCTGCCTGCTGTCCTGCCTGCTCCTGCCCTGCCTGCTCCTGCCCTGCCTGCTGCCCTGCCTGCTCCTGCTCTGCCTGCTGCTCTGCCTGCTGTCCTGCCTGCTCCTGCCCTGCCTGCTGCCGTGCCTGCTGCCGTGCCTGCTGCCCTGCCTGCTGCCCTGCCTGCTCCTGCCCTACCCGCTGCTGCTGAGGGAGCTGGAAGGAGGGGTGCGCAGCTGAAGCACACTCGTGTGGCTCCCCCCCTAAATTACTTTTTCCCAGTGCCCTCCGGCTTGCTGTGGCTTGAGCTGCAGATGACACCTAAAGAGTGTATTTACCATAACCAGCCTCAAAAATTATTTGCACATACGCTTAAGCATGAAATGAACCGTTTTGAATGAATGCGTTATGGGCAGCAGTGGGGTGAAGTGTTGTCATACCTTGACTGCTGCCAGTGGTGGAGTCTTGGCTGCTCACGCTTTCCCCCCTGCAAGAATATAGAGTTTGTTTTCTGCTTTTCTTCCTGGTGCAAGCTTCCAAAAGCTGGGGTCTGCGCCTCAGCTTTGAGTTTCAAACCCGGCGTTTTTTACCCTTAGGCGTTTTTGCCAAAAACACCCTTGGCGTTTTTGCCAAGCAGATGGTGGACCCTGCACCCATCAGTTCTGTGTCACCACCTTCAGCCGTGCTCCCCAAGTACTGCCTTCCTCTTCTGCACCTTCCCCCAGGTGCTGTGGGCTGTTGCTGTGCACTGTCAGGTGTTTTCAGTGTCTAGCTCCAAAACCAGACATGTTTTGAAGTGGATGAAATGTTCTTTTTCTTCCATAATCTTTAAAAAATACAGTGGGATAGTGCTAGCAGAACCGCCTTTCCTGAGGCAGCTAGAGAGGCAGCGCAATGTAAGTGCCAGGAATTTCATGTTGATACCAGCTAATGGCATCTCCTGAGAGGAATTTTCCTGAGGAAGGGATGACAACTCAGGTCCTCACTGAACGCTTTTCTGGGGACTTGTGCCACTTTGGTGTCGCTGATTTTAGTGAACCTGCAGGTGAGAGCTCCTACTTGGTCCTTACCCCCTGGGTAAGAGAGGAGACTGTCAGGATGCTGAAGAAAGTCCATTTGCTGGACTTGTTACTTTTTGGCTCCCTCCTCTTGCAAACAGCAGCGCCATTGCCTTACAGCAGGATGGGAGGTGTCTCCTTGCTGGGGGAGAGGCAGCCCTCCTTTCCAAACCCCCAGCAGTATGAATCATAGAATCATAGAATGGTTAGAGTTGGAAGGGACCTTAAAGATCATCAAGTTCCAATCCCCTGCCATGGGCAGGGACACCTCCACTAGAGCAGGTTGCTCAAAGCCCCATCCAGCCTGGTCTTATGAACTAATTGAGCACCGAACTGTTCCCCGGTGATAACGAGGTGGGATGCTCTCTGGCTGCACCCTGAGTCCTCCTTGTTCCCTGAGGCCAGCCTAGCAGTTCAGAGGATGTTTGGTCCGTGCCCTGTTGACCATTCCTTTTTCTCTTCCAGAGAGGCGGTACTCTAGATCCCGTCCTAAGCCTGGTGTGCCGAATTACTCATCTCATGTGCCGACGAGCCGGCAGCCCAGTGAGATGGCCCTGACCCCGCTGACAGAGCAGGAGGGTGAGGCTTACCTGGAGAAATGCGGCAGCATCCGTCGCCACACTGTCGCCAACGCTCACTCGGATATTCAGCTCCTGGCCATGGCCTCCATGATGCACACAGGGATGGTGGCTGAGGAGTCGGACAGTCCCGACAAGTGCCGCCTCCTGCAGCCCAGCTTTAGCCACAGGCAGTGCTCCAGTGAGCCCAGCATTGCCGACGGGCCGGAGGCAGTGGTGGCGGCTGGCAGGCAGGACCCCCCAGAGCTGAACTGCACCTCGGTCAGCTAGAAGACATCTTGCTGAGGAGAGGAGGAGAGCTGTGTGCACTAAGCTGGACAAGGTGCCGTCTCGTCCCTGCTGGGAAAAAAAGGAAAAAAATTTTGAGTTTTGCTCGTGTCATTGAAATGGCCTTGAGGGATCTTGGGTCTCTTTGGGAATGCTCTCTAGGTTTGTTTTTCTCGCCTGTCTGGGATCAGTGTTGATGGAGGTACCGGGCTGCTCCCAAATGAGCACTGAGGGCTGCAAAGGTTTCGCTGTTGAGCAGCGCAGTCACCTTATGTCAGCTTCCTTCCTCCGCTAGTCCAAACCCTTTGGCCTCAGGTTTCCTTCTGTTTCTTTGGGATGATAGCCTTCAATGTTAGCCTCTTTCTGCTTTTCTCCATCTTTCCCAGCTTTGTGCTGCTTGTTTGCTCTTTGTTCCTGCAGCAGAGACCCCTGTGCAAAGTGTTCCCCTTGCGTCTGGCGCCAGGATGGTGATGGCCGAGGACTGCGTTTCTCTCTTTTAAAGGTGAAATCAGGGATGAAACTCTTTGCATCCTGCAGGAAGATCTGCTCAGGTGACTTGTGAGGGAAGGAGATCTTTCACTTTGTCTCCCATGGGCATGGATGAAATGTCCAAATCCAAACAAATCAGATTTTTTTTTCCCCCAGACCTGAGGAGAACTGAGTGTACACGGAGTCTCAGCTGAGTACTTCTTCTGTACCTTATTTGGTTCCGGTCACATCTCTGGGGATAGTGGTGTAAGTTGGGTGCAAAGGAGGGCTGGGTGTGTAAATTGGGGGCAAAATACAGTCCTGAGCATCCTAGCATTTGGCATCAATTTGTTTTCAAAATTTCAGTGGTGGTAGGGCTACAAGGGAAGGAGAAATCTAAATGGATCTCCTTTGGGAAGGAGATGCTGGGCAGAGTCGGCACTTGTGAAGGAGACATAAAGGTACTTCTCAGCGCTGGGCCCCTGGTTCCAGACCAGGAGGTGAGGAACAGAATTTCATCCTTGGGTTGCTCTGGAACTTTTAGCACTCACAGATTTCGTGAGACCAAAGATAACCATGGGGCGTAGAGAGGAGTCCTGCCTTGGCAGTGTGTTCATGAACTGCTCCTGACCTCCAGTGGTACCTGCCTCAGCACAGGGTTCCTTCTAAGATAGAGAGAGGTCTCTTTGCAGTCTTTGGTTTTAGTTTTATTTTTTCTTGAAGAATAGGAGCGGGTCCAGTTTTCAAGTGTCTGTGTCCGGCCCTGCAGTGTCTGCTCTGCAGCATCGCTTGGTACTCACACGCTGCTTCTGTGGGAACAGATCCTGTCTGTTCGAGCCGTCCCCTGGGACCCTCTGCCCATGTCTTGCTGTGCCATATCTACACATTCCTTAAATACCTCCAGGGATGGCAACTCCACCACCTCCCTGGGCAGGCTGTTCCAGGGCCTGACCACCCTCTCAGTAAAGTCATTCTTCCTAATATCTAATCTAAACCTCCCCTGCCCCAACTTCAGACCATTTCCTCCGCTCCTGTCTTTATTCCCTTGGGAGAAGAGGCCAACACCCACCTCTCTACACCCTCCTTTCAGGGAATTGTAGAGGGCAATGAGGTCTCCCCTCAGCCTCCTCTTCTCCAAACTAAACATGCCCAGTTCCCTCAGCCTCTCCTCGTGTGACTTGTTCTCCAGACCCCTCACCAGCTTGGTGGCTCTCCTCTGGACACGCTCCAGCAGCTCAATGTCCTTCCTGTAGTGAGGGGCCCAGAACTGAACACAGCACTCGAGGTGAGGCCTCACCAGTGCCCAGTACAGAGGCACCATCACTGCCCTGCTCCTGCTGGCCACACTGTTCCTGACACAGGCCAGGATGCCGTTGGCCTTCTTGGCCACCTGGGCACACTGCTGGCTCATGTTCAGCCGGCTGTCCACCAACGCCCCCAGGTCCTTTTCTGCCGGGCAGCTTTCCAGCCACTCTTCCCCAAGGCTGTAGCGTTGCCTGGGGTTGTTGTGACCCAAGGGCAGGACCCGGCACTTGGCCTTGTTGAACCTCATCCCATTGGCCTTGGACAATTTGGTAACAAAGCATCAGAAACACTGGTGGTGAACACAGGTCACGCTGCCTTTGTAAACAGAGGTGGTGTTTTGTCTCCTGTGGTTTGCAGATGCTGGAAGAGATACTTGAAAGGGCCTGGGTTTGTTTTTTGCAGTCGCCCATGGCACCCTCGCCATTGGCCTTTGTGGAAGTGGAGAGTGTTTTGCTCAGCAGCACGTGTTGAGGAGCAGAGATTTAGTTGTGCTGGCTGCCTCCTCCTCGGAGATGCACAGCTCAGTGGAGGTCAGGATGATACGGCTTTAAGAAGTCTTCACTTCAGATGGATTCTAGGATAAATTGCCCCCCCTAGTCATAAATTAGACTGACCAGGCCAATGTATTTGTTGTCCTCTGCCCCAGGGTGGCCATAGATTATGGTGAAGCTCCAGAATCCCTGCGGTGACAGCTGAACTAGTAGACTGTGCTGGTCTCACCTTGGCACAGTCCCGCCAGCGTGGTGCAGATGATGGCATCCTGCTCAAAAGGAATTGATTTGGCCCCTTGCAGTGATTCACAGCTTTCTCTTAGTCACAGTGGGACACGTGGGGAAGTGATGGCCCTGCAGCACCCTGCAGTTCACTCTTATGAATGCTTTTCTCCTTTCTATTCCTCCTCTAACCCGTTTGTCTTCTGTAAATACCCAAACCATTTGGATTAGTGAGCAGCACCCTCTTTTATGTGAAAATTAGAATGATTTATTTATTTCCTGACATATTTTTCGATCGTTTCTAGGGCTAATAAGAATCCAGTCCTGGTTTTAACTTGAATTTCTTTTGGTTTACGTGTATGTATAATTTGAATTATTGTGATTTTGTGTCTGTTACTTTGCAAAAATTTGCACCAAGCCCCTCTGAATCATGCACTTCCCCGGTTGGTTTGTTTTGAGGGAGAATTAAAGCTTGTGGCTTTACTTTGTCAGCTGAAGGAAAGAGGACTTGTTCTGTAAACCCCGCTGAGGGTGTGACCCTGAGCACCACTCTCGGAGACGATGCGCGAGCCTCTGCATGCCCGTGCCTTTTGGGGCAAAGTGGGTGAAGCTGAAGCAGTGGGAAAGCTGTGCCCTGCAGTGCCCGTCTGGCACTGGGGGGTGGTAGGGGCAGCTCTGGGGGCAGAGATGAGCAGCCCCCCCTGCCCTGGGACTACTCGTTCCTGCAGAGCCGTAGCCCTCTGGAAGCGGAGAGCAAAGACTCTGTCCCTTGGCCAGAACCACGGTGTGGGAAACACATTTTGGGCACAGGGTTCTGGTGTGAGGTCACACTCCTGCCCCGCTCACTCAGCCGGGCACGGGGCAGGTCCTCCCTACCCTCATGGTCCTCCCCTGGAGAGAACCTGCGGGAAGAACTCTCACAATGGGGAGAAGGGATTCCTCTCACCACCTCCTAAAGTATGTCTGCTGCCTTTTAGCTGGATAATCACCTGGACTGAGTCAGTTCCCAGCACACCGCATCTGTCTTCTCTTTTCACTCTTAAGGTAAGTGGTTTATTCTCCACGTCTGCACAATTCTGTCATAAACTTACGGAGGGGGTCTCAGCAGAAATCTAGTCTTAGTACAATTGGCCCTTTTCCCAACATCCCCCATAGGCAATCAGCGTGTTTTTATGGCCAGTAGGCAGATCTTCTTCAGTCCCCAGCTGGGTGGGCAACAACCTGGTCTATTTTTTTGTTTGTCTGAAGAAATGCAGCAGATCTTGGTGCTGGCGCTGGTGGGAACAGGGGGAGCACCACAGGGTTTGGACTTACGCTGAGGTAGAGCATTGCCCTTTCTTTTTAGGTCCGCTTGGCAATGGTTCCCCCTGGAAGGGACGGTCTTTTTGTGCTTACAGCCCTGGGCTGACAGACTGAAAACGCTTGGCTCTTAAAGACAGCCTGTGTGTCCCAGAGAACACAACCTGAGTGTCTAGTGAGGGACAAATATTCCTCTTAATTCAAAATGGAAAGAGCGTGGCTAGTACTTGGTACCTCCCAGAGCAAAGAGGAGATAATTAGTTGTCCTATTCATTTTTCAAATGTGGAAGGTGGATCTGGCAGCGTAACAACAGCTTAAGTGGGATTTTGTTACATATCCACCCGTTTGGAGAGTGCTGACTCTCCCCCTTGCTATCCAGCAGCTCCGGGTGAGAGCACCACAAAAGCTTCAGAACAGAAATGCCAGCTTTTAAAGCAGCTTGGAAGCAAAGGAACAGCATGGTCTCATTAATACGGTGCTCAAAATTGCATGCAATAAAATACCTGCCACTTTCCAGCTGGGAATTGGCTGCCCTTCATTCATTACTTGCACCTGAAGATACCTTGAGTGCCCGTGCTATATCCAACTGATATTCCCACCCGGGAGGGCAAGTGCTGTATAATTGTGCCAGTTTACGTTTCTCCTGTGTGTAAGTTCATTTCCTCCAGGGCAGGATGAATCCCGCCCCGAGCCCTTCTCCAGGTGTAGTGAAAGCTGTCCTGAGTACACTAGGAGCCTGTGAGTACCTTGGGCTGCACTTCTCCTGTCCAAATGACAAAAAGAAATAGCAGTTCCAGTGAGGCTACAAGTGAACTGAAAATTGCCATTATTAATCAGTAGTTGCTCGTTGTGCATGGCCGACACACTCTCTGGGCCACAAATACGGGCGTGCGTGTAGGAGACACATCTGGATGGGACAACATATGGGAGGGCAATGAAGAAGAAATATATGCAGGTAGAGGAAGCATTAAATCTTTTCCCAGATAATTGGTATAACAGTGGGGTAGAGGCTTAATTATACTTTGGCCATCAGACTTTTCAATAAGCAAAAGGAAAACAAGCTCCTTAAAAAAAAATCCCAAAATACAATGGCTTGAAGGGTCTCGCCTACTGTAGTACGGAGCAGCTTTGCAGGAGCTGTACATTGCCACAATATTCGGGGAGTCACTTTCTGAAGTGTTCGTCATCAGGCTTCAGAGCCAACTCCCACTTATGCCAAGAGCTAGTTTGTAATTCTTGTGGCATAATTATTATGGACTATGCAGTAACAACCTCTGTTACATTGAAAAATAGATTGGAGTCACAGAATTACGCTTTCTGATCTTGAAATTTATGAAGACAGCTGCACACCCAGGAGTTGTCTGTGGTTGCTATCATCATCATTCCAAGCTATTTTTTAATTCTGTCTTTTTTTTTTTTTTTTTTAACCCACAATTATGAGTTCTGTGAGAGTTGCTTGGACTCCTCAAAGAGCAGACAGGCCAGTTACAAGATGCTCAGGGTTCAAGTCAGTACTGCACCAGGACTACCTGGAAGGGAACAGAGGTTATATATATTAAATGTCAGCAAGAAACCCCACAATCTGTGCCCTATATCACCTACCCCGTAGGCCTCTTAGACTGATTTACACCCATTATTGGTAAGCAAGACCTCTTCTCCACTGCGGGATTTTAATCCCCTTGACACTAAACGCTTATCGATTAACATATATCAGTGGTTCTTGGAGTAGAAACGAGGACCTCCCTTGTCTCCTGTCTCTAATGAACAGCTTCACTATCACAAGTGCTAGACTTCAGGCTCATCTCAGGCCGATGAATTACCATTTATTTGCTGTGTGGTTGGGTAGAAGAGAGGGTGGGAGAGGCTGTTCTGAAGGAGGGCACTGATGATACATATGTAAAGCCCCCATTAGGTGGTTTATGCACCACATTTACAAGAAACACCCTGCTCTAATCCTCTTTTTTTTTTTTTTTCCCTTTGGTGGGGATGGAAGGGGAGCTCTGATGTGCATTGAGACTTTGACACTCAGGGATTCAGAATGACTCTCCTTTACAAGTTTGAGTGGGTGCTGGGGAGGGCAGAGAGGAGGGGATTTCTTGTGATTTTCCCCCATCCTCATTTTTTTCTTAGAAGACGGTGATGGGCAGCTATTGCATGCTGAGCATCACTGCATTTGGTAGCGCAGATGGAGTTCCTCTGAGCTCCTATGTTCAGTCTAGCGCTTGATATCATCGGTCTCTCTTCTCACTCTTAAATGTTAGACATCTTTCTTCCCTGAAAAACCCAGGAGCAGCTGGAGGCGTGCTCCCCACTGCACCCATGCTCCTGGTGAGAGGAGGCAGCTCATCCTTCCCGGCACTGCAGCAAAAAGCAGCTGCCACTGTCTAGTCACAGAATCACATATTCACAGAATCTTCATGGTTGGAAAGGACCTTTGAGATCACCGAGTCCAACCACACACACACACAAAAGAAAACCCAAACCAACAATCTCAGGCACTAGAGCATGCCCTGAAGTGCCATGTCTACATGTTTCTTAAATCCCTCCAGGGATGGCGACTCCACCACCTCCCTGGGCAGGCTGTTCCAGGGCCTGACCACCCTCTCAGTAAAGTCATTCTTCCTAATATCTAATCTAAACTTCCCCTGCCCCAACTTCAGACCATTTCCTCTGCTCCTGTCATTATTCCCTTGGGAGAAGAGGCCAACAGCCACCTCTCTACACCCTCCTTTCAGGGAGTTGTAGAGGGCAATGAGGTCTCCCCTCAGCCTCCTCTTCTCCAAACTAAACATGCCCAGTTCCCTCAGCCTCTCCTCGTGTGACTTGTTCTCTAGCCATTCCCCTATCAAAGAGTGTCCCCTTTTCTTTAATCCAGCTCTTTGAAATGAAAATAAATGCCAAAGTAAATGAGACCTGGGAGCATTTGCCAGGAGCCCCCTCCTAGCTTATTAAAGCATATAAGGTGGTGTGAACCAGGCTTGTGAGCCAAACAGACAAAAAAGCCCATCTTCAAAAGCGTATTTCTTTGACTTTCCCCAGTGCTTGGTCTGATCCACTGGCTGTCTGCATCGTTATTGCCATCCTCCTTTACTCCGGGTTTACAATGGAGAGTGGAGATCAGTAAGATCTGCACCCCTCCCATCTGTTTGTTTGGTTTTTTTTTTTCCCCTGACTAATTGTCATGATGAGCTGATTCACTAGCAGAGCAGTGATGCCTTGAGAGGCCTCTGTCCCCACCTCCGCTGGCCTGGCTGTGGTGAGGGAGACCCAGCTCCCTATGAAATAGCGAGGGCACATCCAGCAGACGGGGCTGTGGGGGGCAGGCAGAGCAGAATCAGGCATTTGAGGGGGTGGGTATTGACTTTGCAGGATGTGTTGCTCCTATGTTGCTTGTTTGGGGTTGCCCTTTGTGGAGGAGCCTCAAACGGGCTTTTGAGAGTCTTAGAGGAAAGCAAGAAGAGTCTTTGTCACTTGCCCTGTCTCTCACCCCCCCTGCAAAGCCCATCCCCTCCCCTGGGCTGTGCCTGGGGCAGCCGGCACCTCCGGTACCCTGTGGGCAGCCTGTCTCTGAGGACAAGAGGGAACGTCAGAACAAGAGGGAACGGCTTCAAGCTGCAACAGGGTGGGTTTAGACTGGGCATTGGGAAACAATTCTTCACAGAACGAGTGGTCAGACACTGGAGGAGGCTGCCCAGGGAGGTGGTTGAGTCACCATCCCTGGATGTGTTTAAGAGCCGTTTAGATGTGGTGTTGGGGGATATGGTGTAGGGGAGAACTTTGTAGAGTGGGGTTGATGGTTGGACTCGATGATCCCAAGGGTCTTTTCCAACCTGAATGATTCTATGATTCTATGATTCTATGAGAGCAGGTAAGGTAATTTGGTTAATGCTGGAGAGGGTGTACAGGGAATTACTGCAGCAAAGGTGGTTTGGGGAGGAGGAGAGCCCAAGCCCAAAAGGGCTCCAGGTGCTTAGCGCCACAAAGCACCCCTGGCACTGGTGAGAGCAAGGTGTGTGCGGATGAAGCTTTTGGGTGAGCAGCAGCCGTGCCCACGCTCAGTATATCCCTGTCCTCTGCTTCCCCGAGACTGCTACCAGGGGTCCTTTCTCTCTCTGAAAGGGATAAAGCCGTATTTACCTCGATATTGCAGGTCTGCTCTAGCCAGCAAAGTATCTGTAAATGTAACCGGTGGAAACGAGTGAGCAGAAGTTCACGCTGCCCGATGGGGCTCACTGCCAGCAGGCAAAGTTTCTCCAGACACAGGGGTGTGTGAAGTCCAAACTGGGAGACCTCACCCAGTCTCTTTGGGTGTGCCTTTAAATCACGGGTCTGGACGAGGGGATCAAGTGCACTCTCAGTCAGTTTGCAGACAACACCAAGTTGGGTGGGAGTGTCGATCTGCTGGAGGGTAGGAAGGCTTTGCAGAGGGACCTGGACAGGCTGGATGGATGGGCTGAGGCCAATGGTGTGAGGTTCAACAAGGCCAAGTGGCGGGTCCTGCATTTGGGTCACAACAACCCCCTGCAGCGCTCCAGAGTGGCTGGAAAGCTGCCCAGGAGAAAAGGACCTGGGGGTGTTGGTGGACAGCCGGCTGAACATGAGCCAGCAGTGTGCCCAGGTGGCCAAGAAGGCCAACGGCATCCTGGCCTGTGTCAGGAACAGCGTGGGGAGTAGGAATCCAGAGGTGATTGTCCCCCTGTACTGGGCACTGGTGAGGCCCCACCTTGAGGGCTGTGTCCAGTTTTGGGCCTCTTAACACAAAAAAGACATTGAGGGGCTGGAGCGGGTCCAGAGAAGGGCAACGGAGCTGGTGAGGGGTCTGGAGAGCAAGTCCCATGAGGAGAGGCTGAGGGAGCTGGGGGTGTTCAGCCTGGAGAAGAGGAGGCTGAGGGGAGACCTTCTCACTCTCTACAACTCCCTGAAAGGAGGGTGTAGCCAGGGGGGGTCGGTCTCTTCTCCCAAGGAACAGGCGATGGAACAAGAGGAAATGGCCTCAAGTTGCACCAGAGGAGGTTCAGATTGGATATTAGGAAAAATGTTAGGTTTAGTTAGGTTTCAGTTAGGAAAACTGAAAGGGTTATTAAGCCTTGGAATGGGCTGCCCAGGGAAGTGGTTGAGGCACCATCCCTGGAGGGATTTAAAAGAAGGGTTGACATAGTGCTTAGAGACATGGTTTAGTGATGTGGGGTTTTTTTTGTATGGTTTTCTTTTGTTATTTTATCAGAGTTAGGTTGATGGTTGGACTAGATGATTCTATATCGGATCCTACCAGCAGGCTCTGCCATCACCCCTTCATAAAACATGCAATTGTGTCGAAATCCTGGCTGAGGGGTGGCTTCTACAGCACCAGATCAGGCTGGCATCCAACAGGCATCCAACCCTTAGCCAAGGGAGCAGCCACCCGTGGAAGTGGGACTAACATGGTCCTGCCATTAACGCTTTTGCTTCAGACATGGATGATAGATGCCCAAACCTGCAGCTCTGCAGGCAAGCCACCCATGTTAAAGCCTAGGGGGGGAGGTCAGTTTTTCAGGTCACTGGACAGCAGGGGACTCTGGTACGTGGGAAAACGTTCAGGGATTCCGCATGCAGCTGGATGCAAGTTTATCTCCTCACCTGGAAGGGAAGCAAGGCAGTTAAATGAACTGTAACAGAGCGGCTTGCATCTCTGAAGGACAATCAGTAGAGTGTAACAACAGGCACAGGTCGCTCTAAGGGTCAAGGGTCACACTGCAAAGGGAAAAAACACCAAACCTTTTTCTATCTTGCTTTGTACCAGAACCAGGTGTTCAGAGACCTTCCTTTCTGTGCTCCTTCCCATCGCCCAGTGATGAGCTGTGGCACTGGGGTCCTGGCCTGAGAAGCGGTGTCTGGGAAACCGGACAAGCAAATGAGTTAGTGAAGTCATCCACTGAAAGTCTGGGTGAACAAACGTTCCTTCCACCCTGAGACGCAGATCTTGTGGGTACAGGGAGATCAAAGGCTAGGGGGAAGGATAGGTTTTGTAGACGTTTACGTTGCTGCACGCTCTGGGACTAACAATGTAGGTGTGAAGGTGCATTCACGTTGCCCTTCTGATGGATCAAAAGTGACAGCAACAAGCAAAAGGCTGAGACCAAAATAAAAAACTCCACGTCAGACCTTACACAGAGCTTGAGGCCGAAGTGAAAATTCTTCTTTGGGGGCTATTAAGAGGGGCTACAAAGAGAACCTTCAACAAATTCAACTTCGACAAATTCAACAAACTTTCAAAAAAATTTTCAGCAAAACAAGGATCAAAGGCTCTCAATTTTGGAAATGAATTGCAAGAAGATGACCTCTTAAGACAGGGAAGTTTTAGGTGTCCTTAAATTGGGCTTATGGAAATGGTCCTCCAAAGAGATGGGTGTTCGGTGCGAATTACAGTGGTCAAGAAGCTCTGAAGGCAGGACCCCTGACTGGGGATGTGCCTTGGAAGACCCCAGCCATAAATGTGTTTGGAAATAATGCCCCCATCCCCCAGCGAAAAAAAAAACCCAACCAACAAACATATAAAAAAGCACCAATGTCAGAAGCAGCAGGACTGGCCTGCTGTGCTTTCTGCGTGAATGACTGGGTGAACGTACATTAGTTTGTGCTTGTGCTCTGTGGGTTGTGTACTGCCTAATCCTGGAGAAAACTGTTCATAAGCCAGGTGTCCCTATCCTGTTAGAGACTGCATGTTGCAGGTGAATCCTCGGAGCTTGCTCCACCCTGTGCCCTCCTCCCTGAGAGACCTCACAGCATCACAGAATCACATGGGGTTGGAAGGGACCTCTGGAGATCATCTAGTCCAACCCCCTGCCAGAGCAGGTCCACCCAGAGCAGGTTGCACAGGAACGTGTCCAGGTGGGGTTTGAATGTCTCCAGAGAAGGAGACTCCACCACCTCCCTGGGCAGCCTCTTCCAGGGCTCTGCCACCCTCACAGGAAAGAAGTTCCTCCTCATGTTTAGATGGAACTTCTTATGTTCAAGTTTGTGCCCATGTCGTTCTGACTTTTTGTTACTGTTCATTGCCTTTCAGGAGTTTAATTTAATTTTGCACATCCAGACCAAACTGGGTGTGAAGGTAGATCCCTGAGAAAGGCTCCTCACTGCAGGAGGGACTGGGTGGGAGGGTGAGCTCTGGCTCCCTGTACACGTGGGGGTCTCTTCATTCTGCCGTTCCTCGTGGTGGCCTCTTCAAAGGGCGTCATCCTCACTGGTGTGCTCTGGTGCTGCCCTGCTCAGCTGGATTCTCACAGGGCAATAACCCTTTGTCCAGTGATTGCCATTAAGTTAAGAGAGAGGGTTTAGGTGCAGGACCTTTAAATGCATTTAGGTGCCCACCAGCACTCCAGGCCGTTACCGCAACAACCTGTGTTGCTGCCGCTGTTACAAAGGAATCAAAGGGCCTTACCCTTGCTTTTACCCTTTCTGATTTTGAAGAAAGGTGCTGGACACACACCTCTGGCTCAGAAACCTGGGGACAGTTGTACTGGACTGAGAGTATGTTAGAGTTTGTGATTTTTATTATTTTCATCTTTATATATTTTTATAAATTTTGTGCATTTCATAGAATCATGGAATTGCCCAGGTTGGAAGGGACCTTTCAGATCATGGAGTCCAACCATCAACCCGACACTGACTAAACCACCACTAACCCATGTCCCTCAGCACCACGTCTGCCTGGCTTTTAAATACCCCCAGGGACGGGGACTCTACCGCTGCCCTGGGCAGCCTCTTCCAGGGCTTGACAACCCTTTCAGTGAAGAAATTTGTCCCAATATCCAAACTAAACCCCCACGATCGGTGTGTGTCAGCAGAGAGGAAGAGTGTTTCAAACCCCAGCAAAGAGTCAAAAAATAGTGTGGAATATTCCCACTCAAGTCAAGGCACTGCTGAAGTCCTGTGGAAGACGTCCTGAAATATTGAGTAAAGGTCTTGTATATGATCTACTTGTAGTACACATTGCATTTGTATATACTTAATACACTACATCCATATTATTACATTATATCTGGTAATTTAATTAAATTAATTTAAATTAATTAAATGAAAGAAGTATTTAATTTTATATTTTATTTTTTTTTAAATTTTTGTATTGAGTTTATAATCTTTATTATCTTTATCTGAGACTCTTACAGCTGGACTGAGAATATATGAGAGTCAGAACTAGGAAGAGGTTTCAATACACCCTCTGCATTCCCAGGGTGGCTTCCATGGCTCTCCGGTGACCATGTGCACGTAGGGACCCAAGGAATCTGCGCCGCAGGCACTTGCATAGGGAGGTCTGAACTCCCCGCTGCATGCAGTTTATCGCACCTGGGTGTGATACTGATGACACTGAAACTAGGAAAACTGGTACACGTCACTTTGCCTCGGCGGTACCGTGGCTCTGTAACACCCTGCCAGCAAAATCCAAGCTCATGCCGGACTGAGACTGCCATTTATTACAGGCAGTGACAGAAGTAAAGTTACATCTTGGAGAGAAACGAGCCCGTGCATGAATAACAAAGTGGAAATAAAAACGCTAAGTGCGAGCAAAGTGTTGTAGGAAGTGACACACCAAATTCCCAGCCCCCACAGACCTTCTCCTGAGCCCCTGCTGCTGCGCGGGCAGACTAACCCCCAACAACCCCTGCTCTGTGGCAGAGGAACTGGGGCTCTGCAGAACACAACCTGCTCTGCACATCAGGTGAAATAATGTAAGGTTTGTCTTTTTGCCCTTTTTATTTTTTTTCTTTTTCTTTTCTTTTTTTTTCTTTTTTCTTTTTCCCTTTTTCTGTTTTCTTCTTTTTTCTTTTCTTTTTTCCTTTCTTTTTTCTTTTGTTCTTTTTCATTTTCTTTTTTCTTGTTTCTTTTTTTATTTTTTCTTTTTTTATTTTTTCTTTTTTCTTTTTTCTTTTTTCTTTTTTCTTTTTTCTTTTTTCTTTTTTCTTTTATTCTTTTATTCTTTTTTTCTTTTTCTTTTTTATTTTTTCTTTTATTATTATTTTTTTCTTTTTTTCTTTCTTTTCTTTTATTCTTTTTTCTTTTTTCTTTTATTCTTTTATTCTTTTTCTTTTTTCTTTTTTCTTTTATTCTTTTTTCTTTTTCTTTTATTATTTTTTCTTTCTTTTTCCCTTTTCTCTTTTTTCTTCTTTCTCTTTTCCTTTCTTTTTTCTTTTTTCTTGTTTTCTTTTTTTTTTTTTTCTTGTTTTCTTTTTTTTTTCTTTTTTTTTTTCCCCTCCAGTGTGTCAATTATCAGCTGAGATTCGTGGAACTAAGATTCTGTCCGGGAGGACTAAGAAACACACATTGTCAGACAGTTCATTGCTGGGCTTTTAGCAAGCTCTCCTCTCTGCTTTTAATAAGCTGAGGGAATGCAGGAGTGTTTTTCCAAAATTGTCAGTACCCAACTGCCTGATCACTGCTCTGCTCACACTTTGGCCCCGTCCTTGCTGAGCAGGACGAGTGTCCTGGACAAAACCAGCAGCACCAAGAGGTGACAAGGAGCTGGTGGGGACAAAGGAGCGGGATGGAATGGCTAAACCCAGGAACCTCCATGGGCTGTGTTGCCTCAGAGCTGAGTCGGAGAACAGACCGAGTCAGAACAGAAAGGAAAAGGAGGCTCATGGGTGGAGGCCAGGACGGCAGCTCATAAGGGAAATTATCCTCCTGTTTCACAGCCTCCTCCTCTCGCACAGTTTCACAAATTTTCCTATTCCATCTGAGAGGAAAAACCCGGCCTTTCGGAGCTGTGGAACCCGAGCGCTGGTTTCAGTGGAACAAACACGATGGCCAAAGGATGGTGAAACAGGGCCCTGGGCATTCAACAGGAAGATTCTCTCTGTGATGCTGTGTCTCAGGCCACACCTGCTCCTCCTCACCAGAAAACAGCAAGGTAAATTCAATTCTATGATATCGTGTATTTTTTTTGAAATAAAGAAAACTGCAGTCTTTTTGAGGGGATAAGAAGTGGTTGATGATAGTTCTGCTTGGAAGAAAATATGGGTGAGGGTGGACTCAAGCTGTGACTACTACAGAACCTCTTTCTGCTTCCTTGCAGGCAAGTGGAAATGAAAAAAAGAGAGACTAGGAAAAATGGGGACAGTTCTGTCTGTGGGTTGGGGTTTTTTTTATTGTTTGGGAATGGGAAAAATATTGCAGAAATAGCACAAACTCCTCACACGTTCTGAATCCTGACAAGCCTCAAGTAACTGTCCCACGGCTGCCTCAGAGCTCAGAGACACGTGGTTTTATCGTGGAGGTTAGGTCTAGTTGAAAAAAAATCAAAATGAGTAAAGGAAAAAGAAATGAAGGCCAGAAACACTGAAATGTGCAGGTCACCAAGACTCTCGGAGCTTATAAGGCTGGTGGTGGCACCAGGTGCTTCAGTCCAGCCTGGTCAGGCCACCCCTTCTCGATGGAGCAGACAAAGGCTCAGTGAGGGGAAAACGCTGAGGGTGCCAGTGAAGTGTGTTTCCTTCGGGCACTTCTCCTGCTGGGATAACAGTGCCCTCTTAGAGGGGTGTGAGTGCTGGTTTGAGGTTATTTTGTGGGGGGGGCTTTGGTGTGGGGTTTTTTTATTTTTTTATTTTGAGCCAAAATGTGTAATGGGCAGAATTCAACAGCCATCTTACTCCTTTTGTCCAGACAAGCCTGGTTTCCCTACTCACCAGTTTTGGCCCATTAACCTCCCATTCTACTCCCTTGTATTTATTGCAGTTACAGGTTGGGGGCTGACCTACTGGAGAGCAGCTCTGAGGAGAAAGACCTGGGAGTCCCGGTGGACAATACGATGACCATGAGCCAACAATGTGCCCTTGTGGCCAAGAAGGCCAATGGCATCCTGGGGTGCATCAGGAAGAGTGTGACCAGCAGGTGGAGGGAGGTCATCCTCCCCCTCTGCTCTGCACTGGTGAAGCCACATCTGGAGCACTGTGTCCAGTTCTGGGCTCCCCAGTTCCAGAAGGACAGGGAACTGCTGGAAAGGGTACAGCAGAGGGCTACAAAGATGATGAGGGGCCTGGAGCATCTCCCATATGAGGAGAGGCTGAGGGACTTGGGTCTTTTTAGTCTGGAGAAGACTGAGGGAGGATCTGATCGATGCTTATAAATACTGAAAGGGTGGGTGTCAGGAGGATGGGATTGGTCTTTTTTCAGTGGTGCCCAAGGATAGGACAAGAGGAAATGGGCACAAACTTGAACATAAGAAGTTCCATCTAAACATGACGAGGAACTTCTTTCCTGTGAGGGTGGCAGAGCCCTGGAAGAGGCTGCCCAGGGAAGTGGTGGACTCTCCGTCTCTGGAGACATTCAAACCCCACTTGGACACATTCCTGTGCAACCTGCTCTGGGTGGACCTGCTTTGGCAGGGGGTTGGACTAGATGATCTCCGGAGGTCCCTTCCACCCCCATATCATTCTGGGATTCTGTGATTGCACATTAAAGGCACACTCAACACTCACTGGGGCTAATTTAGGAAGTCTTGTTGACTTCTGTAAATGCTGCCTTGGAAGAGGCTTGGTCCTCACAGAACCAAAGAGCTGAAGTCACCCACCCAGGACAGGGCAGAAAGGAACTGCACAAGGAGCTCTTTTTTCCCAGATGGAACAGCCTTCATGCTGGGCTGGTGTTTTCTGGGGGCAAGGAAGTCGGCAGAACAACTGGTTTTGCACCAGTAAAGGTTTTGGCTAGAACAAACGCATTCTTCCTGTGAAGTTGCTGCAAGGAACTGGTATTTGCCCAACAGAACATGTAGTCAGAATATCCCGGTCCACGTTTGTTTTAGCAGTACAAAGTCAAGGTATTTTTTCCGAAACGTCCAGGTACATGAGACGCTTGTATGTACATGAGTGTGAATGTACTTTTATATTCCTGGCCTCTTCTGTTTCTGTGTGCTGACTTTCTGTTCACAGGCTCGGCTGCACACGCCCATTTTTCCTGTTAAAAAAAAAGGCTGTTCCTACTTCATCTCACCAAAAGAAGATTTTAGTGTACTTAAAAATATGGAGCATTAAAAATGGATTAAGACAACAGCTGCTGGTATCCAAGCATGCTTTCCTCTCCATCACTCGGGGGAGCTATTACGACCAATTTGTATGAAAGATAAAGCCATAATTAACTTGACATTAACGGCACATCATTAGATATTACGTCTAGTAAATACCACTATGCTTCCTTAGGGCAGTGATGGTGCCTCTGTACTGGGCACTGGTGAGGCCTCACCTTGAGTGCTGTGTTCAGTTCTGGGCCCCTCACTCCAGGAAGGACATTAAGCTGCTGGAGCGTGTCCAGAGGAGAGCCACCAAGCTGGTGAGGGGTCTGGAGAACAAGTCACACGAGGAGAGGCTGAGGGAACTGGGCATGTTTAGTTTGGAGAAGAGGAGGCTGAGGGGAGACCTCATTGCCCTCTACAACTCCCTGAAAGGAGGGTGTAGAGAGGTGGGTGTTGGCCTCTTCTCCCAAGGGAATAATGACAGGAGCAGAGGAAATGGTCTGAAGTTGGGGCAGGGGAGGTTTACATTAGATATCAGGAAGAATTACTTCACTGAGAGGGTGGTCAGGCCCTGGAACAGCCTGCCCAGGGAGGTGGTGGAGTCGCCATCCCTGGAAGTATTTAAGGAACGTGTAGACGTGGCACTTCAGGGCATGCTCTAGTGCCCGAGATTGTGGGGGTCTTGTGTGTGTGTGTGTGTGTGTGTGTGTGTGTGTGGTTGGACTCGGTGAGCTCAGAGGTCCTTTCCAACCATGAAGATTCTGATTCCTCAGAATTTGAAGGTCTTGACCATGACACACTCGATAGGCCATGAAGTTCGAAATCAAAACACCTCTTCCTGCAGGCCCCAGAACGCCTCTGTGGTTGAGAGAAATCAGCCAATTGCCATGAAGCAAATGCTTATTTCTCTTACTGACAGAGGGACTCCTTCGGTTTCTGATCTGAGGATCCTGCAACAAAGCTTCGACCCGCAGTTTTTTGTGGCAACCAGAACAAGTGAGCAGGATGTGGCCAGAGGTGACAGCGTGCAGCGTGTTTCAGAGCTGCATCTTAAAATTACAGGATGATGATAACACTCCATTTATCATCAATTACACCATCTTCTAGTAACGAATACAACTACCATCACCCTTTATAAGTGACAGAAGTTTTTTTTACCTTGAAATATATTCTTTGCCTTCTTGGTGCTCTCTCATTGAAAACCAGCCAACCCCGAAACCCACAAGGCAGGAACTACCGCAGGGGTCTCGCAACAGTTAATATATTTGAACAGCCATCCATATGAATAAAGATGCGACACACAGTGCACAGTTTAACTAGTTTATTTTTTAAAATCCTGTCAGAAATATAGCTATGCATTAATTACAAAATATATTAAACAATCTATCAGTACTTCCAAGGGCACAGGAGTGCTTTCATTCTGTTCAAACGCAAACCAGTACAAACCTTTAACACTGACCTCAGAATATTCTTTCGCATCCAGCATCAATATATCTGATGTGAAGGCATTTTTAAAGTAAGAACAGAAAAGCTACCCCAATTTTATTTCATCAGCAAGTTCAATCCCCTGACAGCAAACGTGACCAGGCAGATCACCAGACCACTTAAAAAACAAGTCTTTACATCTCACATTATCTGAGCTCCCACATATACATTACATACCAACATTTTTAGTAAAATAATTTTCCCTGCCCTGCAGGGGAAGACATTCAGAGGCAAAAAGAGAACACATTTGTAATATATTATAATTGGAAGATTTGTGCCATAGCAGCTTTGCAAACACGCACAGTAGGAGTGGCTGACTTAAAACACATTCAAGACAACAGAAATTTGGAAGACAGAAGCAGATAAGCCACTTTCTAAACCACCTTGAGACCCAGGAATGCTGCAAAGCATCCAGAGTTACAGAACTAAAGAACCCCATTCCTCAAGAAATTACACAGGGAACTGGTTAAACCCCTATATTTCTTCATATTTGTTTTAGAGAGAACTCTCAACACTGCATACCTTTCTCTCCCATTTAAGCAGTTCTAGGAATTGTACCTCAATTCCACCGAGGTAAAACAATTCCTCGAAAGAAAAGATCAGGTTTGGAGGAAAGGGAAAGGAAAGGAGGCTTTTTCAGTGAAAATACATTTTCACAAAGAAACTGAATCTCTTCGTGGTAACCTTAGAACAGTTGGACTAAAAGACAATAGTCGTGAAGACTGTACATTGAGACAGGAACAATGTAGACTCGCAAGTTCTTCCATTAGCCAAAGATGATCTTTTTGGTATGAGAAAGCTCTGGAACTGCAGCTAAAATGAAGAGTAGCTTGGGAGGTGGGGAAAAAAAAGAGGAAAATGGAACACGTAGATGAACAAACATTTCATTAGCATTTATAATTTTTCACGACAAGAAAGATTTAACTGATACTTAGCAGATTAGCTCTGAAAGTCTCTCACGTAAAACTCTGGCATTACAGTAATTTAGCATCACTCAGAGTTCTACTTGGCAAAATTAAAATACAAACCAGTAGAATAGCAGCAGTGAATAAAGCATTTGTATCACTGTGGCCAATACAGCATCGTACACGCAGTAACTTTCTATTTCCTATTGCTTGTGCTCTCGTACAATATTAACCTGAATCATTTAAACTCCTGAACCTACCACCAAACCGAGTCTCCTCCCAAGGCAGAAGTACGTCAGATCCAGCAGATAAGGCTCAAAGCAAACATTCAGTTCATAACGCAAAGCTCCAAAAGAAAAGAAAGTATTAATGCACTTAGTGGGTCTTGGGTATAAACTCTTAGAACACAAAGGACATTTTTGTTCCTATCGCTAGGGTTGAGAAAGGAACTGTGGCAGGCAGGAGGTCTCAGATCACAAATGTTTCTTTTGCCCCTTCCCCCCCAACCACCTCAAAATAAGGAGAGGAGAATGGTAGTCTTTGAGCATCTCGGAAAAACACCTGTAACGAACACGGGCTGGAAGTGCGTGGAGAACTGGCGCACGGTGCCTCCTGCGGACAGCGGGTCTGGGCACAGCCACGTGAGTTAAAAGCTCTCGGTTGAGAAGGGTTTAACTACGAGGAACGCTCCAAGAGAGGACACTCCAAAACAGCTCAGCTGATAAGATGAGGCTATTCAGTATAAAAACCATCCAAGAGCTTTCAAAAGACAGTTTTAAAGCATGGATCTTTTCCTTTTTTGAGCAATATATGCTGACCTGCTGACCTGTCCTCTAAACACAGAGAATACACTAAATTAAAGTCAACAAGTGACTGCGTTTGCCTTTAGCCAGGAAGCTCATGTTTCAGTAGTGACAATACTCCAGTGAGCACAATCCTTCAACTAGTAGGCTCTATCTGCAAAATAAATTTTATTCATCTGGATATGATGAACAAAGTGGCAGGAACTTTTAATCACAGGCAGAGTATCCTCCCAAATCAATATATTTACATTACTTACAGCAGTCTTTCATGAGCCTTGTATATATTCAGCATATGCACTTTCCCCACCGATGGCTCCCACGGGATTGCTTTGATGAGGACGAGCAGTTGGAATACTCTTCAGTATCTTTTAGGTTGCAGTGTCTTAAGTCCTTAGGTTGTTTCAGCAGCTTGGGGAAATAATTTCCATATGCTTATGTATGGCTTACTCCTTTCTTCGGTATCACACGGTGTACTTAACTTGTGGGGTGAACAAAACTTTTTTTCTTCCCTCCTTTTAAAGACAAAGTTCAGAACTTTGTCAGCACCACGAGAAGTTAAGATTTTTAGCACCAGTGAACTTGAACTCCTCAGCTTTGGTCAGAACTACCATTTACATGGCACACAAAGCATCAGTAGAGAAGACAGCAATACGTGCAACATTAGGAAGCTCATGAATTCTTGACGCAGTGAATCTAGTGTTTGGTAAATGAGTAACTATGGAAGCCAGATTTTTTCCTAAGAGGATGACAATTTTTCCTCACATTGTCTAATTAATAGGCTTTTCTTCCCCTCCAAAGCATTGAGTGGCCCAGCTCCTGTTGTCAAATGGGACAGGACATACCCATGACAGCTGGATGTTGGTATGGCCAGATGTGCACCGAGGACTCACAGGAGATGACACAAGGTCATACGTCACCCAGAACACCAAGGGAACGCTGGCACAGACGCAGGTCACAAGCTCAGCTTTGGTACAAATTCAGGTTTCAACAACAGCAGAACAAGTTCTGCATTGCCCTGTCTCATCAGTATGTACCTCTGCTCACGTACCCACTCCTGACCCAAAAAGTGTCCGGCGCGAGGAGGAGATCCCACCAGCACAAAGGTCTCTTACTCAAACGGTGCACTTTTATCCATCTGGTGATGGTGACTGACATTCTGGGGCCAGAGCACACACTTACAAAAAGATTTATCAAAATAAAGAGAATTAGGGGAGTACTTTCAGACCACAGATATTTCTCCAGTGAAGTCAGCTCAGAGTCATTTCACCCTCTCCGCACCACTACCATGTGTCACTCACAAACACCAGTATCAACTCTACACCAACACGCAACTTCCTGAAGGCAACTCCGCGGAGGAGGAGGGTCAAAGCCCACCTCAACCCTTGGTGATGGACGCAAAGGCTTAACCTGACTTTGGATCTCAAGAGAAGCATAGCCAATTCCAAATTCTAGATAAGTCAATATTGAAACTGTCTTAACTTTCCCAAGCTCTGTGAAAAACAAACAAACAAACAAAACTCCCCTCACCTTTATCAATTTGACTATTTCCCTGCTACAGTATTTATTCCAAGGCACTGAGGTGAGAAGATTCACAGGTCTTTTCTGACATGACTTAAGTTTTACCAAGGCGAGATGTACACGTACTTCGATAGGATTTTCTCATAGGCAGTTAAGTTTTAATTAACAGCACTTCATTTAGTTAGCTTGCTACAGAAGTAGCTTATTACTTTAATGGAGAACAATACCAAGTATTTGAACACAGCAAATACAGCAACAACAAAGTTCTATTCAGGTGAAGATCAACTATGTTGGCAACTATGATCTTTTCCAAATGCAGCCCATATGGACATGTTGTAAGCATGTTTGTAACTGTGGGAGAAGCACTGGTGGCTCCATTCCTCCGGTTAAGACTTATGGTCTACATAGCTCCATCAGTACTGCGAGACTGAAATCCTTCTCTGCGAAGACTGTTTAAATCTAGACGAGTTAGAACTTCACAGCGCACCAGAAGGGTATCATCCTTTACGAAGGTTCTTTGTTTCAAGGTTTGCAGGTGCATGAAAGTCACATAACCAAACCCTTTTGGATTGCGGTGAATTGTTGGTCTCTGGAAGGCTAGTAACTCCGGCTTGGCCTCCATGACTTCTTCATGATTCTGCCTTTCAGGGCCTTCTGATTGATCCAAAATAGAAAGTCGTATAGTGCCTTGGAAAGGCCAAGGCAGATGGCTGTCATATTCTCCTTGCATAGTGTGGACAAACAGAGAGATAAAATTAGCACAGCGCTGAGCGTTTGGTAACTGGATATGCAGCCGCAAACACAGCTTGTAGCCAGGCTTTCCGGTATAGAAGCCAGGGCTGTGCATTACAACAGGTCTCTCTTCTTCCTGGGCTTTCTGAAGTCCACTGAAGTTCTCAATCTTCCAGATATAAATACCATTACACTGCTGTGCCTCCATTTCAGTAATCTTTGCCTCCAAACTTCGGATAGTACGTTTGAGCTCTGCCACATGAGTGTTCTGAGTCTCCATTTTGGCAATGAGTTCTCTGATTTGGTGATCTTGTCTTACCAGACGGCCTTCCAACTGCTGAATAGTTTCTTTGAAGTTTGCAACTTCTGGATTACAATCATACGCGGCATGTGACACGTGCGAGAAGAGGGCAGGCTCAAAGGGCAGGCCATTGATGAAGGGTACAGGATTTGTAGCAGTAACACTGATATTTTGAAAACTCTGAGCCATCATTCTCATGTGAACCTGAGTGAACTCCTGCATGTGTCGTGCCAGTTCATTCCTTTGCATCTAGAATTTAAGAGATCCAACATTAGGAACATATCACAAATTCTCTGCAATCACATCTTAAGTGTGGCACTGAAGAAAATCCAACAACAAGTTGCTTCTCTTATGGGAGAAAAACTGGAATATGAGTCAAGGACAGGTGACACGACAAAGCAGTACTTTACCAATGGAGGGCTCCAAATTTAAGATCACTCTTACAATAAACAAAAAAAGAAGTTCAAACGCGTGTGGGTAAATACTGTTCAACTCAAAATAGTGACATGGTGAAAAAGTGTTACTGACAAACATACATTTAGTATTTTTTCTGTGTTCTAAATCAGCATTGTATTCCCTTCATTGATTTGCTACAATGCTCCGCAGTACCAAATACAAAGGTGTATGCGAACTGATGTGGAAATGATGAAGGGAAAAGATCCATTTTTACAAAGAGGTATTAAACAGCTAGAAATAAGAGTATCCAGATGAAATAATTTTAGAATTTAATAAAATTCAAAGCACTGTGAGGTTTTCTTCACTGAACTCTAAGAGCCATAACTGTATTTGGTCACAACTTTGGAAGAAATGCTAGAAGCTACTTTATTGACATGAAAGCTGAGAAAACCCTCATGGATTAATGAAAGCAAGTTCATCAAGCAATTCACTCACAAAGTTTTTTTTAAATTTGAAAAAAACTTTTGAAAGGCAATGTATCAACATACAGTATTTTAGAATTAAGATACCTCAAAACAGAAAAAAACCCCCACAAATCACTGGAGATTTGGGCTGGTGAATGAGACAAGAATAGGAAAAGAGATTAAAAAAACCCCACCAAAACCATGCAGAAAGTCTGCAATTAATGATTCTGATAAAAGGCTTACCTTTTCAGGACACCCAAAGGCACTGTAAAAACACGGCACTGGGGCAGTAGGACAATCATTGTCATAATGGTTAGGCATCTAAAACAAATCAGATTTGAAATTAATTTTTCCATCAAGAGTATTCTTTTATATCATCCTAAAAGAAAATGGCTGGATGGACTCTGAATAGGTACCTGAAGTCAGATCAGTTTATACCCATATAATTTCTCAAAGAAATATGGAAGTTTTGAACAAAACTGTTAGCTGCTGATAAAAATTTTACATCCTCCTTGTATGTACTTGAACAATTCATTGCCTTTGCTCTTGCATTAGACAACAGAGAGCAACAGACGTCATTTAGCTGAGCTTGTGCAAAGCGTCTGACACTGTCCAGTATGACATCCTGGTCTCTAAACTGGAAAGACATGGATTTGACGGATGGACCACTCGGTAGATAAGGAACTGGCTGGATGGCCTCACTCGGGGTGTTGTGGTCAATGGCTCAATGTGCAAGTGGAAGCCAGTGACGAGTGGCATTCCTCTGGGGTCGGTAGCAGGACCAGTGCTGTTCAACATCTTTGTTGGAGACAAAGACAGTGAGACTGAGTGCACCCTCAGCAAATTTGCTAATGACACCAAGCTGTGTGGTGCGGTTGACACGCTGGAGGGAAGGGATGCCATCCAGAGGGACCTGGACAGGCTGGAGAGGGGGGCCTGTGTGAACCTCATGAAGTTCAACCAGGCCAAGTGCAAGGTCCTGCACCTGGGTCAGGGCAATCCCAGGCACAAATATAGGTTGGGCAGAGAATGGCTGGAGAGCAGCCCTGAGGAGGACTTGGGGGTGTGGGTGCATGAGAAGCTCAACATGAGTCAGCAATGTGCGCTGGCAGCCCAGAAAGCCGACCCCATCCTGGACCGCATCAAAAGGAGCGTGGCCAGCAGGGCCAGGGAGGGATTCTGCCTCTCTGGTGCGCTCTGGGGAGACCCCACCTGGAGTACTGTGTCCAGCTCTGGAGTCCTCCACACAGGAAGGACATGGACCTGTTGGAGCAGGTCCAGAGAAGGGCCACAAAGATAATCCAAGGGCTGGTGCATCTCTCCTATGAAGACAGCCCGAGAGAGTTGGGATGTTCAGCCTGGAGAAGAGAAGGCTCCAGGGAGACCTTAGAGCAGCCTTCCCATCCCTAAAGGGGCTATAGGAGAGATGAGGAGGGACTCTTGATCAGGGAGGGGAGCCATAGGATGAGGGGGAATGGTTTTAAACTGAAAGAGGGGAGATTTAGATTAGATATTAGGAAGAAATTCTTTGCTGTGGGGGTGGTGAGACCCTGGCCCAGGTTGCCCAGAGAAGCTGTGGCTGCCCCATCCCTGGAAGTGTTCAAGGCCAGGCTGGATGGGGCTTTGAGCAACCTGGTCTGGTGGGAGGTGTCCCTGCCCAGGGCAGGGGGGTTGGAACTCGATGATCTTTAATGTCCCTTCCAACCCAACCCATTCTATGATGCTATGACATTAGAAAGCATTCAAGTTTTCTTGCTAGAAGAAATGCCTTTTGTTTCTAGCCTATTCACAAGCTGGATCACAGTCCCTTCTGAAGCACCACTTGCATATACTTCTTGTGTCTTACTTCATTATCCTCTTCCTCAAAAATCTCAAGTTACTTCCATTTTCCTTATGGTCTGTGTTTTCCAGACCCAATTATCTCACTGCTCTGGATTCTCCCTATTATGCCCACCTCAAAAGCTGAAGAGTTTCAGCTGAGGTCTTATGAACCCTAAACAGAACAAAGGATAATTCTGGATTTCACAGGCAAAATACCTGTTTATACAACCCAGTATGTCTGCCATGTTTAAATATCAGGATGAAGTAGATCACAAGCTTAATATAGGTCAGCCATTAATTCTAAACCATTGCCTAGTTTAGCATTCTCTGTTCCCTACTTTTGCAGTTCATTATTCTACCTAAACAGATTTTTGCCTTTATTGCTAATATACTCAATCCTGTTTTTCAGAGTATTTCTCCAATTTGACAAAACCGTTCTTTATTTCAACCCAGGTCATTAACATAGTTGCCATCCCATTCAAACAGGGATAGGCTGCAAATTCAATAACAGTTACCATTTTCTTGTCAATGAAGTAAGTTGCTATTGAATAGAAGAAATAATAAGGGCTACTATGATAGAAGCAGAATTCCAGACAGGAGCTACAGTTTGATTGTGAATAATTTATAGCTACTTTCCAACAGTGCCTTTCCAATTACAAATACTCTCCCTCTCTGCACAAATCAAAGCCTTGTCTTCTAGTGTCAGCTAGTGTCAGTAACCACTGGCAGCTACTTGGTATTGTTCAACCTTTGTTCAAGATGAAAAACATGCATCATGGGCCCCTATCGAGAAGCTGTTTACCAAAACAATGTGATTTCAACCAAAAATCTTGCGGAGGTTTACCAGACTGCACCTGCAAACTGGAGCAGCATTTAAGAGTATTGCACCTGCACTGGATGCAACATTCTGAGAGAGAGCGAGAGAGGCAGAGATTTAGTAGCTAGTAGACAAGCTGTTTCCTCAAGTTTAATTTCAGATTAAAGAAGCAATGTAAATACAAAACATCCAACCCAGACTAAAAATGGAGAAAGGCAGTCTCTTACCTGCTCTCTGATGAGCACTGTGTTGCAATATTCACAAAACACATTGGCGAGTGGACAGGTTTGGTCATGAAGCTTAGTTATCAACCAGAGAAAAAGAGAGGAAAGAAAGAATCAATAAAGCTATACAATTCAAGAGAGCGCTAATCACCTCTGATGTTATATTTTTATTTACATTTCAAATGTTGCGTTTAGCTGTATGTAACTGTGAAACAAAGACAATCCCCTTACCCTGGATAGTATGTTTTCTGTAATTACTGTTTTTTCCTGGACTCATACAAGAGATTCATAAAGTTGCAGATATTTTATTTCCTAAAGCTTTTATGCTCCAAAGGAGTCTGAATTTATCCCAAAGTTTCTGAAATTCATGTTCAATTGCAGTAGAACTATATTAAAGTTTTTTTTTTTCTATTATTGGACTATATGAGGTATTTTTGTTTGACAATTCACAATATTGATACCATAAAATTAAGAGCTCTTGAGATAAAACATATTCGTACGCAAATGAAGAAATGGAAGCTCAAAAATCAAAGGACCATCCTCAGCATCACCCAAGTAAAAAATGCAGAGCCAGGAGAAGAATTCAGAAATGACTTTGGTCTCGTGTATTAGCAGCTATCCCCAAAAGATGCATCTCCTGACACATCCTTTCTGCCTGGCATAAAAACTGTAGATAAAAATATTGCTTGTGTCTCACTTCAGTAGTAGATGCTGGCCTCTCCGATGGTAAGGACAAAAATCAGTGGTTCTTATTCAAGCCTTTTCTCACCACAGGGTTCCCAAGAATTGCATTTAAGCACAATCCTCTCCCCAGCTTTCCCCTGTTCCAGACTAATGTCCTGAGTCTGCAGCCTCTCACCTGCGCAGCACAAACAGCTCTTCTACACCAAAACCTATTTTTTTTCCTAACTGATGTTCCATTTACAAGCAAACCCATGTGAATGAAGGTTGAAGGACTAAGACTCCTGCTAAGTACCTCTTTATCTTCATAGGCCATAGATGTGGCACAGTTGGGACAGCAGACTTGTCGCCTCCGACACTCCTGCGTCATGTGCTCTTTCAGATGGTTCTTCTGGAAGGCTCCTTGGCACTGTGGGCATTCCACAGTGGAAAAATCACACTGCAACTGGTGGTCCTGAACAAGGAGAAAAGAGGGATTTGATCCTACAAACAGGTACTATTGTCTCATCTGTTTTCAAGATAAAGTACAGCAAAGAGGAAGAAACTGCAATCTTTCCTTCATGCAAAGAAATCCTTATACACTGATGTTGACTTTACCAAGCCTGTTATTGGCCTGTTACAAAGATCAGGGCTTCGTGTATTCAGAGCTTTAAGAATGCTCTCAGGCAAAAAATTTAGCTTTATGTTTATCCTTTTAACTGTATATTATTTTCCAAAACAATCATTTCAACTAATATATCTAGCTGCTTTGAGGCAATATTAAACTGACTGTAGGGAACTTGTGTGAGGTACAGATACAGCTCATCAAAAGACAAACGTGAATGACCCTAAAGAGAAAGCTGCATTAGTACAATTTTCAGGCATGACGACGTTCACTTGAGAATCAGATAATTACAACTAAAGACTCATCAAAAAAACCCACCAAACATGCAGCTATCATCTTGAATGAACAATGCATTGAATCAGTGTAAGCAGGTATCAGGTATGACCGTCTATGGTAAGTTATTTGGAGTTTTTACGTGTCCATGCAAACATGGTTCCATATTTTGAAAACTAATTCTCACCTCTAAATGCCTCAGCTCCATCTTCATATTGCAGCCCTTGTTGGGACACTTAACCGTTAATGAAAGGATTTCCCGTTTAGCGAAGTTATCAGGAAAAAGTTGATTTTCAAGTAGAATTTCGTTGTCTACTGGACATTTGTGACCTGCATCTCTACAATGCAGAAAAGAAAAGAAGAAGAGATTCCAAGTTTCCTTTGCCCTTCGTTTAAAATATTTTTACGCCAGCAAGACAACTATAACACATTAAGATATGTCTGAAAACAATGGCATTTATGTGGCAATTACCAGATAGTACGCAATGTACACCAGAGAAATTGTTAACACACAAGTTTCACTAGAGGTGGCATGACTGGGATCACAGCACTTGTCTAACTCAATAGTTTTTCTTTGGACAAATGCCAGGACAGATACTCTGGAAATAAATTTGAGGAAAACGTAAAGAAACCTCAGAAGGCCCCGCTTCTGTAACTACTTCACATAGCTCAAACATCACAGAATATTTCACGTATTATTTCAAAACAATCCTTTAAAGATTCTTGGACCTTTTCTACTTTCTTTCTCACTTTATAAACAGCCAAGGTGATCACAGCTGAGAGAAAAAGCAAAACCTCTTGTTTTCTTCCCAGATTCACTTCATCTATTTGCCACCACTTTTCATGTAGCCCATTTTGCTGCTTTTGTTGTACAACAATTTGGTCAGTTGGTTGTCCTTCAATTTGTACAGCAAAGAAGGGTGAAAAAAGTCCAGATACAAAAATTACTAACAACTATGAGAATTACACTGGTGGTGTAACGAAGCCACCTGAGCAGCCAACGGAGTGGATGACAGTGCTAACTAGCCGACGTTTAGAGTCTGATGGTGGAACACGGGTGCATGGAACTTGCTCAAGAGAACTAACAGCCTGTTCCACTTCTCCAGGTTCTGTCTTGCTGCATTTAAGCACAAGAATCTTTAAAAACAGAGCAAAAGAGGGATCACCTCCACCAAATTTTCCTTTAAAATATGCAGTATCAGCTCATCTCTGAAAGCAGTAGGTGAACTTATATATTCATAATGAAGGAATACAGCTGAAGAGGCACAAGGGATCAAAGCTTCTGAGCTGATGTGCTAATGGAAACACCAATAAAATGGAAAAATGCATGGGGTGGAAAATATGTCAGAGAGCACTTGTGGTCCAAAGACCAAAGGCCAGATCATTGTCACTGCCTGTGACCGTAAGGGGAAGCAGAACCAAGTGGGCTGTGGAGAGCATAAGGGAATTTGTGTTCTTTGTTGGAAAAGGAAATAATTGCTCAGCAACTCCTCCCTCAGCAGTGCTGCCAGAGGAAGCAGGGGTAAAGCTGAGACTTCAGAAAGAGACAATGAACTTCCTTTCCTAGGTTTTGCTTGCAAAAGCTAGCTCACTGAAAGTCTGAGAGTCGTACTCCTAAACAAATGGAATAAAGAAAACACCTAAAGCGCCATTTAGTTCCGTAGCTCCCTGAGCTATGAGCAGCGTGCCGGTCTTTGTCACAACTCAGAAACGTTCCCTCGCTTTGCAGGCAACCTACAGCAAATCAGCATTCCCAGGTCTAACTCGGTTACCAACACCCTGGTTAGTGAAGTACGGTGCCAGTTCAGCAGGCCTGCTGTCCTGGCTCGAGGTAAAACTCTCTGAAAGTCATGGCGTATTTTTAAGACTAGTCTGCTTCCAGAGACTGATAAAACGTGATTGTTTCTAATTTATGCCAAGGAACGGTGTGCAGAGAGGCTCTTGCTTATACTTATTGCTCTGACAGCCAAGCTCAGCTCGTTTCGTTATTTGCCCTGTTAGAGGGTCAGAAGCAGAGAAGCCTAGAGGGGTCCCACCTGTGGGGAGGAGGGGACAGGAGAGGTGACCCCAAACTGACCAACTGGGTGTTCCATGCCATCTGCCTCACGCTCAGTATAAAAGCTGAGGGATCCAAGGGTCAGCTCTTCCTTCAATGGCTGATGTCCGAGGAGGACCCTGTCGGTTCGTCTGCCTTTGATCTCGATCTGTGTGTTCCTGGCTCCAGAGCTGGAATCCAGTTCCCATCCGTCACTGAGTCCAGTCCGGGACTTCCCCAGTGCCCGCTGGTGACATCATCCTGGGAGCTTGATACGGTTTTGTATATACTGTATCTATTTCATTATTTCCTTTTTATTTCATTATTAATACGTCATTAGTTTAGTTTTTTCCTAAACTCATAAATCTCTTTCTCTCTCTCTCTCTCTCCTCTCCCTGGAGCAAGGGCTGGGGGGAAGAGCATCTGTCATTCATTTCAGTGGCCAGCCCGGCCCCAAATGTGACAGCCTGCTGGTGAGACAGCAGCCTTCTCTCTACACAGAAAAGCTAATCATATATAATAACAGCTAGCAACAGATTATTTTTAAATAATGATTACCAGATCCTCAGTTTAAATAACTAGCAAACAAAAGGTAAAATACGAATGAATGGCAATTTTCCAATTTAGTAGTAGGAAAAGAGCAATAACTTATTGTAGTATATTAAACAGACTTCTAACAGCATTTACAAGTATTGGGATTGTGTTTAAAAGGCTGCTTAGATGCATTCACAAAGATGTTGCTATACATTTCCTATCATGGAATTAAGTTTATCCACCTCAGTTCTAACTTATGTTACAGCAGAGGCTTTCCTATGCTGGAATTATTTATCACATTGGGCTTTGCCACCCACAACCATACCTGTGAAACAATAATCATCTGCTACAAAGTACAATTAATATTCCTGTAATATCCCTCAAAATTAAAATATAGGTATGAAAAGTAAAGCCAGAATAATTTTGTTTAAAAAAAAAAGCCTGCTCCATGATTTTGGCAAGTGAGCAGTTTAACCTAAAAGCTGGAACAGTTGGTGTACACTCTAACTGCACCCACACCGGCTGTATGACAGGCTGCAAACACCCAAAGCTGTCCTTGCTGCCCCAAGTCAGCTCGTAATTCCGCTTTTCTGATAAACAGAGGTTATGATATTTGGCGAGCTCTACTACAAGCCCTAAGTGGGCTTTGACCTAAGACACAGGAGAAGAAAGAGCAGAGTGAAATTTAATTAGATACTGCATCTGAACTTAGTTCTTCTAGAATTTCTAATCAAGTACTTTGTAACGTTTGTAAAATATTATTTGCAGTTATTTAGGTAGATAAGCTTCTTCATTACCATGACTCACGGCACTTCAAAGCACTTCAGACAGCTTTATTTAAAAAGATGCCAAGGCTTTCTGGGAGGCAAACATCTACTGTGATCAAATCCATCTGGTCTAATCGTGTCCCTCACATTGTAAGATCTAAACCTCTGGTCTTTAAAAGCTTTTTAAAAAAATCTTTCTAGTTGCAGCCACAACTTCTTCAACATGGACAACTACAATTGCTTGTGTAAGTCCTAAGAAGCAATTACTCAAAAACTACTTGTCCATCCTTCATCATTTAAAATCCATAATCTCTGCTTTCACTTGAGCTAGACAGCGGGCAAATGAGGCATAAATAGAGGCAATTTTTTCCTGATCAAATAAAGGCTGTGACAATCACTTAATGAAAAAAACAGTACTTAGAGAATGTAATAATCATTTTCCATTTTCATTTTAGTTCTGCAGAAGCTTCTCAATGACATCAATCAATACAGTACTGCAGACATTACATACTCCAAATCAATATTGTGCTGTAGACACTACCTACTCCAAATCAGTAGCTTAATCCATGGAACCCAATTAAGATGCGGTTCAGCCCTTCAGGGACTCAGGGGTCTGGCACTTCAAGTTGTCTGCTCTGCCTTCACAAGCGTTCCCTCAAATCGCCCTCCAGAGACAGATTTCAGTGAGGAACGAGGGAAAACATTTACGATCAGTGAAAAATCTGAAACATCACAGTGATGATGTTGAAAAACACTCTAAGTTGAAAAATGCTTTCCACCTGTGTTTAGTATTCACTGAAACACTCAACGCTATCTATAGAAATGAAGTAAAGGAAAGGGTGTAAAAGCAGCAAAAGCTTTTGGCCGTTGGAACTGTTTGCAGACCTAAAACTTTGAGCAGAGCAAATGCTCTGTTCATTTCAAAAGGAAGAGGAACCATTTTCCACGCCTGAGGTTTAAGAAGGAAGTTTCTTTACCTGCTACGAGATGTTCCGTTCTGATCATGGGTTCACTGCAGTTCCTCACTCAGTCCTGGGGGAAATTCTAACCCAGGACTGTAACTGTGCAGCTCATCAGCAGAAGGATTAGAAAACAACAAGAACACCTGAGGTGTTAAGACTGGAAACGAGACACCCATTTTTGATAATTTTAAGTTTAGTAATTTTCCCCTCAGTTTTCAACCTAGGAATTCTGTTATCTTTGAAATGATTAGTGAGTAGACATTTCTAAAGCTCAGCATACTTAAGCACTGACTAATTTACCTTCAGGATTTATAGACATCATATTCCCATGAGAAGGTTTAAAGATTTCTTTTCTTTCTTCTAGAAATACCCAAGTTAAAGAATAGTATAACAACTGCTACTGCCAACAAATAGAGCAAACTCAAAGACAGCAAGTAAGGGATTCCAAAATTTAATGGCCTTTCTTAGTACAAACGCCTAGTTCAATTCTTACAAGCACGCATGAAATTAAGTACATTAACCTCCTGAAAGAATTTAGGTTGGAATGTGCAAAGCAAAGGCCAGAAAGTGAAGCCAACTGCTTGTGCCTGGGGAACTGGATTAGAGCCAAAGCTGACGGGTTCAGGTTTGGGCAAAAGCATCGCCTCCTTCCACATGCCTGGCTGATACGAATCTGTGATGCAGTTGGGCAAGACCTGTGGAACTTTTCTTGCAGAATTAGGAAAGTATTGAACAAGGGAAGGGACTAAGGGAGCAGGGTGCTCTCACCGCACGGTTAGTGAACTGAGTATCTCTCAGCTTCCTCCGCAGAATCCACAGGCGAGTCACTTTTTATGAATGAACACTGGTGGCATTCTGCATTTGCTGGAGAATGAAATCTGCATCCTTTCCCCAGAAATACTGACCAAATTAATGTTAACAAGAACTGTGCTACAAACACACGGAAACTTCTGGAAATTTTTCAGGAAAATAGCCTGCTCTTTTGCTATTAAGTTTGCCTCCTCATACTCTGCTCCAACATTTCCCACCTTGATCTAAAAGGGACGTCATGAAGAAATACAGTAGCATCAGATACAACAGTGGTAGAAGCTACAGGGAAGCCCACAAAAACCCCACAAAATGCTGTATTCAAAGAGCATGGTTGCTGGCATACTATTCATTTAGCGAGCTACAAATGACAAACCATGGAGAAAAAGAAATGGAATAAAACTAAGGATAAATGGTATGGAAAACCAATCGAGAAAGCACGGTCCATTTTGCATGCCAAAAATTAATGCCTGAGAAAAACAAGGTTGTACGGTAACATCAAAGACAGTTTGATGATCTTTACACAAAGGTGTGCAAAGTAAGTTTGGAAATTAACCAATTCTATGTGTGGGTGACATAGAATTAAGTATTTAGATTCCTACCAAAGCACTGTGACATTTGAGCCAAGTGAGCAATTGAGAAGAAAAAATCTGGCCTATACTAAGAAGGAAAACCCCTACAGCATAACATCTAGCCTTCTACCAACGCGTTCCCATACTCACTGACACGTGTGGGACCCTGATGACTATTCCAGCTGTGAGGGAAGCACACTCTACCAGTGAACCTTCTGCCGTTCCTTGCTCTTTCCCTCATTCATTTTTATGACCCAGCCTGGTTTTGCCTCCATCTCTCATTCCCACTCCCCCAAACACCACCCAGTTTCTCTTCTCAATGCTTTGTTCGAGACTATTCCCTCATTACATTCTCTTCCTTTATAACTTTTCCTTTACCTTATTGATTTGACAATGCAGCCTTTGCAGAAGCGGTGTCCGCAGGGTGTCTGCACTGCTTCCCGAAGAGCCATCAAGCAGATGGGACATTCGTATTTGCTTTCCAAGGGCGGATCGAACTCCACATCGTATCCTTGCGTCTCCTCCGTGACAGAAGCGGGAGGGTTTCCTGTCCCACTGCTGAGGCTCACGCTGTCGTCCTTGGCTCCAGCGCTGCAGGCACTGGCCATGGCTGCGCAGCAGCCGCTTTCCGCGGCGCGGGCCCCGCAGACGCTGTCACTATAGAGCAAGCTCATAGTAGCTGGGATGGGCTACACGGAAATGCTCTGCAAGATGACAAAAACATGTGTTAATTCGAAATAGTCCCAGACCTTCCTTTCCAGTCAAGAACAAATTTTAATTCTGAATTGAAAGACTGGAACACGGGTACAGATCTGGTTCTACTCAAAATCACTGGTTTGGGTTTGTCCCAAAATCAATTTCGAAATGGATCATACGCTTAACTGAAAAAGGTTGAAGTTCTCTCTGGCAGAGAGGCACACACTCTGTTGAAGCACCATGCTGGACCCACCAGGACAAGCACAGGGGTCAGGAGGACGGGGACACCCAAGGAGGGTTTGAAGGAGAGGGCGATTGGAGCAGGAAGCCCAGATAGGGAGGGAGGGTTTGTGCTGGGACTGGTGGTTTGAGAGAGCACGTGGAAGAGACAAACAGGAGAAGACGATGAAGATGGTTAGGGAGAGATAAAGCAAGAAACTTCTCTGCTTCTCAGATCGTCCCTGGATTCTTTGTAGAGTCCAAGGAAAATTGTTGTCCCAGTTTTTTTTACCTCTCTTGTGATACACAGGAGAGAGGACTGCATCCTGCCGGCCTAGTTCAAATACAAACACGCTTTTTTGTAATCTCTTCATCTGACTACCTAATTTCTGTAAAAAGAGGAATACTCTTTCTCCTTGCTACGTTAAATGAAAATGCCTCTTTACCACTTCAGTGTTCTGATCACTTCTGAAGTATTATTCACTTCTAAAGCATTCAAATACAATTTGCATGAAAAATGCTGTACAAAACAAGTTTTATTGGATGACAATAGCTCAATTACAGATTTTCCTCAAAATGAATAAATGTTATTTAACTTTTTCTGCATACGGTGATTCACAGTATTGGTTTCAAATCAGTTTAGATGTGTGTCAGCAAATAAAACGCAGGTCCAAACACCCCAACCAAGCAGCTGCTGTGCTGCAAAAGAAATTCAGATATACAGCACTGCTGGTAACATTTCAAAATTGCCAACTGGACTTGAAATTGAGTAAGACGCTACCCATGAGATAAGGCAATACCTCCACAGCTCAAAAGCTACCTATAAACTACCAGTGCTCGGAGTTCTTGCTCTGCTTTCCCCCTCTGAGTCCCACTGGCAGGGAGGCCAAGGGACAGGACTGTGGGAACAGAAGATAAAAGTCACCTTTCCCTGCAGAGTGGTGAATGGCACAGTAAAGCCTGCTTTTAAAATACTGCTCACAAACCAGGTTGAACTCACAGGTATGAAATAAAAAAAAAAAGAGAAGCTGGTATCCCCAAACAGATCGCCAATGTTTCTACGTTGAATGAGAGAACTTTAAAGAAAGGTCTAAACAACAAATAGAATTTCTAGAAGTCCAAGAAGTTTTCTTCTCCCTCAACTTTTAAATGGTTACAACCATTTAGACTCCTACTGCAGTTAGTTTTCTATGAACAAGGTTTCTTTGAAAGACAGAGGTTATCACCAGGCGCAGGGCAGGCTGAGGGTGCCGGGGCCAGGCGTGCAGCACAAGCCCAGATGCCATCCTCCTTTGCACTGCAGCGTAGGCAAAGGTCCCCGGCAACGTCCACCTCCTACATTCACTGTAACACCATGACATCATTGAAAGCACATTAAGGATGGGAACTGAAGGGTTAATCAAGAGCTGAACTGTAAGGCCTGTTGATCTGCACCAGTACTGCAGACCCCGAAGGCAGGGAGGGATGCAAAAGGAATAGTGTTACCTTGACCACAAGCTCATAAAACTTGATTTTTCCCTGACTTCATCAGAATTTGAACATCACAAGTCATTTTAACAAAATGTTCATGGACAGGAGGAGGACATACGGGTAGTTTTATTTGGGTACTTATTATATGACACCTGAAGACGACATCAAAAGAAATACTAATCACACAAAGCCTCAACTAACATTCACGGAAATATATTTTGAACACATGTAATATCACAGAAATGCACTCCAGGATGAACGATCAGCAATACTGCTCATGCTAACAGTGTATGAGCTGGGGTTTTTCCAGTTACCCAGACCAAAAAAAATAAAAGGCCAAACAAAACCAAACAGGCAAAGTTACCATATTTAGGTCAGTTACAGTTAGAATCAAACCAGAACTTTTATTTTGTTCTGTAAATATGTGACTTCCCATTTTGTTGGGGTAGGCAGAGGTATGAGAAGTATCTGATGAGTAGCATTCCTGACATTTCCAAAATCCCATTAAGGTGCAGGGTCTCAGAGCAGTTTGACAGTTCAGAGTTGTAGGGAACTGGTCAGCAACGCTGACTTTATGCAGAAATAACTCTGTGGCAGAGCTGTCTGGAACTGCACCCAAGGAGTGAATGAGTAGGACTCGGGAGGTGACCGTCCCCTTGTACTGGGCACTGGTGAGGCCCCACCTTGAGGGCTGTGTCCAGTTTTGGGCCCCTTAACACAAAAAAGACATTGAGGGGCTGGACTGCGTCCAGAGAAGGGCAACGGAGCTGGTGAGGGGTCTGGAGAACAAGTCCCATGAGGAGAGGCTGAGGGAGCTGGCGGTGTTCAGCCTGGAGAAGAGGAGGCTGAGGGGAGACCTTCTCGCTCTCTACAACTCCCTGAAAGGAGGGTGTAGCCAGGGGGGGTCGGTCTCTTCTCCCAAGGAACAGGCGATGGGACAAGAGGAAATGGCCTCAAGTTGCACCAGGGGAGGATCAGATTGGATATTAGGAAAAATGTTTACACGGAAAGGGTTATTAAGCCTTGGAACGGGCTGCCCAGGGAAGTGGTTGAGGCACCATTCCTGGTGGGATTTAAAAGAAGGGTTGACATAGTGCTTAGAGACATGGTTTAGTGATGGGTTTTTTTATCAGAGTTAGGTTGATGGTTGGACTAGATGATCTTAAAGATCCCTTCCAACCTGGACAATTCTATGATTCTATGATTCTATGAGTGATGTTTACTGCTATTCCTGCTCTCTGCCCCCATGTATTATCCCTATACATTATCTACCATAACAGGCTTTACAATCAAGACTCCTAAACGCAACAGCAATACAAACTAAACACCATGTAAATTCTCAGCAGTTGCTTCAGGCATTAGTTCAACAATCATCAATTTTAGCCCACGGAACTGAGCAGCTCCCCCAAAGAATTAGAATGGAAGCAGAAGAATCAATGCTTAGAAAGATGCTGTGTGACAGGAAGATTTTCTAGACTGCCGTGTGGAGGGAAAAAACCAGCTTCTTTCCGTTTTTAAACTAACATAACTTATTTATCAGCCACTGCAGAGGACAATTAGTCCACAGGCCATATTTCTTCAAAAATCCCAGGAACTAAGCTGGGCCAATGGAGTGGGAATGCTGGAACGCAGGATATCAGAATCCTCAGGCCAGCCCAGGACTGAGAAATTCACATTATTCTAAGCCACAAGGGTATACTTAGTGAGCCTAAGAAAGGGAAGAGGCACTTTTATCCCTTTAGCAATGTCACAAAGGAATTCAGGAAGTCGCAAGGAGGAAAATATAATAGCTTTACACAAATTCAGCTGTCACGCTAATTGCAAAGACGTGCATGACCCTTCCCTTGGGCTGTTCCTAGGAAAAAAACCTGCTATTTGAAATATTGTTCTTATAAGGAAGAAAACACGATCCGACTCAGTATAATCTCAACAGCTGAACGCTCTGTAGATTTAAGTGCTGTGCAAGTAGTGTTCTCTTTGTCCGTTTAAATTGCTTCTACAGACAGAGCAGGTATGTACAGTCAGTTTACAGAAACCCAATCCTATACCACAGTCATTTTAATGAATGAGTCACTACGGCCAGTCAACACCCCAGTCTCATACAAAAATCCCCTCATTCAGTGATACGCTCCACTCTCACATGGAGCTTTTTGTCTGCATATGACCAAGGGGTTCATAAAAAAAGAAGTATCATTGGCTCTTCTTTTTAAATAGGGAAACTCAGGCACAAAGAGGCAAGTTAAGGTGATTAAAAGCCAGATTTTTAATTTTGTTCATGTTCTATGTTAGACAGAATTCCTCCTGCTACTCTTATGCATTTCACCTTGTCTGTGAGGAAAATCCTCCTTCCTCCACATGTATTTCCAGGTGTGGGGCCAGGCACAGTTTTCCAAACCAAAATCCACAGAGCTGTTCCTCAGACCATTAAACCGAGGCCTGATTACCCCACCATAGTTTAGACCAATTCCTCTGCAAGTTGTAACTACCATACTAGGAATTAGTTCTGTTTCTTGTGGCATTTATTTTACTCTCCAGGAGTAGGAACACAGATTCCATCTTCTCAAACAGAGCAAACCCAGAGATGGGCACTCTTTCAGTGTTAACGACAGGTCTTTCCCCTGCTGAAGGTGGAGCAGTTTGTGACCCTACTGTAGCAGTTTTGCATGTTCCTCCCCTGGGGAATTTAAAAAATTTTCAGCCTAGAAGAAGATGGATGTTAAAACCCAGACCAGTATATATCCCAAAAATTCACATCAAATTGCTACCCTTTCTTTTTTGATTATGAAATAGATTACCAGTGACGTAAAACCTAACAAACATCCCCTAAAACCACATCAGTTTTTCTTCCTATTGATAATAGTTGTTATCCTTCCCCTGTGCTGAACAAAATTGAGTCAAATACAAGTGCAACAATATGCAAATATTAATTTATAATACCTTGTCTACACCACCTTGTCTACAGCCTTTAGAATTTATCCATTTTTCGCATATTGGTAGTTTAATACTTTCATCACTTTGTAGTCTGCTCTATGACCTTTTTCATTTGTACAACATCCAGCCTTCAAATCAAGGAACAAGTAAAATTAAACTGCATCATTACATGGTAACTCTTGGTTTTGCTAGTGTGAAGTTTCCCAGGCAGAGAAAGCCTGAGAAAGTTTTAGTTTTACTAAAGCCATAGTTTTACTATGTTTGGTAATGCACCTGAGATCACAGAATCATAGAATGGTTCGGGTTGGAAGGGACCTTAGAGATCATTGAATTCTAATCCCCTGCCCGGGGCAGGGACACTTCCCACCAGACCAGGTTGCTCCAAGCCCCCTCCAACCTGGCCTTGAACCCCTCCAGTGATGGGGCAGCCACAGCTTCTCTGGGCAACCTGGGCCAGGGTCTCACCACCCTCACAGCAAAGAATGTCTTCTTGAAATCTCATCTCAATCTCCCCTCTTTCAGTTTAAAACCATTCCCCCTCGCCCTATGGCTCCACTCCCTGATCAAGAGTCCCTCCCCAGCTTTCCTGAAGCCCTTTTAGAGATTGGAAGGGGCTCTAAGGTCTCCCTGGAGCCTTCTCTTCTCCAGGCTGAACACCCCCAACTCTCTAAGCCTTCCTTCATAGGAGAGATGCTCCAGTCCCCTGATCATCTCCATGGCCTTCTCTGGCCCAGCTCCAACAGCTTCACGTCCTTCCTGTGCTGAGGACTCCAGAGCTGGACACAGTGCTCCAGGTTGGGTCTCCCCAGAGCGGAGCAGAGGGGCAGAATCCCCCGCCTCGCCCTGCTGGCCACACTGCTGGGGATGCAGCCCGGGGTGCGGGGGGCTTTCTGGGCTGCCGGTGCACGTTGACAGCTCATGTCGAGCTTCTCATCCACCAGATGCCCTTTTCTAGAGCTTGGAAGCCCCCTCAGACGTGCTGAGCAGACAGGTACTGGGTTTCAGCTTGCACACAGGAGGTGCCCAAAGTCCTTGGGCCAGCAAAGGTTGACTCCTATCTCCAAGGCAACAGCTGTGTTGTTTGACAACAGAAAGGAAGGTGCTTTCCTGGCCAAATGGTAAGGGACAGAATTTGTTTGATCATTATGTGTGCTGCAGAAATCTGGAATGCCCTAGGGATCAAACCTTCACGCCCCAGAAAAGACAAAGTTAGGACCACCGGGAGTCCCCGTGCTGCTCTCCTGCTTTAAACCATGGGGAAAGCGTTCCTCAGTCAGCAGCCTGTGCTGGGTCGCTATTCACACCGCTGCATTACACAGGCAGTAGGTTGATCCGCGATAGCACAGTCAGAGCAGAAGAGCAAACTCCTGCAGGAACAACGTACCTTACGACTGACAAAACCAGTTTCAAAACACAATTAAAGACCAGAATTAAACCCCGTAACTCTCATTCCTGAAGTCCCACAGTATAATGGAGTTTAGGCAGGACTTTTTGCAAATTTTCATGCTCCAAAAAGCCACAGGATGAATTCAGAAACTTCTGTAAATAAAAAAAAAATACTACTGGTACCAGAAAATATCTTCAGATTGCCTGGAAAACTACACTGTAATTACAGTAATAGGGAGGAAATAAAAGTAGGTATTGTATCCTGTTTCTTCTGAAATATGAAACAATACCTTTGAGCATTTGGCAAAGGTGAGGGCACACCGTACAGAGTGTAGCAGTTACCACAAAATAGAAAATGTTGAATATTAATCAGAAAGTATTGAATACAATTAATTTCCACGTGCCCTTTCCTAGAAGACTCATCCTGAGTAGCCATTTAAGTAAGGAAATCGATACAAAAGACTATTCCGAATCCCTTTTCTTATTTGAAGTTCACACAGGTAACGGATCTGCTTGCAGCCCGGCCAGCACACAGCTGGCAGGGAAACGCCTTCCACGCTGCACGGACACGAGGACTGGCCAGGCTTTTCTCTTTTCTTCTTCCGCCTCACCGAGAACACTTTTGTGCATATAGATTTCTGGGTCATGAGACTGACAGACCAGTGGAGTGACTTTGGATAATTTGTTTATGAAGCAATACTTGCAACACTTATTCCCAGGCACATTAATCAGTGGTCTACTGACAACTGATCAGCTCTGTGTTTGCATTATGAGGTCCGTAACTATCATCGCCGTGGCCTCATCCAGGCAGAATATATAAAATTATGCAAGTTCCTTTTAATTAATACCTATAAAACACTTTCCTTTCAAAGCTAGACACTATCAAGAGCTCTTGCCACTGGAGCAGAGCAGCCTTTGGGGGTTTCTGAAGCTTTCCAGGTGATTTCTCTTTGCTTGGAGAGAATGCTGTTGGGCTTTAATCACATATGTATTTTTATTATTAATTGTTACTTAGGATGGTGGCATATTCCCAGTTATGCTCATATTTTATTCTACTTAAGTATGCCAAAACAATTTTCATTTTGTGAGCAGTGGAAGTACACCATACTGTATTTAACACCAAAATATTCCATGGGTTTTTCCATCATCAAAAAACCAACTCAACCCAAAATCCCCCAAACCTTTCTTCAATTTGTTAACTTCTAGAGACGTTTCACTGAGAATTGTTCAGATTAGCAAATACAAGGTTAGTGAGAAGAATGATACTACTCTTTACTTTGGCAGGGACTCTGCCGTCTTTGGCCTCTGCTCTCCCTTCGCACGCTGAGAACACCTCGAGATACGCGCTGTGCCTTTCGACATTCCTCAGTAGTTCTGCAGAGAATTTATGGGGGAACGTAACATCAGAAGAGAAAGTACTTCACAAAGGGGCAGGGAGAAGCACGGCTAGGAACAAACGTCATTTCCGCAAGGCACAGTCTCCAGGCCAGATTTAAGTACCGTCTACCTCAAAAAGCATTAAGCGTGTACCTGGCGTTAGTAAAACAATTTCAGACCCTGGGAAAAGAAACAGTGAATTAAGCACACATTTAAAACATTTCTCCTTTTCACCCTACATTTACTTTTGTTTTCCTTTTGACATGCTTTATATCCCGAACATTTCATTGTTAGTTTTTACAGTCTGGATCTAAAACCTTATATTTGTTTGGCTAATTTGTGCTACTGAAATACAAAAGTTACCTCTTCTCGACGTATTAAACTCATCAAAGCTCGACAGGTGAAGAATGCTCACCTCAGACAATTTTTCATTCTGAAGTTTTATCAGCATAAGTATCCATTGTGTGCGCTGTCTTCATAAATATAGTAGCACAATTTTTAAATAGAAAGCAGCATTGCAGTGAGGCAATATTACAAAACTTAAAAAGCCATTTATGTCTTGATGACTTCTCATTCAATGGGGCCTGACTGAGCTCCACAAATCTTTAGCTGCCATAAAAAGCTGAAGGTAACGTTGAACAATCAGAAGAATTATGCCCCCAGTGATACCTGCCATGAAAATAATCCAGGTGATCAGCACCCTTCTGTGATCTTTTCTCCTTCTGATAATACTGGGACTAGTTTTATGGCCCTTTCATGCTATGGAAAGACAAAGCAGTTTGCTTGCAAGTGTTAACACCGATGGTGAACACAGGCTAAGAGGCACCGGAGATGTTAAACAAGCTGTTAGTGCAGCCAGTAGCTCTGCCTCCCCGCTTCCTTTTCACACCACTCCCTCACCACAAACTTCAAATCAATACTTTCTTAATCGTTCTCTTAATGGTATCTGAGACCCAAACCCACATAGCTTACAGGTAGCTCCGCATCACGCAGAACTTGTCAGAGGCAAACATGGAGAAATACTTTTGGCTAGCTTTAACTACTGGGTATAAGGGATATAATTAGAACGTTTTCCTCCCACCTACAGCTGAGATTTTCGTTTAAGTATGAAAAGACTCACTGTGACCTATCTAAGCCAGATGAAGATGATGGAAAGTACTACTGAAGTCACAACTTGTTAATCGTGTTAACGTTTATGGTAAATTTATTAAGGACTGCGAGTCTCTACCAGGAAAAAGAGCTATCCGTTTTGGAAACAGTAACCTCTGTTGGCAAATCATCCTTACAGACCTTTAACCCGTTCCCCAAGCGTTTACTGAGTATCTCCACGGCTGGAAAAGCAGAGCCCACTTTTAAGGGGATGTCCTGGAGGCTGCGCAGGAACTCACCGCCGGAGCTACTCCTGTGCTCCGCCGGCACAGGCGGGAGAAAGCCAGCCCAGCCGGGCTCCCACCCCCGGGCAACCGGCCTGTCTTCAGGCCGGGGCCGCCGCCCGGCAGGGGAGGGCCGGGCCGGCAGCTGCCGCGCAGGCCGCCGCTCGCTTTCGCTTTCGGAGCCGCGCAGGCCGGCGTGCTGCGGCCCGAGAAACCGCCCTCCTCAGCGGCAGGCCCCCGGGGCCGGCACAGGCCCGAGCCGGGAGGCCGGGCCCTGCTCTCGGGGAAGAGGGAGGGCGCTCCGCTCCAGAGCCAGCAGCCGCGGCCCGCCCGGGAAAGCGCTCCGCGGCGGCCCGCGCCGGCGGAGCCCGGCCGGGCCCGCGCTTGCCGGGAGTCCGGCGAGCCAGGCCCGCCGCAGCTCCCGTCCCGTCCCGTCCCGTCCCGTCCCGTCCCGTCCCGTCCCGTCCCGTCCCGCCGCCTGCACTCACCGCCGACCCGCGGCCGCTCCCCGCCGGGCGCCGCTTCCGCCTTCTCCTCAGGAGGCAGCGGGGCGGCGGTCGGGCAGAGCCAGCGGGGCGCAAGGAGGCGGTGGGTCCGCTGCAGCGCCCCCTGCCGGCGCGGAGGCCCCAGCGCGCTTCCCCGCGGCGGGGGGAGCGGGGGTGGCGGTGGTCCCCGGCCCCCATCGCCCCGCACCGCCCAGCGGGCAGCCTCGCCAAAGCTGCGGGATCCCGAGCCAAGCTGCCATCCCCGCCGCCAAATATCACTAAAAGCGTCAGCCGTGGGTTGCAGTCCCACAGCAGCTCCCACTCCGCGCTGCTGCTTTCAGGAGTACCCGTCAGGATTCACCCGCTGTGGGTGCTGTTCAAAATGAGGCCCTGACGGCTGGCTGAGGGAGGGCTTTGCCGATGGTTTGGGATTCGCAGAAAAAAGCCATTTCTCAATGTCAGGCAAATTCTTAATAGAAATGATTTTGTCTCTCAGCCTCAGCTGACCTGAGGGGAGTCCGGCAGGACACCAAGCGGGGTGCTGTCCCGCATGGGGGCTAACCTCTCCTGCGGCCCGGCGACCACCGGCAGTTTTAAGGAAGTGAAAACCTGGGACAATGCGAACGCAAAGACAGCTTCATTTCCTTAAAAACGAACAAGGGGAAATTTGGTTGTTTGCACCAGTGAGTTTTCTTGGCAAGAATACCCGACTAACACATACTTAAATACAACAAATACTCGTTTCCAGCGTTCGAGGGGATATAAGCTGGGGAGCTTGTGGGAACACAGTTTTCCAGTGATTTTCAGTGTCTTTGGCTGTGTGCCGCACGCCCCGGGAGCTGGAAAGCAGGGGCTGGTGCCATGGCTGAACTGCCTGCCCCCTGCGAAGTGCTGAGCTCGGAGGGCAAGGGCACATGCCAGACCCTAGCGCAGCACTCCAAGCACTGCTCTTGTCCCAAACACGCTTATGTATTTCGTTAGGACCTGCCAGGCAGCTAAGAGTGAGAGGAGAGAGATGGCGGGGTCTTTAGACAGGGCTCCAAAGTACCACAATAAAGATATAGTTATATTAACAATAAATAAAAAATTTAAAACTTTACGGAGCCTTCCTGGACAACTGGCTGAATTTCAGGGCGATCCTTTTTCTCATGCCAAGTGGACAAACTCTATATTACTTTCATTAGCTGTAAAATGAGGACATTTATCATTACATAGCTTTGTAAAACATATCCTTAGACAGAGAGTTTTCTATGACTGAAAAATACCACTTTTAGTAATCTCTAAGGTACCCAGAGCACTGCTGTGCAGCCTATTTGAATTGAGAAATCAAGATGGAGTTTTTATTCCAAGTGTAAATTGCCCCATCTGGAGCACTGTGTCCAGTTCTGGGCTCCCCAGTTCCAGAAGGACAGGGAACTGCTGGAGAGGGTACAGCAGAGGGCTACAAAGGTGATGAGGGGCCTGGAGCATCTCTCTGATGAGGAAAGGCTGAGGGACATGGGTCTTTTTAGTCTGGAGAAGAGACGACCGAGGGGGGATCTGATCAATGCTTATAAATACTTAAAGGGTGGGTGTCAAGAGGACGGGGCCGGTCTTTTTTCAGTGGTGCCCAGGGACAGGACAAGAGGAAATGGGCACAAACTTGACTATAAGAAGTTCCACCTAAACATGAGGAGGAATTTCTTTCCTGTGAGGGTGGCAGAGCCCTGGAAGAGGCTGCCTAGAGAGGTGGTGGAGTTTCCTTCTCTGGAGACATTCAAACCCCGCCTGGACATGTTCCTGTTCAACCTGCTCTGGGTGGACCTGCTTTGGCAGGGGGGTTGGACTGGATGATCTCGAGAGGTCCCTTCCAACCCCATGTGATTCTGTGATTCTGTAAATGAAATACCTTTATTCAGGGCAGTTTGCAAATCTGTATGGTTTTTGGGAAGCTTAGACCCATCGTCATGTATTAGTGCCCATGCTCTGACAGAAGACAATTGCAAAAATGCTTGTCTCCACTCGGTGGTGCCATTTGCCCAGAGAAAACAATTTCCAGCGCTGTTTGTGCAGCACACACTGTTGAGCAGTTGTGCTCATACAGATATAAAACACAGCCAGAGCTGTAGCACTTTGAGATCAATTAAAACCTTTAGTTGCCTTCAGTATCCCTACAACACAATATTTTCTCAAGGTGGTGTCCTGGGTACTTTGGAAATAAATCACTTGACTGGGCTGACGTCTGCCCATGGGACGCCTTCGGACAACCAGGCTGCTGCCGTTTGCAGGGGAACTCGGGCTCCTGGGGAAGAGGGCAGGGAGTTACCTGGGTGAAGTTTTGAATAAGCACCCCAGAGGGAGAGATTTGCTAAAGTACTTCTCCAATTGCCCCAAATCCCTCAATACTAACAGGGCATATTGTTAGGGAGCTGCCTCTGCCATTTCAAGATAAAGGAGGAAACTGGTACGTGACTGCAGAGAGTGATTTTGATTGATATCTGGTATTGCAGCCCCACCTGATATGTTTTTGAAAAGGTCTCTCCAAATGCTAGGGAATGAATAGTAAACACGGGCAGGCTGTTAGGAAGACCAGGCAAAGTAGGAACAGCAGAAGAGCTGGGCTCAGGACCTAGCCATCTAATGTCCTCAGAGGTCTATAAGTGCCTCAGCCATGACATCCTTGTCCCACACTGCCTTGGCCTGGAATAACCTCTATGATTTCTGTTCCACCTTATCCTGACACTCCCATTCAGTTATTTCTGATTGGGATTTATTTCACATTAGGGTTTTGCGTGAGTCACAACCTAAGCAAGGATACCATCAGGGTTTTGCCCTGAACTTTGTTTACTTTCTTGCTACTACTTGCACTACTTGCTCTGGCATGAATCATCACATTGGTTACCGAGGAACTGTTAACCTCTCGTGTGGCACAGCCTCAGGACTATCCACTTCTCCAAGAGATCATCTTAAAGAATGGCTTGGGGCAGAGTGGCTGGAGCTGCCTGGCCAAAAAGGACCTGGGGGTGTTGGTCGACAGTGGCTGAACATGAGCCAGCAGTGTGCCCAGGTGGCCAAGAAGGCCAACAGCATCCTGGCCTGTATCAGGAACAGCGTGGCCAGCAGGACTAAGGAAGTGATCCTCCCCCTGTACTGGGCACTGGTGACACCCCACCTTGAGGGCTGTGTCCAGTTTTGGGCCCCTCACCACAAAAAAGACCTTGAGGGGCTGGACTGCGTCCAGAGAAGAGCAACGGAGCTGGTGAGGGGTCTGGAGAACAAGTCCCATGAGGAGAGGCTGAGGGAGCTGGGGGTGTTCAGCCTGGAGAAGAGGAGGCTGAGGGGAGACCTTCTCGCTCTCTACAACTCCCTGAAAGGAGGGTGTAGCCAGGGGGGATCGGTCTCTTCTCCCAAGGAACAGGTGATGGGACAAGAGGAAATGGCCTCAAGTTGCGCCAGGGGAGGTTTAGGATGGATATTAGGAAAGATTTCTTCACAGAAAGGGTTGACAAACATTGGAACAGGCTGCCCAGGGAAGTGATGGAATCACCATCCCTGGAGGTATTTAAAAGACAGTTAGATGTGGTGCTGAAGGACACGGGTTAGTGGTGGACTTGGCAGTGTGAGGTTAATGGTTGGACTCGATGATCTTAAGGGTCTTTTCCAACCCAAACAATGCTATGATTCTAAGTATTGGAAGCATTGTGAAGTCAGAGTGGATAACAGAGAGGGAATCCTCTCACCACTTTTAGCTATAGCAATGTGGCAAATACAGCAAATGCCAAATTTTGCAATTTTTGCTGATTTTCCCTCTGGCTGCCAGCAGTGTTGTGTAAGAGGCAGCATTAACTGGGAGATGCTGAGCCACAGTGAAAGCACAGTGGCCTCCCTCATAGACACCTTGTCAGGGAAGAGTGTGCAAGTGGGAAATCGATTTGAGTCCTGTAGGATCACAAAGTCTCCTGAGAAAGGGAAATGCTTGGGTAGGTGTTTATTGCAAATTCCTACTTCTGGACTGTGACCTGATGTTCACATTTGGAAGGACTGATGGATTGCTAGGAGTTTTGCACAATGTTATGTGTGAAGGCTGAAAACTTTCAGGGCGCCGTTGTGTGACAGAACTTGGTTTCTTTCCACTTTGAGTCAGTTTTTGAGACAGTTGCTCTGTGGAAACTAAGCTTCTCCAGAAAAGAGACTCTACTGCCCACTCTGTGGCCCCCTGTGGCCTATACCTGGTGTAATATCTACCAGTTACTCAATATGTATATAGCGAGCTTTTATATTGCTGATTTGTCTTCCCTGCCCAGGGCCTTCAAGATTACGGACATACATCACCAAAAAGGTAATATCCTTGAAAATTAAATACTGGTATCACAAGAAAGGACATTGTGTGATCCCCATTGTCAATTCACCCAAATCCCAGAAGCTTGGCTGCTGTTGATCTGAGGACCTGTTGGCCTTCAATCAAATAGCTTTGATGTTGGACAGTGGTGTGACTAGACACCAGGTTCTCCTTGCTGAGAGTTCACAGTGGAGAAAACAACTCTGAAACTATAAAGAAGAAAGCCAAATGCAAAACTCTGTGTTGAAAAACAGTGCAGGTGCTCCTCAGAGAGAGTCTATGTACTGATCTCAGGGCCCAGGAGTGTCACAGAAGGAGACCTTGTTTGTATGAATTTTGTGGTTAAGCCTCATAAGTTGCCAGGTGCCACCTGGATTTGAGAGTTCTGTATTGTGTTTAGTTGAAGTAACCTGTGGTTAGCACCAGGGTGGTACTGGGAGCTTGGAGGGACAGGGATAAGTTAGATAAACAGCACTGGAGTGTCTTTAAAAAGCAGAGGGAACACAGAAAAAGCGAGAGCACGCAGAAGAGAGAGCAAGCAAGCTGGACATTTGGAGCAAATTGGGCAGACATAGCAGCAGCCCTACGACTGACAGTAGCTAAAGGTAGGCTGGCAGTACTAATGACAGCATCCTCGATGCTTGTAGGACATCCGAGTGTTGGTTCCTTTTCCTGGTTTAATGTGCAGGTCAATTATCTTATTTTATATGTGCTCCCTCACCTCAGAGGTTGTTCTGTTCGTTTTGGTGAGACTATCTATAAAGCAACGTCTTCCTTGATTTGAGTAAAAGTATTGCAATCTTGCTCATCTTCAGAAACATAGGAGATATTGTGATCTCAGAAGAAAAGGGATTTCCTTTCCCTTTTCAAGACAAAAACAGGTGATACTGAACACAGCTGTCAGAGTCGACTAAGTAAGCACAGCTGGGGGTTCATGCCTGGTTTCACACTGTAAGAATCTGAGGGGGGTAGGCAGGGAGAAGATTGTTCAGTGTGATCCCCAACTAGAATAACAGAGCACAGGCAAAATTAGCATGAGTAGCAGGAAACATTCCTGGCACTGGCAATATTTCTGGCTCTCCCACGAGAGCTGCTGGTGTCTCCACTGCCTGGGAGCTAGGCAATTCAAAGCGTTTGCTGAGTAGCCTGTTGGCAACAATTATCCACTGCAGAAGGCGGAGGTCGGGTGAGCTGAGAGGGCTTCTTTGTCATTCATTTCTTCCAGGGCATGTTCAACGAAAGATTAAAAAAAAAAAAAAAAAAGAAAAAAAGAAGGCTTGAACTTTTCTTTAGCAGGGGTAAACCCTGTCTGATTCATTGGAGCTGGTGATTAATAGCTAGAGTTAGGTCATGGGTTTGGAGACGAGTATGGCACGATGGTGGCACTTAGTCAAAGGGTTAGAAGAGTCAAGAAAGTATGGAATATTTTGCTCTAAATGTACTCAGTGCTGGCTGTTTCTTTACAATGACTTAGATACCACCCTGAGGAGGCATTTGTTGCTCGTGGTTTAAGAAATTCTGAAGGTGCTGCTGGAGATGGTGAAATTACATGAAATGGCACAGGGTGTTATGTAGAAGAAAAGGATCTGTGGACAGTCTAGGACAACCAGCTGCTCAATCACTCTGCAGGTAATAGCAACAGAGGACTATTCGGGGGCAAGTGGGTTGTTGCTCAGTGGATAGATCCCTGCCACGAGACCGCAGTAATGCTGTGACTACATCTGGGCACAGCTGCACATCCCAGACCTCCGAGCAGCAGAACACAAGCAAGCCCGTTGGCAGGCTGGGTCGGTGATGGAAAGCCGGGGAGCACAGTGCAGAGAGAGTACAGGCAGCTGGATGGAGCAATGGAGACAGGCAGGGACAGCGGTATGGACAGCTTGTTCTCAGTGGGACAAAATGAAGGGAAGCTGGGAAGAAAACAAACCTAAATTTCAGTTGCCAAGGCCTAATGAATGATTTTGAAGTTAAACACGGCTCTTAAGGAAAGAGCTGAGCAGACTGATATGTCATTCTGGATCTGGAATTTAATCAAAGCATGCAGTCCTTTCTCAGTGGACTGTAAAAGACTGTACTGAAATGATGCTTTATTGAAAGGTTATAAATGAAATAATCTCAGGAGCACCCTGGGCATCGTCACTTTAGACCATGACTAGGGTGTGCTTCTTGTGAAGGACACCTTCCGAAGAGACACTGACCTGAGATTTCTAGCAAGTTATGTGCATTGCTAAGCAGTGATATAATCAGATAAAGAAGCCACAGCCATACCCATGTTCTAGTATATAGTCTTAATGTATAGTTTTCCTCATTTTTATTCCTCACACCAACTTTGTCAGTATAAACAAAATAAATCAGAAAACATAGTTGAATCTTCTCTATACTGTTTGTTCGCTTTGTGCACTTCTCATAGCCAGATAATGAAAATTAGGTTAGTCACTTTTGTTGTGGTTTCTACACAATTTTGTCTTCTAAGTCTGATGTAGTAGCAAAAATTTTCAGTGTTTGAGGTCAAAGTCTTGTATTTATTTTTATACAATACCATATTTCCATGGCAACCACATTGATACGACGTTTGGCTGCATCTCTAGGAAAGCTAAAATTGGGGTCAAATTTGAACAGACATTTTCAGCTTTCCAGTACCAGTAATCCTTACAGAGAGAGTTCTCAGCAGGGTACTTTACAGACGACTGACTTACAGTGTATAAATATTCTCTCTAGAGCAAATCTGCAGCCAGTATAAATTGCCCTATCTCCTTTAGAGTCCAGGGAACTATAGCGCTGCACATCAGCAGAGGATACACTCCTCCTGCCTTAATGGAGCTACTCACATTCATTAAGCACTTGCTAAAGTACCTTACAAACTGGGGCCTGAATAAAGTCAATACTGGGATCGAGCAGTGTGGGCTGCTCTGACTGTGGACAATGGCGTGTATCACACACTTTAGATCAGATCAAGGACTAACAAGTGGTGTGAGAGCAGTGGTCTTCCTGATTTGGATAATAAGCATGAGGCAGACAAAATTCTATCTTTCAGACACCGAGTTCGGTTTCATATAAAAAAGTCACCAAACCTTCAGAATGCAATTCTGTTGTCTGTAGTAGCTTTACTTATGGTAAGCTCAGTCGGGTATAAGAAGGAAGGGGCAGATTGGGATATTCATACTGGATGACTAATGGCTTTATGAAAGGTGCATCAGTGATCTAATAGACACGTGGATGCCTTGGGATCAAAGTCAAAACACATTTGGGTATTTATATGAGATACTGAGTGGACAGCCATGTCTGGGCCTCTCAGCTCAGCAAGTGTCTTGGACGAGTAACTCACTTTCAAAGCATTTCTCAGTTGAAGTGATTAGAACTGTTTATTAAAAACCATGACATTATTATTCATTTTGGAGGATAAGCTAATTTACAGCTTCTTTCTCTTTCTCAGGTGATCTGGCTTCTGCCAGATTGCAGATGTCAGTAGCATCACAAATGGACCTGCCTGAAGAAATTCAGCATCCACATACAAAATTTTCCGAGTGGAAATTCAAGCTGTTTAAAGTGAGATCATTTGAAAAAACAGCTTCTGATGACAGCCAGCCGATAAACAAGGATCAGGCAGAAGAGGTCTCTGCTTCAAACACCGAAATCATACTGCGTAAAGATGAAGCAGCGCCAAGAGGAGAAAAGATGGACTTAACGGGCAATAGGCAGGCACTTGAGAAAGATGTCAATGACATGAAAACACAAGACAATAAAGCTCATCAGAACAACCTGAAGCAACTTTGTCGCATCTGTGGAGTTTCATTTAAAGCTGATTGTTACAAGAGAACTCATCCAGTGCACGGGCCAGTGGATGATGAAACTTTGTGGCTTCTGAGAAAGAAAGAGAAAAAAGCAACCTCTTGGCCAGATCTTATCTCTAAGGTTTTTAAGATTGATGTGCGAGGGGATGTTGATACCATCCATCCCACTCGATTTTGTCACAACTGCTGGAGTATTATCCATAGAAAATTCAGTAATACTCCATGCGAAGTTTATTTTCCTCGGAACAGCACGATGGAGTGGCGGCCCCACTCCCCGGACTGTGACGTGTGCCACACTACCAGTCGGGGAGTCAAGAGAAAAAGCCAGCCACCCAGCGTACCACACGGCAAACGTGTGAAGAGCGTTGCAGAACGGGCTCGGGTAAACAGAGGTGTAAAGAACCAAGCACAGATAAACAACAAAAACTTAATGAAAGAGATTGTGAATTGCAAGAATATACATCTCAGCACTAAGCTGCTTGCAGTTGATTACCCAATAGACTTCATTAAATCCATATCTTGCCAGATCTGTGACCATATTTTGGCAGATCCTGTGGAAACAACGTGTAGACACTTGTTTTGCAGAACTTGCATCCTTAAATGTATCAAGGTTATGGGCAGCTATTGCCCCTCTTGCTGGTACCCTTGCTTCCCCACTGATCTGGTAACCCCAGTGAAATCCTTCCTGAGCATCCTTGATAGCCTGGGTATAAGATGCCCTGTAAAGGAATGTGATGAAGAGATCTTGCATGGAAAATATGGCCAACACCTCTCCAGCCACAAGGAGATGAAAGACAGAGAGCTCTACAGCCACATAAACAGAGGTGGCCGACCGAGGCAGCATCTCCTGTCTTTGACCAGGAGAGCTCAGAAACATCGTCTGAGAGAACTGAAACGTCAAGTCAAGGCTTTTGCTGAGAAAGAAGAGGGCGGTGATATAAAGGCCGTATGCATGACTCTGTTCCTGTTAGCTTTAAGAGCAAAAAATGAACACAGACAAGCAGATGAACTGGAGGCAATAATGCGAGGGAAGGGATCTGGACTTCATCCTGCTGTCTGCCTGGCAATCCGAGTCAACACATTTCTCAGCTGTAGCCAATATCATAAAATGTATAGAACAGTAAAAGCTGTCACTGGGAGGCAGATCTTCCAGCCTTTGCATGCTCTTCGCACTGCTGAGAAAGCCCTCCTACCAGGTTATCATCCATTCGAGTGGAAACCTCCCTTGAAAAATGTATCCACTAACACAGAAGTGGGAATTATAGATGGACTATCAGGATTGCCTCTCTCAATTGACGACTACCCAGTAGACACAATTGCAAAGAGATTTCGATATGATGCCGCCTTGGTTTGTGCCTTAAAGGACATGGAGGAGGAGATCCTGGAAGGCATGAAAGCGAAAAATCTGGATGACTATTTGAATGGTCCCTTCACTGTGGTTGTAAAAGAGTCCTGTGATGGAATGGGAGATGTCAGCGAGAAGCATGGAAGTGGGCCTGCTGTCCCAGAGAAGGCTGTTCGCTTTTCTTTCACAGTCATGAACATTGCTATAGCATGTGGGAACGAAAGCAAGAGGATCTTTGAAGAAGTAAAGCCCAATTCAGAGTTGTGTTGCAAGCCCTTGTGCCTTATGCTGGCTGATGAATCGGACCATGAAACTCTGACGGCGATCCTGAGCCCCCTCATAGCAGAAAGGGAGGCTATGAAAAACAGCGAACTGCTACTTGAAATGGGAGGCATCCTGAGAACATTCAAATTCATCTTTAGGGGTACAGGATACGATGAGAAACTGGTGCGAGAAGTGGAAGGGCTGGAGGCCTCAGGTTCCACTTACATTTGTACCCTGTGTGATGCAACCCGCCTGGAGGCATCCCAGAATTTGGTCTTTCACTCCATAACCAGAAGCCACGCTGAAAATCTGGAGCGATATGAAATATGGAGGTCCAACCCATATCACGAATCTGTTGATGAGCTCCGTGACAGAGTGAAGGGTGTTTCAGCCAAACCTTTTATTGAGACCGTTCCCTCCATAGATGCGTTGCACTGCGACATCGGCAACGCAACAGAGTTCTACAGGATTTTCCAGATGGAGATTGGTGAAGTTTACAAGAATCCTGATGTCTCTAAAGAGGAGAGGAAGAGGTGGCAGTTAACTCTTGACAAACACCTCAGGAAGAAGATGAACTTGAAGCCTATGATGAGGATGAGTGGAAATTTTGCTAGGAAGCTCATGACCAAAGAGACAGTAGAGGCAGTATGTGAATTAATAAAGTGTGAGGAAAGGCATGAAGCCCTAAAAGAACTAATGGATCTTTACCTGAAGATGAAGCCAGTGTGGCGATCTTCATGCCCTGCCAAGGAGTGTCCAGAACTGTTGTGCCAGTATAGCTACAATTCACAGCGTTTTGCCGAGCTCCTGTCTACAAAGTTCAAGTACAGATATGAAGGCAAGATTACAAATTATTTCCACAAAACCCTTGCTCATGTTCCTGAAATCATTGAGAGAGATGGGTCCATAGGGGCCTGGGCAAGTGAAGGAAATGAGTCTGGAAACAAACTGTTCAGGAGATTCCGAAAAATGAATGCCAGACAGTCCAAATGCTATGAGATGGAGGATGTCTTGAAGCATCACTGGCTCTATACCTCTAAATACCTTCAGAAGTTCATGAATGCTCATAAAACATTAAAAAGCCAGGGCTTCACCATTGATCCAGAGGATGGTTTAGGTGACTCCTTGCCATTGGAGGTCTTGGAAAGCAATGATCCAGCGGAACTCTAAATGTAAAGCACGTTTGGTGTGGGGTTTGTGATGATGTCTCTCTGTGAGGATGGAGCTTCTCTTTCAGGGCTGGGGAGGTACAGGGAAGTCTGAAATGATCATTTTGACACTCCCTGTTAAAGGTGCTGAGTGGAGTTTGATAAACACCACGTCTGCTGGGAGTTTCCAAGAGGCAATGCAGTGGAGCGTTTACAAGCTGTTGTGTGAGATGAAAGCAGAAACAAATTGCAAAGGGGGGGTCTTCGGTTTATTTTGGTCTTGGAGCGTTGTTTGTATGTGAGAAAGACAAAGTAAACAAGGTTTTACAGAAAGTACTATTTTTGGAATGAATATGATTCTGGGGAGTTTTGACAGTTGCTGAAAAAAGGAGCATGGCTATTTTTCTGTTTGCATTTTTGAAGCTATTTTGCTATTTACTTTCTAAGAGGGTTTGCTTATTTTATCGATGGTCCTTCGGCCATAAGTAAAGATTTGACAGTGAGACACTTGGCTAATTATTTTGGGATAAAGTTCAGTTATTTTTGTATAAAATAGTGACTAAAGATGCAAACTTTGATCTCACAATCTTTAAAAAATATTATTATTTAGCATTTATATTGTAGTACTGCTTAGGAGCAGACAGTGGTATCCCCATGCTAATTTCCTACGTGAAGATATAAGAAAGGTAGCTGGAATTTTTTAAAGATCTTTTTGTTGTTGTCTGTTTACTCTAAAATGCAAACTGGTATTTGTGCTCCTAAATCAGGATTCACAGTGCCTTGTGGTTATCTCACTATACAAAGTATATTCAGACTCTGCTGTGTAGCTTGTTGCTCCATAAGCGGTTTAGATTTCTGTGGTAACTTCAGTATAGAGTATAACTATAAAGCTATTACCTTTATCAGATACATCCAGCGCTCTGGTGTGCTCTGTTAGGGTGTTTCACTGGCTGATGTGCTCCAACTGCATCCCATACCGCGCTTTTGCACCGCGCGTGCCCGGGATACGCCACGCTCACAGTCTCATTTTCCAAATCTGTAAAAAAAGGAACGGTTTTTATTAACCTCAAAGGCAGTTGGCATACAAGATGAGTTAAAAGCAATGAACTGTCCTGAAATTAGTGCATACTGTATTTTACATTATTACAGCAATGTTTAGTTGCCATTCTTCCACACTATATTGGATGAGCCATTTTGTTGGTGATACTTGCCTTTCTGAGTGGTATTTAGTATATTCATATACTAAAATTATATGAATTTCATTCAATGATATATTCATGCAAAATACTCAAAAGTACCCGAGATGCCCTGAAATCATCTAGCTTTTCAGATTGGCACCTGTTGCTGCATTTGGAGTAATAATTCTGAAACAAGATTAAATGCAGAAAGAATCAAAGCACGGATCTAAAAGAATCTGCTTTTTGTTTTTATTTTGATGGGGAGGAAGTTGGTTTTTGAGTGTAAGTGAACAACAAACTTACAGAATTAATGGTCTGAGGTTTTTTTAGTAGTATCTTGTTTGCATCAGTTACTATATCTTTAAGGGTCCGGTATTTACCATTTATGGACAGTGAAAAAATAGAGTTAAGTGTTAGTACTTAGTACAAATATTAGTGTTATTCCAATTATGTATTTACTTTGATTTTATTAATTAAAAGAATTTTTTTTTGAATTATTCTTTAATTTAGGATTTTGTTTTAATATGGTTTCTTTAAACAGTTTAACATTATGTCAAAATTTGCAGTTGGAAAATGCTACTTAAAAGGCGTACTTTTCTAAGCAGTCATAAGGACTGCAGCACCTTTTGGATGGTGTACCATGTATATCTACACTTACTGAGTGTTCATTTCTAGATTAATTTAATTGTTTTTCAATTTTTTGAATAAAACAATTATTTTCCATAGAGCATATATATAGAGATACATATATAAGTATCATTCTTTACAAATAAATGCAGACAAGAAGTTTTCCAGGGAGTATGTCTCAGGTATAAAGAGCACCTTTTAGCAGTAAATGTAAATATAGTTTGCATTTATTCATATTTCATATATTTCACTATGCAAATAGTTGCACACTTGTCTTTTTTCTCTGTATGTCCATTTGGGACGACTGCGTTTCCTTGTGTGTTATCCTTGACTCTGCTTGAATAACCAAGGGCCCAGTTTAAAAATCTCAACGCGCCTCATGGTGATTTTCACTCCTTTTAAGTGGTATAGGCGGTTTTTGCTGCCTTTTGCACAGGAGTGAGTTTCACCCCCCGGGGAACCCAGGCCCACTCCGTGCAATCCATAGGGGCCACTGCAGCGACAGACCAGGATGTGTTCATTCCACACGTGTCACCTCAGTGACTCCGCTGACTTTTTCACACCCCAAATTCACTTTAACAAGCTGCTGATGTAACAGCAAGTGATTCAGCAAGATGACACCAAGCTAGGTGGGAGGGTTGATCTGCTGGAGGGTCAGAAGGCTCTACAGAGGGACCTGGACAGGTTGGATCAATGGGCCGAGGCCAATGGGATGACCTTCAACAAGGCCGAGTGCCGGGTCCTGCATTTCGGTCACAACAACCCCAGGCAACGCCACAGGCTTGGGGAAGAGTGGCTGGAAAGCTGCCCAGCAGAAAAGGACCTGGGGGTGTTGGTGGACAGCCGGCTGAACATGAGCCAGCAGTGTGCCCAGGTGGCCAAGAAGGCCAACGGCATCCTGGCCTGGATCAGGAACAGCGTGGCCAGCAGGAGCAGGGCAGTGATGGTGCCTCTGTACTGGGCGCTGGTGAGGCCTCACCTCGAGTGCTGTGTTCAGTTCTGGGCCCCTCACTACAGGAAGGACATTGAGCTGCTGGAGCGTGTCCAGAGGAGAGCCACCAAGCTGGTGAGGGGTCTGGAGAACAAGTCACACGAGGAGAGGCTGAGGGAACTGGGCATGTTTAGTTTGGAGAAGAGGAGGCTGAGGGGAGACCTCATTGCCCTCTACAACTCCCTGAAAGGAGGGTGTAGAGAGGTGGGTGTTGGCCTCTTCTCCCAAGGGAATAATGACAGGAGCAGAGGAAATGGTCTGAAGTTGGGGCAGGGGAAGTTTAGATTAGATATTAGGAAGAATTACTTTACTGAGAGGGTGGTCAGGCCCTGGAACAGCCTGCCCAGGGAGGTGGTGGATTCACCATCCCTGGAGGTATTTAAGGAACGTGTAGACGTGGCACTTCAGGGCATGCTCTAGTGCCCGAGATTGTTGGTTTGGGTTTTCTTCTGTATGTGTGTGTGTGTGTATGTTTGGACTCGATGATCTCAAGTGTCCCTTCCAACCATGAAGATTCTGTGATTCTGTGATCTCGCTGCCTTCAAAAGGGTTGAGCGAGTTTTATCCGTATGTGTATGATTTCTGAAGAGGAGGCTCATATCCCGGGGTAACTCGTCAGATGGAACAGAGCTTGGACAGGGACAAAGGGATGCAGTGGCAAATGAAAGTATTCTTTTGTGACATATTATTAAGCCATCAAGCCACATTTCACATTCTACCAGCTCTGGGCAGGATAGCTGAAACACAAAACTACTGCTATTTTTTTTTTCCTTTTCTTTAGACTTGAATCTAGTTTAACCTTTTTGCCCAATTGTTGATGTCTTCTGTAAATCAAAAGATTCTCTTTGAGAGCTCTGAAATTGCAGAAGGCAAAGGCACTCTGGCTGCAGACAGGACCATCACTGGGTGATGTTCTCTGTCGTTATGCTTTGTGATTTTAAGAGGCTTTAGAAAAATGGAGACACTTTCATTCATGGTACCCTTCAAACCTTCACGTTTTCTTTTGATGTTCCTACTTGGTGCAAATCCTTCAGTAATTCACAGAATCACAGAATCACATGGGGTTGGAAGGGACTTCTGGAGATCATCCAGTCCAACCCCCTGCCAAAGCAGGTCCACCCAGAGCAGGTTGCACAGGAACATGTCCAGGCGGGGTTTGAATGTCTCCAGAGAAGGAGACTCCACCACCTCCCTGGGCAGCCTCTTCCAGGGCTCTGCCACCCTCACAGGAAAGAAGTTCCTCGTCATGTTTAGATGGAACTTCTTATATTCAAGTTTGTCCCCATTTCCTCTTGTCCTGTCCCTGGGCACCACTGAAAAAAGACCGGCCCCATCCTCCTGACACCCACCCTTTATAAGCATTGATCAGATCCCTCCTCAACCTTCTCTTCTCCAGACTGAAAAGACCCATGTCCCTCAGCCTTTCCTCGTAAGGGAGATGGTCCAGGCCCCTCATCATCTTTGTAGCCCTCTGCTGTACCCTCTCCAGCAGTTCCCTGTCCTTCTGGAACTGGGGAGCCCAGAACTGGACACAGTGCTCCAGGTGGGGCTCCACCAGGGCAGAGCAGAGGGGGAGGATGACCTCCCTCCACCTGCTGGTCACACTCTTCCTGATGCAACCCAGGATGCCATTGGCCTTCTTGGCCACAAGGGCACATTGTTGGCTCGTGGTCACCCTGTTGTCCACCAGGACTCCCAGATCTTTCTCCTCAGAGCTGCTCTCCAGCAGGTCAGCCCCCAACCTGTCCTGGTGCAGGGGGTTATTTCTCCCCTGGTGCAGCACAATAATTCATGGTAAATAATTTCCTTGTTCTGAAATTGTATTGACTGTAGTTTTATACAATCACGTTATGTATCTTGTTTTGTTTGGCTTTATTCAAAGGCTCAGTATTGTGAATTGCCATGCTTTGAAATGATGTGAACTATGTCAGATGCCATGATTCTGGTCTCACATATATTTCTCCTCACAGGAATAATTCTATTGACTTCAAGCAAATCAGCTTTGACTTTTTGTCAGGTAGTTCAGAAATGAATTCTAGATATTTACAGCATCCTAATTTCTTACTACACCGAGTTCTGTGCTTTGTCTCACTGCACAGCTTCATAATTTTACTTTTTCTTACTGTACTACAGTTTCTTAATTCATGAAACCTGTTTAAAATAAAGGTCTTATAAATATTTAAGTTTCCGGCTTTGTGTTTCTTACCAGTTTTTCTGCTATGCACATAATTTCATGCTAAAATTCTTAATTTTCATTCAAATTGTGGATGCTTTTCATATTCAGGCTGTTCTAATACCCAGGGACAACTGTGATTCCAGCCCTGTTCTGGACGTCACTAAATTAACACAAATGAAGATGACTCTGTGAGTCTCAGCAGTTCTTTCAGCACCTCTCCTCCCGGGCAGCTGTTTTACAGAAAACTAAACTAATTTAAAACCAGTTTTATTTAGTCTGTAAATGGCTTTTGCTTTATTTACAAATAACCATCCCAGTGTTTGTTTAAAATCAGCCTTGGGCTTTTATGTCCATGCTAATAAGTTAAGCCTCTTTACTGGTTTCTGGGCACCCTTTGCATCAAATTTTAGCTCCTCATTGTAGACTGAGCTGCAAATCTACCTTTCCGTTTGAGATTTGTAGCCTCCCTTTATCCCACTTCAGAAAATCCTTCTTTCTTCCCTGCAATGGTATCTCAGGGTCGAAAGACTTAACTGGTTTGGATGGAACTAATCCAACCAAACCAACTGGGTTGGATGGGATTAATGATGAGCAAATTAAGCTACCTGATTTCTTTGTGCGATCAGACAATTAGACATCTAATTGCTGGATTTTATATCACCAACTTAGTTCTTTTGGCTGATCTTGCATCAAAAATGTTGGATGGAAGAAACAGAACTCATGTAAAACAAAAAAAAAAAACAACCAAGCCTCAGAGAGTTTCCTGGTAAGTTAGGATGATTTAACTCCTTTATTTGTAAATAACTGTCTGAATTTTACTTTCCATGTATTCCTACTAAAATCAGGACCAGATGAAGAATAACGAGGCCTGTCACCACTCCTCTTCAGGGTACTGACTTAGGTGACTGAATATGGCATAACTTCCAAACAGCTGACCAGTTGCAACTCCCAAGTGTGGGAGCTTTTTGACCTTCCGCATCACGCTTCATATTGTACATAATACAAAAAGACACAATAGAAAGGATTTAACTAAACTAGCACCTTTTCTAGCAGCGTTGGGAGAGAGGACAAGAGGTGTATTTTCAACGCCCAGCTCTCCCCCTGAAGATGGGCGTTCTGAGCCAGTGGAGAAGGGAATACACAATAACTACCACCCCAAGGAGGTTCTGCACACTGTGGGAGCGACCAGTGCCCTGTTCTTCCCGTGTATGTCTAGGTATTGAGAAATCAGAGGGTTTATAAAGTTATTGTCTTGCTTTTTCTTAAAGAAAAAATGGGCTTCGGTGTCACAATTTTCAAAGGTCAAGTAGAGACACCGAATTGGAGTTTGATTTTCAGCGGCTGTTGCTCAAGCCCCTCCCAGAAGTTAGTCTTGTTTGAAAGGGCAGGCAATCAAACATGGAGGGAGCTACAGCTACCAACCATGAAAAAAGAGAAGTAAGCCAATCCTGTCTTTAATACCTTGAGTCTAGCGGTAAATAACTTTACAGATTCCTTTTCAATCTGAATTCAATCTTTTCCTTTTGCTTTGGGCTCCCAGTTGCATTATTTCCACTCCTTTCAATGCTCTATAGGTGCAATGAGTCACTCTGAACTATGACACATGCTTTAGTGCTACCAATAAAGTTTGTGCTGTGACTTTCCTGTAGATTAATCAGGCACTTCAGGGTCCAAGCACCTTTCAATAGCAGTAAAATCCACATACTATTCTCGTAAAAGTTGATAATAACTACATAGTGTTACTAAAATGTGGCTGGAAACCACGATGCTGCTTGCTGTGGTTACAAAACATAGGTCAGATGGATGCAGAGACAACAGAGATTTACTTCTGCACTCAAATCTACTTCATTTTATCTCCTGGTTCTAACCTGCCTGAGGAAGAAACATCTTGTATTGATTAGCTGGTTTTGAAGACAATCAATGCTCTAACAAGTACATGACTCAGAAGTGTCATCAGAATTATCAGGGAATTAAGTATTTCTGCAGTCTTGAAAGCTATGTCAAGTGGCTTCTTACAGGCCGGTGTTGATGTACCTCTTTATGTTCCAGTCCTTTGGAATATTATATTTGACTTCCTCTTCCAGCAGTGGCTACCGTCTCTGAGCTGTGATTTAATGCTGCTTCTACCGCCCTTCACTGTGAGGGTGGGACATGGTTTGACCAAGCAATTTCTTCCTCCTACTCAAGCAAAACATAAATTTACAAAAAAACCTAGCTCAAACATACAATACACTAACATTACGGGCCTGAAGAGGAACATCGTAAAGTCTGACTGTGAATTGCTTTTTTCACAGCCACAGCCTTAAGGCCAAGAACAGCAATTCAGGGAAGGACTGGAAGGGGCCGCAATGTGTGCTTGCACTTGCCACGTGCTGAGCATCCCTGCTCTGGGCTCCCAGGGCTCAGGGAGTCACCTCCGCCACAACGTACTGCAACTGCCCCACCGGTGCCCGAGCTGGGCCACCAGGCTTCATCTCAGGCTGAACATTACCTCTGCTAGGCCAGCATCAAGCTTTCCCTTTGGAAGATGTTTCCATCCTTTTATTTGCCTGCACCAGCAGATGGATTTATCACACAATTGTGGGGTCTGTGGAATTTGAGAGAATGACAGTAATTGGGAGAGGCTGACAGGTGAGAACTTGGACTGGTCATTGCCAGGGAGCTCAGGAATTGTGGGGAGTCTTTTGTTGTTGTAAAGCAGTGAAGGGACAAGGGGTGGAGTTCTGTTGTGTGAACATATTGTCCCCCATGGTTGCTATTCTGATGAGGTGGCTTTAATTTTGATGTGGATTTCTTTTAGTTGATGTCGATGAAGTCTATGAAGAGTGCATGATGAATGTATATTTTAATGACAATTCAGCTGTGACTAACCTACAAAAGGGGATGTTGACTATCGAATTTCACCAGTTTGAAGGGACCTTACACGGGCACGATATTAATTTATTCCTTGGAAAAACATACTGAGCTTAGGCATAGTAGCATGACAAAGGAAACGGGAAGCTGGCACTGAAATTTATACCCATATCAAACTGGTGCGAGGGGAGTCAGGGTGATGTACTTCCCATTTATAAGCTCTACCCAAGCTATGACCTCCCTCAGCACACGTAAAGGGTGGAAATGCAAACTTTGTGTGGTTGCCCTTCACTTTCCTCTGCTGCTGACTTGCGCTGTGAAGGTTTAAGGGGGGGTCCTGTGCACCCCTGTGTGCCTCGAGAGGAATGCTGCGCTACACATGCTGCTCTGTGAAGCTGTGGGGGCTGAGGTCTGCACGGAGCAACCAAAGGGCTGGCCGATGTCCCCAACTCTCTGTTTCACTCAGGGGTCCAGCAGGAGAGCTGGGCTGTGAGCACTGCGCTGTTATTGCTGGCTCACAAGTGTTGGGCTGATGGTATTGATTTTTTGAAAAGATGTCTGGAGCAGTAATAAAAATCAAAAATAAAGTCAGGAATGATGAGGCTTTACAAATAGCCAATAAAAGAATCCACAAAAAAGTTAGTAAACTCTTGGGCCATTCAACCTTGACAATGTCCTTTTCAATCTGAATCCAATCTTCTCCCTGTGCTTTAGCAGCCAGCTGCATCTGTTTCCACCCTCACAATGCTCCGCGGGCTCTCCGACTCACTCTGAGCTACAGCGTGCGCTTTCAAGCTTTCACACTCTACAGAGCCACCCTGTGAGAGCAGAGAAAGAAACAGGTAGTGCAGGACTCAGAGTAAATGATAAAAGTCCTGTTCATCAGAAGGAACTTCTTCTGAAGCCCATGGGGGCTCACAGCATGGGGCAGCCGTGAAGCCAGACCACTCACCAGCCCTCGGGTGGACCTCCCAAGCACACGCGCTGTCATTTCATAGACTTTGGGATTTACGGTGTTTGATTTACGCTGTGAGTAGGCGAAACAAATGCACTCATTTTTATTATAAACTTTATTACCTTACTAGATTTTTAAAAATACAAACACAAAACAGTTGTTGAGCTCAGAGGTTTAAAAAAGCAATTGGGTTTCTACTATGAGATGATATTCCACAACTGTAGCCAAACCTGACATACTGACATTCAGTACCCCTCAAAATCAAAAATTAATTATCCAGAATTAAATGCTCCATACGTAAGCTTTCCATAACGGAAGTCCCTGAACAAAACTGACCTTCAGCGTCTGAGTATTTCATTATTCCTGACACAAGGGACTTAAGCCACCACTTCAGTTTAAAACAGGAGTAATTAGTCTAATTTTATTTCATTACACCAACATAAAATGGGAGCAATGCTGTTATAAATTAGGCCAATTATTTCTAGAACTACTCACTAAGACAAAAAATAAAAATGGGTAATAGAATGCTCTTCGTGGGCAGATGCCAACACCACTGAGTACACGGGGTAATGTCTTACACTACCAGCAGTTCCATAAAACTCACTGGGGATAACCAGGGAGTAAGTTATAGCACAAAATACGGCACAAAGTTACCAGTATCTGGCTGCGTGTTTGACAATGCCCTCTGTGATGGGGCTCCTAACCAGCTATTACATAAAGACACATAAGAGACAAAAAAAATCCATGAGCTTTGACATGTAACTGAAATATTGAGATCATTGAAGTCAATTAAATAAAAAGATCTCACTGAGCTCCAATAACGGATTCTGCTTCAACCATTATTAGCTGCCTTTGACTGCGATTTTCCTTCCTCCCAGATGACTAAATCAGCAGACTGAATCTATTCAAACAATCTCCGAAGAAAGGACTTTTTCGTGGGCGTTGATAACTTCATGGTTGTCTTTTTGCGCAATGGTTTCATGGGTTGCTTTTTCACGCGCACCACCTTTTTGGGAGTTTGTAGCCCTTTATTAAGGTCAACATGTTCGTTGCAGAAGTACTTGACATTTGCTTCTGAGAGATGTAGGAGCATGGTCTCTGAGAGATCCATACATTGCGCGTGGACCCAGTGGCCAGACCCACCGGAACACAGGATCATTGCAGGCTTGTTGAGCTCCGTTGAATAGAAAGGGACCCAGGTGTTAATGTCAATATTGCAAGTGGCACAGCAGGTGATCCAGTAGCCTGTTTCTGATTCATCTTCTTCATCATCTTCATTGTAGGTGTCCGTATCGTCAACATCAAAGCTATTGGCTTCAGCACTAAAACAAAACTCTTCCGAATCTTCAAATGGAGTGGAGTCTCCAGTGTCTTCGGTCGATGTCTGACTGCAAATTTGTGCTGCCAGTTCTTCCTCCTTGTCCTCTTCTGCTCCTTTGCATCTTAAAATGTAGAAGTAGTTCACATCTGAGATTAACTGTTTGTTGGTTCCTGGAATGCCCAGCAATACAGACCCTTTGCCCATATCACAGCCAAACCACATCCTGCAGTGTTTAATATCTGGTGTCCAGTCTGGGCTTGCCCTTTCAACAATCTCTATCTTATTGTCTTCCAGAACTATGGTGTTACATGCCAACCGTTTCTGGTTGTCAGACTGGTAGCCCCCGACAAGGACAAATTCGGTATCACCGGTTTGAGTCACTATAGCACTTGACACAGATATCCCCCCTGGCAAGATGCTGCAAGTCACGGCTGGGCTGCCCAGCGGAAGATCAACTTTTAATTTGTACAAGCTGGGGGACCTGGTGTTATTTTGAAGCGAATGGCCTCCCAAAATGTAGACTGTATCATTTCTGGCAACTGAAACGTGGAAAGAAAGTCCATCTTGAAGCTCTGGAAGTACGTATGATGTACAGCATCCAAACTCAAAATCAACAAGAAACACAAATGGCAAACAGTCAACTACGCTGTTCCATTTTTCAGTGGTCCTTTGTGCAAGAGGAGTGTATGTTCTCCCTCCAAATATAACGCTCATGCTTTTTCCCCGGCTATGAACTACGTTAATTGTATGCCCATATCTGGCTTCAGGGACATCTCCACCCAGGTCTTTCTCAATGCACTGGAAGGTGGTTTTCTTGCTGTTTTTGCTTACCAGACTCATAACGTAAATCTTATCAGAAAGGTCATTGTTGGGTGTTTTCCCACCGTGGATGACATACTGGCACTCATCAGACTCCGCGTCGCCTCCCAGTATGCAAAGGGCAGGGTAGCGAAGAGGGGGGAGGTAACAGGAGTCTTTAGAGAAGAAGGCAGGTTTCATTTTGAGTTCATGCTGCTTTACATCCAGGAGGAAGACACCAGTGGGACAGGATCTTTTGGGCCAGCCTTTCTGCCCAAAGAAGAAAACGTGCCCACCAAAATTCAGGAGCGAGAAGCCCGGCTGCAGCAAGGACGAGTTACTGACTGCTGACACCACCTGCAGTGACATTTCGTCTGCCGACTGGGCCATACTGTGCTCGATATCTGAGAAAAAAAAAAACAACAAAAGAAAACATGCTTTAGACCCTATGAGAGCGGCCTGACAGCGCTCCAATCAATCGTATTAGAGCTGCATTTCAGTTCACGCTTTGAGACGCCAAAAGAGACCCTTTTCTGCAACTCAAGGCATAAATGAAAGGGCCTTGCACCAGATCCGCGGGATTTTGTACAAACTACGGCCTGTCACCACGCATCACTGTGTGCGGGCCCGGGCCGCCTCCCGCCGCCCTGCGCTGGGGCGGCCTCTCCGCTGCGGGCCCGGCCGCTCCCATGGCAACGGCGGCCCCGCGGCCTGCTGGGGCCTGTAGTTCTCGCCCGGCGCCTCGGCCCGGCCCGGCCCGGCGTGGGGCTGCCTGCCCGCCGCCCCGCTCGTCCCCGGGCGTGAGGAGGAGGCAGGCAGCGGGTGAGTGGGGCCGCGGGACCGTGGGGCTTTGGCTCCGAGGGGCCCGGGGGCGGAGGGACCAGCGCCGGGGGTGGCACGGGGCGGGCTGTTCCCTGCCCGTTTCTCGCCCCGGGGCGGCCGTGGGTGCCGGGGCTGAGGCGCCGGAGCTCCTGGGGTGCCGCAGGCCGCCTCAGAGGGCCGGGCGGGGCCTGCAGAGAAGGGACGGGGGTTCCGCGGGCCTGCCGGGGGCGGCCGCCTGCCCGCACCGCCCTGGGGGGCTGGCCTGCTCCCCGAGAGCGGGCCCCGCTGGCGGGGAGGGCTGGGAGCTGCAGGCCCCGGGGTCCGGCCCGCGCCTTTATGGTCAGCTGAAGTGAGGGCCTACATAGCCCAATGCAAACTGCAGGTGAACGTTTTGCAGGTTTACAAGGAAAACATCAAGATGTATTGAAGGCCTCTGGGAGCAGGCGGTGCTGGCGGCATTTCTGGCCACGCTGCAGCAGCAGCAGCAGAGGTAGAAGCTGTTGGTGCCGGGGTGAATCTTGCACTGGGGGTAACTGCGTGGCTTGGGAGTCTTGCTGCCAGGTGTTTCCAGAGTGCCATCGAATTCTTTATCTTTGATGTCTGCTCTTTGCTCATGATTTCATGAATAGCTTTCAAGGGGTATCTTTCACTTTTTTTTACCTGTTTGTTCAAAAACCTAAAGGAGTTTATGTAGTCAGCCTGGATAATAACGCTGAAGGAGCTTTGGAGAGCACAGACACCAGAGAGGGAAAAGCTGCCCAGTTCTTTGGCACTGCCCTTTGGTGACAGGAGAGTTGTGCCTTTTAGTAAGTGTCCAAGTTCTCTGTCCCAGCCTTTGGCCAATCCCCAGAATTTGAAGGTGTGAACTAGCTTTCAAATACAAGATTCAAAAAAAAAAAAAGAAAACCTTTGCATTTTATAATATAATCCCTTGTTTGGAAATCTTTAGGATTCATATTTTCCTTGCTCCTGCTTTTCATTTTGCTGTAACAACACAACCGAGACACATAGGGTTTCTTTTTTAAGGAAGGATCGGTATCTTCTAGTTATGTGACATCAAAGCCTGGGGACTCGGGAACAACATAGTGTACAGTGAAAGTCACTGTAAAATCATGGGAACTGATGACACTACATCAAATTGCCATCAGCACATGTTCTCACGCACAGAAGGAACTATTGTACCACATTTCTCTACTGCCTGCCCGCCCCACTTTCTGGTTCCCAAACTGCTGGGCTAGAATATAGATCTGCCACTAAAAGCTTTCAAAGGCAGGTGAGGCTGGTCAGATGTGCTTAGGCCGGAGCCCACAAGAGGGTAGGCGTAGCCACTACTGAGTCTGTTTTGAAAATAATCCATGGAATAGCTGTCTTATCCATTTGCATGTTTTGGAATCATCCTAAGATCACGGTCAGGTTCTGCTTGCTGGGTAGCCAGTCCTAATGCCTCTGCCCTGAAGGTGGGAATTTATTCTATCTTTAGATTCCTTTTAAGTTACGAGTTAATTAAATTAGTGAACCCTCTTCTGAGCGTGTCAGTATACACAGCAGGTTTTGTTCTTATTATTTGAATGAAGAAACATTTGACAAGGTTTGTTTACCTTCGGGTGATCTGCTAAACAAGCATCTCTGCCGCTTGTTTCTCATAGCCATTCAAAAATGGTGTTAGAGGAGCTTGCACTATGTTGGATTTACTGGGTTAGATTTCCTTCGTCTCTGTTCATATTGTGTGGTTACTGAGCTTCCGTGTGTTTACATCATCTTTGGAAAAGTAGTATGTCTCCCATACTGAAGATGCCATGAGCACATCTGTAAGTTAGTGCTCTGTATTTTGTAACACTAGTGTTCTACATTTAACTGCTGGTTTATGTTTGCAGTCTAACAGGAGTATTAAAAATGGCTAATAATTTAATTGAAATGTTGGCATTCACCTTACAGTCTTACATATACTTCAAGAATCTCCAAATATGACAATTATTAGTGTCCGCAGTGTCACAAACTATTTCCCAAATGTCGAGCAGTACTCAGTTCTGAGGAGTACACTGTCTGAAGAGACTGTTGCAGGTACAGAGTGGAGAAAAGACCAATGAAAATGATAAAAAGTGAGATTGATAGACACACAGAACTTAGTGGTTAAATAAAAACACTTAAACACTTCTTCCTGGTCATCCCTTAATATTTCTTGAGCTTTACATAAGCGAGCAGTTCAGTGAGTAACGGAGAGAGTATTTATCCTAGAGTCTCTGACAAAAGTAGCTCCTGAGGCACTTGCTGGAATTTCTTTGGCTTTCCAGGTTGTTTCATGCTAATTAGGATGTGTTAATTCAGTGTGGTTGATCTTGGGCCACGCTGACCTCCACCTCTAACCTTCCAACACCACTGATTCCTTTCGGCCAACACTCAGCTGACCCAGAGCAGCTTCAGGGAACCCAAAAGGTAGAAATCTAACTTCGTAACCAAAGAGTTTAAAGTGTTTTTTGTGGCTTTATGCTCAAAACCATGTCACTGTGGAGGTGGATTGGCTTTAGTGCTGGTGTGGAGGGAAACAGAGAAATGCCAGCGTTGTGGTACAGCACAAGATAGAGGGGAGAAGACACTAGGAGAAGTAAAGGTGGATAAATAGAGAAGGGTGGAGTTACATAAACAGTTACCAGTTATGGCGACTTGAGTCATGCTTCATCATATTTGGTATTTTTATAAAAGATTAAGCTCCGAGAATTACACAAATAAGTGAGAATCTCGGTGTTACTTTTATAGCGCCTGTATTTAAGAAGTGAACTGCAGAGAACGGAGCTAAGCTAACAGCAAGAAGAAAACTAATATTCTCCCCTATTTTATTTTAAAATCAAATTTATGATTTTGGGCTGGGTTTTTTCAGTTAATAATTGTTTGTATGGCAAGAAGAGATTACAAGGAACTCAGATTTAGATAGATCCATTGGGAAATTTATTTACCGAAGGCTCAAATGAAGGGAGAAGGTGCTTTTTAAAAGCAGTAGTTAATGTAATTTGACATGTGCTTAGTATGGAAATAGGTGGACATAGTTACAGTTTGGGGGTGTGTGTATTATTTCAGAAAGGATATTATGTGTTCACTGAGAAGTATAGGGTGAATGTATTTTGGAAAAAAGGGGCAGGATTCAGACGCCTAAACATCAAGTGACTTTTCATATGCCTTTGGAAGTTCTTCTCTTCTAACTTCTGCTATGGAAGGCAGCAAGTCTCCCATAGGTCCTGTGTCCTAGGTCCTGGTAAGTTATAAAATGTCACAAGATTACTATGGTTAGGCACCGAGTCACTCCCAAACTGTGTTTTCTGCTTATTGTTCTCTTTGACCCTGTGTTGTAACTGTTAGTTAACCTGTGCGCTGTGCCTGTTACCTGAACAGGCAACAAAAACATTTTAAACAGGAGAACAATGAATACTGAGTACTGTTGTGTAGTGTGACCTTTCATATTAATATTTGCCAACATTAAAGAATAGTATATTCATAATAATCTCACAGTAATTACCAAATAGTGAATGATTTGATCTGATGAGGGGTAGCAAACACAAAGCCCCTTTCATTTACACTAAGACAAGGCACTGGAACAGTGATGCTTGGACACAGAGAGAAGAGGTTGCAGGACAGCATGGAGTCTGAGTTAGTAAATGCTCATCGCTGACCATTATATTCTGTCATTAGTTTGCAGTTCTTTTTAATTTGGCATGAACACAGATACCGACGGTACAATTACATTTATTTTGTAATATTGTATATTGTTTTTTTTTTTTTTCTCTGACTGGTCTGCAGCCTCTCCCTTTGCAAAATGAAGAAGCATAACCCTGGAAAGCAAATGCTGTTCCCAAATTCTTCACAAACAAAATCATATCCAGACACCCACAGAACTTTGAAGTCTTCTATAAACAGGCTTAAGGAAGGACATCTTTATAGAGTATTTCTCAAAACATTTGCTAAGTGTATCAACCAAGTTTGCTTTGGGCAAAACAATAATTTAGACATACCTGGCTGATAGAGGTTTTTTTGCGTCCTCCGAAATCTTTCTATGTAATTGGGATTCAAATGGGAGCGCTTTGAGGAATCTTCTTGGACAGCACAGGGGGCTTGTGGCGTGGAGAGACAGCTCGGTGGAGGGGAGTCTATCTGCTGAATTTGCAGATGTGCCCCTGAGAACTGGGTCTGCTGGGGCTAACTGGCTGTGACCGTTTTTTTTTTTCTTCTTTCCTCTCTTGTCTTCAGATGGCACAACAAGAAACCCACCAGCCTCCAGAAGCTTTAACTCTTTGCGGTAGAACCAGACGGGAGTGATGGTAGATGCCTGTTAGACTGTAAATGTTTGCAGCGTATACTCCTGTATAGTTTAATTTTTTACGCTGCTAAACCTGTCAAGCTCGTGATCTTTTTTTGGAATTTTTCGGTGCTATTGGAACATAAAAATATAGTCTAGAGTAATTTTTGAGTTCAAAGAAAAAATAATTTCAATATCTAGTAAAAGAAAACAACTCCTGCTGATTGGTGTACTACCACTTTCGCTGGGAATGCTCCACTGTGAGTGGGTAGTGACAATGATACAGAGGAAAGGACATGACAAATGCGTGCAACCCAGTGAGCAACGGCTGGCTAAAAGTCCGATTCGAAGTCCACTGAAGTCGTTATGAATGTCTTTTTTCTACTTCAGTGGCATTCTGATCAGACCTTAAAAGACTGGTAAAACTTTGCACCCTTCTGTGGCATTTTTCTTCAGTTTCACAGCGCTTTTCTCCAACAAAAAATAATTAGACTCTGGGAAGTCCTCTGGTATCGTATCCTTTCAACAGCCAGCGGTGCTGGGGCACAGAGGATAAGCCACTTGCATATCGTAGCACAGCAAATAAACAGAAAAACCTGGAAAACAATTCACCCCTCTCAGCTCCCTGCCTTTGCTTTCCTGGCCCTACTTCATCCACTCCTGGGTTACAACGTCTGCGGCACAGTATTTTAGAAATATCTCATCTCCCATTTGAAACCGCTGTGAGAATAGAAGTAGAAAGAGCTCGAAATGGAATTTAATTAGTACAGCAAAGCAAACATACTGAATGCTTGTGAAAATTGTCTTGAGATGTTGGATAGCTGTAATGCAGGTGGGATGTGGTGACGTTTCTCAACTGAAATCCAGCAGCACTAAGGCACGGGGCCCTGTGCTGTCCGGACGGGCTTATTACTTCTAAAACAAAGATAAAAGTAGACTCTGCTGAAGAGCTGAGTGCTGAAGAAATTAACTTCCCCCAAATTTAAGGGCATTCAGATCAAATTTATTTCTGTTTTCAGTAGTGCCTAGATGGTATTTGACAGCTTCTTATCCAAGTGCTTGACATAGTCTGACCCTTGTTTGGGTCTGTGATCAAAGATCTACTGGCAAGAGAGATGCAAATGTTTAAGTGAAAAACCCAACCCCCAGTTGTGTCTCATTTAATATTTTACATTAATTTTATTTTCCTTCTGCCAGTTGACATGCCTTATCTTTAGAAATTCTTTTTCCAATTACTGTGGCTGAGAAGACAGAGAAATTAAAGTTTGTTGGCAGCAGCATGTCAGTTTTGGGTGAGAACAGCCAGGTCTGTCCAAGCTGGTCTTCTCTAACTGCCAGTGACGAACTGCGGCAGTAAGTGGCTTCAGAATAATCTATCTAAAAGGCAGGAAAATCATGTTCAGAACCATCCAGGTCGTAGCAAGAACATCTAGGATTTGCATCCTGAATTTATTCAGCAGAGAAACCATGTGAAAATGAATAAATAGACTTTTCCTTCACAATTTCTGTTTTAATACCATTGACCTAGGTAGTATGTTTTCAGCAGATTGCTCACTGTTATGAAAATACTTTTGTTTCACTTCATTTTCTTCTTCTACAACTAATCACTTAAAATAATATGTGGTTTATATCTTCTTCATCTCAAATAATTCCAAATTGCATAGAGATATTTCCAGGCTTTTCAGCATATTTTCTGCCAGTAAAACAAAATCATTTCTGAGCTGGAACGTGGCTGGCTCCCCGCGGGCTCAGGCTCAGCAGGGAAAGGGGAGGCCACCTTATTCATTTGTGTAGAGTTACCCAGCCAGGATGCAAATATTCTGGATATTGAGCCAGGACTCAGGCTGAAACCTGTGAAAAAATGGCACAGGGAGTCCAGTGTCTTACGGTCTGCGATTTTCTGTCTCATCAGAAGACATCAGTAAACAGTATTTAACATGTAAGGGACAGGGCTTTATTTAGTGGCCTCATCTGAAATAGCTGATTGAATCCAGCTGTGTGTGCTTCGACTGTCAAATCCAGGACGATGGCACTCCAGGGGACAGTGGCTACCATGTTTTTGAGGAGTGCTTGGTGCACGGGAAACGTTACCCTTGTCATAGGCCTTCAGGTGATCTTTAAAGGGAGCAGCACTTGTGAAGCCATTCAGCCTGGAGAAGAGAAGGCTCCGGGGAGACCTTAGAGCCCCTTCCAGTCCCTAAAGGGGCTCCAGGAGAGATGGGGAGGGACTCTTTATCAGGGAGTGGTGCAATAGGACGAGGGGGAATGGTTTTACACTGAAAGAGGGGAGATTGAGATGAGATCTGGGGAAGAAATTCTTTGCTGTGAGGGTGGTGAGACCCTGGCCCAGGTTGCCCCGAGAAGCTGTGGCTGCCCCATCCCTGGAGGGCTTCAAGGCCAGGTTGGACGGGGCTTTGAGCAACCTGGTGTGGTGGGAGGTGTCCCTGCCCAGGGCAGGGGGGTGGAAATGGATGATCTTTAATGTCCCTTCCAACCTGAACCATTCTATGATTCTATGAAGCCATTGAAAATTCCTTAAAAAAACCCATCTGATCACGTACAGGACTGACATAACAGCACTGAAATCAAACAGGATCAATGTGCTTGCTTGCAATTAAAGCCCTTAATATATCCCCTAATAATAGCTCGTAGGAGCTGGGCACAAGAGGCACATGTTTGTGACCATCGCAGAGGTTGGCTCTGAGGCTCGGTGATGCACTTGCGCAGGCAGATGCGGCTCCCATCTGCTCCGGCTGCTGGTGCTTCCAGTGTCTGTGCCCTTAATGCCTCCTGCTGACGGCAGTGGCAGACACCCCGTTGATTTAAACAGCATTAGCTGGTGCAGATCACCTTGAATTGAGAGATGTTGCGAGGAGCCTCATCTGAGAGGTTTTGTCTTTTGTAATTGAAACTTTTTCTCATGGTTTGTTCCCGTGGTTGAGGTGTTCGCTCCTGGGGCTCTGCCCCCCGCAGGTGGTGGGTAGTGAGGAGGAGGAGGAGGGGGAAAAGTAGGGCAGGACAGTAGAGCAGGGAGGGCTTCCTTCTGCAACCGTAGCTTTGCAGATGTCGAGAGAAGAAGGAAACAGCTGACTGTCTTCTGGAGAGTGGGTAACCTCCCTGGGCTGCCCCACTGAAAACCTTCTGCATCTTTCTCAGGGCAGGAAGTCGCGAAATCACTCCTTTCACTTGGTGCACTCTCAAAGTGCCATCCTGGGATGTTTGTTAAGGCAGTGACCACAGTCCATAGCTAACAACAAACATTTCTTAAGGGCTGGCTTGAGTTCCAGTTTGCATGCCTCTCTGCGCCATGGGGCCTGTAGTTCAGAGAGAAGATGTTGCTTTATTCCACGTTGGGTGCTAGGTGGAAATCCACAAATCTAGCACGCCTTACTGGGGACATTCACCCAGTATTTATACACAAAAGAGTGTCATAATTCTGCCTACCTAATCCATAACTCCACCTTGTAGAGCCGATTAGCTTATTGCTCTTTCCATTTAAAAATTAAGACTCTTGATTAATTTCTTTCATTGCCTATATTATACTTAAACATCATAAAGCACTCAAAAATGCAGCACAAAACAGGAAGTCTGTATTTCACCACATTTTTTATTGTTTAATAGAACTAATAACGGTGTAATTGAAATCATGCTAATACTCACTTGACCCGCCTCTGTGATTCAACGCAGAGATTTCTGGTTTGGCTTAAAATTGCTGGGAAGAAGACTGCATTTTGAGAAATAAAATTGATTTTGCACAATCTGCTGATGATCACCAAGGCTTAATGAATGATCACCTCAAGAAACATCATTACAGTAATTTGGATGGATGAGCAGGAATGAAATGCAAAAAGACAAAGTATTGTTGCTGCTTGAATGCATCACTTTCTCATACTTGACTCTGAAACCGCCCAGAGCCGGCACGAGGAAAGGCTCAGATATCCTTGCCTTACTTGCCTTCAAACCTCCAAGTTAGTTTGATGCCTTTTGGGAACAAGAAGATAAGGGTTTGATTTCCGTAGTAGTTACTCTCTAGCAGAACAATGCAGTCATTTTATTCGTAGAGGTGTGATTGTATCCAGTTCATAAATTGTGAGTGATTCCAATCCATTATTGTACGCTTTTTTCTTTTTTCATGACAGTTGAAAGAAGTCATTGCCTTGAGGCTGTGAATTGGATGATTGCTGAAGCCTTTTACTTACGTAGAATCTACCTGTTAGCTCCTTAGCTAAAGTGAGTCTTCTGGTCAGCCTGGTTTCAGCTCTTCACATCACAGAACTTTTCTGCAGCTGACACAGGATGGTGTTCATTTGACAGAGACTCAGGAGCAAAGTAGGTGGGAAGCAGCAGAAAACCAGAGTGGAATGAAAATGAAAAATATAAAACCCTTGATAGATTGAGGTACGTTTCTGAACACCTCTATGGTACCATCCATCCTAACCGTATGTTCAGTTTCAGGGATGGTAGATGTTCTCCAAATGCCATCCTCTATGCTTGCTTTCATTTAGGGTGCTGCAATAGCGCCCCGCGGTTCTTCAAAATGATGGAAAACAGGGAGGGACAGGTAGCTGCAGCTGCCAGAGTGTTCCCTCCATTGAGTGAGTGAGTGGTTGTTCGTCTGACAGAACCTGGGCTTTCGTTAGGACCTATCTGCTGTTTCCTCTCCATGTGGGGATGATTCTGTAGGTGTAAATACCAGGTGTGCAATGGGAGATTAGGTCTGTGTTGGACTGTCACCTCTGTATTCCATTTTGCATTTTATTTCTTCCTTTAGATTTTTGAAGTAAAACTGTGAAGTTCTTATAAAAAGCAATGGAGGATGGATGCCAAAATGACAAATAGGGTTTTCTCCCCTCTTTTCCAACTTAGGATTTATTAAAATAGGAATAATTTAGTGAACTCATGTTCCAAAATATATTCTTTGGTAGTTTTTTTTTTTTTCAGAAGAAAAAAATAAGGAAAAGTGGCCTATGAATTTCAAATTATTTTATTTTCTTAACCCAAGATGAATACCTTTGACATAATTGATAGCTGATCTCCTATGCTAACGCCTGCAATAACTAAGTGGCTATAGGAGAGCTACTCTGGGTTTACTGCTTTGACTTGGGTAAAAATTTGGTCCATTTTCTGGTAAAAAAAAAGAAGTTAGTCTTGAGAAAGTAATCTTTTCCCATGCTTGGAATATCCAGGGAACTTTGTCTGCTATTTTTTTTTAAAGTAATAGAGTTTTTATGATGCCTCTCCCAGTGCATACATATTGAAGTGCGTGTTAGATGAAAATTTTATAGACTCAGTGAAATATATGTTTAAAACCTTTAGGAATAACTTCCCAATCTCCAGACGTCAGGAGATTTCAGGTATTAAATGTTAGATTATATTCTAACAGCATCCAGTGCTTGCTTTTTCATGAGGCTGAGGTTCAGGATTTTGCAATCATAGTTTGGCTAAAACTTTGTCAAGCTGAATTCAGTCCTGCATTTGGGAGCTAACTCTAATGAGTCACAACCTGTTGTTTATCCAAAGTCTTGTTGCTCCTTTCCAGTTTAGAGGAGGTTAAAATATTAAGAGAGGTTTCCCAAGCTCTGTAGGAAGTAGAGGTTGTGCAAAAGAGTAAGAACTGAGCTATAACATTTTGGTAACACCTGGTCTGGGAGCTTAATCTCAGGCTGATGGGCTGGTGGCTGTAGGACATGGCATTCGCTGAGAAAGCTGCCACTCAGCCTGTGTAGGGATACAACTGGTCCCCTAAGTTACTTATCAATTTTTCTAGCTTCCTGGAGCATTTTAGAGTAAAGGAATCTAAGCTTTATTGCCAGCCCTCTTCTCATTTGTTAATAAGTCATTTAAACTCTGGTGACTCATTTTTTTTTCATCTGTTACTTGGAATAATATTTGTTTGCTCTTCCTCACGGGACTATTGTGAAGTTTATTCCATTAGTGTTTGTAAAGGACGTGGAGATCCTAGACGCCAGATGCCAAAGAAAAACAAAAGGTTGTTATTACCATTTTCTTGATTAAATGTATGTATTATTTTTCGATTTGACAGTAGCCTTACAAATCACTGCAGTCTTTCATATAATGAAATTTACCTCAAATAATGACTGTAATAAGTGAACAATAATGAGGAATAGAAGGCATTGCTCCCCTCTGAAACCACTGTAATTTGCATAAACCACTCCGAGAGACTGGTAAATTATATTCTGCTTGGTCAGTCCACAGAGAGATTAATACTGGTTTGTTTTTTTTTTTAAAACATTAGAAAACTTAAACTTCAGGTTGTGCGTGTGTGTGTTTATATCTTCAGAACATTAGTCTTCTTTACGAGCTGGCAATCCAACAAAATTAGAGTTTGACATTAGAAATCATGCTTTGTTTTCCTGCTGGGCTCTGAACAATTCTTGTTTGGTCTTATTTAACTTTACAATCAGGTTTGGCAGCCTTTCCTTAATATAGTTGATTTGAAGTTTTGCTGAAGAATTAAGCATTCATTCCCAAAAGACACTTCTCAATACTGTGGTAAATCAAGAGAAGAAACACGGGAACACGTGAAGATCAAGCTCTGAGTGCATAATGCATTCTTGCATCTTTATTGCATTTATTTATGCAAACTGGTCATTTACACTTTTTAGTTGTTGCCACCGTGTGAGATGTGTGTCCGTGTGCTCGCCTGTGTTTTTCTGCTTCTAGTAGTCTGATCCTATGTGTATAAAAAATTTAGTAATATTGTTAAGTAGTTATCGTCACACCGCTGTTAAAATGCATTGACACAGCTTTTATAAGTGAGGGGCAAGGATAACTCCATGGTTCCCCGAGAGCTGCTTCAGGGCCATTCCTTCCTTTAGGCTCTGTAGAGCGATGAAGATGGGCTGGAAAGCTGTTGCGTGCCACTGAAGAGAGGAGCTTTCAAGTCCAGAAAAGTATCTGTGGGGTTCCTTCAGCTCTTGGCATTTATTCCCATCTTGAGAGCGGTCCTCGCCTTCCTACGTGGCTGCCCAGTTCCATTGTACCCTCCCTGTCCCGTGTGCTGGCTCAGCGCACGCACACACCTCATAGTGGTCGAACGTGCCCTCCCAAATCTGGGTCCTGTGAGCAGCGAGCCTGCAGAATGATGGGCTTGGTGTACGTTTAGAATGTGCGGGTGTCCCAGCTGTTAAATCCAACGCGCTCGGGAGCGGTGTCACTCGGGGGGTTGTAAGACTGAACAACTTAAAGTGAGGGGGGAGTGAACACCACTGAGAGCACTTCTGCAGCCCCTATTACCCGAGGATTTAGATTTCAGGCATAAGTGATCACAGTCTCTCCCTTTGTGCTTAAAATTACAACGTACGCTTGAATTTGGGGGGAAACGTGTAAAGTCCCACAGACAAGATCAGGGCTTCACAAGGAGAGAAGAAGAAGTTGACATTCTGGTGCTTATCTGTGTGTACTGGGGACTCTCAGTTAGTTTCTCTTCTGCCTACAGATACATATGGCTCTTTTCCTTCTCTTGCAGAAGCAGCCTACTGAAGCGGATATACAGTCAAGGTGTGGACCATGGGAGAGGAACTGCTAAACAACAGCGTCCTTGATCAATTTATTAACAGTCATGAGCAGTCATATGAAGAGTTTCTAAATACATTCACTTATCTTTTGAAAGGTATGTAACTTCCCAAATCTCCCATTAGAAATCCCAGCCAGAAGGGAAGGTAAAAAGAGAAGCAGTAGTATTTTAGTATCTGTTCTGGTACTTACGTGCTTTGTGACCTTTGGCAAATCCTTGTGATGCTTTTGTTTCTACATCAGCAGTGGGACCCCTGAGAACAGCTTTCCTCAGCCTGGTTCAGAGGCTGCTCAGGTTGGTCTTCATGGGTGTTTAACCGTGGTTTGCTCACTTTAGGGAGGTGGGCCAGCGTGCACTTTTTGGAAGGATAGGCTTTTCCTAACTACATCCTGCATTGTTTTGCTAGAGAAGTTTCCCTAAAAGAAGAAGAGTGTAAGGAAAGTATGTGATAGTACGAGATCGCCTAAAATAAGGGGTGTCCAATTTGGAGAAGTTCCCAGATTTACTAACACTGGCTTGCTGTGCTGTGCTGTGCACCAAGCGAACAGGTCAGTTGGGTGAAGGCACATCAGAACATCCAATTAGAATGATTAGGCTGAAAAGGTCTTGTGCTTTGCAGATGAAATAAAAGGAGGGGCTAACCATGATCTGAGCATTGCTAAATGGCAGCCGGTTCAGATTTGGATCCAAATTCTGTAGCTCAGGTTCATTTCTTTTGGCCATGTTAAGTCAGGTGCCATAAAAATAAATGCAAGCTACATATTGCTCACAATTCTCTTTACCACAGCTTTGCACTAAAAACGATGTCCTCATCTTCTTGCAGAAGCACTGTATTTTTCAATTACAGTGTGTGGCATGCTCCATTGGCTGGCACTCAGAATCTGTCCTGTCCTTGTCCTTCAGGCAGAAGTGAGTGTCAGTCACAGGCACTGAGCAGAAAACCAGTGGGGGAGTGGGAGCTGCCACAGAAATAATCTTGTGGCAACCTTCTGTCTCCTCCCAATGAAAAATAGAAGAGAAAGGAGACACTGGGGGATGAGATAAGAGGATTGAAAATTAGATTCTGGTCTTCTTTATGTATGATTGATACACTGGGGATAGCTGCTATCTTAGAAGCATACTGCATATCATGATGCTACTTGCAAAAAGCCTCAGCCTGTATTTCAGTCACTTTCATTGTCACTATAGTGTATACCATTAAAACTGTATAAAAGGTAGAGCTTCAGCTGAATCAAATGCTAAGAAATGCAGTTTCCTATGCTGGTGTAGACAAAACAGCTCAGCTTGTTTTCCTCCTGTCTTCATTTTCCTTTAAAAATACCCAAAGGTGCTGGTTTGCATTAGAAACTAATAACCTGCAAAAATTCCAGTTAAAGCTCAAAAGGCGTTTAAATACTTTATAAAATATCACATTCTTAGTTTCTTAATTTTGCATTTGAAAAAGTCATTTGGCTTTAATTTTTTTTTCAAAAAAACAACCAACTGTGGTAGCTTAATAAGACTATCTGCTAATAAGCTCCAGAAATTTTCACTTTTATGTATGAGTTCCGATATTTATTGTGGAGATATATTTGTGGTTACTGTCAAGTAAAATCTGACCATTTTGAGATTACTTTTCTGAGTTTGGCCTGATGATGGCGTTGATCCACACAGCAAATTGTTGTACAGTGAGCATTCATGTCAAAATTTGCAGTCCTGCTCCATTAGATATGGGGACAGCTGTTTGGATGCATAAATAACCAAGCCCATTCATTTGTGTGGGTAAAAATATGTGGGAGCTCTTTAGAGAAAATTCCTTGAAAAACATCCCCATCTGATAGATTTTTGACTGTCACACCATTGGAAACAGAAGACAGATTGGGATTCTGATGGATTGGGTCCCACTGATTTCACAGGTACCGTATTTGGCAGGGTACCATACAAGGTGATTTTCACTTGCCCGTGGATTTATCCTAGCTCTGTAGTTGGGATTATTGCAAGAGTATTTTCACCAGGAGTTTCTTCATTGTTCTTGAAAGTGTCTCATAAGAATCTGATTTCCTAGTTAATGTTTCATTTTTCTTCATTAGTTAAATTTGCACACAGTGAAATTAAAAAGAATGTACCTGGAGTACAAAACCCCAAGCATCCTTGACTGTTCTGGCCTGTCTAAAAAGAACCCTTTAGGCTATAAACATCATTTATATGATTTAAACATCATTTATCATTTATAAACATCATTTAACCAAACATTTGGTTCTGCTGCTGAGAGAATGGTTCCATTCTTGTAAATATGGGAAACAGGATTAATGAATTTTTGCGTTCGTGACTTCCATTGGTTTTTTAAGATCACAAATATCCTAATCAAGAAAATTGCATTTTTAGAATGTTGTCTTTTTATATCTAAATGTGTGATATTACCTGTGGCTGCTCTATAGAGTAAGAATAGAGATCCTATTCTGTGTGTTATTTGAAAAGATACTCCCTTAGCTCAAGTAGAACAAGATTTGGAGTCAAAATAAGGTCCTTCTAAATTCCGTGTAATTCATGTAGTGATATGTGTATGGTTTAAATAGCACACAGATACGTTATAATTTAGTTGGACCGTAAAATTAGACCTTTGATACGGGAATTTAATCTTCCTGATTTTAGTATTCCTAAAAAAACAATTACTCTGTGCATAATATTTAAAAATACTTATTCTGTGCATAATGTTTAAGGAGTATGGGAGCACTTCTGCCATAACTGGAAACACTTATAACCCTTTGTGTTGATTCTGTACTGGATGAACACTTTGGGGCCAGGTTAAGATTCAGTAAGTCTCTTAGTTTTCCTTCATACAGCATCCAAAGTGTGTTTTTTGTCAAAAGGGTTGTATTAACAAAATGGATCGACAGGTGAAAAGGCTGGTGGACCCATGGGAATATAATTTAGTAATTAGAGCAAAGGTCCAGGTGATGAGATTCTTCATGCTTGCTGTAAAGCTTTTCCAAAGTTTTCATCATCTAGAAAAAAAAAAGACCATCTCTTGTGCAAATCCAAAGCAAAGATATTAGTAAAAGGAATCATTTTGTTAGTCGTTTATTTTAATACATTCATTTGTGCTGCTCTTAGCATCACTGAACCCCCTTATGCTTATGCCAAGCTTTGAGTATGAAAACAATCTGATAATAAACCAGCTAAAGGGTGTGTGCTCTGAGGTTGTACAACCCCACTGCGTTTGTTAAGTCCAAAGAAAAATCTTAACAGTGATTTCTTGACCGTGCAGTTGAAGAAGCCTCGGAAGAGTTGGATTTACAAAAGGAATCGATGACACAGATTTTTGTAGCTGTGGTCAATGAGTGGTCTCTTCAGAACTAAACACTTCCTGGAAGAACTTTGGACGAAATCTCATGGAAATAAACCCAATCCCTGCTTTAAAAGAAAAAGTGCCACACAGGGCAAGAGGCTCTTTCAGAGCTTAGGAAGTGTTTGAAATCTGGTAGAGAGAACTATGATGCATGGAATTAGAAGGCAGCATCTGCTCATTTTTCTAAACTCAGAGGAAGATTGGGAAATGCACTGGAGCATGAAATATCTCCTATGACCTTCTACAAAAAATACAGAAAAAACGAGCCCCAAATGGTCCAAGCTTCAAATTTTTCATCTAGGTTACAAATTACTCCTCTCCCACTTCTGAAAGTAGGAGATCCTGGATCAGTCAGCTGCACAGAAAAATGCTGCCATAAATAAAATTCTTATCCAAACCCAAGTTTAGGTTCATATTCTTTCCATGGTCCTGGGCATTTGGCCACTGGGATTAAATTCAGTCCATTCCTGCTGTTAATTTTGCTCTGTTTCATATACCTCGTGCTGCCTGGCTTTGCACTGTCGCCTGAGGACTTTGATCAGAGCCCTCTCTAAGCAAACTGAACCTTGGAAACACACTTGGTAGCCTCAGTGCTGCTGCTTAGATGCTTCTGCGCCAAAGAAGCTGTCAAACGGAGGAAGCTGTAAAGTGGCCACTTCTCTGCTTCCAGGTGGCCCGCGAGAGCCCTCGTCTGTGTCGTGAGTGGATTGATTCCATTCCCCGGTGAGAGCTGAGCGATGTGTTTAGTTCACAGTCCATTTGAGGGTAGCTGTCTGCTTCCTTTTTAACCACTTTCAGGAAAAACAACTTTAAACTTCCTACATAAGTGTCAAGTGGAGGCACTTTACAAATGTGAGTCTTAGCAGCAGAAAACTATATAAGAAATGACAGTAAATTCACTTTAATTTTAAAAATGGACCAATAGGACAACGCTGACCCCAAGAGAAATTTGAAGCCTTCTTCCTATGAGTGGATTTGCCAATAAAAGGAACTTGGCAGTTCAGTAAAACTAATTAAATTAATCTGTCATCCCTAGGGAACTTAAACAGGGCATGAAATAGGGAAATGGCATCAATTCAGAGCTTTTTATTGATGTGTTGTGCTGAATCATTGGAAAGAATTGGTTGGGAGAAAAAAATTGCAATTTTCTATTGATCATAAATTTGGTAGCTATCTCTATGTAACCTTCATTCAATAGAGTATAAAATCAAACATTGTACAGAGCCCCTGAAATAGGGATGCAAACATAATAGATTATTTTTGAAATAATAAGAGCGGATCTGGTTTATGGATATTTGTTGGCCTTAGATCTCATTGGTATTTGCTAAGGAAAGTATTTCATCTTCATCTTCAGAATTATTTCATCTTCATCTTCAAAATTAGGCGTAAAGAGGGGAAGTGACTAGTGTGTGTTTGCACAGTCGCTCACTGGCAGCACCAGATAAGGACAGAGGCACTTGGACTTCTGGGAAGTTCAACAAGCCTGGAACAGTAATGCTGCTCTAATAGCAATTACTTGTTCTTTTCTGTGATACCTTTATTAATAAAGATTTTGTAAAGATTGTTTCAGGTGGAGAAAAATGTATTTTCATTCTGTTACATAATTTAGATTTTCTAGAATGTAGAAGAGGAAAAATACTTAATAATTTTTCTGTTGATACTTTGATACAGGTTCCATCCTGTAGCTACATACTGGCTGTGGCTGAATTCTGTAGTACCATAAAGTACAGTAACACAGAAGGAACTCTTGCTCTAGCTCATCACCTTGCCTTGAGAGGCATCGAAGTCTGCTAAATGCAGCTGTTGGCCAAGTTTCCTGTCATTGCAGTGAGGTGAGGAAGCACTGTTAGCCCTTTTTTCCAGATGTGGAGATGACACAAAGCAAATAGTGTCAGAGATCAGAGCCTTATAATGGCTCGACAGGAAGAAAAATGGAGTGACCTCATTTCCAATTTAATGCTGAACTCTTTATAGTATTGTGTGCTTTTCTGTGTCCGGTATAAAATATAAAAATCATAGATCACATATCCAGTATAAAATATAAAATCACATAGAAATGCCTAATTTTGAGAAAGTAGATATTTGCCTTTTAAAAAAACTAATGTATTTTTGAAGATGCATTAATGTCTTAAGTATAATATCCAAAATCGAACATTTTTAAAACTCTTGGGCTCTCTGACATTTTATTAATTTGTTCCCACCTGCTGTAATCTTTTTATGATATTATTTGTTAAGAAAGGAGTACTTTGTATGGACATGTCAGATGCTTTTAATTCTATACAATTCACTTGTTTCTCACAGCGCTGATCTACTTACCTGCTAGTGCTGAATTCTTCCAGAACACAACTACACAGAAGTTTTTCAATATAAATTCTGTCCTGATTTATTAGTATATCACTTGCTCTTTTAAAGTGTTCTCAACATAAGTATTTAATGTAGTCTCCTTGTGCTGAGGATGAATTTAAGCACATTTGTGGTTGCTTTGACTGTAAAAAAGAAAAAAAATAAAAGCAAATGTAACAAGCACAGTGCTTATTTAAGTAATAAACTCAAATACATTCTGTTTCTTTTAGCTAAGGTTCAAAGTACGGCTTTTGTCATCACCTGTTGGAATAAGCAGGATTTTGCTAATGGCACACTGATGAAATGGTCAAATGCACGTTTACCTTGTTATTTAACTGACTGCATTACAATAGTCAAAAGGAGAAGGTATCTGGCGACAACACTGCTGAACCGTGGAAGAATAATACATATTTTGAAATTATCTGCTGGGGTGAGTGTGGTACAAACAGGAAATAGTGCCCCTTTCCTTACCCTGACAGTCTGCGGCACAAAAGAGACGTAGATATCGATGCAGATAAACACTGCATAAAGCCAGAACACAGAGGTTCCAGTAAGGAAAAAGGGAGAGATACTGATACAGCAAAAGAATAGTTAAAACTGTTGAAAACTAAGAGCCGAGTGAATTTTGAAGAAGTATTGCTGTGCATTAAGCTAAAGCAGGTGTGTGAGAGCGGCTGAGATATACTTGAGGGTAACAGTCATTTGTCTTTCCCCTGAAGGTGCACATACCAAAAAAAAAAAGTTTTCCTGTCTGTTTTTTAAACATACTGCGGTAAAGCAAGTATCCAAAACCGGCAGTCAAAGTCATAACTGGGACTTAAGAGTTTACCCTTTTAAGTCAGGAACAGTCCCACTGAAGTTCCTTGTCCCAGCCCATGGGATATGTATTTATCCTAGCTGAGGACGTGGGGGAGGGAAATTTCCTTAGAAAATTGGCATTCCTCAGAATCAAACCAAGCCCATATTACTGATTATAGTAGAAGTTGACCTTTTTCGAAGGGAAAAAAGAGGTAGACGATACTTTTTGCTGATTTTTTGTCATTTAATCAGGGTAAGATCAACGACATTAGGGAAAAAGGCCGCCCCAGCTGATGCAGAGAGGGAAGATTCCATGGGCATGAACGAGTTGCTCTCACTGCCGTGAAGAGAAAGGGATTTGACAGCAAAAAATGCCCTTGTTAATTAGAGGTGAAGTTTAGAAATGGAAGATCACAATGTTTGATGTTGGACTTTCAAGATGTGTTACAAATATTGATTTACACACTTGGGCAAGTAAGCTGTTATTTTCTCTGCTGTAGACATCAAGTTGCTTTGACAAAAGAGTTCCGATGGCTCAGTGTGAAGTCGCTGCCATCAAAATCAGTGAGGGTTTTGATTGAGTGAGATTGGGATGGGACTTTAGGAAATCAGATACCCAGGGGACATACAATTCAGATGCTGAGATGCAGATAGGATATAGTGTCTATGGAACATCCACTGCCTCTCTGGGTGGAAGCAGGGGGCCGGGCAGGAGGCCCTAAGACTCTTAAAACACCACTATATTAATAAAGTTGAGGTGCCTGAATTGCACCTTATGAACAGGCGTATAGGTCCCTGATGCTGAAATCCTTCAGGTACTTACCGGATGGGATGCTTGGGCTTTTTGTCGTGAAAAGTTGGACAAACGGCATTGATTTTCCATGCATTTAAATACATGGAAAGGGGAAGATAGCCCAAGAATGTAAATCAGAGCAGGTTTTCCAGGCTAAGCAACTTTAAAATAAAACACTATGTCCTGTCCTCAGCTGGGCGATGTACGAGCAGAGGGAGGCTGCGAGTTTTGATTGGGTTAGTGCAGAAAATCTGGGAGCTGTTTTGATTGAATTATCAAAAAGAAATAGAAGGCTTAAAAAATTATCTCCCCAACAAATTGGATTTTCGGCCTTGATATTTGTTTTTTCCTCTTACAGCTTGGCATTTAGGGTAAACGAACTCAGCACCATACAGTGGTTTACATACTTGCAAGTAGGTAAATCCTGGTACTTTTCCTACAGCTGCGGTCTTTTGAACATCTCCAAAGGATATTTTGTGGAAACATTTCAGTGAGGGGGTTTGTTCTTATTTTAAAATGTGGCTGTTTGCCAGGATGATGTGTTTGAAGAATGGAGACGGTGAACGAACGTGCAATTTGTACTTGTGACCTCTGTGCGAGACAGTTATCGTGCTACTGGGAGTAAAATTATTTTGTGTTCAGGAGCCCTGCAAAAAGTCACTGTGTTATTTGAATCCCAGGTTTTCCATCAAGGCATAACTTGGAAGGGATTTAAGGGATTCACAGACCTTCTGCCGGCCCTCAGTCCAGTATTTTGAGGACAAAAGAAGTAAACTGGAACTTAGAACAGTAGCTTTGCTGTTTAATTTTCTTTTTTTTTTATTATTAAAGAAGCCTGCTTATCATTCTCACTTGATTTTTGTTTTTGGAGTGAATTTATTGAATTGCAAAAAGGAGGGAAATACCTGGTAGTTGTATTGTTTTGTCCAGTGTCTTATCCCAAGTCAGGCTTTACATGGTATATTATTGATTGCTGTGTTGAAATGTTTAAAACCATGAGACTTTTATCATTATTTTGGGGCTACTGTTTCACATAACAGATTTCACTGATGCGAAGTTTTTCCTGATAATCCTGGTAACTCTCTTCTCTGGCTTTGTGATCAGTGACTCCATTATTCTTTGAAATATGTAAGTGATCAGTGGATATTTTCAAATGATTCCCTTCCAAATTGGAAGACAAAGAGGATTTTAAACAATATAGAGGATAAGTAGCAGGGGAGAAAAAAAAATACCAAGCTGGATATACTTGCTGATAGAAACATGTTTCTGAAGTGTTGTCATGGTTTCGTCTGGGATGGGGGTGACTTTCTTGCTGGCAGCTGGAGCAGTGCTGTGGTTTGGACTGGGATGGGAACAGTGTGACAGGGCACTGGTGTTCCTGGCTGTCTCTGAGCTCTCGAGGCTTTTTCTGCTCCTCACTCCACCCCAGCGATGGGCTGGGAGGGGACACGGCTGGGACAGCTGACCCCAACTGACCCCAGGGATGTCCCACGCCATGGAATGTCATGGTCAGTGTATAAAGGCAGGGGAGGACATTTAGGGCCACGAAGATGCTGCAAGGGCTGGAGCCCCTCTGCTGTGAGGACAGGCTGAGAGAGTTGGGGGGGGTTCAGCCTGGAGAAGAGAAGGCTCCGGGGAGACCTTAGAGCCCCTTCCAGGAAAGGGCTTCCAGAAAGCTGGGGAGGGACTCTTGATCAGGGAGTGGAGCAATAGGACGAGGGGGAATGGTATTACACTGGAAGAGGGGAGATTGAGATGAGATCTGGGGAAGAAATTCTTTGCTGTGAGGGTGGTGAGACGCTGGCCCAGGTTGCCCCGAGAAGCTGTGGCTGCCCCATCCCTGGAGGGGTTCAAGGCCAGGTTGGACGGGGCTTTGAGCAACCTGGTGTGGTGGGAGGTGTCCCTGCCCAGGGCAGGGGGGGGAACTGGATGATCTTTAATGTCCCTTCCAACCCAAACCATTCTATGATTCCATGATTCTATGGTTTGGAGTCATGGTGTTTGTCTTCCCCAGTAACCATTACACCTGACGGAGCCCGGCTTTCCTGGGGATGGCCGAACACCCGCCTGCCCACAGGGAGCAGGGAATGAATTCGAATTCCTTGTTTTGCTTTGCTTGTGTGCACGGCTTTTGCTCTACCTATTAAACTGTCTTTATCTCAGCCCAGGAGTTTTTTCTCACTTTTACTCCCAGCTGGGGGGAGTGAGCGAGCGGCGCGGTGGTCCTGGCTGCTGGCTGGGGTTGAACCAGGACGAGTCTGCAACACCCTTTCCAGTGCCACACAGTTATGGTGGATACTGCTCTTGAGAGGCTCAGATTTACTTTCCTAGGGACCTAAGCTGGCTTGTTATTTGATTGTTAAGGTACTGACAGTGGAATTTCTGAAAAGTAAGACTGGAAAACTGTCTGCAGAGTGAATATGTGACTCTTTCCATCAGTTCAGCCTTCTGGTTCTGCTATTTTTTCTTGTGTTTGTATCCCTTATTTTGGACTTTTGTCACGTGCTGTAAAGGCCAGTGTTGTACATCTGGGTCTTGGCAGGTTGAGAACTGTGACTGTGAGTTATCAATTAGCCAATTATCACCTAGTCAGGGGGAAGGCAGAGTGATCCTCTTGCTGGCTTGAATGTGATCCTTCCTCCTTCCCCTTCTCTTTCAAAAGTAAGGACAGGAGCGGTTTAAATTCAGAACACTGCCAAAGGAATTCAGATGTGATATTTCTCTGCAGACTGTAGTTTCTTTAAATTTAGAACAATTTGTGTGTGTTGTTTTTACTAATATATTTTGAGGTCATGACTGTTACTGCTCCAAGAGAGCCAGTTATGTGATGCGTACATTGAGAAGCTATAGGTGTCAGTAGTTACTTTGGACATCTGAAGGTGGATCTTACTGGCCCTGGGGGACGGTGCTTGAGGCCAGCAACGCAATCTTTGATTCACCTCCCGCCTCCAATGTCTGTGGCACAGCCGATACTCTCTCCGCAGCACGCATTCAGGCATGTCACAACCGCTCTGGGTTGCTTAGACTTTTTTTTTTTTTCCTTTCTAAATTTTTCTTCACTTGCGGTCCTGAATCTAGTATGACAACTCATTGCAGTTGTGAGCATTTATCAAATGTAATGTTTAATAGTGTATAACCCAACAACGCTCCAATGGTTTTAACCAGAAAAAAGCTTCTGACAGTAGTTTAGACAGATCTCTTAGGAAAAGGGGTAGCGCTTCTAGCTGCAGTCTAGGGTTGGTAAATGGCACATAAATAGCATGAATGCACTTGATTTCTTATTAGCTCATTTAATCTATCTAGCTTTTTAACTGTGACAATAGCTCGGCTGTCCAGAAAGTCTATAACCTAATAAAGTAAGTTTGTCAGCTCATGTGTGCTGTCTAATTGTAACTGTCCAACTACGTGTCATAGGTCTTTTGATGCTAAAAATTACGTTATTTTATTTGGAGAATTCAGAACCTGTATTTCAGAGAGGGATGATCTGATTCATATCCCAGAAGAACGACCACAGCGGTATCCAAGACAGGCACGGGCTGGTTCAAGATGATCATGTTTATTCAGAGCCGGTCGGTGGTATGAATTGTGTTGCTGCTCATACCAGTTGATGATGCCTTTTGAATCTCCGTTGATCTGGCTGAGAGCAGTGCATGGCTTCCAGAAGCTTGTTCTCCTCATACATAAAGGCTCCTGATGTGCACAGGGAGGATACCGGGTCCTCTGTCCTTATCGTTACTCTTTAGGTCTCCATGTGTTTGGCTGCATAATTTGCTAGTACACACAAACTCTGAAATGCATTAATATCCTTTTGTGGCTTGTCAGGCTTTAGTATAAAACTTGTCAATTCTTAATGTAAAATAGGAAGCCCATCCTGTTTTACCACTACAATAACAAAAGCTTGAAGCTTTTCGAGCTGGTCATCTAGTTCTTCCTATAAAGTAGGGTGACAGTAAAAATATCTTCAAATAGTGGATGACCATTTTACCTGTCAAGAACTTAAAAGAGGGTTTCCTATGAGATCCTGCTGCATTTCCATGGTGTGAAACAGAGACTGTGTAGGAAGAAGAGATTGCCCATAGGTACTGCTGTTTCCAAATAATATCTTAGGAAAGTACTTGCTGAAAAAGCAGGGAGAAGCCAGATATTATAGCAAAAGACCAGGGATTTAGGAATTATTCAGAGGATCCATCTGTGGTCTGAACATTAAAATCTATTTGCTAATTGCTTTGGTCTGGTGCAATTTACTTTCTGTGAACCTTGACTCATGTGAGTGTGGCCTTTAGGTTGTGCCCAGGCTGCCAGCCCTTCCTGTGTGTCACTGCAGCACACAGCTCTCCCTGGGGATTAATAACTCTTTGGTGGATGGCTCAATGTAGTAACCCCAAGGACATCATTAAAACTCTCCACAAGAATAACTTCAATGCCTGTAACATGTAATTATGCTTTAGAAATGCACTGAAGTGCTTCTTATTTTTACAAAGTAGATTTTTCAAACTAAACCCAGGAAACTGTTAAATGAGCATTTATTTTTCATTAAGAACATGCGGTGTGAAGTTTATTGGAATTGATTGTCCTATAGCTGCTCTGTATTTGATAATGGGACTTTTAAAATAAAAAGTCCTGCACTTTTATTTTGGCCACGATTAGACTATTTTTTGCCGTGTTGAAGGAAAAAAAACTACTCATCATGGGTTCAGAAGTCCATACTTCCCTGCACGTACCTGTACTGGTCTGGAATCGGCTCCTGGATCCCGTCTACTGTTGGGATTTCATTTGATGGTCACCTGTCTGCAATCTAATTCTGCTCCGTGCTCCATGGACCTGGCTGGTAGGACAGTCAGAAGCCCTAATAATTGTCTTAACTTTGCACTTATTGTCCAAGGAGTGATTAAAGGTCTTAAAGATATCACAAGCTGTCATTGAAAGACTCACCTCTGTTTCTGAATACTTCCTTATTTTCAGTGAGGGCCCAATTAGCCCCTGTTAATGCATAAAATAAACATGAGAGAAGTTATTCCAACCTTCCATCAGTGCACCGGCGAAACATTTTTCCAGCCTGTCTTTCAAGCCCAAAGGAATCCCCTTGGGGAGTGAACCCTGCTTGAATATCTGTATTTAATCTTTAATATCAGGAGCTAGAGCTCTGGCAGTTAAATATCACTGGCGGGCTGCTGTTTGTGATTCCGATTCCAATAAAAAAATACTTACAAAAGTTTCCTGCACAGTCAAATTGCTGATGTAGGGAGGAAATCAAATTGGTCAGAAGGTAAGTCAAGACCATACTGTAGTTGTTAAACACTGAAAGCAGCAGCGCCTGAAGAAATCAGGTGGAATTAGGTGTTTACTGACTAAAGACCCAGGGGCCAGGTTCTAGGGCCTGTCGGGGCATCTCACTGCATGGTCTGCACTGGTGGAGGTTCTGGCAGTGGTGCCCATGGACAGCTGAGAGCTCTGGAGTGCTGGCCTGGGGTGACTCATGGCCAGGACCAGCATCGGCTCTGACAAGAGCTGCCGGGGCTCGCTTTTAGATGAGAAAACACGGGCATTTTCAAACGGTTGTGGAAACCGCACACGTTGCACACGTTTGGGCTGATAGTCACTATAAACAGGTGATACTGAGATATTGAGGCAGAAAATACAAGAACTACTCCATTTTTGGACCAGATCATTGCTGTATTTTTGGACCAGATCATCACTGCTCATCATCATGACAATCAGAATCCTTTCCCTTGCTTGGTGAGAAGGAACGCCCTCGGTCAGGCGTGTCGGGAAGATGTGCACTGGAACTGCTTCAGGGACCAGGGGATTTTGTGAGCCCGAGTCTCACATAAGCACAGCTGCTGGGCTTTTAAAACTGGACCTGTGAGCGTTGGGAGTGTGTGTCAGTGTTGGGGAATGAGGAGGGGTTTCTGCTTTTCATTCTAAAAGTGTACATCTCCAATATCTCGGCGGAGTGCGGGCTTATCGTGGTATCGCGGGGAAGAGACCCTTCACACGTGTTGGTGTTTGCTGTGTCAGGTGAAGGCGTGGGCACAAATGTTATGTGCCGATTTGTGCAGCATTCAGAGAGCATTGAAACAAAATTTTAAAATAAAAGCTAAGGTGTAACCTTGCTCTTGCCTTTTTGGGTATTTTCAGCTCTGGGTTTGTTTTATCAAGTTTTCTGTATATTGTATAAGCTTTTGAGGCAATGAATTCTTCAGAATTGAGGAACAGGTGATACTCTGTGCACTTGAAGTTCAAACTGCATATTTGGTTTTATGATAAAGATTGCAAAATTCCTGTGTGTGATGCACATGGGAGCTCTGAGCATGAGAGGAAAAGTCAAGGTGTAAAATAAGTCAATTTTAGATCTAATGAAATTCACATTTTTCTTTTTCTTGGATAGTGCGTTATGTGATCTGATCTGCTGTGATTCTCCTTGCAGAGGAAGAGGGGAAGACAATTCAAGGAAGTAAAGTGGACTCCCTAAGAAAAACATTTTCTACTTCTGAATTATCAGACAGCAATAAACAGGCTGGCTCACCTGGAAGAAGCAAAGAAATGTGGGAGTCTCTTCCACCACAGATGTCAGATGAGAGTGAGGTAATGAGTTAACATTTGTCTGTGTGGACAAGCACCACATTCAAACAGAAAATGTGGGGAGATATACTGTCCAAATGTTAGAAGCCAGTGGTATTTGTCCCAATGGAGGCAAATATTTAAAATACTACCTAAGTGTGCAGTGCTTACAGAGGCACCTGTAGGGATCACGTTTGGCAGTGGCATTTGCTCTGCTGAAGAGCTTCCCTAATCTGACTAATAAATAAGGCCCCCTGCAAGGACCTTTGTAATGCTTTCCCTGACGGCCGCAGTTCACAGCAGAGGTTGGCAAAAAGGAAAAAGTCTTGGGAGTATGAACGCCAGCCTCCACAGATTTATTTTGTTTCTTGGGGATTTTAGCAAGTGCTGAATCCTGTGTTACTGCAGCTAGATTGCTTCAACTAGCTAAAGTCAACAGTAGGCAGGCCAGAGGCATTTTTAATCTTCTGAAATATATGAGATTAGGGATTTAATGTGTAGGGACAGGAAAACAACAGACATCATCTGGAGAGAGTGAGATGGAAATCTGAGTCCGCTTGTTAAGAATTTCTGCCCTCCTGCCTGAATAGCAAATAACTAAGCTGTGGTCTAGGCTGTACTCAAAAATTCCCTTCATTAAATTTTTTATTAAAAAAGAAGCAGCAGGTCATTTTGTGCAATACACAGAGCAACACGCTGAAGTGCTGTCAAATGATGGGCCTGCCAGGCCTCAGTCAAAGAGCACAAGCTGTCATTTTCCTCCCTATTAGCACATGCTTTTGATGGGGAATCGAGCAAGGCTTTTAAAGCAATCGCATTCTGTCAGTTGTTTGTGCAATAATAATAACAAGAATCTTTTTGCCATTTTCCCCATGAAGAATGTGGTTGCCTCGTTGGGATAGATTGCTTTTGGATGCCTCACTGTAGCCACTTGGACTTGGTTTTCTGCCCCATAAAGCCACGTGCAACTTCCATTATCCTTTATTTAATGAAACATCTTAATACTTGTTTTGTTGCTATAGAAAAAAAAATATGTTTTGGGCATGGCTGCACATTTTCGTCATGTCAGCAGTTTAAGAAACAAATCCAGCAACAGTGGAATGCATCAGAAAAATTGCTAGTGTGGTAGCGGGAGGAGGCAGTAATGCAGCAAGTTGGACACTGTAACTTTTAAGCCTGCCCTGAGGAAAGGAAAGAGGGAAAAACTGCTCTTGAAAGCAATGCTGCTGTTCTAAATGCTGCTTTTTAGGCATGTTGTGGTCACCTGCATTGTGGTTCCAGTTGATTCAGTGTGGTCCTATGCAGGTTTTCAGAGGATTACGTTCTGATTTCAGGAGCATTGCATTCAATTTTTAAAAACTTTTAAATAGACCATAAAGGATCTGTATGTGTAAATCAGGAGGAGCTTTGACTGTGATTTTGGTTCTGTTTCACGCATATAAGTATTTCTGCCCATCTATTGACAGACAGTGATGAATGAGAGCTGGAGAGCTGGTGTCTCTGGTGGAAATCATCTCAGTCTGTCTGAAACAGTGAAGGTGAGGTCTTCTTTCATTCTCTTGTAACTGGGGATTATGGGTAGAACATGACAGACTTTTTTGCTTTATTTATTTACAAAGTACTTAGGATTTGTTGATGTATTTCTTTCCCATCTGTGGGAAAGAAGGATGAGAGCATCACATCCAACATTTTTTTCAAGTGTTAATGAGTATGTACTTTTAAAGTGTAAAGGTTATGTAATTGTTGATGAGAATGGTGCCAAATCAGGTTGGAAAAATTAGCTAAGAGCATCTCTAATTACTGCATGGAAACGCAGAACACTACCCAGTGTGTAGAGTAGATCCTCCATGGTAACACTATTTGCACATGGGCCTTTCACTCTCACCCTGTGACTCTGTTCAGAGTGCTGCCTGAAATAAGAAATGTCTTTTCTTGTGGCATGTTTTAGACGGTTTAGACCATTTTGAAGGGACATCAGCCTGAAAAAACAGTAGTGCAATGTCCAGATGAAACACAGCAAATGTAATAATTCTTTGCTTTTTTATTTGCCATTCAGTTCCCCATTAGTAAAGAAAAAGAGGGATGAAGCTCTACTTTGCCTGCAGCATGTATTGTCCCTGTGCCATATGCAGTGAGCTTGCAAAACTGCAGAGTAGCGTATCGTGTATCTTTGTCCTGTGAACATATTTTACTTCTCCATCTTCCCACTAACTTCCTGAAAAAGTCGCTGTACAGCTTGAGCTTCTTTCCCGGCACTGTAGCTGATATGCAGCAATTTTGGCAGCAATTTTTTGCCCATATTTGAAAGTATTTCCTTTGGGTTACACATTTCAAAGAAAACTCATCTGCTTTCTTGGAAAAATGCAGGGGAGAATGGAGAAGATGAAGGAGACAAAGTAATGATTTTTTGCTTTGCTCTAGATTGTAGTATAAGAAATGGATTTAATACATTTTAATAATTTTCCAATTCGGGGTTTTTACAGCAGGTGGACAAGTACTTAGATTTGGAAGACGTAGATACAGATGAAGAGACATGCAATGGTAGGTTTCCCCCCTGTTCATATTCACTGTCGTTGTCTGCCTTCGGATGCAAGTGTGTGGACATTGTTTAAAGCAATGGATGAAGCGATGGAATGTACCCTCAGCAAGTTTGCTGATGACACAAAACTGGGAGGGGTGGCTGACACACCAGAAGGCTGTGCCACCATACAGCGAGACCTGGACAGGCTGGAGAGTTGGGCAGAGAGGAGCCTGATGAACTTCAACAAAGGCAAGTGTAGGGTGCTGCAACCTGGGGAGGAATAACCTCCTGCACCAGGACAGGTTGGGGGTGACCTGCTGGAGAGCAGCTCTGAGGAGAAAGACCTGGGAGTCCTGGTGGACAACAGGATGACCATGAGCTGACAGTGTGCCCTTGTGGCCAAGAAGGCCAATGGCATCCTGGGGTGCATCAGGAAGAGTGTGACCAGCAGGTGGAGGGAGGTCATCCTCCCCCTCTGCTCTGCCCTGGTGGGGCCCCATCTGGAGCACTGTGTCCAGTTCTGGGCTCCCCAGTTCCAGAAGGACAGGGAACTGCTGAAGAGGGTACAGCAGAGGGCTACGAAGGTGATCAAGGGAATGGAGCATCTCTCTTAATGAGGAAAGGCTGAGGGACTTGGGTCTTTTTAGTCTGGAGCAGAGAAGGCTGAGGGGGAATCTGATCAGTGATTATAAATACTTAAAGGCAGGGTGTCAAGAGGTTGGGGCTGGTCTTTTTTCAGTGGTGCTCAGTGACAGGACAAGAGGTAACGGGCACAAACTTGAACATAGGAAGTTCCCTCTAAACATGAGGAGGAACTTCTTTCCTGTGAGGGTGGCAGAGCCCTGGAAGAGGCTGCCCAGGGAGGTGGTGGAGTCTCCTCTGGAGACATTCAAAACCTGCCTGGACATGTTCCTGTGCAACCTGCTCTGGGTGGACCTGCTCTGGCAGGGGGTTGGACTAGATGATCTCCAGAGGTCCCTTCCAACCCCATAGCTTTCTGTGATTCTGTAAAGCAATGATTCTTCTCTAAAAAAAAAAAAATGGTCTTACTCAGTTCTTCTATTGCTAGAAAGTTCCCCAAATTGCCCAAATTCCTCAAATTAAAGTACTCATTTCCTCACTCTAAGAGGTAATGAGATAATAAATTATAAAGAATATTTATTATACTGTGTTCTGGTCAACAGTTTTTTGTTTTTTCAAGATTTTCTGGAATTTACAGAACACTTCTTGTTAGCAACATTTCTACATTTTTCTGCACTTGTACTGAAATTAATTTAATTACAGAAGTTTCTCCACAAAGTAATGTGGGTGCTAAGAGAGAGTTCTATAAAATGGAAATATTTAATCAAAATGTTGTCCCTGTCTATTAAAATGATTTCATCCTGGTTTTCAAATTGATGAGACTAATTTTTAATTCACAGTGAACTTCTTCAAGAATTCCAATTATGAGCATTTTGAGTTGTGTTGAACTGTTTCATCCACCTATAATAATTTTAACTCTCCCACCTCTAAAAAGTAAATAGAAACCTGGTGTCCGTAGTTATTTGTCTGTCATAGGTGCATGTGTGGTCTTTATTACCACCGGAATTGACGACCTTTTAGTGATTAATTGTATTTTCCTCATCTACACCTGTGCCTGCACAAAGAAACCAAGCCACACAGATTACAGGATTTTCCTGAGGTCACTGAAAGAGCAGGACTTTGGTTCTCGGTTCCTCGGGTATTGCCATTTGTTTAGTCTGTCTAATCCATTAAAGATTTCATTAGTCTTTTCTGTAGGTGCAGAATTCCTGTCAAGTCAGAGGGCTTAGAGACTTCCAGTTGATGGCTATTTGGAGCTTGGCTGTAACTCACAAGTAAATAATAAACCAACATAAGCCAGGTTTACAGCAAATATTCTTTCTCCAACCTGGGCATTTCAGGAAGGGGGAGTAAGAGGACAGTCCTGTACCACGTACAGACATCAAAGGTTTCTTCTGAGTGCAGTGTTCATTGGTGCCTATTTTTTCCTTGGTAGGACATGGTTCTGTGTTTATGTCTTAAATTTTGGTAATATCTATTAAAAACCCCAGGGCTCACTGGTGGAAGCCTAAACCCATATTTCACATGTGTCCTAACGAAATGAGAATTGTCTATATCTGGTTGATGGAAGTATTGTTAGATATCCCTAGTTCAAACCAGGATTATAAGAAATAAGCCCGACACTAAAATACCAAGCAGGGCAGTGAGGAAACAAGAACTCAGCCAGAGCTTGGGGATAGCTCACTGCTTTCTGCACTGTGCCAGCCCTTGCCTCTCTCCAGCTTCTCTGTCTATTTGTATGCAAGAGTAAATGTTAATCACATACGTTTAGAAACCCCTAGTAAAATTACAGAAGTGATCATCTGCTTGGACTGTCTGGATAGCACTTTATGCAAGCCACGTTGGGAAAACTTTTCAGTTAGTGCTTTTATCGGCAATTATAAAAATGATAAACATAACATGATACTGCCACTACTGTAGATGATCAGTGGGGCTTAACTACTGGCTTTTTACATGACATTTGGTTTGGGTTTCGGTCTCTGCCCTCCTGAGCTCGTCTCATGGGCAGCACTCCCTGCACACCCTGCCTCAGCGCAGAGAGAAGTCCCGTCAGCTCCTAAGCCATCAACAGCGCTCACTAGCAATAGGAAGCATTTGGATTGTGTTTTATGGCATCAAAACACTGCATAGCCAGAAGCTAATTATTCCTGCTAAACTGTGTAAGGGAAGTCAACAGCATCCAAATTTATTCCTGGGAAACCCACAGCATAGGTCTTGCCTGAGGCTTCTTCAGTGGAGATAGTTGTTGAGTCGAGATGAAAAATTTCCTCTTGACTCCTAACTGCAGAAAATAGGACTTTAACAGTTGTCTTACATGTCAAAATGCACTTGATAGGATTCATAATAAGAGAGGTGTAATCTTGCTCCTGTAGAAACCATAGCAACAAAATCCAAATTAAAATATAAAATGGTGTCACTTCTATTGTTTGTAATAATAAAGTAATATAAAATAATATCCCTGTTGAACACCAATAAAGAACTAATTCTGAAGAATTCCAGTTAGTTTATAAGTGAGGCAAAATGTGACACAAATCTGAAAGGTGTTCTGTTGCTGGCCTTTTTAAATGCTGCCGCCTGTATGTCAGAACAAATGATAGATTTAAGACTTTGGATTGGCAGAACAAGGTAGGGCACCCAGTGAAAAGCGTCATACCTTGCTGGTAGGATTACAACAAGCTTTTCTCTCTAATATTTATTGGCAACAGTTCAGTATCTCCATACTTCATTCAGCTTCAAGGGGCACATCAGCTGAGTTAGCAACTGTACATTAATACAATAAATATTCACCCGAAAGGGGAAGTGGCTCAAAGCTGACGGTATGAAAAGCAGAGTAGAACATAGGTGTTAAAACATCCCATCTAAACCAATGCTTTTTGGGAGATGTCCTGTAAGAATCATTCTAGTGGATTTTTTTCTATATTTTTTGTTTTCAATTTATTTTCCAAAGTCACAGAATCACAGAATCTTCATGGTTGGAAAGGACCTCTGAGCTCACCCAGTCCAAACACACACACACACACACACACACACACAAGACCCCCACAATCTCGGGCACTAGAGCATGCCCTGAAGTGCCACGTCTACACGTTCCTTAAATACCTCCAGGGATGGCGACTCCACCACCTCCCTGGGCAGGCTGTTCCAGTGCCTGACCACCCTCTCAGTAAAGTCATTCTTCCTAATATCTAATCTAAACCTCCCCTGCCCCAACTTCAGACCATTTCCTCTGCTCCTGTCATTATTCCCTTGGGAGAAGAGGCCAACACCCACCTCTCTACACCCTCCTTTCAGGGAGTTGTAGAGGGCAATGAGGTCTCCCCTCAGCCTCCTCTTCTCCAAACTAAACATGCCCAGTTCCCTCAGCCTCTCCTCGTGTGACTTGTTCTCTAGACCCCTCACCAGCTTGGTGGCTCTCCTCTGGACACGCTCCAGCAGCTCCATGTCCTTCCTGGAGTGAGGGGCCCAGAACTGAACACAGCCCTCGAGGTGAGGCCTCACCAGTGCCCAGTACAAGTCCAATGTCTTTTAAGGTGTGAATGAATACAGCTGCTTCTTACAAAAATCAAAGCAGCCCATAGATTTGGCCAGTGTGAAAATTCCTTGTAGCTGTTTTCATTAGACGGCACCGGGCTGAGAGCCTGAAACCAGGGCAGTGCTTTGCATTGTGGGCCTTTGGCACAGCAAACCGTGACTGGCAAAGGAAAATTGCTGCCCTAAACCATAGCTTTAGTGCATCCTGTAGAGACAGCGTGCGTATGGTGGGCTGTTTAATCGCTCTTTCTCACTGAATTTAATCTGTAACTGTAAGTAGTTTAAGGCAACAATAGAGATGATCAGGCTTTCTCCAGGGACGGATGGAGAATGCCTGGTATCTGTGTTTTGGCAACAGAATGACTTTCCAGGACTGGTGATAAATAACTTGCTGCAGGGCTCAAAGGATAGTTAGGTAATAAGAAGTGATATTTATATAAAGTACAAAATACGTAAAAAGCGTATCTAGAGACCGTGAATGTGCTGTTTTTTAAATGCAAGAGAAAATTAAAATAGGACTAATTAAATGTATTGGTGAGGCTGCATAGACAGGGATATCAGAGTCTCATCCTAACCTGGCTTGGAGCCCTGAGGTACCATAAACTTGTCTTTTCAAAGTCCCAGTTCTCTGTAACCCCCCAGAAGCTGAGCAGAATCCAAGTGACTCAGTTACTTTGAAGCTGAGGCCAAATGTAACTATTTGATTATTTAAATAATTCTTTAGGCAAACTATATCAATTTCTGTTGTTTTCCATAGTCTATGCCTTTCCACTTATATTTTGAGCCTGTATTTACGTCCAGAAAAATCAGATTGAGTTAATTTATGTGGATTTTTTCAAGTGTGGGGCTCCCCCCAGCAGATTAATCTCTTTCCTTTTTTCTACTCCAGTCTCTGCAATCCATTTAACAACTGCCTCGAGATGATTTTACACTAGTCGTCTCTTCATGGCTAACAGCCCGAAGCCTGAGAACCAGGGCAGACAGCAAAATTTAGCTTTTAAGCTTTTTTCATTATCACTACCTCCCTCCTCAGCTCCCCATCAACAGCACTTTTGTGAAATGTTGTGTCTGAAAGTGGTAAAACCTGTGTTAGTGCATCTATACCTGGGCATCGTTTGGCTACAGTAAAGCTAAAGATTTAGACAACACTTTGAACTTCTTCACTCTTGAAAGTTCAAATCAGGTTTGTACCAATAGATTCTTTCATGTCAACGGCGCACAGTGAGCAAAGCACCCCAACTCAGCAGTGTTCAAAGCTGTAGTAATCGCTTCCTGTGGGTCTGGTGTGTGTGTGTGTGTGCGGGGGGGGGGGGGGGAGGGGGAAGGTACTAAAGAGAAGACAACGGATGGGTTTCCAAATATACCCTCACTAAAGTGTGCTGGACTTGAGTAAAATCACTGGTGTTCGCTGCCAATGTCCAGGAAGCTGATCCTTCATGCTATGAGCAGAGGTGCATTTCAAAATCTCTTCTCACATTTTTGATATCACTGCCTGCTCCATTATCTCTACAAATGGTGCCGTTAGCAGTATCCAAGGCTTCCCTGTTGCTAATTAATCACCTCCACAGAGAACATAATTAGCAGCTTAATTAGGATCATCATCCACTAGTGCTGTAACATCAGCCTAAACCAGCTGTGAGGTACTGGCTAGAACTTACAATAGCCTACAGTTCCTTTGGGAGCTCCCACTGAGAAGGAGGACTGTCAAAACTCGCTAATTTTTCTCTCTGAAGGAGTTTCTTGATTAAACATTATCAGGGAAAGCAGCATTTACCGATTAGACTTTCATATGCTGTCATGCAGCCAGGATAGAGAGACAAAGCTCATTTCTGGCATGTCTGCTGGCAAACAAAGGTTGATTGCCACATTCTTATGGGGTGATTGAAGGGAATTTGAAACATTGTTTGCATTACTAACAAGCCCTGAAATAGTGGAATTGACATTCTGAGTATGACAAGCACTTGTTGCTAAAAGCAAAAATAAATTTCCTTCTGTTGTCCTAATTTTTAAGAGTTGTCTTTCTGAGCCATTGCAAGACTGTTGCATAACAGTACTTCCTCCTCATCTTCTCTCCACAGGTTGGTCTGTGGGGTGGAGTTCTTAGGACAGAAATAATCAGTCTTTATGTCAGGAGGGGATACAAATGCCCTGATGTCTAGGTATTCCTCCCCGCAGTTGGAGGTCTGTAACAAGTGGGGTCCCCCAGGGGTCAGTACTGGGTCCAGTCCTCTTCAATATATTTATCAATGACCTGGATGAAGGGATGGAATGTACCCTCAGCAAGTTTGCTGACAATACAAAGCTCGAAGGGGTGGTTGACACACCAGAAGGCTGTGCCACCATACAGTGAGACCTGGACAGGCTGGAGAGCTGGGCAGAGAGGAGCCTGATGAACTTCAACAAAGGCAAGTGTAGGGTGCTGCACCTGGGGAGGAATAACCTCCTGCACCAGGACAGGTTGGGGGTGACCTGCTGGAGAGCAGCTCTGAGGAGAAAGACCTGGGAGTCCTGGTGGACAACAGGATGACCATGAGCCGACAGTGTGCCCTTGTGGCCAAGAAGGCCAATGGCATCCTGAGGGGCATCAGGAGGATTGTGACCAGCAGGTGGAGGGAGGTCATCCTCCCCCTCTGCTCTGCCCTGGTGGGGCCCCATCTGGAGCACTGTGTCCAGTTCTGGGCTCCCCAGTTCCAGAAGGACAGGGAACTGCTGAAGAGGGTACAGCAGAGGGCTACAAAGGTAATCAAGGGAATGGAGCATCTCTCTTAACGAGGAAAGGCTGAGGGACTTGGGTCTTTTTAGTCTGGAGCAGAGAAGGCTGAGGGGGGGATCTGATCAATGATTATAAATACTTAAAGGCAGGGTGTCAAGAGGTTGGGGCTGGTCTTTTTTCAGTGGTGCCCAGGGACAGGACAAGAGGAAATCACAGCATCACAGAATCACAGGATATTTTTGGTTGGATGGGACCTTTGAGATCATCGAGTCCAAACAACAACAACAACAAAAAAAACCCCACAAAAAACCACACCCAAAAAATCCCAGAACACCAAAACCAAACCAAAACAAACACCCACAACCACACCCCACCCCACTCACAAACAGACGCAAACCAACAATCTCGGGCACTAGAGCATGCCCTGAAGTGCCACGTCTACACATTTCTTAAATACCTCCAGGAATGGTGACTCCACCACTTCCCTGGGCAGGCTGTTCCAGGGCCTGACCACCCTCTCAGCAAAGTAATTTTTCCTGATATCTAATCTAAACCTCCCCTGCCGCAACTTCAGACCATTTCCTCTGCTCCTGTCATTATTCCCTTGGGAGAAGAGGCCAACACCCACCTCTCTATACCCTCCTTTCAGGGAGTTGTAGAGGGCAATGAGGTCTCCCCTCAGCCTCCTCTTCTCCAAACTAAACATGCCCAGTTCCCTCAGCCTCTCCTCGTGTGACTTGTTCTCCAGACCCCTCACCAGCTTGGTGGCTCTCCTCTGGACACACTCCAGCAGCTCCATGTCCTTCCTGTAGTGAGGGGCCCAGAACTGAACACAGCACTCGAGGTGAGGCCTCACCAGTGCCCAGTACAGAGGCACCATCACTGCCCTGCTCCTGCTGGCCACGCTGTTCCTGACACAGGCCAGGATGCCGTTGGCCTTCTTGGCCACCTGGGCACACTGCTGGCTCATGTTCAGCCGACTGTCCACCAACACCCCCAGGTCCTTTTCTGCTGGGCAGCTCTCCAGCCACTCTTCCCCAAGGCTGTAGCGTTGCCTGGGGTTGTTGTGGCTTAAATGCAGGACCTGGCACTTGGCCTCGTTGAAGGTCATCCCATCGGCCTCGGCCCATTGATCCAGCCTGTCCAGGTCCCTCTGTAGAGTCTTCCGACCCTCCAGCAGATCAACACTCCCACCTAGTTTGGTGTCATCTGCAAACTTACTGAGGGTGCACTCAATCCCCTCATCCAGATCATCAGTAAAGATATTAAACAAGACCGACCCCAAAACTGGGCCCTGAGGGACACCACTGGTGACCGGCCGCACAATGGACACAAACTTGAACATTAGAAGTTCCCTCTGAGCATGAGGAGGAACTTCTTTCCTGTGAGGGTGGCAGAGCCCTGGAAGAGGCTGCCCAGGGAGGTGGTGGAGTCTCCTTCTCTGGAGACATTCAAAACCTGCCTGGACATGTTCCTGTGCAACCTGCTCTGGGTGGACCTGCTTTGGCAGGGGGGTTGGACTAGATGATCTCCAGAGGTCCCTTCCAACCCCATGTAATTCTGTGATTCTGTGATTCTGGTGTGTATATAGGGTGCCGGTTTGAAACGTTAGTGAAAGATGCCATTGCCTTTAAATGAGCGTGAACATCTTCATTATGTCCTACAGATAGTTTTGACCCAGGTTATGAAAGATGGAAAAAAGCAATTGCAGAGCATGTGAAGACATAGCATATGCATCTGTGGACTGCACTGTTCTTTTCAGAAAGCTTTCTCATGTAGCTGATGCAGAGTCAGATCAGATGCCGTGCTGAGAACAAGTACTGAGAGCACATAGAGACAGATATAAGAACAGGGATTAAAACTGCAAAACACTTATATGTGAATCATGAACCAAAAGACCAAAAAAACCAGGAATGAGATACCCAAGGGAATGAATTAAGCTCATTTTTAAAGAACATTCTACTTTACAAGTCCCAAGCCCTGCTTGCTTTGAAATAGTATGCAATTCCCAGAAGAAAACTAAGTGAAGAATTCGATCATGGATTTTTTACGAAGGCCTATCTAGAAAGGCATTAGCTTCAAATGCTGATTTGCAGGAGAGTGAGAGGTCTGTAACTCCACCACTGTGGTAAAAGTGTGCAGGTGGAGATAAATCACCACTTCTTCCTTTTCACCCTGTATCTATGTACCCTCTTGTTGGTTCCATTGACTAAAATTTAAGCAATGCTTTGAAAATTTATTCTGAGCTTTCAAGAGGAAATCAAGCTACTAAAATGTCATATAAAGCTGTAAAGAACCTTGTGTATCAGCCAGAAAAAATAGTAGGTAGATTTACATAATCCTTTGACTAAATTGCAAGACATATGGTCCCCTTAAATTCCTTCATAAAAACATTTCTGAGACAAGATGGACACATCTGTGCTGTAGCAGAGCTGAGATTGATTCATGTTAAAAGATATTTCTAAACCTAAGGCATATCCTTCTGAGCTGTCACAGAAAGCAAACCCGCTGTTCCCAGTATGAACTTTTTGCTCGAGTGTGTAAAGGGAGAGCGATTGAGAAAGTCTGTGCATTTGTGAACTGTGGACCAAATCCTGCCCATGTGGAAAGGTTACGTGTTCCTGTGTCCCAGGTGTAGGGAAGTCCTTTCAGGTACCTCTTTGTGGAAAGGTCAGGCAGGAACAAACATCCATGAAATATCCTTAGTCAAGGGAGTCATGTAGCACCGTACTGCGGAATATTAGTACTTCTACCAGGTATTTTTACTTAATGTTTCAGAAGAGTCACGTTAAGATGCTTTGCAGGGATTCTTTATGCTAAATGTGTGGGTGGTGAAACTCTAACAAAAGCTAATTGAATGAGACTGCCCAACTAATCAATGGCAAGACCAGGATTCAGTCTGGTTTTACATAACTCCTACTGCAGACATCTCTGCTCAGGACCTCCCACCTCTTTAATGAAAGAGATGAATCTAATCCCAGGTGTTCTCTGATGTCAGAGGTGTCTACATCCAGATTTTTAATTCAGTGTCCTCAAGAAAGAAGAGCTACCTGTTTGTTTTAAACCAGGTTTGATGTTTCCTTAGTATACTACATTTTATTATCTAGATTTTAGCTTAGTATACTACATTTTATTATCTAGATTTTAGCTCAGGACTGCATGGATCTGTTTTAAAGATAGCTGCCTATATTATATATTATGCAACAATAAGTACAGCACACTTTGACTAACAGGATTCTGCGTGTGTCTGAGCACTACGAGATTTTACGCAGGATTTTGCTAATTTATACAATGAATTGAAGGGTAAAGTTGATTATTTTTTATTCATCAGGGTCATTCGTTCTTCCAGGAGAGGTGGAACAGCCAGTGACTCACTGTACACCCTTTTTGGATAAGCCTATTCAACTGAAGTTCAAAACTTTGTCAGTTCCACAGCCATCGGACAACAAAGCCCAAGAGGTATGAGGTCAGATAGATTTATTTCAACACTGAGGGCTTGGGGTGTTTTTTTTACCTGTTGGCTTCTAATGTTATTTCCATAAGAACAGAGGGATATAGTGTGAAACTGCTGTGAGTTAACATCACATTATTAATTTTTAAATTATTAATGAATTCTTAAATACATTAAGAATTGAGATAAACACTCTAATAGAAAGGTACTGTTTTGTCTTGCACACTGCTACTATGTAATCCTGTATTTTCAAAATGTGTACTTCAGTACTTCAAACTGTATGTGGACTTCTTAATATTTAATTGGTGTAACTCACAGAATATTCGAGTAAACTCTTGCACTTCCTAACCTTTTAACAAATCATTACTTATGTGGAATGATGGGCCAGTTAATTTTCCAGTGGTTTCATGATCTTGCACCATCCTGCAGTTCTCATTGGGCTGAATATAAGAATCATCTGCAACAAGGAGGCAGTGAATGATCCCTTTAACGTGACATTTAAAATTAAAAAAGGTTTTACAATATATTGTGATCAGAATCAGGATTTGTCCTCTTGGAGGTGAGTAGCAGCAAGATGCTGCTGAGGATCTGCATTATCTAGGTCTGGTTTGGAGAGGTTTGCATTATGGAGTCCGAGTCTTCTAATCAGACAGAATCAATACAAGCTTTAATTTAGAATTGTCATTTTTCCCTCAGAGTTTCAGTTCTTTTCAAACTGGAACAGAAGGTGTGGATTGCTCACAGGCTTATTTTAAGCCATTAAGCTTCCTATCCAAATAGTCAGTGTGAGCATTAACTTTTGGGAATGTTTCTATTGCAGAGAATTCTTCACCACTCTTTTCCCCTGCCTGATGATTGTAACAGAAGCTGAAGTTAGCTTCCGGCTAAAATGGGCCAGTTTTGATTGTTTCATATGCTTATTGATGTCCCGGGAGGCTTAAGTCAAGTTTATAAATGACGCGTGACCAGCGAAGGATTGATGTTATAGCAGTGCATATGGTGCCTCCTTTCCTGAGCTCAATTGTGTTTAGCTCTTTGCAGTAAACTCTTTACTGTGAGGAACAGGTCTGCTTTGGGAAAAAGTAAATGTTCTAAAATGACCTTTCAAGCTTTAATACCTACCATTCTGTGAATACAATACTCACTCTTTTCCCTAAGGATTGACATAATTCCAGGGGTTTGCCTTGAGAAATATCCATTGGTACAAAAACAACCCCCTCAACTAAAATGAAGCTTTATAGTTTTCTCATTTGATAACTTCTGTGTAAAACCAAAGAAAAAGGAGTGTTGAGGCAGCCTGGAGTGTTTGTGTATGACTTTTTAAACTATGATTCATGAAAAATAAATGAAGATCCCACTGCATGCAAAATTCATTTACATTTGAGGAAAAGTTGGGCTATGAAAGAGAAATTGAGTATTATTACATTGGTTAAAGTTTTTTTTTTTTCTCCTGCGTTTTTCAAGAAGAAAGACTTATGATTTTCACAACCGTTTGGTTGGTGCCAGGCTACTCAAAATTAAGGCAGTCTTTCCTGTAAATTATACACTTATTTGTGCCTTCATTCAGATAATATAACTGTGGCCTGATATTTAGAATTGTCAAGACTGAACACTTCAAAATCCCTCAGTGCTTCAAATCCTTCATTACCTTGAAAATTAAGTCTTGCACTGCTTATGGCAGGAGTCGTTTAGAAAGAGAAAAAGATTTTCCCTGGAATAGAATCATGGAATCATTTCGGTTGGAAAAGACCTTTAAGATCGTCAAGTCCAGCTGTAAACCTAACGCTGCCAAGTCCACCATGTCCTTCAGCACTATGTCTACACATCTTTTAAATACCTCCATGAATGGTGACTCCTCCACTTCCCTGGGCAGCCTGTTCCAATGCTTGATAACCCTTTTGGTGAAGAAATTTTTCCTAATATCTGAACTAAACCTCCCCTGGCGCAACTTGAGGCCATTTCCTCTTGTCCTCTCATTTGTTACTTGGGAGAAGAGACCGACCTCCCCAGCTACACCCTCCTTTCAGGGAGTTGTAGAGAGCGAGAAGGTCTCCCCTCAGCCTCCTTTTCTCCAGGCTGAACACCCCCAGCTCCCTCAGCCTCTCCTCATGGGACTTGTTCTCCAGACCCCTCACCAGCTCCGTTGCCCTTCTCTGGACGTAGTCCAGCCCCTCAATGTCCCTCCTGTAGTGAGGGGCCCAAAACTGGACACAACCCTTGAGGTGGGGCCTCACCAGTGCCCAGTACAGGGGGACAATCACTGCCCCAGTCCTACTTGCCACACTGTTCCTGATACAAGCCAGGATGCTGTTGGCCTTCTTGGCCACCTGGGCACACTGCTGGCTCATATCCAGCTGCTGTCGACCAACAGCCCCAGGTCCTTTTCTGCCAGGCAGCTCCAGCCACTCTGCCCCAAGCTCGTAGCGTTGCCTGGGGTTGTTGTGACCCATGTGCAAGACCCGGCACTTGGCCTTGTTGAACCTCATCCCATTGGCCTTGGCCCATCCATCCAGCCTGTCCAGATCCCTCTGCAAAGCCTTCCTACCCTCCAGCAGATCAACACTCCCACCCAACTTGGTGTCATCTGCAAACTTACTGAGGGTCACTCAATCCCCTCGTCCAGATCATTGATAAAGATATTAAAGAGGACTGGCCCCAATACCGAGCCCTGGGGGACGCCACTCATGACTGACCGCCAACAGGATTTGACTCCATTCACCACCACTCTCTGGGCCCGGCTTCCAGCCAGTTTTTTACCCAACAAAGAGTAGGCCTTGCAGTGAACAGCCAGTTTCTCCAGGAGAATGCTCTGGGAAACAGTGTCAAAGGCTTTACTGAAGTCCACGTAAACAACATCCACAGCCTTTCCCTCATCCACTTTGCAGGTCACCTTGTCATAGAAGGAGATCAGGTTTGTCAAGCAGGACCTGTCCCTCTTGAACCCATGCTGACTGGGCCTGATCACCTGGGTGTCCTTCATGCGCCGCATAATGGCACTTAGGATGATCTGTTCCATGACCTTCCCAGGCACCGAGGTCAGACCAACAGGCTTGGAGTTCCCTGGATTGTTCTGCCAGCCCTTCTTGTGGATGGGTGTCACATTTTCTAATCTCCAGTCAACAAGGACCTCCCCACTTTGCGAGGACTGCTGGTAAATGATGGAAAGTGGCTTGGTGAGCACTTCTGCCAGCTCCCTCAGTACCTTTGCCCAATAGACTTGTTTGTGTCTAGGTGGTGTAGCTAACCGTGTCTAAGTGGTGTAGCTAACCATTTTCCCTTGGATTATGGGCGCTTCATCCTGCTCCCCTTCCCTGTCTTCCAGCTCACGGTGCTGGGTACCCCAAGAAGAACTGATCTTACTATTAAAGACTGAGGGAAAGAAGGCATTAAGTACCTGAGCCTTTTCCTCGACCTTTGTCACTATTTTCCCCCCGCATCCAATAAAAGATGGAGATTCTCCTTAGTCTGCCTTTTGTTATTAATGCATTTATAGAAACATTTTTTATTGTCTTTTACTGCAGTAGCCAGATTAATTTCCAGCCAGAGCTCTCTGTTCAGCCAGGCTGGTCTTCTTCCCCATCGGCTCATCTTTCAGCAATGGGGACAACCTGCTACTGTGCCTTTAAGGCTTCCTTCTTGAAGAATGTCCAGCCTTCTTGGACTCCTTTGCCCTTTGGACTACCTCCCAAGGGACTCTGTCAGTCAGGCTCCTGAACAGGCCAAAGTCCTGGAGGCATCCCTGCTTTGAAATGAGACTGCTCTCCACCCACCAAAACAAATCTGTTAGGGTAAGGCAACAGAATGTGGCTGCCTGGTCAGTCTTCATAGAGAACAGAAAACTATTCCCTATGAATAGAAGTTCCCTATGAATAGAAGGCTCTGGGAGACCTTATAGTGGCCTTCCAGTACCTAAAGAGAGCTACAGGAGAGATGGGGAGGGACTCTTGATCAGGGAGGGGAGCCATAGGACGAGGGGTAATGGTTTTACGCTGAAAGAGGGGAGATTGAGATGAGATCTCAGGAAGAAATTCTTTGCTGTGAGGGTGGTGAGACCCTGGCCCAGGTTGCCCAGAGAAGCTGTGGCTGCCCCATCCCTGGAGGGGTTCAAGGCCAGGTTGGAGGGGGCTTGGAGCAACCTGGTCTGGTGGGAGGTGTCCCTGCCCATGGCAGGGGAGTTGGAACTGGATGATCTTTAATGTCCCTTCCAACCCGAACAATTCTATGATTCTATGAAAAAGAAATAGTGCAATGTATGATGTCAAATGTCTATGCTATGGACATATTTGTGGAGGACATCAGGGGAAGGTGTATATCTCTGAACGTATTGCTAGGGAAAGTTTAGAAAAATAAGCTCTGCTAAGACCCAGCGTATAACTTGGCTAATTGTTAGAGGACAACTTGTCTCTCTGAAAATATTTTTCTGTCAAAAGGTGTTAGGAAGAGACTTAGCAAATGACACAGCAAATTATTTGTGTTGTCTACCAATGTTGCTTCATCTTTCTTCTTGGTTTTAGACATAAATATATTCCTGGATTTCAGTGTTGACAGGGCAGCATCCATGGCATCCCACAGGCCACTGCAAATTGAAACAACATTCACTCCATGGTTGAAGTACATTATCGTAAAACATTTACCTTCCCTACCCAGATACTTATTCTCTTCTTTATTTTCTTAATACTTTTTTTCATAAAAGACATAATGGGTTTTTTTTTTTTTACTAACATTATGTCCTAATCTCTGCTTCCGAGGGTCTTTATGTGTTCTTATTTCCCCCCCTGCATACATATGAGTGCGCTTGAATGCATATTTTCTATTCACTGACTATAAGCATGCATTCAAAGTGGGGTTCATCTCATCTAACTTCAGCTTTAAATTTAGTCTAATTTAGTCCTTCTGTCATCAAGAGGGGGAGACAAGCACCACCAGAACGTAATTCATCCCACTTGCTGTAGTCATTTGTCCGAAGACGAATAGCCTCTGTCCACAGGCTGACTTTCAGCCTTGGTGTCTTTTTTAGCTAATTGCCTACCTTAATCTAGAAGCTTAATTTTTATATGGCTGGGATTAGGAAAGATGAATTCTACCCTTCTCCATTGTTTGTCTTTAGTTTGAGCATTCAAAAAAGTATTTACCGTGCCTAGCATTTTATCTTTAGCTATGGAATGGCAGCATCTGTAACTTAAAATACAGCTTCTGCTGAGTTCCTTTGGTTTAAGGTTTTACTAATAGGTGTCAACTGAGGTTTGTTTCTGCGAAGTGCTATGCATAAAAAACCAGGAAGAACTTAAAGAGAGGATTGACTAAATGAAAGAAGATGGAAGGGTTACAGAGGCCAGTAAAGACACAGAGATTGAGTGACTTGTCCAGAATGATGAAACAGAAGTGGAAAACTGGTCAAGATTTATCGACTCCCAAGCCAGTGCCCTGAGCTCAAGATAAACTTTTTTTTTTCTCTCCCAAGTACCCCATTATATATTAAGCTTATATGAAATAATAGGATACATGCTTCTCCCCCCACCCTTTTACTTATTGTTATTGAATTAGTAAGTTTTCCCTTGAGTATACAATCAAATCATTGGTGAGTGTATGCGCATCCTTTACATAATTTGAACAAGTGAATCATAGAGTGCCATTATACAGAAATAAAGGTTTTAAAAGATCAGAGACAAGCTGTTCAGCTGTAACTCCACACAGATTAATAAAAAGAACTGAGCTGCCAATTATTAATAGATTTTGAAAGTCTCAACTTTGAGGTATTTTATTTACAACATTACTTTGTAACACATCCTCTAGCAAAATACTTCAGTTATTAATATGAACATTACATTCTTTTCCCCTTTAATTTGGACATGCAGGAACTGTAAATGAAAGTAATTTTTTCTTCAGAGAGTGAATCACAGGAGCATTCTTAAGCAAACTGGCAGTTTTCTAATAGAGCAAAATTCTATTCCCAGAGAGCTCTCGAAAGGATTTCAATTAGATGTTAAATTAGACACCTGAAATCCACATATTTCTCTCAGGTCCTTAGGCAAAAATAACAAGATAATAACTTGATCAGCTCAGAGGAGTCAGTGTTCTATTGCAAAATGTCTTCCTTTCGAAATAGATCAAAATTGCAGTTTGCAGTATAAAAATTTTAGATTGCTTGTCTGCGTGGAATGTTGAAGTGAACGGCTTCTTGGGAGAGGAAGCAAAAAAAGAATCTCTGGTGCTTTGAGTACTTCTTTGAGAGCTGAAGCACACTGATAAATATGCAATGTGAATAAACTTTTCAAATGTGCAATGAGTGGGTAACAAAAATTGTTAACGGTGAAGTTGGGTATGTTCTACTTTGGCATCTAATTTCAGTTGGCATTTTGGGGTCAGGTTTTTCAAACAACAGTTTTTCCAGATTTTCTCTGCACGTGCATAAAATGTTCCTGGAATGACGTGGTCGACACCGGGGCGTAGTGAGTGTGTGTATAATGTCCATAGCTATGTTGGCAGAGGAAGAATAGATTTGTTTTTGTAGAATCCCTATGAAGGCTCACTGTGATTGAAACTCTTCGTTACCTATAGATGTGGTAACAAATATTGTTACAACCAAACTAAATGAAAAATATTTTCACCTTGCCTCATATTTTAGAGGAGTGCTTTGTATTTCTGCAAAGGAGAGACAGGTAATAATGAACCTCAGTTGCTGGTACCCTTACTGGCATGGAATTTTAGGAGGCTTTGCCTCTGGAACAGATGAAAGTGGATATGACTATGGTGAGGAGGTCAAGGAGCTGACCTTAGCGTTAATGGGAAAGAGAGCTTGTGGACAGGCTCTGGCTCAGGTAAAGAGTCTCATGTAAATGTATTTCTCGAATGGGCTATTTATAAAAGTTAATGATGGTTTACCTGGGATGGTCTATGGACGTAAGCAAGATAATCTTTGCATGCAGAATGAATGCCTTTTTCTGGACCAGCTCTATCTACAAAGTGTGTTTTCCTCATTTATAAAAGCCCATGCCCTACAGGTCTGCATCTAAGATGATTTATATGCTGCAGCACCTATTGAAGCCAGGCCCTAGAACATTAAGCAATACGGATGATTAATAAAATTATACAAAACCAGCAAAAATATTTCCTGATCAATCAGGGAATATTACAGTTTATTAATAGAAGGTGTAGATACTTGCATGATACTTGCTGCTGTGAGGAATCCAGCTACCACTTCTCTGAGTTGTCAGCATTAGCTGTGTCAATACAGCTTCTTACAACACGTTACCAGAAACTGCGTGGGGTACTGTGCCTTCTAAACTGAGCAGTGATCATGATGTGCTGTGTTCTTCCTCCCTTTCAGCAAAATAACTATATTCTTATCCTCAAATAACTCAGTAGTCATTGGCTTCACTGAGGATTCATCAGAAGTTTAAAAAAATATGCATATATTTAAAGGTTTTGCTGATTTGATGCTCAAGTACTTAAATCTTTGAAACACAGAGCCCTTGAGGAGTTGTGCTATTTGTGATGATTGAAATTTCTAGACATTTTATATTAACTTCTCAAAGGACAGAGAGCATTCCTGTGCAGTTTGGGCAGTGAAGGTGTTTCTCCTGTGTAGCTCTGTAATTCATTTTATGTAACTGGTTACCATAAGCCTTTTGTGTCACGGCCCTCTGCAGTGCCCCATCAGCATGCAGCTGATGGGCACAAGCTGGAACATAGGAGGTTCCACTCAAATATGAGAAAAAACTTCTTCACAGTGAGGGTGCCAGAGCCCTGGAACAGGCTGCCCAGGGAGGGTGTGGAGTCCCCTTCTCTGGAGATTTTCAAGCCCCACCTGGATGCAGTCCTGAGTAACATGCTCTGACATGCTCTGGGCAATCCTGCTTTGGCAGGGGAGGTGGACTAGATGATCTTTATGGTCCCTTCCGACTCTAAAAATTCAGTGAAATTCAGTGAAATTTTATAGGCAGAGCATTTATTCTAAGATACTTCAACGAAAACAGTACAGAAATGCTATACACTATGTCCACAAAAGAAATATTGTCAAATCCAGTAAGAGTCATCATGCAAGAAATCCAAACCAGCCAGCTGCATACCTCCGAGATGCTGAAAAGAAATTGGTAGAGTCTGAAAATTGGTTATGTGTCATTTTGCTCATTCCAGGCATTTCCTTTGCTGAAACTGTTCTGGGAAGCATGTGGCGTTAGTATCAGATGCATGTACGCTGAAGCTTTATGCAATACTAGCCCAAATTTTAAGGATATGGAATCTGTCTTTGAAATTTAACACAGCTGTACATACATGTACAGCATGTAACACAGTACATAACTTGTCCCTGTCAACTTGTAGCCCTGCTGCTACAAGTGGCAGAAATGTAATAGATGTGTGCAAGGGAGGTTTTTAGATTCCTTGCCTTGAGCAAAATTAGATAATGATATTAATTCAGATACAGTACAAATGGGGCACATTAAATGGCTTAAATTAGGTCAAATTGAATAATTGAATTTATTCTTTTACTTAAAAAGAGCTTAATCAGCTGAGAGTGCTAGAGTCAGAAAAAAATAGTTTAATTAAATATTAATTAGAAGTTTATATTTTGAGCTTCCTTATCATCACTTGCAGCAATATTATTTATGTGTCTCTTTCCTCATTGCAGCTACTAGGGGATGATGTTCAACCGTTCTCACTCGATGAAGAATTTGATTATGACAATGTGGCACTGACCCCTAAGTTCTCTGAAGCTGAGCTGAAGGCCATTATGGGGCTGTCTGAAGAGAAGAAAACGGGGACTGATGTCAAGTCAGCATGAGCTGAAGACCAAGTCAAAGGCATTCCGTGTGGTGCTGTTGAAATAACATTTTTATTGGGTAAATCTGGCTCTTCATTGTAGCCTTAATTAATGTTCTTATCTCTGTGGCCAGTAAATGACATCCTGGAGATTTGGTTGTTTCTTCTACCAAGGTGCCTTGGAGCCGGAGGTTGCTTTTTGCTGAACCTCCTCCTCATCCTAAGGAAAACACAGAATAGGAAGATGGTTTTGCCCAGAGTTGCTTGTGTAGTAGCCCTTCAGCCAGGAGGTGTTTCCATCCTCTTTATAAGTCTGTACGCTGATTTGCTTAGGCGTTAAGGTTGGCTAACGATGTCTGTATTTGTCCCTAAACCCAATGGGATTTTTAGTATAGATCAGTGACCTTTAATATTTTTAGGCCCCAGTATTCAGCTACTTTGTTGTTTTCCAGGTGGTACGAAGCAGTTGGAAGGACGTCTCAAATGACAGTCATAAATTCCCTTCTGTAGGAAAACCCTTGGGCGGGGTGAATCCTGTATTGGCTCAGGCAAGGTATGCTGGACGAACTGCTCCATAGGACCAAAACAAGCTGGTGGAATTCAGGATAGCACTGCGGCTTAGATTTGGAACTGACTCAGTTCCTGACTGGTGCAAAGCCAGACCTAAAGCTGCCTTTTACCTGGTTCTTTCAGTAGTGCAAGTAAGTGCTTTTTGCAGCTGACAAATCAGTCTATAAACCCTTTCCCTATCATTATAAGAGTTAAATATACAGAGTTATGTGAATGAATAAATCCAGGAATGTTGGGTTATTTTCTCTGTCTTTTGGGTTACCTCAGTTCTGCAGAGAAATAAATATTCCTGTTTCCAATAAACTTTTTGAGTTGGTCAAAATTGATGTGGTGCAATTCCTAACAATTAAAACATGAACTGCTACAAAAAGCCTTCCACACAGAGGAAAAAATAGTGATCTCACCCATTAAAGGAATTGGCATTGAAGGGCTGTCAGATTTGACATTTTTTACAGGAGATGTTTCCAAATGCACCGCTTACACTCGGCATCACTGCAGTACTGCAAGCTCTGGAGCTGAGTACAGGTCAGGTAAATGGGTGGGAGAGAAGAGTGTGCATCTCTGACACCAGGTAGGATGTACTTTTGCTGTGAGGTGTTTAGAATCCATCTTTTTGAGCTTACTGCAGAAGCTTTGCTATTGACGCTTGGTTTATGTCATGGTTTTGGCCAAATTTACCAAAACGAGACTGACAGAGGCCCTTCCCCCTGCCTCCCCTCGCCCCCACCAAAGAGAGGAGAGGAAGAGATAAGGAGACTTAGAAGTTTAGAACGAACTAAACTACTTTAATGAAGAAATTTAATACTAAAATCAAAAAGAAGAAAATAATGAAATAGATACAATATATACAAAACCGTATCAAGCTCTCAGGATGACAATCATGTCACCAGCGGGCACTGGGGAAGTCCCAGACTGGACTCAGCGATGGATGGGAACTGGGTTCCAGCTCTGGAGTCAGGAACACACAGATCGAGATCAAAGGCAGACGAACAGACAGAGTCCTCTTTGGACACCGGCCATTGAAGGAGGGGAGCTGACCCTTTGATCCCTCAGCTTTTATACTGAGCGTGGGGCAGATGGGATGGAACACCCAGTTGGTCAGGTTTGGGGTCACCTCTCCTGTCCCCTCCTCCCCACAGGTGGGACCCCTCTAGGCTTTTCGGTTTCCGACCCTCTAAGGGGGCAAATAACGAAATTGGCTGCCCTTGGTTGTTACAGCAATAAGTATAAGCAAGGGCCTCTCTGCACACCGTTCCTTGGCACGGAGCACAAACATTGGTGTTACCACTCTGAGAACGAGCAGTTTTCTCCACAATACACCGTTAAATTTCAGAGAGTTAGAAGAGGCCTGGCTAAGATGTAAAATTACAGAATGGAAAGTTGTTCTGTTTTACTTCAAACCGGGACAGTTTAACATCACAACACTGAATTGCGTTATTGGTCTTTTTCTGGTATAACTGCATTAGCTAAAGTTTATTGACCAACATTTTGTCCTTGGCCTATCTCCATTATTTCTGAGGTGGGTGATTAACGTGGTGAATGTGGGAAGGGTGCCTGGGACGGAACGACAAGTTGTTTAAAGGCTCTGGATGAAGTCCCTGTAGCTGGTTGGCTGCTCCATTGTCAGCAATTTATGAAAGCAAAGAAAGGCGCTTTGATGCTCCAAAGGAAATTTTCTGGATCGGTAATTTTGTAGAACATAATCACACACCACTGAAATCTAATAGCATTTGTTTTGAGGAACGGTATTTACCTCGATTGGGTGGACATAATTTAAGAGTGGAATTAACAAAAAACAGAAAAGCAAGTGGTCTCAGGCGTCTAAGATGTTTAAGGAGAGTGATATAAAACTACAAGTATATTGTATAGTGAAACTGGTCTGCATAGGACCTTGCTGGTAGAAGGTAATGAGAAATTTATTTTTTATGTCTACATCAAAAGGATGCCTGAGCTGGCCTAAGCAGATCTATTTATTAATTCATCTTCTTCAGGAGGACTGGAGGACACGGATAATGTGTATAAATGTGAGGGATAAAAAGTAAGTTCTGGAAGAGCTCCACCAGCAAATCTGGGAGGAAGAAATTGAGAATTGCTGTACAAAGATAGCAAGGTCAGCCTTGAAAAGCCTCAACAGGAAAATGAGGGAGACAACCTCATGAACATATGTATAGCAAAGATAAAGTAAGGAACCTTCAGTCTAAGAGACCTCTGTGTAGGGATCTTGCTAACCTGTGGACAAAGAATCAAATGTCAATAAAGGTGGACTTCAGTGGGTTTGTGGAATGATGAATTCAACACTTTTTTTGTGTGTTTTTTTAGAAGGATATGAGACACACAAACTACAGATCAGTCCTGTTGGAATCCTGTTGCCAGTGGAGTCAATGAGAAAGCTGGTCCAGGGGTTCATAATGATCTTCAGGTCAAATCGGCTCTGGAATCTCTAAGTGCATTTTCTATTCATTTCATTACCATTTTTTCCCTGTACATTAGGGATACGTCCAGCCATTCAGTTTCTTCTCTCCCAGGCAGCTGATTCTCTTAGCAAATGTTCAGAGTTCCTATTATGCTCCATAAGTGTCATTCAGCATAGCCATTATATGGTTCCGTTTGATATAAAGAAACACTTTGCTGCAGAATGCCCAACACAATTGGAACTCTTTAGTGACATCCATCTTACACGGAGAAATGGGAATAATTCACTTACATTTACACCACTCATCAGTTAGATTTTTGCTCTTTGTTAACGGAGATGGATCTCACAGTGGAGATTAGGCAATGTAGGCTACATTTTCTGAACATGACACTTTATTGGCCTGCCCCTGTGGTTGTTTCTGGCTTGTACCTTTCATTTGATTATCCTTCAAAGAGGAGGCATATTTTTCTCTTCTCCGTTACCAGGTTGTCATTTTTAAGAACATACTTTATGTGCGTGTTAAATTTTATACATGTACATGGAGTTAGTTACCTGGAATTGTTTCAGTGTTTGTGAGGTGGTTTAGAGTCTGAATAATATATATCTTTTCCTCTTGTAGCTTGTATTCTCTTTAATATTTAATATTTTCAGCAGGGGTTGGTGAGGGACATTATCCTTTTCTATTTATGGTCTTTTCTAAACACTTTCTTTTGTTTTCCAAAAGAATTAAAGGCAAAACTCACCCATGGAACAGGAAACTTTGAGTGCTGCTTGGAATCGACTTGGGGCTCCTGCAGTAGGAAACGGCATTGTCTCCCTTCCACAATGACGAGGATTTTGACTGCAAAATCTCTGATGTGGTGTGAACCTGTTGGAAGTGAAGAACTCTGTGATGTGTCTCTCTGATGCCTTTCTATTCATGACTTCCTTGATGTCTAAAGTGCAACCAACAGAGATGCGCATCCGTACCAGTCAGGGGGCTTACCTGTGTTAAACTTACAACAAGAGGAAACGGGCACAAACTTGAACATAGGAAGTTCCACCTAAACATGAGGAGGAACTTCTTTCCTGTGAGGGTGGCAGAGCCCTGGAAGAGGCTGCCCAGGGAGGTGGTGGAGTCTCCTTCTCTGGAGACATTCAAACCCCACCTGGACACGTTCCTGTGCAACCTGCTCTGGGTGGACCTGCTCTGGCAGGGGGTTGGACTGGATGATCTCCAGAGGTCCCTTCCAACCCCATAGCATTCTGTCGTTCTGTGATTCTGTGAAACTTGTTGCTTACTTAGGTCTTGCCAGAAGGATATTGACTGTTTCTTTCCACAGTCTTGGTAGATCCTGAGTTATGGGGAGAAACTCCTTGCGTTTTATGGGGAGTATAGCAGCCCTTCCACCGGGGCTGGAATCTGACGGGTTGTTTCCTTGGCTGGTGTGGTGTAAGCTCAGATGTTACGAATGCTCAGAGTTACTCCTTGTGGGTGTAAAAGGAAGAGCAATTATCTGCTGAGATAATGGTTGTGAAAGAATAAGATAAAAATTGAAGAAATGAAAAGAGAGGCAGACAAATCTGACTCAGACATTATTATGGTTCTAAATATATTTCTATTAATGCACAAAGGTATCATTATATACACTTGTATACACACAGTGCCACTGAAAGAAAATAATTCTAATATGGAGAGTGCTCACCAGATAATTCAGAACCTTTTGAAGAAGATGGCATGGAAACAAATCCCTGCTTTTATGGAAAAGACCCTTTGATCCTCTGGCCTTGATTTTCTGCAGCTCTAAACTGGCAGAACTCCACTGAGGCCATTTATATTCATACAGAGCAGACAGGGCCCCGGTATTTACAGTCTTAGCTGAGAGAATACGGAGCCAAATCAATTCCTGATTTAACTTTACTGAATATAAAGCTATGTATGTCACCCATTATCATTATGGGAAAATATTTAAATGCAGAGCTAATGCAAATGAAATGTAAAAAAACATCTTTAACTGTTCAGTTACTAATTTACACAGGGCATTATGGAGTTTCTCTGGTGGTGTGTGCTCGGAACGTTGCTTTTTGCTTTAACAAAAATACTGCATGCATTTTCAAATGTCCTAATCAAAACGTGAAACTTCATTACATACATAACTACCAAAAATTCCCACCTCCTTTAAAGTTTGGTGTTTTGGTTTGTTTTTTTTTTTTTTTTTTTCCTTTTGGATCTTGGCAAGGATTGGAAATGGACTTTGCTTTATCTTGGAATTGTTTTAAAAAGATCTGACATCGGTTGTAGAAACGTACACTTTGTTACAAAGACGGACTCTGTTAGTGATGCAACGATAAGTGCAGAAATAAAAATAGGCCCAAATTCCTACTTATTCAGCAACTTCATGTACGTCATGGTGTGACTAAACAGCCACTTGGGATCAAAGTGTCTGCGTGGAGAACAGGCTGGCTTGTCTCCCCTTGTCCTCGACTTTCAGTTTTCCTCAGGAGTCTCAGCAGTAGCTTGGTCCTACCTGGGTGTGAGTTCTCAGAGCCCTGCGAGGAGACTGCAAGACAATTCAGTGACTCTGACCAGAGAAACCTCTCAGTCCAGTGCTGGGACTCCATGCCCACTCCAGCCTCCTGAATGATTTAGTTGAGTGGGGCTGTTCACCTCTGCTCAGCCGAGGTTTGTGTTACAGCCATCGTGAACGCGATACTCCGGAAGATATGCAATGAGAAAGTGATATCAAGGGTTGGGGCAGGGATTCATAGAATCATAGAACGTGTTGGGTTGGAAGGGGCCTTTAAAGGTCATCTAGTCCCACCCCCCTGCACAAGCAGGGACATCTTTAACTAGATCAGGTTGCTCAGAGCCTCATGAAGCCTGACCTTGAATGTCTCCAGTGATGGGGCCTCCACAACCTCTCTCTGGGCAGCCTGTTCCAGTGTCTCACTACCCTCACTGTAAAGAACTTTTTCCTGATGTCTAATCTAAACCTACCCTGCTCTAGTTTAAAACCATTGCCCCTCACCCTGTTGCTGCATGCCCTTGCAAACAGTCCCTCCCCATCTCTCCTGGAGCCCCTTTGGGGACTGGAAGGGGTTCTAAGGTCTCCCCGGGGCCTTCTCTTCTCCAGGATGAACCACCCCAACTCTCAGACTGTCTTTGTAGGAGAGGTGCTCCAGCCGTTGGAGCATCCTTGTGACCTCCTCTGGACCTGTTCCAACAGGTCCATGTCCTTCCTGTGCTGAGGACTCCAGAGCTGGACACAGTACTCCAGGTGGGGTCTCCCCAGAGCGGAGCAGAGGGGCAGAATCCCCCACCTCACCCTGCTGGCCACGCTGCTGGGGATGCAGCCCAGGATGTGGGGAGCTTGCTGGGCTGCCAGTGCACGTTGCTGGCTTATGTCCAGATTTTCATCCACCAGTACCTCCAGTCTTTTTCTGCAGGGCTGCTCTCTATCACATCATCCCCCAGCCTGTATTGACTGTCCCAACCCAAGTGCAGGACTCTGCACTTGGCCTTGTTGAACTTCATGAGGTTTGCATGGTCCCACCTCTCCAACTTGTCAAAGTCCCTCTGGATGGCATCCCTTCCCTCCAGCGTGTTGACCACACCACACAGCTTGGTGTCGTTGGCAAACTTGCTGAGAGTGCACTCAATCCCACTGTCTATATCATTGATTAAGATCAAGATATTAAACAGCACTGGTTCCAGTATGGATCGTTAGACCCCATTCACTCACTGGGGCCGTGCTGAACGGGTGACTTACTGCCCTCCTTCACAAGGACTCGGGGTGTTTGAGCTGCCCAGCACAGTGAGGAGACCAACGCTGAGGGTTCTGGCTGGCCTTGGGGGGGCGAGCTCCCCGTGCTGCAAAGGGATGGTGAAGGGCATTCCCACAGCCACGTGCTTTCTTGTGGCGAGGTGGCAGTTGGCACAGGTGTGTGCGAGGTGCCACGTGTGCCCTGGGCTCCTCTTGCGGGGATGTCCCCTCTCACCGAGAGGCGTCCTTTGCCAGTCTCGGGTACGTGTAGTTCTCCCAGGTGCTAAATGTCTGCCCATCCCTTGGGAACGCAAGACAGACAGGTTTCTCTGAAATGGCATTGAGTTGTGGAACATCTCAAAAGATGATGGGTTTGGTGAATTTGTGATTGCGGACTGTTGGAGGTGACGCCTTGTGTTTTACTGTAAACCAGCGTTGCAGGTGTTTGAGCTGTAAAATGCCAGGGAGTTAGACTGGAGGTCGGTTTAGTGCTTGTTTATGACGAGTTTGCAAGAAGAAAAGCAAGCGGTCATTTTTATAGACAGGCTACTTTATTTGCAATTGCAGTGCCCCACAGTTAAAATGGAAATCAATTGTAATGCCTTATGAAAATGCAGAAATATTTGTCTCATTTACAGCACTTCCAAAAAAAGACAGATCATAAAATCCCCCTGATTAACGATTCTATAATTTTACATGCTCTGTGGTGTCTTTTTCAGTACATCTATCCACATAAACGCTTCGAAATAATTAGCAAAGATAGATCTGAGCAAAATCCCTAAATCTAACTTCTCACCAAATTTCAGGTCAGAGAAACTCTCTCTATATTCAAATCCCTCTTCAATCTGAATATTCCCGAACTTTGGGGAAGTAGATACTCTACTTTAAAAATCTTTGACCAAACATTTCTCAAGCAACCACACAGTACCTGTTGGACTACAGAAAACAAAGCTGTCAGGGACCTCCCTATATACAAAGAACCTGTGGAACCTATAGATCGGAATAACTGCTCTCTATATCTATAGACAATGCTATCTCTATCATTAGAAATAATGCCAATGTCTATCTCTATAGATAATGCTATTCTATAAAAGGACTCTTAACGATAGTATAGTTAAATGGAAAATGATACTTTTGTAGAGAGTGAAGCATATTAAAATATTCTGTTGACTCAATACAATTCTTGAGAACCTTTGAATGCCCAACTGAAAAATTAGTGTAATCATTTTGTAATTCATGTGGATTTACCACACGGTTATCTCTTGAGCCATTAAAATGAGATTAAAAATCGTGTGGGATTCTTCAGTGTGTTTTGTGGCAGAGCTAACACCATAAATGAAGGCTTTAGCCTCATTCTGTCATTTGTTACAACAGTTTGTTCTTTTGTGGCTGCTGTGGTTGAGGGCTCTGTTGACACTGTTCCTGCACTGCAGGTGTGTACTTGTAGCAAGTAAGCCTTAAGTTTAATAAGTTTTCTTGAATCCGTCTGCTTTTCTGTCCATATGTATAAAACCTTGTAATATGGAATATGATATGCATGATTCTTAGAAAGAGCAAGTATCACAGAATCACATGGGGTTGGAAGGGACCTCTGGAGATCATCTAGTCCAACCCCCCTGCTAGAGCAGGTCCACCCAGAGCAGGCTGCACAGGAACTTGTCCAGGTGGGTTTGGAATGTCTCCAGAGAAGGAGACTCCACCACCTCCCTGGGCAGCCTGTTCCAGGGCTCTGCCACCCTCACAGGAAAGAAGTTCCTCCTCATGTTTAGAGGGAACTTCCTATGTTCAAGTTTGTGCCCATTTCCTCTTGTCCTGTCCCTGGGCACCACTGAAAAAAGACCAGCCCCATCCTCCTGACACCCACCCTTTAAGTAATTATAGACGTTGATCAGATGCCCCCTCAGCCTCCTCTTCTCCAGATGAAAAAGACCCAAGTCCCTCAGCCCTTCCTCATTAAGAGAGATGCTCCATTCCCTTGATCACCTTCGTAGCCCTCTGCTGTACCCTCTCCAGCAGTTCCCTGTCCTTCTGGAACTGGGGAGCCCAGAACTGGACACAGTGCTCCAGATGGGGCCTCCCCAGGGCAGAGCAGAGGGGGAGGATGACCTCCCTCCACCTGCTGGTCACACTCTTCATGATGCACCCCAGGATGCCATTTGTTATGTTGCTCATGCTCCTCAGACTAACTCAGCTGGAGGCCAAATTCTACTGATTAGTTCGAAGCGTTGACTCTGCCATTCAGATCTGCTGCAGATTGCCCATTGGTTCTTTGAGAGAGAAATTTCGAAATGCATTTTATCACCCTCTTTTCCTTATTTTTGTTTTTGTCGTCAGATTTGCAATTAGCTTTCCCAAACTCGCCAAGACACTACGTTAATCCTGTGAGCTCCTTTCATGCTGGATAAAATGTTGAAGTAAAGAAGACGGCGGGCTGGTGTCTGGGCCAGGGAACATCAAAGCACCGTTAGCGTGCTAGGCACGAGCTTAGCATTTGCAAAGCTTTCAAAAACAAAAAATCGGGAAAATAGAAATGATGGTCAGCCTGCTTCCTGAATGAAAATTTAATTCCAAATTGTCTTTATTTAAGTCAGCTGCTTACACCCAGCTCCTCTGCCCACCGAGGACTCCAGTGCCTCACATATTCACAACCCAGACTGTCAGAAGCACTGGCAGCTCGCGCTGGCTGAATAGCGTGTCCCCCAATGAAATCATGATCCATTTAAGGCTCTTTGTTTCGGGTTGCGAAACACTTCCTGAATTCCACAGATTTATTTGCCATTCATAAACATTAATCAACTAAACTGTACAGAAAAGAATGGCCCCGTGGATATCTCTCTGGTGCGAGCGGGATGGAGGGAGCTAGTGGGAAGGGAGGTTGGCCGAGCAGCCAAATATTGCCTGTGCTCTGAACGTGATATTTGATGTCTTGCTTTTGATTCTTTTTCAATATTTGTATGAGAATCTTGGTTGTTGGAAGAGCCGGCTGAATAACACCCCTCCCCACCCCACACCCACAGGGATGAACGTGCTGGCAAATGAGGGATCCCAATTCAGTTGGCTACTGTTCCACGGGTGATATTATTCATTCTGGGGTGTGTTTTACAAGGTGCTTGCGACTGAGAGCAGTTACTCATTGACAGAATCGGACTCTGATCACAATGTTCACAATGTTCATGTTCACATGTTCAAATGAGTGTTTATCTGGCCCTGCTTGTAATACTATACTCCCCAAAATTTCATTTGTCAAGTGTATATTCCGTTGATACTTTTCACTTGCTGCCCCACAACCAACAGAGCAAAGTCATCCTTCAAAGGTGATTCTGAAAAAACATAACTTGGAGTGCTCTGAACAGAAATGATGAAAGTGAGAATGAAGTAAAATTAAGTAATGTTAAGTTTAGGAAAAACAACTTGCTGAAATTCAGATGTACTGGAGTGTACAAGTGCCTCAAGGGAAGTGAGTGGAGCTGATTTGCTAAGGTCAATTAGAAGAAAACTGAAAAAAAAAAAAAGTATTGGTGAATATGCTGTAGGAACAAAATACTGGATCAACCCGGAGCTGGATTTGATTAATAGCTTTCCTCTGAGACTAAAGTGTGTGAGAATGAATGGCTGATGTGTGAAGAATTTTACTTGTTAGAAATGTTATCATCTTGGGATTCCAACTCTGATGATGGAAAAAGGGATGGTTCCGTTGCAGTGATGCGCGTTCCGCCTGGGTGTTGTGGTTCCAGAGCGTCTCCACAGACCCTTGGTTTGTGCACAGGCTGGTAACCCATACACCCAGCATCACTGCCGGCATTGGCAAAAATGAGAAATGATGTATTATTTAAATATTCTGCTTTCCCGAACAGTCTGGCTGCGTTACAATTGCACACTAAGATAGGACGAAGGCTTTTTTTTTCCCCTGCTCTTAAAAAAGCAGCTTAATTTAGAGATGAGAATTTTGAAGTGGAATGTTTGATCAGAACCATATTTAGGGCTTTGAGAAAACCTACGTCTGCGAGTAGATCTGTGCCTCATAACTTCATGGCTCAGCCTCCATCTCTTTGCCAAAGTAAATGACGTCACATTTTATCTTACCTTGGAATATGTGAGGTTAATTTTTTCCAGAATCCAGAACCACTGTCAAATTTGTATTTGCAGGGCATGCTTCTTTTACTGTTTTTTCTCCTTGCCTTTATTGGTCTTAATTGTAACGTTATACAGCAATCAATATAATATGACGTGATATACAGAGAACAGGGTATGGCATTGCTACATTTTTCAGCAGGAAGAGGGACTCTTCTCCTTACTGGGAGCTGATGAGGCCACTGAAAGCCTTTGGTTGGCCGCTTGTCAATTTGAATAGACATGTGTTGAGTTCAGCCCATATTTTTATGAAGCCTTTGTGTTACCCAGATCAGGGAGGTGCTGCTGGTTGAAATAATTCCTAACAAATTAGGGATTTCCTCAGTTCAATCAGCTTCGAAGTGGTCTGTCCTTTGGTGGCTGTGAACCCCTCTGGGTACTCCCACCCCGCCGTGGCTCTGTCGTAACCAACACGGCAAACCCAGGGCCTCTCCCTGCCGGCTCCCGTGGGATGCTGCCCGTCCCTGGGGACGCTTCCAGGGAGCTGCAGCTTACCAAGGGGCTCCCAGGGGAAGAATGCAATTTTTATTCATTTTCTGTTCCGAAGCATGCCTCTGCGTCACGCCGCCTCACCCTCCTGCCCTCCCCAAAGGAACGGCTAATGGAGAATACCAGTGCCCGGACTGGGCACCGCTGGTTGGTTTAACTGAGTGTTCAGCTCTTGGCTTTTCAGTTCCCCTCCCCTGGCCTTTCTTTGCCAGATGGGATTTTACTTCTGGTGCCAAGCATGGAGAAACGAAACTGTGTGTTTCTTCAAACCACCCCCATCTTATTAACATTCAGAAAGATGTTTGCTGATGTATCCAGTGGGAGAGGAAGCTGATTGCTACCTCACAGTGAAGTTTTTCTGTTTTAAATGTTAATTGTTCTAAGCACCCAGGTGTTTTCTGTGACCTCTAGGTCATTTTTTTTCACATGATGGTTGATACAATCTCTCAGAAGAAGGGGAGAAAAAAAGTACTTTGCTGGCCTAGTTTCAAGTAACCTCTAAAAGTTCAAGTGGACCAATTACACATAAAAGAACAACAGCTTTTGTAAAGCTTCATTTGAATCCCAGAGGGGAAAAATGATAGAAAATCAATTAACTTTCCACATGAAAAAATAGCTCATATTGCTAAGCTTTCCTTGCATAGTTTCTTGATTATGTTTGGAAGCATATTGCCTTGATTATACCTTTGACGGGAAGGAAAGCCTTTTAATTAATTTAATACATGCTATAGCAGTGCTAAATTGTATCATGGAACAATTAAGTGGGCCTACACCGATATTTTTGCCCTGTTGAAAATGGATATTGCTCACTTAGTGAGTCATGCTCTTGCTGGGTTGACGCAATTATCCATTCACTGCAGAGCATGTGACATAAAAGCTATTAAGGGCCCTTTATACAGAAGAGAGGCTAAATGGAGTAAACAAAAAGCCAGTTTCGGTGAAGAGTCTGAAATGTCTCCTCTGGTCGAAAATTTGGAGAAATCTGAGCTAAACTTCAGAGCCTGTACCCACACCGGGGATGGAACTAAACCCCCCCCTATGACAGTACCCGCTTTGGAAACATTCAGAATTCAGATCTATTTTCTGTTGGTCCTGGGCTGGAATGAGGAGTGGAAGAGATTCTGTGTGTCATGTGCTGACAGATGATCCTCAAACTCCTGTGCAGCTAGGAACTATCAATACCGAATTTGTAGTAGCACCAATTTTTGCCTCAAGGTCTTAGCCAAAAACAATTACATTTGTTGTGTTTGCTGAGAATAGGATTTTTAAATGACAGTATTAATTCCAATGTTCTAAATGTAACTAGAAACAACACATTCTATTTTTTTTTTTTTTTTACAAGTAATGTGTGTTCTGTATAATGATGTTTCATTATATTGTTGAAAGAAAACAATATTAATGATCTTGTTGGTTTGTCTCCGTTGATAACGTACGTTTTCTTGTCTTGCCGAACCGGTAGGGCTTCGTCATGTCACTTCCTCTGATGGATCTCACCTGTTGGGAATGTGTTCACCTGCACCGTGCTCTTCATACTGGGGTCTGCTGGGTCTTTCCTGGTGAGTTTTAGAATCAAATATCCAAGAGCTGAATAATAAAGGCAAGAATCCACCAGCAGAGAATCTCTCTTATGAATTCACTCATAGCTTTCTAAACTCTGATAAAATATTATCACGCATTTTTTCTAATATCCCAAGGCCATAAACAATGACAAATAAAATCTGTACAAGTGAGGAACAATGCTCACATTACACGCTCTCTGTTCTTTCTGATTTCTTAGAGAAGAGCCGACTGGTGAGGGTTTTTATAAAAGGAACCTAGTAACTACGGTTAGGGGCAGACTTGAGATGGGAGAGGGAGCTTTCTGGCAGCAGTGTGAAGGTGAATCTGTGCTAGAATCAATGTCAGGGGGGCAGAATCCTCGCTGTGAGTGCCGTACCACAGGACTGGTACGTTCTGAACTAGTGCATTTTACATTATTTAGAGATTTAATTTAATTAGAAGTCTTGGATTTAATAACCAGCATTTTGAATTGTGACAGAATTGGGCTGGAAAACATCAGTATGCAAGGAGCACTGTCAGATGCACTCTCTAGACTTGTGTACCAGTAAAAATATTTAGTATTGACCGGAATGGCAGAGCCAGTAACCAGAATGGTTGTGTGACATTGCCTGGCATGAGGTGGAGTGGTGCAATTTGCACCACTTAATTCACTAACGATTGACTTTATCGAGGACAGGTTTCGAATCTGCTTGTGGCTCACTGGGGGAGCCAATGCGGTGAAGGGCTCAGTCCCTGCCCCTCCCTGGTCCCAGCTGGTACCTGCCAGCCTTTTGGACCAGCTGGGGACAGTAGCTTCAGTGACCATGGCTGTGACCATCAGGCTTAACTAACTCACTGCATTCAGTAAATGTATCTGAGAAAGAAAACGTATTATTTTTCCACACTCCTGGTACAAACACGTTTTTGCTTGTTGTGTCTGTGGTAGTGTTGGTCCAGTGTAGCCCTCTACCTTCCCATAAACAGGGATTATGCAAAAAAACCCCTTTTTTGTCGTTTAAATGTCTTTCTTTTAAATATCATCACAAATGCCATGCATTTATGTACTTTTTTAGTTCACCCAAGTGAAAAATAGCAAAACCATAATGCGTTCACACTACTGTATTTTGATTGCATTAAGGTTCTATTTTTAATGTTTGGCTTTCTTCATCAAGAGGGAAAAAAAGTTCTCATCTTGTTGAAAGGTAAAGACAGATGGTTTGGGAACTCTATTATTGCTGGGATCAGCATCACAATTAGCCAAGACCCAACCCCTCTGAAAAACAGAAGAGTGTGCCGAAGATGATTGAAAACGTCACTGATGCCTTAAAGGTAATCATGTGTGCCCAGGTGGCCAAGAAAGCCAATGGCGTCCTGGCTTGTATTAGAAATAGCGTGACCAGCAGAAGTAGGGAGGTGATTGTCCCCCTGTACTCAGCACTGGTGAGGCCACACCTGGAGTATTGTGTCCAGTTTTGGGCACCTCAATACCAGAGAGATATCGAGGTGCTGGAGCGGGTGCAGAGGAGGGCAACAAAGCTGGTGAAGGGCCTGGAGAATAAATCTTATGAAGAGCAACTGAAGGAGCTGGGACTGTTTAGTCTGAGGAAGAGGAGGCTGAGGGGAGACCTCATCACTCTCTATAACTACTTGAGAGGACGTTGTGGAGAGGTTGGTGCTGGTCTCTTCTCACAGGTCATTAGCGATAGAACAAGAGGGAACGGCTTCAAGCTGCAACAGGGTGGGTTTAGACTGGACATTAGGAAACAATTCTTCCCAGAAAGAGTGGTCAGACACTGGAAGAGGCTGCCCAGGGAGGTGGTTGAGTCACCATCCCTGAATGTGTTTAAGAGCCGTTTAGATGTGGTGTTGGGGGATATGGTGTAGGGGAGAATTTTGTAGAGTGGGGTTGATGGTTGGACTTGATGATCCCAAGGGTCTTTTCCAACCTGAATGATTCTATGATTCTATGTGTGATCATTCTCACTGTACCTGGGATGTGATTTCCATTGGGTTACTCTAGAAAAGATGCTGCTTGACAGTTCCAGCAAAAATATTGAAGAAAGACATTTTTAGAACAAAACGCCAATCCTGATCTATTTCAGTTCTTGAATTTTCCACTTAGGCCTTGGATCATTAATTCTAAACTCAAGTCGTGCCCAACGAGAACAGACCAGTAAGAGAATCCCAAGTGTGCTGCTGGTGGACTGACTCTCTTAAGAGACGAATGGATGATGGGCAGGGTTTAAGGGAAAGCTGACAAAGGGTGAGAAGAAAGGTCAGTAACTAAGAAGATTTTTTTTTCCTCATGGACAAGAAAGATTAAAGGGGTGAGAGCAAATATGTGATTTGGTTTGGGAAACGGGATTAGAAGATCAGTGCGGGGTTTGCTGAGCATCACGTACCAGTTCCAAAATGCTCCAGGTGCTGTTTCCCTCTACGCAAGACCACAATTCTGTTGGGGAGACGTTACGCAGTTATTCTCGTTATTTTTCTTATTTCTCTAAAATCACACGAAGAGAAGGGGAACTGTATTGACACTGTAGCACCAATTCTCAGTGCAGGACACATGGTGGCAATGTTGTGCCGCTGCTGAACGACTGTTGTGCTGCACTCACCGAGCCAATATTCATGTACTGAGCAATAAATAGGTAGATGCAGTAGTGTGCTGCTTTACCCAGGGAATATTATACTTGTACATGGCAGCACTGATTGTGTTTTCTATTAAAACAGAGAGTAAGGTACAAGAAAAATACTTTTTGTCCTTTCTTTTTACCACTCATATGATTGGTATCCATCCTAAGCACTGGTACAGTTTAAGTTTTGCAGAAATAATGTAGCTGGTATTGGAAAAAGATATGACTAATTAGTTTCATTCCATAAAACCAAATAAACCTGCCTTAGAGGAGCACTTAGGATAATAAAAACCTCTACCCGTCACGCACACAGAGGGATCAGGACCCGTGACCGTTTCTCACTCTCAAAAGAAAGCCTTACCCTTCAAATGAGGAAGCCACTTTCAAAAAGATCTCTAGCCTAAATATAGGATTCCCTAAACGTCTACAAAGAACTAGTGGCATTGCAGAAGACCTTAGCAGGAAAAGCTTCGGGCAGACATAAGGGTAAGTTTCTGGGGTCAGCGGTCACGGACGGCTCTCGTCACAAACCCCCTCGGAGCCAGCGTGGTGTGGCTGAACCTTCTGGCAATCACTGCAGCAGCACAGCCGAGGGGTCCTGCACCTGGGGCTTTCTTCTCTGCTCAGGGCCCTTCAGAGGCAGGCTGAGCAGGAAAGCACTCACACTACAAAGGCAACACTGACTGCCGAGTGTTTCAGGTCTCTGGGGCTGTTGTCTTTGGTATTTGTCCTGCTCTTGCGGCTCCATCAGCTCGGTTCCCAAGCAACGGTCTTCATGGAATCACAGAACCACATGGGGTTGGAAGGGACCTCTGGAGATCATCTAGTCCAACCCCCTGCCAGAGCAGGTCCACCCAGAGCAGGTTGCACAGGAACGTGTCCAGGCGGGGTTTGAATGTCTCCAGAGAAGGAGACTCCACCACCTCCCTGGGCAGCCTCTTCCAGGGCTCTGCCACCCTCACAGGAAAGAAGTTCCTCCTCATGTTTAGAGGGAATTTCTAATGTTCAAGTTTGTGCCCTTTTCCTCTTGTCCTGTCCCTGGGCACCACTGAAAAAAGACCAGCCCCATCCTCCTGACACCCACCCTTTAAGTATTTATAGGCATTGATCAGATCCCCCCTCATTCTTCTCTTCTCTAGACTAGAAAGACCCAAGTCCCTCAGCCTTTCCTCATAAGTCTTCCCTGGTTTTTCCTCAGCCTCTGTCAGTCTCTGCGCTTCAGCAGACAAACCCTTCCCTGTGCTTCTCTCACAGCTCAGCTGATTTCTGTTTCACCAACACAAAATTAATGAGGTTTTTCTTTACTTCTGTTTTCCAGCCTCTTGGCCTAGACATTTTATCAGCCACTGCCGGGTTATTCCGATTGTCCTTAGCTCTGAGAGCCTGGATTCAACTCTAGGTCTCAGTGACAGGAGTGATGCACTCAGCGAGTGTAGGGCAACAGCAAAGCTGTGAGGGCACAAGATGCCTTCTTACAGTGCTAGAAGGAAAATGCAGGTTTTCTCAGCTAACAAGCAACGCCATGCTGTCTTTGTTCTTTTCTCCCCATTCTACCAGACACAAATGTAAAATAAAATGAAAAAAACCCCAGAATCCCAAAGTGTGAGAGGAAGCACTCCAAGTAAGCCACACTCAAGCTTAGGTTCATGCTTGGGAGATCAGTACTTTCAAACTGGTTGGTATAGGTTGATTTTTGTGAGCAACACATACCCACACAGGCCAGTAAAAAATAAATATTAGGAATTAAACAAGTATTTGGATCACGTTGCTGGTAAGGTTGCTGTAAATAAAAGCCAGCTAAAACCACTGAAAATGTGTAATTGATACAGCAATAGCGGGGAAATTAAGTGTTTTTTTTTTTAATGCCTAAAGTCCTTTTTATGTGTACATTTCCGGGATGAAGATCAAGAGCCCTACAACTCCATGTCTTTATTGATTCATGGGAAGCATAGCTTTTTTCTCTGTGGAAGTTTGCCAACAGCTATTGATCAGGAGTTCGGTATCTTGGTAGTTCCTACCTCTCCCTGTGTCCAACCACGAAGACCGAGGCCTTCAAAAATGTCCTGAGCCAGGAAACATAAGTGCCATACGATTCTTTTTCAGGTGCATAACATGGCCCATATGTTATGATCATTATTAGGTGTGTAACATAACCCATATTTTATGACCATTATTTCTACTGTCAGTAATTTTTAACAAGAGAAATGAATAGGAAGTGGCCACGGTAATGAATTTTCTTGAAATGTGTAATTCTTGAGCAATTCTGTTGAGATCCCACTTCTCTTTCTGGACATGAGCCAGAAGACCTGCTTCCCCACCACTATCTCCTGGGGCAAACGGACACGGTTACTGGTCTTTCGCTCCTATTACCCACCCTGAGAACAGTCTCTCTGCGTGGCTGGCGAGGGTCCCTCCAACTTGCCATCTTCCCTGCCTCAGAAACGCAACGAGAGCTCTCATACCCCTTCAGCCACTCCATTTTTAATTTCATTTCTCCCTATTCAGCCTCTGCCAAGTCCCCACTTGCCAGACACCTCTGTCAATACTGCATTGGGAATACGCATCACTACTTGGTGTGACTTTTCTTTACTTTACAGGCCACGCTGCTGGAGATCAACAGTCCTGATGAGTTTCATCGGGAGCCCTTGGCCCAGCTGTTGACAGTCACAGGGCAGAGAAATGCACCACCCTAATGCCTAAGAGATTTGATTTAGCTGCATCTGTCTGCTCTTACCTTAAATCTGACCTTGAGCTGACACGAAACAAATTCAAACACTACTAGTAATAAAATTATAAACTCCCTTTGTAAAAATGGTCATCTGTGAAGTGCAGAGAAATGGCTAAACATTTGTAATTTAGAAAGAAGAATGTTGAGAAGACCCATTCCAAAACAATTACACATCTTAAAAAAAATTCCTGTTGGCTTTTACTTGTTTTCTCCCCTTGGACATAAGTGAAATATTAGTTCCCTAATCTCAAACAAGTGCTAACCCCCCAAACATTTATCAGTTGCTGTATGATTGCTTAGGATTAAAAATTGTGCTTTTGGCACTTCGTATTAATGGCGCAATGATCTTCTGCCGCATCTTCTGCCATTCCTTTTTAAAGGACAGTACGAGTGTCATTTTCAGAGCTGAGGCATTAAGTCCTCGGGATGCCCAGCAAGGCCTCCTTGCTGTGCAGATTTATTTCCACTGAGCAGTTGGAAGTATTTCAGCAAGGGAAAGATACTGAAGAGAAATACAATAGCTATAGATAGTAAAGGCAGGCACTGTAGAGCACTGATTGAGGGCTAGAAAGTTACAGAGATTGTGATATTTAACGCTCATCACTATCTCACAACTGATGTACCTTTGCTCTCCTACCCTGATAATATTTTACTTGGTCGAGGTTTGGTGGTAACAAACAACAAAATCCATAGTACATCGTGTATTTCCTCTTCTGTGGGAACGGCACACAGAAAAAATGTGAACTTCACATACAGATGCTGAATTAACAACCCTGTTTTCATGAAGTAGATGGATAGAAAGGATTTATTGAGTGGATTTCAGATGTGATATAAGCTCTTTTAGAGTCAGAGGGCAAGACTCCCATTCACTTCTTCAAGTATGGATGGAATAAAACACGAGGGGTTCGGACAGGACCATGGAAATGAAATTGCTCAGCCTGCCTCGCAGCTGAACCCGGCGTGTCCTCATGGAAGTGACACAGGCTAGAGAGTGGCTAGTGGAGAGGAGGGCTCTGCTACCCTGATTATTTTTCTCTTTATTCTCCTCTACTACCCTGCAATCACTGGCTGATCTGTTTTGTAGCAAACACCATTTGAGGCTGTATTGTCTTTGGGACACTTCCTTTTCATGCTTTATTACACGTCAGTGGGAGCTGCTTGCTTTGGGTGCTCTGGGCATCTGCAGCAGTAGAAGAGAGAGAGCTCCTGCAAGATGCTTAAAATATATACCAACATTTTCCATGCTATTCTGTAACAGATGTTTTGTCCAGTCATATTAACCCAGCATCTTGAAAATTAGTGCCTATTAAAGAAAATACAGACCTTATTTCCACCCTTTTCCTTACTTCAAATATCTTTGCTAGTGCTTTATTGAGGTCAGAGTAGTGGGCCAGCAGCAGTGTGCATTAATTTTTACCCCTTCCATGAAGGTATGATCTTTCTGTTCCCAGTCATATAATATTTTCCAAATTGAAAATTTATGAGAAATCCTGACTACTCATCTTGTGACCCAATCAGTTGGGTTTCTTGCAGTTCTGGGATGAAGTGTATTCTGGTTCACTCTATTGAGATCACTGGGGGAAGCTGTTCTTCTACTTTTGAGCTCCTTGGTTCCATTAGCACTCATGCCTTTGCCCTCATGTTCAACGTTGTTGTGCTACTGAAAACAAAGATTGGGTTTTAGTTTGTGGGCTCTAAACAGAGTGGTTTTGATCTCCCTGCCATACTCCTTGCCCGCTGCATGATGATCCCATTTCTTCTTTCATTAATATCTGTTATACAAAAGGGATATGTCTGCCTATAAAATGTACTGGTGGCAATGCTGGGAAGTGCTTTCAATATTGAAAAGGGCCGGAGCACCACTCAGGGGGCAATGTTTTCCCTTAAGAATAGAAGCAACGTGAATTAGATGAAATTCAATAAGATAGAGTGAAAGGAAATTCATATCGAGAGGTATTTGCCCATAACCAGCCCTCCTGGGAACTCACCAGACTTCCAGTAAGAAGAGTGGGAAGGGGACTTTGACCTTATCAGTGTAACAGGACTTCATCCCAGCTTCAAGTCCAATCTTCTATCCTGGCCCTTTAAAATGTAGTCTTCCTTAGCAAATAACATCTTGGACAAAACAAGGAATTAATGTATTTTTTCCCCATGATATGATCAAAGCATGTAGCTGTTCATTTAGTTTATTAATGGCTCATTGATGTCTGCAATAGAAGATTTTTGCTGTTCCAAACATTTGAAAGGTAAAGGGAAAGAAGTCTATTGTCTAAGTTTTTGTTTTCTTTAAATGTTATTCCTGAAGGCGCATGTATTTGATTGAAAATAATTGCGAATGTCACAACTCTGATTTCAGCTTATGTGTCACCTGACTTTCAGGGATAAGGGCACTTAAGTTGCTGGTAAACTCCAGCCCAGAAATACTCTGGCCTTTTCAGTCCCTAAAACATATTTCATCAGCAGCATTTCCCTTCTAGCCTGCAGCAACAAGATTTGACATTTATATATTGCCCCACACATACATCACATAATGTTGCCAGATTCTTTATGATTAACTGATGTAATTGACTTCTGAGATAAAAAGAAATTTGTGTGGGAGAACCCACAGAACAAAAGAAAGTTTCAATTTTGTTCCAAAGTTGAACTAAGAAAAGGAGGAAATAGATCTTTCCCGAGGACAGCCATTCCTGCAAGAAAGCAAGCACAAGGAAAGCCACTGCATCAATACTGGGGAGAAACGAGGACATGCCCCATTTATCCCACACCTGGGCAGTGTACCAGATCAATGTATTGGAGAGAACACAGGAAAATACGGAAGAGATGTCAAGGAGATGAGAGCAGGTGTACAGCATTCTCCAACTCTGCAGCAAGCCTTCTGCCCTCAGGAAGGACTGACTCACACTGATTTTTTTAAACTAAACTTTCACTGCTCAAGTATTAAGCTTGCTGGTATCATTCCATGCCACATCTGTCTAAACACACCCACCCGGCATCTGTATCTATTCCTGGTGGTGGTAAAAGAAAAAAAAAAGGGGGACTTGAAAATATACAGTGGATGTGAACATCGCCAAACTTGCACCTGAAGTTGCAGTGCAGGGGCTCTCGCATGACGTGCTTTTACTACCTGATGCATTGAGTGGGTTTTGTTACTGTTGCTAGGATAATTCCACAATTAAACTATTGACCGCTACTGCTAACAGACATTTGTAATTTGCTTTGAAAACACCTGAGCACCTTTGGGCTCACAACTGCAGATTTCTTCAAGAGCTTCATTCAATGACATTTTGTGGGAATAGGACAAAATGGGAAACTCTAAGAGGAACCTTCGGTGTGAGAGTAACACACAAGACGTCGGAGGGGAGAGTAGTCATTTGAACGTTAGGGACATTTCAGATCTTATTGAAACTATGATGGGAGGAAAAGGCTTCTGTTGGTGTCCTGAAGGCTTTACATCTTTGCTTGCAGCTCTTGCCTTTTACCATTGTGTGCCTGGATAAAAGACTATCAGGATGAATATAATTTTCCATTTGCTCGATGATGTAAGGGTGTCAAATTAGTCAGACTGACAAGAAAATGGCTTTTGTTGATTTATTTATTTTTCCCATTGGAACACTGTGTGATTCTAGAAAATTTATCTTCCAGATGAGGACAAACCATGAGATGCCACAATTCCAGAGGAACCATCAGTGACACTGGGGTAATTTGTACCCAGGGGGTGGTGCAGTGAGACTCCTGTTTGAAGAGTGTAGGAAGACCATCCAACCTTCCTCACAACATATATTAAGAGCTCCTTGCATATCGCAGCAACTGATTGCAAGGAACGGCAGACACTGCGAGAACCCCCAGCAAGTTAGTTTTTCACTACAGAACTGAATTTCAGCAAAGGGAAATAAATAAGAATACTTCAAGACCTACAGAAACCTGTTGTTCTTTTGTTAATAAAAGAAAATTGAACAAAGGAAGGAATAAGACAGAGAAGATTAAGTGACTCCTTATCTTGTAGTGCAGTGACATTTTCTTATCCTTCTTGGAATTCGTGGCCAGCTCTAGGAGTTGTGTTAGTAAACTCGTATATTAAAATTCAAACTACTTGCTGAACTTTAAAATATTTTCCCTAATGCCGATTAGATTGAAAAGAAATCTTCATTATTTCTCTATTTGTGAATGGCTTCCTTCTGTCAACGTTATTTTGGAAGTCACCAATAGCTGATGCATTGCTTCTCCTTCATTTAAAGTGCTTAGAAATACAGTGATACATACTATGAAATAAATAATAATTTATGACAAGGTGTGCAGTATGTAAAATGTCATATAGTTTGCAGAGATTAATGCATGAGCCAAGTGCAAATACATTAACTCAACCAACCATCTGGAAAGCAAGCTTAATGAAAGAGGGAAATGAAAGCAACATAGGAAGAAAAAGACAGTGTAGAGGCAGAAAACTGTATATAGCGTATGTATTTAATATAGGGACCTCTGTGAATTAATAGCTCATCTCTGAGTTCAGGTAGACAGATACTTGTCTCTGGTAGGGACGGTCATATAATTCAGAGCAGGCCAGTTATACCTGACAGTCAAAAACTGAGCACTGGAGGCTGGGTTTAGCAAATCTTAGTCTGTTCCAGGATGTCACACATCAAGGTAGAGCATTTCAGAGTGTGTTTCTACATCATTTTAAAGCCAATATCCACGTCTCATTCTGCTAAGTCCCATTTCTCATACCATATGGATTAGTAGAAAAGATATGACAACTCAGTGTCCTCAAGTCTATGTGTTTCTAATGAATTGGTGCATGTTGAGTTCTTTGGGAACGGTCTGATTACACCCTCAGGCACACACCTAAAACCAGACCCCAAATCTTTTGAATGTGTATTGGTGGTCCATCCTGAAGTTGGCTTCAAAAGACTCTAGGTTTCTTGGTGACACTCTAAACCTGGCATATTTTCTGTGATAACACCAGAACTTACTCTGTAAAGCTCTTGACCTTCAAGTCAGATGTTTTCCCTGAAGTCTTCTGTGTTGGCACTACTTGCCTTACTATTTACTATGATTGGCAAACGCTGATTTCAACCTTTACAGACATCAGTAAGCTTAGGCTTAATGAAGGCCATCAGAATCTCAAAAAAAACACCAACAGAAAAGCAGACCTGCCATCTTACTCTCTCTTCTTGACTCTGTTTTCCTCCCAATACTTCTGCCTTCAAGTACTACAGCTTGTGAGGCTACAGAAGCCACTCTGTGTTTCAGTAACTCTTTGTGGTTGCAGTCCCACAACACCCAGACTCTTATATGAAAGCAGTGGAGACACAAAAGAGAGTGAGTTTGAAGAAACAGGTTCAGAGAGAACATCTGTACTGGTTAATGCCCTTCTTCTGCCCTAGAAGCTGTGGCAGTCCCTGCCTGTGTCCCCTGCAGGCTCGGCCAGCACGGCTTCTGAAGCTCATTACAAATTGCCATGGGTGATAAAGATGACTAGCTTTGTATTTACTCCTGCATTGTGGGCTGCAGTGGGAAATTTAAGAGCCTCTCAATATACAGAAAGTCCAACTAGATGATTGAATGGGCCTTTCTAGTACCATGAATCTCTGTCTATAGATATATAACCATTAGGATCCTGTTTTCTGTAGACTACACCATTAAATTTATGGGACTTGGCAGTCTGCAGAGGTAGCTGCCATTCTGTGAGACAGAACAGATGCTGCCTGCTACACTGAGATGCATAATACCTTGTTCTGAAAAGTCTATGTGGTTCATATTAATCTGAAATAAATCAAATATATTGAAAACATATCCTAACTTTAGGAGCAAGGACAAATATAATGTAATCTTGTTTGACTGACTACTCTCCATTTGGAATTTGGAGCAGAAATCATAAAACTGTAACCAGAGGATGTCCATCAAAAATCAAGATTTCCTCCCATGGTATTTTGTCTTTGCTTACAGTTTTATTTCTACAGTTGCTATTTAGAGTGAAATCTTATACCGAGCCATTCAGACGCAGTCTCTCTTGGCAGCTAATGTTCTCAGAACCCCTTATGGAAAAGACTATCACAATGGCTGTGATAATATTAAGACACTTGTAAGTTGAATATGCAAAAGTAAAACTATTAAATCTTACTAATCACTAATACAGAGATTATCCGCATTTCAGGAAAATATGGTTTTAAACTTTTGTATGCATAATTTAAAAAAAGAGACACAAAGAAATGGAAATATTTCCTATTTTAATTCCTGATTTTAACTGATAATAAATAGAACTGCTGAACAACAGTAACTAATTTTCCATATGACTAGCAGAAGAGTGGGTGTCGTATGTGGAATGGAAGTGCATTATAGACTGGAAATCGTATGGTTTTAGCAAAACATACATTGGAAACCATTAACTGCAATTATTTATTTCTCAGTCACTAAAAATATGTGTGGTCTGCATTTTAAATAGCTTATTCACAATTTCCCTAAATAGTTTCTTGGTTAATACAGTAAAAGAAAGAAGACATTCTAGTTTCTTTTTTATCCTTTCAAACCACATGTCTGTAACATGCATTTAATCTTGAAACCACATAGTAAAAAGCTTTTTTTCTGGTATGTGTTGGCATGCCTGAAATACAGTGAGAAATAAGAAAATCACATGTAAAAAAAGCCACATCTTCTGCTCTGTCATTGCTTCAGGGACTTAGGTAAGAAACAATAGTAGCTACTAAAGCGGCTTGTGCCTGAACAGGAACAAAAATCACCTTGGCTAATGTCAAACGGTCGCTCTGAATTTTATAATCAGCCCGTTTTCAGTCCCAACATTCGGTGAAGTTCCTTCAGCGAAAGTCATTTATAGATTTTTTTCTTCCTCTCCACACAAGTTAAAGAATTCCACGTATCCTGCACTTACAGCTCTCACTAATGTGTCTCAAAAGTTTGTGTGCATTTTTGAACAAAAGATAGGTCATTCTCCTCTTAAATACGCTCTGAAGGCCACCTTTTGCCTCACAGTTATAGAATTCACTAATTGACTTTTTCTTAACAATGCGTCCTCCCACCTTTTGCTGTGTGCTCTGGCTGTTTCCATTGTATCTAATCGTAATTTTCAAGTGTTATTCAAGCCACGAGGGAGACACTGTACCGACAATAGTGCTAAGTGTTGTTTGCTTCCGGCTATCCGCAGAGATTTGTTGGTTCATTTCATTTCCTCACAGTAACCTGATGATATCCATGTTGCCTGATAGTTCTCAAAAGAAAAGCATTAAAAAAATACCTTATTTTAAACTTTAACTAGACCCTGTTTACCTGATTGTTTCTTTTTATACCATTCTCCTTGGAATAACTCTTAAGCTGGCTTTAAACTCTTTTCAGTTATTTTTGTTTATATTTAGGATACAGAAGGCTGTTCAAGGAATCTGCTCCTGACTCACACTGGGAAAAATAGTGAATTTAGCCATATATATTTAATGGATGAAAATCCATAAGATATCTTTTATTAATGTATATCTATTGTTACTCCATTCTTCGTTCCATTTTGTCAAAAAAAAGCTTGGCACACTGAATGAATGGGGACTCACTCTGCAGCATGACGCTTCCTGTGTCTTCCTCCAAATGACTGTGGTGGAACCACTTGGTCCTCTTGAGGAGGGCAAACCCTTCTGAGATCCCTTGGGCAAGGTTTGCCAAAGGGACGCCATCCTATTTTTGTGGCTTTCAGTTTTTCTAGTGGCTTACAAATACCCAGAAGCCTTACATTCAGCCTCAGGGGATGGGCTGCTTCCTTGGCTCCCTCGGCACATGCTGCTGGATGATGTCCGTGGTGCACTGAGGGGGCAGAAAGCCATCTGGATCAAGCAGCTACTCTCATAACAAGGCTACAGGGACCTGCAAATGGACCCCAACTATATACGAGGTCAGTGTCTGCACCCATGAAACCAGAGTTTAACAGGTGCCATTAGGCATTTCTGCTTGGCAGGTTTTGGAACAGCCTCTGGGTTTGGTTATATTGTTACGTGGTTTTGGTATCCGTTTCCTTCTTACACATTTGTGAAATTAAATGTCATTCATAGAGGTGAGGTTAACAGTGGGCAAAAGTGTTAGTTTCTTTTATCTTCTACTCAGTAAATGCATTGTGATTTTTCCTAATTTAATTGACCAATCATAGAATCATAGAATTGTTGAGGTTGGAACGGACTTTTAAGATCATCTAGTCCAACCATCAACCTAACTCTGATAAGAAAAAAAACAAACAAACAACAACCCATCACTAAACCGTGTCTCTAAGCACTATGTCAACCCTTCTTTTAAATACCTCCAGGGATGGTGCCTCAACCACTTCCCTGGGCAGCCCATTCCAAGGCTTAATAACCTTTTCAGTGTAAACATTTTTCCCAATATCCCATCTGAACCTCCCCTGGTGCAACTTGAGGCCATTTCCTCTTGTCCCATCACCTGTGACTTGGAAGAAGAGACCGACCCCCCCTGGCTACACCCTCCTTTCAGGGAGTTGTAGAGAGCGAGAAGGTCTCCCCTCAGCCTCCTTTTCTCCAGGCTGAACACCCCCAGCTCCCTCAGCCTCTCCTCATGGGACTTGTTCTCCAGATCCCTCACCAGCTCCGTTGCCCTTCTCTGGACGCAGTCCAGCCCCTCAATGTCTTTTTTGTGGTAAGGGGCCCAAAACTGGACACAGCCCTTGAGGTGGGGCCTCACCAGTGCTGAGTATAAATGATATAGCTTTATTAATTCTGTTAATTTTCTGATGCACAAAGTTTTGATCTCATTATGTTTAACTATATCCATTATAAACTGAATCGGCATCCACAACAGCATCATCGCACACTAGGCCTGCTTAGTATTTATTCCACAATTTGGGGCTCATTTGAATTTTGAGGTGTAGTTATCCACCAGTCCTTTCTGTTTCTTGAGGAATGACAGTGAAAAATACTGGAAGAAAACTGTTTCACGAACTTTTATTTCAATTATTTCTATGTTGTCTGCTAAGAAAAAGGAAAACCACTTCAGGTAAATATTTTACTATTTGATGAATCCCTTCAATTGCCCTAAAATCAACCTTTGAGGGGTAACTGTACACCTCAGTCCCTTTTGTTTCTGTTCAAATAGATCCAGAGTACTAATACCATCTGTATTCCTTCCACTTAGCTTCATAACTTTTCTTTGATGTCATTTATCTTATAGCCAGAAATTGGGCTGTATTCCTTTATTATTTTTAATAGTTCTCAGATTGATTCTGAAGGTATTGAAGTAGCCTATAAAGCAGCATCCGTATAAAAAGGAAATTTTATGAATGACATTTTGTGTTCTTATTGCCCTTGTTTTTTCTCCCTCTCTCTTAGACTACCTGTCAATGTTCTGCTGACGTGGCAAAAGGTGCCAATAGGAACCCATCGTGGACAAGGCTCAGCATAAACAGCTGGGCTGAATGTGGTGTGCCCCTGCTCCTTCTTACACCATCTTCCCTCTCTCCAAACAAAAAACTGGAGCAAAGCATAAGGGACGGTGGGAGTCACATTTCCGAAAGACAGTGGAGATAACAGAGGGAATGATTTTCTACATGGCTGAGGCATGAGGGGTATAGGAAGGGGGTTGACCTTCCCTAGAATCTCTAAATTGCAGCAAGAAAGCCAGAGATGTGGGGGAGAAATCTTAATTTCAGAAGGTCCCCTGGGAAGGATGTTTCTGTGGTTATCCTGCACAAGTGGGTGGTGAAACATGTCAGTTCACCAGCCTTTTTTTGGCACAGGATTCTTTCCTCTTTTTGGAGTGAAGCCAGATCTACAACTAGCTAAAAATCTGCCTCCTTTTAAGGACTCCAAAAACCAAATATGGAGAGTCTTCTATTTTCAACAAGTGTTCAAAACATGCAGAAACTGTATGATTGTTGGTAGACAAACAGTTTTCAGAGTCTAATGTATATCTCTACTGTTATATTTCTCTTCTGTCCCTCGCAAATTCTACAGAACCTTACAAAAACCACTGCAAAATCTTTCTGGCTCAAAAAGTAATCAGGCAGTCATGAATAAAGACACAGACCCAAAGTAGGTGTCAGTACAGCTGATTTCTTATGTGTTTTATAATACTTTATAGTACAGTGGTCTTTCATGTAGGGAAAGGAAGGGTGCAAAGGAACTGCCTGTATCATGGATCTTGAATACTGTGATTTTCCACTGTGTATCACAGTTACTGAAAAACTTCTGGATAAACAATCATCAAGACCTTAGAGTGTTCCATTTCATGTCTCCTGCGTGATGGTTCACCTGACAGAACAGACTGCTGTATAAATCACGAATGGAATGGTAACCACTAAAATTACGTTCTCACAAAGCTACCGGTTAGATCAGAAATTTCTCTCTCATTCTTTGCCATTTCCCTGTGGCTAAGGCCAGCTGTAAATTAAAATAGTACAGCAAAGATATAGGTGCTTAGAGAGGTATGCTGCATAATCCAGATTTATCACTGTATGGAAAGGGAAGGGAAGGAGAAGAGAAGGGAAGGAGAAGGGAAGGGAAGGGAAGGGAAGGGAAGGGAAGGGAAGGGAAGGGAAGGGAAGGGAAGGGAAGGGAAGGGAAGGGAAGGGAAGGGAAGGGAAGGGAAGGAAAAGATACCTATCAGCGATTCTTTCAGTCATTATCTGGGATCCAACTGTAACATCAGAAAAAGGTCACACTCACAGAAGAAAGCAAGGGTTTTGGTGACTGTAGTTATGGGCAGAAAGCTGATAATTGGGACGATTGCAATTCAGTCCTAATCCTTACTGGGAAATAGTTACATTTGATATAGTCCAATGAAAGGCACAATGGCATAAGGACAGATGGGTGCAGAGACTGTGAGAGAGTTGGTGGGTGGGTGGAGCAGATGGAGGGCTGCAGTGTAAAACGTCACCGGGAAATGCCACTGATGGGTAGGGTTAGTGTGGGAATGTGAAGAGCACAAAAAGCAAACATGAGGGGTTTTGCGGTTTTGTCATACAGTTTTCAGCTTATATATATAAAAAAAAAGCTCAACATGAGCCAGCAATGTAAGTGTAGTGATAGAACGAGGGGGTAACAGATTTAAACTGAAAGAGGATATATTTAGATTAGATATTAGGAGGAAATTCTTTGCTGTGAGGGTGGTGAGACCCTGGCCCAGGCTGCCCAGAGAAGCTGTGGCTGCCCCATCCCTGGAGGGGTTCAAGGCCACGTTGGAGGGGGCTTTGAGCAACCTGGTCTGGTGGGAGGTGTCCCTGCCCAGGGCAGGGGGTGGAGCTGGCTGATCTTTAATGTCCCTTCCAACCCAAACCATTCTATGATTCTGTTATATTTTGCACTCCTGCCAGTCTCACTCTCCAGCCAATGCCATTGGATGGTCCAAAATAAGGTATAAAAATAAGTGCTGGATAGTCTCTTCTATTCACTCACAGCCCACTGACAAGACTGGGACTGATTTACCATCCCCACAGGCTTTTCTCTGAAAAGTTAAACTCCCAGACTCCATATGAGAACAAAACCTATGAGGAGCAGCTGAGGGAACTGGGGTTAGTTAGCTGGAGAAAAGGAAGGTGAGGGGAGACCTTATCACTCTTTACAGCTACCTGAAAGGAGGTTATAGCGAGGTGGTTGTTGGTCTCTTTCCCAAGTAGCAAGTGACAGTATGAGATGAAATGGCCTCAAGTTGCACCAGGGGAGGTTTTGATCAAATATTAGGAAAGATTTCTTCACAGAAAGGGTTGTCAAGCATTGGAACAGGCTGCCCAGGGAAATGGTGGAGTCACCATCCCTGGAGTTATTTAAAAGACATGTAGACATAGTGCTGAGGGACATGGTTTAGTGGTGGATTTGGCAGTGTTAGGTTGATGGTTGGACTTGATGACCTTAAAGCTCTTTTCCAACCTAAATAATTCTATTATTCTATGAATGTGCCACCCCAGCAGAGTGTCAGGTAGGCTTGGGAAATGAAGTGAGGCCCTGGTGCGGGCTGAACAGGGTGACCACTGTGTTGCCTTGGAAGCTGCACTGAAGCCAAAAGGCAGACAGGCAGTGAAATCCCTCTGCCTGTTCCTCTGTGATCTGGCTCTGCAAGTACAAAACTAGCTGAGAAGTATGACAGCCTTTGTGCTGGCACCATCTTCACACTATGACGTGTGCTGAGGTACAGCCAAATGTGCAAAAACTTTGTTAATCAACAGAGAAGACCCATTTTGTAAGGGAAGCCATGGCCTGTTTCTGTGAAGATGGATGTTCTCTTTCTGGTAGGGAGAACAGCTGAGTCCATATTTAATAGCAATATTTAAGGAAATTGTAGTTGTAGTGAAGGCATTTAGGGAGAGAGGGAAGAAGGAAGGAAGGAAGGAAGGAAGGCAGGAAGGAAGGAAGGAAGGACGGATGGACATTTGGGATGGAAAATCTGGTCTAATTGATCTGTTAGGCTTGTTCAGAGAGCAGGCAGGTTTCATGCTTTCTAACCTACTATTAAAGACTTGTCTTCATAGATGAGTCTCCCTTGTATTACCCAGTGCAGTTACTGCCTGAATGTTTACACATAATAAAAACAGGCTATGCTTCAGATAATGTGATATCTACTTGGTGTGAGGAAGAATCCCAAGGCTAGGTCTGGTTTGTGGATGATCTGAGGGGAGGATTTGGAGTGGAGGGGGTGCCTGGCTGGGGAGTTTCACTGCAGAGATAAGACAAACCTATTGATGCAGATGCAGTTAGAAATATTATAAGAGATATAACATCACTTTTTTTCTTACCTGCCGTAGTATTGGCAAAAAGCCCAGAAGTTATGGTTTGGTGACTCTGGCAACAGTGGCGTAAACTCTAAACTTGAACTTTTGTGGAGCTGCAGGTAGGGGTCCATCTCTTGAAGGGAATGCATGGGAAAGGGGAAATTCTGAGTGCAGATTGCCCTGAGCTGTTCCTTTAGGATAAGGGTACTGCAGTAAAACCAGTCTGGACTTCTTGTGTGATTTTCACACAGCCAGGCTTTGTAGCCTTTGAAACCAGCCTGAGCATTACAGCTGAGAAAAATATCAGATGCTTGGTGTTTTATTCAGTAGCCCTTCACCCTGACATCTGGAGAGTCAAGTGAGTTGTTTAGGTCAGCTAGACCTTTGTATGGAGATGCACATACAAGGCCATTAATACCCTTTCAGTAGCTGCACATCAGTATGCCCTGCTGCGTTAATGATTTCAATTCATTCAAAGGCTCTCAAGGGCACATGTTGAAACATAAGAACTCAACAGGCAGTGAAGTAGTGAATCTGAAAAAATGAGATGCAGCGACCATTAGACAGTAAATGTGTCTTGTTTCTAGTTTCCTGGATAATCACAGCTTGGAAGAGAGCTGCTGAATGTCTTAAACCTTTCTGTAGACTGAAAGCAGAGCTTGTGAAGCACAGACAATCATATTTAAAGAGGTTTCTGAGATCTGTCTTTTTTTTTTTTTTTTTGTAGCAAAGCAGTGAAGGTATTTTAACAGAGTGAACCCTACATGTCACCTTAAAAGGAAGAAAGCCATAGAACTTCCCCCCACCTAAACAACAGATTTCTGCGTAGGAAGGTGTCTGTAAAATGATAAATTCACTGTGGGTTTATTACTCTTTGTGAGTCTTGCAAAATGAGCTACCGACTATGAGACTATTTATATTACTCACCCTTGCAAAAAACAAGGGCATGAAAGCAATGTGTTGGGACTGTGCACAGAACCAGCCGAATTCATTCATCCAACACGTTCATTTCAGAAGGCCATGCATTTTTATTGCCAAGTTAATGCATTAGCTTTCCGTAATGCAAATGGAACTGAACGTGTCAAGGAACACAACAGTATTTTAACATACGGTTAGAAGATCCATATTAATAATAGGCTCATATCCCAAGGCAGATTTACTCTGTTTAATTTGGTCTGTTGCAAAGGAGAGGTTAAATCTAGATACATTATTAAGCAGATAAAGCAACTTTTTATATAGTGCTTAGAAGGGCAACATCAGTTCCTGGGAGATTTGTCATAGTGCATAGACAAACCACTTGTTTATCAAACAGCTCCCAGAGCAGCCTTATTAGCTAGAGGTGGGCTTTATTTATGTATTTGTTTATTTACAATAGTCGATCTGAATAGGAAGACAGTTTTCAATCATTCCAAAATCAATCACATCTTTTTTTCTTTTCTTCCCCCAAATATTTTCTTTTTATATTTTTCGGGGGGGTTGAGCAGAGGGGAGGAGAAGGCAGAAAATGAGATGAGAAGGGAGAGAGCAAACTTGACAACAGCCCTGTGGTCAGAGGCATCCTGGGGGTGAGGGGACACAGAGCTGTGCCCCCAGACCAGCTGCACCCGGAGCTGGGGCCAGGGACACGTGTTTGGCACAGGAGAAGGAGAGAGCAGAACGCCTGGTCTGGAGGTGGCATCACTTACAAAGATCTTATGCGTGATTTGAAGCAGTGAAGTCGAATCAAAATTAGGTCTTTTCTGTGCCATCACACTGAATTAATATACCCAGCTAGTGAAATCAAACTTTGTGGCAGAAAGCAGGGAGCTGCCACCAGGCCAAAGGCCTGGAAGCTGGAAGCAGAGGCAGGATCTTCCTCATCATGTGTGCTGTGCCTGCCTGGGTAATGAGCTCTGCAACGTGCAGGTTTGGTGTATGGTCTTCTCAAGTGCTCGTCATAGTAGTAGATAGTTGGAGCAATTTTGAAGAAGAGAGGTATAATGCCTTTTCAAAGTATTTGTTCCCCAGATAACAGCAGTTGGTTTGTTGAGCTTGATCTTTCACATGGAAAAGTCCACTTTTATCTATTTTTTGGAGCTGAGCTGCTCTATAAGCTCTTAGAGGTCAAATTTGCTGCCTACAAGCAGGACTATTTTGTCTGAGCCCACAAAGTATTTCCCACCTTCACATTGGAACTCAGGCACAGAGGATCTTAAAAAGACAGCTTCAGTCTAGCCTGTCCTCTTCCTATCTCTTTCAAGCTTATTAGTTATTCCTTGGCAGATGGACAGGAGCTATTCTATATTTCTGTGTGCCTCCACAAAAGCTGAAAGATGGACGTTACCAGTGGTTCCATAAAATTCATGTCAGGTTGTTGTTATGTTTTATTTGTCAGAGTTGCGTAGCTTGTGACATCCACAGGGCTCAGAATATATTGCAGCCTTCCCTGGGAGTGCAAGAGAGGCACTCGCCAGAACAGAGAGCCTGTTGTCTCCCCTGCCTGCACAGCCAACTTCTCTTTGAAGCTGAGGGAGATGAAGACACATATCAAAGGGGTGAACTGATGCCCTACAAATTTACAAGGCCTGTGGTCAAAGATAAAAAAGCATCAGAAGGCACCAAGTTGTAAATAACAAAAACTATTGGCCTGGCCTTTCAGTGTACACTGAACCGTGTACCTTAGCCTGTGAGAAGGAGTAAGAAAAAACAAAGACAAATTTGCATGGAAGCTACTACACTGTTCAATAAAACATGCACTTGGGTATATGCCTATGAAGTATGCATTGATAAACACAGCAAAAACACCCACCACTAAACCCAGGCAATTTTGAAAAATATTTTACTTTTTGTGACTCCTTATAAGAGTAGATTTTAGTTCTTAACAACAAAAATACAACTTTTTGGTAGTAATAACATTTCAGTACTTATGCTACCGAGGGTAAGGGTGTAATACCGAGAGTTGCAGTAGCATCTGTCAGGGATGCCTTCCCTAAAAACTAGGGCAACTTGTCCGACCTTGTGACTGATAATAAGAAGTGTTATCTAGTGACTTTGCATGCATCTGTATTTACATGGTTAGTTAGGCCTTTAAAAGGCTTTTTATTGGGACAGTGCCCTGCACTTCTGCATATGTATGTTGAGTACTGAGAAACAAAGTCTTCCAAAGTGCCTTGCCACTTGAGAAATGGACATCATTTGGCCTTCTTGCAAGAGGCATAGTTCATTCTTGTCATAGTATATTGCAAAGTTATGACTTCATTATATTTTGTATCTCTCTTTCCATAAGCCAATTTAATCAGACACAAACCACAGAAGTCCTTTCACTTCTGCCTCATTTTATTACAATGCTGTTAGCAGATAGTTTACAGTAGTGTCACTGGTCCTTATTTCTGCTCCATGTAGCCTACATTATTCATGTGCTGTGTCTTATTCATTACTGTAAAGCTCTTTGAAGTTTAGAGCGGCTTAGCTTCTCTCTGGACTTCTAATAATCCAAAAAGGAAAAAATGATATGTACCCTTCAGGTGCCCCTCTCCTCCTGAAAAATGAGGGAGAGCATACAACACACAGAAGGGTAATCAAACTCTGGTTGCTATAAAACTGAAAATTTCATGTCTACGATCATGTAATCACAGAATGGTTCGAGTTGGAAGGGACCTTAAAGATCACCCAGCTCCCCCCCCTGCCCTGGGCAGGGACACCTCCCACCAGACCAGGTTGCTCAAAGCCCCATCCAGCCTGGCCTTGAACCCCTCCAGGGATGGGGCAGCCACAGCTTCCCTGGGCAGCCTGGGCCAGGGTCTCACCACCCTCACAGCAAAGAATTTCTTCCTGATGTGTAATCTAAATCTTCCCACTTTCAGTTTAAAACTGTTACCCGTTGTTCTATCACTCCCCTCCCTGACAGAGTCCTTCCCCATCTCTCCTGGAGCCCCTTCAGGTACTGGAAGGCTGCTCTAAGGTCTCCCCGGAGCCTTCTCTTCTCCAGGCTGAACAACCCCAGCTCTCTCAGCCTGTCCTCATAGCAGAGGTGCTCCAGCCCTCAGATCGTCTTCGTGGCCTTCCGCTGGACCCGTTCCAACAGATCCATGTCCTTCCTGTGTTGAGGACGCCAAAGCTGGACACAGTGCTCCAGGTGAGGTCTCCCCAGAGCAGAGCAGAGGGGCAGAATCACCTCCCTCACTCTGCTGCCCACACTTCTTTTGATGCAGCCCAGGATGTGGGTGGCTTTCTGGCTGAGAGTGCTCAGTACTCTGCCAAGCAGAACTACCAAAGTCTGCTCTCCTGAAGTCCAGGGTAGTGAGCTTACTGTGTGCCTTCCTTGCTGCTGTAAGGGTCTTGAACTCAGCCATCTCATGGTCATTGCAGCCAAGGCTGCCCTTCATCTTCACATTTCCCACCAGCCCCTCCTTGTTGGTGAGACCAAGCTCCACCATGGCACCTCTCCTCGTTGGCTCCTCTATCACTTGCAGAAGGAAGTTATCATTGATGCATTCCAGGAACCTCCTGGATTGCTTATGGCCTGCTGTGTTGTCCCTCCAACAGATATCGGGGTGGTTGAAGTCCCCCATGAGGATCAGGGCTTGTGAATATGAGGCTGCCCCTGTCTGTCTACAGAGGGCCCCATCCACCCGTCCCTCCCTTTGATCCTGACCCATAAGCTCTCAGTTGGTTCCTCATCCATCCCCAGGCAGAGCTCCATCCACTTCAGCTGGTTGTTGACACAGAGGGTGCCACCCCCTCCTTGTCTTCCTTCAGGGACAAACTGCAAGGAGTAAATCCCATGACAGTATCCATTTAATGGTGTGTATTTCAAAAGCTGTAAGAGCAAAGTGTGAGGGACCCAGTGTGTGCGAGAGGTGAATGCGGAGAAATGGGAAGGACTTGGTAGCAATAAATTAAATGACAGAAAAGGCCAGTATTAACTGCTCTGCAGTAGAGCTGTTCAGAAGTTGTATTTCAAAGTCCTAAATTGGAAATAAATGGCTTGTAGGGAAAAAGAAAACTGGATAACAACTTAGTGCATATATGTCAATGCTGCATGGACAAACTTTATGCAAGATTTGTTGATTTTGTGCGTGGATCAATGTTTTACAGGGACAGGCAGAAGTCTGCATAGAGATGGCCCCATAAAATGGATCTTGCAGACTTTTCAGGTGAGCAGTTTTCCATCACGCAGCAAGTCTACTCAGGGGACACCTCAGCCTTACAGACACACACACAACTGCTTCTCTTGCCCTGAGACAGAAGCTGGTGATGGATAAGAGCTGGGGATGGAGAGCCCTGTGAGGAGCTGGGGGGGTCCTCCTCCCCAGCAGCTGCTGGAGCCAGCTGTGGTTTTGGTGCAGCAAGAGCAGCTTCTACCACAGGCTGGCAGCTCTGCCCATGCCCCACACCACCTCCCCACCCCTCAGGAAAGGCACCAGACATTCTGGCTTTCCAGGACCAAGAGTAGCTGAGGAAAAAGGCCAGGTCCTCCTATTTTGCTGCCCTTGCAGGGGAGCACTGCAGAGAACTGTCTTCTCTGCTGCATCCTGAGGTTTAGTTATGCTGTTACTAAGACAGAAGGAAATAATTTACAGGCAGGCAAAAAGGAGCAAAAAATATGGGAGTACAACTTCTTTTCCTCTCTAAATTTTAAGACCTATCTTGGCCAGAAGGACCAATCATGTTTAACATTGAAGGAATGACACTCTAAGGCTGAAAGGATTTACAAATTGAGATGGGGGAAAGGAAAGAAATACATTACTCCAGAGATGTTAAACTATTAGCAAGAAAGATTTTTTTTTTTTTTTTTGGTTATTCTAATCAGAGAGTGTCTCTCTGCCAAATCCAGAACAAAACTTCTGGTAATTAATCCACAGAGACACTTACGCATCTAATCAGATTCGAGATAACTCTGTTCTTGGCACAGGTAATGTTTCCTCGTTACTTAAGACTGGTATAAATTGGCATTTAGCTGAAGCCAGCACCTGCACTGAACACGTGAACTTTTGCTTGTCAGTAAACTACTTCAGACTTTTTTGATAAGAGGAGCAGAGAGGAAGATATAAGAAGGCACAGGGAGATGCTGGAACCTTCGATCCCGCTGGTGAGGGCAGACAGCATCACGGGCTGTATTTTGCCCTCTTTCCCAAGAAGCTGCATCCCAAAACAGTTGCCAACCCCCAGCTCTAATCACATAGTTCTCGTGCCGCCTCACTGCCCAGTGGAAAGAAAAGCTGATTTGAACTCTGATTACAATGATTATCATTACCCTGCAGTCAGAGGTGTGCCAGCGAGAGGGGAAACCGTCCTCCGGTCACACAATTTGCTCCGGGGGGGACACTGCCCTGGGTGCAGGGGAGGTCTGTGGCAGACCCAGGAACGTCATCTGTTCTCTCCAGCAGCCTGTTTAAAAGTATTTCGTCCATTTTCATCATGTTGAGGAAAGATGCAAGGACAACAGCTGGGATTCATCACACCTCGCTGAAACAACTTACATGCCTTAAGTTAGGGGTACACCTGATACAGGCATCTCGTATAGTCAAGGAAATAGGGAAATTCTGTCCATCTGTCACTGCTGGAAATCCATTATTTATTTTTGTTGACTAAAGGGAAGCTTAAGGCATTTATGGCTCCAATCTAGGGAGCTTTGTCAGGTGCCTGAGCTAAAAATTTGTCTACCAGGGCTGTGAAAGGCGCTATGATTTGTATATCCTTCCTAAACCTCAAAGTAAGTTTTAGGTTGTTGGCTCTGCTCTGTAGAGACTGTAAGTGCTGGAAGATCGACATTTTGTGAGCAAAGACTTCAGTGCTCAGCTGGTAGGGATTAGAAGAAGGTGGCCACCGGTGACTGGCAGGTTCTAATTGTGCCAAACAGTATCTACATAGTGATCCTGATTGATAGCCACTGGATATTTGTTTGGGGAGTAAATGAGACTCCTGAGCAGTGATTTTGTCCAGTGATCTTAAAATAAATATTGAAAATAAGATTTTTTAAGGAAATACTTCAGCATAATGTTTTAAATAATATCTTCCTTCGCATGATTCACTATCAATAACGCATTCTGGCAAAGTAGAGTTGTGACACTAAAAGCACACTGAACTCAGCCAAATAATTTCAATTTATAACAGTCTGAAAATTTTTTGTACTCTGAAAGGCACTAAAAATAAACTGGAAACAAACCTGATTATCTCCCTATAAAATTAACACAGTTGAAAATAGACTATTGTTGTAAGGCATATTTAATACCGTCACTAATTCACCCTCAGAAATGGTGTAAGAAGCAAAGGTTTTATTTCCCTCGAGATCTAGAAATTGGTGAATAGTAAAAGAAAAAAATAAATAATAAAAATAGAATATGATATTCCTGTGAATAAATTCCACTTAGGTAATATTCATTTTGATGGAATGAAGATTCTTTCATCAGCTACCCAGGATCATCTAACAAATAATTTTTTTAAAAGCAAAAATATCACTAATATTATCATCCCAAGTATTAGTCCAGTATTCACACATCAAGTGTCTGACATTTTGAACAAAACCATTTATTATTTTCACATGCAAAAGAACTATCTCTAGCGATTAGTGGAAGCAGTAAAATGATTTATCATAAAAGATTTCTCATAAAACTTAGGTTATCCAGCCTGAGAACCAAAAGCTACCATGTCACCTTGACGCCTGTCTGCAGAGTGTGAATTATGTGCTAAAAATCATCAGCGCATCCCCAAAAAACAACTTAGTCTCAACAAGTCATAAAAGAATGCGTGTTTCTGATTGATTGTCAATTCTTGTCTTCCCAGGAAAACATTCATCACACAGGAGGGCCAGATGAGGGGTTCAGATTAGACACTCTCTGAAAATCATGGCTCTCATGAATTAGAGAAACTGGACTTCCGTGGTAGGTTTTTAAAACAGAGGTGACACAGTCTTACAATATAAAGCTTCCCGTAGTCACAATAAAAGTGCTTTTCTTTCTTGAATGCAGACAGATTTTCAAGCAGAAGCCGCAATATCACCAAGTGATTTACATATAAATTAATCCATATTAGATCATATGAATCATTCACTCCTCCAGGGGAATGATCACCATCCAGTTGATCTGATCACCTAAGCCGAGTGAATATATAATGTTAATTGTCGTACACATTCCCTGCACATCCATCATCATCACCAGTTTGAAATCATTAGGTAGGCACTCCTGTGTAATGGGTCATGTTACATTCCGGCTGGAGATGGGCCTAAGTAACAAAGTCTGGCGCTGCAGTTCGAGTTTCCAGTTATTTTGGAAGACCAAGAGTGATACTAAGATGTGTGATGTTGATTCAGACCGTGCAAATGGTGTGATGTTGGTTCAGACCGTCCAAATGGTGTGATGCTGCTTCAGACCATGAAAATGGTGTGATGCTCAGGAGCAGCAGGGAAAGTCCAGCCCTTGCTGGCCTCTGTTACAGGCAAGGCAGCAATGCTGAATGCCCTTCTCACACAGCATCAGCCAATCTTCCCTGCTTCCAGCCTCTTCTTTAGCAACAACCGCCTCTAATTCCTGCTGAAGAACCTGCTCCATTACCGCCTCAGCACCAGGAATTTAATTTTCCTGGCATACGTGTCTTTCTAAGAAGTGGACCTGCTTAGGATAAGGAGGTGTTTTGGGAAAGCAGAAATTGCTGGGTATTGGAGCTATGAGCCTGACGATTCCCAAACTTACCCAGCTCCCTCTGGGAGCTGCATGTTGGTTTCTATCGCAGAAGACAGTATTTTAGAATTAAAAAACAAACCTACCAATCAACCAAACCAATCAGTCTTGACTAATGTGCTGCAGCAGACACCGTGTGAAAAATGCATAGAATTAAGGAAGGATCTTTTCTTTCTTTTTTTTTTTTTTTTTCTCTACCTCTGGAGGCAAGTTAAAATGGAATACAGTCATTAAAAGGTTATCTAGTGTAACAACCTAGCCAGTAAAAGGCCGAAGGAGAAGGCTACATTCTTCTGTGAATTGTTTTATGAAGTATCTCGTGGTTGACAATCAGTGAACTAAATCCTTCGACAAGGAGAGATTTACAAGGACTTGTCTACAGAGACAAAGTGTTTCTACACACTTCAGGCAGCCCTGGGACCAAGGATTAGCAGAACTGCACATAAATACAGCTTACAGCTACAGAATGCCACAACTGGGAGCCTTCAATAGGAAACTATATGGAAACAGGCTTCACATACTAAACATGAAATGTACAGGGGTTTAATAGCTTTACCCACCTTTGTATTGAACTTTGAAAAGGTACTTTCCTTCCTTAACTCAAACTGTGCTATTTTTGCCCCTAGAATTTGATGTCGGACATTTTTTTTGCTCATGGCTGTTTTGAAGTCTCCCACTTGGAAAATCCCAACCCGTGATGCTCCTGTTTGGGTCAAGGCTGAGCGTTGTTCTCCACCTAGCACTGTCTTCTTAAGGGGCTGCATTTTTGGGGTTTTGTTTTTTCTTTTAATGAGTGATGAGCATTAGAAGGTGGATCAGATAGAATTTAAATATCACGAGCTGTTAAATACTAAACACTTGAGGAATACTTAATTAAGCAGCAGTACGCAGCAGGCGGTCAGCTTCTGAGCAGCTATCACATTCCTGGGATGGTACCATGCTGGAAAAGCCCATCTGATTACCTTTATTATCCACCTCAGAGGGGTAGTAATTAACTACTGCAGAAATTCACTGTCTAAAAAGCACATTGTTATCAATGAAACAAATGCAAATTTTCACAAGGCTGCACTTAATGGGCATTACTGCCACACACAAAGCAGCACCCACAAATCATTTCGCAGCCCATTTGTGTTCAGGTAATACTGGAGCTGGTACGTGGCACTGATCTGAAGCAGGATCCAGCTGGGTAAGTAAGTGGGGTAGGGATTGCTGCTGCCTGTGTGGCGCTGGTCATCTGTGACTGGCATCCTGTGATAAACGAAACTGGTGAGTCTTCAGTCTGGTCTTCAGAGGTTGTGGCTACATCCACCCTGTGAAAACGCGTTCTTATGGTGTGACTTTGACATTAACTGCCAAAACTGTGGGAGGCTCTGGAGATTTTCGAGACCCGCCTGGATGCAGTCCTGAGTAACATGCTCTGACATGCTCTGGGCAATCCCGCTTCGGCAGGGGAGTTGGACTAGATGATCTTTATGGTCCCTTCCAACTCTAAAAATTCAGTGAAATTCAGTGAAATTCAGTGAAACTGTAACCACTGTGGGTTTGATGCCGCTATGCACAGCACTGCAGAAAGAGATTCATTCAGGTATCACCATGACGGGGCAGCATAGTGACTGGGGTCTGGTGTACTGCTTAAAGCACTGAGCTTCCTTTCTGAGCAAGGGAAACTGTCAGACCCCAAGAATTAAGAGTCACTTCGAGGGGGGTTCTGATCAATGCTTATAAATACTGAAAGGGAGGGTGTCAAGAGGATGGGGCTGGTCTTATTTCAGTGGTGCCCAGGGACAGGACAAGAGGAAATGGGCACAAACTGGAACAGAGGAAGTTCCATCTAAACATGAGGAGGAACTTCTTTCCTGTGAGGGTGGCAGAGCCCTGGAAGAGGCTGCCCAGGGAGGTGGTGGAGTCTCCTTCTCTGGAGACATTCAAACCCCACCTGGACACGTTCCTGTGCAACCTGCTGTGGGTGGACCTGCTTTGGCAGGGGGTTGGACTAGATGATCTCCGGAGGTCCCTTCCAACCCCATATCATTCTGTGATTCAGTCACCACATCCTCCATCATGTGTTGGGGCTCCTAACCCCATGTGCTCAAAAAGGGACAAGTTACTTTCTACAGAACTAAATCCTTAGTAGAAGCAAGGAAAGATGCATGCCAGTGTATCATAGCTGCTAATTAAACACATCTCTGCATTAAAAATCTTAAATTGCCTCTTTCTTATTTCAGCTGGATGTAGGATCCTTTTCACTTCTTGTTCTCCTTTCACTTCTTCACTTCTGCTGGGTATCTTATGTCTGTGTGCTGTAAAACAGTTACTGCACGTACCTCACGGATGATTGCTGGGAAAAGTAATCTCTCCCCTTTCTTAGTTCCGTCTTCCCAGAATACATTAGTATGCCAATGAATGAACTCTTCCAGCCCCCTGAGCAGCTTCAAGGACCCACCATCTCTTTTAAAATCTCTCTGACAGAAAATATGTCTTTCCTCAGAGGGGAACAATTACCCGAGCCATCCAGATGGAGCCCAGGGCCACACGAACGATGGGTTTCCTAACTATAAAAATGACATGACTCTGAAGCCCATTGTCTTGCTGCCTTGTTGGGCCAGAAAGCAAGATTTTTATCCTTTTTGAAAGGGGAGAATTGCAACTTGCCAGCACTTGCTTCTGAGCTCTGGAACGGGCAGAAACCACGACATTGTGTCATTGACACCGGTATGGTTAAAAATGGAATTTGAGAAGGGATGTTGTGACACATGCTGTTTGAGTCAAAATCACCAAAACATCTGGTTTTACTTGATGTGTTAGAAAACTTCTCACATAATTACTTAAAATTATCTGAAATGTTCCCAAAACGTCTAACACTTGTAGTGAAATGACAATGGTGCATGTTTGTATTACAACCATTTCAAACCAGAGCCTGTCAGCTCCCTCTGTCATATTTCACCAACATATATTTCTTATACATCAAGTTAGCAAAATACTCTAGTATCCTTCAGGATTATAAGCGTTGCATCAGGGCAAGATATTATTATTTAATAATATATTTAATACATTAGTTATCAAATAAATCAGTGTTACTATTGATACTTGCTATTTCATACATGCTATGATTCCGAAGGATTTAACATCAATTCATTTATGGAGGTGAAAAAGACAAAAAGGAAAGACAGTAACTTGGGAACCAGGAGACATTTTTTAAACATGCCTTTAAATTATACTGCTATTTTTTAACATCTGCCTTTGGCAGCCTTTCCTCCCTCAGCACAATTACTAGTCAAGTCATTATTATTGGGTATGTGGTGAGGATGTAGAATACTCTTTAAAAAGCTTTATTTAAAAGAAATAAAATCTGTAAGCACTCTCATTCCCAACAGCACAGTAGAAACATTTAACAGAAACAAAGCAACAAAAATCTAGGGACCAGAGTATGAAAAAAACAGGAGTTCAAGTTCATACTCATTCTCGTTAAACAGTTTCATCTTTGCTCTCTGTACTTCTTATTTCTCTTACTATGAAGAAAAAGTTTGAGTCCCTGAGGGGGGACAGTGTAGATGTTTTAGCACTCAAAAGTGATTATAAAGAAACTGATAGTAAAAGTAGGAATGGGTAACTTGACTGACACCGGGTTACTACTGGAAGTACTGCACCACCAGCCTGCCTGATGCACAGATGGAATTTTTCTTCAGTTCCCGGATTCCTACAATTATGTTGTTGTCTTAAGCAAAAAATATTTCGAATAGTGGTGGCAATTAACAATGAAAACATACACGATGGGATGCGTGCAGTATGCTCCAGGCATAAGCACACACAATCCTGCTTTCTCTTGATACTATGGAAATTTCTTTACACAGTAAGATAGCATTTAAAGTCTCTGTATATTCTTTTCCTTTTGGGCTTGAAATAAAAGCTTTGCATTGACAGAGTGAAGTTTTCAAAGTATGTAAGGTGTCATTTCCCAAAATGAAATGATTTCACAGAATCACAGAATCACAGAATCTTCATGGTTGGAAGGGACCTTTGAGATCATTGAGTCCAACCACACAACCCCCCCCCAAAAAAAAAACCAACCAACCCACCCACAACCACACACCACACCCACCCACAAACAGACACAAACCAACAATCTCGGGCACTAGAGCATGCCCTGAAGTGCCACGTCTACACATTTCTTAATGCCACTAATTTGGCATCTGCAGGGTGGTTGGTGCGGGACTGGGGGTGAGTGCTGAAACACAAACATCTCAGAGAAGTGGCAAAATCGTTGTAGTCTTGAGGTATAACATCACCAAGAGATAGAAAGCCTTTAACAAAACAGAATAATGAAGATTGTTCTAATTCTGTTTTATTGCTTATACCAAGCAGTGTTAGTGACATGTAAGAAGTAAGAACTTCTCTGTTTCTGCTATTAAAAAGATGCTACAAAAATTTAAGGCTTCAACCACATCTTTCATACTGGACACAAGCATCAGTGCAGCTTTTTCCAAGGACTAAAGATTTTAGATTCTCCTTAAAATATGCAATTTAATAGGAAAATCCCCATTCATGCTACAGTGAATTTGTTTACTCACAGCAGGTATTTAAATTTTTAAAGGGTTTGTACTACAAAAGCAGACTCTCATTCTCAAAGTACCCAAATAAGTTTTTTTTTCCCTGTATATGAAATGTGATCTCGATTCAGCTCAGACCGTGGGTAAATGCCCTTGGACTCTCTGTCAAGGCCACTCATTGGCTGCAACTCCCCCTGAAGTCAGTGGGAGTTTTTTCACAGACTTCAAGAACGGATGAGATCTGTCCTGTCTGGCTCAATTAATGATAGTGAAAGGACTGCTATAAAAGCAGGATGTCATGACACCAATTCTGATTGCTCATAGTCAGTTTTGCTGGTCAGTCTGGGGGAGAAGTCAGGATGGCTAAATACAAAGGGAGCACTGGCTCCCTTGAAATACATTTAAAATAAAGGTTACAAGAAGAGACCCTATTTTAGGAGGAAATGGAAATAAATACAATGCTTTAAAAGAAGCCACAAGGGAATGTTGTCCCAAAGCGGGGTCATTCACCCGCTGTGCAGAAGCCAATATAAACACAGAGCAGAGGGATTATCTATCTATTTCATTTCTGCAGAGATGGGTGCTGGGTGGTGATCCACAAAGCCAGCCCCCCCAGCCTAAAAACTTAGGAATATTTATATGGTTCAAAACACAGAAATACACACCCTTAATCATAATTATTGGTTAGTACCTTATCTTAACAATTGCTATTGGTTAGTACAGTCTCTTGCTTTTGCCTAAAGTTACAAGGCCCTTTACTTGATGTGCACATGCTCCAGTACCATGGGGGGTGTTAGTCCAATTCAGTGCACAATTGACCTGGGGGTCGTGATCTCCCGCTGCCACCTTAACCTTTCTCCCAGTTACTGCAAATTTTTGTTGACTTCATGCCTTATCCAGCAGCTGTCTGGTTTTTAGCCGGTTTCGGCGCCTCCTGTTGTGGGATGTTCCTTATTATCAGCCTTCTGTTCTTCTTCAAGGGTCTGTTCATTAATGAGGCATTTATTGCTTGTACCAAGTGTCTGGTTTCACAGGGCCTTGTGACCTTTTTACAGCTCTTTATTCTTACCTAGTGAGAGATTCTACCTTCTAAAATGTATTTTACCCTTTAAAAGGTATATTCTACATTCTTAAAGTACATCAGGAATACCTGTCCCCTCGTTTGTAAGACACTTTACAGGTATTTGAGCTTATCGAGGCAGGAGTGGGGGAGCAGGGGAGGGGGTATTGCTAAAATAACTGGAAACGAGGAGGTGGCCAAAGCTGTGTGAGCAGCGGAGGCTTTGGAGAACACAGATACAGATGAGGGACATGCATTTACTGGAACTCTTGTGGCTCAGAGCCAAGCTTTGAGCTGAATGGACTCCTTCCTGGAAGAGCCACCACGTGCTGGAGGTGGTCCCTCAGCTCGGGTCTGGAGGACCAGGGGGACATTGCTCGTACAAGTGTTTAGACAGCTTTAACCAGAGGGCACCTGTGTCAGCCTGGTTCATCGCCCTTCCAGCCTCCATGTGAGCCACAGGCTACTCTGGAGCTAGAAAGAGAGTTTTTAATCAAGGTCTCCTTGGTGAAACAGCATTTAAACTGAGAGGAGGAGGTAGGGGGCATTGACGTGCTTAGGCTAGTTTTGTGATACCCTGTGAACTGAAGATAGCACCCAGAAAGGTTTGTAAACCCATAAAGATTGCCTATTCCTAATTATTTATTATCTTTGCCGTTACAGACTTTTCCTGTCTTACATTTAGGACATTGCTTCTTTTGCAGCCATCTTGTGATAACGTTAATAATCCCCTTCTTTCATTTGCATTATCTCCTTGGAAATATTTATAGACTATGTTCATATTCCCCTGAGTCTTTCTTTCTGCAGAGAGAATTAATTTTGTTTCCTCAATCACTCCCTTTCTTATGTGTTAGCCTATAATCCTTCCATAGTGTCATTTTCTTGCCCTTTTTTGCATTGTCTCTACTTCTACAGTATCATTTTTAATCATGGACAAGAGAACTACATATAACTTCTTAAATATAATTGAATATGTGTCACCTGCTCTTTTAGCTCCTTGACTGAACAAAGTGTAAGGTCAGGATCCTACTTTTAACTTCCCTATTGTGCAAGAACTCCCATTAGGAGACAATATATTGCATAAACTCCTGTCATCAGACATATGAGAAAATGCAAGAGAAAGATCTGGTTGTCTCTTGACAGTCCTACAGAAGCCCTACAATTCAAAATGACCAAATGTAATTAATATCCATTAACAATCTTGGACAGGCAGGATAATAGATATGGTACAATCTTCTTATCAACAAGAACAGCACTAATTAAAGTAACAATATACTAAATTATGTGCATTCTTGATACATTCCTGTGGCTGTACTCAGCTCTGAACTGAAGGAGACAGATTACAGTGATAAAAAGTTTTCCTATTTCTTCAGCTTTACATAAAAAGAAGATAAAGACGACCCCCCAAAAAATTCAAGAGCTCTTGTGCTGGCTCCAAGAGGACCCCTCACCGTCTCTGGCCTCACAGGTAAGGCCATGGGGCACCCGCAGCCACACCAGCCCTCAGTTGGCTCTTGGCAGGGGTTGGACCCTCCAGAGCACCACTCACATCTTCAAGGAGGATCTTTCACAGTAGAAGGACCAACTGTCCCTCCTTTGATAGGATGAGGTCTACCTGGGTAAGGCAAAATGGGATGTTTTTTTTGGGGGGGGGGAGGGGGATATGTTGAGTGTAACAACGTTGTATTTGAAATGCTAAACTGCACTCGGGTTATTTTAGTCTCAAAATACTGTGGAGCGGAGAGTGTCGGTCACACAGCATTAACATTTCCAACAGCTGAACAAAAAGGGGCAGAAGGAAAGAATTCTAGTCACTTTTTTTTATAATTTCACTTGGAAAAATGGAGCCACAAGCAGCTATCATCACTACTTTTACCAAGCATTTTTCAAGGCATATTGGAACAACCCCTGAGGAGGATTTAATCTGTTAATTGCCCTTTAATACTTGGTAGGTGTCCAGCTATTGTCCTATAATTTAACACCTAAGCCAGCACTTTAAGTTTTATTCAGATAGATGTCCTATACAGGACTACTAGTTCAGTTTAGATTAGAAAAAATTATTAGGACTGCAATCTGTTCTTGTGATTCATATATCTGTTCATTTGTTCCTGTAATAGTACCACATCTACCAGCCTCATTAACCATAATAGACCTTTAAGCTCCTGGTGGGTTATAGGTTCCTAAAGTGTTACAAAGTAATTCTTGTCACTATAATTTAAACATGATGTTGTTGTTATTACTGAATCTATTTCATGAACTTTTTTTTTCCCAACTAGATATATGCAGAATTGCTCGGTGTATATTGCACTTGGCTGCATTGGTAACAAAAATTTGTGTAATTACAGATGATGAATGGTGGATACTGAGCTCTTGAATATCTAAAGTAACCTTCTGCCCTAACCCACCTCATAGTGAAAGTCTTCTGGTACAATACTAATGAGGAATATTACATACCTGGCTCTGAAAATGAGCCAAAATGGTGTTCATTATGCATGAAGATACTCATACTCACTGTCAGGAACTTTGCCAATGAACCTTTTTTGATATGATCAAATGACAGAGCATCCTAAGACATTATTGAATCCCACACTGAGATCTTGGAAGATTTTAGCCCATGGAAAATAAGATTGCTCTAGTCATTAACCAATAGTAGTCACAAGAAAATGCATCTTCTAATCAGTGCAAGCAAATTCTGGTCAAGCCCTAGGTCAAGCTCAAGACATTATTTGTATTCTGCATTATACATTGTCCCTGAAGAGCAGCAAGAAAAATAATGTATTTTGCTTCTATAATACTAGTAGCATTTCTTCACCTCGTATAATCATACTTTGTAATTATTCAGCATCTTTCACTCAAGGACCTTAAAGGCTTTCTCAGCATCAACTAGTACAACCATACAATCTCAGTGTTTGGTAGGTGTGTTCACTGTTGCTATTATAGACACTAAATGCATTAATTTGGTAGCTACCCGCTGTTTCAAAGATCTATAGGGGTGAGATGCTTGTCGAAGATCCTCTGATTCCGAAGATCCAGGATCAAGCCAGTCCCATTATGTTTTAGATACTCTATTCACACAAGGCAAACTCCAGTTTGCATCAGACTTGCCTTTAAGAGCATGAAGAATGCCAATTTTCCCACTGCAGGTGACTGTTTCCATTGACTTCATGCTTTGGACATCTTTATCCCATCAAGCTACCCCCGCCTGGGCAATAGTACCTTTTTTTTCTTACATGAGGGCCAGAAAAGTGCTTTGGAGTGCAATAAACCGTCAGGTATTGGTTGGCATTTCAAGGTGGACCAGGTGAAAGGGGACACAAGAGATCTAGCCCAACTGAAAGGCAAGAATTGGTCATCTTCACTACTTGCTAATGAATTCACATTACCTTAGATGCAAAAATGCATTCTATTTTGGTAAAACCTGCATAAATAGCATGAACAACACGTTTAAATTATTCTGGAGTAGTTGGAATAAGTCTTGCCTATGCTCCGGCAAATGGATGGTCAAAACAAATGGACAAACATCCTTTGTAGTCAACAGCAAAAATAATACTAGGCCATTAAATTCTGGAATTGGAGATCCCTTCACTGAAGGGCACACAATGCATGGATTAGCTAAAGGATATGTTCACAGGAAAAGCACAGAATCCATGAGAACTAGCTCACTCTGCTCCTGCCCAGTATTTTTTGCCTAGATTATAGTGTATCCTACAAGGTTTTGGGTTTTCCCAGACTGTTATCAGGAGTTCTGGCCAATAATCCTGTGAAGTTCTTCTTTGCCTCAGAGTTTTTTCCCAATAAAAATCACTACTTTTGTTCCTGGGATCAAATTATCCTTTGTTCTTCCCTAACAATGGTTCATAGCAGAGGACAGAGGAATATATACGATCCAATACTACTGGTAGCAACAAAAGCCTTTCTTTGCCTGACAAACTTCACATCTCCTTATTGGTTCAATATTTGTTTATAATATCTTACATTTTGTGGGCCTGTCAGAAATGTCATAGAATGGCAGATCTTTACTTTTTTAAATTTTTCTTTTTCTGAACTAAAATAATAATTAAAAAAAGCCAACCAGACAACATAATTAGTTTTCCTCTTGTATTAGCTTTTCCCTCTGCTTTTTCTCTCAGTCTTGTGTTTAAACATGGAAGATGGAGAAGGAAATATTTGCCAAAACTGTGCTATTGCAAATATGTCGAAATGTTCAAGAGAACTAGCAGATTATTAATCATCACAAAGGACTCAGCTGACAACCCATAAAATGCAAAAGTTTTTTATTTTTGTGAAAAGTATCTATTCTCTCAAATTGGATCCTTTTGGCAGACTGACAACTTGGATCAATAATTACTCCAGCTGTTGAAGCTGATTTTGAAACCCTAAATCAAATGCGAGCGAGACCTGCTGTATAATAACCCCGAGCTTTCCTACTGTCTTGTAATACTAAATAGATCACACATAACAGAGAACAACACATGTAACACAAGTCAGAGGAAGCATCTTGGTTAAAATACAAATAATAGACCATAAGACTTCTTAACTGGAATCTTCTCACACTTCCCACACATTTACTGTTTCTAATAAAACCTCAGGTATTCTGGAAAATGATCAGAAAGAATGTAACACTTTATTTAAAGCTGGGCAGCTCAGAAGATGAAGGCAGCCAGAGCCATATTTTACCCTGGGGACAAAATTACATATCTACCTTCAAGCCAGCACTGGTAGAATTTATCATTCAATGAAAAATCTCATTCATTCAGAAATTTTTATGCCGTTGTAGAAAAAAAAAAACCTACAAAAGGACGTGGTCTTGACCAACAGTGGCCTACATCTTCAATCAATGAAGCCATTTTTCAAATCCATAAAGGGTAGAAAATTTTGATTGCTCTCTGTGAAACTGTGGAGGCTCCTTTCTGTGCAGGTTCCTTTTACAAGTGCAGAGGAAGATTATAGCCTGAAGGGAATGACTGAAAGCACCCAAAGGACAGTACAAGCAGTGCTGTCTCCTGTCACTGGAAAAGTGTTTGTACTGAAAATGTATGTTTTTCTGAGTGTATATTTTCCCACAGAGAGCACAGGTGGAAAAAAGTGACAAAAATGAAAAAAAAATCATCACAGAGTTTCAGTGAGATAAAAAAGTTTAAACAACTTTATCCCTCTGTCTCCTGAGCCCATCTGAATCAACAGGGAGAGCAATAATGCTGGGAAGGCGGTCTTGCTGCAGGGCAAAGCAGCCTGTCCCAGTTGGCATGTCTATTAAACGTTGAGATGACTGCTGAGGTTATTGCCTCTGAGCAGCGCTGGATTGTGGCTAAACCCTGAGGTGCACCATGTCCCCGCTACTGCTCACCGTGTGTCCATGTGAAAGCAGTCCTGGTACCCCTGTGTTTGGCAAAACATAACTATCCTGTTCTCACCTGAAACAATAATTGTAGTCTTGCAACTGAAGATGCTCAAGAGACCAGAAATGCTCCTGTCATCAGCAGACTAGGCTTCCTACTGAGAACTCACAAAGTTGAATACCTTCAGCACAGACTGCATTAATGCTGATTCTCTTGTTGAGCCATCAAACTAGATGTTTTGGCGTTGTTTTGGGGAAGTGGAGAGAGAGGGGGAAGAAGTGAAGTTTTTTTATGTGCAAGCTAGCTTAATTCTCTAGAAGTCATTAATCTACAACACCAGATGTGAGTTGGGCTCTGAGAATTTTGAAGTGGGTTGATTCCTCCACAGGGGAAAAATGAATGCTGCATATGTTTGGGAAATTCTTTTAAGGATATTTTATTTGCAAAAAACCAGATATCTAAGGTCATAGTCACCTTGTAAAGAGATTGCAGAAGCAACAAGCAGCCTACACATAATCAATCCATCATCAAGACTTCAGCTGAAAATGCACCTGGGTCCCAGGCTGTGCTGATCAGCAGCTGCTGCCTGTCTTTGTCACCTCTCTACCAGCACTGTGATCACCTTTAGGAAATACTTTGCACTGGTTATTTTTGGATATATGGATGTTTTGGATTTTGGATGTTGGAATCGTGTTCCTGCAGACTACCAGTATAAATGGAATTTAGCCCGTGGCATCATGTTTGCTGCTACTGGATGTGTGTATTACTATGTCATCTCCAGTACAAAATAGCTGTAAACACACGGATTTTTATCAAAAGCCAAGTACAAGTATAGCATTCAAAGCCAGTGCTCTGATTCATGTTGGTAGCAAGCAAGGTGTAGAAGGAGAGAGAATGATGTGGCATAAAATATAATTACTCCCCTACATTCCAAAAAACCCAAACCCCAAACAAGCCAATAACACGTTTGACTCGTTAGAATGTCTTTGTACTGGTTTCTGACTTTGCATATGGTGGCAGTGACTTTTATCCGGTACCAAAGCCTGATTCAATACCTGGGGAGCGACAGCCTAAGGTTATTAGTCAGCATGAAATCAAATCTGTCCCACCTACAAGTAATGGATATCAGCTACTCTCTTTCCATTAAACTGTTGCTGGCGGTGTGGTATTTAAGGGGTGCCCAGCACCCGACCTGCCCTGGGTCCTGGTGGGCTTGGTTCTGTGGCAGGCAAGTGGAGACAGCAGTTGGTGGGCTGATGCCACAGCCTCCCCAGCCCTCACCCGGGTGAATCTGGTATTGGAGTAGTAGGTGCTACTCAGAAAGCTCCTTTTCTCATTCCACAGTGAAATAAACCTGTTTTAAACACACTGAACTCTCCTTCAGTTTTGGCAGTGATGCATTTACTGAAGATCCAGGGATCTCATGTTTAACTTCTGTAAAATATAATACTGGAATGCAAATGATACATAGCCAAGTACCATGGGCTCTGTCTCAGACTTGAATAAGTGAATCAAAATAACGGAGATATTTGATGCTAGATATTTTTAATTAAAAAAGAACATAAAATTGCATCCCTTCACTCTACTCCCAGCCACTGGAAAAACACATATCTAATTTCAGTGATATTTTCTTTTAAGGCTGAAGGGAATGCTTCATAAGGATGAGTCAGGTGGGGAAGAATTAGTGAGCACTTTTGTCACTAGGAATAATTTAAGGAAATTAATTTTGGTTTAAAGGCCTGCCTTCAGGCAGAGTTGCATGTTGTCTTGAAGGCACTGAGTCAGTAAAGTCAAAGAGCTCAGTAGCGCTAGGCATCTCCAGGTAAGGCTGTACATAGCTATTGGGTAGAGTAGAGCCAATTTTATTTATATATTTTTTCCTTAAAAGGATAAGGTTTAAGAGTACAATAGAGTTCAAAAGCCTTAAAGATACTACAGCAATAAAATACCATTTAGACACGAGTAACAAGTCAGTACTGAATTATCATCTGACACGAGCTTTATTGGCTGATAAAACTTAGCTGCTTCTTATGGAGACACACCTGTGCTTATCATCGATGAAGTTTCAGAACAGATTTCGTCTATTTTAATTGTTCATTCTTTCTGAAAACTGGTTTAGGCAGATTTTCAAACAATATTCAGAATTCTTTTGGAAAAGAAAAGCCACATGACAAACTCCATAGCCAGTCTGTTACGTTTGATCATATTTAATATTCTTTGATGATTTCTGTGTCCATTTGGTGCTCTAGCCCTTCTCTGTTAATGTTACAAACCAGTAATTACAGTTCAGTGGCTTTTAACGTGATAACCAAAGTTTGCTATTAAATCATTCCTCTTATTACAGCAACCAACAAGCCTTATACTTCATGAAAAATCCTCTTCCATTTCAAAAGCCAAGGTTTTCCGCTCTTATAACACCAACAATTTTTCATAATTGTAGTCCCATAGAGTCCCATAGAGACAGTGAAATTGAACCTCTCTTTTCAGCTACATTAGCAGTTTAGTAGTTTAACTGAATTGAATAGAATTACTATTTGTGAATCAGAAAGCTTTTCCACAGATTTGGTTTCTGATGTTCTGCAATTAATATAAACTTACTTGTTACTTTCTCCATACTTACAGCAGTTAATATGTTCTCACCTCTCAGGTAAGCTATGTTTTAAAACCATGTTGGTATACTCAAATACTTAAATTATGGTGGGTATCATAAAAGTCTAAAACTGCATAATTACGTCTGACAGTCTCAAAAGTACAGCAAGTTCTCTTTCACTGTAGCGTAGAAAACACTTAGTTGTGCACTAGCTAGCCTAGGAAATTCTAAGAAATACCGTTAAGTATTTGTTGAAATTTAATATGAAGGAATAAAATGAACTACATGAATTTAATTTGCTGAAAAAATAACGTTGTAATAATGTTGCATTAAAAATAGATAAATATGTTATATAGATTTATATAGATTTTATTTAGCAAAAAAAAAATTAACTCCTCTTCTATAGATTAAATGAAAGAAGTGTCATTGAAAAATGGACTGTCAGATTGGGACTGGTCTAATGCTGTTCTTTCTGCAAGGAACATTCTGCATTAGTGAGCTGAGAGCAACAAGCTGGAATTATTTTGAGATACTACATATTATTTCTTTAGAATAATACAATCAACTACTCTATCTCAGGCAAATCGGTCCCTTAAGCCATAAATATATCCTGATTATTTATCTCATAAGCAGCCAAATGGAACAGAAAAAACAGGAGTTGTACTTTCCTACTGAATTTCTCCTCCGTGGTAAACATGCTTGCAGAAACAATTAAGCCCCCTGAAAAGAACATCTCTCATTTCCTGTGATGCATAGCTGAATTTGGGAACCAGCATCTGTGAATACAAGAGGATTACTGCAATACCTGGTTAGTTTCTACATATTTACGAAGAAATTGTCATTTACAGCAACCTTTATTGCATATGAAATACCATTATGTCTATTAGGCAATTTTATCCTCTTTTATCTTTTTTCTTTTTTTTCTTCTCAATTTGTAAATATGATCTTGATGCATGCCTGGGGACAGACTAATTAACTCACTAATTATTACATGGATAATAATAATACTTATCTTCACCTCCTTGAAGCAGTCCTGGCTAAGGGCAGGCTTGGGATCTAGTGGAATTTGGACTTGCATTCTTCGCCATTTTTATGGTATTACCTAAATGCAACTGGGAGGAGGGCTGGAAGCTGTGGAAATGCTGCTTTATCATAGAATCATAGAATTGCCCAGGTTGGAAGGGACCTTTAAGATCATCTAGTCCAACCATCAACCTAACTCCGATAAAAACCATCACTAAACCATGTCTCTAAGCACTATGTCAACCCTTCTTTTAAATACCTCCAGGGATGGTGCCTCAACCACCTCCCTGGGCAGCCCATTCCAAAGCTTAATAACCCTTTCCGTGTAAACATTTTTCCCAATATCCCATCTGAACCTCCTCTGGTGCAACTTGAGGCCATTTCCTCTTGTCCCATCGCCTGTTCCTTGGGAGAAGAGACCGACCCCCCCTGGCTACACCCTCCTTTCAGGGAGTTGTAGAGAGCGAGAAGGTCTCCCCTCAGCCTCCTTTTCTCCAGGCTGAACACCCCCAGCTCCGTCAGCCTCTCCTCACAAGACTTGTTCTCCAGACCCCTCCCTAGCTCCGTTGCCCTTCTCTGGATGCAGTCTAGCCCCTCAATGTCTTTTTTGTGGTGAGGGGCCCAAAACTGGACACAGCCCTCGAGGTGGGGCCTCACCAGTGCCCAGTACAGGGGGAAGATCCTTGCAGGGCTTGTTGGCTGGTGCCACAGAGGACTCCCTGTCCATAAGCGCCATCATGTTGCCCTCCTGCCTTGTGTTGTCCTCTGCCTAGGGAATGGTCTTGGGCTGGCCAGAGCCTGGAGCCCCCCACCCTCAGCACTGCTGCCACACGCACACCACAGGGGTGCACGTGCCCGGGACAGAACCAGGGGTTGCATCTAAGCTTGGGCTGCATTTACAATGTTCAACTACTCCAGGCCTACGTCCCAAGCCCTTCTGACTGTGGCATCTCTAGACTTGCTCTTTGCTCAGCATCACCGCCTTGGCGTGGGCTTGTCTATTTAAACAGCTGGAATTGGCTCCTATAGGGTGAGGTTTTTTATTTTCAATAATTTTTTTTCTTGGGTCATTAATACTGTGAATTTCCTGAGCTCCTTCAGTTACATCTGGGCACCATTTAGCTCTCTGTCTCACCAGGCTAATGTGACAGTTTGCGAGAAGGAAATTAAATGCTAAAATTTCTGCAGGTAGCTGAAAAGCAGCATCATAGAATGACCTGTACTTACACAGAGCCAAGGAGAAAGGATACTTCCATGGAGTGCTAAGAACGAGCGCTGTAGAGTCTATTTGCTCCCTGCTCTCACCTTCACACCATCCCCCAGAGTCCTGATGGCTGCACTGACTCCTGTGGACCCAATCAGAAGTTTTGAAGCCCAACAATTCGTTGAAGAACAGCTGAAAAATGCCAGTTTCTTTGTAAGAGGGCATAAATGGTATTTATCCATTACTGGTAAACAGTTAGCAGCAGCTGCTTAAGAGTGTTGAAATGTCTGTGTTTGAGAGCAGGGAAAATGACCTGCAAAGTCAGCTCTGGGCACACGATGCTGGCATCACCTAAGCCACCGGGTTGGATCTCTTGCCTCTGACCTGGCAACAAGGCGAGGTGAACGGAGAAACAGGCAGACGGGGGAAAGACTAGGCTTTTACACAGAACTGGTAAAAAAGTATCCAGATTTTTTTTTTCTTTCTTTTCCCTGAGGTATTTCTAAGTAGCAGCAAAAAAAAAAAGGACAGATGCTAAAGCTGTGGCCTGTCATCTTGATTGCCGCAGGGTGATGCTGTCACCAGGTCTTTTGACTGGGCTCCTCTCCCCCTCATCCGCAGTTGAAACTGTAGCGCTCCTTCCTTCACTTCTAAAGGGTGCTCTAAAGCTTAATTAGTACAAAGCCCTTTGAGCAGAGATTAAAGCAGGGCAGTGGCGGGTGCTCCCTCTTCTCTGACTTGGCTGCAGGGCTGAGGCTGACACAGACTGTGTCCCTTCGTCAGCTGGTGCTACTCAGGGGCCAGGTTACCCTCGGGGTGTCAGAGAAACCCCCCCGTGGTAGACAGGATTTTCAAATGCATCAGCGCTGGCCCAGTTCCGTTTCAGCTGGGTCCAACCCTAGATGTCGCATTGGTAGAAAAGAGCAGAATTAAGGCACATGCTGAATCCACCTGGACAGTGAGAAAAAGCCTTGGATCTAAGAGATGCCCCGAGGAACACCCTCAGCAAAAAAACCCTTCTGTGGTAGGATGTGTTTTCATTAAAAAAACCCCAAATAAATAAATCAATGCTTTATTTTCACAGGGTTAAAACCTGTGAAAAAAATCTGTGAACACCTTGCCATTTAAAGCATGTCCTGAAATAATTCGATAATTCACCCTCAAATAATTCAGTCATAGGACCAAGTTTTTTAATACGTCATTGTATAATAAAAGTTAGTGAAAAATGGATGTGAAAATTGGGGCTGAGAGCACCCGCTGGTGAGTGAATGACGTAGAAAATACCTAAAGAGGTCCTGAAAGAAGGCAAGCAGAATAATGGAGGAGATGATGTGGCATCTGCATAAATGTCACAGATGGAAGGCTGAGAAACATTCTGGTCTTATTACTTTAACATAAGTCAAGAATAATTCCCATACATCATTCCTTCTACATAGGTAAATACCAGTGAGAAACCGGATTCAGGCCCAGGATATGGATAAGAAGTTAGAGCAAGCAGATAAACATTAAAGGGTGCATGTTTTTAGCTGGCTGTGCTAATGTGTTCTAATTAATAACAGTAATAGGATTTGCACATCTAAATCCCTGCACATCACACTGAAAATATACTCCTGATGCCTGCCTACAAGGAGATGGGGGAGGGGAGGAGGACGGGAGGGAGAGGAAGTAGAAGAACAATAAAAATGACATTTTGCCCTGCTCTTTTGGAGGAATCATCTCATAATTACTAAGCAGGATTGGCAACTCCCTTTAATGCCAGATTTTCTGGAGAGGGGTCTCTTTCTTTCTTTTTTCTGTGGGTGGGGTAGCAGGGAGGGAGGGAAGGTGAAGTGAAGGATTAGCATGGTCTGGGTAAACAATGAAACCTGAATCTGGATGGCTTAAAACTCAGGATAATCCTAGCAAGTTGGGAGCTGTGCAGTGGGATAATTTGAAATGTAAATGTGACATTCTCCTCGGTAAATTAACAAGACATGACTGCAGGCTCTCCTTGTTACTGCAGTCGCATTCAAAGAGTCACTCGTTCCTTCTCTTCTCATCTAATGCTATGACAATAGACAATCACCAGGAGCCTTCTCGAAATAAATATCAAATCAAGCCTTTACCATATCCAGAAGTGACATATGCACCGAATTATCTTTTATTCATTTTACGCAGAATGTTGTTGCTATAAACACCATATTACAGGATACAGCTGGGATGCTGTCCCCTCCCCCCTTAATTGTTGTTAAGATGACACTTTAACAACAATTTCTTGCACACTTCCATAGAGCAATGGGCAGAAGGTATCTAATTCATGATTATGAAACAAAGATTCAAATTTTATTATGCAATTGCCTAATATAAAATGATGAGGATTGATCTTATTTTGTTCCTGAACATCTTGGAGGCTTTTAAAAAAATTACTATTCTATTACTTTAAAAACTATTGAAAAAATACCCTTGCCTAACAAAAAAAAAATGCCTTGACCATAACAAACCTAATCAATCATGTCAGGTGATATGATATGTTATGATATCTATACAGTACAACTGCTGAAAATTCAATCTGTCCAGAACACGGAGGCACATTCTCCTGTTCAGATGGAAATGGATGGCAGCATTTAAACGATTCATGTAGCTTCTCTGTTGCTTCCTATTTTCTCATGGGAGATCTGGGAAAGGGGGTACTATGGAGATGGCTCTTGCCCTGTGTTTTGTCTCAGTCTTATGGCAGTTTAGCGCAAACTTGTCTATGGTCCCTTGAGGATGGTCACCAGGGAATAGCTGGCAGGCACTTACTACAACCTGTCTCTACTCTTAATGCTTTTCTGACTCTAACACGCTTTCTAGCCTCTCCTCAGCCTCCATTGCACTGTTAAACTACCTTTGGAGAGGTGCTAGAGTGGGAACCTAGCTCTTGCAACTGGCAATTCTCAATCATAAGCGTTTATTCTTCAGAAGGTTTGCAGGGCACCTCTCTCATTACAGTGGTAGAAGGATCTTCTTTGTGAACTTAATCAATAGCTCCACAATAGCGGTATCTCAGCGTTTCAGAGACAAAATATGTTTAAACAGAATATTTTGAGCATAACTTTTCCTCTTTAACTGAATGCTGCCTCACTCTGGTGCTTATAACCCACAGGCTGTCCAGGGAAGGCTTCTAGCCATGTTTGCTGCATTATCTCAGGCAGCCAGGCAGACATTGCCTCAGCCAGCCCTCCTTTAAACTTGTGACATGGGGGTCCACCACGTGCTCAAGCGTGGCCATCCTCATCAGAAAGAAATGCTGATCTTTGCGAAGCTCTAATGAGCATTATTCTGGCTGCACATACCTGCAGTAAGGAGACAGCTGTTTTCTGCCTATGGCATTGGTATTACTTTTCACATGTATTTTAAAAAACATGATAGAGATCAAGGTGTCTGAAAATAAATTCTCAGAAAGGAACCATTACCAAGGCTTTAGCACACTCATTAATCTCTTAAAGTTGGATTGCTCCACAATAAGGGCTGGCCAGTTATCAACAGCAATCCCAGGGGGTTTAATGTAACTTAAGCCTTGCCCGTATGCTAAAATAGCTTCAATTAAATATTACTTTCCATGTGGTAGCACACACTCTCATGTGACTAAATAGAGATTTTTTTTTTTCCATTGGTGATTTTACGGACTTTCATCATAGTCATTACTCCATTTCAAAAGTGAAATATGCTTTCTGTATTGTGAGCAAGGGATCTAAATAGTACAAGCTGTCAAATACTTGCTAAAATTTAAGCTTTCTAAACCTTTGTTAAACTGATGGGCAAACTTGGACATCCCAGCAACAGCAGCAGCGCTGTAATAAGGCAAAGTCCTTAAGCAATGAAAGATCACAAACATTCCTAAGAAATTCCAGCAAGACCTGCCTCTTCTGTGGTGATCCAGGTAGCACTTCCCATCCCCAAAAGGAATTTCAAAGATCCCTTAATGCACCGCTTTTGCCATCAGCGGGATTCTTGCTGTTTTCTTGCAACCAGGAGTATCATAACTGTAAAACGTGACTTCTGCATTTCTGGATGCTTTGTTTCCTATTTTTTTTTTTTTTTTTTTTGTGTGGAAGGGATGCTACATCCAGAAAGGACATTTGAGAACATCCAAGTTCAACAGGCCCCTGGTAATACTGGTGTTCCCAGTCCTGCAAAAGGGACTGGGGTGCAGGCATCTCTGGGCAGAAGCAAGACAATGGTGACTGTGTGCTAACAGAAACCTGCCGCATCTCAACTACAGCAACTCATCACAACACGTACCATTCAATGCCAAGTGGAGGATGAAGGGTTTAGAAACAAAAGGTTATCTCATTTCCTGGCCTGGCTCTCTGGGGTAGAAAAACCGAATCAGTAAAAAAATTAATCATAAACCCTGTATTGCCAGGAGATTTGCAGTCATAGATTTTCAGTGCTACAGATGAGACAGTAAACTAAGGACAGTGCTTTCTGACTTCATTATCTGATCAAATGCCATTTAAAATTCCCTTGATCTTTTCTCAAAGGGAAGACTTGAGTTTCTGTATTTATGTTCCTTGTCAATATAACGTGGGTGCTGGAGAGCTGGAGCAGTTCTACTGTTTAAACAGGACATCACAACTCGTGACATCGAGAGGCTGTTCCCAGTCCCACAGTGGCTCATTTGGCAAGTCACTCGGGACCAGAGCTGCAGGCACCTGGGTGCCTCGCTTGGCCACGGGTGAAGGTGTCATAAGGGAGAGCTTGGCTTTTCAGTGTGCCTGCAGTGTGTTCACCAGCCGAGTAACTCTGCTTTTTTCCAGGTGAGACTACTCAACACCGCGCTGTCCCCAGTGAAGGAGCTCACCTGATGACTTCTTGTCACATTCGTGCGATGCTTGGCTACGGCCGATAACCCTTCTGATCCTCACAGCACACAGACCCCCGGTGCCGTGCTTCACCCGGCTTCAGCGGTGCTGACAACGCCACAGAGGCCGTACGCTGCCAGGCTGAACTGATGCACCTGTGTGAAAATAACCCTGTGGCATCTGGAGAGACAAAGAGCTTATAGAAATGCTAAGTAGAATAGCCTGGCAGCGGCCACAGTTGTTAATAATTCCATGACTGGTTTCAAACATAGCGGTTTTATACTATGATTGAAATTTGCCCTTGTGTTTGACAGGAAACGGACAACATCAGAGAAAGCATTGAAGTGACTGTGAGCACTTACTACTAGGACATGCATGTTGACAAGTTGCTTCAGAATTCAAAAAGAATTTTTAATGTGATGTCCTAGCACAGCAGTCAATTCCTATATACCAGCTTGTGATCTGGAAGTTAAATGCTGATTAACTATGATGCAAGAATGCTTTAAAGTAGAAAGAACCCTGTGATTTCCATATTTTCTGACAGATATAAACTAGTTATTAAATAATATTTGCATGATTTTTCTGTTTTATATCCTTAATCAAATTAAAAGATTTAAAGAAAAATGTATTATTTATAATGGTTTTATGTAACAGGGTTTCATCTTAGCCTGAGGAGTATTTATGTTAAGTACAGATATTTTGACAGAAGTTGATACTGTCCAAAAACTGAAAAAAAAAGGGAGAAATACAGTCAGGAGTACTTAATAACCTCTCCTTGACACTGTTGGAACATGAAAACTGTAGCAAGATGAGTCTGCTGAGGATCTATGTTTCACAGCTATTTCATCCTCTGCAATCTTTTTCCTCTCATGTGCTGCTGTGTTACAGCTGACAGTTTCTTGCTTCCTTCACGCTGCACGGAAATGACAACCGACTGATAGTGTCACCAGTTTTCGCCTGGGATAATGGACATTGTGATCAAACGATGACGTTAAAACCAAAATAGCATATTGCCAATAGGGTAACAAATATCATAAATATCAGAATCAAATGTAAAGGAGTTCTCTAGTAGATAACTTTTCAAAGAAATATACTAGTCCTCAAACACTGTGGAAATGGTGATATCGCAAGAGCAGGAACAACTCTTTTTTGTCATTAGAAAGATGGTATTAATTGTAAAATCAGAAATTCATTAGCTTTGGTCCACAAGACCATTGAGTAGCCTCACTTATTCACATTGCAAATCATCCCTTCTTGGATGCCCTTATGGAGTTTCATCCAGTTTTTTCTTTTTTTTTTTTTCTTTTTTTCTTCGTAAATGGTTATTTTATATTCATTCCTGTACTATATATCACACAGTACGTACAATCATTTACAAATCTCATAAAATCAAATGTCTCTTTTCATCAACTTGTACAGAACTTTAATATTGATATGGCTTCATTCAATTTGGCTTGCTTTGATCTTTTTCCCTCTCCTGTCTCGCTCAGTGCCTAAAGACTAAATGACACATGTAATGACCGTTGGGCAAAACAATTGATTTGATTTGACATCCCTGTTGCAATAAATAAAACACTGTCATTGCTTTTTTCCTTTGGACAGCTGAAAAGAAAGATATTTAATCTTATGACAAAGTGTCACATCAGTGACTTTGGGATCAGTTGGATGCATGGAGCAGTTAGGACTGTATCAAGAGCACAGACAAATGAGAACATAAGCATGTTCAAAACACAAAGAAGGTCACCTACACTGCAGCACTACACACAAGCCAGGATCTGTAGAGCTCAGCCATAATAAACTTTCTTAACTCCTAAGCCCTAACTGGGCTCCACAGTTCAAGAAGCACAGGGAACTGCTGGAGAAGGTACAGTAAAGGGCTACGAAGATGGTGAGTGGACTAGAACATTTCTCTGATGAGGAAAGGCTGAGGGACTTGGGTCCTTTTAATCTGGAGAAGACTGAGGGGGGATCTGATCAATGCCTATAAATACTTAAAGGGAGGGTGTCAGGAGGATGGGGCCAGTCTTTTTTCAGTGGTGCCCAGGGACAGGACAAGAGGAAATGGGCACAAACTTGTACGTAAGAAGTTCCACCTAAACATGAGGAGGAACTTCTTTCCTGTGAGGGTGGCAGAGCCCTGGAAGAGGCTGCCCAGGGAGGTGGTGGACTCTCCTTCTCTGGAGACATTCAAAACCCACTTGGACAAGTTCCTGTGCAACCTGCTCTGGGTGGACCTGCTCTGGCAGGGGGTTGGACTAGATGATCTCCGGAGGTCCCTTCCAACCCCATATCATTCTGTGATTCTGTGATTCTGTGATTCTGTGAACTCCTGTACACAGGAGGAACTTTGTACTGCTTTTTCCCTGGATTCTCATTAGATGTAACACCAGCAAAAGCCCAAAACCTGCCATTGAACATGTAACCTACCACTCTGAGAGTGACCTAAGCACTGGGAAAGCCATGGTTTTGGTACGCTCTTCCAGTTCTGGAGGAGGGTCTCACCCATATTATATACTATAATCCAACATTCCAGACATCAACGGGATTTTTAATATTAATTTCAACAGGAGCAGGATTAAGCATGGGACTATCAACATTTGGATATGCCAACATTTGTCCTCAGCAAAACCTATGACAAAAGGAAGACAAATCCAACTGGAAAGAAAAGCTATAAACAACCATTCCTGCGCCTGCTGCACTGTAGAAAAGACATAAAATTTGAGTTCAACCATTTTATGAGATCTCCTCCTATCATAACCACAACAGTACTGGTGGACAGTGTTTCTTTGGACTGAGGACTACTATACCTCTGGTGGATTCCCTGCTTCTGTCACTGTGTGATCCTGTGGAAAAGCTGTAGAGAGGAACTCATCAGAAACCCCAGCTCACAGTAGCAGCAATAGACACCACCAAACCAAAGATCTTTTGATAATCTAAGACCTTTCTGGAGTTTTGACTGGATTTCTACTCCATGACGTTCAGGTACATACTCCAGTGATGCTCTTTGCATTTATTCCATAGCTCTCCTTCTCAGCCTTTCTCATTGTTTTCTTTTCCCTCCATATCCACTCACCTCCTTTTCATGAGGAGAACAACTCTCCTCCCTTTCATCACATATAAAATGAAACAAAATTAATGTTTGCTTTGTCAGGTAGTCACTGTGCTTGTGTATCACACACCTCTTTCACATCTCTTTGTGCAGGGAAAGTCTATTTTTCAATACTAAGACTCAGTACTGGAGAACAGAAGTCCTGAGCGACCAGAAATAGATGGGAACAGGAGGAGGAATAGCCTCTGCACATGGGATTTAGCAGTGCCCGTGCACAGGTAGCCACGGGGCACACGATCAGATAACCAGTGCTCACACCTCCCGCCCACCGGGCCCAAGCTCTCCCACCCCATATGCAAGAAAGAGAGAAACCTCTTACTTTGACCCCCCAATCCCAAGCACCATCCCTTTGCACATATTTGAGGACAGTGGAATAGCTGTTCTGAAACAAAATCACTTTTATTTGGAGCAATTTGTCTGCCACGGGGAGAATGATCTGTTTTGCAAGAATGGTAAAATTATTCTGCTACTCAGTGACGACAGCCTCTTTTCCCATGCAATAATCCCTGTCTTGCTCCTGATGGGTGACTGCCCCACACAAACATGACTCCAAATGGTTTATACGAAGACACTTCTGTGAAACTGGCTCAGAGTGCTCTCAATTAAACAGATTCATGAAGGACTTGCATTAAGACAATTTTGTGCAGACAAAACTGAACAGGTTCAGGCCCAGCAAGATGAGCACTGGTGTAAAACTCAGAAGACAGCAGGATACACTTGACTTTGACCGTGCTTGACTTGTGACTCTGGTTAACTCACTTCCTTCTTCTTGGTCTCATTTCCTAATCTGTAAAACGAGGATACTGAAGTTTATTTTCCTTATAAAGCGCTTTCAATTTCCCGTCTGAAAGATATCATTAAAAACTTGTTGGTTACACTTCAATTCCATGTACTTTGAAATTTCCATGTCAAAACCAGATCCATTAGTCTATGTTAGTTTGATATCTCTCAATAGTGGTCAATGATTGATTCATGAGAACCTCAAGATTTTTTTAATGCACATAACTGAATTATAGGTAAAAAATAATTCCCATGAGAGAACATTTCTTCCTGACTCAAGCTAGTGATCGGCTTATGACTTGAAGCATGTGGGCTGATAGCCCTTGTAATTTTTTCCTACCCACTGTAACTGTAGAAGCTTTTTTTACAGTATTCATGTGTCCAATCCTTTTTTAGAATCTTGCTAAGCTAGTTGCCTCAATAATTCACTTTACATTTGCTCAGGTTCTGATATAGGTGATGATTTATAATATTCACGACTGGTTCCAAAGCTCAGCTTCTTGGTGCTTCAAAATTCACAAAGAGCCTTACCTCAAGGTTATTAGTCATGGCTTCTTGGAAAATGTTGTGATTATACAGAATAAAATGAGGACATTAAACAGCATCCCAAGTTTAGCAGTGTGCCTCCTGTATAATGCAGTGCCTTGTTTACAAGGTAATACAAATGAACACACATCTATTAACAAAATTAATGATGAACAATTACTGTAATTTCTCCTTGCTTGGAAAATACCTCTTGCAAATAAATTGGGTTAACAGTAGTTTGCTGATTGGCTTTATCTTGCAAACAAGACAATGAGCAATGTTAACGAATTCACTTCAGTAACATTAAGGTTGTGGTATAAGAAGCAGTATAAATTTTTTTGGGCTGCGATGGGGAGTGGGTATAGGCAAACAAAAGCCAGAGGAGCTTTTTGTGCTAGATGTTGTGCTTTCATTTCTGAGGGTTGTAGTTGTGGCATAGTAGAAATGGCTTAGCTAGACACAAGCTATTTTTTCTGCTCTTCTGAGGAATCTGTAAAGCACTTGATGCATTGGTGAATAGAAGCTAAATAGAGCAATGAAAATATTTACTACTGGTATGAAAAGACCAATGTCTTCGATGGCAGAAATATGTCAGATAGATAGAATATGCATGGAGAAGTGTCCAGGAGAAAGGTCTACATGTGTACTTAGAGCCTGCTATTTTATGGTTAGGTCTGGCCTTTGTTAGCACAAGGTCCAGCAGAGCACCTCTCCTCATAGGTTCATCCACCACCCGTGGCAAGAAGTTATCATCAATGCTCTGCATCGGGCAACTTGTCCCCGTTAGGCTGCAGATTAACAAATTGATTAGAAATAACTGCTTTGTGATTGTTTTAGTAAAACAACTTTGCACTATTTTTCTAAAGAACATACAATTACAGAATTTGTGAGGGAGTGCTACTGTGTCCAAAAAATTGGTCTCAAAGGCAATGGTGTGACCAAAAATCATTCTTAACCTCAGAACTGATAGTTATAAGGCAGCTCAGATTTTCAAAGTAGCCCAAGAACAAAAATAATGTATACCATGTACTGTGGCTAAGTGTAATAGCCTACAGAAAAACAAAATGCTAAACAAGAGAAAGCAAAATACTAATCAGGTAAAATTGGGAGAAAAGCTATAAAAACCCCATATTCTCATACTTGGACATTTCATATTACGTGGATTAATTGGTTAAGCTTTTCCCTCCCTTTGAAGGAGTGTTAGATTAACCCCCCAAAGCCATGTGTGTTCTCTGGAATTCCTCCCTAATAGACCACTTGCTAAAAAGTATTGTCTCCAAATTGATGTTCTGGAATACTGAATAGTTCCAGCTCCCCTAGACTGTATTGCCTGCCACACTACAACTGGATGCCTGCCTCTGGGCAGAGACTTACAGAAGTAGCCTGTGGCCCCTGTAACTGCAAATGAATAAATTTTGAAAGGAAAATTACTCACTTGGAATTTAAAATCTGCCTAACTTAGACATTCAGTGATGAAAATGTTGACATGGGCACGTAATTGCTTTGTGACAAATTGCTAAATAAAAGCTCCTGCCCAAAATCTATGTTGCCATTCCAGCGTCACCTTCTACTTCTCTCTGTAGGAGTGAGTCCTGCAGCCTGAAACCAGAGGTGAGAAACCCTTCCCAAGCCTGCTGGCAAGATGCTAGAGAAACTCTGAATCAGAATCAGAATCAGAATCAGAATCGTAGTGGTTGGAAGGGACCTCAGAGATCATCGAGTCCAACCAACAGTAAAAAAACCCAACCAAACAAAAAAAAAACCCCCCAAAAAAAAACAACAAACCACCACAAACAAAACCACCACCCACCACCTGAACACACAACAACAACAACCAAACCAAGAACCATCACCCACCCACACAGCACCCCACCACAAACCAGTAATCTTGGACACTAGAGCATGCCCTGAAGAACCATGTCTACACGTTTCTTAAATACCTCCAGGGATGGTGACTCCACCACCTCCCTGGGCAGCCCATTCCAATGCCTGATAACCCTTTCAGTAAAGAAATGTTTCCTAATATCCAACCTGAACTTCCCCTGGCGCAACTTGAAGCCATTACCCCTTGTCCTATCATCTGTGACTTGGGAGAAGAGACCGACCCCTGTCTCTCTACAGCCTCCTTTCAGGTACTTGTACAGAACAATAAGGTCTCCCCTCAGTCTCCTCTTCCCCAGACTGAACAACCCCAGCTCCCTCAGCGTCTCCTCGTAAGACTTGTGCTCCAGACCCCTCACCAGCTTCGTTGCCCTTCTCTGGACCTGCTCCAGCACCTCAATGTCCCTCTTGTGGTAGGGGGCCCAAAACTGGACACAGTACTCGAGGTGGGGTCTCACCAGTGCCGAGTACAGGGGGACGATCACCTCTCGGTCCCTACTTGCCACACTGTTCTTGATACAGGCCAGGATGCTGTTGGCCTTCTTAGCCACCTGGGCACACTGCTGGCTCATGTTCAGCCGACAGTCGACCAACACCCCCAGGTCCTTTTCTGCCAGGCAGCTCTCCAGCCACTCTGCCCCCAGCCTATAGCGCTGCCTGGGGTTGTTGTGACCGAAGTGCAGGACCTGGCACTTGGCCTTGTTAAACCTCATCCCGTTGGTCTCGGCCCATCGATCCAGCCTGTCGAGATCTCTCTGCAAAGCCTCTCTACCCTCCAGCAGATCAACACTGCCACCCAGCTTGGTGTCGTCTGCGAACTTACTGAGGGTGCACTCGATCCCCTCGTCCAGATCATTGATAAAGATGTTGAAGAGAATTGGCCCCAGTACCGAGCCCTGCGGGACACCACTCGTGACTGGACGCCAGCTGGATTTAACTCCATTCACCACCACTCTCTGGGTCCGGCCCTCCAGCCAGTTTTTAACCCAGCAGAGGGTATTCCCATCCAAGCCATGGGCAGCCAGTTTCTCCAGGAGGATACTGTGGGAGACTGTATCAAAGGCTTTGCTGAAGTCCAGATAAACAACGTCCACTGCCTTTCCTTCATCCAGCAAGCGGGTCACTTTGTCATAGAAGGAGATCAGGTTTGTCAAGCAGGACCTGCCCCTCGTGAACCCGTGCTGGCTGGGCCAGATCGCATGGGTGTCCCTCATGCGTTGCATGATGGCACCCAGGATGATCTGCTCCATGATCTTCCCAGGCACCGAGGTCAGACTGACAGGCCTGTAGTTCTCTGGATCATCCTTCCGGCCCTTCTTGTGGATGGGCATCACATTTGCCAGATGCCAGTCGGCCGGGACCTCCCCAGTTTGCCAGGACTGCTGGTAAATGATGGAGAGTGGCTCCGCAAGCACTTCTGCCAGTTCCCTCAGTACCCTCGGGTGGATCTCATCTGGTCCCATAGACTTGTTTGCATCTAGGTGTTGGAGCAGGTCCCTCACCACCTCCCTTTGAATTGCAGGGGCTTCACTCTGCTCCCCGCCCCTGCCTGCTAGTTCAGGGGTCTGGATATTTAGGGAACCCCCTATCCTACTACTAAAGACAGAGGCAAAGAAGGCATTTAGGACTTCAGCCTTCTCCTCATCTTTGGTTACTATGTTACCTCCCTTATCCAGTAGAGGATGGAAGTTCTCCCGAGATCTCTTCTTGCTATTGATATATTTATAGAAATTCTTTTTATTGTTTTTAACATCCAAAGCCAGGTTGAGTTCTAGTTGGGCTTTGGCCTTCCTAATCTTTTCCCTACATAACTTTGCTATACCTTTGTAATCTTCCTGCGTGGCCTGCCCCTTTTTCCAAAGGTCATAAATTCTCCTTTTTTCTCTAAGCTGTGACCCTATCTCTTTGCTCAGCCAGGCCGGCCTTTTCCCCCGACGGCTCGCTTTACAGCGCATAGGGATGGCCCGCGCCTGGGCTTTTAAGACTTCCTCCTTGAAAAACACCCAGCCTTCCTGAACACCTTTGCCCTTCAGGGATTCCCCCCATGGGACTTTTCCAACCAGTGATCTGAAAAGGCTGAAGTCCGCCCGCCGGAAGTCCAAGGTTGAGGTTTTGCTAGCCCCCTTTCTTACCTCTCTAATAATTGAAAACTTGACCATTTCATGGTCACTAAGCCCAAGACGGCCTCCGACCACCACATCTCCCACTAGTCCCTCTCTATTTGTGAGCAGCAGGTCTAGAGAGGCACCTCCCCTGGTTGGCTCACCTACCAGTTGTGTCAGGAAGTTATCTTCCATACACTCAAGGAACCTCCTAGCCTGCCTGCTCTCTGCTGTGTTGTATTCCCAGCAGATGTCCGGTAGGTTGAAGTCCCCAACCAGAACAAGGGCTGGCGATCGAGACACTTCAGCCAGCTGCTTATAGAATGCCTCGTCTACCTCCTCATCCTGGTTGGGTGGTCTATAGCAGACTCCCAGCACCAGATCTCCCTTGCTAGCCTTGCCCTTCATCTTTACCCATAAACACTCAACTCTATCATTGCTGCAATCAATTTCCATACAATCAAAACACTCCCTAACGTACAGAGCCACACCCCCACCTCTCCTTCCTTGCCTATCCCTCCTGAAGAGCTTATAGCCATCCATCACAGCATTCCAGCTATGACCATCATCCCACCATGTTTCTGTGATGGCGATTACATCATAGATGTCCTGCTGCACAATGGCTTCCAGCTCATCCTGTTTGTTGCCCATGCTACGTGCATTAGTGTAGATGCACTTAAGCCAGGCACCCGATTTCACCCCCATCCATGGTTCTTTCCCCTCAGGCTCGTTACCAATGGGCCTGGTATCCTCCCCTTCCCCTTTTGATTCTAGTTTACTCCTGGGTACCACTTCAGTGACCCTGGTTCCAACCCCGTCCCCCTTCAAATCTAGTTTAAAGCCCTCTTAATGAGCCATGCTAACTCCTGTCCCAATATCCTTATTTCCCTTTGGCTTAGGCTTTCCCCACTTGCCGCAACCACGCCTGGTGACCTATAAGTCTGCCTATGCTCAAAGAATCCAAAGTCTTGGCTTTTACTCCAGCCTTTCAGCCATAAGTTGAACCGTTGTTTTTTCCTATTTATCCTTTCATCCTGCCCTGTGACTAGTGGGATAGAAGAGAACACAACCTGTGCTCCTGATCCCTTGACTAGTTGCCCCAGACTTCTGAAATCCTTCCTCATTGCCTTGAGGCTTCTAGTATTTATCTCATCATGGCCCACCTGAAATATCAGAAGTGGGTAATAGTCCGAGGGCTGAACCAGGGTGCGAGTTTTATTTAGTATATCCCTAGTCCTGGCCCCAGGGAGGCAAGTTACTTCCCTGCGGGACGGGTCCGGCCTACAGATTGGGCCCTCTGTACCATGCAAAAGGGAGTCACCGATTACAATGACCCTTCTTTTTTTCTTAGTCATTGAAGTCTTGAGGCACGGGGGTGGGTGACTCATCCAGGGAGCCTCACTGGGGAGTTCATCATCTCCAGTATCATCCGCCTCATCCCCAAAATCCAGATCACCAAACAAGCGTATCTGGGAGTGTGGGGGAGGCCGTCGAGGGTTCCGCTTCCGACTCTGAGGCAGGACCCTTGGTTTTTCTGGTGTTTCCAGCCGAGATGTTCCATCCTCCTCTCCATCAGCCAGCTCCTCCTCCAAGATTCCGTATCGGCTCTGGAGGGGTAGCTGGGGAGGTGGGAGGGGCAGGGAGATTTGCCTGCTTCGCCCAGCGGGGACCTGCTTCCATTCCCCCTCCTCTCCGAGATCCCCTTCTACCGCCGTGTGAGAAGCGGGGAGGGGGTCCTCTGGTGTATGTGGGGCCCCAACATGTTCCCTTACACTCAGGGAGTGGGCCCACCAGTCTATCTCCTTCTCACACCACTCTTCCTGAAAAAGACAAATTGGGCAGCAGCACCTCAAAAGCACTCTACAAAAAGGATGGTTGTCTCCGAGAAATCTGTAATCCAGCTATCTGAAATCCGCTGAGGTCAAGCCCTGAGACAGCTGGAATAATGTGCTCTTCCTTGGTCCCAGGACTAAACACCACGAAATCCCTTGCTGGGAGTCTGACAGAGCCAGGAAGGTGAAGTGCTTGCTTTACATCAGCCATGACAATCTGTAAATACTAAACCCTAATCCTTTTTAAATCAAATCAACATCTTTTCCCATGTTATTTTCCGTGTCACTGAAATTCATACAGATTATAGAGAAAATGGAAAAGGCTGTTCATTGTTCCTTAATGAAGCAAAATTACAGGTATAAAAAGAAATAATTTTCTTAATGTCTGTTATACTTCTGGAACATGATTGATTGTTGCTGTTACTAAAACATCAGAGAAAAATCACTTAAAGACAAAATAACCTTTTTGTTAGGCTGCAAAGATGTCACAGAGATTGCTCTGCTCTAAAGCGTGCATTCTTGCTATGATAGCTCCAAAGGATTCCAGGCTTTTATTACCAGTCTGTTCTTTCTGTACAAAGGAACCCTACCCAGGTAGGAAACAGGCACACTAGAGATCCTAGGTTAAAAAAAAAAAAAAAAAAAAAAAGGAAAAAAAGAATCCTTGTATTGAGATTAAAACCAGAAAAGGTAACTACGCTGTTATCTATGTGATCTGTCCGTCCATCTCTGCTCCTAATTGACTTCATTAAATGAAACCACTTTTAAAATGGGGTTTCATGAATGGGACTGAATACTGTGATTGCCTGTGAGAGCAGGAGGATGGACTCCACATCCCTTTCAGCGTGTTTCTATGACTACTGCTGTGACTAGGAATCAGACAGAGCAAGGCTGGCCTCCCTGGTGTGCCTGTTGTCACAGTACTAGGTACCACCAGATATAATTCCCTTCTGTTAAAAGGCATGGACTTTCTGTCATATAAAGAGTAAATAATATTAATTTTAATAAAGGTTACTGGGAGAAAAGCAGCAAGCTTTGATCATTATCATGAGAATATTTCCTTAATCTATTTGTGCCAATATTTATTTCTGTATTTTTATCTTAATGTAATTGTTTGCTATTAAAAAAAACCTCTGTTAGAAATAGATCTGTTCTAAGCTTACAAAGGGGGGAAAAGAAGCCACAAAGTCATTTCTTGGAAGAAGATATTGTACTTACAAAATCCCATTGTTAATATCTTCACAATAGTAATTTCTTTATGGATGAAATGTCTCAACTTGTTGTCGTTGTTTATTGTAGTTTGTTGTGGCTTCGGCAGATATCTAGGGATGATGGCTATCTCTTCATTTTTGTTGGCAGTAAAATACAAGTACGAAAAGCCAACTATTATTATCACTACACACTGAACACACTTCGAAGGAGAATTAAGGACTCTGAAAGCCAATTGATTTTAGCTGGTTGTATTTGCATAAACACTCCCCATTGCATGTTGTCCTTGACCATGATCTGGCCCCCCAGGACTCAAACTAAGCCACCCACACATCACTCACTTGAAGCAGGAATCTTTATTTTGTACTTTATACAGTGAAAGATTAGGATCTGCTTATGCAACTCAGCAACAGGAAAGCAAAAGGGAAGGAGCTTTGGCACTGTTTTCCCTAAAGGATGGCTCAAGCACCTGAGTGCACTGGGAGGGTGAACTGCACCTTCCAAAGGTCTAAGGGCAAACTGCACTGACACACAAACAGGGCAGGGCAGAGACTATGAATCTGGATGACAATTCAAGCTCTCTCTTGCATAGAGATAAACTCTGAGAGAAAGTGCTCAATGGGGTGTTGTCATCTGACATCTCATGAAGGAAACCCCTTATTTTAAGGATAAACCTACTGGTATTTTTCTATTCTTTTATCTTCCTCCAGTCTAGGAAAGCAGAACCATGCAACTGAGAAAGCAGAAAATATTATCATCTCTGAAAACATCACATAATTTTACCCCCTGCTGTGAGTTTGCTTTGTACCTCTCATTAAGACTTTTGTCCAAGGGGTGAGCCTCACAAGCCGTGGCAAATTGAGAGAAGTTACTCAGTTTAGTGACAATAGTAGCATTTACTGAGATTTCCCCAAAAGGGAAGGTGCTTTCATAACAGATGCCCAGAGCTTACAGATATATTGATGAAAAAGAGAGCATATGATCAACTGGGGTGACATTAAAAGTGTTGAGAGGCACTATATCTTCCATTAATGATTTGCAGGTGCACAATCCAATAAACCAAGCCAACAAGGCAGTATCTTGACAAGGTTTTACTACTTTGCGTGGAATACGCAGATAGGAAGATGACAGATGATTTTACAGAAGTACAATTAAATCAGTATTGAGAAAGTTGATCAAAGAACAAAGAAAGAATTGCATTAAAATTAATCATCCTAAAGTCATAAAATCAGCTGTAAACTCTTAGCAATGAAAGATTAAATGGGGAGTAATTTAATGTTGTAAATGAATTTGAATTTTCCAGTCGAGTACTTGATAGTTGCAACAGACTTTGATGTCTCAGAGTATTCACTGCAGTTTCAGGCAAGCCTAGTCACACTGCAGGCACCTGAAAGAATCATCAAATAAAATGAATTTATGTCTGCCTCATCATGCAAAAGCTTAGGGTTATCAAAAAAAAAAAACCAACACCCTCACGAAAACAAAGTCATAACCCTGACACCTATTTAACCAAGAAGAATATTGGTCTTTTCAAGGAGGATCCTATTTTATAGCTATTGGAGTCACTGGTCTGGATCATGCTGCTTAATGATAATCAGATGAATGATAGTTCTGATACATTCATCAGCAAATCCCTGGTATTTAACACCATGGTTGTACCAGAAACAGTATTTGGGATGCATTCAATATCAGTTCGGAGTTCCAATATTGCAGTGTTCCACTGCAGGTCACTTACGTTTTTGTCACAACTGTTTTTGTTGAAAACTTTGTAAATTATAACTTTTAAAGATGCAGCGTTCATTTTTCTAGGGAAGCCTGATCTATTGTTTAGCAGCTCTACATTTCTCCGGAAAGATACGGCAGAACTTTGTCAGCACAGATGCTCTGGAGAGGGTTTCATCCACAGTGTTTGGCGCCAGCAACTGCTGGAGGAAGGATAACAAATTAAATGGCTCATTGATCTGTTCCAGCACAGAAAATCCTAGGTTCCTCTGTATTTATTGTAGCTGGTACTCCTTAATACCCAAAGGCTTAATTCAACAACTTCATATGAGAATCTGTGAGAAGCCTTTTAAATTAGGACATTCCTGTAAGAGAGACACGTCTGCCACAGCCACACAACCTGTCTCATTTCCGTGAAGAACAATTCTGCAGTTCACACGCGGTCATGTTAGGCTTAACAGTCAAGGCTGCAGAATTAGGTCTAGGGCCTGTTTCAGCACTGATGATCCGGGCACAAATAACATGCTTGAGATGCACATTTACATCAATCTTGTGGCGTGACATCTGTTTGATAGCAGTCACTGTGCATAAAATTCAGCTCTGTGGTGAGAGTTATTAGAGGAGCATCCTGTAGACCACTTAAATTCTGTTTCTGTCCTCCAGTTGTAGAAAGACTTGTGCCTCGGTCTGCCGTTAGCCCTCTGTATGAGATGAATGTCATTCACTGCAATTTGTTGTTGTTATTGTTCCGTCCTGGGCTGTCTGCATAAAAGCTCCTACTTGATTAGTGTGTGCTTCCCAGCAGATACAAAACACTCATTAAAAGAGATACTTTATTTGGAGAAATAAAAGACCATGGTGTAACATAAATTTTTAAGCAGAACTCCCAATTGAATATATGCTGGTAATTATTTTCAAAAGCCAAACTAAGCCCCAGTACTACATGGTAAAAAAAATAGCTAATTAAAGGCTCGGCCATATCCTCTGCTGTTGCCATGCTGGACTGAACAGAGCAGCAGCAGTGGACATAAGCAAGGGATCTGGCATTTCATTTATTGCAAAATTATGTTTGATGTAGCTTTATTGAATAACAAAATCCCTTAAACCCTGCAAATAGGGTTAACGAAAAACAACAACCAACTACTTAAACATTAACGATACACTAAGAAATGTCTCTGCATTTTTGTGGAATGCATATTTGTTGTGCTTTTAAATATTTATAGTTATTAATAGTTAATACAATCTCAATTTTAGGATCTATGTACCTTCTTGAAAATGAACATTGCTATATCTGAAGTATATACATTTAAAAGCAAAATATAATACCCAGCATCCCATCTTTCTTTATCAAGCACAGGATATGCACTTCCCACACACAACAGCCTAAACTATGAAAAATCTCAACTCCTAAGAGAATCAAAGATACGTACTGGAAAATCTCAACAGAGTATGTGAGAGGCGGCAGTGGCGCTCCTTCTTCAACCAGTACCTACAGGGCAGAGTCGGCTACTGGTGGGTTATTTGGTGCTTTGGCATGACCTTTATGGACTAAAGCACAGCTGTAGCATGTCGCTTCCATGAGACTGTTCCTTCGCACCACCAGTGACACCACCACCACCTTGGTTTTACGGTGTTTTACTGAATAGCAGTCAGAATATTTAAGCTGAATTAGACATTCTCACCGGGACAGATTTACCTCTAGTGTAACTGTGCAAGAGTCGATAGAGTAAAACTATGAAAAAGCTTGGTCTGTTGAGTTTATTGATTAAATCTGATGGATACAAATCACAAGCCATATACTGTCTTTGGGCACATTGATACAACATGCATTGTGCCTAGTTGAAAGCCATAAATTTACATCTGTTACTAGAAAATGGCTCAAAATATTGTAACTCATTAGCTTAACGCAAACATAATTGTCCCTGATGTGCAAAGAACAGCAGTGTCCTGAGCTCCAACCTCGGGAAGAGCTGCTGACCCCTTGTGTGAGTTGAGCAACTCACTTGGCCTCCTGTACTTCAGTAAAATCCTGCCAAAATCTGTGAGTATGGAATCTGCAGGAAAAAAAAAGCAAATCACTGACATTGAATTAAGATTTTCTTTGTAAATAACTTTCACTATTCGTATAAATATATCACATTATGTTTGAAGCAGGGCTGTAGAAAGACCTGAATAGATGCTAAAAATACATGACACTGAGAGGAAGATACATCAAGAAAAGGTTTGGGTTTCTTGTTCATGTTTGTTTGTTTCTAATGCCATACTATGAAACAGGGCTTTGCAATTTAGGAGGTTTCAGCATCTGGTCTTTTGTTACACGCTACTTAGATTTCTCAAATAATTAATTCTAGAGACCATTCTTGGAAAAGCAGGTCTGTCTGTGAGGAAACCGAGCATATTGGAGAAATATTAGGAGAACGAAGCATTCGCCACTTAATGAACTGCCTTGGTGTGCTTAAAAAAGAACAAGCACACATCAGTGTATAATCTGTCATTTCTGCCTCAGCATTTTCATCTTGTCACAAGGAAGAGGTCTTTCATAGTACTTGAAAACCATTTTGAGTCTCTCACCCTCTTTCTGTAACCTACATCACCTTACATCTGCTACACAGATGAGAAGAAGGTGTCCATGCTGCCTCAAGAAAGCAAGCAAACCGAGAGCTGTAAGATGTGGAAAGGTAAGCACGGGAGGGAACTGCAGCTGTGCGTACGGTGCTGGGAGCCCTAGTGGCTTGCGGTTGTGGTCTCTTAGAAATTGGGCACAAAATTGAACACAAGAAGTTCCATCTAAACATGAGGAGGAACTTCTTTCCTTTGAGGGTGGCAGAGCCCTGGAAGAGGCTGCCCAGGGAGGTGGTGGAGTCTCCGTCTCTGGAGACATTCAAACCCTACCTGGACACGTTCCTGTTCAACCTGCTCTGGGTGGGCCTGCTTTGGCAGGGGGTTGGACTAGATGATCTCCAGAGGTCCCTTCCAACCCCATGTGATTCTGTGATTCTGTGGGATTCTAAGGTTGCTTATGACAAGGTGCTTATGACAAGCTCTCTGGCTCTGGATATGCCACTTCAATTTTTCTGTCACAGTAATTGCACTAATATAAGCTGGCACTTCAGAAGTTGTGGCAGCTCATCAAACCACGGAAACGTAGATGGTGAGAGCCAAGAGCTCGGTTGGGGCCAGAACAAACAAGGTTTATCCACCTTGGGTCTAGCAGCAGCCCCCTCCCCAGTGCCCTGGGATCTGGAGACCAGTGAAACATATGCTGGGCTTTTCTTGGGAACAAAGTGAGACAAAGTGAGTGAGCGTTGATAAAGGGAGTGCATTGAAGTAACTAAACCCCACTGCAGAGCACTACAGCAGTTCCTGTGTCTGTTTCTGTGATTTTTGAAGAAGTCCAGTAGGAACCAACCCTTGATACCAAGCTAAGGAAACAGCACTATAGGTATGGCATACATTAGCATCCAAAGTGTTAAATCTGCTTATCTCAAAGTATTAGAAATACTAAATCTTCAAGTCTCAGTGAAAGGCCAAATACCTGGCAAACATTGTTACAATCAACATGTCCCGGTTTGAAGTAAAACGGAACCAATTTTCTGTTCTGTAACTTTACATCCTAGCTAGGCCTCCTCTAACTCTCTGAAATTAACGGCATATTGTGGAGAAAACTGCTCGTTCTCAGAATGATAAGACCCATGTTTGTGCTCCATGCCAAGGGATGGTATGCAGAGAGGCCCTTGCTTATACTTATTGCTATAACAACCAAGGGCAGCCAATTTTGTTATTTGCCCCCTTAGTGGGTCGGAAATGGAAAAAACATAGAGGGGTCACATCAGTGGGGAGGAGTGGACAGGAGAGGTGACCCAAACCTGACCAACTGGGGTATTCCATCCCATCTGCCCCACGCTCAGTATAAAAGCTGAGGGATCAAAGGGTCAGTTTTTCTTCCTGCGATGGTCGACGTCCAGAGAGGACTCTGTCTGTTCATCTGCCTTTGATCCCGATCCATGTGTTCCTGACTCCAGAGCTGGAATCCAGTTCCCATCCATCGCTGAGTCCAGTCTGGGACTTCCCCAGTGCCTGCTGGTGACGTGACTGTCACCCTGGGAGCTTGATACGGTTTTGTATATATTGTATCTATTTCATTATTTTCTTCTTTATTTTTATTTTAATATTAATTCTTCATTAAAGTAGTTTAGTTCATTCTAAACTTCTGAATCTCCTTATCTCTTTCTCCTCCTCTCTCCTCTTTTGGGTGGGGGGGAGAAGGAGGGGAAGGGCCATCTGTTGGTCTGGTTTTGGTAAATTAGGCCGAAACCACGACACAACAATTTCAGTTAGTTCATTTTTACAATAAGAGTCACAACAGGTATTTATACTTGGTCTTTACAAGCATATCCTGACATTTCTTACCAGATTGCTAGCTTTCTAGTTTGAGCAAATGTGATTTTTTTTCCAGGCTGAGAACTGCCGTGCCCAACTGCTCCGACCCTCCAAACAACATGAGTTTGAAGTTAAAGACAAGGCACTTGGTCAAGAAAGGCCCTTTGAATCACCTGCATATCTCCTGCTTGTGCCAATGGGAGCTCCTTCCTGATGGGGGTGCAGGGGGTAGTGTATCGCCGAGGCTACAATATCAAATGATACACGAGCTGAGTACTAGCAATGGAAATAACACGGTTTATGATCCGGTTCTTAGTAGTCTGAGCGTCACATTCCATGTCTAAACACTGTTGACATTTTACAGAGCTAAAGTCATGCCTAGACAAATACAGGAGTCCTATCTAGCCTAGGTAGTTACTCTTACAAACACTGCAACGTTTACCATATTGAAAGGTGTTGTGTTTTGCTTCATTAAAACATTACATTGTAGTATTTTTCCCTTGATAGCCCTGTGTAATCTGAATCTGCATTTTCCTGGTTAATATTCTTCTATTCCACCATATTCCCTAACAAAGAAAAGAAGAGAAGGATTTAATACAAATAAAGAAAAAAGAATAGCTCATTATTTTTATGAAATAAAAATGAAGAATTCTTGCTGATTCCTGTCTTCAGGAACCTGATAATGAGGATATGAGTAAGCATTTTTTTTATTCATTTTAATGAAGTGATGAATGTGGAAAATGAGCACAGAAATCCTTAGTGGATGTTACGGAAATAAGTAAGAAAGAAAGTATCAACCCCAAACCAAAACAAAAATAACTCTGGAGAGGAAAAGGAATTAATTTCAAGAATAACATAATGCTATGCAGGCCTGCTCTTACAGAAAACCACCAAGTTAATTTAATTCCACAAACCCCATTGCTCCAACGAAATGTTGTTTAAATCAATTCATTTTTTCATTATACCTCTTAAGAGCACCATGAAGTGATGAGAAATTACGGAGATGACTTTAGTGTATCAGAATCCCTTCAGTTTCGCTTCATTTTCTATCCTGACATGGGATTAATGTGCTGCATTTGCATGCCAAAATAGTATATTTAATTGTAAAAGTGGTGGTGTTAAATTACCTTGCAATGAGTTTATTTTAAATGGTTCATTAAAGTTTTTAAAACAGCTTGCTGCACGATTGCATCTCTGCTCTGCTTTGATGCTCTGCTCTTCAACCAATAGCTGCAATGTAGGAAACCTTTACTTGTTATGCTGTTTGCCCTTTCAACAACAGATTTTGAGCTAAAAGCAGTTTCAGGCTCACAGGATCAGATTCAGATAATGACAACACTTGAGCAGAAATCCACCCCTCTCCAGAGCTGCACAATAATGGTACGCAACTATTGTATATGTGCACATGTATGCTGTCATTTGGAGTGCAGATTGCCTAGAATTTTCTTTTATGTGATTCTCCGTCCCCTGGTCATGGTTAACTCGCATGCTGTAGCACACAGTTAAGTCACCACATAATATAGTACATGATCTCATTAATGTCTAGAATCATAGAATGGTTTGGGTTGGAAGGGACCTTAGAGATCATCGAGTTCCAACCCCCCCTTCCATGGGCAGGGACACCTCCCACTAGACCAGGTTGCTCAAAGCCCCATCCAACCTGGTTTCTTCTTTCCCTTCCCTTCCCTTCCCTTCCCTTCCCTTCCCTTCCCTTCCCTTCCCTTCCCTTCCCTTCCCTTCCCTTCCCTTCCCTTCCCTTCCCTTCCCTTCCCTTCCCTTCCCTTCCCTTCCCTTCCCTTCCCTTCCCTTCCCTTCCCTTCCCTTCCCTTCCCTTCCCTTCCCTTCCCTTCCCTTCCCTTCCCTTCCCTTCCCTTCCCTTCCCCTCCCCTTCCCTATAAAGTATATGTAGATCTTTTATCTTTTCTCTGGAAAAACAAGGTACTGCGAGTCTTCGGACGGGCAAAGGCCAGGTTGAAGACTGTGCTTTGTTCTTGAAACACCAGATATTAAGAATTATGTGAGGCTACAAGATTTAGCCCCTGAAAATACCTGAACTTTTTTGTGAAAGGGAATAATTCATCTACATCAATCACTACCAGTGATGCACAGAAAACTACATTTGTCCTCTTTATAGATATGTATTTACACATGTATAAAATTAAATTTACAGACTCACAGAACTGTTTAGGTTGGAAGGGACCTCTTGAGATCATCTACTCCAACCTTCCTGCTCAAGCAGGGTTGACTACAGCAGGTTACTCAGGGCAGTGTCCACTTGGGTTTTGAATGTGTCCAAGGACAGAGGTGCCACAGACTCTTGGGTGAACTTGACCTCGTGTTTGACCACTGTCACAGTAAAAAAGTGCTTTCTTGTGTTCAAATGGAATTTCCTGGGTTTTAATTTGTCCTGTTGCCTTTTTTTCCCGTCACTGCACACTAATGAGAAAAGCCTGGCTCTCTTGTCTTTGTTTCCTCCCATAAAGTATTTAGAGACATTGATAAGATTCAGCTGAAACTTCTGCAGGCTGAAGTGTCTCAGGCCACCTTTCCTTTCCTTATACGAAAGATCCTCCAGTCCCTTACTCATGTCTGTGGCCGTATGTTGAACTCACTCCAGTAAGTCCATATCTGTCTTGTACTGGGGAACCCAGAACTGGACCCAGCACTCCAGGTGTGACAGGAACCCTGAGGAGTGGAGCAGAGCATGGCAGACTACCACCAGGAGCCACCGGGAGCTACAGCAGCAAAGCCACCCAAGAACAACCTTCCCTAGGCGACTCTATCCATATTCTCTCCCGTTACAACACACTTATCTATGTCTACATGGTGGATAAAGGTTTTCCTCTACATTTAAGAGGGCAGAATTTAAGTTTTACTTTCAGTTTCATCTGTGTACTTCCTGTTTTAGAAACTATAACCTGAAGGCTGTTGCAAAAATGCAATTTTTAAACCTGGTCTCCATATCTTTGTTGACAATGTTCATATCAATGTAGTTAGAAACACAATGGAAGCATTACTCTTGAGCTCAATGGGAATTAAGCACTAAAATAGCTTTGAAGAGTCAAGTATAGCTTGTAGAATAAGTCCTATTTTGAGCCCTTGCTGTGGCTTTTCAGCGAGGCCTTCGCAAATATGCACAAATAGTTGTCTATATTTAGGTCAGCTATACGCTTGTGCACTGAAATGTTGCTTTTCTTCCTGATGATATGGAGGAATATCATCCCTTAGGGAAGAATACTGTATCATCAAACTAATCTATGCTATTACGTCTCTATTATCACTTCTGTGTACATGCATTTTCAAACTGAAAATGGTACAGAGAAATAATACACATTTAGAAAACCAGTGCATCAGTGCTAATATCTACTGCTATTGGTACTGATTAACTGTACACTTCTTCCCTGTCATTACCTGGCATATGTTGATTAACATGGGGGAAGAGAGAAGAGAAGAAGGGAAAGTTACCCTGGTATACCGAAAGCAAAGACCACTGGTGATGGATGTGGATTATCTTGCAAGTCTTGGAGTTACCCTGGAAGCATTCAGGATGGATGTGAGAGTCAGGTGCAGTCCCTGTCTCAGGTCCTGTGCATGTGACCAACATACGTTCAAGTTGCACTCTTCTCATGCCGTTATTTCACTTGCTTTCTGTATTTCACACATTGCCCACATGTATGCTTAATGCTGGACAACAAAAGGTACTTTTTAGTTTTGTGAATGATTATCCCAACTTTAAATCATACATAAGCTTTACATAGTAATATTCAAATGAGAAAGCACCATTACACTCTAACTCCTATGCATAGATCTTTATCACCAAGAGGACAGTTTCTGTTTTCATAAAATAAAAGTATTTACAGCCCTTCCTGGGAACAAATGGATGTGCCACAAGCTGGACTGCCTGAAGCTGTATTATCAAATATTGTTTGTCTTTTATTTATTGGTTTACTATTATAGACAGGTTGCATGCGTTTGACACTAGCTTCAGTGGAAGAGGTACAGTTTTACTTCCTAGACCCAGAATATGTTTTTGCAGCACAAAGAGCAGATCTCATATAATGGTTTGGGGGCTTCTATTTTCTCAATCTGCTGGCACAGCCTAACTAGCATATACCTACGGTCTATGTGTAGACAGTAAAAGTTCTTAATGGTGTGTCTGCAGAACTATTTCTAGGTAATACCCATAATCTTACTGAGAGCTGCTTTTGTTGTTAGTACACATTGCAGAATGATTTTTGGCCATTTTTGTTTCCTGTTGTTATGGCAGGAAGGGTTTTAGTCCGAGCCTTTTTAAATAGGCTCAGTTTGTTCCTGATGCAAGTACTCAATGGCTCCCTGATGTGTTCAATAAAATAATTTAGCAAGTAGAAAAATATTTTCCTCTTTCTCTCTCCTCTTCTTTTGATAACAGATGTGCTTTGCTAATCTCAAAACGACATCTCAGTAAGCGCTCTCATTTCCTTTCCTCTTTTACACAAAAGCAGGCACAAGCCTCAACTTTATTATTTAATAATATAATTGTCTCAAATCTTAAGACTTTCCAAGACCTCCTGAGGTTACCGGAAACAACCTATCCTATTCTGTAGGGTTTTTCCTTGTTTTCAAGTACTGTCTTAGTCACTCCATTCTGGGCTGGTTGGCAAATGAAGTCTTAGAAGATGGCATGTGTACATCATGGATCTGATTTCTAGGTGTGCCAGCAGACTCAGGCACTCAAGAATCATTGTCTGATATATACATTGCACACTCATTTTGAGAAATAGTAACTATGGAATGTTACAGATAAGATGAGAATATATTTCCCTATTTTTTCCCTGATGTTTCCCTGCCCTTCTGAAGGTTATGTAGCAAAATGCTTTTCCTCCAGCTAAAAATAATAGACTCTTCAGCTAATTAAACTGCAACTACTCTGCAGCTTGAATTATTTGATGGGGTTAATATTAGACTGAAAAGCCACAGCTTTCATTCTCTACTCCTGGTTGCTACAGCATCCTTCTGTCTACAGAGGATGCTACGGCATCCTCTACCTTCTGTGTGGAGGAAAGCCACCAAGTCAGTGAATTAATGCTAGTCTTCCTCCTGGTGGGACAGAAACCTGTCCTATGTCACGCTTAGCTCCTAGTCCTCTTAGACAATCATTTTTACATTTTTATTTCCTGGTCTAAATAAGCAGTTCTTTCTTCATAAAATGGGGATGGATTTTAATTTGTGAAACTCTGCAGGCAGGTCCAGTCTGGGTAGGAGGGTTAAGCTGATAAATCAGCCTCAGATACCTGCTATTCCTAGACTACAACTTACTCAAATTGCTGGTGGAGTATAGAGCACGTGTCCCGGGAAGAACTGAAGCTATTTTTCCCAGCAGAGATGCACCAATTATGTTACGTTAATGGCAGTCATTAGCAAGCTTCAGGCCACTAAAGATAGTGCATCAAATTTCCAACATCCTTCTCTACCAACTCTTACCTAGATCCCAGTGCAAGACTAGTTACCTTTAGAAGTCTCTCTCTTCCCTCCCTCCCCACAGCATGGTGGAAAGGCAGGGATGAAGGAGCTGTCTTGATCACTAGGCAGGTCAAAATATCAGAAACAGAACTCCAGGAGTAAAAAAGAGAAACAGAAAGAAGAGTCAAAAAAAAAAAAAAGGAAAGTATATTTATAAAAATCTCTTTAAATGGGGGAAAAATTGAATTGGTAGGACAGCAAAGATGGAGGTCTGAGTTGGCTCTGGGAGAAAAAAATGAGAGTAAGATAAAGAGGAATGAGATTTGCCATATACTATAGGGTAGATCTGATTAGATTGAGAAAAGACAAAAGATATATTTACAAGGAATTGAAGAACAGAAAATAGACCTTGTAGACATTGTAAGTAGTTCTTTCTCAATTAGGCTGAGAGCTCAGCCATGAATATCCCCTCCTCTTGCTGCCTGCCCAGAAGAAAAGCAAATGCTGAGTTAACAAGTATTCCCTCCTTCCCAAAACCAAATCAGACACTCTACTGAAAAGAACCCTCCCAAATTTGCTGGCAATGTCCTCAGCCAGAACTAGCTACTTTCTCCTCTCATTTTACCAGGTCACACCTCACTGGTTTCTCTGTAGGCTCCTCAGCTCTAGAAGTCATAAAAATTGGATCGGCCTGTCCCCAGAAGCCTGAATCTGCACTGCTCTGCCCTTTGAGCCCCTCTGCAGACAGTCCTAGATACTCTTTGTTTCTCGTAGGTCACTGACTCCCAAGGCTCACTCCCACCAGCGCTGCCCTTCTTCCACAGCCTCTCTCCAGCTTCACACAGCCCAACAGCCACCCCAGCATTTTACAGAGTCAATTTCTGCCCTGTGAGATTTCTGCCCTTCTCCCCATCCTTTCCACCTGGGGAGGGCAGCTGGTGGCAGCACAGCTGCTCAGCAGCACCCCTTCACCAACCAGATTTATTCTGCAGCTGATAAAGAATATGTCTCATAGTAATAGAGCCAAAGCTCTCCACAAAGACCTTTTTTTTTTTAGCTCCTCCCATAAATATTCCTCCTTTTCCAGCTTTCATTTCCCTGCTTCCCAGACTTAATGTTTCCGGGCTGCTTGCTGTTTATCAGGCTGATACTGTCTGTGAGTCTGGCATTTGCCAGTTCAGCCGTCGACTCAGAGTGACATATTCCAAGAAAAACCCAGCCTCTCTCTTTAGCTGAGCTTCTCACTTCATCTGTTCCCATTCCTGTTCCCTTCCCCACTCTCTCGCCCCCCTTTGCTGGCATACTCCAAGTCATAAAAGTGCGCTTTGAAGGAGCAGTAACTATTGTGTAATTCCAAGGCTCGTTTTTTGGTATCAGTATCAAAAGCTGACAGGTGGCTGTCAGCGAGACCATCGGTAACTGCTAGCAATGCAGCACAGGGCTGTTCTTTCTATTAATTCACTGATTTGACAACAGCACTCCAAATCATAACAGAAATGTCACTGTAACTACACAATCTCAAAAGTAAATAGGTCACGGCACCACCTGTGTGTGTTTGTGGTTCTCCGAAGAATCACCTCTCAGCAAACGGTTTACTTGGACAGCTTTACAAGGCACCAGAAACATTATCTCTTGAAGTTCACATTCAGAGTTGTGACAGCACCTATGAATAGCTTAGTCAGGCTCAGTTTGGCTCAATAAAGTTTGTATATGCACATGATGTTCATAAAACGTGAAGCAAAACCCAGTCTTGCTATTCCACAGACTTCATGCTGTGGTAGCATTTCTGTTTCCAAGATGTCTTTGGAAGCAAACTTCAGCTCTCTACTGGATGGAAGGAGTAATTGGCCTGTCAAGTGAAAATTAAGATACTGCTGAAACAACATCATATTTTGAAAAGTAGAGAAAGGTGGTTCATAGCCTACCTCTCAGCTGGCTCCAAAGATTATTGTTCAGTAGGGGCTTTTAGTAGAGAAATTCCTAGACAATGAAGCTTATCTGCTTTTTTTTTTTTACACTGAAGATATTCATTATTTCAAAGCTTTTGCAGGAATCTAAAATATTATTTTGTGGTTCTCCAAATACATGAACATAGAATACAATGGAATAATTTTCTCCTATTAAATTAATTGCAGCCACATTAAAATCAAGCACTTCTGCCTGTGTTGCATGTGCATGGCTACTTACTGCAAAATGTCTTTGCGCCTGTTTCAGATCATCCAAGATCTGTATAAGAAAGATGGATCATCTGGAGACTAAGCTCCACCACAAGTACAGGTTTCTTCAAGGATGCCCAGACAATTGCATATGCTTATAATAGGATATTCTGTCAGCTCCTGGCCTTAAAAATTTCTGGCATTTTCTACCTCCTTCCTGCCCTGGTATCCCCCACAGCACAAGAAACGGACATGTTAAATCATGCTTTTACTAAAAGGGACAAATCATTTCTTTTCCTAGAATGAAAGCAGGGAAGGGGAAAGCGACACACGTGAAGGGACGGCACAGCTTATGTATGAGCAAGGCGCAGAGAATGACAGCAGTTAAATGCATTCTCAGGACAGTTACTATATTTTTTGCTGCAAAGCAGCAACGATGGATGTGAACAGAAGGGGCATGAATTTCCTGCCCACCCACTGGCAGCAGCAACGTTCTCTCCAGGTCATGTGCAGGGATACAAATCAAATGATGAGGTCCTCTGAGGATGAAAGATTTCTATCATCTAGGATTTAGCTGATAGGCTTTAAAGTGCTTTTAAATCCTTTAAATCCACATACATGAAGGTGGGTACTGGGAAAGTTGATCTGGGAAAACACCATCAAGAGAACAGAAAACTCAAAGCTGATGAATTTTGCAGGAACCTTTCATATCAGAGTCTATGAATTAAAGACAGGAGAAAGAAAGATAAACAACAACAAAAGAAAGTTAAGGCCAGTGGAGCAGGTGGGAATTGGGAGCTTGCATTTTTCACTGAGCCCTTGAAATGTCGGCTGCTCAGATGCATTTTGTTCTGTATGGACCTCGAGTCCCTACCAAAGAGAGAGACATGTAGCATTATCGGATGCAAATGTAATTGTACAGCTTTATGGAAGGCAGTAAGCACACAAAATGTCAACTTCTTGGCTTGCTCTTTCTTCTCTTTAACTAAAAGTTACATGTATCACATTAGCAACCCAATTTGTCCTTCAGTAATACAAAGGAGGCAATTTTTTCCCCATGGGTTATCATTTTGGTTCTGAATCCTCTTTTCTGACTACATAGTCAGACAGATAACTGTCAATATAATCATTCTATATTACATAAAGTTGTTGTATTTGTAACTAGATGAAGAAGGCTTTTTAAGCTATACCATGGGTAGCACCAGGATAAACTTCATTCCTTGCTTTGACTCAAGGACAAAGCCTTGGGTCTGTGCCTTGACTGTATCTCTGAATTGGATGAAAAGGAAGAGCTATCCCTGAAGGACTCCAAGGAATAAGACAGGCAGATGTGATTATATGTAGCAGAAAAAAAGACCTACATAAACAGATGGACAAAGTCCATCCAGTTCTTGGCTTTGCTTCTGTATGGAATATCAGACACTGCTGCTGCAGCGATGGACACATCTATCAGGCAGCTACTAGATCAGCCAAACCACCTTTCTGCCTGCTGAGCTGGATTAACTTTCTTTCCTCACTTATTTAGGCCTGATTAGGAACAGAATTCTATGACGAAAGGTTCAGATTCCACTATTCTTTTATCCCCGCACAAACATTTTCAGGGCAAATGATAGTCCTCCAGTGCTGATGTAGAGTCGAGGCAGCAGACCACAAGCTACATTTGATAGAGGACAGCTCAAAGAGCTGAGGTTTACTAAAACTAAATGGGAATATTTGCTGTGATTTGGTGGTGGCTGTTTTTCTAAGGAGGATTCTTTTTCTTGGAGTTAGTCTCACAAGGTTTCATTAGCAGCAGAACAACTCTGAAAGTCACTTACTGTGATAGACCCAGTAAACAACAACATGCATTTGTGAGACTCAGGCATCCCTCTCTGTTCATTACACTACTTTTTAAGCACACCCCTTCTTGTGAATAAGCGTTTTCAGCATTTCCCCACATAAATCCATGGTCTGCTCCCTGCCTTCTCTTCCCCTACAGGCACTCTAAATGGTGGTTGGCTGCCACTTTGGAGGTGCTGTCTTGTATCATACCACCCACAAGAAGCCTTAAGAGCCTGACAAGTCAATATCACAGAATAACAGAATCTTCATGGTTGGAAGGGACCTTTGAGATCATCAAGTCCAAACATACACACACACACAAAAAACCACCCCCACAATCTCGGGCACTAGAGCATGCCCTGAAGTGCCACGTCTACACGTTTCTTAAATACCTCCAGGGATGGCGACTCCACCACCTCCCTGGGCAGGCTGTTCCAGGGCCTGACCACCCTCTCAGTAAAGTCATTCTTCCTAATATCTAATCTAAACCTCCCCTGCCCCAACTTCAGAGCATTTCCTCTGCTCCTGTCATTATTCCCTTGGGAGAAGAGGCCAACACCCACCTCTCTACACTCTCCTTTCAGGGAGTTGTAGAGGGCAGAGAATATAAGGAAGAGAAGGTGAGAAAGGGAGAGTGAAAGCGTAACAGCTTCACAGGGCACGTCTGCCCATACTGGATGATACTGGGGATGCTCCATTCCTTTGCTGCGCAGCTGGCTCACGTGATTTAACCAGTCATTGCATTCCTTTTTCAAAAGCTAATCTGCTTCCCAAGCTGGCTGTTACCTGGAGCTGGGAAATTTCTGACTGCAGTACTCTGGCACATGATGCTACCTGAAAGCAAAACTCTGCTGTAAATCAGTTGGAACTCAAAACTTCAACCCACACACCCACCAGTTTGGGTGTCTGGTACCTTTGTCCGCTGCGCAGCACTGCACCCTGCGTGGTGGAGAGGTGTCGCAGGCGGAGTGATTAACTTCACTTGTAAGAGAGAAGTAGTGAAATATTTATTAAGGTCAAACAGTGATTTAACAAAATCAGTAGTAAATGCGACAGTGTTTTACTAGATTCTGTGTCAAGGCACACTCTATTATTTCCTGCAGAGAGGGCAGGGTCAGACAAGCTGTCAGGGAGACCCTCCCATTGAGTCACGAGGTTCAGAAAGGACCCCCTTGCTTTCTAAACTCCTTCTCAGAGAGGAGTCTGGGTGCGGCTGGATCCAATCCTAGTCCCAGACTTGGTCAACGGTTTATGTCTAAAAGATTATATATGCTCAATCAACCCTCTCTATTACTTAGCTAAGATTTCAAAGTTTAGCATGCTATTAGTCACTTACCGAGAATCTGTTGTGGCAAGGAATCTCTCAGCCTCAAGGAGTAGAACCTTTAGCGAGCGTCCTCACAAAAGGGGAGATCCTGGCTTGCAGCCGCTACCATACAGGAGAGTTCAAAGGGCGCTTGGGCTGTCCACTATTTATAGAGTGAGATAATTGACCTATAGTCATATTCTCATGGGAACAAAATATCTAGGTCCCCACTCCAGACAGTGTTTTGTCTGGGTTGCCAGCCATCCCCCAAAGTCCAGGTGCAACTTACCACAATTGATGTTGTGATGGCCGTGGTGGCCATGGCCTGAGCAGGAGCCAGGGGGATGGGGGGGAAGAGGGGGAAAAACAGGGAGAGCACACTGCCACAAGGGGAATCTGAGGCAGCCACAGCGCTGACAGCAACCTCTCAACCATGGCAGAGGTTTCTCTGCGTGCTAGTTCACCCAGCTCCTCTGTACAGCTGAATCTAGAACTGATATACCTAGAACTGCTTGAGAGAAATTGGGCTTTTTGTGCAATATTATGGGTACTGTCAACCGGTTGGCCGGGGCGGAGTGCCGGGTTCCCTGCTCCTCATGGCTGCAGCGCGTTCCCGTCTTCCAGGTGGCACCCAGAGGTGCTGCAGAGACGTGGCAGGAGTGCATCGCTCCCATGTTCCCTTCTTCCAGGTGGCACCCAGAGGTGCTGCAGAGAGATGGCAGGAGGGCATCATTCTGTTCTCCTTGCTCTGACCATCAGAAACACGACTCTTATGTGATTTACCTGACCTGCTGTGGATCAGTGCAACTTCCAAGGGTAAAGCTGTGATTAGAGATCATTCATGGAAGCACAGGTTGCTTTTTATCTGTTATTCACCCAGGGTTGTGAAGTAGCCTACCATTTTTAATTTTACATATCCTATTTTTTCAGAAGATGGCAAAGACCAAGACATATGACACATCCCAGAGTGAGGATTCTGAAACTGAGACACTCATATGGAGTTTTACTGTTAATCTGGAGATATTGCGTAAATCTCTGTAGCTTAGTCAAAACCTCATCTTTTCTGCCAATTGTGTCAATCTCTGTGAAATAAAAGCTTGCCTATCAGAAATCCTAGGAGAAGAGGGAAGCAGGGAAACAAAAGCCATTTCTCAATTCTCGATGTTTATTAGATGAAAGTAGTTTACAGCCACTCCTGACTTGAAATAGTGTGGCTTTCTGAAAGTGCTAACGTTAAAAGCTTATGTTATCTCATTATAAATTTTGTAAGTCATGCACCCATAAAGGCAGCAATGGATTTGTTTCCTATGATATAAAGAGTCTTAGATAATTAGCCTAGTTGGGAGAAAAATATACTTTACTGTTTTTTAAAAAATTAATAGGTAGATGTCGCTTTAGTGATGCATTTCAATTTCATTTAAATTCACATGGAAATATAATGCAGTGTCCATTGTATTTTTCTGCTTTTGAAATGTCTCTGCCCTCCTGAGCGTTAAAAAATATAAGGAAAGAAACCCAGCCTAGCTTTACATAACTGCACAAGCCCTTTGTAGAGTAAATTGTCATGTGTCCTTTCTGTACACAATATGCTCAAAACCAAGGAATTTGTATGTTAAATTTGAATAATGGAACAAAATAACATAATTCCTCTTTGCTGACAGAAACACATTAACCACTAGAACACGTAACCATTCTTCAGTACAGAAATGTGTTTCTTTAAAGTAGGGGTAATTGCAAAACAACTAACCAGAAACGAAAATAGGTTCCAAAAAAATCACATCTGATTGATGTACTTGACAAGTGGGTAATAAAATTAGGTTCTGCTTAGAACAGATTGGAATAATTGATTTTTTTATAACTTTGACCAAAATATGCAAAAATGCAACATTCCTTCACAGTTGCACTGTAATTGTTCATACTACTAAGAGAACGAGAAAGGGGGGGGAAATGCCTATTAGGCAGAGTTTCTTTATGAAAATGGCTAATTAGAGAATCTGAATAGGATATTTGAAATATCACATCCTCTACAATGCCCATGGACTCTGTGTGTTGCGTATCAAGTACACATAATACACATAATACCAGTGACTCCCAGGGACCTAATTGTGTCCAGAGTTTTACCACAGCCTCTGATTTTATACCCGCCATCCATCATGGGTACAAATGACATCCCACAGGATGAGACAAGGAGCAGCTCAGGAAACAGCTACACACTTCTCACCACATATGAAGGCACGCAGGAGCCTGTAGGCACAGAAATGGCCTAAAGAGGGACATAATTAACCTCTTCCCAGCTAGGCTTGGTGACAGGAAGCACCAGGGTGTGAAGGTGTTGCTGGGCCCAAGAAAACACTTTGTTTCTTCCCATAAATAGGCAGCACAAAAAACCACAAACAACAATGTGAATATCTAAGTTCAGTCAACTAATTTTAAAATGTGATTTTTTTTTTTTTGACCAGGAGCGACTCATTAGCTGCAGCCTAAAGCTTTTCCACTAAATCTTAGGAACAATTGAATGATTTCATATTATAAAAGCTTGTTATAATAAATGGACATTTTAAGTGCCAGGAAGATTTAAAGAACAGTACCTTGCAGCAAAATCTTGTAAGAAGATGCATGAGCTTCCAATTACATGCTGTCTTGACCACTTCTGCGTGTATTCAGTTGCTTAGCACCATTGTGTACACTCACATTCTCAGCGGGAGAGTTCATAATTCTCAGCAGAAACATTTCCCTGATTAGGAAAAATAAGGATTAGAAAAGTGCAGAGAAATGTTTTCAGGATATGTTAAAGGTTATAAAATGCTGGGGAATGACACAATCCCCTTAACTCTTAAAAGTGGGATTTATTCTGCAAGACAAAACATAGTCTTTTGAAGTTATCTCCTTTTTCAAAGGATAGCTTGCACAGAAAGAATGAGCTGAACTATTTTCTGTAGAAGCTGGAAACTTTGGTCTATTAGTGGGGTTTATAATTTATTCTGTATAAACATTTGGATAGAAGTAGATCCTGTGAATTATTACACTACACCAGGAGAGTACCTTGTTTTGTTTCATTTGATTGAATATCAATAAATACCTATTTCTGATGCATCATCTTTCACCAGGTGCTTGCCAGGTGTTCATTAAATAACAGTTTTATTTATTTATTTTCCTTGACAGGTTAAAAAATTAGTTCCTGTGAAGAAACCTTAAATCAGGGATTATAAGCACACGAGGCATAAGGCAATTATACCTATGCCAGAGCAGAAAGAAAAGTCTGGGTGCACACTCACAGAAACTGTTTACTCTTTATTAGAGGTGTAACTGCTAGCAACTTTGCTGGAATTCTCTAAGTAAAGATTGGAAAGGATTAAGTCCTGGGTCAATGGGAACGAGGTAAGATCTTCAAGCAGGTCACAACATTACCTCTTTCCAAGTTTCAGTACATTTGAATCTGAATAATCTCTCCCTTACCAAGTGCAGGTTCTGTAAGATTCTTTGCGAGGAAGGAAACACCTCAGATAAGATGCTTTGGCTCATCATTGCTTTGGGCTTAGTCCCGTTTTCAAGCAGATCCTCACAAGGATTTGACTTATCTCCCTAGCCTGCATCTCTAATCTCCTAAATCCAAAATACAGACATATAAAATGTTGTGTCAGTGTCTCCCTGGACACAGAGGAAGGGACATGGGACCTGTCCCAGCACCTGGTCTCATCTGTGCTGGGTCCAGAAGAAACCAACTGAGGAAGAACAAGAAGGAGCAGCAGCTCTGTCCCTGGCTTTTTCTTGGCAGTGCTGTCTGCCACCACAGGGCAGGCAAACATTAAGACATTGTCCCTTTCTGCTGGGTGTTTTAGATGCCTCCATGCCCAGGCTGGGGATCCTGCTCTCAGCCAGCCGTCTTTCCTCAGGAGCTGAATAAGCATCTTGCTTGCCTCAGTGGACTCCTCAGAGGCAGCAGGATGGCTGAAAGTCAGGCAGTCCTTCTGGTCATTTTTCTCGTTGAAAGCCATATGTATTTCAAACTCTGTTACCTACACCCATTTTCATAGAATCATAGAATGGTTTGGGTTGGAAGAGACCTTAAAGATCATCCAGTTCCACCCCCTGCCCTGGACAGGGACACCTCCCACCAGACCAGGTTGCTCAAAGCCTCATCCAGCCTGGCCTTGAACCCCTCCAGGGATGGGGCAGCCACAGCTTCTCTGGGCAACCTGGGCCAGGGTCTCACCACCCTCACAGCAAAGAATGTCTTCTTGAAATCTCACCTAAATCTCCCCTCTTTCAGTTTAAACCCAGAAATTTTAAAGATTTTTATTCTTCAAAATTAGAATTAGCAAACCAGAAGGAACTCTTCTTCAGTGTGTACCATAAGTTTGGCCTTACAATTGCTCTCTGTGGGGGAAGTGAAACACCTGGGTGTTCTGATGCCTGGACTAAGTAACTCTATGTCAAATAAAAGCATAGCCATGGAGCAGAGGCTTTTCTGCATGTTATTCTTAAGGCTCTGATCCAGAAATGCAAGCACTTAATTTTACATGTGTACATGTCATTTCCATTGACAGCCACAAAACAAATTGTGTCTCTAAATGTGCTGATGTGTTTTTCTGGCTTGCAGTGTAAATCTCTGATTGAACAGTTGTGGCAGACTGTTTTATCAGATGAAGAAAAAGAAAGATTCTTGCAGAATGTAGTTGTATATAGCACCAACTGACATTCAGACTAAAAATACTTGCCACAAATAATTTACTTCATAGAATCATAGAATTATTCAGGTTGGAAAAGAGCTTTAAGAGTCAACTGTAAACCAACACTGCCAAGTCTACCACTAAACCATGTCTCTCAGTACCACATCTACATGTCTTTTAAACACCTCCAGGGATGGCGACTCAACCCTTCCCTGGACAGCCTGTTACAGTCGTTGATAACCCTTTCAGCGAAGAAATTTTAATCTAAAATCTAATCCTAAACCTCCCCTGGCGCAACTTGAGGCCATTTCCTCTTGTCCCATCGCCTGTGACTTGGGAGAAGAGACCAACCCCCCCGGCTACACCCTCCTTTCAGGGAGTTGTAGAGAGCGAGAAGGTCTCCCCTCAGCCTCCTTTTCTCCAGGCTGAACACCCCCAGCTCCCTCAGCTGCTCCTCACAAAACTTGGGTTCCAGACCCCTCCCTAGCTCCGTTGCCCTTCTCTGGACCTGTTCCAGCACCTCAGTGTCTTTCCTGTCATGAGGGGCGCAAAACTGGACACAGTATTTGAGACACTGGGCACTATATAGTCTTATTTTAACAGCTGTCAACACTAAGCAGATTAATGATTTTACTGGCACTCTCTGCTCTGCCTAAAAGGCAGAAAAAAATAACCGTATTCCACAACCCATGCTAATATTTCCCCCTAATGAAGCCATTAGAACGGTAAATGTTCATTCTAAGCTTTTCTTAAACAGAATTGTTGAAAGAGAACTTGCACTATGTTTCCCCTGGGATTTACAATATTGTATGTGTCTTATTTTTTGTGATTTTGTGGTTATGAGATGGTTTTTCCTTGTTGCGCAGTTTCTGTTTGCTATGAGGGAGAAATGTGTCAAACCCTGTACATAATGTCTTGTAACAAAAGGAATCCTGCTCCTAAAGAAGGTCATAGCAGACCTTTCACTGACTTAAAGTGGAGCTGGCCTGTTCAAGAATTACATGAGAATTTTGGGAGCTTGTTTTTAAATTTGCAGTTCTTGGTTGCATTAAATAGTGCCAAGAAACCACCACAGTTGGGCTGAGTTAGCAGAAATGTAGCCTTCATGGTTAAGGTGTGGATTTGTTCAACTAAAATGGATGCAGTCTTGGTGTATGATGTCAATTTGACTAAAGTGTGTATACAGTTATTCAGGAATAAGTGGATAACAGTACATTTTCTGTGAAAACTGAGGGTATAAGAACCAGCAGGAGCACAGAAGGAAGATTACAAAAAGAACTGAAGTGGACTGTTTAACAGCTAATTAGAGTCACCAACTGAGCACTTTTAGTTTGCATAACTGGAGGCATTATGCCATTGAACAGGGATGTGCATGGAATGGTTCATTAGTTTCTGGGAATTTCAACACTGAAAAGTTACTGAGAAATATTTCAAGAGGGAGAACAAAAATTATCAGAGGTCAGGCAGGGATCAATTTAACAGGGTATCTAGACACATGTATGAAAAATTCACATGAACAGGTTGGCTAGACATTAGCTAAATAGAAATATGTTAATAACATAGCTGTTAGGAATAAAGAAGCTTGATTAGCTACTTTTGAATCTAATGGTAAAATAAATTTCCATTTAAACTCATATATGTTCTTCCTCTTTTCAATTTCACTTGCATCCTCTTACCTTTTAAGTACTTCTTTTACACTTAGCAAAGTCAGCAGAGTCTCCTTTAATGGCAGCGCCACAAATGGACGTTGCTGCCACTTGTCTGAGCTGGACAAATCAGAGTAATGATTTCTTTAATTAATTCCTCTTTGAAGCAGAGCAATGTTTTAAAGGTAAAACATCTAGATTTGATTTAAAAATTTTCTACAGATGTGGAATTTACAAATCATAGAACGCTCTTACAATGGTTTAGTATTAACATTATAAAAAAGAAACAAACCACAAAAATAATTAAACCAAATATTTTCGGAATCAACGAATGGACTTCATTAAATCTAGGATCATGAAGCTCTTCATTTTTCATTTATATTTCCCACATGGACATATATTGACTGTAAGTCAATGCTGAAGTCCTGTTGTTAATAAGGTAAGCAGGGAGAGCATCCTGAGACTTGCATTACGAGGAATATTTTTCAATTTTTTTAATTGCTCCTGCAGCTCTAAGTGTCACCCTTTCTGGACTCTGGATGCAGTTTATTCTGTAGCAAGTCCATCACTCACAGCACAAAAGTAATAAACCTACCTCCCAACCTGGTTATAAGTCCAAGAATTAGAGTAGTTCTTTTAGTCACACCATCACAGCAAAGCTTGCCTTCCTGATGGCTCCCAGGAGCCTGTCTTGCTCCTTCCACTGTCACTGCTTCCCAGGTCAGGCTACGCTACTCCCCAGGCATGGCTTGATTATTTATTGAACCCTGAATGCATACACTTAGGTTTGATGATGTTGAGGAATATATTTGCCAGTGTCCAGCTTGCCAAGTCATCCGCATCTTTCTGTGGTTTTGAGACATCATCCGGAGTATCAGTCCCTCAATTCCTGTACCATTTATACACTTTTATCTAGCATTGTCCACTGCTTTGAAGTCATTTCCCACAGTGTTGCGCTGCACATGGGCGAGAAACTACCCTGCTAGAAACTCACCCTTATTTGAAGCTACACTTGAAGGGGGCCACGGCTAAGGAAGGTTCCGGTACACACACCATAAGGTGTGCTGATTTTTGTACTATCTGACTTTCTCGCTGTGATGACCAGCCAGACCGCTATTGGGAATCTACCTTACTGGTAGTTATCTACCAGACCCTACTCTTGCACATAGAGCATGACCTCACTCTTCCCTCAAGTCCTTTCTGGGAAGAAAACAAAATGTAAAGCACGCAACAGAACAAAAGAAGCCACTATTCACTTCCATAACACTGGCATTTAGATTTAACATTACTTGATGAATGCTAAACAGGGTTCTGGAAATCCCTTTCCCAATCCATTGGTCACTGCAGCCTCCTCTTTGGTGAGATTGGGAGTAATGGACATCTGTTTAGATGAGTTGAGAGCCCTGCCGCTTGCATTTTCAACTATTCATCTGGATCTTAGAAGTAAAGAGGGGTAAACTGGGTAAGGCTTGACTTGTAATTTCTGGTGCTGACAGTCTACACTTTTCACCAGCAATAAATTAACTTAGGGAAAAAAAACCCTCGACAGTAGCGTAACTTTAAATATAAAGAGTTATAACATACTGTACTTCAGTATTTAATTCTAACAGAAGAGCAGATTACAATAATAAAATAACAAAGAAAAATACACTTTCCACTTTTCAGGCACAAAGAAAGCATTGATCAAACATAATGCACACAGCAGAATAGAGGGCAGGGTTCTTTTTAAAAATAAAGATTAGCTAAAAACACTTAAAAGGCTTTACACACAAAAAGCTCCTACAGGGTGGGCTCTCTGAATAACAATTCAAAACATTATCACAAAAGAATACAATTCGTTATTATGGCTTTTATCAAGATGACTTCTCACACAGCTCTCCAAGTGAATTCAACCTTGGGAGCTAATCCTCCTGCTGACAAGTGAGTTTATGCTATTTGGACCTCCTGATCTCGAGTCTGACTGACTAAGGCTGGATCAAGACTGTGGGTCAATCCAAGCCCTTCTTTGCCCCCTGGACAACCCCCTCGATGTCACTGATGGGGTACAAGACAGACTCTTTAAAATAACTTCCCCAAGGTTTTTTGTAAGCTGCTTTTGGATTTTTCTGAAGGTCTAGGTGTTGCAGCAGGCCTGAACACAGAGAAATATGGCTAAATATTGAACTCAACAAGAGTGCATATTTACCAATATTTATTATATACTTTTTTATTATTACGCAGCTATTAAAAATATCTGTCTATGAAATACTGACTTAGATCAGGTTTTCCTCCTAGAGGCTGCCAGTGCTAATTAATACCTGATCAACCTCAAAATGATTAGTTCTTCAGTTCGGAGCATCAGGCAAAGCCTTGAAAAGGCTTCTTTGGGACTGCAGCATCACCTGAGTATTGAAGGAAGCTTGTCCACTAAGCCAACCACATCTTGTGTAAAGGAACCACACTGCAAAGCAGTATGAGGGCTATAGAAAGTGCCTGGATTAGCAGTGAGTAGTTCATGCTCACTGGATATTTAGGCTGTTTCTCCATTAGAAAACCAAACTCCATTTGATGCACCATCAGGTGAGAGCTTCCTTGTGCAGATGGGATTTCAAGTACGTAACGATGCCCAAGTCATGATGAAATATTCTCTGCAGTGCAAACAAGCCTCCCTCTGGCCCAGTCCTCTCTGCCTGTGCCACCAAGATTAAAACCTTGCAAGCAACATATCTTAACAGATTTTACAGGCATACTTTTTGTTTACTCTGCTAAACAATTTCTTTCTCCTAATTTTAATATGACAGTTTCCAGTTAGATCTAAAAAGTGAAGGTTGGGAAAACACATTAAAAAGGGGGTACAAATATCCTAATGACTTACGATATTATGATATTAGGATATTTCTTTAGCCTGGAGAAGAGAAGGCTGAGGGGAGACCTTATTAATGCTTACAAGTATCTAAAGGGTGGGTTGAAGGAGGATGGAGCCGGTTCAGTGGTTCCCAGTGACAGGACGAGGGGCAACGGGCAGAAGCTGGAACATGGGAAGTTCTATTCAAATATGAGGAAAAACTTCTTTGCGGTGAGGGTGACAGAGCCCTGGAACAGGCTGCCCAGGGAGGGTGTGGAGTCCCCTTCTCTGGAGATCTTCAAGACCCGCCTGGATGCAGTCCTGAGTGATGTGCTTTGGGCAACCCTGCTTTAGCAGGGGAGTTGGACTAGATGATCTCTAGAGGTCCCTTCCACTCTGACAATTCCCTAAATTCTGTGACTTTTCTCCTATTTCAGCCCTGTGTTGGGTCACAAGTGTCTGTGGCAAATCATTTAAACACATCGCTTTCCTCCATGTGCCTAAACAAGATGTTTCACTGCTCTGTGTATACATTACCTCATTCCTCATTCCAAGGATTTTCACATTAGTAAAACGCCTTTTTTTTTTTTTTTTTTTTCTGTATTAAGTTGTAAAAATGTTGCTATCGAATGCTGATAGAGGTAGGAAGAGCACACCTGATTCACAGCCTTATAGTCTAACCTTTGATCATAGCTCAACGCTAATGCATGAGGAAGGAAACCCGTATCAGTGAGCATCCTGTTTCTTGCTTCTGGAATGCAGTTGTATGGTATTAAGGCAAAAGACTGTAATTTCCTCTCTTGATATAAAATTCTCAGTCTTTGCGGTTGTTTCCAGCCTTCTCATCTCTTACACTCTTGAATTTTGAAGTGTCCCTTTCTTTCCAAACGCCATGCCATTTGTGAGCCTTCAGGGACTGCAGAGTGTAGCGGGGACACCCCTCCCATTCACAATTTCTCTAATCCTCTTGGCGAGCATTAACGATGTGAAGAAACAAGACTTCTGAATCGAGGCTATAAACATGAATCAAGCCATATTTTTTTACACACCTTAGGTTAGAGCTGTAGCTGAGCTGTTGCAACTGCACTGTGTGTGTGTGCAAACTGCCACACAGCAAGTCTGGTGTAAATCGTTAATTAAGTAAATGCTATGGTAGGAGCACAAAGGGATATATTTTTTTTTGGTTTTGTTTTCTAATATCCTGTGTAATTCCAAGCTTTGTGTGGCTGATGAATTCAGTAGAAGGGAAGGTGTTTCCTCTCGCATTGCTGCTGAACTTTCACCAGCCAAGGAACGGTGTCGCGTGTGCAACATAATCGCAATGGTTGACAGAAGCCAATTACAAACTAATTTTGAAGCCATTCTAACATGAAACAGTGTGTAAGAAAACAAAAATAAATACATGGGAAGTATAATACTCTTTCAGGACAGTGCACAACAAAAAATACCCAGGCAGAGAGAGTGGTATAAATGCTGAAAATACATTGCATGTGTGATGCTGTATTGCCCAAAGTCCTGGAGTATTCCATTACTCAGCACGGGATTCGCCATCTCATAATGCCCCCCTGCGAGTTACTCCTCTTCTTGCCAGCGACCCTCTGCTCTGAGAGGCGTGAGCAGGAGCAAGGCAGGGGCTGAGCTCCATGCCCATGGGCCACCACAGCCTGTCTCCTGCAGCTGTCCGAGGGCCAGCTGGGGACAGTTTTGACAGTAGCCTGGGAACCAAACCTTGGTGACTGCAGAGAGGGTCCACATCGCTCCTGTTTCAGACAGGCACTTGTGTAGATGTCAAAATACCACTCTCTCATCACTGAACAGGATTGGGTTTGAGACAGTGAGGGTCACTGATTCTCTTGGTAAATTGTTATAGTTTGAGCTCTGGGAATGCAAGTGATTCACGTTGTTGTTAGTGGTATTTACATCCTTGCACGGGGCAAAGGCTGGAGTAATATTGATTCAGGTTACAAATCTCATCAGCGAGTAAACAAATGCACTGTTTGTGAAAGGCAATTCATGAGAGGAAAAAATTCTGTAAAAAAAAAAAAAGTTTAGCCATGCCATCACGCTGCTTCTCTTTTCGGATCAGAAATAAGATTTCTGATCTGTCAGTGCAGCAGGCTCATTCCTTCCTTCCAGTGACTTCCAGTCAAGTTGTGCCCTTCCCTTGCAGTTACCAGCCACCGGGGACAGTGTGTGGAGTTGGAGCTGGAGCCATCGGTGGTGTTAGGATGTGTGAGGTGTGAGGGAATCCTGCTTGCTCTTCTGCAGCGGTATTGACTCTGAAGCACTGACGGCAGGAAAGCTTGGGTTTGTCAGCACATTACCACGTACACGGAAGACACACAGGAAGCAGAAAGCACAGTCACAAGATGCCATAAATATATTCTGCCACGATGTATGGATTTTTCATGTGTCTACCTGCAATTTTAACCAAGGGAGTGCTACCGAGACCCTGGTGAACCTCTTCTGAACTTCCTCCAGTCCTCACATTGGCTATAAGGAAATAAGCCAAACTGCCTGCTTTGGGAGAGGATGCAGGGAGAATACCTTTGCTTCCCTCCGGCTGACACAGAACTAATTGCAAGCTGAGACATCCTTTTTATCTTTTAAATGTGTCTTATAAGTTTCTGCCCCTTTAGCTTTAGGGCAGGCTGAACATACCTAAAAGAATGTAGGAACTTCAAGAATACAGATTTCAGTAATCTTTTCTTTTAAATAAACTACATTATTTAATTCATCAGTAATTTATCCTTTTGAATTATCCCAGCAGAATTATGTAATATACAGGAGTGCCTGCTAAAGAAGCAAGGAAGGAAATACTGAAGCAACACTAGTCTGGGCCTGAAGAATTGTGTGCTATTATTTTTCCTCTTGCATAGACATTAAGAGTTGTTTAAACTACATGAATGTCCAAGATTCCCAAGATAGTGAGCCAAGTGATGTTGTCCTGGAGGTGGAAGTGATGCAGCTGCATCAGCGTGGCGCTGCGCTCAAGCCAAGAAGCACTGTCAGAAAGCTAGCACAGCAGCGCTGCTTTGGACTGCCAAACTAGTTTTGCCACCACATCAACATACCAGCTTTCTTGGCACTCACTTCACTGTTTCTCAAATAATGCTGAATTTTAACAAGTAGCCTTCAAGGCCAACTCCATGAAGACATTCGATTGCCTAAGCTCACACCGATTTTCAGGACTTAGGCATTTGTCCCTTTGCCTTGTTGGCCTAGAGGCTACGGCGTCATCTTTCTCCTTCACCTCAGCTGTATCTCTTCAGTGCAGGGTTCATTTCATACTACACGGTACATCCTTGCACAATGGCCACTTAGTTTGGATGGAGGCCCCTGACTTCTAGTGGACTTTAAATAACAGTAACAATTTGGCTGAGCTTATAAACCACCAATGCACAGGAATGACAGGAAAGAACAGACAAACTGTGGGAAAAGAAGCCATTCATGCTTTTATGCATCACTGGAAAGTTCTCTTGAGGGCAAAAAATGAAGGAATATTTTATTTAAATTATTCAACCACTCTTTAAAGCAAGATAATGGGAGCTTATGTGTGCTATCCATCAGTGTCAATTCACTAACTGCAGGAAGGGCACTCAGCCTGTGGGTTTCATGTTCCACCCATCTCCAATCCAGCTTTACTCATGCTTCAGCAGAGACAAAATTCAGGGGTTTGACAGCTGCTTTCTACTCTTTTGTGGTTAGAACAGTTATTACATTTAAGTAGTTATCTTCTGAAATGCTTAGATAACCATCCTCCAGCATTTATTGCAATTGATTAGAAAATTATTAAATCAATTTTCAGAACTCATGAGCTTTAAGCCCAAGCATGACTACTTAGGATTTTTATCAATAAACCACAATAACCAGATTTCTAAAGTTCTAGTCCAGCTTCTATTGATTTATATTTTGATAAATGGAAAATAGTAAAAAACGCAATTACAACAGACAAAATTAGAGCTTGACCACAGATGCTCACATAGACGACAGGGAGGTCACGGCTTCTTCCTGTACAGTTAGTGTGATCACCACTCAGATATTCACACATTTCTTGCTCTAGCAAGAAAGCACTGTAAGCAGCTTGAAAATGCTGGTCTAAATTTCACTGCTGGGAAGATCCTCCCAGGAGATTTTCAGCATCCCAGCTGCGTCTCCTCCATGCATTAGCCTCCTTCTCAGCAGAGTGAGGGGCAGGCAGCAGCTCAGCAGGCTTTACAACTTCCAATGAATGTCTCCATTTAGAAGAAATTTCCAGCAGATTAATTTAGATAATGTCAAATTACTGGTGTCCCCTGGGAGAAGAATGGGCCAGTGAACACGGGCTGGTAGGTTCAGCTACCTACACAACAAGAGAAAGAGAAGAACTTACACACCACCAAGTAATCCTAACAGGAGTGTTCAATGGCAAAAATCATTATTAAAAGGCCTTCGCTATACAACCCGTTGGTGTGCTCAGGGTTTTATACAGACTTGTCTTATTTTTGTGCAACTGGAGAAGTGTAGTAATATCTGCAATAAGAAATTATTAATATTAGCTGATCTTTCTGATATTGTCATTGCTCTTGTGATTGCTGTCATGGCTCTTGCCCTGAAATATCGTATAGGAATGATCTTGTTCCATTATAATTGTGGAGAATCACAACCTTTGTAGTTCTTTTTAGAAACAGACATTTTCTATTGGTAAAGAGACCAGAACCCTCCCCCAACTCAGGGGTAGAAAGAGCTGAAGCCCAAAGCCCTGTGAAACCTTCATAACAGGATTTTTTTATTGAATTCCTCTAAAAGTTCAGCTTTGGCCTTTTGCTAGAGGGAATTTCTAATGTTTGGTTTATGTTGATTTTTTTTTTTTTTTTTTTAAATAAAGGACCAAGGTCTGGCTGGAAAAAGATCTAACCTCAATGCATCTTAGAAGATGCAATTTTTAATATTATAGATCGTGGGTTCTACATATTCTTCCATTCTGTCACTATTAAAACAATCTGTTTAACTCATTACCAGGACTGTCTTCTATTCAGCAGTATTAGCAAATGCAAAAATATAACTAGAGAAACATGTGCCAGAGAAGTGTTTGGTCTGTTAAATGCACACCATTAATATACATTTTTAATTTCATTTTTTTGTTTTACTCATCTAGTTACCCAAAGACGCTAAGGAACTGGAAGGCACTTGGAGAACTGAAGCTGAGGTGGGGACAAAGCCTCCAGTGAACCTGCAAGAAGTATTTGAGCGCATCCTCATGATATGCTCATGAGCATATCCTAGGTATACACCACTGGTGAGGAACCATACCAATACACAAGAATTGACCTTCAGAAGCAAAAACATGAACTAAAGCGTTACCTACTTTAACAGCCACACAACTGTCACTAACTGATGGCTTTATCAATTCATAGCCTTCGTGGATAAGGTAACATACACTCTTCAGGACTGACATCAGTGCAATTCCTCTAGCTAAAAATAATACCTGATATTGTCATGCAGTCAGGTTTCAATTTAATATGCAGATTTTTAGAAGTCCCCCTGCAAGACTGGGGAAGACATGTAATTAACAGCAGCAGTCACAAATAAATAGCAAACGCTTCTTGTAGAACATATCAAATGTTGCTGTGCTTTTGAGCTAAAAGTGGCTAATATGAAACAATGCCTCTCACACTGTTACCTGCTTACAATCAGTTACTTTGAATTACTAACCTGAAAATATTTTTGGAAATCATGGTGTGACTGTAACCCTTCAAAGCCTGTTAAGCAGCTATCACATAACCCATGAGATGACACTGAACTCAGGGAAGGGATAAGTTACACGTGGCTACCTCTGATGTTATCTGTATAGTTATACCTTAGATGCTGACAAAGTGGCTATTTGTTTTTGTTTTTAAGGTAGTAAACATACTATGGAAGTAAATGTAAAATCACTACTTTGTCATTCGAGGGATCTGCTTTCAGGACACTGACCTGCAAGTAGCATATTTCAGTGACCATGGCCTGATTCTGCAAGGTGTTCAAGGGGTACATCTTAAATTGAGACACGATCAGCCCTGCATCATTCTCTGACTTCTGTGGAGGCTGACGGTGCTCATTATTTTGCGGGATGAGGCTTCTCAATCTAAAATGCATGAGTAATTTTTACAATTAACAGATAGCTCCTATGTGTCAATGCTTTGTTGAATGGAGCCTAAGGTAACTTTCAATTTTACACCTGTCAGCAAACTATTATAGATCCAAGCTAATGTTTTTGTATAGCATCAGCAGAACTATTTATTATATCTCTGGAAAGCCATTGCTGGTAACTCTCAAGGGAAAAGGAACTCACACTTGAGTTTTGGATTCCATGTCAAATCCAGTGTCAGTGTTTCAACGTGCAACAAAAGAGAGATCTTGACAAAATAAACAGTGCCATCGCACCAGGAAATGTCTCTGCTGAGCACTGGAGAGTTGGATGAAAGGGCAGGAGGTGTGCTGCCTTGCCCTTCAGGGTCCTCAAGGCCCTCTTGAACTTTTAAGTGTGACCCACCTCTTATCTGCCAGTTTCCAAAGAAACAGCCAAGCTGACAAGCAGCGCGGTTGAGAAGAGAGGTCTGAGTAATGGAGATTTCTGAACACATCTCAATCTGACATCTTTATTATTAAGATTTACACTGTTGTCATGACTGGACATGAAGAAGGACAAGGGTCTATTATATAGACATATTACAAACATATAAAAATCATGTCTAGCCCAAAAGGGTCTAATGGGAGCCATGGGTTACTAATCACTTCAAAAAACCTAGATTTTATTGTTTTTAACAGATGATCATGACAATCACATCACTGAGTCTTACTTTGCCCAAATAGCTAACTTACTTATCTAACCAATAAGCAAAATTGAACATAGCAGGAAAAGTTTATTGATTCTTCATGCACGTAATATTAGGCATTAGATTTTCTCAAATTGATTTCATAATGGAAAGAAAAAACATTTGCAGGTGATGCAAGTTCAATTATTCCAAAAATTAAAGCACAGCTATGTTAAGTAGTAACACCTACTTATTTCAAGAAGCAATGTTTTTCTACAACAGGTCGTACAGCAGCAGCAGAACAAAACTGCAGCGGAACAATTCATTTTTCAATGTAAAAATGTATGATGTGAATCCATGCACTGAAATACAAAAGATTAATCATTTAGCTATCTGGAAAAAAATGCCCAGACAAATTAGTCGCTAGAATCTGAAAGTCAGGAGACTAATCCAATTAAACATGTAAATGGGATACCTATGGTGTTCATTTGCAGTGTCCTTCAAGCTAATAATTAAATGATGGATTTTAAAACTAATTGCTAAGAAAAGTGTCAGCTGTTAGCCTAAAATTCAGAGTGCCTTTATACTTGTGCTGCCACATTACTCTTTGAATGACAAAGTCAACTCCGCTCTGGACCTTCACGTATTCCCAGCTCAAGGTACTGGACAACAAAAATTCTGTCTTCCACTGTGGAAAGTTTGATGGATGGAATTGCTCTGAATGTGTATTGTCACATGTGTTCAGAATCCTGGACATTTGGCAAATAACCACATTGAGGGCACTGAATGAGACCACCCTTTCAGTGGCAAAATAGTGGCTATCAGAGTGGTTCGACACCTTTCTTAGGAACTACCAGAATCAAGAATCAGTTGCACAAATCAATTCCTACAGCTTGGTCTATTGTCTTGATGAAACCAGCAAATGAGATCAATTAGTCATAAGATACAATAGTACAACATTACTAGTGGTCATTATGTGCCTTTTCTGTAGACCATGATTGCTCCTGTCTGGGGCTATTTCAATTAATTGATCTCATTTGCCTTGTCAGCTTTAAGTATGGAAAAATCACATCTTTCCCCGCAAATTCTTGGCATTAGTCTTAAAATCATGAGTTTTAAACAGAATCTATGTATTTGGCACTCAGAGATAAGAACTCCCAAGGTCTGAAAACCCTGGAGAAAAGTGAAACAACGTTTTGTGGCGTCGTGTGACTGCAGCTGCCTTTCACAAGAGGAATTATTCTCCAACACTGATGGCAAAAAAAAAAAAAAAAAAAGAGATCTGTTGCTTTCAAATAATATTTTTACCTGAAAATTCCTGAATAATGTTGGCAGTGGTTTACTGATAATAACAAACTGAGCAAATTTGACTGTGTAAATGTTCTTGCAAGTATTTACAGTTTTATTTGTCATACTGCTGCTTTCAGGATAAAAAAAACCCCCAGCTTACCTGAGTACCCAGTGCTGCATATAGAAAACCAGTGGTTTTCATTATTTTCACTGAATTCTACTTTTTCCCATCTTAAGTTTCTATGATTGCCAGTTAACTATTTCAGCAGTACCTCTGCCTGATAGCCTGGGGTAGACCTCTCAACATACGCTGCTAGGTTTAATGCCTTTAAATACGCACTATTTCATTGAAGCTAATGAAGTGAAACTATATTACATCATTTGCCCACCTGAAGTTGTTTTCCTCCAAAAGCACTTTTATGGCCATTCATATATGTCATTTTATACAGATTGGCAAGGAACAAGAAAAGTCAATGAGATTCATGCAGACTCCAGTTACAACAATGATCATACGGCTTTTCTACCAGGGGTGGTAAGAACAGGAAGTAAAACAGGAAAATATCCTCCTCTCATCATGATTTAGCTATGCCAAAGGGGTAACATTTGAATAAAAATGTTGCTTGAAGTCTTAACTCATGCATTACAAAGTGTGTGAAAGATGTGTGATGCAGAATGAGTTGTTTCATCTTCAGACATCATGAATTTCTAGGTGATCTAGTGTCAGTTTGTGAGTAATCTTTTAGCAGTTCACGTCCCTGAGTTTTGTTATTGTTAAAGTCCATTTACTGGATTTTCTTCCATATACATGGTTTCTGACTTCACATAAACATATGAAGGCCTGCCTAAACTTTATTTTTTGTTTTCCAAAAACGCAAATGATACTACAACACAGGAATATTGTTGAAGCCTGATATCATGGTTATTTTACGTGCTTTCAGCTGCATTCAATAGATAGCATCTGGCACAAACATCTCTGAAAATAAGGAGCAATGGTGGTGTCTGTGAGAACGCAGCGAGAACGGTGACACTTATGAGAGAGTGAGTGAACCCAAAAGTCTTCACAGTGCATCCACAAAGAAATGATTTTTCCAGATGAGTAGATGGCTTGCCTAGGAAACTGATAATGGGAAATAGCCCTGTAAGCCACTGTCCTAGCTGGTTATTGCTTGTGGTGATAAATAGTTATATCCATAATCAGTTTGCAAAGCTCTGATCTTTATGCTCAGCATTTTCACTTTCTTTTCTTTGTTGAAAGATGAGTGTTTCCAGTCCTCTTAATTATGAGGAAAGTACAAAATGAACACAATCAAACCAGAGGTGTGACTCAGTTTTCCAGGAGTCCAAGGACAGCACTAAGTACTAGTGCTTCGGCCAAGTTCCTGGCATGTACAGATGTCACCCCCCAAATTAGAAATATTCCCAATGTTTATATAGTTTTGGATCTTAAAAACACCTAGGGGACCCACTCTTGTTTTCTGAAGTATGCTATAAACATGCAATTCTTTCTTGTCTTGCATACACCCTAGAATTCATATTACTTTCTATAGTTCATTTGTTTCATTGAGGAACCAGACATTTGGGGATTTTAGTCTTCTCGCTCTGTCTGGAGCTGCATCTAATCCTACAATGAAGAAATAATTGGATCACAGCAGTCACAGCACACCCAGCAGAAGCACTGCTATAAATGAATACATTTAATTGAAAACAGTGCAACTATACCATTTGATAATCAATGAAGAAGTTCAAAGCTGGCTGTGGGCTTGTCTGTAAAGGCAACACAGTCAAGAAGGTGGAGTACATCAGGCTGGAGTAAAAGCTATCCTCAAGATTAAATCACTTTGAAATGATTAAGATGTTTGATCTGAATAAAACATGTCCACTTATGAGCCTCAATCTGTTTGGGAAGAGGGATGTGGTTAATACTTCAACAATGGGTAAGAGCTGGCATTGCTGAAGCAGGCGCTCATATTCTGAAGACTACCCAAGCCCCATGACTGCAAGGAAGCTACTCGATCATCTCTGAAGGCCTACTCAGGGCAGGAGGGTCCTCAGTGCAGATAACAATGGATGAAATTAGTGTAACTCCCACCTACAGGCTGGCACATTTGCTATTGGATTATGTGAGAGTCCTGCACCCAGTCTGGTCTGACCAGAATTACAGGACACGAGTTTTGTCATGTAAGCACCTACAAGGAAAACTGCTTGGCACTACACTGAGAATTGCTCAAGTGATTCAAATTCTTTTTCTCTGAGAGACAACTTCAAAGTGGTATTTGTAAATGTCTTTACTTTTTTCTTCTATACATAGTTCTACGAAAAAAACCCTCAACTGCTTTGACTGTTTTCTCTCCATCTTCCATGTTGTATCCTGGCTTTTAAGGTCGCACAGAGCTCTAGCTTAGACAGAAGTCACACTACCAGAGCACATAGGATCACAGAATGTTTGAAATGAGTTGAAATGGACCTTAAAGATCATCTAGTTCCATCCCCTGCCCTAGGCAGGGACACCTCCCACTAGAACAGGTTGCTCAAAGCCCCGTCCAACCTGGCCTTGAACCCCTCCAGGGATGGGGCAGCCACAGCTTCTCTGGGCAACCTGGGCCAGGGTCTCACCACCCTCACAGCAAAGAATTTCTTCCTGATGTGTAATCTAAATCTCCCTCTTTCAGTTTAAAACTGTTACCCCTCGTCCTATTGCTCTACTCCCTGACCAAGAGTCCCTCCCCTTCTCTCCTGTAGCCCCCTTTATGTACTGGAAGGGGTTCTATTTTTCGCTGGCCCTGAGTAGTATTGTGAATGTGAATACCCAACAGCATTCACACATACTGTCAAGTGTACTGGTCTTTTTCACTGCTACAGGATTATATCAACTCAAAACTAAGAGAAACAGGTAATACTTCTCTTCTACCCCCCTCCTCCCCAGATTCACGAATTAGGTAAAAAGCCACAGGCAAGTGCCACGTTGAGGTGACTAGTTTACCTGCCGAATGGTTGAAGGCACGTGTGGAACCCCAGCAGGCGCGGTCGCATCAGAAGTCTTGGCACCTCCTTCCTGTCAGTTCCCCTGTTCCCCTGCCGACCCAACGGCCATCCCCTTGCATTACCCAAGGCAAATGCTAAGTGATGGATGCTGATCTTTCCATGCCCTGTGCACCTCCTTGATGGACTGGTGTTACCCTTACGCTTTTGTCTCCTTCTGCTGTTTGACACTGCTTGCCCATTAGGACTTTCCTCCTGACCCGTTTTTTTGTTTGAGATTCAACCCCCAAATTGATTCTTTCCTTCAAGCTCATGGTTTGAAAATAAAGCTCACTTACTTTCCCTAAACTATTCCATATAAACTGCAGTACACCTGCTGCTTGGGAACATGGAAGAGTTTGTTGGTTTTTTGGGGGTTTTTGGTTTTTTTTTTTTGGTGGGGGGTAGGTGGGAAGGAGGATATAGCTAACAACATGTTAGCTCTTGATTAGTATACCTTGACAAATGCTCTCAAAGAAGTGCTGGTGTGATGGGGAAGAAGGGGCACTAGTTCTGTGGAGATCTATGCCCAGCTCTTCCTGTCCCCTGAAACAACTTTTCAGCCTCTGTACCTCATTTTATACCTATAACAATACCTCTTCCATTGATTATCACAGGTTTTAATTAACTCAATTCATAAAAAACTAGGGGGTGATTTAGTAAAATGCATTCAGAAAATTAAAGAACTATTAAGAAAGCTTATCTGAAAGCTTTGTGCTAAGCTTTCAGCCTTGCATCATTTTCAAGTTGCTGCAAACAAGAAGACAAGCAATCCCTGAGTGAAAGACAAGCCCCAAACAGTCCTTATGAATGTGTTCCCATAGGTCTTATTTTGGGCGCAACCTTCTATCAAGATTCTCTAAAAGACTACCTCATACCACTGGGAAGAAAAGCTGGGCATCATCGTCTGGTTCAGACTGATAGATCTGAAATGGTAGGTTGGAATTTAAACATTTATTAGGACCTCCCTCTAGATGCTGCCATGTTTTCCCTGCTGGGTGGCAGGGGCACTGGGGCATGGCTGCAGCAGAAGGCAGCCCACCCTCCCCTTGCAATCACAGAATCACAGAATGATATGGGGTTGGAAGAGACTTCTGGAGATCATCTAGTCCAACCTCCTGCCAAAGCAGGTCCGCCCAGAGCAAGTGGCACAGGAACTTGTCCAGGTGGGTTTGGAATGTCTCCAGAGACAGGAGGATGCTACCTTGTCTCAGACCAAGCGTAGGTCCCAGAAACGCCCCTCAGTCTGTCTAGGGGAAAGCCTCTTGCCCTTACCCATCACATCATGGGGTGAAGCTATCAGAAAGCCACCCGTCTGGACTATGTGGGGACACAGCTGGATGGGATTAGTTATGTCTCAGCATTGCACAGCCCATTGACAACCACTACTCCTGCCTGCTTTGCCCTGTTCTTAGGCAAAGGAGATTTCTCAGGGGCAGAAGAATACCTGGAAAGCACCAAGGATTAAGCCTTATGTTCAAGGAGATGGAAAAATACATCTTAATAATTATTTATCTTCCCACACTAAAAGTATATTCAAGTGGCCTGTATTTGTCATTACCCTCTTGTTATCAGGGATGAATAGCAGAACTTTACACTGGGATAAAACCCGCTTTCCTGTAGACATAAATTCCCACATGTAAAAACATATCCAGAATTTTCCAAAAGCAAGAAAGTACTAAAGAGCTGAACAAGCTTATACTATTCCTCCTCTGACTTCTTCCATAGTTGGGATAAGACATTTTAGAAAAACATCTGCAGTCACATTAAAGCACGTGGAGACTGACAAATGATTTTAAATATTGAAAAACCACCTCTCTTACAAGGGATCCACTTCTCATTATCTAGTCTTGCCTCCATTTTGTGCTGGCCATCTTTGGTGGCAGCACTGACTCCTCACAGAGAGTTCAACCAGAAATTTATACGTGACTAATTCTTCTTTCTTCTGAGAAGGATTGCTAGAGTAAATGAAACTGTAGCTGAATATTCTCTATCCATTGGAAAAACACTTGTAGGATTTGAGCGAGACTGTCTTGTACAGCACACTTGCTTTCAAGATGCTGCATGCTGATTATTATTTTTTCTCTTGTACATCCAAATCAATACTTGTATAGAAATTTTGTAGTGTATTTGTCATTAAAATAAATATGCTTGCACTTAAGTATTTATAATTCCAGGTCTTGTTGAACTATTTAATGTTCCAGATTGTCAGGGTCATGTTTACGTCTTTGATTTTCTGAACCCACTTGTTTCATTAAAAAAAAATAAAAAAATCGGTACAGTCCTTGATGATTGACATTTCTTTATATAGATTGTAGAGTTAGATGTCCTTCAGATATCTACTGTAGCAATGAAGTAGCTCAGTCACAAGTCAAATGACACCAGTAAGACCATCATAAATATTTGGATACTCAGTTAAGGGTAAAGGGCGCTGATTTTCCATGCTCTGTGTTTCCAAAAGGGCACATATACCCTCAAGGTTGTTCCAGGTTTGGCATCCAGAAATGGAGGCACCTAATGCTTTTGAAATTCACTGCTCCTTGGTTGTTTATTCAAATCTGCCCTGTCTGGCTAAGGATGTGGCTTGCGATGTTGAAACACCTGCTGAGCCAAAGTCACGCCTCTGCTCCGGCTGCAGATTTCAAACACAAGTAAATAAATATTAATTGCAATTTGTCTCACCTCCCTGTGCTTTGTAAAGCACATGTGCACAAAGATTAACTTTGCTCAACTGAGCAGGCAGGAAGCTGACTCTAATTCAAATTCCTGGGCTGTGTTTTAGAGTAAGGGACTTGGCTTTTCTGCCATGTCTCCATTGAAGAGTCAGCACACAAGGGACAATGGCAGCTTCTGATCCCTGCCCCAAACACCCACTAGCACAAGCTGTGGCCAGGCAGGGACCTCGGCACCCCAGCTCTGGCACTTTGCGTCCTTAAGGTGGCAGCAGACATCAAAAAAGGTGTTTTTTGTGTGTGTTTAGTTTGGTTTTTTTTTTGTTTGATTGTTGTTTGGGTTTTTGTTGTTGTTGGTTTTTTTTTTGTTGTTGTTGTTTTGGGGTTTGGTTGTGGTTTTTTTGGGTGGGGGGGAACTGGAGATGCAATCTTAAAATTGGAAAAAAATGAGAAAGCTAATTCTTCAGAGTTCCTTCTTTAATCTTCCATTTTCTGCTCAGCAGAATCATATTCATAGCCAGATTATTCATTATTAAGAGCTTATTTCAGATCAAACCCTGTATGTCAGTAGATTAGGACACTGAGGAAGATTAGCTTCTCACCGTAGGTGGTGGGAGTAAGTTCTTTATCTTATCATTAGCATGGACTTTCATGGGTTTTGATGATAATTATTAATTCTACCAGCAGACTTCCACGTAGGGATTAAAATGTGGATAGGTGTCATTTAAGTAACATAATCAAGCTGGAAGTGAGGGGTTTGCAGCAGGCAAATCCTCTGCTTTATGACAGTCAGTTTCATTTTTGGACTTTTCAAACTTGTTTTGTTGTTTAAAAATGGGTTTGTTTGCTTTCATGTTCCTGTAATACAATTTTATGAAGTATTTTTCTCTGCAAAGAAAAACTTTGTTATTATTCGGGTGAACTTTTATTCTGTTTAGTATAAATGGCATGTAAAATTCTTAAGCAATGTTTCTGCACATCCTGGCATCGTCCTAAGTGGAAGCCAAGCATATAGATGAAGAATTACTGAATGAATTAAAATTAAATAAATCCCCCCTTCTCTCTTTCTTTTCCCCCACCCCCTGTCACTTTTTTTTTTTTTTTTTCTGACGTGTTTGGGCTTTATTCTGTCTGTGATGTGCATTAGTGACATGGCTCTGAATATATAAGAATCCAAGAGTTTGTCCTAGTGTCAAGGTGAACATTCTTAGAACATTCAGCTTGCCACATTTCTGAATAATATGAACCAAGCGGCAAAGAAAGAATAGACAATATTTCATCAGCAAAAGCCTTTTAGTTAGATTTTAGATCAAAACCTCAGCAAAGTAGGGGTCGGCTTCATTGCTAAAGTGTACAAGTGTTTGGCTGCATAATGAAACTGAATGATAATATTGTGTATTATTGAAGTGCTCCTAGAACTCTGATTTTACAAAAAGTAAAATGCAGGGAGGTCAGGAGCAGACACAGCCCTGGGGAGAATATGCAGCAGCAGCTCATACATACAGCTGCAGTGAAGATGGCTGGTTGGCAGGTGTTTCTGTTCTAAATTTGATAGTAATCAGGTAGTTGATATGATGAACTGCTTTTGGCTCAGGTAGTGGTTACACCCTTACCTGGAGATTTCTATTACCTTTACTTTTTTTTTTTTGCCTCTATCTTGCCTTTCAGCATACATTGCATACTCTCTGGGGAGGGTTTGGTTTTTCCACATTTTTATACAGCATCCAGTGTGGCAGGTCAGGCTCTCTCGGAAAGCTCAGCAATTAACAATGGGGATATGCATTTAAGCTGCATATGAGAGGAGGCAGAGCTGAATGTTTGGTCCCCTGCCTCCGGTTATGCAAGGGCTTTGAAGGTGGCAGTGTTTCTGACCCTGAGAAATGGCAGTATTGCAGTGTTGCTACAAATGGAGGTAAAATTCAGTGGAGGCATTTTAAAATGCTAATTTGGGTAAATGCTTAGGATCCTGTGCAAATAGTTTGTCCAATGTCACACAGAAAATTGATAGTACACAAAGGGCCTGGAGTCCCCCCAGACACTGATCTCTAACAGCAAAATATGATGTAGATAATCTGGATGCTCCCATGAATTTTTGCATGCCAGTGTGTGATGATGATAGCAGCTCCTTTCTGACTCTTTTTGCATATTTAAACACACAGCTATGCCCACAGTATGTCCTGCTGCTTGCCCCATGGTTTCTGAAAGCCATTTCTTCGTATTTTTCTGGTGACATAAAGAATACTGCCTCAGCCAAATGGCACATGTAGGGTTCATAGAGCTGTCAGGGGAGCTTCTGACACGTTCTTCTCCAATCATCTGAGAACACGTTGCCAGGCACATGCATGCAGATTGGGCAAGCTTTGTACCAGAAAAAAAAACCCAACAACTGAAGCTTAAGAGTAGTGGAGAACTTTATTTTCATTAAGATGTACCCCTAATGAGGATAAAAATGCTCATTTTGAGGCACTGAATGCACAAAAATAAAATAAAAATTTTCCATGGCTTGTATGGCGTAGGGGATCAGAGCCACACTTCTCTCCATGTAAATACAACTATTAAAATATATATTATGCTTTAATGCATTCCTAGCTGAGGGATGTCATAACTAAACAAAAAGTGCATCAGGGATCAAAATACGTCAAAACCAAACTATTCATATTGCTCACTGTCATCAGTTAGCTTAGAATTAATTGAAAGTTCGTGTGTTTTTTTCTCTGGGTGTTTTCAGCAGCAAAAGAATTTGAGCTTTTTCTTCTGTGACAGGGCAGCAGCAAATCAATTCTGATCAGTAGATTTACCTGCTTGTTAAGTAGGGCGTTGTAAGCCCTCATGAGAGCTAGCTAGCACTAGCTGCTGTTGTACATATGTGAGAAATCCACGTGTATCTCCAAGGGCTGTTAATGCTGAAGAGTTTTCTGTGCTGTTTGCTCATCCCAAGGTTCAGGTCATATCTCATTCCTCTCTTAATGATATGATTTTATGGTGCCAAATCCAAGATGAATTAAAACTTGCTTGCACTCACTGGGACCAAATTCTGCTGCCGTTTAAAACTGAATGAATTCAGAGTGATTTTTGGAAGTTTTCCATAAGTATCAACAGAGGCATAATTTCTTCAGAGGGAGCTCAGACTGAACAGAAACCAAGTGAAGACTTTGGGAAGTTCGACTATTAATCATGTGCTATTCAACCCCAGCTCTGCAGCCTGCCCTTAAAAAAAAACAAATATGCACAGAAGACCTTGGTCCACCCTTATGTCGCTTCTGTTGTCTCAGAAGAAGAACAACCTGTGGAGTTGGAAGAACTGCTTTTGATCTTCTCAGTGACAGTGGAGAGGAAGATTGCTTGCACACTTGGGGAAGGTAGAATTTGATGCCACACCAGGCAGTAAAGGAGAAGGTGATGAAATAAGAACAGAGAAAGACACAAAGATGCTAGCCTTGCTAGAAGTGAGGGGAGTGAAGTGAGGAGGAGGAATAACGGGCACACAGAGAGAAGAGGGAAATGAGAAAGCCTCTGTGTCAAGAAGTTTGAGCTTAATAGCAGGGGGAAAAGGGCAGAGAAAATGTTCAGAGCCTATGTGATATTTGACTTAGGAGGATCTAGAGACTTTCAGCAGAGACAAGGTAGAAAGCAAGGCCAGAAAAAGAGAAGGATGTGGCTCCCATCATGATAATACATAGTCACTTACAGTAATCTTGATGTTGAAAAGTTAATTTATTTTTAACTGTTTACTTGATGGAAATCTACAAAAGCCTTACTATTTTATGTGGGGTTTTTAAAATGCTTGCCCTGGGCTCGAATGTGTCCTCTAGTTATTTTCAGAGCTTTCCATCTGTTTACCAAACAATTTCCTCTTGAAACTTAAAAGTAGAAGATAATTAGGGTTAGTACGTGTGTGTTCTCTCTGTGCCCTTTCCATAGGCAGTGAGTAAACTATTGCAGAGAAGGAGGCTTGGCTTAGATTACAAACTCGGACTGAACACACACATCCAGATGAGCAAGCACATACATTTACTTAAATATACTCTACAGGATAATCATGTATACACACTAATATACTCCTATAAATTACTCAATATATGAGGAAGTGGTTACAGTATAAACACAAGAGAAGGATAATGATAAATTATGTCCCTGGGCTCTTTGTTAATGGGAGTATCAGTTTGGAGACGGGAGGGACAAGTAACTAGCTTTAAATAGCTTTTACCAGGCAGTTTAGCTGGGGGTATTAAGGTACCCTGTTAACTTACAGTAGCTCAAGGAAATATTTCAGCTACAAAGAAGTTGGCTGGATACGGTGAAAGGCATTTTCTTGTTTGTCAAGGAACACGTGATTAGCATTTCATTATCCAGTGATTATTTCATGCTGGGGCAACTTTGGTTGGTCTGGGTTCCCACATCCCTTCTGATACCAGTTCTCTGTAAAGCAGGTAGGCTGAGAACCATACATCTATGCTGTGCAGGGACTCCTGCGGACTTCACTGAGGTTTCAGAGGACAAGTTTTGGGCTAGAGCCAAGTTCCGTTTGTTTGCACATCCAATATGCTCTTGTCGTTTGTTCCTTGACTAGCTTCTCTGTTTGGTCATATGAGTTCTGACGGTCTCTGAACAGATTTTGATTATAAAGAAGGCTCACCAAAAATCGTACCAAAAAAAATTCAACTAGAACTGTGTTTTGCTTGAGCACAATGCAAAAAAATGCTTTTGAACAAGAGAAACCTGCGTTGACAGTAGATGAATGAATACATAGGCAGTAGGAAATAGATCTCAATTTTCTTTCACCTGGGGGGCTATAATCATGTAATCTGGGGAGCCAAGGCCAAGAGATCTGTCTGTAAGAATCAAGTGTTCTAGCAGATCGGAGCCTTGGTGTTACTTGTTGCTGCTGTGACAGAGAAATGGATGAGAATGTCAAGAAGAAGAAAGAAATCTTAACTTGAAAAGACAGGGCATAAAACAAACAGAAGCCTAAAATGAAAGCAAAAGGAAAGAAATTAATTTAAAGCCAAATAACAAAAGGTTGAGCCCAGGTGTGGGTGTGTTATCACTATGAGCACAGTCAGAAATCCCAGATTCTCAGGTTTTGGTTCTACTTTGTCATATATCATACGGACAAGATGTCATTGGGGAAGGGATCTCACAGAGGTCCATAGGGTCCTGAAGGTGCATTGGAAAGAACTGCTGACCAGCTTTTCGGATGCAAGAATTAGGGGACATGGCATGGTACTTTCACGTCACAGAATGAAGAAGTGCATATTTGAGGCACAAAGTCCTTGACTTCGAGGCAAGATGTTGTGGATTAATTTTTACTTAGGTTCAAGAACTGAATTAATAGTTTCATGGAAGACAAAGCTTGTAAGAACAGCTAAACACAAGAAAGGTAGGTGAAGAAGTCGTAGGTGAAAGCTGTTGAAGTCTAGCAGAGTGCTCTGGGGAAATATTGGTATATTCTGATTGTAAACTCCTCCATGGGCATTTGCTGATGACTTTTTTTGGAGACCTCCATGTAATGGGGTTGTACGCAGCTGTGGATATGGCCATTCTCACGTTCTAATGACATTGAACCTTTTATTCCCTTTGTGAGAAGGGAAGTATGTGTGTGTGTGTATATATATATACACACACAGCCCTTTGAGGCGTTTTTAGTTTGTTCAGGAAATCAATATCTGAGGTGTTCCTTAATCCTCAAAAGCTGCTGTAGAAGTTAGAAGATATTTATCATTAAACAAAATTATTTGATTTTTTAAAAAAAAATTATTTTCAGTAGTGTTGATTGTCAATATTGTCAACAATGTTTAAACTGTGTTGTGCAAAGATTTCCAAGCCACGTGGGAAGTTAGAATACAGAAAACTGAAGGGAAAAGCTCCCAAAGAGAACTTCCACAAAATAAGAGATGCTTTCCATATGCTAACTGAGATGCAGAAAAAAACCCCACAAAAGTAGCACTCTTGCCCTCATCACTCTCCTCAAAAACTTTGAAGCTGCCCATGAATGGGTAGGAATCAAAATGGTAGCAATTACGTTAATTTCTTTACTAAAAGATCAAGGTCACAACAACAGCAATTACCTGCAATTTCCCATTCCTGCAATTATATTATTATGAAAATGAACACTTGCTAACTACAGTAAAGCTTTCAGGGGCACTAAAGTGAATTTTTTTCATTTCAGCTTGCTTGCTAATTGTGTCAGGACTTCAATGTAATGTGATTACCATTGCTTTGGTCTCATCAGAGCAACAAACAGCAGTATAGGTAGTGCCTGCTTCTTCTAGGCTTCATCTACACCTAAAATTTATACCAGTATAACTATTTAGATTAGGAACACTATAAATCCTAGTTAACAAATCTTTTGGGAATGAACTAGATTAGCATAGATATGCTTATACCAATATAATTGGGTCCAAAATAAGCAGTTGTATAGTTTTGTGACACAGTATAACAAGATGCAGAAAAATGTCCTGTTTCTGATCCAGCTATGTTGGTGGAAAAAATTGCCACATCTTGCTGCCAGTCACCTGGATCTGCCAGCGAAGTGCTTTTCATGAGCATTCCCCAAATTGCTTCAGGCAAAATCAGAGAGTATGTCAGTGAGAGAATTTAAAGTGACCTGGCAGCTTTTGCCTGTGATGGCTCGGGGAGCACCCGTGCAGGCTGCTCAGCTGCCTGCCTGGTGTGGGCAATAACTTCAGCACGGGGACACCAGCTGTTGGAAGCAGTTGTCTCTCTTATTGCAAGGGTGAATTTGTAGCGCATGTCCGCAGCCCTATAGCTGTGTTGCGTTCTAGTGGAGATAAGGTTTTACCCACACTGGATTTATGCTAACAAACGCACAATTTCAGCTGAATCTCCTGCTGCAGACAGCCGTGGTCCAGAACATTTTCCAGGCTCATCCTGTAACAAAATATGGTTTTTATTTCTGCTGCTACGATGGTAGTAGAAGTGGGTATTCCAGAGTTTTACTCTTCTAATAGCTAGAATGCTTCTTGCTTCCAGCCTACGTGCTCTGGCAGGGGGGTTGGACTAGATGATCTCCAGAGGTCCCTTCCAACCCCATATCATCCCATGATTCTGTGATTTAGTCATAGCCAGTTTATAACTCCATGCTCCATAATCCCTTTACATCCTTTAGTTTAAATAGTTCTTTTCCCGCATTGGCATTTATGTCCCACAGCTGTCTGTAGAAAGCAATCATATCTCCTCTTAGCCTTTGTTCTACCTAAGCCAGGCTCTCCCAAGCTCTGCTCTTTAGTCATCCCCGGCTCCTAATACTCACCCCGGAGTTGCTTCAGACTGAATTTGTCATTCTTGAACATCAGTATCAGTATTATTGCCTGCAATAAACAAGATTTTCTGGGTACTTTTACTACATGTAAATTCTGTGTTCCTGCTGGAAATGCTCGTCCTGAAGCATTCTTGATAGCTTTTGCCTTTATTATGGCTGAATCATTGTAGTGTCTCATTGTCACCCAATTATCTATAGATAATGTGTTTCTAGCATATAGCAGAAATTCTTTTTTACTTCTGCATGGATGACTTTGTACTCTGTCCTTTTATCTCTTACTCTGGTCCCAGAGGACTTTAAATTCTTCTTTTGCAATATTCCAATTTTTCTCTGTATTGACATTATCTCCCAACCAGTGCTGGCAGTGGATTGCATTAGCACATTTTTTGTGCCAATATAATTAATGAATTTTTTTTGTAAATACTGTTAGGACTTATACTTGTCCCTTCTCTCCAGCATGATCACTTGTTATCTCTTCATTAGCTAGCTCTTATAATTCTTGGGAAACCACGGTCTTTAGCTTATACTTCATCAGCCTACCGATGGTGTCTAATATAGTATGTTTTTAGAGAAAATACATTTATCTTTACACAAAGATATTGTATTGGATAAGATAACAATAAAACAGCAATGGGAGAAACTACTGGACTTTATAGATACTGAAAAAGTGCGTGGAGATACATTGGGTGAAGAATGTCAGAAGACAGTGAAGTGGTGCTGGCCTCTGGCGGTCACTAGGGCTGAAATTACTAAACAAGGTTGTAAAATCAGCCAAAGTGAGGCCAGTCAGAACAGAGGTGGGTGGGCTGGTTGTTTAGGGAGAGGGAAAAGGGAGAAACGGAGCATGAGGAAAACCCAGGAACGTGATCAGGGCCATTGGAGAGTATCTGCTGAACAGCCCTGTGCCCAGTCAGCAGAGCTCTGGCAGGACAATAAACGGATGGTGCGACCATGCCGAGTATTGGACTTGCTTCTGCGGTCAGCGTTGGTCAAAAATGAAGATTGTTAGGCATTTCCTTTTAAAAAAGGCCAGTGATGACATTGCTTTCATTGCTTTGTGGTTCTATTGTGTTTTTTTTCTGAACAAATGTCCACTTTTGGGGGACATCATTGAACATTGGTGGGCTTGGTTCCTGTACCATGAGACTCGGTTCCCTTCCTTTCTGGGTCTGCAGTTAGCTACTGTTATGGAGTTTCTCCTATTTTAGCTCCTCCTATTTTAGCTCCTCCTTTCAGAATGTTTTTATACTAGAGGAAGTGAAAATGTATCAGTATCCTTTTTGGACACTTATGAATCAGAATCCAAAACCTTCTAATGGATTCCATTCCAATATTGTCTGTTAATGAGACACTTGATCCTTCATTGTAAAATACTTGCAAAATATTTCTCTGAAACTTGTGTCTTTTATAAAAACACAAATTTATGGAGGAATTTATAGGTATTTGTCCCAGTTTGAAGAAAACTGAACCAATTTTCTGTTCTGTAACTTTACATCCTAGCTAGGCCTCCTCTAACTCTCTGAAATTAACGGCATATTGTGGAGAAAACTGCTCGTTCTCAGAATGATAAGACCCATGTTTGTGCTCCATGCCAAGGAATGGTGTGCAGAGAGGCCCTTGCTTATACTTATTGCTATAACAACCAAGGGCAGCCAATTTCGTTATTTGCCCCCTTAGGGGGTCGGAAATGGAAAAAACGTAGAGGAGTCACATCAGTGGGGAGGAGTGGACAGGAGAGGTGACCCAAACCTGACCAACTGGGGTATTCCATCCCATCTGCCCCACGCTCAGTATAAAAGCTGAGGGATCAAAGGGTCAGTTTTTCTTCCTGCGATGGCCAACATCCAGAGAGGACTCTGTCTGTTCATCTGCCTTTGATCCCGATCCATGTGTTCCTGACTCCAGAGCTGGAATCCAGTTCCCATCCGTCGCTGAGTCCAGTCTGGGACTTCCCCAGTGCCTGCTGGTGACGTGACTGTCACCCTGGGAGCTTGATACGGTTTTGTATATATTGTATCTATTTCATTATTTTCTTCTTTATTTTTATTTTAATATTAATTCTTCATTAAAGTAGTTTAGTTCATTCTAAACTTCTGAACCTCCTTATCTCTTTCTCCTCCTCTTTCCTCTTTTGGGGGGGGGGGCGGAGAAAGGGGGGGAAGGGCCATCTGTCGGTCCAGTTTTGGTAAATTCGGCCGAAACCACGACAGTATTTTATTCCTTTTTTTTTTTTTTAATATTTTTTAAAAAAAATTTATTACCACGAGTGTAGTTCTAGTGACTAGTGGTAATTCTACAGTCCCGAAAACAAAGGCAATAATTTAGGTAAAGTTACCATTGCTAACAGTATATCAGCATCAAGAGTGGGTGTAATGGGGTAATTCAGTTGTGATCTTTTATGGTTTAAACAAACCCCATAATATTAGGTAGCACTAACACTAATGGTGATGGATACTATAAGGTAGGGCCAAGAACCAGAACTCAGTTGCATCAGAGACCACAGTTCATTGAACAGTGTGCCCTCTGATTATATTTTCATTATACAGAAAAACTGGATTCAAGCCCAGATCATTTGTATGTTATCTTTGATACTTAATGACATCTAAATGTCAAGTTGCAGCTCTTCTGTACTTTGCTAGCCAACTGGATACACTATTTTTTTCCTAAACAGTCCATCCCCTGTCCCCCATCCCCCCAGTTCTTATCATTAGATATTTTCTATTGAAAAGAGAAGGGCAAAACCTGGGAAAAACATTGTGATGTTGTTTTTAACTAACATAGCAATGTGACACTAGAGATTTCTTCAGCTTCTAAGTTATAGAAGGTTGTTATTCTAAGCCTGTAGCCATAAGAGAGAGTTCAGGAAAATACAAATTTAACCACATCTGGAGTATTTACCAACTCTTTTCACATCTGTAGGTAGTGGAGAAATAGACCATCCATCAGAGATGGGAAATTATTTTCATCATAGCCCAGTAACATCAGCTGCCAATAGCTAAAGCCTTGACTCTACCAGAGAAAAGTAAAAACCTACCTTTGCATCGAACTTTTTACGTGCTTTGTTACATCAAAATAGTGAACCTATATAAAATCCTCACAGAAGAAAGGAACAGTAGTTTTTTTATATTGATGTAGCTACTCAAAGTCTAGTAAAAGGTACTTCTGTTTTGTCTCCAATAAGCTTTTAGATCAAGATAATTATCTCGCTGCTGGAAACACAGCTTTATTGCAGGAAAGACTAACCCCAAAAGGGGCTGAATGATTTAAGAGGGTTTTAAAGTGTGGATGTAAGTCAAAATCTCATTATTTTTCAAAACGACATTCCAGCAAAACTCTCAAAGGGGAAGCTCTGACTCACAGCCATGCTGCCTGTGGTGCTGGAAGAACAGGATGGATCCAGCCTCTGTCCAGTAACTGCTTCAGGCTATTGCCTGTTTAGAATTTCACAGAATCACAGAATCACAGAATCTTCTTGGTTGGAAGGGACCTTTGAGATCATCGAGTCCAACCCCCAAAAAAACCCCAAAACCAAAACACCCACAACCTCACACCACACCCACTCACAAACAGACACAAACCAACAATCTCGGGCACTAGAGCATGCCTTGAAGTGCCACGTCTTAAATTAAAATTAATTTAATTAATTAATTAATTCTTAAACTAAAAACATGTTTCTTAAATACCTCCAGGGATGGTGACTCCACCACCTCCCTGGGCAGGCTGTTCCAGGGCCTGACCACCCTCTCAGTAAAGTCATTCTTCCTAATATCTAATCTAAACCTCCCCTGCCCCAACTTCAGAGCATTTCCTCTGCTCCTGTCATTATTCCCTTGGGAGAAGAGGCCAACACCCACCTCTCTACACTCTCCTTTCAGGGAGTTGTAGAGGGCAATGAGGTCTCCCCTCAGCCTCCTCTTCTCCAAACTAAACATGCCCAGTTCCCTCAGCCTCTCCTTGTATGACTTGTTCTCCAGACCCCTCACCAGCTTGGTGGCTCTCCTCTGGACACGCTCCAGCAGCTCAATGTCCTTCCTGGAGTGAGAGGCCCAGAACTGAACACAGCACTCGAGGTGAGGCCTCACCAGTGCCAAGTACAGAGACACCATCACTTCCCTACTCCTGCTGGCCACGCTGTTCCTGACACAGGCCAGGATGCCATTGGCCTTCTTGGCCACCTGGGCACACTGCTGGCTCATGTTAAGCCGGCTGTCCACCAACACCCCCAGGTCCTTTTCTGCTGGGCAGCTTTACAGCCACTCTTCCCCGAGCCTGTAGCGTTGCCTGGGGTTGTTGTGACCAAAATGCAGGACCTGGCACTTGGCCTTATTAAACCTCATCCCATTGGCCTTGGCCCATTGATCCAACCTGTCCAGATCCCTCTGTAGAGCCTGACGACCCTCAAGCAGATCAACACTCCCACCTAGTTTCGTGTCATTTGCTCTATAGAAAGGTTTTCCAATGCACGTGGTGCACAGGTCTGTATTTGCATTGGAACTCAGCAATTATTGGTGACAACTTGTTTATCTATGGCACTTTTCTTCTGAAATCTCCTCTCTCACTTGCTCTCTGTCTGCAGCCATTAGCTATTCAAGTCTCTTTGAGGTGGGTGTGCATACTCTCTTTTATTTCAACCCTGGAGAAACTGAGGAACAGATAGTCAGGTAGACTTGATTATGGTTTGCTTTCCAAAAAGTGGGAATGTAGGTGCTAGAAACCTACTTTGCAATGATTGAACTCCTACAAAATCTAGACATTCTGAATTTCCTGTGAGGTGGCTCAGTTGAAGTTACTAATACAGACCTTTCTCCAGGGCTGATCTTACTGAGGAAAGCTTAATTTTCATCACAATAGGGACTGTGTTAAGTGTATGCCAGTTTGGATCTCCCATGATCAAATCAATTAAAAAAAATAAATTAACTGACAAAGATCACAGTTAAAGAATTACACTGTCTTTATAAATATTAAGATGACAGCTGTAAGTGGATATGAGTGCCATGTGGATTTGTGACTAGGAGGAAAACCCTGCATTATAAGAAAATGCCAATCATAGCAGCATTTAGGCAGTGAATTCTATAATTGATAACGCAATAAAAATCACATTAAAATCCTGAAAAGCCCTGCAATTTTCACCCCAATCTTGCACACAAAACCAAAGGGAAATAGTCTTGTACCGAACACATGGAAAACTGCAGTAACCCTGCAGATTACCTGCATGCCAAATTACCTCTCTATTGGCCCTGTACAACCATTTCTGAGCTCATGTTTGGCTTTGTTTGACCACTGTGTGTAAACTGTAGCTGATATCTTCAGTGCTCTACGCAATTGTGGATTTGTTAAAGGGGACTCATTTCCTTCACTGCTGTAGCCTGAAAGCTAAAACCCAGGAAACACATCATTCCTTCAATGAGATCTGCTTTGAAATAAAATGCAATCTTTGTGGCTTAAAAGATTTTTTTTCTTTAAGGGCATTTTTGCTGGTAGTGTGGAAGGTAAATTCTTCAGTGTGATACTGAAAGGTGCTAATGGCTTATGCCCAGACTGTTGATTTATAAGCATTCAGACCTTGGTGGGAGATGCTGCTCAGATTAAAGCATTCTTCTTGTTCTGGCATCTAAAGTTTCAAGGCTTCTTTGTGTTGTAAAGAAACTGTGCAGAAGGTGCATAGTCACCTTTCTTTAAAGGCCATGATATTTCAAAGGGAGTTGTTGAGAAGTAAAGTTTAAAGCTTGGAGCAGAAAGGCAAATCCTAGTATGTTAGACTAGTCTGAAATCAGAGAGAAGGGAAGACATGGCCAAGATGGGATAAAGATCCTTGTCCAGGTTGGTGCCACACTGCACTCCTTTCTGCTTTCTTCTCTGCGTGAGGGAATGGGTTTGTACAGGGACAAGTCCTAGAATCAAGCACCTACCTGGGTGTCACTGACAGCAATGCTAAAGATGCTTCCTATTCCCTAACGAGGAGATAGTTTAAAGTGTGGACAAAAGTCTTGTCAGGTTTTCCAAATTACAGCATGTTGTTCATGGGTCTGTAAACAACACACAGTTGTATTAAAACATTAGTCCAAATAAGGGGAAAGGGGTAGAAAGGGTATAAAAAAGTCTTTGAATTTATTGGAATATAATTGTCTTTTGCACATTATATAAATGAATCAGATTAAGTGATCTGGCTCAAATAACTACAGACACATGACCAGCTCGCTGTATGTGCCAAAGGCAGAGGAATCGCATGCAGCCATTCCCCACGTACCCTGCAATGTGATGCCAGCAAGGTGACAAATTGCACAGTGGGATCCTCTCTTATACCTTGAAAGGTCACCTGCATCTGCCCCCAGAGCTGCTGCTGATAAAGTCACATCAGTAAAAATGAACAAGTAGGGGAAGAAGAGACATCAGCATGCCCAAAGAGTGGATATGGATAAATAACCCTTTTAGGTTGGAAGGGGTTTTTTCCCTGCAATGTCGAGTTATCATTGTACTCAGTTTGCAACACTAATCAACACTAGATAGACAGGAAATCAAACTGCTTAGTGCTCACGGGGTAAACATGAGGATTTGTATCAAGCTGCAGCACTTACTTCCTAGCGAAGCCAGATTGTCCCCCTTGAGCTATTTTCAAAGTGCATCAGCAAGAAGGAGGTTATGTAAAAAGGCCTTAAACCATATGTTACTAGGTTCTACCCACTTAATATATTAAGACCAATTGTAGATGTCTGTGCACTGTACACACACTTGCATGAAAGGAATTTTTGCCAGATAGGGCTGGATAACCTGTCACTAATTCCTAACGACAGAAGGTGATATATAATGTATGCTGGCTTTGCATTTTGCTGATTGAATTACCAGGGGAAATAATACCTGAACATAAAGCAAACATCTCTGCTGTGGGAGAACAAGAATTTAGTGGATTTATCCCAAATACATTCAGTGGACTGCATATGGAGACGTGGAAAAACTCATTTCCAAGATTAAATATTAGTCTAAATTACAAAAGTCAGTGCTCAGCAGGGCAAGCTAGGACAAGATTGTGAGACAGAGAAGGTCAAACTATCTCCTATTTATTTCCTCTTGATGGCTAATGTGAGACATTAGCTAAGGAGTGCTGACTACTGTTTTGGCTGTAATTGCTAATGATCAATTTCAAATAGGGCTAATAGCTGGATACAGAATCATAGAATAATATGGTGGTTTGGGTTGGAAGGGACCTTAAAGACCATCTAGTCCCACCCCCTGCCCTGGACAGGGGCACCTCCCACCAGACCAGGTTGCTCCAAGCCCCATCCAGCCTGGCCTTGAACCCCTCCAGGGATGGGGCAGCCACAGCTTCTCTGGGCAACCCGGGCCAGGGTCTCACCACCCTCACAGCAAAGAATTTCTTCCTAATGTCTAATATATTCTATTAATATTATTGGTAAATATTCTATAGTCTTCATCCAATCTATGTTTACTTTTTAACCCTGATTTCTTTTGTGCCCACTTATTTCTGCCCTGTGATGTTGAATTTTCAATGTTTTATGCTATTTTTCTGAAGTTTTACAGGTGACTTTTTAAAAAATATTGTTTGGGTTGATATATTTTTTTAAACTGTTTATGGGAAACACTGACTTCTGTAGCTCAGCTGTGTGATGGACAAAATAGTCTCAAATTTGTGTGCAGCCTGGGCAGCCAGAACGCAAAGCCCATCAATTCCCAAGGTAACATATTTTGTTTCTAGGAGTTTGCCTAGTTGCAAACAAGTGAAGAGAGGGAGAGTAGCTTTTGTCATTTTTTTTCTTTTCGTTCTCTCTCCGTCTTACTCATTTTAGAGTGCCATTCTCCAAGTGAGCTGTATTTCTTCCTCAGATGCATTTCAAAACTTGCAGCATAGTATAGGCCTGGAAATATGTGAACAGAGTAGCTTTGGTTTTATTTGGAGAACGTTCATTCAATTCAATTTGCAGTAAGTTTGTGATCACATTAATGTGTTGAAACGGAGTGTCTTTTGCAGCTTGTACATTGTGCAGAAGTACTTATAGGGTCAATAAATGTCTGATTAGCCACTCTGAGTAGAACACCTTTTGTCTTTAATTTCAGACAGATATGTGGTCTCTTCTCAATTAAAACATAGCATCTTTCTCTAGCCAATAGGCTAATTAGGTAATGGTATCATTAAAGGGTGGACATTGTATTATTCGTCATAAAACTAATTGAATCAAATTAAATGAGAGAAAAGATAAATCATAAATTGAATTTAAGGGAAAAGCACTAGGCTGTTATATTTAGCTAGATTCTGACATGTTTTAAATGTAACCTCCCTCCACAGACTGTCCCCCCCAGGCTTCAGAATGGCTACTGATGAAGAGGAACAAAACAGGCAATATGGATGTGTTGCATAAAGTTAGATGCGGGGAAAGCTGATATCCCCAAAATCCATTTCTGTTGTCTGTATTGAACTTGAAGCTACCCCTAAAAACCACTGAAACAAAAGGGTGCTACTCAGCACAAAGCCTTTCCTGCACCTCTCAAAAAAACCCCCTCTGCTGTTAAAAAGGAAAAAAAAAATAAATTAGAAGCTAAATTAGAAGCTATGAGGAGCTGTAAGGGAAGTAAATATAGGCATATAGGAATGATGTTTGATATTAGGTTTCATTTTAGTTTTAGATTTTGTGGTTTATTCAAATGTACGGTTATTTTTCCTAGCAGGTTTTACAGGGAAACAGTTAAGTGAATTTCAGAGGTGAACAGACATAGTTTTTTCACTGGCAATGGTAGCTGCTGAGCAACATGCTAGTAAAATACACAGTGCTGCTCAGAGTCACTGGCTGTGCTGCAGGATTGCTGTGGGAAGGGACAGGAACATGACATGAAGCAGTCAATTCCTCTCTGACATGAACTGACCTTCCAGCATCTTGACTCAGCTTTGAGATGCTCTTCAGGAGTGCTTTTTAGCAAACCTTTTTAATTGGTTATTCAGCTGAGACATTCAAGTGCCCCTGGTATATAAAATGTTCTTTGAGAGGGTTCTACAAATGTGGAATAAATTCTGAAGCTTAACAGAGTATAACCTGCAATTTCTGATGAGCAGAGCATAAGGACAACAATTTCTACTAATTGCCTACATAGGATGGCTTGAATCCAGGTTGGATTAGGAGGAAACTGCAGCAGGTGGGAGAAAATTCCTGTGGGTGCAGCAGATAATTGTAACTAGTGGATTTGTCTTCACTCCTATAGGAAAGAGATAACACTTTTTGTGGCATTTGTCTTAGAAAAGTTACATACCAGGTTGTATGTCATTCTAGAACCCAGGAAAAAGTGGTCATAAACTGGAAGACGGGCAACACTCAGCTAGTCTCTGGTCTATAACAAAAGGAAAGCTGGAAAGATGTCTGAAAACAGGACTAGGGATGTGTTTATATGTAAAAATCAAAGGCCAAAGATATGTAAAATGTGTTGACTTCATGAAAAAGCATGAAAAAGATCACTTCCTTTCTAGTGGGTTTGTTTTCTCTCTTAAAAAAAAAAAAAAAAAAAAAAAAGAAGTCCTGGTTTGAGGTAAAACAGAACCAACCTTCCGTTCAGTAATTTTGCATCTTAGCCAGGCCTCTTCTAACTCTCTGAAATTAACAGCATGTTGGGCAGACACTGTTCGTTCTCAGGGTGGTCAGACCTGTGTTTATAGTCAATGCCAAGGAACGGTGTGCAGAGAGGCTCTTGCTTGTACTTATTGCTCTGACAGCCAAGCTCAGCTCGTTTCATTATTTGCCCCGTTGGAGGGTCGGAAGAGGAGAAGCCCAGAGGGGTCCCACCTGTGGGGAGGAGGAGGGGACAGGAGAGGTGACCCCAAACTGACCAACTGGGTGTTCCATCCCATCTGCCCCACGCTCAGTATAAAAGCTGAGGGATCCAAGGGTCAGCTCTTCCTTCAATGGCCGATGTCCGAGGAGGACCCTGTCTGTTCGTCTGCCTTTGATCCCGATCCATGTGTTCCTGACTCCAGAGCTGGAATCCAGTTCCCATCCATCGCTGAGTCCAGTCCGGGACTTCCCCAGTGCCTGCCGGTGACATCATCCTGGGAGCCTGATATGGTTTTGTCTATACTGTATCTATTTCATTATTTCCTTTTTATTTTATTATTAACATTTCATTAAAGTAGCTTGGTTCCTTCTAAACTCATAAATCTCTTTATCCCTCTTCCTCCTCTCCTTGGAGCGAGAAGTGGGAGACAAAATCTGTCATCTTGTCATTGGCCAATTTGGCCTAAACCATGACAGCCTGGGAGACTATGAGGGGAGAAGAACACCCCAGTGCATATGAAAATTGCACATTTTGTTGTACTTTTTTCACAATTAACATTATTATTATATATGATAAACTGTATCCCATCTATTGAAGAATAATGACTAGGACATTCCATGTTTTGTATATACATGTATGTGCACTTGGCACTGCTTTTTTTTGGATGAAAATACAGAAATTAACTTGCATATAATATGCTGTAAACAACTACCAGCTTGTGTCAGCTGAATCTCCCTTGTAGCTTAAACTGGGGAATAGTTTTTGAGGAAAATATATTACAATTTATGAATAACTACACTGTGCAACGTAAAAACAACAATGTCAATGGGCTCTGGCTCTGATATGTGATATTTAGGAAGATACTATTTTCCTGGGAGTTATTAGAATGAATGTCATGGATTGAGAAAACGTCTAGCCCAGTGGGATGAAACTCAGAAAATTCTTAGAAAAAATAGATTCAATTGTATTCACAGTTGGTTTTTTTTTTGTTTGTTTTTGTTGTTGTTGTTGTTTTGGGGTTTTTTTATTAGTTTTTACACCTGGTCCCCTCTGTCAACTTGATTATGCCTATTTCCCTTGCTGTCTTTCCCCTTGATGCTCTTTTCATCTTCTACATGTGAAAGTTTTACGGTTGCTATTGACAGAATCATAGAATAGTTAGAGTTGGAAGGGACCTTAAAGATCATCGAGTTCCAGCGCCCTGTCATGGGCAGGGACACCTCCCAGTATGACCTCCCATCTCATGGTCACTGCAGCCAAGGCTGCCCTTGACTTGACATTCCCCAGCAACCCTTCCTTGTTGGTGAGAAAAAGGTCCAGCATGGCTCCTCTCCTCGTTGGCTCCTCCATCACTTGGAGAAGGAAGTTATTAATTGACACATTCCTGGAACTTCCTGGATTACTTATGCCCTACTGTGTTGTCCATCCAACACATATCATGGTGGTTGAAGCCGTATGTTGATTTGCCAGATTTGATTGGCCTTATCAACCCCCTTCCCTTTGACTGAGAGGACTGATGAAAAAACTACCTGTGCCCTAGAGTCCCTGACCACTGCTCCCAGGGCTCCGTAGTCTTGATATCCATCAGGCTGCTCCTGGCTGGATCACCGGTGCCCACATGTTTTGTTTTGAATATGGGCCCTATGCCCAGAGGAACCGTACAGAGTACAGAGAATGAGACCCAAACCACTCAGAATCTTGCTTCTTTGACTTAAAACAGGTTGCAGAAATTCCAGATAAAATCAACACAGACTCAACATTTCTTCTGGTATAGTAGGTGTCATGGTTTAGCCCCATCGGGCAGCAAAGATCCATGCGGTTTTTTTGCTCATTCACACCCCCCTGCCCCATGGCAGGATGGGGGTAGAATCGGAAGAAAAAGGCAGAACTCATTGGTTGAGATAAAGGTAGTTCAAAGGAACAGCGAAGGAAAGAGGACAACAACAATGATACTGATAATGGAATATTCAACACATGATTAAAGTACCACTGCTTGCCAAGCGAGCTGGGGAAGCCCCAAGCCCACTCCCAAGCTGTGATTACTGGCCCTTCCCCTGGCCAGCGCCCGGCTATGCACTGGGCATAGAGGCACATGGTACAGAATAGCCCTTTGGCCAGTTTGGGTCAGCTGAATGCCCCTTCCTCCCCTCTACACTGCCCCCACCACCCCCTGTCCCATCCCATCCTGTCCTATCTTAGCTCCTTGGGAAAACTAATCCTATCCCCACCAGAACAAGGAGAGTAGGTTACTTTTCACACAATAATCTTTTTTTAATGGGCACATACAGTGGAACCTTATCTTACAGCATGACAGGTAAATTTCACTGTAAAAAAAATCAATATCCTTCCTTCAATATTTCTTTTAATAATTTTGACCATCATATATCTTAACAAGAAATGTTCCCAGCCACTGTGATTAACATGCAAAGCTGTTTCTTAACAGTATTCACTCTTATTTTAAAAATGACACTGAGAGCTCAGAGGCTCTTGTTCTTAATTTTTAAACCCACTAATTTCATTGTGTCTGACACAAAGCAGAACATCTTTGCCATAATTACTGTATAAGTTATTTTTTTCCACAAAGTTGTAATTTTCCTAAAATAAGCTGGACTGCTTCAATTATGTAAATCAACTATCTAGAGAATATAATGACTGCACTGGTGAAACACAATAGAACTTAACAGGAAGCCAGCAGAGAGAGGGAGAGAGTGATGGGGAAGGCAAAAGCCCAAATGAGGATGTTTTTTTCAATTAGAACTGCAGCAAATTCTCTGCCCTGCTGGTAAACTGGCTCCTGTGTCTTCTTGCTCTGCCAGACTCACTCTTCCCTTGGTGCTAGAGTGCGACCATTAAGATTGGCAGGAAGTCTCAGCTAAAATGAACACTGGTGTGCAGAGATCGAGAGTGGCTGAGAAAAACCAATGCTTTGCTTCTGTTGTTATTTTTGTGTATTTGTATTGAAGCAAATATACAGGCAATAGCACCTGAAAAAGCCAAAGAGTTTATGATAAATTTAATGTGAGATGTCTCAAGCAATATGAGGGGAAACAATGACTGGGAGATGGAAAATGGCCATAGTAATGGCTAAAAAACATGTTAGTACCGACAACCTGCATCAAATGGCTGGCACGAGGTAGACTTGATCCTGAAAGTCCTGGGAACAGCTGACTTTTCCATACATACTCCTCTTACGTGACTCCTCCTATAAATCCCAACCTTCCCTCACTCAAGACTTTCTCAGTGAACTAAATTACACTGTTCTTAGGATGCATCTGTTTCTATCTGTTTGCTCCAGATGGAATGATCAGATTGAAGACAGCTATACAAGGTAAAGTAACACCGTTGATTTATATTATGAAGTCACTGCAGCTTTATTTCCAATCCTAATCTTTGTGAGTTTAATTTTCAAAATCTCTTTTGGCATCTGACACAGAGACACCTTCAGTGATCTCTATTCAGTGATTCCCATTTTTTTTCTAAATAACTATAGCTAACGTAGAAGTTTTTAAAGTACAAATTTCTTTCTGACAATCTTTTCTGAAATGTTTCTTTTTCTATTGGTCAATGCTGACTTTTAATGTGGCATAGAGCTTAATTAAGTTCTTGTCACTGTTTACTTTGCTTAATTAGGGTTCTGAAGTTTTCCCATTTTTTGCTGGTTCTTGACTAAAACCAGAGTGTATTCTTGTGTGTGTATTCAACATTGCTGTTGTTTAAAATCTTAAGACACTCAAGTGTTATAAATCTGTCATGATTTCTTATAATTCTAATCACTTTCTGTTTTACATTTACATTTACTTTTCATTCTTGGCCTATTTTGTTTTATAATTTAATGGCAGAAGGCATCTGGTCTGATGTAGCACTCTGTACTTACCTCCTTGGTGATTTCTGTGTCATGCCTTACAAAGGACTTTGTCAAAGTCTGCAGTGAAGTCCAAATAGATTCTATTATTTGAATTGCCTGTAGCCACTTTTTGCTGAAATACTCACCAAGGTAATTTATAATTTTGCCTTTAGTTGACATGTCACCAAACTAAACTAGTATATTTTAATTGCAATCTGCTCTGTACCCCCTTTCCTTCCCTGAATACTGGCTTTACAAAAGAGATACACAAGATATATAAATATCCCAGTATTCTGAAAGCTTCTCACAACCTTGTAAAAATAACTGTTTCTTCAATCCTAGGTTCTTTCAGCATCCTATCCTAAGATTTTGTTGCTAATACTTTGGTCCTGCAGTGCCTCTCTTGTCTCAGTCTCTGACTGTGATAGAATCATAGAATCATAGAATGGTTAGAGTTGGAAGGGACCTTAAAGATCATGGAGTTCCAACCCCCCTGCCATGGGCAGGGACACCTCCACTAGAGCAGGTTGCTCAAAGCCCCATCCAACCTGGCCTTAAACATTTCCAGGGATGTGGCATCCACAACCTCCCTGGGCAACCTGTTCCAGTGCTTCACCATCCTCACAGTAAAGAATTTCTTCCTGATATCTAATCTAAATCTCCCCTCTTCCAATTTAAAACCATTACCCCTTGTCCTGTCACTACACTTCCTGACAAAGAGTCCCTCTCCGGCTCTCCTGTAGGCTCCCTTCAGATATTAGAAGGCTGCTGTGAGGTCTCCCCAGAGCCTTCCCTTCTCCAGGCTGAACAACCCCAGCTCTCTCAGCCTGTCTTCATAGGGGAGGTGCTCCATCCCTCTGATCATCTTCGTGGCCCTCCGCTGGACCCGTTCCAACAGATCCATGTCCTTCCTGTGTTGAGGACTCCAGAGCTGGACACAGTAATACATTCCGGTGTGGGTAGAAAACCTTCAATACAGTTATTTCCAAAAATCTGATTAAAAAAATTTCAACCTTGTCCGTCACCAAAGTGTTTTTTCTCTTCTTGGTCTAGCAATCCCCCTTACGCTATTACTCTTTCCTTCTTCACCTAATCCTAATTAAATCCTTACTTATTTTTTCATGCCTATGCTTCTTCAATTATTTCTCCAAAATAGTTGTGTTCTTTACTACTTTCTCTCTGGCCAAAGCAGCTGAAGAAAGCACTATTCTTCTCACATGGAGATGTTACAGGTGGTACCTAACTGGATAGGATTAACGGCTGTTCCATACAAGAACAAACACTTTGTGGGGAGACAATCAAATGATGGCATTATTTGCACTAGTCCTGCTTGTAGATCAACTACATTTCACTTGGTCTTTTTTGGGTGAAACAGAGAGATATATTGATTAGAATCTTTCCTTGCATATGCCCTTACCTTGGTGGCTGTGCTGAAATGTGAGATTTCTTATTGTACTTGACTGCTTAATTGTACAGAGATCAAACAGCTTTACATCGCTTTTGGTTCTGGCAGCACAGTGGAGAGCAAGCATCAGAATCAGACTGTAATTGCTGACAGGGATCCTTCTTTCTTTCTTTGGTGTTGTAGGACAGCTTGGGTTGTGGCAGATGCGTTCTACGGAGATTGGAAGTGAAGGGGTAGTACAGATTGTGCACGTCATAAGAATGAGAGAAAGAAAAATGAGACGGGTAACAAAATACATAGATAAATATTTGTGTTTTGTGTGCATACCAGTAACCATGAAGCAGTCTCTAAAGATCTGCAGAGAATAGCATGGAGATGTATATTTGCATGTTTATTAATTTTATTTTTATATTGTCAAAAGTTGTTAGTTAGTGGCATGATGGTGCCACTTGCTAATCCACAACACATTTTGCGAGGCTTGCCTCCAAGATTACATGATTTTATTGCCATAGTTTAAAACTGTGAAAAGGACTGTTTCAGGGGAAGTTTTGCTAACAACACAAGCACAAAGAGGAAAAATAGCCCTCAGAATGCATTCAGCAGCATGTGTTGCAGTTACTTTTTGCAGGAATTGTCATCAAAGTTGAATTATTGTCATTATCCTTCAGCACATGAAACAGGCTTTAACCTCTCAGATGTCTGAATTTCCAATATATAGAGGAAATACTAGATCCTGGTTATCCCAGCATATAAGAGGGAAAAACCCCACCATTTCAGTGTATGCACAAATCCTGTCTGAAATGGTAGGCATAATTCTGAAGGACAAAACAGAGTGGGTTTTGGCTGTACTATTGCTGCAGAGCAGCTACAACATAAGAGAATTATTACTTCTTCCCTATCAAATGAAGCCTTGGATAAGATATAATTGTCTTTGAACTCCTTTAAACTCTATAAAAAACAAGACTGAGCTAAGCAGACCATAATTACTTCATTTACCACACACAGTTTCATCTGATTTGCTATGGACATCTGTAGGGGGACCTTCAATTACAGCACAGATAACAAGGTTCTGTGTATTGTAGCTGAATCTAAGTACTGAAGGACACATAACAAAAATTGAGGAAAACTCACCAGGAAATACTGTCTGCTGATTTATTTGCCCTGATATATCTCATCTCTGCTATATATTGTTGCTAACCAGGCTTCAACTAATTAAAAATGTGAGAAAACAAGATTTTTAAAGGATGAATCTTCTTCAATTTAAGAAAGGTAAAAAAGTATTTTTTAAAATAATGTCCTGAAAGAACTGCAAGTGAATACATTAGCACAGAGAAACTGTTACACAGAACTCCGGCTGCTACTGCTCATTTCAAGAGGGCCTGTGGATAAAGTAAGGAAATAATTTTTCAGCTCAGAGAGAACAGGGGAAAAGATAACTCAAGTTTATTGAGCCAGGTATGATGACAAAAGATGGGTGAAGCTGCAGCTCCATTTGCAATTTTTCTTGTTATCACTTGGGAAATTATAAAAATCAAGAGTTTATGGGATTAAGTGAGCTCATAGTAGCAGTCCATTTTATGGGGAATCCAGCATAATCCTTCAAGGATATCTGGTATAACTGGTTGGAATTTTCCGCCCTGTTAAACAATGTAAAATCTCTTCATAAAGCTGGGAAAGCAATTTATCCATCATTAGCAACGCATAAAAACAACTGTGGACAGCTTTAGTAGTCTGCTCCTAAACCCTGAAGAATGAAGGCTCAAAAACATTGGCCTAGGAACCGAACACTGGAAAACCTGCTGAACTCAGAAAATGTTGGGGGTTTTTTTTGTGTGTGTGGTTTTTTTTTTTGTTTGTTTGTCTTTTTTTTATTATTTTTAAGATAGAAGTCTTTGTTGGCCATTTGGATTTTCACATGAAGAAAAGGAGCTGCAGGCTCGGCAGTCTTTTCACACTCATTCTGCCTTTTCTGCATATTGGACTTTCAGACACGACAGAATTGCAAGGGATTACTGCTGATCCCTTCTCTTTCTTCAAATCTGTATGAAAGCATTCCCAAGTGTTCCACCTGTTAGGAATATTAAGACTGGCAGCTTTAGCAAAGCTCTGCTCCAATAATCACAGTCAAATTATTGTCCTTCTTCAATTCGTGCTGTGAAATGAAAAAGGAGTTATCCTCTTCTAGGTTTACAATTGTACTTAATGTCACCGTATTCCCCACAATTTCCTACAGCTTCCATTTTGTTAGATATGTTCTATACATAGCATCACTGTAGGTCTGACACAATGGTTCCTACATAAAAAATTTCAAATCAGTTAGGAAAAAATCATAAAAAGAAAAATAATCTACTGGAAAGCATTTTCTGTTGCATCTGTTTTTCAGAAGTTTTTTTCACAAGAGCAAGCACACAAATAGAAATAGCTTTTTCTTTGTCAGAATATGAATTTCCACTCTGAAATTAAGAAAAAAAAAAAAGAAAAAGAGAGAGAGAATACACTCGTGTACACCATTTAGTTTCCTTGTTTTTTTCTTTTAATATTTATGCATAAAAGGTACTTGTTACTTCCTAGTCCATCTTATTTCTTTTATTTGGATCCTGTAGTGAAATCATAGTAAAAAGGAGAAAAAAAAAAAAATCCAGCAAGGATAATTAGTCCATTTTACTGGCTTTGGCTTTCTATCACTGCTGAATACTTAAGAAAATTTGTGTTTACTGTCATAGCCTCAGGAGAAGCACGTTTTTTTTCCAAAAGCATCCTGCAGGACAACCATCATATAATCCTTCTCAAGTGTCCTTCAGTGCAGAGTAAACAATGTAATGCAGGATTTTGTAGTGTAATTACAAAATAGCAACACTGAACTATTGTGATTTCAGTCTATTTAACAATCTTGAGGCTTTTTAAGGTCACGCATCAAACAATGTTTTAGCTTGTTTGCAATAAAAAGTGGCTTCTGGGACTACCAAAACCTCACTGTGCTCTTCTGTATGTAAAGAATCCAGCCTTTTTGCACAGATATTGCTCTCAAATGAGGTGATTTAAAATAGCATAATGAAAACAAATAAATGCTCTTTTAGCTGGGAGACAGCAGCAGTCAGCTGTCGTCAGAGAGACTGTCCTTGACTGGGATTATGTACACATCCTGGTGGGACATGGTCCTGCTCTTGCAGTCAGCGCAGCTCTTCAATAGGACGGTTACATGCAAGGCATGTTTGTATGTTTTATAGCAGAACAGGTGGGACACGTTTTAGCATCTGCTCCATCTTATTCACTGATACCATTGGGGGCCCATTTTTGGAATGTAAAGTGCTAGATCTGTGCTTAATTTGCCCCTTTGTGTTTTATATGCGACTCGGAAGAAGAAATTGCAACAAAAAGACAGAGAAACAAAACTTATGTTCTGTTCCCTTTGAACAAGTTATTAAAATGCACATACTTCACAAAAGACCTCGCTCCTTCTTCTTATGGATAGGAACATCTTCAGAGCCAAATGTGCCTGTTTGGAGATGCTTTATAGTTGTCTGCTTCCTTATATTCCCTCCTCTACTTAATAGTCCATGAAGAACTTGAGAATCTGTGAAAGCTGTGTCCTTCTGAAGCCTCTTGCTCCCTGTAGCATGGGTCCCTCTGATGTTTCAGCCTTTGACTCTGTCACATATGCACAGCAGATAATAAAAAACCCCACAAGTTTCCTTTCTAGAAAAGTCATGGCTCACTGATCTCATTAGGAACATACCTTACACTTTCTCAGCAGATCCTTTGGCTCTGGCCCTTGAAGCTGTTTGAAATTCTCTGGCAGCTCAGGAGGGAGGCTGAATAGCATGATATTTGTTCACTCCTCATTGCCAGCCTGACAAGTGAACAGCAGTTCACCAGAGTTCAAACATCTGGCAAACAGCTCGCTGCAGCTCTAAGCTGTCACACATTAATAAAGACCAATTGTTTCATCAAGAACATGTTGGGAAGTTTAAAGGAAGAGAAGAGCCAAGGGGAAACATGCTAATTAAAAGTATCTATATAAAGCTATAGTGAATAAAGGAAGATTAAATTAACTTTCTTAAAGGTAAATCTATGTTACAGGATCAGACAGGAACTTTGTTTAGCTGAACTGAGGAGGAGCAGAGGCTGCCACCCTTCCTGCTGTTGAATAACACCTTATTCACTGGAGACTTCCATGGCATCCCACTGGAATCCAAGATGTATTTCTGTGGTTGATGTTAAGGGAAGATGGAATGGCACATTCTCATAGCAATTCTTCCTCTAATTTTAAAATATACTAATCTGCTTGTAAAAGATGACAGAAACACATCCATCCTCTTTGTTCATTTCTTCAAACTCTTTGCTGCTCATTATCCACCAGTACAGTATACATTATATATTGCGCAGAACATTGGTTTTAAAACATGCCTTAAAGAGAGGCACGTGGAGAAGGTCATGAGAAATGTTTTATTTATGTTTCATGGACAATTCATACATTTTCTGTTTCAAGAGGTGTAACATTTGCCCCATCAATTTTAAAATGTCAGTTTCTCTGATATTTTCAAATACATGGCTTTTGTACTCCATTGCAATATTAATTTTTAAAGAAAAATCCATAGTCTTGTTAGTAACAGACACAATATTTTCACTTTAAATTCCACGTCTCTGAGCACTTCTCTTCCTAACAGCTTAGATAAGAAGAAAAATCTCCAAAAGAAAGATTCTTCTCTCTTTGCTTCAGAGAAGATGAATTCAGAAACGTCTTTATATCTGGAATAATCTTGTAAAACATGCTGATATCTTAGGAATGATTCCAGGCACAGTCCACAGTCCACTCAAGAATTCCCTTGAATTTTGCCCTGCAACAGTGAGAGATGAAAGTGGCTCATGCCCTGGGTGTACTTGGACAGGAGGGAAGGATGGGAGAAGAAGAGCTTGTCTTTACTGCTTCTGCTGTGAGAAGCGGGGACCCCTAATGCTCACCACCCTATGTATCCTAACGGATTTCTTGTTAGCGGTAGCTGCTCTCAGGGATCTGGCAAGGGCCATTGAGACCAGGATCATTTTGCAGCCTGCTGGTCTGGGTGAATGCCTACTGGTCTGCCCCCAGACCTCGCCCTAGTACTAAGCAACCAGAAACTACTTTTACACAACGTGTCTGAAGAGTCCGAGGATTTCAGATGGAAAATTAATGTATTTCAGAGACCAGAAATGGGCAAGGTATCTCTAAACATTTGGATCATGACCTGAAACCGTGGCTTATAGCAACTGGTAGGAATGATAATTTTTTGTCACTTAATGTTCTACTTGCAAACAGTTTTGTTGGGAACAAGTTGCTCTTACAAATAGCAACACAAAGTGCAACTGCTGGATAGAGACTGAAGGCTAGAAGGACATGCGATGTAATGAATGACTTAGAGATTTCTTTGGAGGCATAATATGGAAACTTACATTATTACTACAAGAGCTGTACTAGTACTGAGAATATAGATGTGCACTTCAATAAGCTCTTTTCACAGTTTGTTTTTTAAATAAGTAGTTTAAAATAAAAGTGCAGAATATTTTAAATATTTCCATTTATTTTATTTTATTTTTCTCTGTGGCTGACAACTTCTAAGATTTTTTCATCTTTGTGCCATTTTTAGGGCTGATGAAATTTCTTTGGAAATGTCTTGGTGCTAAAAGCACTGCAGGATGCGACCTCAAGTAGTGGGTTCATGTTGCTGTTTGGCTGGACTCGCTGTTCCACAGCTGTAACATCTGAGGGACACCAGGAGCTCCACGTTGGCTAGAGGTTGTGTGGAAAGCTCTAGATGTAGGACAAGAGCACTGGCACTGCAGGACTGTAGAAGAGCTGCTAGTCTAGTTTCCGCTGCCAAATTTCAGTTATGAGATGTTTTTAATTGGACAAGTCTTTCTGCTACCACTGGCATGTTCACTGGACCACAAGAATCACAGAATCATAGATTCATAGAATCATAGAATGGTTTGGGTTGGAAGGGACCTTAAAGATCATCCATTTCCACCCCCATGCCCTAGGTAGGGACACCTCCCAGGTTCCTTAAAGCCCCATCCAACCTGGCCTTGAACCCCTCCAGGGATGGGGCAGCCACAGCTTCTCTGGGCAACCTGGGCCAGGGTCTCACCACCCTCACAGCAAAGAATTTCTTCCTGATGTGTAATCTAAATCTCCCTCTTTCAGTTTAAAACTGTTACCCCTCGTCCTATCACTCCACTCCCTGACCAAAAGTCCCTCTCCATATCTCCTGTAGCCCCCTTTAGGGACTGGAAGTGGCTCTAAGTTCTCCCTGGAGCCTTCTTTTCTCCAGGCTGAACAACCCCAGCTCTCTCAACCTGTTTTCGTAGGAGAGGAGCTCCAGCCCTCTGATCATCTTTGTGGCCCTCCGCTGGACCCGTTCCAACAGGTCCATGTCCTTCCTGTGCTGAGGACGCCAGAGCTGGACATAGTGCTCCAGGTGTCTCCTCAGAGCGGAGCAGAGGGGCAGAATCCCCCCCCTCACCCTGCTGGCCACACTGCTGGGGATGCAGCCCAGGGTGTGCGGGCTTTCTGGGCTGCCAGTGCACGTTGCTGGCTCGTGTTGAGCTTCTCATCCACCAGCACCCCCAAGTCCTTCTCCTCAGGGCTGCTCTCTGATTTTTGTGTACCTTCATAGCAGAAGGGTGTTCGCCTCCTGAGAGAAGTCCCCTGGGAAGACCTGAAGACTGGGCTTCTCCAGCCGCTTTTAGATACGGTTCTGTACAGCATAACACAATGGGATCAGTTGCTCCAAAACTTGGAGATATGATGGGACCAGTCAGAGAGGGTTCCCAGACACTGCTGCAGGCAGCTGCCAGACAGAAGCTCTTCCCTGGCAAATCTGTATTCTGTTCAGCTGAAATATGGTGTTAGGAGGCATGTAAACAGAGAAGAGTGTTTACAGTCAGAAAGAGTACAGGAGTCAGTGAGGGTGACCACACTAGTGGTGGTAAACCCACCTCCTATTAATAACACACAGGGACTTCGGGACCTTAACAACTACATGCTTAAGTTGTGATGAGGCCTAGTCTCCTCCAGCGTTGTGGGCAGCCACGTTTTACCGCAGTCTACCTGCCAATGCCTTCTCACAGCCAAAACTAAACAGGGGTGACTCTGCACAGTATTTGTCATCGTTGGCCTTGTGGTGATTAATCCATCTGTCCATTGCTGCAGCTGATCCTCTGCATCTGTTCAACAGATCCTTTTATCTTTTTGCTGAGTTGCTGCTTGAAGATGAAGTGCATTGATGCAGAAAGAAACATACAGCTTTTCTTTGAGAGGCTTTTTGTCAGCCTTCTCGTTGCTAATCTCACGTGTCTGCTCCAGCATGTAAGACACTGCGTGTGACATCTTCACCATGAACTTTTGAAGGCATTTGAGATGTGTGGTGGAAAGACTGCTGGGGTGAGATGGGGGCACAGTTGTTCCAGGCCCATTGGGAAACAGAAGCTGGATGTTTCTGCCCAGCAGAGTCCAAACCCTGAAGCACCTATGCTGCTTGTGGGTGTCCCCCTGAGGCATTGCTAAGATGCTCCTGTGGCAAGGTGCTTTGAGTAGCTGGTCAGTTTGTCCCTATGGTCATTGTCAGAAGACTCTGTTGCAGGACAGTGTAGGTACAACATAGTGTCTATGTCTACCAAATGAGAACAGCATAGACTTCCCTACGTTGTGAGAGGAAATGGCTAAATATATCAAATACTACTGCAAACTCAATTATGAATATAGATGCTATATTTGTTCATGAGCTTCATAAAAATTTACTACAGAGTAGCCCAGATGTTTATTACAGTGCCAGAGGTGAAACCTTACAAGGAACAACTACAGTTTCACAACAACGTAGACTAGTGGTTCCATTTCACTTCAAAACAACAATATTCTTTTATAGTAGTACCTAAATATGAAGTATCATTTTAAATGAGAACTGGAATTATTTCAAGTTGCAATTTATTGTGAAACACATCAGATGTATTGTATTTGAGTGATCCATTTCTCCTCATTTAACATTGTCACTTTGTTAACTTGAGTTTCATTGCCCCTTCAGCAGTTGTAGTATGGGGCACTTAGAGGTAGTGATCTTTGCTCTATATGAAGGTATTAAAGCAGGCAGATCAAATAAATTTTAATATTGCAAACAGACCAAAAATGCACAAAAGTAGTGATGTCTTCAAAAACTATAGTGCTAAGAGATCTGTGGCAGACTTTTCTTCTCTCCAAGATTTTTCTCTAGTAGCAGTACTGGTACCACAAAAGTTCTCTGGTAAATTACAATTCATCATGGTTTTATGGGGCTATTCCCCCCCGGGTATCCTTGAGTTTTTATGGAGTATCACTAAATATCATGGTTGTTTACAGTGTTCATCAACACAAGTGATGGCAAAATAGCCTTCCAGCACATGATTCACAGCATTATTGCTGTTAAAATAATGTGTCTTCTCACTTTCTGATGAGCTGATTTTCTTCACTGCATCTAGAGGAAGGTATCTGATCAAAATATTGAGTGCAGGGGAAAAGAACACTGTGCGTGAAAGTTACTCAACAACAGCAGACTTTTGAAATCTCAGAAGTCCAGTTCTTTCTCTAGCAATAATAATATTGTTGGTGATGATGTAAAGTTCTTCTACTGTGTTGATAAGGTGATTATATTCAAGTGTCCCGAGAATTCTTTATTATGCTATGTATATAGCAATCCTTAATCCACAGCTTTTGGAGTGTCAGAAGATATATTTAACAAAGTAGCTGTGCAAGTTAATATTTAAGATGTAAAATGACTATAATAAAAAACTGGGAAAAGAAAGCATGTGAAAAGATGAAATTTACTATCTAGTATAAATAAGTGAGCTGACAGAGCATCTTCTAAGAAATCAGTACTGTGGAGGCAGCCTCATCATTTTATTATGAAATTACTCATATTGCCATTCTTGAGACTTAATTTTGCCATATGCTTTAAGGTTCTAGTATCCATCATGGATCTTTTTAATGCAAGACTTCACATTATAAATTTGGGAGAGAAAAAAGCTAAAAAATATGGCCTGTGCTATATTGTATATTTGGTTCCAACTTGAAATATGGAAGTGAAACATGGGAAGCTGTTGGTAACCAGTAATAAATTTAAAGGATCATGGTAGTTTTAAAGAATTCAGGCTTGGCAGAATGTGAACTTTCACTGTCACCAAGCTAAAAGGAAAACCTGTGCCTTGGAACCCCAAAGGACCAAAATTATTTCAAGCAGCAAGGTTTAAAAAACCCCAAACTTTCAGTTTGGGGAAGGGTGACCATTTTGTTCAAGGACTCCATTATGTAACTCTATATTTCTCTAATATATCACAAACAAATCTCTACAGATCTCTATGGATTCAAGATTGCATAGATAAAGCCTGTTAGTAATTGAAATCAGGGAGTCAGATCTGCATCTGGTAAATTGATACAGCTGAGGTGATTTCAGTCTGGAACTTTCAGAGACTAGTAAAAGAATGGAGAATTAAACAGTTAAAATTTCTACCACTCTTGGAATTTAAGTTACTCTCCTTCTAATTGTTGGTGTTTTCCTCTAGCAGTACAGAAATATTTATAATAACTGCAATAAAATCCTTGGCTGTCGAGTCTCAGCTAAGGGAAGCTGATAGCAGGGTTTTTTGATGTTTCTAAATCAAAGGTATCTAAAAGCACATCAGGTGAAAAAGAAAGTAGAAAATGAAGCAGAGATAAGGGGCTCAAAACAATTTCAGATCTACACACTAATATTATGTCCTGGGTCTAGTAAGACTAACCCTGCTGATAAAAAGTAAACAGGAAATAGATTTGAGAAGGCAAACCCAAGATGAATTTTGGCATGATTATTTTTAGGAAGTATATGTGTGTATATATAACTCCCCCCACACCCACCACATATCCCTCACAGACAGGTATCCCACAAGGTCTGGCATGCTTTCTACAGAAATCAATATGCTCTTCAAGAGGCACAAGTTTATTGTTTATCATTTTCACATAAAATAATCAGTTTACACTTTTATTATTCTCTCAGAGATTCCTGGCCTCCACTTCTCCTTTCTGTTCCTTCCCTGTGCTTATAAAAACTGTTGGTTTTCTGGTATACAGCAGAGCCACACATTTATGTCCACCTGACCCCTCCAAGTCCCCAGCTGTGGCTGGGTGGGCAGGAACTGCTGCCAGTGGGGGGAAGACCTTCCCACAGGCACCCAGAGAGGTGACTCTCCCACCTTCCACACACTCAGTCTCACTCTTACACCCACAGAGGTTTCTGTTCCACTGGGTGTGTCAAATCACAAATCAACTGTGTATGTCACCCTCTTTTAACTGAGGGTATGAAATCCCCTGACAGAGATAGGAGGGGAATATTAACTGACTACTGACAATTACTTTTTGGAAGTGTTTCCTGGCTGTACTCACAAGACACATCAATCAGATTTGGTACCCCTCATTTTGGTCAATCCTTGCAGGATGCCTCACTTCAGTGAAACCATGTGAATCTTCCTTCTTGAGAAGATGAGGTGGCACTCAGCTCTTGCACAGAGTAAATGCCAGAGGGGACAGTGCTTGCATCAATCCCTGGGGAAGAACTGCAGGTTCTAAAGTGTGTCTTTGTTATGACTCCAGCTGGATGGTTCGGTGACCGCTGGTGTGCTCTACTGTGTCTTGATAAAAGAGATTTTAAGGACGTAATGATCAGTTAGTGCAATAAAAATAGCACAAGATGAAAATGTCCTCCTTTTGCACTGTAAAAAAAATACGTATTTTAAACTAAGTGTCCAACACCACAAATATAAACCATTAGGGGGACCCCCTGTGATACAGAAACAGTTCTGAACAGATATGCTGCAGTATTTTTGTATTACTTTCGATAGAAGTATAGCCAGAGTAGTATATCTTATATTTTTAATCAATTTTCCATTTTACAGGCTCATTTTTGGAAGCAGAGCTGGAGTTCTGCATAGCCATCACTCCTGTGCTGTTGAATGACCTCTTAGATTTTCTTTGCTTTAACAAAAGTCGTAACTAGTAAATGTGTCATATATAGATGGAAATCTTGACATACAATGTAGTAAGCAGGCAGAGAAAGAGCTGCCCTTGCCTGAGCAGCCCGTGCTGTTTGGAGGAGCTCAGAGCCAGTGCTCCGCAGTTCGGCCGTGGCGGCTCAGCTCGTACTCACAGAGTGTGCTCAGCCCAGCAAAGGCTCTCAGTGATGCAGCAGGGTCAGGACCGAGCAAGGCTGAAGAATAAATTCTGTATATGTTGGGAAAAGGGAACTCTGACCAAAGAAGCTCTAACTTCATGGAAGGCAAAACTACCTGAAAGGCTGATGCTGCAGCCAAAGCAGAGTCTACCCAGAACTTGGAAGAACGTCTCTCTCTGAAGAACACAAACATTTCTGCTTCCTGATGGCTTCTTTCTCTCCTCCTACTTGGTGCAAAACTGATACGTACTTGCTGTCATGGTCCTTGTTACCACTAGGCATGTAAGCTACCTCTTGGCAGCGTTTACAAGGTATAATATTATCAGCTCTAGTTACATGGTTAAATTATGATTTGGATACTCATGTTTTATTGTTGGGTTAAATTGCCTCTATAGTTTCTTCTGGATGTTTTGGACTAAACCTAATTATCCAGTTAATTAAATCAGTTGCTCAGAAATGAAAATTCACTGAAATCACTGACATCAGCGTGGCATTCGACTGACTTGATGGACATGGGTTATCGTTTCCCACCTATTCTTTCTACTTTGATCTGTCATTTAAACTATTAACGAGCTACTAAAAAATTATAGCGTTTCCCTAACTTTATCAATACTTCAAGTTTTACTGGGTGTTCCTACTTTAATTCACTAATAGAGAAAGGCATCTTACTTTGTCACATATACTGTTAGTGGCATTTCAACCTCAGAGATTAAAACAGCAGAAGAAATTCCAGTTGCTAAAAGACACAAGATGTTCAGTAGCCACAGAGCTCGTGAAGGGGAGAGACTAAGTTTTTCTGTCTGCAGAGACTATGGTGATGCGTTTCCACCATCAGCAAGAGGAATAGCCAAATTTAATAAGAAAAAAAAAATAACACTGACAATTAAACATTATATAAAGGTTTCTCAAAGTAATGTGATGTAATCTGCTACAGAGCTCTCTGAAAACATCAGTATTCACTTTCAGTGTTGAGATTTTTTGGTAGTAGGCATTTTAAATATATTTCTAATTAAATATCAAATGCTCTCATTCTCAACATGCTCAACAGTTCTTCTTCAGCAAGTAGGTGAAGACAGTGACAGACTTGACTTGTATGGCATCACAAAAATGAATGAAGATTTGAGATATAGTTGAGGGCTACAACTACATTGTTGGGAACACTGCAGTAGGGAAGACACTGTCTAAGCTAAAGAATGATACTAATACAAGAACAAGAGATTAAAAAGGTGGTTACAATGAAATTCCCCTGGGTGTGAGAAAGTTTCAAAATTTCCAAACAGAATAGCAAACGCAAACATCTGAACTGATTCAAATGTGGAGAGTGATAACCTCGGGGTTTCCTGAGAGCTTTATCCAGCTGGGGCCAAACCACCACCAGTGCCCACCAGGACCACAGTGACTGCCTGATACCAGCTGCAAAGGACTGCAAGAGGCTGGGAAAGAGCCCTGTCATTTCTCTGGACCCCAGGGTGGCGACTCCTCTCCTTTCTCAGATGAGGGTACCTTCAATAGCGGAGATGGCACTTAGGCACCAGAGGTATCTCTTCCCGTCCTACATTCTTAGGAGAAGTTCTTCTCCTTTCAAGTCTTAGAGGTCTTTGAGCGTGGTCACAGTGATCCTGGGCCTTTGAGGGTGTTTTCAAAGGCTTCAGTAGCAGTCAGGCACCTAGTCAGATTTGCAATGGAAAGTCAACGAACACTGCAGAACAGAACATCTTCCCCCTTCTGTGAGGACCTTGAGGCGATGATTTCATGTGTCAATGGTTGCATTTTACACCTATTTTGCATATGTGGAGATGACTTTGCTGTGTATCAGGCAATAAAAAATTTGCCTTTCGTGTGTACGTGTTTAGACAAATAGACTGTAGAGCTTATTTATGAAAATTCTTCTGTTCTCTCTTGTTGTAAATCTATTTCTTCACCTCTTTTGAAATTATCTAACCCCTGCCAGGGGCAGTGAAAGGAGTGACCTGAAAGTGTGAGATGTTGATGCACTGCCAATGGATATTTTCTGTGTGTATTGCTGTGCTGGCATGGACTCAGCAGGTACATAAAATACAACGTTCCAACCCACTTTACCCTCCAAGTTGGAGTGAGGTATGTTCATTTTCACTCTCTGCACTCACTGCCTGTTCATAGTGAGAGAGTCAGAGCTCATGTTGCTGTGCAATCTTGAGCTTCTTTTATGAGCTTAGCTGGAGCGCTGCTGGGTATCTTTCTTCATTACAGCTTTTTAAATCTTGGCTTGCAAAATCAGAAGCTCTTTTCTGGCTGCACAGGTGATTACCTTACTTTAGGTAGTCTCAAATACCCTGAAGTATCTCATATAGGTTCTCACAATATCTTTTTTCAGTCCTTCGTTTTCATTACCACATTTGGTGTGCCTTTTTAATTCTGCACATTGGCTAGTGGTGGATTAATTTTTTTTGACTGCATAGTGGCCAGTCTGTCTTTGATTCTGTTCCTTCTTATACTTATCCTTTCTACTGCCAGAGAACCATGAGAACTAGATGAAAATATTTGCCCCCCTTTTTTTTTTGTGTCCTGAGAACAGACTCTGCTGTCAAGAGAAAAATGTACAGGGCAAAATCTAACACAACAGCCACAATTATAAATTATGGATGAAATGAGCAGTTTGCATTGCTGCACTGAATCATCATTGCTTGTTGGAATGTCTAGGAAGATGTTTTTGGAAGACTGCAATGTCATCACCCTCTTGTTTTCACCCTTTAAAAAAGAAATCAGGAGCAAACCATGACCTCAGAGTCTAAGCCTCCCAAACGGAGCGGAAAATCCAAGATCTAAATTTTTTTTATGGACTTCTATACTGATTGTGGATCTAAAGAGAGTCTCAAATTTAAAATAATTCACATTTGATGACTGAACCTAATTTTGAGTGAATCTTTTGACTAACTTATTCTTTGTCTATATTTTGAATCTATCTGGTCTTTTTAGAAGACATTAGGTGTGATGGATATCAGCCTACTAAGTGGCCTCTATCATTATAGAAAGTGAATCCCTTGAAGATATGAATAAATTTGTTCTTCATTGGCTTCCTCTTGCATCCTCCCTTTACATATGGGAAAAACAAGTGCAGAAAGATTAGACAAGTTTCTCAAGGTCACATAGGAGTTTGGTGGTAGGAGCTGAGCTGATTTCCTACATCCCAGTTCAGTGTTCTGAACTCATGACCAATCTTTCTCTATGTTTTCATCTGCTGAGATATTTAGAAACAATTTTCAAAACCTGGGATGAAATTTTAAATTGCAATTGTCCCACGATCTTCAAAGATTTTGTTCCTGTTAAGTATCATTGGGATGTGCTGGTTCCTCAGAAGCCCAAAGCAGCTTATCATTTTATTGCAGCCTGGTCAGTACTACCTTATAAAAAACTCACTACTTAGAGTTAGCAGGAAGTGGGAGATCTGATGCTGCCTTCCCAGTGTCGATATATGATTTGTCAAGCTCTGATGATTTTGACTGGCATTTTAAAAACATAAGCCACATTTTGGAAAACTTTAATATTGATGTCTCTCTTCTTATAAGTGTTTCAAACACAAGTAATCTCCAAGAGGTATTATCATCGCACACTTATTTACTACTAAGTTTGTAAGAGATTTTAATACCCTTTTCATTGACTTTTAAACTTGTAGATATACTTTATTGATAATTAATTTTTTTTCCTGGCTAGTTCAGTTTGGTGTAGGGATTTAGAAACCTCATACAAGATGAAACTAAAAAATTGGATTTCCATTTTTTCTTTTTTTTGTAAATGAGCCAGATCCTCTCATCTTTCACTTGATCCTCAAGTTTTTTGCTTGACTAGCTAATAAATGGACTGTTCCGTTTGTGTTAACTGAGAGAAGAAGCAGGAATAACACAGAAATTCTTGAAAAGAGCATTTCAGGTATGTCATGGCAAAAGACGACAAGCATTGCATTAACATTTACAGAGGGAATATAAAGAGATGACAGAAAGGACCTAAAGAAAGTTTAGCTGCTGTGTATCATTTGTTGCTTATGATTTTACTACAGTGGAATAGAGTTTGGTGGGAGCCCTTTGAACAGGGCTAAGTCAGATTCCTGTTCACTTTAGTGACTTTTGGACCATTTCCTGAAATGTTCTGTTTGCTGAACAGCAGGTCAAAAGTTTCCAACTCTGTGCTGGAAACTCCTATATTCTACTGCTGATGCTGGTAGGTCATGCGTCAAAATAAGATGAGGGAAAGTTTTCAAGTCTCATGAGAGCATTTCAGCCAAAAAGTTCATTGAGTTGGTCAAAATCACGTGACCCCGCCAACTTCCATGAGCAACCCTCTGCTCCAGTATCTGCTAAAAAGGAGTTGTAACAATCTTTCCATCTTCCTTTCTGCCATCTTTAGGCTGCTCATTCCTTTGCTTGTGATGGCTGATATTATGTTAATCTTCAGAAATTATGCTGTTGTGGTGGGTTGACCCTGGCCAGTAGCCAAACACCCACACAGCCTCTCAGTCACTCCTGTCTCCTGGAGGATGGGGAGAACATAGAAGGAAGGTGAGAAGAGCTGTGGATAGAGATAATGGTGGTTTAATAGACAAAGCAAAAGCTGAGCACACAAGCAAAGCAAAAAGAGGTATTAATTGACTGCTTCCCATTGGCAGGTGGATGTCCAGCTGATTCCTGGGAAGCAGGGCCTTAACAGCTGCTTGGAAAGACAAATGCCATAACCATTAATATCTCCACCTTCTTCCTCTTTTCTCTGAGGTTTTATTGGTGAGAACAAGCAATTGGTCATACGGAATACCCCTTTGGTCAGTTTGGGCCAGCTGTGTGCCCTCCCAGCCTTTTGCTCACTCCCAGCCTCCTTGCTGTGGGGGAGGATGGGAAGGGATGTTCAGCAACGTCCAAAACGTTATTCAGCAATGGCCAAACCATGGATGTGTTATCCACACACTTTTGGCCCCAGACACAAAGCACAGCACCGTACAGGCTGCTGTGAAGACAGTTAACTTCATCCCAACCAGAACCAGTACACACATTTATCACACACAGAAGTATGCTAATTGCTTTTCTGAGTATTTTCCATAATACCTTCTTCTTTTGAACCCCAGTGTTATATTGGTGACCCGACTTTTAATAGACTCCAATATGTTATATTGATCAACTGACTTGAACAGACTTCAAGAATTTGAATTCTGAGTATCTGAGGATACTCAGTACCACTGCAAATACCAATTAATCTAGTACAATTATTTCCAGTGTTCCAAGGCTAAAACCACTCTTCCTTGAATATCATTATTGCTTAATAAATTGCATACTTTCCTTTTGAACAATATTAAATAATTGGCCCTCAAATTTACAACTGAAGGACTGTTCACATTACGCGTAATGCCTTATGAAATACTAATTGATGGCTTTATGCAGTGTCTCCATGGAATAATTGCTTGTTTAGTGCAACACTCACTGAACAAATGCTTATTTTTTGCATTTTTCCTTTGTGAAGTAGTTTTTCTTACACTGTAATATTTTCAGAAAGATTTCTGGTTTGGAGTACCTGGGCCACGATCTATGGCATTGTTTAATTGCTGAAGCATGAGCTGTATAGCCACTGTTTCTATTTTTGGGGTTTTTCTGCAGGCAGCTTTTATACCTTCCCCTTTAAGATACTTCATTGCTGTATTTTCTGCTGTAAAGCATTTGCCATGCTTTGTACAAAACTGGATCATCAAACTGATGCTGTACCACCTCTCCTAGAAACCAATATTTCCATGTTTGAAAGAAGACAATAAACCAGGGATCATAATGAAAAACTGTATTCCCATTTTTTTGTTATCATAAAGAATTTTGATAGAATAGTTTCTGGTTGGACGTAGTCACCCCTAAACCTAAGGAGTGCTAACCAGCATAGAAAAATCTGCAAAATCTAGATTGATTTGGGCTCCTGCGGAGATTTGATTGTTGAACAGTTTGTTTCCTGGTGAAGTTCCTGTCAGTGTACCCAGGTGAGCAGTCAGGTTAATCAGACATGATTTTCCCTTGGTATATCTCCTTGCTTCCTGAAGTAATGCAAAACTTCAAAAGTAAAAGGCGTACTCCATGTGCCTGCACTGAGGCACTGCCATCACGATGGTGATGCCTGCACCATCATGACGTCCTGGTGGGATGCAGCAGGGGCCCACAGTCAGTATTTGGAAAATGCTTCTAGATCCCATAGCACAGATCTAGCATCAGTGAGCTAAATTTAAACATGTTTTGAAGGAACAACAGGAAAAGAGCCTGGAGTAGGAACCTGAGAATGAATCTGGCTGTGAGAGACTACCTGGATAGTTTCTGGTACAGGTAGTATGTCTGATACTTGTCTTAGACCCATATCAGGACAGCAGAGTTATTACCTAGAAGCTTGTGCTACAACTGTATTTTTGTATTAAGGAAGAAATATGTTCAAATTCCCATAAATACATTTTTACTTAATCATATATTTTTTAATATTGTTATGAAATGAAGGGCTTAGTAGGTTCCCTTTGCGTAAAGCAAAAATTCCTTCCTTTCTGAGAGTGCAAAAAGAGCTGCTTGGAACTATGTCCTCAGTGGGTTGATTATGATGTAGATCATTAAATCCCTAAAGATTTGGCATGCCATTCAACAACTGTTTGTTTGTCAAATGTATTTAGAAATTTTCCAAAATTTTTTTTTGTTTGTTTATTTTTCCTAGGGAAAGATTAAACAAGAAAAAACAAATATTGCAACCCAGATTTAGTAGAAGCCTTATTTATGAGCGCTAAGGTGGTAGATTTGCTTTGCATGGTACTTCAATTAGAAACCTGCTTGCTGTGTTTCTTTTTCTTTACTTATTTTCACTGTAACCAACAAACAACTTCGCAGCAGTGATGTCATCTGGACCAAGTGGGACATATTCTGAAAAGACATTTCCAGTTTGCTCTCACATGTTGACAAAACAAACCAAACAACAATGGCCAATTGTTTGTGAAAATTTCCTGCCAGGATTAATTCATTGCGGACTGACACAAGACACAAAACATTAAAGAGTTCCACCTAGTCCCCCTGAAATTTAATCCTGAAGTGGGTATATTATCATTCCAGTGACCTGTATGCTATTCCATTTTGTTTCTCTGTAGATAAATATATTTTGATTACTTTGGCAAGTTCAATATTAAGTAAATAAAAAAGCATCGATGAATAAATGATAACAGTAAAGAAAATACAGATGATTTGGAGCTGAATCCTTTAATGCACAGATCTTACATTTTACTCAAGCATAATCCCTCATCTGTATTACAGTATGAAACCAATTATAATTACTTGCCCCACCCCTGGAAGTGTTTAAGGCCACGTTGGATGGGGCTTTGAGCAACCTGCTCTAGTGGAGGTGTCCCTGCCCATGGCAGGGGGGTTGGAACTCGATGATCTTTAGGGTCCCTTCCAACTCTAACCATTCTATGATCCTATGATTCTACTTTTTATGCCAATAAGTCGGAAAAAAATTTTTTTTTCACTTTCCTTGGGGCATGGAAGAACGTTTCTAAATTTTAGAAAACGAAGATCTAAAAATCATTTCCCAAATAAGGCTATTAGAAATACATTTGCTAGTAAGAAAATAATCTAGTATTTTAGCCACGTTGTCAGAATATCACAGACAAAAAGAGTAAATGACTGAGGACATCTGATCGGATCGGACTTTTCTTCTTCTTCAGATGACATCATGCTCTTTAGCTAGAATATAAAGTTTATATTATTCATACTAGCATGCTGAAAACAAGACGAATCTTTCCATAGGATGTCAAGGAGCTTTGGAACAAGATTTGTGGAACATGCATAGTTTATGACATTTTTATGAAGAAAACTTCCCACCAGATAAACTAAAACCCCCTCATCTTCCAGCCACAGCATTTAGCTTGAGGATGTCTTAAAGACCCTACGAAACAAGATAGAGAGAGCACAGATATTCTTTTTTGCATGCTCCTGAAATTTGGGCACATCTAAAAGCTGGAAGTATTTATAGGAGCTTAAACCTTAGTGTGAGATTTTGTGTCACTATTTTTGTGCATGAAGGAAACGTACAATCAGAGTTCCATTCTGTTCCTTGGCAGGCTGTTGCTTATACAATGCCATGAAGGTTTTACCAGTTCAGAAGCATAAATCTGAAATGGGGCTGCCTCATTATAAACCCTTTTGAGCCCTCCAGATCTTTCAGAATAACCCATTCTTCTGCTTCGTTAAAGCTGCTAATTCAGGAATTGCCCTAATCCCATCGCCAACCCACCTTAACAGACATGAAGCATTTAGGTATCTAAAATAAAATTTAATTCTCTTTGAATTTATTGTGAAGGCTTTTCTTTGTTTGTTGTTCAGAGTTACTGAAAATTCCTATTTGTATTATCAACCAACAACCAGTATTCTGTGCTTGAAGCAGTAGCATTATTTTTTAAAATACTATTATTAATCTTTTTATTATTTCAAAGCTTTTCTTTGTCCATCTTTTCTTTACCCATAAATTAAGCCTGACAAAGTTTTTTTCTGATGAAAATTTAAATAAGGGCTTCAAATAGGAAAACAAATTGGTGCGGCAAATGCCAGATTTGTGCAGACACCATGAAAAGTATACTCTGTAGTTAATTACTTCAGCTTTCTTGCGTGCAGGTGCTTAGCCTCGGGAAGCACTAAAGGGTGAAAGAGCCCCGAAAACAAGGCAGAGTCAGATGGGAGAGTAAAATGTGGAAATATTTAAAGTCTTTTAAAGAGCTCCAGCCTGGATTCACTAGAACAAATGGGGATGTAAGCTTCTCAAGAACAGGAAGCAAGACTGCTCAAAAATTTACTGGATGGGAGATACGTGACAGTGTTTGTCCTTGTCTGGGAGGGAAAACACAAATCACAGAACTTCCTGAAAAATTCTTCAGAGTCTTATAACTTCTGCGCTATTTGTACTCTCATCTGTCTGGACCTGGTGCTTCAGGGCCTGAAAGAACCAGGAACATTTACCACTGTCCCCAGTGAATTTGCTAGTGTGGCTCTGTAATGAGTTAGGGCCCAGCTCAGCTCCCATCAGAGTCATTGGGAAAAGTCTCATTGCCTTGAAAGCATGTTAATCAAGCTCTGAGTGCTCAGAGAAGAGGAACAGAACAGACCTGAACCAACTACTCTTTTTATAATGTGACATTTTGGTAGCAAGAGGAAAAAAAATCACACAGGAAAGATCAGAAACAGATTACATTTTAGGACCAAGAGATAAAATGTGAAAAATGGCCAAAACAACAATAATCCCAAGTACTTTCCAGCCTGGAAAAAGGCTGTGACATGTGGTGTTCTCCTGAGGTATACACATTCTTAATGGCTTGGAAAATGCCATTAGAAATTACTATTTCCAGTCTTACAAACTCCATCATGTAAAGAGGATTATGAGATTACAGTTTTAAGACAACTAGAAGAATGGGTTAAGTCTCATCCAGTTCCTGTTCTCATTACTGTCATTGTCTCAAGGCGAGATTAAAGTTGTGCCATTTGCTATTTCCATTAACCCCTTAGTCTGAGAAGTGAGTGTCAATTTAGTCCTGTCAGGTTAATGTTTTATGGAGTGGCTGTGCTACTGACCTCTGATTTCTTTGTCCTTTGTCTCATCAATTTGATTGTTTTGCCACTTTCTGCTTTCCCCTATGTACCCACTTAGGTATTTTAGGAATGTGGTGTGTCTACCAGTATTTGGTCTACTGTGGTTCTTTGTATGGTTTATAAAGAAATATTTTTATTCCTGTTTGTTAATGCTAAGTCTACACAGCCCTTGAGTGTCAGGCATGATAATGACTATATGATGACCCACACATGGGGCCATCCCTGAAAGCAGATCTTTCACACAGGTGCAGATGATCATCCTGCTGCCATCAAACATCCTACTGGGTGCCCAGGCAGTCTGGCAATGTGAAATTCTCTAGGATCCCACAGCTGCATACACCAAACCTATCATAGATAATGAAAGGTCGGCAAAGGAAAACTTAATGCAATGCATTTCCTGCAATGGACAAAGGTACTTTTCTTTCTCTGGTGAAGGTTGCAAGGGGAAATCAGAAGGTACCTGACCTCCCATGTGACTCTATCTCTGGGAAGAAGAGGAGAGAGTAGCATTATTTTTCCCAGCACTCACTCCAGATTGTAATCTGATGGCCCTTTCTTGCTGTGCCTGCCAGCTGTGGAGGAGGACAGAAAGTCCTAAGCAAAAGCTGAAAGATAAATGTACTTAGAAAGCCTGGTGGAAGCAGTTTTCCATGCAAAAGAATACTACAAATGTGTTACAGTTTAACAAGTTACTGAGACAAAAACTCTGGAGGTAATTCAAATAACCAGCAAGATGACATCCTAAGGGAAATCAAACACTTAAAGGAGTGACAGGAGGAAAAGGTTCTACAAATTCCTTTAAAAAATCTTACCACTAAAGGACAGCAATACTTCACTCATAAATCAATCAAAATTTTCTGGAGCCAGACTTGAGGACATACTGTAGGGAAATGTCTAGCATAGTAGCAAAGAGCAAGGCTTTGCTTTATATATTAAGAGATAAGGCTTCAATTTCTTACGTGAAGAATTCTTTCCCTGCCTTTGCTTTTCCAGAAGAATATGAGATATCTTATCTAAGAACACGGAAATAATAACAGCACCAGCAACACCGTTTTTGCCTGTTACTAAAGAAAGCAAAATAGTGGAGATGTCTGCCTTTCATTTGGGGAAATAAAAGGATGAGACTGATGCTCAGGTTGGCTTGAGGGGCACCTATGGCTGCTGAGGGGTTGGTTGCAAGTGCTTGCTTCTTTGAAACTGAGATTCCAAATGCATTACTCCCTGTAATGAATTAAAACTGCTATCAGCTTTTATTTACATCAGCTGCCTAAAGAATGCAGGGCAGCTAAATCAAGAAATTTCAGACACAGGAGAGACCTAGTGGTATTTTTCTGTCTTTGATAGCATAAAGAATCTTGAGCTCATCCTCACTTCTCTGAATTGCTGCTCAAGGACCACAGGCAACTTGGTTTTTAGCTGCATTCTGGCTAAAAGTGAGGGTGCAGGTGTGGGAGAAAGAAACTAAGAAGGAAAACAAAGTAAAAATCAAAATGGTGTGCTTAAAGCACTATAGGTACTCCCAACAGAGGGAAAAGAAAAAGGAAAAAGCCAACATACATTATTTATGAATACCTATGTGCACACAGGAGAAGTAAATGCATATAAGCACATCTTTATAGCTTTTTCTCTTCAAGAAGAGAGGAAATGAACATGAAGCGAGGAAAAAGACCACAAGTGTGCTATTAACATCCTAGGATGTGAGTGATACCTGGCGGGTGAGGTCTATATGGGGCATAAACAAGTTCTGTAAACACCAGGAATGGTTTTGTAAGAGCTAGATGGAACCACGAGTGGCAGCAGCAATGACAGCAGATGTTTTACTGTGCTTTTAAGAATGACTACTGCAATGTCATAAGACTGGAAGTACTTGGCTATACCAAGTCTACGGCAATGTGCCACACTCCAATCACACTCCATTGAGGCAACCACTGTTACTAATTTATCTCCAGTAATTATACTCCTCATGTATATTAATCTCTTGTCCTGTTGGAACAGAAATTGTACCTTTTACACATCTGTGACATGTTCATTCCGAACAAAATCTTCTCTGCCACGTGCTTCTTTGTGCTTATATTCTGCAGAAAACATCTATTTCAGTTGGACAGAAGTTAATTTTCATCTCCAGCTACAAAGCACAAGTCTGCTGAGTTATAAAAGAAAAGTATGAAAAGATCATTACTAGGTCCCAAATCTTCTGAGAAAGGTTGTTTTCTGATGTAATACAGGGGTCTTGTTGTGGTTTTTCTCTAATTTAATACTACACAGAAAAGTAATTTTAAAAACATGCCATAAATTATTGCACTTTCAGATGAACAGCACAATGATCTTTTCATTGAGGTTTCATAAGAGTTGCCAGCATTTTTTGTGTTTCATAATACTGTGCAAGCTAGTAGGAACTCCTTTACTCACTTCAGTCACTGGAAAACTCTGGAGCTGGTTTCAAGTGATTTTCCCAGCTTGACACAATGTACTGACCCATGATTCCTTGAGCTGCTTCAGCAAAATGCTGTCATCTGCATCGATATAAACTCTGAAAACATACAGCTGCTGCGGCAAGAAAGTAATTTTAAGTGATGGGCAGAAATGGCAGAAGGTTGAAAAGGTTTTTGTTGCTCTTGCGAGAGGGAGTGAGGAGCCAGAGAGGAAGTTGCAGCATTGCAAGAGGGAGCGGGAGCTGAAGTCACAGAGGATGGTGAAAGAGCTGAGGCATTAAATGAACGCTTTACAAGCAAGAACACCAGAAGATGCACCAGCTGAAACTGGCTGTTGTACCCACTATCATGGTTGACTTCAGAGCTAGTGAGGCACAGATATTGAATAAGTTAAGAGAATTTGAAACCAACAAATCATCCAAGTCGCGTGCAACCTTGAGGCTTTAAGAGGAGGTTGGATCAGGCACTTGGATCAGGCTAGTCTTCACTCGGCAGCTACAAATGCCAAGTTCACAAGTAGTAAAGGAAGAGAAAAACACTATAGATCAAATACCATAAAAGCTTAGTTAAAACCTTGTAACTACAGAAAGTCCCCACTGAGTCAGATTTGACTTTTCTTTTCTGTTAGTAGAGGAGATTATTTATATACTTAGCTCAGCATGTTCCACTCACATGAAATGTGCTTTTCCCTATCCATGCACGTTTTAAGATTTAAATGAGACTTTCAGTAGCAAAGCGTCAAAGGTGCTTATAGTGAGTTTTGTGACACATGACATGTGATACACACTGTGTCAGCTGTGTCATTATTAGTTCACAGAAGGAGAAACTGAACTAAACAGTGTGGAAGTGGCGCTCTGATTCTTGGGTGGTGTTTTCTTCCATTTTTGTTTTTCTGTTTCTTTGGTGGGGAGGGAGAGGGGAGGAAATCAAGAAATCAGTCTCAGAAGTCTACCTGCAATCTCCTTGGAAGGAAAGATACACTTCCAAGGAACGATCCTTGTCATCTGCGGCACTTTGCTCATCACACAAGTTTTTCCCAAGAAAAAGCCCCTGTGTGTTCCTGAGTTCCTAAGTGGCTCTTCTGAAGCAGAAATAAGCAGGTGACCTACTCAGCAGCTCCATAAGATGCTTGAGTCTATCCTGTGTAGCTGGTCATGGTCGCCTAGCAGATGCACCTCCTTTTTCTATTCTATCTGCCTGCATGCAATAATAAATCAAATCATCCTTCATTCAAATGTCGACAGCATAGTAAGATGTCCACTAAAAGGGATTGTATTTTAATATATCTTGAAAGATCACGTCCCTATCTGATTTTAACTGCAGTAAGAAGAGGACAAATGCATATGTAGCCACATAACTAGCAGATGTTGGCTGAAATATAAATAAAATGGGAATTAGGGTTTTGCATAATGCAAAGGAAGGCATCACAAAGCACTACTGTACACAGCAGAGATTTACTTTCACTCTCAGCGGCCACAGCGCAGCTAATTAGAAAGATTCTTCTTCATCATATAGGTGTAGTCCTTATTTACACTAGTGGGATTACTCTTGTGAATATGAGCTGCAAGATAAGGTCTGTAATAATTTGTGCTTCAGGTTCAAGCTCATATATACGACAGAAGGATGATTTTTTGTTGTTGTTTCAAGTTGGTATATAAAAATGAGCAGACCATTTTCACAAAACAAAATAGTGTATAAATCATCACTGAACTTCTTTGAGATAAAATAGCTACTGTTTTCTTAACTTCCATTGCATAATTCCTTTTAGGACAAACAGCAATGGTAAAGTATAAGACCTGTTTGGTGCCAGAATCAGCTATAAAAGGATCAGAGATACCATGCTAAAATTTGAACAAAGCATTTTCTGCTTGAAATGCTTACAGTTTATTGTATAAAATTTAAACTCTCCTATTTCAAAAACCTTTTAGTGAAATGAAGGTGTTTATTTTTCACCAGGAAGCACACATTTTCAGTCTAAATTGAAATTTCCACAGGAGATTTGTTTTCATTTCAAAAAGTCGCTATTCTTTTTCTAAAATATTTTAGTCAACATATTTTCACGGGTCTATTAATGGAAAAACTTGTGCGTGTTATTCTGAAGCATTTCTGACTGTTTTGGGGAGAAAAAGTCAAAAGTAAAGGCAGATATGCGTATGTGTTTATGAATATAGTTATATACAGCTGATACTTTCTATGGTTATACTTACTTGTCCTCGGTGAATCACTCTTACTGTTCTCTGGGGGGAAATAGGGTGGAAATTCAGGATTGGTACAAATAGGAAAGTTTCATTCCATTGTCTGTTATTATGTCCTGCCCCTTTTCAAAATGTATTCATTTTTTAACTAGATATGTAAACCAAAGGAGGACCAGAAGAGATCCTTGTATTTATAAAGCTTGGACATTCACATTATTCTTCAGACCTGTGGACAGTATATATACCTGTTCTATCTTGCATTCTATAGGCCAGTAATAGAAAGACAAGCCCTGCTCTAAATAATTTGTACATCTTGTTTAAAGATATGATACAAAAAATCATTGATATCACATGCAATGTTTGCATGAAGTGAGGATTTTTGGATTAGAGTAAGCAAGATTTTTTGTGTATTTTAAAATTACTGTAATTTCTCAACAATTTAGGTAGGAATTGGCTATCTGCACAGTTGAGAGTCTAGAAAGTTTTTAGCAAAATTTGAGACCACTTTCTACCTACTGATCAAAGAATGATGAGTAATGTTAAAAAATATCCTTTTAATAGAGGACAAAAGTTCCTCATGCCTTACTTTTCCAAAGTCTGTCTGAGCTTTCCAACTTATTGACCTGACAACTCAGCCAAGTTCATGGAATCATAGAATCATGGAATCATGGAATCATAGAATGTTTAGAGTTGAAAGGGATCATCAAGTTCCAACCCCCCTGAACAAGCAGAGTCACCTCCCACTAGGCTAGGTTGCTCAAAGCCCCGTCCAACCTAGCCTTGAACACCTCCAGGGATGGGGCAGCCACAGCTTCTCTGGGCAACCTGGGCCAGGGTCACATGAATCTCACAGTAAAGAATTTCCTCCAAATATCTAATCCCTTCTTTCAGTGTAAAACCGTTACCCCTCGTCCTGTGGCTCCACTCCCTGATAAAGAGTTCTTCCCCATCTCTCCTGTAGCCCCCTTTAGGTACTGGAAGGCCATTATAAGGTCTCCCCAGAGCCTTCTCTTCTCCAGGCTGAACAACCCCAGCTCTCTCAGCCTGTCATCACAGCAGAGGTGCTCCAGCCCTCTGATCATCTTCATGGCCCTCCTCTGGACCTGTTCCAACAGGTCCACGTCCTTCCTGTGCTGAGGACTCCAGAGCTGGACACAGTACTCCAGGGGGGTCTCACGAGAGCAGAGTGGAGGGGCATAATCCCCCCCCTTGCCCTCCTGGCCACGCTGCTGGGGATGCAGCCCAGGATGTGGGGGGCCTTCTGGGCTGCCAGCGCACGTTGCCAGCTCATGTTGAGCTTTTCATCCACCAACACTCCCAAGTCCTTCTCCTCAGGGCTGCTCTAAATCCATTCTCCGCCCAACCTGTATTTGTGCCTGGGCTTGCTGTGACCCAGGTACAGGACCTTGCACTTGGCCTGGTTCAACTTAATGAGTTTTGTATGGGCCCACCTCTCAAACCTGTCCAGATCCCTCTGGGTGACAACCCTTCCCTCCAATGTGCCAACTGCAACACCCATCTTGGTGGTGTCAGCAAATTTGCTGAAGGTGAATGATATCCCGCTGTCCATGTTGCCGATAAAGATTTTAAACAACACAGGTCCAACTACCAACCCCTGAGGGGTGCCACTTGACACTGGTTACCACTTGGACATTGAGGCATTGACTACAACTCTTTGAGTGTGGCCATCCAGCCAGCTCCTTGTCTGCTGAGTGGTCCATCCATCAAACCTATGTGTCTCTAATTTAGAGACAAGGATATTGTGCAGGACAGTGTCAAATGCTTTGCACAAGTCCAGGTAGATAACATCAGTTGCTCTTCCCTTATCCATCAATGTTGTAACACCATCATACGAGACCACCAGATTTGTCAGGCATGACTTGCCTTTGGTGAAGCCATTCAGGCCTCCTGGCATTTTTGCCTGTCTTCCTCTTTGTTGGGATGCATCGCCCCTGAGCTTGGAGGATATGATCCTTGAATATTAACCAGCTTCCATGGGCCCCTCTCCCCTCCAGAGCTTTATGCCACAGTGCTCTACCAAGCAGATTCATGAAGAGGCCAAAGTTTGCTCTCCTGAATTCCAGGGTAGTTGGCTTGTTGTGCACCTTCTCCACTGCCATAAGGATCTTGAACTTCACCGTCTCATGGTCACTGCAGCCAAGGCTGCCCTTCAGTTTCACATTTCCCAGCAGTCCCTCTTTGTCCCCACCTCTCCTTATTGGCTCCTCTGTCACTTGCAGAAGGAAGTTATGATTGATGCATTCCAGGAACTTCCTGGATTGCTTATGCTCTGCTGTCTCGTCCTTCCAACAGATATCAGGGTGGTTGAAGTCCCCCATGAGGACTAGGGATTGTGAACATGAGGCTGCTCCTGTCTGTCTATAGAGGACTTCCGTCGGTCTTCCTGGTCAGGTGGCCTGTAGCAGACCCTCACTGTAATGTCACCTCTCCCTGCCCTCCCTTTAATCCTGACCCATAAGCTCTTGATTGGCTCCTCATCCATCCCCAGGCAGAGCTCCATGCACTGCAGCTGGTCATTGACATAGAAGGAGACACCTCATCATCATCTCCCCTGCCTGTCCTTCCTGAAGAGTCTGTATCTCTTAATTCCAACACTCCAGTCACAGGAGCCACCCCGTCACATCTCTGTGATGACAATAAGATCATATCCCTGCAGGAGTACAGGTCTCTAACTCCTCTTGTTTATTCCCCATGGCATGTGCGTATGCATAGTGGCATTTAAGTTGGCCCCGTCGATGAAGTTGACTTACTACTGGAGAGGCTGGAATTCCTTTGTGCTGCACTCCAGGTGCTCTCATGTTGACCTGCAACCCTTCTCCAAACTCTGGGCATCTGTTGCTGGTGCTGGCATCATACTGGTAGGAGTGGGATGGACTTAGGTTCCCCTCTACCTGCAACTCTAGTTTAAAGTTGTTTCACTTTCTTCCATGGGTTAAGGCAAAAAAAAAATCTTTTAAGATGATTGTTTTGCTTGCCTGGTAATTAAGTGAAATAATTCTTGAACCCTCATTGTCTCTTTTCTGCACTCTTTCACCTTGTACTTGAGAGGCAATTTTGAACAGAATGGACTGATCCTGGGTGGGCTGTATCAGCCCAACACAATCTTCTAATGCTGTTGCTTTCAAGTGACTCCCCTGAAATGGTACCAGTGTGGAAAGTCTCTGTACAGCAGTATGTAGGAATCGAAATCCATCACATAGTATTTCTGTGGACAGAATGTGATTTCATCCAGAAAGACTTATGCTAGCCTTTAATCTGATTTGCTCTCCGTATTTAAAGAAATTTCACATGTAGAGAGTAACTCAATCCATTTATAACATTTCCAAAGAAGAGAGGCCTTTCTGCTGCTCTCATCTCTCATTTGACTGCGGGCTCAGCTGCTGAATCCTGTAAGTCTGTAAAACGCCAGCTGCCTGCTCCTTTGCTGCCCATGAAAAATGCTGAAAGAAAAACAATAGCCTTTCCCTCTATCTCTATAAAACATATGACCATGTGAAGAGTGATATAAAGGTTTTGTCTATATAATTCTGGGGTGAACTATATTTTTAGAGGTTATTGGCATGATGAACATATAATAAACTGCATGACTTGTAAGGAATAATGTTATAATGAAGGCATGCGTTTGTCAGCCCAAACTAATGATAAACCTATTATATGCTGTCTCACTGTTTCTGTGTATTGGAAATGTGGCAGTCCCTATATTTCTCAGTAGAGATGGCAGTGTTGAACGAACACAAATGAAGGGATAGTCCGTGCCCATAAAGAGTTTATTACCGAAATCAGTAAATCTCAGAAAGGGAAAAAGATGATTATCATCTTCATTTTAAAGACAGAGCAGACTTAGACCGTGAGGGGTGTGATAACTTGCCATGTTTTTGCACAGTGTGAATATCAGAGCCACGCTTGTATTCAGCATGTTCCACTGCACATTGTGCACAAAAGCTTTTAAACAAAACACTCTGATTGCTTTCATATTTATATGTGTGTCTGTGAGAAAAAGTAGTCTTTTACCAAAGTACAAATCAAAATGCAGTGAGAATATCAGCGAAGTTTTAATATCTGCTAGTGAAATCCCCAAATATCTTTTCTCAGCTTCGTAGGCTTCTCTCTTAGTTTCTTTCACTCCTACCCCAACTTCATGTTTTGGAGAACTGGAAACAATTCCTATATAATGGTTTATCATGACTGCTTCTATCTTAGTGCTCTTCCAGTTCTAGTTACTGGTTCAAAAACCTAGCAGGTCTTCAGGGATGCAGGCTACCCATTCTTCTGTTCGGAGAAGAAATTGATTGCTTTTTTTGGAAGAACAAATGAAGAGGGAAGAATTAGAGTTTATGGGGATGGGAGACAGGTTACAAAAGTAGTGATTTAAAAATTGTGTAGGGGAATTGCAACATTCCCTGAGATCTAGAATATGACATACAGTCTTGTCAGACGTGGATTAACAGAATAAGTTCATAAGTACATATAATGCAGTCAACAGTCTATGGAAAGGTTTTTGTCACATTTGTTTCATGCATGTAGCTGTGCTTCCTCACATACAGTGTGTTTGCATACAATGGCCACTCAAATTCTTTCCACAAAACCAAAATATACAATACTTTTGCGCTGCTAAGTTTAGTGCCAGCTCTCCCTGTCCCTAAGGAAGGTGACAGATTTCCTGAGCTGCCCTTAAAGTGTGCTTGTGGTACTCTCGTGAGGATGCCTGGGGTCTAAAGGAGTGAACACCTGAGAGGTGGTGGGGCACAGCTCGTTCCGCCTGCGCTGCCTCCCTCCTCTCGCGTGCGGATGCTGCTGGTGTACTCTCATGTATCAGCTATGCATCAGCAGAAAGGGAACCTTTTGATAACCATATCGCAGCTGCTCGGGACATCTTAAGCACTGAAAAGGACCAAATTAAAGAGAAGAATCTGGTGCAGGATCTACAGCAAGACATAGAGGTAACTGAAAATTCAAACAGATGAGTAAACCCATCTTGCATACATGGACAACTGAACACGTGCACAAGCACACAAATACTTTTTCTTGTTGGTTTTCTTTCCTCTGATGTTAGGCTGTATAAAACTGCCCAAAAGTCAAGGAATGTAACAGCTAAAATTACAACACCTTTCCCAAAGATTATATTATATTAGCTCGAAAATTAGGTATATATATCGCATTGCTGGGGTGGATGGACTCACTTATCAAATCCTGACTATCACCTTGAGGTGAGAGCTCCAGCCGATGGAGGGTTTGCTCAAAATAGCAATTAGTGATAAAAATTCCATCAGTGGACATTTTTTTATTTTAGTGCTCCTTTCCCCAGCATTAATTTCAGGGTATGTAATCTCATTTGTTCTCAAGATTTCAATAAACTACATGAAAGAATGGCTCTATCCATTTATAAGATTTATCAGGGAGAAGAGGGCATGGCTTTGTTTTCTGCAGAGTGGGCATCCGCAAACAAGCTAAGTCACTGCTGCAGCACCGCGGCAGATCATGAACTGCTTAAAAGGCTGTCCAGCAGGTGAGGTGGAGGGAGTCATCTATGAACTAGTGATGCAAATCTATGCCTTGGATCAGAAACAGCTGAATCCCCTACCTGTGACTTACACAGGGGCACATATCACTTTGGAAAAAAACTGCTGCATCAGTTAAAAACGTTGGTGTCTGTTATCACCGCATGCTGCGTTACCATATCTATTTTGGAGCTGAAATATAAGAGCTCTTCCCAATTCACTGCAAAATCATAGAATCATTTAAAGGTCATCTAGTCCAACTCCCCTGCACAAGCAGGGACATTTTTAACTAGATCAGGTTGCTCAGAGCCCTGTCCAACCTGGTCTTGAACACCTCCAGGGATGGGGCCTCCACCACCTCTCTGGGCAACCTGTTCCAGTGCCTCACCACCCTCATTGTAAAGAACTTCTTCCTGATGTCTAATCTAAACCTACCCTGCTCTAGTTTAAAACCATTGCCCCTTGTCCTATGGCTCCACTCCCTGATAAAGAGTCCATCCCCATCTCTCCTGTAGCCCCCTTTAGGTACTGGAAGACCGTTATAAGGTCTTCCTGGAGCCTTCTCTTCTCCTGGCTGAACAACCCCAACTCTCTCAGCCTGTCTTCATAGGAGAGGTGCTCCAGCCCTCTGATCATCTTCATGGCCCTCCTCTGGACCATGTCCTTCCTGTGCTGAGGACTCCAGAGCTGGACACGGTGCTCCAGGTGGGGTCTCACCAGAGTAGAGTAGAGGGGGACAATCAAACAGATGAAGTTAAATGACTACCTGTCAAAGAAAGTGATGTAGATGAGTGTTTTTGCTGTGAAGCAGATGAAGAGTGCTCACACTGCCCTTCCTCTGGCCTGAGCTGGGGAAGCCAAACCTGGGACCAGCAGCATCTGCAGAAGCATTTATGAGGTTTAGCTCTGGAAAGACCTGGGCTGTCTCTCTACGTCCTGTGATGTAGCCCCTTTCTGAGAACAAACAGAAAATGCAATTGTTCACTTACAATACTACTTTAATTTAAAGCTAGAATAATCTAGTGTAAAAAATAAGAATAAAGAGATTTCTTAGATCCAGGTTAAAAAGTTGAGCTAAGCTTTTGGAATGTATGATGGGAGTTTGTTTTACTTCACTTTAAGCACTAGATTATAAATAAAAATCTTTTTGGCAGCAGGCCATAGGAAAGAAGCAAAATGCTAACTAATCATATTTAATGTTAAAATCAATGGCACAGTGTTATGAAAGCCTGAAGGAATAGAAATGCCTTTTCTTAGCATACACAGTAATAGACTTTGGGGTCAAGAAATGATATATTACTGTAATATCTGCTGCCTTTTAAAATGACATTTGTAATAAATGGCATATATTCCTCATATTATTTCTTTATTAGTAACACAAATTTCACCATCTGTGATTATCATCATGGATGGCAGATGAAAAATTCTGCTCTGCCAATGAACATACCAGTTGAGTTACACCAGGGAGGGACGTGGCTTGCCATGCATATAAAGAATTCAGCCACAGTGGTTCCTTTAGTGTCACACAATAGAAATTATAAGCCTCTTTACTTGGCAGGTGGCCTCTAACCTTCCTAGGCTTCTTTGAGCAGAATATCAGATATCACAGGTGAGGGAATACATCAAAATTAGGGAGCTATTTACTGTCTACATGCATTTGGCATAGTCCTGAGGATCGGCAATGGACCTTATCCCACAATCAATTTCCTTTCCATCTTGATTGAATGAAATGCATGACTTAGCTGCAAGCTCTGTTGAATTCCCTACCACAATCTCTGCAGATATGCAAATGAACATTAGCTGCAGAATATCAGATTATGGAAATGCTTAAAGAACATTATGGCTTGAGGAAGAAGAAAAAATAGTCTCTTGCTAGCAAGACATTTTCTGTTTGAAGAAAACACTTGAGTGACATGAAATTGAGGCTAAAATATGAATTAAATGTGAAAAGCTGAGTGAGAGGTAATTATTCAAATGATTTGGATTAGATGGAGGAATTCAAGGCCTGTTTCAACAGAGAGCTTGCATGCCTGCATAAAGAAATATGTGAATTCATTGTCAGGCAGTGACTTTCAGTGAATTGCCACAAATGAAATAGTAATTTCTACAAACAGATCATGAACAGACAGGAATTCAAATGAAGATAAGGAATTCACTGCTGTATGAGTCAGCTGACATTCAGTGGCAGACGTACCAAGGGTGACTCGTGTTATTTCCCCAATAACAATAGAGAGGCTTTTATCAGTTGCCCAGACAAGGGTTTCTAGTGCTACCTGAGGTGCCTTGGGGTGTCCTGAGCCCCCTCTCAGGGGGGTGTGGGGTTCCTATTACTTCCATGTCAGCAGAATCCTGTGGGGATCCCAGATCTGCCGGAGCACCTCCAATGATGTATAGACACCCCTGGTTAAACTGAACACCAAGGGACACATCTCAAATGTTGGAAATCTTGATTAGAAGCTAATGAAAGACTTAATGTTTTATAGCAAAAAGCTGCAGATCATTTACTACTCTATCACAATGTGCTGATCATGATGTTGGCTGATTCACAAATACAAAACAGTAGCTGGTCCAAAATATTTACATTACTTTCTGAAGATGGATGTTTTTCCCGTGGCTTTATCCAATAGCGCAGTCTGTAAAAGGCCATCCATTTGTCTCTCCATGTGTGCAAATTTCAAAATTCTTCTTTCTTCACCTAGCTTTTTGCCAAAACACTAGATTTTTTTTTCCAACCCCACATTTTATTAAACACAAGCAATCAAAAGAAGATATAAAAGCTCAAGTAGGGAAAGACTGAGAGGACATATTAAATAAATTTCGTTCAGTGTTTCTGTATTTGAGTTCAAAATGATGGTGACAAATAGCTACAGTGTCGACATTAAGAAGGTAGAAGACAATAACCTGGATCACTGTCCTGAACTATATCTAAATTCTGGTAGACTTTGCCAAGGAGAGTAAATTCACGTTTGCATTTTTATGAGCATGATCAGATTCTGTATCTACAAGTCTATACAAAGATATCTGTGTATTTTGATAGGGATCATGATTCTACCACACAAACATGCCTTTGCAGAAGTAAATATAAGAAGAATTATTTTTCTATTCCCCACTGAAATCCCATCTGGGGGTACTAATCGACCAATTACCTCCAACAGCTAATGAATGAAATGATAAAGAAACTGTGCCAAAGGATTATATTTTTGGTTACTAATCTTGAACAGAATAAATGTCAACTGCAGCTTCTGGCTGCTGTAACAACCTATTCTGGATAAATTTCAGTTAATCACTTTTCTGATTGTAAGGAAATAGTTTTCAAAGAAAATTTTAGATTCTAGTGGGCTGTCTGACTTGACTTCTTGTCTTGACTCTGATCCTGTTTTAATTACTTTGCCACCCTCTCTTGTCTGCTAATGAACCTGCCCGTAGTGGTCCGTGTCTCTCCACACTGATGGCACATGCTCTCACAATCTTGATTCACCGAGCCAGTACATCTCTAAATTCAACCTCTTCTCATTTCAAATGTTTTGATGCACTCAGGAAATGAACCAACAGAGACATGCAGGATACCTACCTCTCAACTTTCTAAAAATTTCAACCCACCTTTTCTTGGTACAATTCCTTTTTATTCCCCTGATTGTTCTGAATAAGCTATATTTACCTATAATTTAAATCCTGTGATCTGTTCTGGAAGCCTTCATAAAACCCATTAAGTGTCATAGTTTTGGCTGTATACTGAGACTGAAAAGGACTCTTACTTTAAATGATTCATATTATTATATTTGAAATAGACACATGAAAAGAACATAGCTACCTTGGAGCATTATGAACAATATATTATAAAATGCTATTTGATCAACTTGAAAACAGTGTAAGAAAATATTTGCTTTTAACTTTTAAATAAGTATCGAGTTCATAATTCCTTACAACCAGATGTTTTAAAGCTTTTGTTTGCTGTTTTTGTAAGATCTTTTGAGAGGTTGATTTTTAAAAAGATGTATTCAATGCGAACGGATGTTAATACTTTTGAAAAGAAAGTATTCAGCATTTTTTTTCTCTCCTTTCAGTTAATCTGATTTAAGGGTATGAAGCCTGCTCAGTTTAATCCCACAGAATGGCACCAGTGGTTAAATGACACCGGCATTTAAATGAGTTTGTGTCAGCCCACTTAGACCCTAAGCACCTTAATCAAAGCTCCCCACTCATTTCAGAGGGTCAACTGCCAAGTCAGTAACAGGACAGGTACTCTGTTTTCTGAACACGAATGCACTATTTTTGGTCCAGATATTTAGCCATTTTGGTTAAGTGATTACTGCTTTCCTACCTTGGTTTTGTTCGGTGCTGTGTAAAGAACTCCCTGCATTCACACATCAGGAATATCAGTGCCTGAAGCTCAGAGCCATGCTATGTTTTATGATACCAGCTCATATTTTTGAAAATGATGTACTTCTTTCCCATTTTTCCTATGATGTCCATCAAAGACCTCTTAACTTAAAATTTCCCATACATGTTTCTGAGCTTCCTGGATTCATTATGTATTCACTAAATATTCTTACCAACTATATTCTGACACAAAGTAAATGCTAATCAGTAAAGAAGGGGAAAATGCAGCATTAGTGTTGATGAATAAAACATCCTTAAAGTTCCATATTCCCAGAGAAATGCAGAGGAAGCAGCATAGGCTTAGAAACAGCACGAATGACAGAGTGAGAAGTGATACTTGTACTTGCATTTCTTCCTTGCTGCCATTTCTCTACCAGAAAAGGCTGGGTGGTGCTGGCTTTTATCTCCCTCTCAGCTTGGGCCAATTTTCTCTGGAACAGGTCAGCCAACACACTGGCACTTTGCTGATCTTCTGGGCCGTCCCTTGTGTTGTAACCTGAATAAGACTCTGCTCAATTATTTGTCTCATTAAATTGCCTGTGGCTGATTGATTCAGGCCCTTTTCTAAAGATAGGAGTCCCAAATTTACCACTATGTCAGGTTTCAGTTCTCAATACTTCTAGCCTTTTCACATGGGATTTATTCCAGAAAGGAGATGTGGGAGGACAGTGGATATGAAGAAAGAGGAAGAGACTGTTTTACCTTCTCCTGAGTGATTTCTGAGTTCTTTTTCCATGGACAGGTAGTTCACTGTAACAGGCCTTTCAGCAGAAGGAAAATAATTCTATATATAGTTTTTTCCTCAAAACCTCTGTAAAATTATAGTCCATAGTAGAACTTAATTTAATTTTGGAAATAAAGTAGAATATAAATACAGATTATTACACAGCAAAGAATTTAAGTCTGAGTGGCATAAATGGAGATTGGTGAACAGCACAGTAGAGCATTTCTTCTTGCAGAGGTTTCTTTCATCTTATCTGCCAATTATGCTAAACAGCAATAAGACCTGCTTGAACTAAAACATTACTGAAGATTACTGTATTCTTGTCTTATTATATAGTGGTAGATATTAATTACACATTAGTATGTTGCTAACCTGGTTAAAACTCCCCCGTCACAGCCTGGCAAAATCTTTTCTGGTGGAATATCTCATGACTCTCCATGAAGTATTAGCTGTTCAGGACTAATGACACACAGCTGAGCAGTGTATTTCCATCCAGGGCCAGGTACTGCTAGCACGTGAGTAGAGTACTTTTGGAATAATATTTAAAATCTGGAACTGACTCTAGATTTCATCAGATTTGAATATCATAAGAAAAGAGGCTTCATTCTGGGTCACATTCAACTTCAAACTGATTGCATTCTTAATGTTTAGTTTGGACACATTCAACATCTCATGTGAACATGGTACAAGAAACCAGTGCTGTCAAAACAGAATGAAAATCATAAAACCTGTGCTTCTGTCTGAAACTATAGTTTGCATATGGTCCACCTTGAACCAGAACAGTTCTTCAGCAAGACCTTAACTGTTTTATTATATACAGGAAAAACATGTATGTGTGTATATGTATGATTTCCAGCTACTTCCTGCAACAATTATTTTCCCATTGAATGGCAATAGAGTTGGAAATCTTTCACAGCTTTCACAAAGTTTTCAGTTAAGATACTAAGTAAAAAAATTGGTTTTTAATGATTGCTGGAGTAGGGAAAATGCATCAGAAATTTCTTTCTGGTCTCAGCCGTCCAGTGTTTATTGGTTATTAATCTCAAAAGAGAAGGCAGATCTAGATTATTTTCTTGGTTCTCCAACTGAGGATATAAATACATGGCATGAGTAGTGTAGAACATCTTGCATTTCCTCTATTTTGCTGTGGGTATAAAAGATCTTCTGGTGTGTCAGAAGCTATAAAATTATCTTATTTATTCTGCAGAACTTTACTCGCACAGGGCACAAAGAGCAGACTGTGTGTTAAGAGCGTATATGTATTGCAGAGCTGAGCCTCCACATAAAATCTGAAGGCACTGCAAATAGCCTATAGGCATGGAAACAGAGTGAAAGGGGATGTGGCAAAATCCTCCTCTCGCTCTGCATATTGCACATGTTGATTTTCTATCTCACCAGCAACACCAGGTCAAAAAGCTAAAGGTCAGAAAGGCCAAGTATAAATATTTTATTACCTTTTTTGGTATACACCTGATCTCCTATCTAAATAGAAGGGGTTTCTTTCCCGTAATACTTTTTCTTTTTCAGGGAAAGAAGAATCCCAATGTACAAACCCACCATTGCCTTTCTGCTGTAGAGGTAGATGTGGGGAATATTATTATGATTAAAAAGAAAAAGCTTTTGAAAAGAGATGCTGAAGGATTTGAAATCCAAAATGCAACCAGCTCTGGCTAGCAAACCCTTGCAGCGGAATACTGTGTGCTGTGCGCAGGAGGACTGTAAGATGAGGCAGGAGGGTTCCAGAAACCTAATGCAGATCTGAATTTCTGCATCTATCATAGTTTGAACCGAAACTGTCAGCCCGTGCATTTTTGCTTAAACTAGAGCCTAAAAATTTGATTTTTAGGGTCCACCTCTTCTTCACGGTTTGATCAGTTATACCCTGATTATATTAGGCTGAAGATTTTAACTTTACACTATATCATAAACACCTGAAAAGGGGGAGCTGGAAATTTATGAGAGAAGCACTAAGAGCCCCTTATCCAAAGTGACAAAATTGCCACCACCATAATCTCTATTAAGTGCTACAAAATTACAGTGTAACAGCTCTGAAATTACGTGACATCTGCATGAATACCAAATCGATTCATTATGTTCAGCCCTATTACAAAAAGCACTTACTGAATTTGTACTGATTACAACTCTTACAAATTTACTGTTACCCAAGCGAACTTACTTCCCAGTGCACATATATTATTTAAAGGTTTCAGTTGAGTCCCAAGAAGGTAACAGTGCAAATAATACTACCACTTAGCATGGCGTATCATCTCTGAGTAAAGTACCCTAATATTTTAAAGTTCTTTTAAAGTGCTTGATTTTAAGAAAAGTCTCTTTTTTATTTTTTTTTTTTTAAATTTGATTAAGCATGTCATGTCATCCAGTTTCTCAAGAAATGAAGTCTAAAGAGGGAAAAAATGGGAAAGAATATGATAAATGTTCACATTATGCAGAATTTGCCTTTTTGAAATCACATTCCCCATTGTGCAAGCCAGAATTTTATAGAGATATAAATCACAAAGAAATAAGAAGCCAGTAATGAGATAGAAGTATATTTGAAATATGGATGCAAATCCTCACCACCTGCTGAGCAAAAATAGTCTGCAGAGACTGTCCTGAAAGCTGAACTGCCATTAACATCCTGTAAGCACTAAATTTGCAGCAGAAGAATGCTGGAATTATATGTCTGTGAAATGTCAAAGGCCTCTTTAATTTATCTCTAAGCAGAATGTTTCAGCTACATCTACATAAATATTTTAACAGGAATTTAATTTTCATTTTAGTCACACAATAAATCTTTTTATTGCACAACATCGTCTTGTCCTAAATAAGTTACCTTTTGTGTATGAGCGCGAAGATGATTGTGTTCATTCTTCTTTCTGGTTTGGTGAATACTGTTTGAATATGCAATGTGTCAGTGCACTTATTTACATAAAAACTTTGCCACAGGCTGTTTAATTGTGTCTAGAGCATCTATTCGTTTATACATAAGTTATCCAATGCCTATCAATTGACTTACATTTAACTGCAGCCCTGGACCTCTTAAGGGTACACCAGAATAGAAGAATAGTAGAAAACAACAACAGGAAATCTAGAGTAGGTGTATTATATTGGCAGTTGTGCGTACACTGGCAGAGGAAAAATATCAGAGCTTTACTGCTTATTTGCTTTTCAGTGCATTTCATAAATAGCAACAGGAACTCAGGCAGCTCCTGTCTCACCGAGTCTCACTTACTGGGCATTTCAGGTATCACTGTTGTTGCAGTTTGATTGTGTGGTGTTAGATATGCTGAAAATGTTTAGCCAGTAACTTATAATGTCTCCAGAGGATGATAAATTGGGCATGGATTACTGTTTCTGCTTGGCAGGATGTTGGAAATAAGCAGAAGTACTAGAAAGTTTGTTGTGAGCAGGGTAGTCTGGTGCAGAGTGACCTGCCGTTCCCAAGACTGTTTGGCAACGTGGAGCACAAGCTCCAGAACCAGGAGTGCTGACCCTGCGGATGAAGAGATGCATCTGTACAGAACTGTCTTGCCATTCTCTTTGCAAGCTCTTTACTTGCTTTCTTGCTGAAAGAAAATGGTGATGGAGCTACTGTAAATCTCTCTTCAGGCACCTGAGCTCATTCTGCACAAATCATACTGCTCTGCCTGCAAATTGATTATAATTTCTGATTTATTAAATCTCAAAATCACATCATAGAACATTTGCTCTAACACTCAGAGGAGAAAAGGCACAAATGTAAATGACAACTGGCAGTTGGAATTAGGCTGTTAAGGAAGAGATTTTCAAAGGCTTAAACAGAAGTTATCATCAAGCAGTTATAAACAAGTCTTTCACTGAGACCTGTGCTTTTTTTCTTCTGAAGATTTTCCTGTTTAATACCTTTATCAATGATCTGGACAAGGGGATCAAGTGCACCCTCAGTAAGTTTGCAGATGACACCAAGTTGGGTGGGAGTGTTGATCTGCTGGAGGGTAGGAAGACTTTCCAAAGGGATCTGGATGGGATGGATCGATGGGCCGAGGCCAATGGGATGAGGTTTGACAAGGCCAAATGCCGTGTCCTGCACTTGGGTCACAACAATTCCATAAATGCTCCAGGCTTGGGGCAGAGTGGCTGGAGCTGCCCATCGGAAAAGGACCTGGGGGTGTTGGTGGACAGCCGGCTGCATGTGAGCCAGCAGTGTACCCAGGTGGCCAAGGAGGCCAACAGCATCCTGGCCTGTATCAGGAATAGCATGGCCAGCAGGACCATGGGGGAAGTGATCAACCCTCCGTACTGGGCACTGGTGAAGCTCCAGCTCAAACACTGTGTCCAATTTTGGGCCCCTCATGACAGGAAAGACATTGAGGGGCTGGAGCAGGTCCAGAGAAGGGCAACGGAGCTGGTGAGGGGTCTGGAGCACAAGTCTTGTGAGAGGCAGCTGAGGGAGCTGGGGGTGTTCAACCTGGAGAAAAGGAGGCTGAGGGGAGACCTTCTTGCTCTCTACAACTCCCTGAAAGGAGGGTGTAGTTGGGGGAGGGTTGGTCTCTTCTCCCAAGTAACAAGTGGTAGGACAAGAGGAAATGGCCTGAAGTTGCCTTGAGGTTTAAATTGGATATTAGGAAATTTTTTTTACACTGAAAGGGTTGTCAAGCATTGGAACAGGCTGCCCAGGGCAGTGGTGGAGTCGCCACCTCTGGAGGTATTTAAAAGCCAGGCAGATTTGGTGCTGAGGGACATGGGTTAGTGGTGGTTTTATCAGTGTTCGGTTAATGGTTGGACTCGATGATCTTAAAAGGTCCCTTCCAACCTAGACAATTCTATGATTCTATAAAGCTGTCTTATTCCATAAATTTTCAAAATTGGAGGTAAGCATATGTGCTTATAAACCTGTTGGCTTATTTTTTGAAAATCCAACTCTAAATTATTACCTAAAGAATTCTTATGCTGTGAGAACAATTGGCTTAAATAAGTTGAGACACTTTGTTACACCCTTTCCCAAGGCATTTGTCTGCTCTATGAGAATTAGAAGAAGAGCAGACGTAAGGTTGTCTAACGCATACCATTTAGCAGACCTAAGCTGATTATAAAAAAATATAGAGAAATAGTAACTGGACATTATAACTTGGGCATCTTTAAACCTCAAATGACTGTACTACTCACTGCATACAAATTTACGGGACATAAGCAGATAGATGACAATGGAAACGTAGGTACAATGACAGCCTGTTGAAGGACAGACTCTAATATAACACAGGGCATGGTGACACAAACTTCTTTCCATTCCTGCTTTGAAAGATAATTTGTAGTTTTCTTTGTTATTATTCAGTCACTGACTTCTCTATTATGCCTGTTAAGCCTAGGATTTCTTCTTTCTTATTAACTACTTTAGTCTTCCTCTTGTCTTTTCCATTTCCCTGATTTGTCATATAAGCTGACCAGAAAAGAGTTTAAAGAGAGTTAGAAAAAGAAGTCTATAGAAGACAACGCGTTTCTCCTTGGGCAGGTTTTTAAAGGAGGGTTATGCCAGAATCCCGGAGGTGAGCTTCCTTTGAGCCACTGTGACTGCCACAAAAGCTTCTCTTTTCCTTCTAAAGTGCATAATGGAGAAAGAAGAAACACAGCAAATACACTGTTGTACTTACACCTTAGTAAGAAGTTAATTGACCTACTTAGGAACAGTAACATGCTCAGCCAGTCTTTGTGCTTAATTAATAGAGTCATTGAATATCTGGTTGAGTGAGATCTTTGGAGGTCATCTGGTCCGATCTCCAGCTTGAAACAGGACTATTAATCAAGACCAGACCAGAAGAGTCCTGGGTTTTTCTAATTGCATCTCCTCTCTGCTGCAGTGCTACTCAATTACGCTGTATGAAAGTTGTCTGTCTTCCCCAAAGTCATTTGGCACTATTCATTTTTAGAGGCAGGCCACTGCCTCACCACAGCTTTCTTTAGTTGAGACAGACAATGCTTATCCCTATTTTTTTCTCCAGGTTCCTACATCTTCCCTGAATTTATGGCCCCACCTGCAGGAGCCTTCCCACCACTCACATTCTGAGGGACCGTGCAAATGCTATGTATTTTCCACTTGAATCGATTTGCAGTTACTTAGTGTAGGTATTTCTATATTTGTAACCTATTGGGAAAGTTCAATGCTCAATGATCCTTATGCTCACTGTTCATTATTTATGGTGTAGTGAACTACAATAGACTCTATCATAAAGCCTGTGGGAGTACTGGCCAATTCCAGGCCAGGCAAAGGACTCATTCTCTCTATTACCTCTCAGTCAGTTGTACGTGGCTGCTCATTTCTGCTCTGTAAAATCCACTCCCAGTCATCTAACGTGTAATGACTCTTTTGCTGTACTCAGGTATGGCAAAAAATTCTGAGCAGATTCATCATGGTGAAGGCAGAGAATTAAATCCACACTTTCTTGAGCCCAGGGGAGAAGTGCTGTGGAATCAAAAATGTTCACTTAGCTGGAAAGTTGTAATTGGGTGGCAGCAGATTGCCAATACTCAGGAGCCAGGTAGCTAAAATTCCCACAAGGGAGTGCAATGCCCTCCCAGAAAACAATGCAATATTTTTGTTACATGGAATTTCTCCTGTCCTGAAATTCTTCTATTTTGTTCACAGCTGAGCTAAGGGATCTACTTGAAATAGCTGACACAGTTAGCTCACCGATCAGTCTGCTTTGACCAGAAGATCCCAATTGGACTCTTTTTGTTTAGGTGGGAGGTTCTTAGCACAGCATCTTCCTGAAAAAATGAGTAGTGATAAAAGCTGCTTATCTTCAGAAATTAAGAACTTTTAAAATCAGAAACCCCAGATTTGGACACAAAACCTGATCTGTCTGTGGCAGATTCAGTGAGATCAGCGGACAATCAATGACATTTTAGACCAACAGAAATTTTATTCCTTTGAATCTTCACAGCTAAAGTAAAACAATACTTTTTTCCTCCGCTTATGTGTCTTTCATTTTAGTATAAAATTTTGAACTTGAATATTTCCTTGAAAGAACTGCAAGACTAAATTAATACATTCTACTAAAATATTTATGAAACTTTTTGAATCCTTTCTGGGACAGATGGGGCTCACAATTATGTACAAATAGATAGCATGAAAATGAGAAGACAGCTTATCTTGCCATATAGTGGGCATGTGTAACACCAGCACCAGCAGCTTCATAGGGAAGAGAGACCAAGGGAAAATGGAGCTCTGTCTCTCCCATCAATAGAAATGGCAGAGCAAATAGTGCCTCTGTTTAAAGAATAGCATAACTGCTAAACTTCAGAAGTTCCAGGAGAGAGAAACAAAAGAAGATTTTCTGTGACACGAAGAAATACTTGGCTAGCAGCCATTTTTCCTGCCCCGGACCCTGTGATAGGAGAAGCCTTTTGCCTAAGAATCTTGATGGAGATATCAGAGTAGAGAGAAAGGTTCATTGCTTTAATTATGCTAGTTGTCATTCTGGTTTCCAGATTTGGAAAGAGAAGGAGAGACTTCTTGCTATTCCTGTTGCAAACCACAAGCCCGGCACCCTGTTTAGAGACCTTTTACAATGCAATTCCCCCGAGAAGGCTGTGAGATCCCTGGTGTAACAAAAATGCCAAAATGTAATGTTTCTTTCAAGGACTGAATAATGAGGTTTATAGATTTCCTGTGCACCTCTCCAACAGAAACAAACTAATAGTGTGCAAGGCAGGAGGGAGAGTGAAAAAATTCCCTGGGATATATTTGATAAGCTAAAGTATTATTGAAATACACATGCCCATCTGGCTCAGGAACTCTGCTCAACACAACAATTGTACAAATTGTTTCTGACTAATGACAATAAAAAGCCTGAATCTCTGTATTCCCTGGGCAATTTAAAATCTAAGTTAAATATACTGGGTTTCATTTTTGAACTAATGCAATTTTATCAAAGACATTTTGTTTAAAAGAATGCTTTGTTGTAGAGATAGAAGTACAGGAGGCGTGTCTGAGATCCCTACTGACCACAGACACTCTTAAAAGAAGAATAATGTAGGGAAGAACATTGAAATCTACCTGTTTATCACAGCAGCAATAAGCATTATTAATTGTTTTTATTATCCATTTGGGCCATATAGTCTGATAAGACATGAAATCCTGCTGAGTGATTCCTCAGGGACAAAAAGGTGATTTCTATTATTTAGAAAAATATTCATACAAAGCCAAGTAGTCTTAAGTAGCTCCCACTAGTTCATACACTCCCCTGTTTGCTATTTGGTGATTTCTGTGTCAAGAAATTTTTTGCTTTCTCATGGTCACATTTACACCTTTTAAAGCCTGTAATACACATAGTGTCTTTACCCCTGCATGTGCAGCACAGCAAACCTTTTGGTGCTTGGGACTGAGCTCTGATCTGTTGAGTCTTGGGCAATAGCTGCCTCAGCTGTGCATATATTTACTACGTAAAAGAACTGACATGCTGCTTCTGCATATTCCACAACAGAATGGGGTCTACTGCTGGCTTCAGATCCCACACTGACCTAGCAGCCAATATCACCTCTGCAGAAAGCGTTATATCACTGAATAATTACACTCAGCTAGAGCCCAGAGGCCCTGATCAGGATCTGTGCTGTAGGTATGTAAAAATCTCACCTCTACTTCAGACATTTTTGAGTCTGAGGTGGCAAGGGGTCTATAAAGGAAAGGCAAAAATCAAAATGGGGGTGCTCTTCATGTATAAATATACTGATCTAAAAACCTGCTCCTCAGACATTTCCTTAGTTGGTTGACTTCACAACAAAAGTATCTTGAGAAGCTAAACTACTGCAGTGAACAGGTAAAGGTGAATTTCCAAATATTCAGGGTTCAACATGATCTAGAAAAGCTCCAAAGGCATGAGAGATCCTATAAAGGTCACTGTAAAGGTCTCAAGCGGCTTCTTCAGCGTGTGGTGTGAACTGAACACCCGCTGAAGACAACCTGCAGCACAGCAACTTCTTCCTTCCATAAAATAAGTCACAAACCTCCCTGCAGCAAAGAAAACCTTAAAAACGTGGTGAGGCCACAATATATTTTCTTTTCAGTGGGTTATACATGATGTAGTTGCCAGTATTTAACAATGGAATACTTCTGTTACCATAAACCACTTTGAAGTACTTCATAGAAACTCCCCAAATCCTCAATTAATTCACAATCTAGTCTGTATATCACAGTCAGTGACATGTAAGCCTACATTATTTCCCCCGTCCTCTGCTCCCTTACAGTTCTTCACAAAACCCATTTTAAAAGCAATGTCAAAGTGTCAAAGTGCTTCTAAAGCAGGGTACAGCTATCTATATCCTGCAAATAGATCAGGGCTCTCCTTCTCAGGTCACTCTTTAAAAGCTCCAGGATTTTGCATCAACAAAGAAGCCTCAGCAGCAATATAATCATGTGGATTATATTAACCTGGACCAGTTGAAGGACTAACTGAAGCCCTGTAAAACTAATGGATGTTGCTGAACTTTGGTATCCACATAAGAGAAATGTACAGCGAACTAATTAGAATTTCTATTCTGTGCACTGTCATTCATTTCACAGCTTCCCTGAGCAGCGTTCCCTCTGCAATCATGCAGCAGCAAACTGTCCCCAAAGGTCACATGTAAAGCCATTATATAGAATCTGATGAGCATTGTTTCTTGGCTCTAATTGGAAACTACATCATTTTGACTTGTCACAGCCCGATTATGTGTGTGCCTATCGGTAGGTCCATTCATGTCTATTAAACCTCTTGCAGTCTGAAAGACCTTACAATGCTGAAGGAGCTTGCTGAATCAGGATCTCTCACATTACGTGGTCATTCACTGTTTGCTAACTAATGAGGAAAAAACACAAAATAAATCCAATGGATGAGATCTTATTCTATCATTTACCCAACAATGCCAAAGCTCTTCAGAAACTAACTTTAATTAGTGCCCCATGGTGAAGACAAACATAATTATCCTCATTTTACAAAGTGAGGAAAATAAGATTAAAGGTCTGTCCCAACGTCAAAGTGAACCAACGAAAGGAGCTCCCAGGAACCCACTCTTCGTTAAGGCTGTAAACAGTGCCAGACTTTGGCAGAAGGCAGCAGTAGCTTAATCTGATTGGGTTTGCCCCATACTTCTGCTTTTGAGCCTCAGCAGAACATAACCTTCTACCCAATAAAAGTATTTGATGAAACTTTATGCAGACCACTAAGAAGCCAGTCTCCCCGGACAATAAAGACTTGAGTATTACATTATCCATCCATCTCACTAATACAGGCTCTTCCTGCGGATGAGAGACTGCAATGTATGTGGTACTAGTAATGATGCTGGGTGCAGGCACCTAATCTCTTGTCCTGTTCTAGGACAGCCATTATGAAAGATAAGCACATCACTGCCTTTCTCTACAGGGATATTTCCCCTTGGACTATCCACTGTAGCCCAGCAGTTGACTACGATCTCAATTAATTTCTTTTGAAAAGCTTAGATGGTGGTTTTCCCCCCCTCTTTCCCGGTATATCTTGTAGCCAAAGAGTTTTTAGTGTTTGATCCCAAAGGTACTTGCAAAGGAAAAGAGATTTTTTTGGGCTCTGTGTGTGTGTGCACAGATGTTATGAACACCCACCTGCCAAGGAAGTTGCTTTTGAAAAAGTGACAAGAAAGCAGCTCCTTCCAAAGCTTTTAAAATCACTCTTAAAGTCTAAGTTCATAAAAGGTAATCCGATCTCTGATTTTAGTAAAGCGGAAAGAGGAAAAAGGAACAAAAGGTGAAAAAGACTAACTCTGCAATACGACAAACTCAGGGAATGTATTCGAGACACACATGCAGATGGCTCATGAGTGATTTGAAAAAGGTTTCAAATGCTCGTACCTCAGGATATGTCATTATCTGCTAGCTATCGCATGGAACCAAAGTTTGTGTTAAATCAGTCAGCTTCAACACATGCCTAGCAGATAGTAAATCTTTATGTAACATTCAGTGGAGCTATTATATCACAGTTTCACAGCCTTCCTCCCAGCTGTTAAGCATTCTATTTCTGTGTCAGATCCTTAACATTGGTTTCCTCCCTATTTCATCAGAGGAAGGTGTTTAGTCCTTTTTGTGGTGGAGTACTTTAAAAAAATCTGTTAATTTCTCAGCGTGGCTCCCACAGGCCAGCCTCCCCTCTTCCCATGATGGTCCAGCTACCTTCTCACTCAAACAACATTTAATTTCTTCCAGCAGATATTAACTCTAAATCCCAACTGCATGCTTATCCACCCTGCCTGTTATTTCAGCCCAGCTCCTTGCTTGTGCTGCGGCTATAATTAGTTAGCTGGCCAGGGTCAGGGCTGTGCACCTTTGTTTTCATAGAATCATAAAATTGCCCAGGTTGGAAGGGACCTTTCAGATCATGAAGTCCAATCACCAACCTAACACTGAGAAAAACCACCACTAAACCATATCTTTAAGCGCTATGTCTACCTGTCTTTTAAATACCTCTAGAGATGGTGACTCATCCCCTTCCCTGGGCAGCCTGTTCCAATGTTTGATAAGCCTTTCAGTGTAAAAATTTTCCCAATATCCATCCTAAACCTCCTCTGGCACAACTTCAGGCCATTTCCTCTTGTCCTATCGCCTGTTCCTTGGGAGAAGAGACCGACCCCCCCTGGATACACCCTCCTTTCAGGGGGTTGTAGAGGGTGAGAAGGTCTCCCCTCAGCCTCCTTTTCTCCAGGCTGAACACCCCCAGCCTCTCCTCACAAGACTTGTTGTCCAAGAAGAAATTTCAAGAGGAAATGCCAGCACAGTGCACTAAGCCCCTGTGTCAGTGCTGAGCCCCAATTTAAATGACAGTGTCTCGAAAGCCGAGGAACGGGTGAGGGGGGAACGTGTCTTACTCTTTCCAGCAGCTGATAAAGTTTGTCCGAGTTTGTGTTTGCTGAGAATCTGTAATGGGCTCCACTGTAGATAAGGCAAGAATTGTTTTCCGGCTCAAATGCGGTGGGCGGAAGAGGCACCGAGCGGCCTCGCAGAGATGCTCAGGATGCGGCGGGAGCCGGGAGTTGCCAAGCAACGGCAGCCTGCACCGGCGCTGCGGGCGGGGGCTGCAGGACTCCCTGCTCCCCTCCGGCGGGGAGGGCGGGGAGCGGGGGGGAAGTGGGTACAGCGGGAAGGTTTATATTCATTTCCCACTGTCTGTGAGACATCCAGGGATGTATCAGTGTCTGGAACAGTCTTGGTGCTGTTCTCTTCAGAAAAGTGGTTGCCAAAGAGCGTTTGTGCATATGTGTGTTGGCAGCCCAGAAAGCCAATCCCATCCTGGGCTGCATCCCCAGCAGTGTGGCCAGCAGGGCAAGGGAGGGGATTCTGCCCCTCTGCTCCACTCTGGTGAGACCCCACCTGGAGTCCTGTGTCCAGCTTCGGAGTCCTCAGTACAGGAAGGACATGGACCTGTTGGAGCGGGGCCAGGGGAGGCCACAGAGATGCTCCAAGACCAGGGGACCTGTCTCTCAGGCTTTGCCTCCAGCGATTGAACAGAGGAGCCCAACTGTGTCCTTGGCAGTAGTGCAAGAGAGGGACAGGTCCCTGCAACAAACGCCCTGGGGCGTGAGATTTGGGTGGAGGAGAGCAGCTTGCTGTCCTTGCATGGAGGGTTCTGCTGGTTCTGCTGCTATGTAATATAATGTTCCTTGTTTACCTGCAGCTTCATATAAAGCTTCCTTTCAGTCATCTGAATAAATAGCACCACTTAAATATGACAGGATTTACCAATTACTTCCTGAATTTTCAATATTCATTTTGGTGTTAACATTCTACAAAGAAATGATGTTTATAGAACTATATATTTAAAATCTCATTCATCATTTTTTTTCTTCTCTCAGATCATTGCTCATTAAGTTCCTTATAGATTTAGACCACTGGGTATGCTTTGTTCAGCTGTACAATTTATGTCATGTAGAGACAGGGCTTTTCTTCAGGTATTCAACAAAGCAATTAACAACCCTCTGAGTACAAACGACAGCCTTATGTGATGGATGTTCACATTTGTATCTCCTCTCATTCTCTTGCCATTCTTAATCCTGCATATTTATTCTGCTTTACATGTTCCTGGTAGGGATTTGTTTTGTACCACCGACTGCTGCGCGCACTCCTATTAGATGTAGCAGGGAGTAGAGGAACAGCAGTAGCTCTGTAGTATCACCAGTTGTACCAGGAAGCAGAACAACAGGGAGGCTTGAGGCAACAAGAAGTTGCCCTGACCATGATTGTTCTCCTTCAGGTCCACAAAGATATCTTCTTATACTGTTTCCACTTCAGCACAATAGTCTTTTTCATGACGACTCAAGGACTTGGGGTAGGTGCTACGGGAGACTAAATGCAGTATGCTGGCTGCTGTGGGAAAAGAGGTGCTCAATCTCCATTCACTAAGAGAAAAGGTAATTTTCTACTCCCTGCAGTTGTCTGGGACCAGGCAAAGCCCATAGGAGGGATTATTTGTCCCATAGCTCTGGAGGACAGACGGGGCTACAGAGAATTTCAAGTCTGACAAATAAGTCTCACTATTGATGCATCTGACAGAAAACATATCGACTGTCAAACAGGAGGAACTGTGGGCCGCGTGGAGACCATTAGGCTGTCAGCTATTGCCTCTTTTAGATGCCAGTGCTTATCGCAGTCTGGTTCTAGTCACTCTTAGGTCATTAGAGAAGCTTCAAAACAGCACAAAGGAGTTAAAATACATCTATCCATCTCCTGAAATACCACAGCCAGTGATAGGGAGTGAAAAGGCTGTCCGTAGTGTGGTTGACCTGGGGCCATGCCAGCTGGCTGAGTTCTGAAACAATAGCAAGAAAATAGGTCACTTCCCCTTTTTAGTGTTTCTTTCACTTCTTAACCTCTAGCAGAGTGGTTTGTACTAATGCAAAGCCCAAAGCTAGCTCACATCACAGTCATAATCTTGATAATGGATGCAAGCCTCTAAAAGATGAAGGGATAAGCAACAATTCAGACCACTTTTGAGAAAAAAAACATTACGTTGAAAATCTGACAGGAAAAGCCCATTCCATGACACGTTTCAGTACGTCTTGATTTTGGATTGGCTTGCAAACACTGAGACGACTCTCATTATATTTTTGTGTGCCAGTTTTTCTTGTGAGAATGATTTGGAGATTTTACTTTCCTATCAGATACAAAGATTTTCAAATTACGTAGTTTTGCTTTCCTAGAGCTATTCTAAAATCTCAAAAATCTAGGATCTCCCATATTGGTCACATGCAAAGTCTGTTCAATTGTATCTCTGAAAAAAAAGAGGTCTTTTTAAAATAAACAAGAAAAATCCCACCTCACAATAAATATATGTAGGATCATTCATCCCTCCTCTGAGGAGCATGTGTCAATTCCATATGTGCTGATTTCATGGTTCTTCTCATGAGAAGCACAGCATATTTAATCTCCAGGTTTGGTGATGACTAATGATTTAGAGGCAGTAGTTTCCCTTCATTTATTTCCAATGTTTTCTGAAGTCAGTAGACACCTGAGCCTTTTTTCACATGTCATTAATCAATGGAGTATTCCACTTCCTTTAGTATAGTGTGCCTTTACAAGTAAAGATAAGATTTTGGAAAAGCAAACCTGAAAGAATTGCTTGCATAGTCTTAGAGGATGCAGATTAAAACAGGGAAGGTGATAAAGAAAAGAAAGATTCAAGATGTCTGTATTACAAAATGACTCCTTGACAGATCAAGCAATTAAAGTGAAGAGCAGCTTCGTGGAGGAAGAGGTAAAAATGTCCTTCATCAGGAAACTTAAAAGTTAGAACAAACTAAGTATTATTAAAAAAACCACAGCTTTGTACTAACAAGGTATGAGCCATCTGCATCACCATTTCTATTCTTAATTAAGAATTTTAGAAACGAGTCCTTTGGCTCTCTAACATTCTTTGTTTTCCCACAGCACATATTCCACTCTGGCTTTATCGTGCTACCTAACATGAAAGGTACAAGAGGTTAGATTTCAGGTTGGATGTTTGGCCTGATCTCAGCATTTCTTTGCAACTGTCCTGGCCACAGAAAAAATCTGTGTACCACCTATACTTCCCCTCTAATAGCCTCCAGGAACCCATTTAATCCATCATTCACTACTCACCTGCAGACTATTTCTCTCCAGTTTGCTTTCTTGTATATACATTTTAAGGATGAACCAATTCACTGACAAGCTTGGTATGCAATGGGCATTTTCAGCCATGCGCTTGGAATAGTAATTTAGAACAGAGTATTTTATTGTTTTAGCATTTCTACTGCTGGTATACCAGACCACTGGCCCCTAAAATTAGGGAAGAATGAAAAAAGCAGAATGGGCAGTGGTTATGGGTTGGGGCTATGGGGCAGTTGCAGTGATGGGTGAACTCTGAGCTCACCAGTGGTAGCTTTGCTGGGGAGCACCTGCTTCTGCCACTGTATGTTTTTTATTGGGTAAAGAAGGAAAAGTAGGAGAAATTAGACAGCAGACTCTCTCCAGGGGCAGGTCTGTGTTGTAATTTTTTCTTCTTCGTGACTACCCCCAGTTTACCAGTTTGATGAAGCAGTTCCCAGGCTTGGCCGCAGGTCTACCTCCTACAAAAGGAATTTGATCTTAGCCAGTGACTCCTAAACAGCGTTACAAAACATAGTTTCATCCTACAGCTACAGTCACTCCCCACTGAGGAACCAGCCCTGGTTGGTTCTACAACCAACAGTGGTTGGTTCTACAACTACAACCAGTGCTACTGTGGGCTGCTGCTTTGGGAAAAAAATCCCCTTCTTGCTAAATACTCGAACAAAGAATGGAGCAAAGTAGTTGCAGTTTCCATTTAGACCAAAAAATCAGTAAAACATCACTGGTTTTCAACTAGTTGTGTCAGACTGCACCATTACTGCCCTTTGAAATACTAATGGCAAAGTCTTGCTGCTACCTCTGCACCCTGAAAAAATAATTAATTTGCTTAATTTTCAATGCACATTTGCAAATGGATATTGAAGTCCTGAAAGAAGCATTATTGTTTTGTTATATGGAACTACTATATTCTCCTTTTATTATGCAACTTATGGAAGAAAAAGTTAAAATCACCGCTACCTATAATAAAACAGAAGGCATTGGGCTTTGCAGGGTTTTTTTGGGTGGGCTTGTTTGTTTGTTTTATTTTTTATGTATAAAAAAATAGAGCAATAAAAGAGAAAATGTTGATACAATTTATTTAGCATATGCTCTATGGCCTTTGCAGGTCAGGGAAGCAATTCAAAGACATAAATCACTAATGGCTATGATTGTAGTATGTCCATAGACGTAGCATATGTTATCAACCATAAACAGGGCTCCTCTGCCTCTTACAGGAGCCACTTGCACAAAGTCTGCAGAATGTGGTGACAGATTTAGTCAAACAGTGTATTGCAGCGTGTGCCAGAGATAAAGGCTGAGATTAAAGCATTTTAGAGAGAGCAACAGGGCTACACTTCATTCCGTTAGTTGAGCACAAACATGACAAGACTAAGGGCAGTTGCTCAATGAGTTCATTGATACTGGAACATATGGAAGACTGTCTGCCACAATCTTATTAGGACGAGGATTTTGCTGTCCTTTGGACAGCTTTGGATGGACTTTAGAGAGCAAAGACGATACAGATGTTAAGCCTTACCTTTCACCTTGGTTGGGGAAGTTTCTGATGTAGCAGATGGTCCTGAGTTTCAAATAATGAATCACTGTCACAGAGTCGATGCTACACAAGGCTGTGCGGAGGGTTGGCCTTGGCCGGACGCCAGCTGCCCGCCAGCCCGCTCTGTCACTCCCCTCCCCAGCAGGACAGAGGGGGTGAAAGTAGAAGGTGGGTGGAAGAGGCTGCCCAAAGAGGTAGTGGAGTCTCCTTCTCTGGAGACATTCCAAAAAATGGAAAAAACCCTCGTGGGTCAAGGTAGAGGCAGTTTAATAGAAAATTTAGTTAAAAAGCAAAGGAAAACAAAAGATTTATTCTGTATTTTCAATCAGCAGGTGATGTCCACCACCTTCCTGGGAAGCAGGGTTTCACAATGCGTAGCAGTTGCTCTGCAAGACACCTGTTGTAATAAGGAATGTCCTCTCCCTCCCCTTCTCCTTTCTCTTAGCTTTTATTGCTGAGCAGATGTCATATGTTGTGGAATATCCCTTTTGTCAGTTTGGGTCAGCTGTCCTGGCTATGTCCCCTCCTAAGGTCTTGCCCACTGGCCTTTGGGGGGGTGAGGTGGAAGAAATGTTGGTTGGACAGCCTTGATGGTCTGTGAGCACTGCTCAGCAGCAGCCAAAACACTGGTGTATTTTCAACAGCTTTCCAGCTACCAATACAAAGCACAGCGCTATGAGGGCTGCCATGGGGAAAATTAACTCCATCTCAGCCAGACCCAGTGCGGGCTGATGTTACAGTAGGTAACATTTTCATTACTATCAGGGTCACTTTTATCAAGAACCCTTGCTGCTGAGATGATCTTTATCACTACAACCCTAAAGCACATGCACCAAATAAAAAGAGTCAGAAAGTCATACTGATTCGATGCCTCTAAGTGATGGAAGAAGATGTTGTCTACCTGGACTTTGGTAAGGCCTTTGACACCGTCCCCCACAGTGTTCTCCTGGAGAAGCTGGTGAATCATGGCATAGACAAGTGTACTCTTCACTGGGTAAAAAAATGGCTGGATGGCCGTGCCCAGGGAGTTGTAATTCATGGGGTGAAATCCAGTTGGTGGCCGGTCACCAGTGGTGTCCCTCAGGGCTCAGTTTTGGGGCCAGTCTTGTTTAATACCTTTATTGATGATCTGGATGAGGGGATTGAGTGCACCCTTAGTAAGTTTGCAGATGACACCAAACTAGTGGGAGTGTTGATCTGCTTGAGGGTCGTCAGGCTCTACAGAGGGACCTGGGCAGGTTGGATCAATGGGCCAAGGCCAATGGGATGAAGTTTAATAAGGCCAAGTGCCAGGTCCTGCATTTTGGTCACAACAACCCCAGGCAACGCTACAGCCTTGGGGCAGAGTGGCTGGAAAGCTGCCCAGCAGAAAAGGACCTGGGGGTGTTGGTGGACAGCCGGCTTAACATGAGCCAGCAGTGTGCCCAGGTGGCCAAGAAGGCCAAAGGCATCCTGGCCTGTGTCAGGAATAGCATGGCCAGCAGGAATAGGGAAGTGATGGTGCCTCTGTACTTGGCCCTGGCGAGGCCTCACCTCGAGTGCTGTGTTCAGTTCTGGGCCCCTCACTCCAGGAAGGACATTGAGCTGCTGGAGCGTGTCCAGAGGAGAGCCACCAAGCTGGTGAGGGGTCTGGAGAACAAGTCATACAAGGAGAGGCTGAGGGAACTGGGCATGTTTAGTTTGGAGAAAAGGAGGCTGAGGGGAGACCTCATTGCCCTCTACAACTCCCTGAAAGGAGGGTGTAGAGAGGTGGGTGTTGGCCTCTTCTCCCAAGGGAATAATGACAGGAGCAGAGGAAATGCTCTGAAGTTGGGGCAGGGGAGGTTTAGATTAGATATTAGGAAGAATGACTTTACTGAGAGGGTGGTCAGGCCCTGGAACAGCCTGCCCAGGGAGGTGGTGGAGTCGCCATCCCTGGAGGTATTTAAGGAACGTGTAGACGTGGCACTTCAGGGCATGCTCTAGTGCCCGAGACTGTTGGCTTGTGTCTGTTTGTGGGTGGGTGTGGTGTGTGGTTGTGGGTGTTTGTTTTGTGTGGTTTTTGGTTTTGTTTTGTTTTTTGTTTGGTTTTTTTGGGTTTTTTTGGGTTGGTGTGTTGTTTTTTTTTGTGGGATTTTTTTTTTTTTTTTGTGGTTAGACTCGATGATCTCAAAGGTCCCTTCCAACCAAGAAGATTCTGTGTTTCTGTGAAGAGTAGGAGCACAGATTCCTTGTATTCATTCAACTGTGTTAGCATCTGTAACTAGAGAATAGAATAGAATAGAATAGTTTCAGTTGGAAGGGAGCTACAGTGATCATCTAGTCCAACTACCTTACCACTTCAGGGCTGACCAAACTTTCCTGTGAGGGTGGTAGAGCCCTGGAAGAGGCTGCCCAGAGAGGTGGTGGAGTCTCCTTCACTGGAGACATTCCAAACCTGCATGGACATGTTCCTGTGCAACCGGCTCTGGGTGACCCTGGTTTGGTAGGTGGTTGGACTGGATGATCTCTGAAGGTCCCTTCCAACCCCTACAATTCCGTGATGCTGTGAAAAGTTAAAGCATGTTATTAAAGGCATTGTTCAAATGCCTCTTAAACAATGACAGGCTCAGGGCATTGACCACCTCTCTAGGAAGCCTGTTCCAGTGTTTGACCACCCTCTTGGTAAAGAAATGCTTCCTAATGTCCAGCCTGAACCTCCCCTGATGCAGCATTGAGCCATTCCTGCAGAATCATTCCCACAGAACCATTCCCACAGAACCATTCCCACTGCACATTCCCACCAGATTGTGACAGCCCATTTGCTGTAGTTTTGGACAAAGCGTAATGACGTCATGTGAAATCCAGTTGCTCCTGGTGCATTTTTGTGGAGAACTTCTCAGTTTTTAACATCCTTTTCTCTATTAGAGGACACACCCAAACAAGTATCATGGCAGGTAAGAAGCAAGTCTTTCCAGGTCTATAACAGAAGTAACTGAAGTACTTGGAAAATAAAGCAAATGCAAGATGAATGAAAAACAGTGGGGAAAATGAAAACTTGATGAATTTCATGATTATGTTCAGAGACAGAGAGCAGAAAAATTATGTTGAAAAGTTCAGGGAAAAAAAACCCCATTTTTTGAGAAAGGAAGCATGCAGATAGGAAGAAGAATAAAATTATCTACTTATTAAAAATCGCTTAAAAATTGAACTACACGTATGTAAATGGTAGGATCCTGGATACTTGTCTGATCTCAGAAGTCTTGAATGAAGTCTTGAATTATTTAAAAACATTCTCTATTTATAAGAATTATAGCTATCAAAATGACATTTCAAGTGTGCTTATCTTTATCAAGCTATAGCTGTGTACAGAACTGGTCTCTAAAAGCTGAGGAAGTTCCTCCCCTGCCTTGCTTTCCCTTTCCTTCATTTCCCTTCCCTGCAAATGTCCTGTACACTGTTGGAATAATTAAGGCTGATTAGCCTCTCTCATTACTTACTCTAACAATCACGAATTAGGAGACATGCTTTGGCTGTACAGTAAATCCTTCTAGGGGCTCTGCTGCTGGAAAGTTTTCCTTTGCTGTGCACGTGCTCGTTCCTGCGCTCATCCCCTCTGCTCTGGGGACTGGTTTAAATATTCCAGATTCAGTGCTGGGCAGGACTATGACTACCCGGTGCGTCTCTCTCTTAGGTTACACCTCCGGGAGCTGGTGTAATCACTGGTTTGCCCCTACATTTTCAGTCAGAGCAGATACTTTAGGCCGTAGAAGCAGGCAAGAGAGACTGGGCTCAGGCCAGTGGCTGGACTGGCATCCTCCCTGGTCCTCCCTGGTTCCAGGGTCCCAGGGCATCCTCCCTGGTCCCAGCGTGCGAGTGCTCATGAGCTCAGTTTTTCTTATGGGCTTCCCCAAAGAAGTTGAGGGCCAAGCATGGCTTGGTTTAAAGAACACTGTAACCTAAGGGATGAAGTCAAACCATCTTCAGGCTGTTGCAAGATATAAAAAGCCAAATTTGGATTTAATTGCACTAAAGAGATATGAGCTGCAAAGGTACTGATAAGACCTGAACTGCACAGTAAGAACTAAATCAGAAAACATGAACTTCAAGCTAATAAAAGAGAATTTCTGAATAAGTTGTGTTCAGGCTATGTGTCCAATAAAGTTTTTTATGGAGCACTACGGCAGCATGTTTATACGGTGGGTGCTGTTTGACACGGTGTGCAGCAGAAGAGAGTTTCAGCTTAAGACAGGTTGTAAGAACAGTTGGTTAAAAACAAATTCACCAACATTACAGTTACTGCAAAATGTAACTGTAAAAAAAAAGAAAGCTGTGTGTGGAAAGTTGTGCCTGTTTAGGTGGAGAACATGCTGGAAAAATGGACTCTCCAGTACGGTGAAAAATACAATATTACATATGCGTGTTCCTTTGCCTTCTTGATAAAAGTGCACGTATCAAGTTGCTGGGCACATTGAAATGTGTTTCGTTCATGTACGTGCACCCAAAGGGTTAGGCAACAGATACATGATTTTTACAACCAGGCTTTCAAAATAAAATCATAAAATAAATTTACTATTATTACATTACAAGTGTAAATGGAAAATGTTTTTCTCTTTCAATTTACTGAAAAGAATAGTAAAAACAAACATCTTTTCATGTCCAGACAAATCTTTTTATGAATTACTGTTGTTTCAAAGTAATAAAACAGCTTTCATATTTAAAAAAAAAAAGTTTCTCTTGTGAGGTGTATGTCTTCTGAAAAATGTAATTTATCTCCATTAAATGTCTTTCCTTTCCAGCCTATATATTTAATAATGGCAGTTTGTAAAATATTTATACATGGGTTTGTGCACACACAGGCTTTTGCTTCCAACTTTTTTTCCTGAAACTACAAAAAAACTTTGGCCTCACAGCACATCTGAAACTGCATTACAAATGCATGAAACAAGGCACAGGAAATCAAAGAACTGGATTTTCAAAGTTCCTTTTGATAATCTAAGTGGAAACACTTCACCTAATTGCTTTCCTCCATGTTTTAAATTCTGTTGTTTTCCACCACATCTCCTCTCTAGTGTGACACAGATTACTCTTAACATGAAGCAGTAGCAGAAGATGAAAGGAAGAAGAAAAACCAAACCAACATGCTACGGTCTTTACAAATCACTGCATTTGCCAGCAGAGCCACAGTGTAGGAAGTCATGTGACCAGAAGATTTCTTGTGCACCCTCTGTCCATTTCCAGCTACATAATACACTTTTTAATGGGTTAAATTCACCCTGTGCAGAGGGGTAGCACTTGACCAATGTTCCATTTAAATGCCACTTAAGCTCTGCTCACCTCTGCCCCTTTGCTGTAGCTTTCTGTGCAAGAGTTAATCTAGCTCAAGAGGAAATAGCAAACCTCACTACCAGGAGGAATGGAGAAGACAAACTAAGATTCTGAATAAGAATGGACAAAAATCTGAATAAGCAGTTTCAAAGTGATCTTAATAGTTTCTGTGCAGTAAAAGAAATCCTTAATTTGGAGCAGGAGTGAGTTTCTTCTGCTTTTACCACATGAAAAATCATAAGAAGTTTATTTTTTTCCAGGCAATGACCATTTAGTCTAAAGATTTTGATATGGATGCAACATCATATCAATAGAGAAATGAAAATAAGATAGGGAAAGATAACTGCATGTAATGGTCCCTTTAAAAAATTTTGACATGTTTTCATACTATTTTCCTGGTGATAATTAAAGAGATCTATCAGATAATTACTTAAATATATGAGATGTGCTACCCATCCAAGGCAAAAGTTAGTGCCATCATAGGCTGTCTAAATCTTCTTTTATGAAAAGGAACGCAAATGAAATGATCACCTAAGTCAAAATTTTATAAAATATTGACTAGGATTATGTTTGCTTTGGGAGTAATTTTATTTTAATCCCTCATTTGAGATTCTATTCCTCTTTACATCAGATGATCAATCAAGAGATATCATTGAATGGCAGGTGGGAATAAGGTCAAAACTGCAATATGCTTACCTTAGGAATTATTGAATATTTCTTTCATAGACTTGCAAATAATGGCATAGCTCTTTATCTACTGGTGGTGTTCCTCATAGATCCAGCTGTGTGGGAAATGGAGGATACGCTTCTCCCAAGACTGCTTGTTGCAGTATATCTAATATATATATATATATATTTATAATATATAAATATCAAAATATCCAATATAATTGCTACTACTTAATTTCTTTTGAACTAGACCAGAATTTTAATTGCTGGAAACATAGTATTTTGAGGGTTTTGTAAGGGCTCTTAGTATCTTACATGCACTGAAAATCCATGCTTTTATTTTGATGTCCTTTTGTAAGTGAGGCCTCCTGAGCAATCTGACTCCTTCCCACTTGGGCCCTGAGTCTACTTCAAAGAGCTGACTTTTACGGCTGTTGCATGTCTGCCACATTACAGCACGCAAAATGATTCATGATAACTTTTTATTGTCAATAAAATGGAAACTCCTCACTGCTCTGGAGCTGTGCAATTTAATGTGAAATGAAAGCAATCATCTTTATCCTTTAACTCTTCAGTCTGTTTTAGAGAGAAGATAGGTTTCAAGAAACCCAGAGGAAAACAACAGTCAATGTAGGAAAGGAAAAAGAAAGTAAGGGACAAACAGATGTATTATGCAAAGAAAACCAACTTCAGCAGCAGTTTCTGAGGTCTGAGTTTGGAGCTGTAGTTCTGGTTTCACAATTCCTGCAAAGGACCCATCCATCTATCAGAATACTGCAAACACACAACAGTTAAATGTGTTGCCAGCCCATTTAATGTGTTTTGAGGTCTGAGACACAGGACATGAGTGTAGCACTAAATACAGTGCCAGTGCGTGGAGTGAGAGGGCAATCTGCTTTCACTGGAACCCAGTCTGCACCTCTAAGATACAAACTTGATTAACTTAGTTCATGTTTACTAGATTGACACTTGGACGTAGAAGTTTTCAAAGCTGGATGTTATCAAAGTGTTGAGTTCTCTGCAATTTCAATACTTTCTGCAGCAAATTTCCAAGTGAAATTCCTAAGGAAAAAAGAATCTCTGCAGGAAGGTTTTTGCAAGTTTATCAAACCAGGTCTCATGGCCTAAACAAAGCCCAGCAGAGAGCCAGCAACTGGAGAGTTTTAGTACTTAGTTGACAATAAAAACATATAAGTCTTTGCATATGTGACTTCAGTGTGTTGTATCTCATCTTCTTATTCTCAAAAAAAAGTAGCTAATAATACTTAAAAGGCTGTTTTGAAAATTAATTGAAATATGCTTAGGAGCACTACAATACCTTAACATCCCATGTCACTGCCAAGCACTATTATTGTTATTGTGAATGATGAACAATAGTGTCAGCCAGAGATTGGACCAGTCCAGGGCTAAAAATATCCAGGGATAAAGACTTCCAGAAGCTTCAAAAGAAGCAGCCACCAAAGCTTATGCTGAAAGGCGAGTGCTGGCAGTGTACCACCAGGAGAACTTACCAAAGAATCTGTACCTCTCCTAGTTAATGGCTTCACATAGGTTACTCATTAGGCTTTCCTTTGAACAGAAACAGAAGGGCTTTTTTTTTCTGAAAATTCCCTTAAAAAAATAAAGCTCATAGATTTTCTTCACAAAAGCACACAAAAGAGTTCTTCTTAAATCTACCCACACTTTATTTTCACCTGTAATCATTCCAGGAATTTTCCTCACCTTTCTATCTGACGTGGGTTTGTAATTATTGTCTAACATATAGCAATTTGTACGTCAAGTTCTCTTGTGTTAAAAAATGCTGGATATAAGTTTTAATGACTGACCTAAATTTGACAGAGCTGTGTAGATGCATTATAATCAATAAAGTTCTAAATAATATGACTGTATTTTTTCTGACTGTAATGGCAACAAGGAGGCAAATTATTAGTATTTGTTAATAATGAGGAGCTTACAGAAATAGCGCTATTAAATATGCCACGCAAAAGCCACTTCACAGCGATGCTGGATCAATCCCGAAAGCTGTGGCTGTGTCACACTTCACAGGAAGTTAATAACGCTTGCCTCAATGCTGCACTGAAATACCCATGCTGCTTTCTCTTCTGAAATCAGCCAAATTTCTGTTGTCTTGATCTCCTTTGTGCTGCACTCCAACACAGACAGTCACTTTCTTCACCTTTATATGACTGACATTTGAATTACATTTCACAAGTACAACACATTTAATTTTTCTCCTTGCGTACCTGCATCTGAAAAAAGAGCTAAGAAGAATCTAAAATGATCCAGATTGGGTCTGCAAATTTTCAGTGGAGACTTGGTTAAGGATGGAGTGTCTGTGTTAGTGCACTTAGTGCACAGGCAAAGGCACATACATAGATGGTATCAGTTTGCTAATTATATTTCTTGGACTTTTACCTGCAGCATTGTAACACTATTAAATGTCACTGGACGTACATTCTTAAGTCACATTTGACCTTTTCCTATGACTTTTTACTTTAATCACGTTTTTAGGTGACAAGGTATAAGGAGAAAACTGGATTTGAACTCACAGTGTTAGAGTCCATTTTCTGCACACAAACACTTTTTTATGGATGATGGCAAACTCTGCAATACCGTTAAAGTATTATCTAAGGTTAGTAACAACTGTGTTTTGGAAAGCTAAAGGAACCATGAGTGGTATGACTATCCAACCATTCTGAGAAATTCCTGTTTTCCCCCCAAATAAATTACGAGAGCTGTACCGTACCTTGAAAATGATTTCACCTTGTTCAATGCAATTGAGCAATAATTCAGAATAGGCATTCCTGATATAAGGCAAATTCTGTACAGTTAATTATGACACAATTTATAGACAATTCTGAAGACTGAAAAAGAAAGGTATGCCCTTTTTATTTGTCATATAAAAAAATGGTCAAACTCTTAACAAAATCCTTTTCATACCTCCTGAACATCCTCAAAAGCTTCTTCTGCCTCATTCCTTGAAAGCACTCCCAAATGGGCATTTTAAACTTCCAAACTAGTTGAAGGTTTAATCCCCTGTACCGTGTGTTGAAATAATCCAGTTTCACTGTGTCTAATAAGTTAAATGAAACTGAGTCTAAAGGAACTTCCTACATATTCCTATCTAGATGCATGTAGGGAAAACCCTTTCCTGGTTGTGCTTTTAATATTATTACCCTTCCCTAAATGATGATCCAATTGTGTTTGTAGACCGTGAGTACCAGTTAGCAAGGAGGTTTATCTAGCAGTTGAGTAGGGAGATAGCATTTTCCCAGAATTTGCAGTATTAGTCATTATGGTTTCTTTCAGAACTATTGTGTAAATCTCAAAGATTAAAAAGAAAAAGAAAAAAAAATCCCAGAGAAAATTTGATTTGGTTTTATGGAAGTGAAACTATTTTCATGACATGGTCTCCTGGCGTGCACAGATAAATTCAGAGTAATGGCTTTGTGGCTCAGTATTATGGTCTCCCTTCAGGTTGTGATTGGCAGCAACAGGGTCTTACATAAATTTCAAGTATGGAGTCAAATTCTGTGCTCTTTACTCAATTCTTTCTCAGACCTTACTTGAAAATATCCTGTTAAATAAGGAGTGTCTGAATGTTTATGCTAAGACACTTAGGGAACAAAAATTTACTAAAGAGATGAAGTTAGCATGCATTATGTCACATTGGAGTCCCTTTCTGAATCCTTTGGTTCACAAGTACATGTTATTTGCCTTAGCTTAAATCCCTGTCTGAAGGAAGTTTTAGGATCCATGAGTTTGGCTCAGTGGGTCTGCGCTGTCAGCTGTTCTTTCACAGCCACACTGACAGCTCTGTATTAGGTCTGCAATGATTAAATGATTGGAGATGATTAAAAAGTTGGAGATACAGAGCGAAGGACAGGAAGGGAAAAGTGGCATGTGCTTAAAACACATTAGAAGCAAGAAATCTACATGTGTGGCTGATGACACCTCTACATGACCAAGAGGAACTGTGACATGGTGGGCAATTAAAGGAGAGAGTGAAGTAGCTCAGCAGTTGATGAAAAAATTTCTTTCAGTCCCTTTTGTAGAAGCCATTGGGGAAATTCCTATCCCAAGGACACTTTTAATGGAAATAACAGCATGGTCTTGACAGAGATTGAAGTCTCAGAGGAGGACGTTACAGAGCAACTCAGTAACTAGGACAGCGGAATATTAATTTGAGAGGCCTGAAGTAAGGAAAGTGTGGAGTACAGAGTTAATGAAAAGGAATTTATCCTTAAAATGGTGACTATGCTTGAAATGGGAAAGTCACTTTGCTTACTCCAATTGATACAGGATCCAGGGAAAATCCTACAAATTACACCTTGGCAAGTTTAGCTCAGGGGATTTTCCTGAGAAGCCTAATTAAAGAGTAAGGTAAATAAGTGCAACCTATAGTCATGCCAATCTAACTCAAGGAAAAGTGTGACTCATTTATAATGCAGAGTTGTTTGAAACAGTTCAACAAAGTGGATAAATAAAGGTGAATGTAATAGTTCACTGGGGTGCTGGCAAAGATAAACTCTTAAAAAGGTTACAAAAATATTTTAAATGTCCACAGGGAAAACTGAGATGAATTAAATATCTATGAAAAAAATTATCCAAAATGCTCATTGTTGGGCATTTATACAGATGGCACTCTATGCTTCTGTATTTTTATATAATGTGGTGGCTGTTTTTCTCAGGAGAGACACACCAGGTTTCAAAAGACTTTATCATCTTTGTTGAGGTTGGCTCTCCATGGTGGCTAGTGAAGCACTGAGTACATCAGTAGGAGTGATGTTCCCCATGGTTAAAAAAATCGCAGGTTCCTCCTGGGGGTTGACATACATGCACCATCAGTGACCTCAGAACAGTGGGGTATGCCCTGTCTCTGGGGGCACTGAGGAGCTGCAGGATAGCACAGTGGGTCAGTGGTCTTTCAGACTTCCAAGACAATGGTGATGATGGTTCCTTTGTTGTTGTTGAAGAGAGAGTCTCAACGCTATAGAAGATGGCTCCGGGCAACTTTGGAATATGAAGCGTAATAAACTGGATCATGATGAGATCTAAAAGCAGGTATGTGGCACGTGTAGTGTCACCCCCTGACACAAGGGTCTTTCTGGAAATTAGCGACTCATTACTGGTCAATCTACACTCTCTACTATGTGTTCATGAGGTATATCTAGAATTGTTAAGTGTTGCAGAGCTAGATTTAATGGTGATATTTTTCAGCAAGCTGGCCATTCTTTATGAACCACAAAGCAGCTAATGCATATGTAATACTGTTGAATGTGTCAAGGCCTATGAAGTTTGTTAGCTGTATTTGGTTTATGTGGCAAGGTTTTTGGTAACGGGGGGCAGGCCACAGAGATGGCTTCTTTGAGAAACTGCTAGAAGCCTCCCCTATGTCCAGTAGAGCCAATGCCCACTGACTCCAGGACAGACCCGCTGCTAGCCAAGGCAGAGTCAATCAGTGTTGGTGGTAGTGCCTTCATGAGAACATATTTAAGAAGTGGAAAAATAAATGTGCACAGCAGCAGCCACGAGAGGGGAGTGAGAATATGTGAGAGAAACAACTCTGCAGACATCGAGGACAGTGAAGAAGGAGGGGCAGGAGGTGTTCCTGGCACTGGTGCAGAGATTCCCCTGCAGCCTGTGATGAAGACTATGGTGAGGCAGGCTGTCCTCCTGCAGCCCATGGAGGTTAAGGGTGGAGCAGATGTCCATGGCCCCATGGAGAGAGAAGCCCACGCTGGAGCAGTCTGTTCCTCAAGGACTGCACCCTGCGGAAAGAACCCACACTGGAACAGTTTGTGTAGAACTGCAACCTGTGGGAAGGACTCATGTTGGAGTAGTTAATGGAAAACTGTCTTCTGTGGGAGGGACCCCACACTGGAACAGGGGAAGAGTGTGAGGAGTCCTCCACCTGAAGAGGAAGGAGCAGCCGGGACAACGTGTGATGAACTGACCACAACCCCCATTCTCTGTCCCCCTGTGCCACTGAGGGGGGAAGAGGTAGAGAAAAAAGGGAGTGAAGTTGAGCCTGGGAAAAAGGAAGTGGTGGGGGGAAGGTGTTTTAAGATTTAGCTTTTATTTCTCATTATCCTACTCTGATATGATTGGTAATAAATTATATTAATTTTCCCCACTGAAGTCTGTTTTGCCTGTGATGGTAACTAATGAGTGATATTTTCTCTTCCCTGTCCAGCTGAGGTGGGGGGAGTGGTAGAATGGCTTTGGTGAGCACGTGGTGTCCAGCCAGGGCCAACCTACCACAATGACATACGAAAAATAATGTGGAACTTCCTGCAATGTCCAAGACTTCCATGATTTTTTTTTTTATTTGCCTGTTAACAGCATGCAAGCACAGACCAGTGGGTGTATAAGAGGCAGCAGCAGGCATACATGTTGTATAGGTATATGGCATATTCATATATACATATATGGCTTATAAACAACATGTGCATGACATATACGGCTTATACACAACATGTGCATGACATATACATTTATACAAATATGGCATACATACAACATATACGCATGTTGTATGTACGACAGGGTGGAAGTGAAGGTGCACTGGGGTATACATTAGAGATTCCTAAATTCTACAAGGAACTTCTCTGGGGTACAAGGCTGTGGGACAGACATTGTCTCAGTAGACCACCCATACATATTGTAGCACTGATGCGAAAAAGGAATCTAAAATCATCCTGAGGAGCTCACACTTTGGATGTGACTGATGTCATAGACTAATGACGACTGATATCATAGAGCTTAGTGAACATGGCCAAAAAATTTGCACCTCCTAATGAGAAATGTAACTCTTAAAAATCCTGAATGACTGCACACTTTTAGAATCAAACTTTCTGACATCCCTTTTCACAAACAGACTGTACAACTTCTAATATTTACTAAGATATTTTATGAACAGTGAAGGACCTAAAACAAATAAAGGAATTTGCTGTCCCTGAACCATGGGGAATCAGATAGTCAATCCTTGGCAGGTATTCTGATTCCTTAAAACCATTACATACTCCTAGGTGGCTTAAACCAGAAGCCTCTCTTTACATTGACATATCCTTCCAGGTCCAGCAAGAAATACCCCTCTGCCTTTATAAACTCAGTTATTGAGTTTGTGATTGACAGAAGTTAAAGTGAAGAGAACTACTCTATTTTCAGGTCTGTGTAATCAAATATCATGGGATTCCCTTGCCCTCAGTCCTTCCCTCCATTTAACAGTGATACCAAACAGGGCCGGACAAGTTTTTTCCCAGGAGAAATGTGGGGAGTTTTGGTAGAGGTGATAAACCTCACCCAGTGTCTGCCCTGAGTGATGGGGTCTGAATATAGCAACGTCCTTGGCTTTGGCCAGCTCTTTCCAGTGGTAGTCAGATGTTAGGTGCAACAAGCCAGCTGGGCATAATCTTGAAGGATCTCAGCAGCAGGAGACTGGTAGAAGTTCCACAGGAATGAAAGAAAGGAAGCGGAATAATGGAGGTAGGCATCCATCTGGTATTCCGCATGTATTGCTTCTTGGCACCTATTTTTTTCTTGACTGTCACAAGGAAGAGGTTGTCTTGTGGGAAGAGAAATCTGCTGCCAAATACAGGGACAGCGTTGCAGTGAAGATGAAGACCAGCTAAGGGTGAACTAGGGGATGAAAATGAAGAAGAAAGAACTGTATGGCCTTGAGAAGTGCAGTAATGTAAATGGGATTAAATGTAATAGTACAAAAGCACAAGATCATGTACTGAGAAGGAAGGGAATTTCTGCTATAAGCTGGGAGCTGATCAGCCAGAAGTGACAGAGTGGAAGAAAGACGTGGGTGTATGAAAGATGTGGGTGTATGAATCAATCATAGACTGACTCTGAGCAACCAGCATGATGTGGCTGTAGAAAAAGATTAATTCCACACTTTGGAATATCAGAAAGGATGTATCTGGCACAGAACTGTGTACTATGTATTTTGTACAGGACTCTGGTAAGGCCTTATGTATATGATTCTGGATGCTTTTTTTCAGGAAAAATGAGGGAGGAAGAAGGGATTTAAAATAAAGGACAATGGCATTATTACGAGGGGTCTGGATTTGGTCTTTTCCAACCTGTTTCTGAATGAAGGGGAGATGAACAGCTCTGCTCTATTAGTATGTATGATTTTTTTCTGACTCCATGTATAAATCATGGACTTTCAAGCATTTATACAGTGTTTTCACCGGGTTAATTTTATACGTCTTAGTAAAGCCTTATTATGCAAAAAATGTTACAGTTTTTCCTAGTTTGGGGTGGAGCAGAGCCAACTTTCTGTTCAGCGAGAGGCTCTTGCTCACAGTCATTGCTGTGCCAATCAGGGTCAGCTGAATTGGTTGTTTGCCCCGTGGAGGGGTCGCACCGATAGGGAGGAATGGACAGGTCAGGTAACCCAAACTGACCAATAGGGTGTTCCATCTCATCTGCCCTGCTCAGGATAAAAGCTGAGGGATCAAAGGCGTCAGGCTGCTTTTCCTTTGGTGTCTCTCTTTCTTCAATGACTGATGTCTGAGGAGGACCCGGTCAGTTTGTCTACCTTTGATCCCGATCAGAATGTTCTGGAATCCAGTTCTCATCTGTCACTGAGTCCAGTCTGGAACTTCCCCAGTGCCTGCTCGTGACACCTCCTTGGGAGCTTGATACAATTTTGTATATATTTATATATATTGTATCTATTTCATTATTTCCTTTTTTATTTTATTAATAATATTTCATTAGTTTAGTTTTTCATAACCTCGTAACTCTCTTCATCTCTCTTCTTCCTCTCCTTAGAATGAGAGTTGGGGGAGACCGTCTGTCATCTTGTCATTGGCCAACCTGACCAAAACCATGACACAGGTGACTTTTAGGTAATGCAGATAAAAATAAAGTAAACTCCAGACAACCTACCTTTCTTGCTAGTCGATGATATTGTTCAGACAGTGTCTCATTTCCGTGGGACCAAAGCAGCTGCAGCTATTAAACATCCTCTAGTTTAAGGGTGCCTATTTTTCTTTGGACAACTTCTATTCGGAATGAATACCATTTATTTAGCTCCCACATCTTTTTTGCCCATTGGTGTTAGGTTTTGAATTAAGAAGATTCAAAGAAATCTAGACAAGAATTAATCTCAGAATATGTACCCATAAAGCCATTTACAGCAAAGTCACTAATTTCACTCTTGCCAAGATATTTAAACAAATTCTTGTAGTTAACATGATTTAAAGAAATCCTGCAGATAAGGCCATTTCATCTGTTTTTGATATTTACCACTCCTTTTTTTCCCGGCTGATCTGTCAGTCCATGACCTTGAAATCATTATTAGTCAGACACTAGCAAACTCTAGCTCATTACGGTTTCTTTTCTCCACAGGCAGCAGATATGGTTTTTTAAGTTTTAAATGTTGAAGTTCATAATTAATGTAATTTAAATTATAAGCACCTAATTTTAGTACAGTAAATGGAATAAAATCTTAAATATATTTTGTGCCCTGGAGCTGGGAGTGTTTAAGTTTCAGAAAAGACCTGTTTTTCTGATCATCTGACTCTTGTGGCAGAATAACTTGTATGGACACACAGTAATGGGTGAAAGCTGCATTGTTATAGAAATGACCGGTTAAAGAAGAAACTTAAAAATCTGCATTGTTTAAGATGGAAAACCAAGATTATGGCTTTCAAAAAATGTCACGATCAAATGATCTTAAAAAATTTACTGCAGTTGCATTCTTTGTCATGGCTAAAAGCATGGTCAGAATAAGTTGCTTTGCTTGTATTTTAATCCATGCTGAGCGAAAGGTCATTAGGAAAGTGGATGTAGAGTGTTGTCAGCTAATGTCTCACAATCTTTGTGACTAATAGGGTCAAGTGTGGTCTTGGAATAGTGGGATGATGTTCCAAATTCTCTCTTTTTTTTTTTGGTATCAGTTCATAGAGGTAAAGTACACAGCAAGAATGTGATTCTGCAGAGAAGAAGAGAATAAGATTTGTGCACCAGCATAGAGTAATAAGGTCATATTTGAGAGTGAAACTCACCCTGCAGAGCCTCAACATACACTGGCAATTGCATGCGGTACAACCTTGATAGAAGATTGTGTTATTCACTCAGCGCAGATGGTACCCTAGCAGGCAAAATGAAAATCAAAATCAAACAGAGCTTATCTTACTACAGAGCATCCAGTATTTTTGATAATTCAGAAGGAAGAAAACTTTAAGATTTCTTCTATTGCTTGTTGTGGATAAGGGACAGTGTCCAGAGAACTTGACAGTGTGGGAAGAGAATTCAGTGAATTAAATCAATGAACTCTGTATTGCGTAGTCTTCCTTGAATAAGATTGCTTGTTTTGCTATTTATGGATGGATTTCAGTAAAAAAATAGGAGGATACATTCTGGAATTTGTGTTGAGTAAAACCCTTGAATGGTAATATACCTCCTATGCTTTCCTTGTCTGATAATATTCAGTTCCATATTGTCACTGACTTTTCAATTGTCGATTCTGAGCTTTTCATCTCACTATGGTACGTAACCACCCATTTCACTTATTAGACATGTCTTTTATATTACCCAGCATAGGTCTACATTTTCCAGAGTTTTTAACTTTAGTATATAAACTGTTTATGAATTTGGATGATAAAAATGCTTGTGAGGAATTTACCATGCTTGCTGAAGTATTTATGATGGCTTATTGTGTCTGGCTGTACCAGCTGCAGAGAAAGTTGCTAGACTTTTCAATGGTTCTCATGGGAAAGGACTTTTATAAGCCTTTAGTTTGTTATAATCAATGCATTTGCCAATGCCATATATTGAAAGTAAAAAAAAAAAAAAAGTTTGTAAATATATTTACTTTTAACTACAGGTAAGGAGTTAAGCATTTGGATTAATGGTGCACTAATTAATACTGAAATTCCAGGCCCTGTTTTAGGAAGTACAATGTTCATGACATCAGCTCTGGCCCAAAGGGAATCTTCCAATTCAGACAGAATAAGCAGAAAACACTGCTAGGAGCTCTTCCCTTAGATTTCAGTTATGTCAAAGCATCTTGTAAGAGTCTTTGACTGTATGATAAGTGACTATGCAAAATGGCATTATGTGGCTATTCATATTTGTCATTATTCTCCGTGGGTTACATACTGTCTCTGATCAGTTTACACGTCAAAAGCTGTTTCCACCCTTCATGTCCTCCTAGCGCAGGATTCTAAGATTCCACCTGCAAAAATGGAGTGTCCTAATGGAATGAGACCTACCAGATCCTGCAGAAAACCACTGTGGGAAGCATTTTTTTTTTTCTAGTTAGCTATATATCATATTTTGAAAAAATTAACATCATCAAAAGAAGTGATTCAAATTATGATCTTTTTATAACCACAAGATATGACTTCTGCCTTTTTTTTTCCTTGTCTCCAAAATGAAAGTATTAATGTTTCTTGTGCATGTCTTCTCTGAGAAAGGGAGACTAAGAATCCTAATTAAACAAAGTTTCTGTAACAATACTGCAATATGTCTAATAATAATGAAGCACAGATTTTTGTTCACTAAAGGACACATTTACAAATCCTGGAGTGGTTATTTTATCATGAACTCTGTAAGATAGAGACTCCGTCTGCAAACAGCTGTATCACCTACAGTGTTCCTATGAGCTGTTTTTTATTGCCGCCAGTTCCACTAAAGAAAAAAAAAAAAGGCATTTCAGGCAGTCAGTCAGGCTAGAATAAACACCATCTGAAAGTGGTTTGGGCTAACTTGAGTGACTGTGCCTGGAGGACAGAATCAATTTATAGAGAGTGATGAATAACTCGGACTGGGGGAAGTGTATAATATCTCCAGGCAGCACAGCAAGAGTCAAAAAAGGAAGTATGGCTACAGCCCCAGTGATACAACCTGCAATAAAAGGATGCTGGGATGGAATCTTTCGCACCTTCACTAGTGTATATGTTATATCTATGCAAGGGGGTATAAAAATACAAGCAAACAAGACTTCCCTATTTTTATTTATGATAATAAATAAACCCTTATCTGAAATTATGTATCAAAAGTTGCCACATAAGGGAGAATTAGGCCTACCTTTCCAGTCTTTTAATATAAAAGGTGAGTTATTTTGGAGATTGTAGGGAACGTTTCCAATCTCAGCTAAACTGTTTAATATGTTGAATGATAGGAAATGCAGTGCCTTGTTTACAAAGCATATTTAGGTCATGCTCTGAGTTAGGACTAAGCTCATAGAACAGCTAATGTCTGATGTGCTTCTCACCTTCCAATGATTTTAGAAACAAAAAAAAGGAATACAGAAGGCAAACGAGGGATGAAAATGCATCTGAACAACAAAATGCAGTGTTATTAAAGTATCATTAATATCTGTAAAGTTGGAAGAAAACATGTTTCTCATGTTCCTTGCAGAGTGTACATACACTGAGTGTGGTGTGTAAACTATTTCTTCGTACAAAAGGTATATAAAAAGTCTAGACTTAAAAAATTTTGACATGCATATAATGTAACTGTATCTGGTTCAGTTCTGACCATATCAGTTGTATTCATGTAATTTTCTTCAGATATAAGAAGGAAAAATAAAATTTCTTTTGCACAGCTGAACATCTGCTGCAGGGTACATATTTTGACAAATTGACACATTTTGGTCTGTGATATTTTATGGAAAAGAAAAAAAATCCTCCTGGGTATTAAATATTTCATGCAGTAACTGAAAATAAACATGTTGGAAATAAGTTGTACTTATTTTCAATTCAGAGCTAGCATCCAAGGAGTTTAGAAATTGGTGAAAAGTATCAGCAGATTTAATTGTTTTTATTTAAAGTTTACTTTAAGGATGCAAACAACAGGTTTCCTTTAGAGAGCTGATATGGAAGCAGCAGCAGCATAACTTGAAAAAGGACTGTGTCTGGGCTGGCAAGCATAGAATGGAAAAAAATAATGAAAGGAACTGTATTTGGCTCCTTCAACTTCTTTGGGGGAACTATTTGCCTTCCTAGTTCCTGAGAAAAATAATTTCCTTTTTCCCGACAGCTTTCCAGTAGGTTAAATGGATTTAGTGATGTTAAGGGACTCTAAAAATCTCTAATATAAATGCTGCAGGAATATTTATATTACATAAGGTATCCAAGGCCTTTCCAAAGCCTGGAACAGCTTAAAGACTTCCTAGTCCATCTTTCCTGCTGAGACACCATTTCAGATAATTGGATGCAATGTGCAGAAGAGAGGTGCAGATGACACATGTTTCCAGAAGTACGAAGAGATCTTCTGTCATGCAGGTGTCAAATTGGTTGAAAAGAAACATAAAAGACCAGCTTATGTGGGCTTTCCTCACACAGAGAAAACTAAAATACCTTTTCTTAAAAGAAGAAAACATTTCAAGGATATTCTATGATAACTTAACCTACCAGGCTGCAATCGCAGGGTTATGTTAGATTCGTTACTGCTCCAAGACAGACAAAAGTAGTGGGAAGAAATGTTTTCTTTCATCACTGCTTTGTGAGGACACGTTACCTTTTTCAACTGGACCAAGCCCTAGTAGCGATGATTCATGTCATCTAAAGGTTACTCAGTACAATTCTGATGCTGAAAATAGCGGAAGAAAAGGCAATGGTCCCTCTGCATTAACATATGCATCCATTTAAAAGTGAAAATGAAATATGTGTGAGTAGGTTGCATAGACAAAGGTCATCTAGACAGAGTAATGGCAAGGGATTATAACTCATTCTGGGTAATATAGGCTGTTGACCTATAAATGCCATATATGAGGACAAGGACCAATCTTTATTCCTTACTTTTTAGATATCTGCTCTAAACTGTTGACTAAATGGCAGTTTATCATTCAGGCTGTAGAGCCTGCTGGGTTACAGAGTGCCAAATCTTCTTGAGATCTATCTGTTCTTGGAATGTAAAATGAAAATGGCACTGATTCTTCCCTCGCTTTATTAAGTGAGTCCCTCAAGGTGCTAATTAGCCAAAAGTCACAACAAGCAGTTTTATGTTTTGTGCTTAAACTTGTCTGTCACTTAAGATAAGATATAAAAAATGGTGAAATAATCCCAGAACTTTATTGCAGGAAAATAGCAACCTCTCTTCAGAGGAAGATGCATGCCTTTAGCAACACTGATGTCCTATGTCAAACATACAAGCCGGCTACCACACAAACGGGTTAGGTTCTGTTCTGAACTGAGGCCTGAATTTCTCCCCACAGTGTATGCATGTGAGTATCACTCAGTTTGTGAGTACATCATTCAAAAATGTGTATTTGATGGGGAAAAAAGCAAGGAGCATTACAGTAAGCAAAATACATTAAATTAAGGAATGAAGTTGTGCAGCAGATATTCATATCAATACTATGTAAAGTGTTGTGGGTGTACCCTCAGATATGTCAAACCAGTCTGGTTTTTTCTGCCTCTTTTTCATATAATCTTAGTAAATCATTAGAAATATATTCTAACCTCCCTCTGCTCTTTGCCCTCCAAAAATGCCTTTATTTTGATCTAAGGTATTTGCTGCCAGCAGTTGTACAAACAGTGCTTGCAGTTATCTGGTGTCTTCATGGGACTTTGTGAAGTTCCATGTTGTGAAGTTCTTAAAAAGCTTAAGAAGCTCCTATTCCTTAGGTACTTGGTATTCCTTTTCCACTAAAATATAATGATTTCAAAAAGTGACTGGCTAAATTCATGGAAAAGAAATGCATCAACAGCTGTTCAAACAAACACAAAGAAAACACCTCTGGCTCGGGCAGTCTTTGAGTCTAGCTCTAGGATGTGATTCTAAGCCATAACATAGCATAGATTTAGGCTTATAACATGGGTGATGTAAAACGTTCCCCAGAGGCATCTAATTCTTTCGAATTTAAGAGCTTAAAGTTAAGACGCTTGAAAATTCCCGTGTGCCTAGAAAAACCTTTAGGTGTTTTTCAGCTTTTCAAAAGAAAGTGTTGTCTCTATGATAAATCAAGGACCCGAAATAGATTAATCTTCTGCTGTTGTCATAGATCTAGCAGATCACAGGATATTTATTTATCAACATGACACATGGGTAGAGAGATTTATTTACCTCAGATTATTTTACCTAGCTTCATTAATTAATGTATGCAAATATTTAGAAATTAGTAAATGAAAAATGGCTGCCACATCAAAATAAAGCAACATTATTAATTTTTTTTTTTTTTTGTGGCTTTTGGGTATGTAGAAGCATATCCACTTCTACACAGAGAAATAGCCTTCTCCCTGCTGCTCTTTACTACTTCATCTTACAACCTCATTGTGAGACAGTAAAGAGTTTAGGAGTATGGTTTGTATGAAGGGAACCATTTCAGAATCAGGGTTCTTTTCTGATTTTTTTTTTCTGCACCACATGAATCAATCAATCAAATTAGAGGCTGGTTCTGAAATTTGGAAAGAGAATAGTTACTTACTCTGCAGTTGTCTTTTCTTTTAAAAGACTCCATCACAAAGTAGAGCATTCTTCACTGTTAATGCTTAGTCAGATGCTAATTTGTTTTTTCTTTAATAAAAGAATGAGTGGCATCCAAGGTTTCATTTTGACCATGGATGGAACCCAGTCAGAACATGACAAGTAACATTAACAGAACATAATAATTTCTCATCTATTGATGACCTTTAAAGAGAATTGTAGTTATTACCTTAGAATATTCTCTCATTTATTACCTGTCTCATCATTGAATTGCAATGCCTTTATGTAGCAGAAATATAGATGCTTGGCTTCAAAACAGAGAAATATGATTTAACTATTATAATGGCTGCAGGCAGTGAAGTCTAATTCAATTTTTTTCACATTATATGGGATTTTTGAAGATGATGGTGGTTACTAGACCAGGCAGTTCACTGGAGAGAGTAGAATGAATTTATATCTTAGGGCTAAATTAGTTATAAAAGGGTATATTCTCAGATCTGGCAGAAGCTCATTAAAATGTGTGTTTCTTGGATGGCAATGTAAGCTATGACTATCATTAAAGTCCTTTACATTGTAAGGAAAAAGGTGGATATTCAGATGTGAAAAATTATTTGAACATTCACTCTTTTGCAGAAGTAAAAGTCATCTTTGGTGGAGCAAAACTCAGTGGCAGAATTAGTTTTGTCATTTTCTGATCCCAGACACTTCCAAATGTCTTTTGTTTTACCTTCTTGGTCCCAAAGATCTTGTGGGCACACAAGTTCTTTGAGACATTACCAGCTGGGACGTTTTACACTGTAGTTAATTCCTTGAAGGTTTTCCTATGCTTCAGCATTTTCTAGAGTTGAGCATTTTCCTGGGTTGTCAAACAAATATTGACTTATCTGTTCTTCAACTCAACTTTGACATAATGGCAGGTGTTACTATTCCAAAAGGGACAAAACTAGGAACACTTAGCAATAATTAAAATGGAAAGATATAATCCTCTGAAGACAAAGTTCATGCAGGCAGGAACTTATTGAAGAATACTTAGATTATCTTGTTCATCATAAAAATAGTATCATTAATATAATCTGTACCTTGCGAGAAAAGACACAGATACAGAATCCGACAAGTACTTATAGCACTGATAAGTGCAAGTCCATGATGCTAGTCTTCAAACTGACAGTTGCAAGTTAGAAGATTTTGTAATGATCACAGATAGTTTATTAAAACTATTGGCTCGGTGGGCAGCAACGGTTCAAAAAGATATCAAGAACAAGGTAAAGGATGTAATTTTTCCTCTGTATAACATTTGAGTGCTATATTCAGTTCCACTTTCCACATTTCAAGAAGTGTCTAGTGGGGTCAGAGACTACAGAGAAGGGAAATGAAAATAACCAAGGGAATGAAGTAGCTGCCCTACAAAGAGAGGCTAAAAAGACTGGGTTCCTTCAAAAGACTGTGGAGAAGGGTAAAGAAGGATATGACTGAGTTTACAAAGTCATGAATGGTCTGGCTGTGGTGAATGCAGAATGACTAGCTACCAAGTACCACCGTCATATAACTAAGGTTCACTTGGCCAAACTAGATGGAGATTTATTTGAAACAGATAAAATGTAGTAATAGGTGGAATTTTTCTTATCTTTTTTCTTCCATCCATCCATTTCTAACTACTGGGTTTTTTCATGCTAATGAGCTGACAGAATTTTCTGGCACAGGAGCTTGTGGAGGCAGATAGTATCAGCACGTTCAGAAAAGGATCAGACCAATTTATGCAATGCATGAATAAAAGGGAATAGGTAGGATGTATCCTCTAGGGCCAGGTTTATGTGCCCTACCTCATCAGCAGCTCCAGTGGCCATAGTCAGATCAGAATAATTGGCCAGGTTGAGCTGACCCATTTTGTAGACTCTTACAAGAATTATTCTGCTCAGGTAGCTCACTTGTTTGTTTGTTAAATAGTTTCTTCTAATTCTCAAATAGCTCATAAATCTTACTTCTCTGGGCGCCCTCTTACTATGTTTTATCATAGCTTTTAAGGGAGTGGGACCCTATTTACTCAGAAACCTCAAGACTAAATTGTAACATTCCTACTAATTCTTATATTCATAGAACTATTTTTGAAAATATTATCATTTTGAATATTCATAGACTCATAGAATGGTTTGAGTTGGAAGGGATCTTAAAGACCATCTAGTTCCAACCCCCCCTGCCATGGGCAGGGACACCTCCCACCAGACCAGGTTGCTCAAAGCCCCATCCAGCCTGCCCTTGAACAGCTCCAGGGATGGGGCATCCACAGCTTCTCTGGGCAACCTCGGGCAGTATCTCACTAACATCACAGTAAAGAATTTTTTTCTAACATCTCATCTTAATCTCCCCTCTTTCAGTTTAAAACCATTACCCCTTGTCCTATCTCTACACTCCCTGATCAAGAGTCCCTCCCCATCTCTTCTGTAGGCCCCTTATAGGTACTGGAAGGGGCTATAAGGTCTCCCCGGAGCCTTCTCTTCTCCGGGCTGAACAACCTCAACTCTCTCAGCCTGTCTTCATAGGAGAGGTGCTCCAGTCTGATCATCTTCATGGCCTCCTCTGGACTCACTGCAACAGGTCCCCAGAGCTGGACACAGAACTCCAGGTGGTGTCTCATGAGAGCAGAGAAGGAGGACAGAATCACCTCTTTTGACATGTTGGCCATGCTGCTTTTAATGCAGCCCAGGATGCTGTTGGCTTTCTGGGCTGCAAGCACACATTGCCAATTCCTGTTGATCTTCTTATCCTCCAACACCCTCAATTACTTCTCCTCAGGGCTGCTCTCAATCCATCTTGCCCAGCCTGTATTTGTGCTTGAGAAGGACCCTGCACTTGGCCTTGTTGAACTTTGTGATGTTTGGATGGGCCCACCTCTTCAGCCTGTCCAGGTCCCTCGGGCTGGCATCCCTTCCCTCCATCATGTTGACCTCACCACACAGCTTGGTGTCATCAAACATATATTCAAACATATGTACCTTGGATTACTCTCAGAAATGGTCTAGGCAGTTAATGATACATATCAGGAAAACATAACTTATGCTTCTTTAAAAAAAAGGATAACTATATTGTTGTTGCCATAGTGTTCTCTAGAACAAATGGTGTGGGAAAGATGGACTTGTTTAGTACAGAGTCTTTTTTATGAGGTCATCATGGTCCTTCAAAGACACCTCCTCTCTGCAAACTTGGTTTCTCAAATAAAGAGTAGCACGTACATTGAAAATAATTTTCCAGAGGTTGAACTGAGTGATTTAAATTGCATACTCCTGGTTAAACTTGATCAGTACTACTTAAAACAGCCCAAAAGCTAATCTGCCCAAGACATTATAACCTCATAGTTAATGAGGCTTGTTTTGATTCTGATGAAAATTTTCTTTTCAGGGCCAGCATGTTAAACCTATTTGAAAGAGCACACTTATGGGCCTTTGCCCTGTCTCCTTTAATTAAGCTTTGCAGAGTGAAGTAATCAAAGTATGGTCCAGCATTGTTGTTTGTGTTATTACTTTGCCAATAGTCCACATTTCTTCAGGAATTTGGAACACACTAGAACTATCCTGCTGATAGTAGACCCAGGCTAGTCTTTAAGGCTTCACGCATATGAACCAAGGCAAGAAGACAAAGCATGTGGAAGAAAAGAGGACCAGAGGTGTCATGCTGAGGGTGAGGCTGCTGCAGAGTAAAAAGGTAATTTTCACCCCAAATCTTCTCTGCTGAAGGGGAGAAGTAAAGTTCTGGGGGGCTTCACCCTCAAATTCCATATATCATTTCTGTTAGGGGAGCAAAGTAGTGAGGAATGTTCATTATATTTTTCTTATGATCTCAAATATCTGCACTGGAGTTGGCATGACTCACAGGAAGCCACTCAGCAATGTGCTGACCACCCTGCCTTGTGGCATATGAGATTTCCTTCAGATATATTCAGATCATCTCAACATAATTTGCTTCCTCAGCTCTTAATTGCTTTCCTAAACTGTTGTATATTGGTGAAAGGGCTTATTAAGTACGTGCCAGAGAGAGTAGAAATTATTTATGTACAGCACATAAAGTTTGTGGATTCCTCTGGACTATAAAGAGACTACTGTAGTTCTGATACTTCACATAATAAAACATTACTTTCAAAGCCACAATAACTGGACAACTCAGTAACTTAATAACTTGATCAAGTTTAAAAAGAATCTGGGCTGAAATACACCTGGGAAGTCTTATTGGGAATGTTTCAGCACTAATAGATCTGCTGTTTTCAAAGAGTTTAAGGAAAATACTCCAAGCTGTTTCTTTAAGAAACCATGTCACCTCCTGAAACTTGAAACAAATATTTGACATTTGACACTGCGTGCGACAGAAATCCTCTCATGATGGTGTCTGTTGCCTTCTGCTTGAAAACACAACTAGGCTCTATCCTTGAAAAGTTACTGGTTTTCGCCGTGGAGGAGAGTAGAGAGTTTTGCAGCTTAATTTTCCACAACTTCTTGCTTGTCTCAAGAACATTATTTTCTTAGAGCTCCTCTGTGCAAACAAAACTGGGATAATTCATAGAGCAATTATGCTTCCTATTTGACAGTCAGTCATTGACCAAAGCATAATCCATCCACCTGTAAATCCTTCCAAAGATTTCACAGATGATAATAGCAACATTCAAGTTATACAAAAATTGTTAACTCAAATGCTTCAAATGTCCTGATGTCTGAGCACTTTGTTTCCAATATGAAAAGAAATGATAACACTCCTTTTGGAAAGTAGAGATTGAATTCTCTTCCCATACTTGCACAGGGAAATGCGCACACACACACGGTGGATGACATAAAAGATATAGATTGTGTTTGATTAATTAAAAACCCTTAGTTGATACAAAAATCCCACCAGTTTTCCTTACTAAAGATGGACCGTGAGGTGTGAAAATTACTTAGTAGCATGTAGTAAGCTTTATGCCATGCTGTAGGGTAGTACCTGAAAAGTTGTTTTCTTCCAGCTTTTGTGGCGTAGGGTGAAGTGCAGTAAGATATCAAAAAGGCACATTTAACATTTAAGAATATCTGGCAAACCCACTGAAACTGAACATAACGTTCTAAGAAACTAATATTCCTTTTTTTGTCTCTTTTTGCTCTACAGCTTCCTGGTACTGAAAAAATGGGGCTGCTGCTTTGCAGCTTTCCCTTCAGTGGGCACAGATAACATTACTCTGGCACATACCAAAGTAGCTGCCTACACTGGTCCTTATGATATCCCTAGCTATATGTTTACCTGTTTGATTGTGAAGTCATTGCAAGCCTTGTAGGAGAAGAAATTTGCATTTCCTTTACTTCTTTGACGATAAATATACGTACCTGAACATCACAGATGATTTACATGGGCTGGTTTATCATGACAGCAAATTTAAAGCATTGACTCAGTTTACCATAAAAGCCATATCTGGCTTTAAACACAGTTTCGCTGTCCACGGGAAGACTTTGGAAAAAAACTTATTCGCATAGTCAGGACATGTATACATACAATATACATATACGTCGTATCATATGTGTATATGTCATATGCTCTACTGTATACCCATGATGTGAGCATGCCTTTATATAATTAAACAGAAGCATCACAAACATTTGAAAATGTCATAGATAGCAGATATATTCACGTATAATCTTCACATCAATTATTTGATGTTTATATAGCAAAAATCTATTCACTGTCATCATTTTTATATTCGTGTAAAGTTTGATTATCTTCCCAGAGAATAGACTGAAATGAATTGGAAACAGGACTGGACTCACAGCCCTTGCACATCAGTCAACATTTTATCCCCCAACTTCCTTGAAAGAAAAAAGATAAATATTTTCATCAGTTATTGCATCTAAGTTAAATAAGAATTGATTTTTCAAAAACAAATCTATTGTCACTTATCAGGCACATAACTAATAGATACTTTTACACAGTTATAATTCAGAAAGCATTGAATTATGTTTCACACAATGCAAAGCCTATTACATCTATATTGAATCGTTTTGTGATACACTTCATTTAAAATGTCACTGCACTTGTTTTTTCTGTAGAAATGGATTTTATGCATTCTTTTTAGAAGATTTGAAATAGGAAACCCTATATGTACAGCTCACAGAAGAAGTATCCTGAGGGAAATGCATTGCATAGCAGGCTTTCCCCTAAACATTACCTGAATTTTTTAAGATATTTATGATGGCATGTCTTCCTTTTGATTTTTCTCATAAACGGAGTCACAGAATCTGAAAACTTATCTCAGACCTGGATGCAGCAAAGTTAAAGGGTACTTGTTGGGGACTGTGTATGTGTGGGTGTCTGTCTAAGCTCCCAAGATTTGCTACGGTGAACTAAAAATAGGATTGTCTTAGTAGAGAGGAAAACCATCTGGAAATAGTATTTTAGTTTTCTTGTCAAACCTTTATTTTAAAATTCTGTTATGGAGCTGTTGGCAGGAGACAAAGTGTCAAGTTAAGTGCCATCGATACTTGATGGTAGGGCTGAACCTGTTCCCAAGAAGTTCAAGGAGGTGAAGTCCTACATGGTGACTTTCCCAGCACATTTTGCATTTCCAGACTCTTCCCATTTTGAGATCAATGGAGCTAGAAGACACGTGTTCTAGCTGAATACGTCTTTACATCTATACATTTATCTGAGTTAATATTCAACTATCTAGTATATTAGTCTAACATACATACCAGCAGTATTTCCACTGAGTATATAATGCTTGATACGAATACAGCTGAAGAAATCTTTTCACACAGAATGTGTCAACATGTTTGAGATGGTACTTTGTACCTAGGTGTACTGCCCACATACAAAAGTATATCGAGATGTCTAAACACCTGTTCCTTCCAATAAGCGTTTTGTGTCCAAATAAGATTAGGTACCTACATTTTGGATCTCTTCCCTCATGTTGTTAAATGGTACTTTAAATACTTGTTTCGTGTACGTTTGGAACTTTGTGCTGTGTCGTCTGCTTTTGTTTATTTCTATTTCAAAACCAAAAGAACTTCATTAATGTTTCCACACAAAGCATTTGTCTAACTTTTCTTTTAATGCCTTTTCATTGAATGTGTTCTGCCTGATGTCAATACTTTCAAATTGAAATAGGGACAACTGGTACAGGATTAAACCCGTAATTCTTACATTTTCAGGGAAGTACCAGGAATTCCACATCACTTGAATTAAGTTCACTAAGTGGTCAAACTTTTCTTAGTTTTCATATTCATTGACAACTTTTAAATGCTTGGAGTCACACATTTAAAAGTTCTTCAGGACTTTTTGATTTTGACCAACCTGTATTCTGAAAGGAAGCAAGAGGTGGCACTTACCGTGTCCTTTGAATGAAGGGAAGAAAGAACATCAGACCTTCGTGATCTGAGCAGATTACTCATTAAACTTGACAAAAGCAAAGAGGTCAAGGCATTAAAGAATGGCATTGCCACAGGGAACTTACATTTTTACAGAACCAATTTGCTCATTCCTATCTGGGATGAACCTCTGCAAGTTTTGCTGCCTCAGTGCGGTGTCAGGTGACTCCACGTTCTGTCTTATCATGGCATTGAACGTTTCATGTCAGGCCTTGTGTTTCAGACCTACACCTTATAATGCGTTTCTTGAATTATTCTGTCTGGTTTCATAAATCAATAAAGACGGAGTATTCCACTGATTTCCTAGTATATTTGCCACCGAGATCTCACAGGTCAGAGGGAGCCATGAGGTCTGGGTAAAGCTGGAGAGAACAGTAACAGAAATGGTTAGAGGCCTTCAAAATTTCTTTATGAGGAAAGATTATACTTAGGCTAATGTATGCCTGAGCAAAGACAGATAACATTTGTAGAATTTTAAAGATGAAAGATCCAGGAGTATCAGGAATTATTAAGTGAGACATAAAGGCCTAGGGAAGAGAATAAAAACAAGTTGGTTAAAATGAGCCCTTAAAACTCTCATGAATTTGAAATGATCACTTGATGTTGTGCTTACCCAGAGCTCATTGTGGAATTACCATGATTGAAACATGGTATGATCTGAATGGTGTCAGAAACATGCTTGTTTGGAGACTTTGGAGCTAGTCTGTAGTCTGAAAATTCCCTTCACATACAGTAAGCTGAATGTCATCATAAGCAATCTGTGCACTGATACTACATCCAGACTACATCTTAACACCATTAGATATTTACTACTTTAAAGAGGAGATATTTTTAATTAGAATTTTGGCTGCCTCTTTTCATTATTAGATGACTTTGGAGATTATAAAAATCAAATATATTTATTACTAACAGTAAAAGTAATCCAAGAGTGCTGTGGCTGACACAATAATAAAAGCCAGCCATAGTGCACATTTCTCTAGTGACTTTCATCGCAGGATTCCGCAGAAGTTATTCTGGGCCAGCAGTACTGCTAACAGCTTTTAGGAGGGGAAGTAATTAATAACTTCTTTAATTGAAACTGCAGGAAACAGTAGGGAGAGGGAATATAATTAGCCAACTTGGAATTTAGCCAATGACCTAGCATGAATACATCCTCACTGCTATGAAAAGTGCCATGGGATTGTCTATAACCTCACTCCAGTTTCATTTCTTATGGAAAGACAAAGTTCACAGTGTCCTCCTGTGAATTCTAGGAAAATTTTGGGAGACTTTAAATTCAGGACAGGCCAGAAACTCAGTCACTATGGTGGTAAGACAATTCCTAGGACATGCTTAATAATGTCTGAAAGTCAAAAAGAATTGAATCAAGTGAAAAGAAACATGACAGATGCATTCATCCTCTTTATCTGTAATTCAGTTTAGTATCTGTCAACACCAGTAGTTGTCTCGTTGGAATCCCACTCAAATCAGAAAGATTTATTTTTACTTATCTAGAGTTCTTAATGCACACCAAGACATTAAATAAATTTAATGATTTTGATAAAATATTTCTTTGTTGTCTTTCTCTGTCTAGTTTAGAGCCTTCTGTTACTCTGTCTTGAAGAACATTTTTGCTACTGTGGTTGTCTTGGAAATGCTGTGCTGCATGTCATTCTCCTGGCATCAGACCCTGCATTGTTTGCCTACCAGCTGACTTTTTAATGTAACAGTCTGAATCTGGATTGTTTTGCTCTTCAGAAGACCAAAATGTGAAATGTTTGGCTGACTGTGAAAGGCACATCTTTCCCAAACTGGTGAGACAGATGTTTTCACAGGTTGTCATATTTTGCCTTTTTTGCTCCTCTGTCAGTAATGTTATGATTTCTGATCCCACCCATGTGGATGGTGAAGCTTGTTCTGAAGGCCTGGGGCAGATTTCATGTCTACCATTTAAATGAGAATAAAACCAAGAACTCCAGACTCTCATGCCAAATTGTAAATTAAGAAAACAGGCAAAGAACTGTTTATGGATGAGACAAATCTGGGCTTTTTGTGAGGGAGAAGGCTGACAACAGGGCTGGGGGATCTGCTATGCCAGCACATGTCCTCAGCCCAAAGGAGTGTAGAAAACAGGAGCTGAAATCTCCTACTGGTGCCTGGGATATACCTTTTTCTTGATTGGTGGAGGTGAAGATGGGGAAGGGTCATACTGCGTCTTAGTAGGCGGCTTGACTCCTCTTGCCTGACAGAGTAGTATGGGGTGATCCAGAAGAGATGCAGCTTGAGCCCTGCTCTTTAGCTGAACAAGGCAAACAATGTGCAAATGTGATCAATTCCTGCTGCTCAGCTGGGGCATGGACCTCCAGCCCAGCCTCCTGATTTAATCCACATGTGGAATGGAGCTATGAGGAGTACTCAGGTTGTCACAGCCAAGGGGCAGAGGCAGGGGGTGGCTGCTCGCAGGAGTTCCTTGTTTGTTATGCTTCGTCCCACCGGAGGTTTTCTCCAACTTGTTTGATGAAGTAGAGCATAGTGAAGTACCTCTCCCAAAACATATATAGGTCTTACCTGGCATCACCCCTGCTAGTACTACTGTCTAACAGAGCAAAGATGAGATCCCTTCATCTTTCCAATTCTTGGAAAGAATCAGATAAGCTACCATGTCCTAGATCATAAAAAAGGGGAATACTCTTACTATGGTGTTTTTTTAGTTTTGGAAGAAAAGTTTGTGACTGAATCCATTCTTTTTCAACTGAGATCAATTCCCATTATCTTCTGAGGATGTGAAATGATGAGAGCAGATACATTTGTGCACTTCAGTCCCATTCTCAGCTGGAAGCAAATGCTATTATTTGTCATGTCCTAGCTGAGCTAGGAGACAATTTTTTCCAGTGTTTCTTCTCTGGTCCTAGAAGGCTACAGAGGTGGTTAATAGTTAGAAATAACATATTAAACAAGCTCAGTCATGACTTGTTATTCCACTCTTATTTCCCCCTAGATGGGCTGGATGGCCACAGAGCAGGGAGCAGCGGGGAGGGGAGTCGGGAGAGCTGTAGTCCTGACCTTCAAGCCCAAGACAGCAGACAAGCAGTTGGGAATAGCATGAGCACTCCATTGTGGAAGATACGTAGATAGTTACATACCTGGGTAGGTACATAAATAGATATCTGATGGAGGGCCAACACAGCAGGGCATAAGCACTCCAGGAGGTTCCTGGAATTCTCCAATGATAACTTCCTTCTCCAAGTGATGGAGGAGCCAACGACAAGAGGTGCCATGCTGGAGCTTGTTCTCACCAACAAGGAGGGGTGGCTGGGGAACGTGAAACTCAAGGGTAGCCTTGGCTGCAGTGACCATGAGATGGTGAATTTCAAGATCCTTAGGGCAGTGAGGAGGGTGCACAGCAAGCTCACTAACCTGGACTTCAGGAGAGCAGACTTTGGCCTCTTGAGGGACCTGCTTGGTAGAGCACTATGGCATAAAGCCCTGGAGGGGAGAGGGGCCCAACGTATCTGGTTAATATTCAAGGACCACCCTCTCCAAGCTCAGGAGTGAGGCATCCCAACAAAGAGGAAGTTGGGCAAAAATTCCAGGAGGCCTGCAGGAATGAACAAGGAGCTCCTGGAGAAACTCAAACAGAAAAAGGAATCCCAAAGAAGGTGGAAGCAAGGACAGTTAGCCTGGGAGGAATACAGAGACCTTGTCTGAGCAGCCCGGGATCATGTTAGGAAAGCTAAAGCCCAGATAGAGTTAAATCTGGCCAGTGATATCAAAGGCAACAAGAAAAACTTCTATAGGTATGCTGGCGATAAAAAGAAGGCTAGGGAAGATGTGGGCCATCTCTGGAAGGAAACAAGGGACCTGGTTACCTGGGATATGGACAAGGCTGAAGGTACTCAATGACTTTTTTGCCTCCTGCAAAGTCTTGCATGTGAGTTGGAGCAATCCCAAGCACAAATCCAGAATGGGTGGAGAATGGATTAAGAAGGACTCCAGGGTGTTGGCTGATGAGAAGATCAACAGGAGCTGGCATTATACACTGGCAGCCCAGAAAGCCAACCACATCCTGGGCTGCATTAAAAGGAGTGTGGCCAACAGGGTGAGGGAGGTGATTCTGCCCCTCTGCTCTGCTCTGGTGAGACCCCACCTGGAGTACTGTGTCCTGCTCTGGAGACCCTAACATAAGAAGGACGTGGACCTGTTCACGTGAGTCCAGTGGAGGGCCACGAGGATGATCAGAGGGCGGGAGCACCTCTCCTATGAAGACAGGCTGAGAGAGTTGGGGTTGTTCAGCCTCAAGAAGAGAAGGCTCCGGGGAGACCTTACAGCAGCCTTCCAGTACCTGAAGGGGCTACAGGAGAGATGGGGAGGGACTCTTTATCAGGGAATGTAGTGATAGGATGAGGAGTAACGGTTTTAAACTGAAAGAGGGGAGATTTAGGTAAGATATCAGGAAAAAATTCTTTGCTGTGAGGATGGTGAGACCCCGGCCCAGGTTGCCCAGAGAAGCTGTGGATGCTCCAACCCTGGAGGTGTTCAAGGCCAGGCTGGATGGGGCTTTGAGCAACCTGGTCTGGTGGGAGGTGTCCCTGCCCAGGGCAGCGGCGTTGGAACTCAATGATCTTTAAGCTCCCTTCCAGCTCTAACCATTCTATGATTCTGTATACATAGACAAATAACTATTTAGCTACCTTGCTAGATGGATAGTTGAATTGAAGGATGGATGGATGGATGGATGGATGGAGGAAGGTATTTAGAATGAATGATGATATCACAAACTAAACACTCTCTGGTAATAATGTATGGATAATATGTCTATTTTTCAAGTGGTTTTTTTTTTGTTTGTTTGTTTTTAATTGTCAGATAACTAGCTACAGGAATAAAAGTTCTTAATTTTTTCTGGTATTGAAAGGAGTTGTCCTGACAGAGTATTTGATCCAACGGAGATTTCTAGAGGGATCTACAACATTCATCTTAAGTTTTAGAATAATTCTTCACTGAGAGAATGAAGAGCACCATTTCTTCATTGCTCAGCTATTAACTCTATCTGTGTTGCCACAATGGACAGCAGTTCAATTTTCAGATCTGTGTAATAGTATCAGTGACCCCTGAAGCACATTCCTGTGGTTGAATTACTCTTGTATGTGGATGAATTCTTGTTCATAAGAAAAGCAGAACTCCCATTCATTTCCATAAATCAGTTATGTTACCTATAGAAGTACACGTAAATTTGTAAGCTCCTGAAAGGTTACCTCAGAAAGACTTGTCTTACAGAAGTCTGCAACATTCCAAGTGAATGAGACTTTTACTACTGATGTCAAGGAGTGCGTAGTCAAATCTCAAGTCAGTCAAACCCCATGATAATTTCCTAGGGAGTCTGCACCTGCATTTATATTTTTATAGTATTACCTTGATCTCAACAGCACCTAGCTCTGTTATATTAATCAGCATAGTCTTTGCTGGCCATCTTATCCCCAAAAATAATGTAGAAGGAGAGGTAATCCCTTGCACCAAAGCTGGTAATGGATTTCAGCAAGAGTGATAATACTTTGAATTAGAATAAAAGCTTTTTATCTTTTTAAAGAAGACATTTTACAAGAAAATGTCTTGTAAATACTGATCTAAAACCATCATCAGCATGATTCTATTGAATGCGGTGAAGTTATACTTTGTATGAATTTTATTTCAGTGCTTGGAAATATCTTTCCTGTAATTTTACTGCTAAAATAGATTTAGCAACGAACTACATTTGCAACACACATAATTCTTCCAAGGGATTCTAAGAGCTGTTCATTCTCAGCCTTAAGGGGTCTTCAACTTATTAGCATAATTTCCATAGCAAGCATAAGTCCAGTTAGTTTAAATCACATTGGAATGCATTATTGTTTCTTAAGGTCTCACTGAAATCGTGTTGCAAGGTTTTAAATTGTGACAATGTTACCCATATTAGTTGGTCTTTCTGCTGGGTATCTGGGCATGTTTCCTGCTTCTGAACCTCAAAGCAGCACCAGTCTCATCATTTGACAGGAAATGAGTTTACTGTTTTTTTATGATTTCATTTGAATCACAAAGAAAGGAATCTAAAATTTTAGGAAGCTGGCTTGTAGGCCAAACCAAGATATATTTAAATTATTTATATCAAAGGAAAAAGCTATGGTAAATGCTAGTCATTTTACATGACAGACTAAGGATGCTATGTAGAGGCAAAATAATACTTGTATATAAACCTCAGGTAAAACATCAAGAAGGAGGAATAAAAAATCATTAAATGTGCTTGCATGCCCTTTAAGCAAATGTGTGTAAGATGACAGTCAGCCTAATTTATCCACTCGACAGGGACATAGAGAACCAGACCACTTTGTCTTCAGTCCCCAAACTGGCTATCAGTCAAATCTATGAAATAAATGAACAGATTTTTAGCCATCCACTGTGTACACACACACACACACACAGGGTGTTATTGCTTTTCAGTAGGAGATGTCTGGTTCTTTCTTTGTGCATGTAATAATGACTCAAAGAAATTGTGTAAAACTGTGAAACTCTAAAGCTTGTGCCAGTAGAAAAAGCTTACTATGTATTACCAGAGCTTCTGCTAGCTATGATTTTGGTGCCAGGCACCAGTACAGGTCAGGACAAAATGTGAAGCTAAAACGTACATCTGGAGGTCAATTCTAGTCCACATTTTATTCTCTACAATTTAGCAAAAAATACTTTTTCATTTTCCAGCCTCAGTGCTGGGATCTCTCACCTGTACCAGAGGAATGCAATTGTAAAAAATAATGCTTACAATTTTGAAAACCTTAGATGAACAATGCTGGAATTAGAAACTAATATAAAGAGCAAAGAAACTAATTGGAAGTTACAGTGTCGCAGATCCAGATTCAGATTTGTCACGAAAGGGTGATTTCGACTGCTTAAAGAACCATTGTCAAAGTCACCATTAAAAGTGGTTTTATTGTAATGTGATGCTGTAAAAGCGCGAGTTAACAAAGTTTGATGGTAGGGTTTGCTCTATTACTGTGTTACACAAAGGACATAACAATGATTCAAAACTACCAAGACGCTACTATTCCTTTTCGAAACATGCAGACTGTGGCTTTGATATAGTGAGTTCTAGAAAATCCCAGCTTTGACTGGTCCTGCCAGGTGTTTAGCTGCACTCAGGCCCTAAACTAACAATGTCAAGTGGAAAATTCTGAGAACTTGCCCAGGAAACACACAAGACATAAGCTGAGGGCCCTAGATTTTTCTCAATAGACTGGTATTTGAAACAGAATTTAAGCAAGATCATTCACGAGACTCTTTCCTCCCATACCTTCTAATCATATATATGGAGATAATTACCTGCCTGCCTGAGTCCCCTATTGTCATTACTGTTGTTGCCTTAGTTGTATCATTTGAAAGACAATGTGCTATTCTCCATTAATTCTAAACATTGAACCCACTAAATGCTACAGTAGTTGTATACTCTTGGTTTCCATCCTGTTACATGTACAATGTCCTATTATTTCAAAAAAGAGATCAAATAGCTATTTCCACTAACCCACCCCTTATGCCTTGGGCATTTGAAGAGTTATTGGATTTTGAGGAACAGGATGATCAGCCTTTATATCATCTTTTGACACTATACTGAGAAAGAATAACTGTTTTATTATCTGCAATCAACAAACCCTCCCCATTAGTGTGGCCCTGGAAAGCACGCTAAATGGGTTGTCATTGGAGGTGTTTGAAATTCCACACACAACATTTTCTCTGTACTTTCTCAGTTGTAAGATTTTAGCAAATAAATGGCTCACGTAGCATGTTGTACAAGGAAAGATGATCTAATACTGTGGAGTTTGTAGGCACCTTTCAAATCTTACTTTAAATGTCAGTCCAGATAGTAGCTTAGGAAAGATGTTATTGGTTTCCTTATCCACTTTTTCCATTTCCTCTAAAACGTCTTGAAAACCAGTAAGAAAGAAGCTGACCTTCGTATATACAAGTTTGTATCTCATTGGGTCAATGTTAGTGGATGTTAGGTTCCCCATTGCATTGTAGAAGGTGGAGTGGCAAGGTAGTCTTTGGATATAATCTTTATGAACTTGTTAATAAAGGTCTCCATACATTTTCTCTTTTTTTTTTTTCTCATTCAAGAACTGAAATTAGTCAAAGAACCCCTGTCTAAGACACAAACTAAACATTGTCTATTAAAAAAAGAGAATGGTTTGCATGATGTTACAGCCTTATAGAAAGTCTTCTTTCAGGCAGCCGCGGCGGGAGGCAGAATCACAAGAAGGGGATCTTGTCCTTTGCCACTGGTAAGATTGGGTTATTGATTCACTCCATATATACCTAATAAAACACTCCTCTACCCTTCACACGCTGAAGTAAATAACACAGTAACCTTTGACCCTCCTCCCCCCGAGATGAAAACTCGTTATGTACTATTGCAGGTATTTCATTCTGAAGGAATTGAGAAAAGCGTGAACAATCTAGACTTTTTCCAAGCGTGATTCCTACTGCTTATTGCACAGATGAGGTTTACCTTTTACTAGCAAAATAAATAAATAAAGCCACACACTGTAAAATACTTATAGAAAATAATCCCTGAAGGGGAGAACTGTGTATGCAAGTTGGTTGCTTAGACGAGGAGCGCAAATTGCCTCTGTTGGAATGGGAGTTGCCTCTGTGTCAGCTTCAGAAGCCAATATAGTAATAACACTTTGTGCTTGCACAAAAGAGTACCTTTCATTAGGCAGTCTCCAGACCTTGAGAAACCTCATCTAACAAAATCTCCCACCAACCTTATGAGGTAAGTAAGTAGCAATATTAAATGCATTTTTAGTACTAATTCGAACTCCATGTTTTTGTTCCTGTAATTTGTGATTTTTCTCTTCATCCCACATTGGAAAGAGAAGTCAACATTTTAAAATTGTCTGTGACAAAGCTTACAAGAAAAAGGTGTTCTGGAAATGTCCTTCTGAGACATTTAATTGGCTGCTTTTACTTTTGTCTGTCTTTACACAATACAATTAGATAAAATACGAACAATCAAAACAGCTGAATTAAAATACTTTTTTTTTTTTTTGAAAAAAGATAGTGTTCTTACGAGGTTGAAACAAAATACATTGCCATTATAAAAATATTTCCTTCCAAATCTACAGATGTAATAAGTTGTGATAAAACATTTTTATTCCAAATTGCCATATATCTATATCCATATCTATATAACCTCTATCTATACCTATGCCTATGTAGTGTGTATCTATATGGCAATATATGCATCTGGCATGCACTTTTCAAGAGGATGACTGCTGCGTTATGGGTAACCACCTTCCTGCAGCAGTGTGGTCATAGCACCGTGGAGCCCACTAGCAACTCCACACTGACTTTGTTGGGTTTAGGTTACGTCATTTGGGGAAAACTGACTAACATTTGAATCTTACCAAGCACATTTGCCATGCCTTTCTCTCACCCCTCTTCAGCCCATCTTCTGGGCCACATTGGGTACCCAAAAAAGTAGGGGTTAAAAGACAAAACATAGAAGTATACTCCAACTCAGCAACATTTTACCATGCTCTGTGGTTTTTACCATAGGATAAGACCTGAAGGTTAATGAAAGTCATTCATATTTGTCAGGTCTCCATCAGGGCAAAAGCTTCCTTTGAAGGATATTTCCTTTGCCTGTTGATTTCATTTAGTTAAGCTGTCTTGTGTATTTTTTATTTTTTTTCTGTGCCAGTCTTTCAACACCATTTGATTAATAACCAGTCAGTGCGATGTCATTAGACCTCTGCCTGTTTGTTCATCTGGCACGGGTGATCCATGGATATTTAAGTGTACGGTATGAGAAAAGAGAACAGTTATCACATGTTCCCTGGGAAATGTTATATGGTTCTTTTTAAGGACAGCACTGTTTTGTCAGTGCCTGCTAGGTAACTGCAGAAAGGTAATCAAACATTTTAATATTTTATACTTTTTAAACATATTTCTCATATCAATTGGATTTTTATTGCTGGTGTTCTGATTTTTTTCCAGCTGTCATTCATCTAATTCACAGCAGTGGCCACCCAAATTGCTGTAGTCAATATGAGAGCCAAATTGCTTTACCTGTCAACATTGTGCTTTTGTCTTCATTCTAAATATCATTCAACCCTGGGAATATTGTCTCTGCAGGTGCAGACATGAGTAGGAATGCCAACAGAAATTAAATGACATTTTACCACTTTTGAGATTGCATGCGATTTCTTTTTAAGAGATGATTGCATTTTCTACACATATTTCATCAACTGGCACCTCTATTGCTTCCTGATCCAACTTCCCCTGAAGTCAATGATAATTTTTCAGAGACTTCATACAAAGCTGGATTAGGCTCAATATGATTGGTAGAAAGACATTCATGAAATACAATAAATTTAACAGTTATGTTGACAATCATATTGCCTCAGTAGATCTTAGATGCTTAAGGAAATAATAGGTATCTAAATAGAAGAAGGCACTGATCCTTCTATTGTAGTACCCTGCTCCTGGCAAGGAGCATTAGATCCAGAAGGAGAGGTATTCAGGATTCTGCCTGTTGAGCAGGAGTGTAGCCTTTTACTCCCTGGCTCTTACAAGTCTTTGCATATGCAACCCATGGAGAAAAGAGGTTGAATGTTTCTGTTCTCACTACAATTTTCAGTCAGTGTTTTTGCTAAAGATCATAAAACAGTCAGAATTACCACCCTAAGAGTAATTGAATGTGGTGAGATGAACAGACGGAGTAGATTGCATGTACAGAGGAAATCTCTTTCATTAACTTGTAAATTTTCTGTATTCTGGATGTGATGCCCACTATAGGAGAAGATCAGGTTCGAGACCATCCAAGGAACCTGAAAGTGCGTAAGTCCATGGGACCTGATGACATTCATCTGCGTGTCCTGAGGGAGCTGGTGGATGAAGTTGCCAAGCCACTATCCATCAGATTTGAGAAGTCGTGGCAGTCCAGTGAAGTTTTCTGCTGACTGGAAAAGGGGAAACATAACCCCCATTTTTAAAAAGGGGAAAAAGGAAGACCCGGGGAATAACAGGCCAGTCAGTCTCACCTCTGTGCCCAGCAACATCATGGAGCAGATCCTCCTGGAAACCTTACTGAGGCACATGGAAAACAAGGAGGTGATTGGTGACAGCCAACATGGCTTCACCAAAGGCAAGTGGAGTCTGACAAATTTGGTGGCCTTCTACAATGGGGTTACAGCATTGGTGGATAAGGGAAGAGCAACTGACATCATCTACCTGAACTTGTGCAAAGCATTTGACACTGTCCTGCACAACATCTTGGTCTCTAAATTGGAGAGACGTGGATTTGATGGATGGACACTCAATGGATAAGGAACTGGCTGGATGGCCACACTCAGAGAGTTGTGGTCAACGGCTCAATGTCCAAGTGGTAACCAGTGACGAGTGGGGTTAAAAACACCACTAAAAACTACCTCAGGGTAGGTAATGGGACTGCTGCGCTGTTCAACATCTTTGTTGGTGATATGGACAGTGGGACTGAGTGCACCCTCAGCAAATTTGCCAATGACACCAAGCTGTGTGGCAGGGTCAATATGCTGGAGGGAAGGGATACCATGCAGAGGGACCTGGACAGGCTGGAGAGGGGGGGGCCATGAGAAACTCATGAAGTTCAACCAGGCCAAGTGCAAGGTCCTGCACCTGGATCAGGGCAATCCCAGGCACAAATACAGGCTGGGAAGAAAATGGATTGAGAGCAGCCCTGAGGAGAAGAACTTGAGGGTGTTGGTGGTTGAGAAGCTCAACATGAGCCAGCAATGTGGGCTGGCAGCCCAGAAAGCCCCCGGTATCCTGGGCTGTATCAAAAGAAGTGTGTGGCCAGCAGGGCGAGGGGTGGGATTCTGCCCCTCTGCTCCGCTGTGGTGAGACCCCACCTCGAGTAATGCGTCCAGCTCTGGGGCCACCAACAAAAGAAGGACATGGACCTGTTCAATGAGTCCAGAGAAGTCCCATGAAGATGATCAGAGGGATGGAACACCTCTGCTATGAAGACAGGCTGAGAGAGTTGGGAAGACTTGGGTCTTTTTAGTCTTGAGAACAGAAGGCCAAGGGGGGATCTGATCAATGCTTATAAATACTTAAAGTGTGGCTGTCAAGAGGATGGTGCTGGTCTTTTTTCAGTGGTGCCCAGGGATAGGACAAGAGGAAAAGGGCACAAACTTGAACATAAGAAGTTCCATCTAAACAGGAGGAGGAACTTCTTTGAGTGTGGCAGAGCACTGGAATAGGCTGTCCAGAGAGGTGGTGGAGTCTTCTTCTCTGGAGACATTCAAAACCCACCTGGACACGCTCCTGTGCAGCCTTCTCTAGGTGGACCTGCTTTGGCAGGGGGGTTGGACTAGATGATCTCCAGAGGTCCCTTCCAACCCCATATCATTCTGTGATTCTGTGACTGAGGGGTGGTGAGATCCTGGCCCAGGTTGCCCAGAGAAGCTGTGGCTCCCCCATCCCTGGAGGGGTTCAAGGCCAGACTGGATGGGGCTTTGAGCAACCTGGTCTGGTGGGAGGTGTCCCTGCCTAGGGCAGGGGGGTGGAAATGGATGGTCTTTAAGGTCCCGTCCAACTCTAACCATTCTATGATATGATTCTATGATATGATAGGATATGAATGAAGATGGCAAGTTATATTTCATTTTAGGAAGGGGAAGATCATCTGTCATGTAACAAGAACCTTTCTATCCACGGTATCATTCACTCCAACTCTTGAAAAACTCTGAATACCTTTAAAGCTTAGATGTTTTACCACACAAGACACAAACTCGTAGGCAAAACTCAAGAGAAAAGAAAAAGGCCTGCAGAAATAACACCAAACTACTAATTTTGAAACTACGTGCTTGGTTTCTAGGAAATAGTTGACCAGATAAAAAATAAATTTATGGGAAAGCAAGGAGAGGACTCACTGATCTTCATGTTACCAAAAAAGAGAATATTTTTGCATATTAGTTGTAAAATATTTCTATGAAATTTCAAGTAACCTACTTAATTAACTGGTAGCTGAATTCAGTACAAATATTAACTTTTTGTCCAAAGAACTCAAGTTCTTTGAGTTCAAATCAATAATTTACATGAAAATCTTGTTTAGTGGATCTAGAATTTTTTACCAACAGCTATTTGAAGAATATCCTTGCAAATAACTGGTAAGCATCTACTTTGCCTGGTGAGGATGTTTGATGTCAAAAAGCTATTTATTATACAGGGACCAGAATTACTGGATTTGGGAAATTCCAGGTTTGAGGGTTTTTTGTTTGTTTGTTTGTTTGTTGTTTTTTTTTTTTTTTTTTTTTTAATCTGAACATGAACTGCATCAAAACCTTAACATTTCTGGTGTTAAAGTATTTTAGAAAATACATATTTTTGGTCAAGCAAACCATTCACTTCAACAGAATTACATTATAACTGAGTTCGCAGTTACATAAAGCCGTCTCAAAACAATGCAAACAACAAATAACTCTATTTCAAAATGATTGCAGTTGAGACATTCTGTTTAAGTAAAAATTTATTTCAAATTTTTTTTGAGAGATAACTTAATTTATATCATCACATGAGTGCATAACATTCTTAGGCTCAACAAATTTTGTATTCCTGGGGAATAATATGCCACTGATTTTCTTTTAAACCAACTGCTCATTCAAGTGTTAGTCTTGAGGATATGAATTCATAAAAAAGTACAGCATGATGGTAAAACAAGTTTTGTGTCATCCCTAGAGAAAAAAAAAACATAGGGAATATGGACACATAAAGTAATATAGTCGGTCTTACAGAGCAAAGTAGAGGGCAAAATCCCCAGCAGATGTTAAAATCAGTGTGGCTTACCTCAACCCAATTAGACTATGGTGATTTACACCAGCTGAGGTTGAGGAGGTGAATGCCTGAGGTACAGATGTGAACTACATAAGCTACTCCAACCTTTGAGGACACCTCTGTCTTCAAATTGATGATGTGTTACTTAGGCACTTTCCTTATATTCATATTTATCTCTTGCCATTTCCGCGAGTCAGGTTGTCATGACAGGTATTCTTCACTTATGTAGCTGATATCACTAGGTTCTGGACTTTTTTACACAAGTCTCTTTTTCCCAGTGTATGCATCTCTACTGTGACTTTTCAGTGCCTTTCCGGATTTAACTAGCACTGGAAATGTGTTGTTTTCAAACCTGTGTTGTCTATTCCAAAGGCCGTAGCTAAGCTGAAGTTTTCAAATTTATGCATTAGAATTCTTCTGCTTTTGCACTTGTTGCACTGAATATGTGTGAAATATTGTATTGATTTTAATAATTCTAATGTGGCTATTTTCAGAATCTTTCTTGTGTCTCTTACCTTAGCTGACCAGTTAAATGACTGAGTTAGGCACATCTTTCTTTTAGTTTGTCCAATCAAAACATGCTTCTGCATTTACCATATTTTAAATTGGCTTTCTGTGCTTTGATTTCTAACCAATGGAATATCATCTCAAGGGCAAGCGAGTCTGAAAATTTAATTGCTGCTTGCACATTTCAAGGCCTTCCTGTCTGCAATGCTGCCTCCTGCTACCGAAGATTCACCGTTGGCTCAGCTCTATCAAATAGATTGAAATTTACTTTGTGTAGCTTAATATCTATAAACTTAGCTATATAAAAACAGGAAGGGTGATATTCACTATTATTGTATGAGTACCTGCTGCAGTATGAGGCTGTCTGGAAATCACAGTGAAATCTTTTGAATCTTTTTTTAAAGAGAAGGTATTATATCAAATATAAACAGCTGCTGCAATTACAGAAGGCAGAATTCGGTTTGCAAGAGCTGTTGAGCTTTGGAGCACAAGCCAGTTACCAGCAGGACTCACAAATTGTTCCACCTGGAACAAATATCTGAACTATATAGGGGAGGTAACAGGGATTTCCATCCTAAACCATTTTAAATTCTTTCAGTTTTGAGGGAAGCAGTTTCTGACCTAGCAATTGCAACCATTCCAAGGCACTTATTTAGCCAGAGCTGTACAGCTATGGACTGCATCCCACAGTCACTGAAAAAATAGTCAACCAGTGCTGGTGTTACACATCCCACAAAACTTGGAATAAACTCTGTACCATGTGAAGAGAGCTCAGGGGCTATCTCCCTTCAGCTCCAAGGTTTCCAATTAAGCAACTTCTCTTTGCATGTAATGGAGGTACTGGCCTCTTGTCCTAGATCCAAACTGTGGTCCTGAATTCAGCCTTTGCTTTATTTCTTGTGTTCCTGTAGTAAAACATGGGTGGTTTTTACATTATTTTCCTCATGCACTGAAATAGATCAAACACCAACAGGCAGGATAGGATGGCAAAGCTGAGCCAGAGCCTAGGTATGTTCAGAGCTCCAGAACCCCCTTTTCCTGGTTCCTGTCCTCCAGGGTATGGAACAAGAAGTGTTGGTGTTATTTCTTTACAAGACAGAGAATTCTGTATGGGTTAGTACTGTACGGGGGCAACCTGCCCATCAGGAAAAGGGTCCATTTGTGTCGCAAGCCCCATGACTATTAGTGGAAACTCATTTTCTGGCAGGCCATGGAGGAGCACACCTGCCAGGGTGGACAGGGAGGTCTTTGCCATGACATTTATGCACATCTATAGATACCCTTGCCCAGACTTCTCTGCTTCCCTGGGCCTCTATAATGCACTTCTTCATGTCTGGCATCCAGCCTTACCTCCTGAACAGCGACTACCGAGTCCCTGTGTTTTTGCCGTCCCAACCAAACCTGCAAGGCTTAATTTGACAAACCTGTGGCACGGCTTCTTCTGTAACTGCCCTATGGAGCCTAATATCAATGGTAATAATGAATTTCTTGCTGTTTGAAAAATGCAAGCGGTGGCAGTCACCACAGGGTAATTGAAAGCAAAGTACATCAAATACTGGTGCAGTTCAGAAGAATCAGTTTAGGGAGGGGTGTAGAGCCATACACTGGGACTGCACATTTCAACACTGACTACAGAGATCTATTTCAGAGATTTTCAATTATTTTCTTTTCTTAGTGAATTTATGACCTTTGAAAAGCTCCATGCTGATGGCCACGGAGATGGAAATCCTTTATTCACAAAACAAGTAGTGGCAGTACCAGCTTTCTAACACTAATGTGCCTCAAATGCAACTCTGTCCTAAAAAAATTATTGCAGCCTTTACCTTCTTTCATGACTTTGCTGGGAGTTTAGCGGGCATGCTGATAAGAGCCAGACAAGTGTTTTCTTTTCCTTAGGTGAATATGTATTCAGTGTGGGTAAGATTAAGATCATCACATGCATCCATGCAGTAGGCTACAGCCATCATATGATGGAAACTTCAAGCCAATATGGACCTGAACAAAATTTAAACAGTAACTTACACCTGAAAGGGCTACCCTTGTTAGTGCTAGAAATCTCCTGAAAGTACCCCAAGACAGAGGTGGTGCTTGTGACTCCAAGAAGGAGTTGACCCCTCTACTAAAGGCAGGGCTAGAATTAAGAACAGTAACAAAGATGAAAAAAGAGGAAATGTGACATATCAAATACTTATTACATCTTAGCATTTCCATTAATGAGACTTTCAGTGGGAAAAAAAAAGTATGTTTACAACAGGGAATCTGTAAAGAATATGAAATTCACTATGTGTGTCATCTTTACCTAGGTGTTGTGACAGCATCTATAATGCGTAGTATATGGTACATTCTGTAAAGAAAAAAAATTCAAATGCACATGGAGCAATAAGTAGGACTTTAGATAGTTTCTGCATCTATCTATCTATCTATATACCCATATATATGTGCAAAGATCTAGTGTGCTTAGTTCAACCAAGAACCTACTATTCAAAACCTCCTGAGAGAAATTACTTACCTCCCACTGTGATAAATGAATGTGGATGCAGGCAGGTGCTTCTACACCTGGTGGCACTAACAGCAGCCTTTCCTTTGTATCATTTTTTCTCTGAACTCGCTGCCTGCATAAACACCCACAGTACAGTCGAACATCTAGGTCACCTTTAAATCTTTAAACAATGAGACTCCCTAGACAGGAACCGTTACCAAGCTTTGAAAGCAAAAATTATTCAGTCCAATCTTGCCTAAGGAAGTGCCTGCAGTTTATAGCAGCAGACACTCCCTACCCTGCCCTGTTTTCCAGGCAGTTCGGTTGATCCCATTCTTGTTTGATTTTCAAACAGACTTTAAACATGTTGCATAGATTATTATGGTGGCCCAGAGGTCCTCACCTCACAACTCTTAGGTTACCATGTAGCTTTTCTAAGAGGATCCCCGGAAATTTATAACGGAAGATTGCAACACAATTATTTTTTTTTTCCTCCATATAGATCCTGCAAGGTGACTTTTCAAGCTTAAGAAAAATGAAATGAAATGAAATGAAATGAAATGAAATGAAATGCAAGAGAGTTAGTCCATTGGGAAGCTATATGAAATGTTTTGTTCTGTTGTGTTGTTATATGGATGAAAGTTTGCCCACTAATCATGTGAAAACTCATAAAAATATGTAATTTTGACCACCTGTGAAAATCATAATAGAACTTTAGACCCACTGTGCACAGTAAAAATAATTTACAGTCAACAGTTGCACTATTGACCTTGACCCAGATGCTGGTCATATTTAAATAGTGATCTTTCTAATTATCTCTCCATATATATGGATTTCAGTTTTCTTCTGACTACAGACTGCATCCCTGCTGGACCATTATTATGTGCTGATTCCACCCCTCCTTGTTCCCTGGATAGGATGACAAATGTGTAGTTGAAAAATAATGACAGCAGTACTGTGTGAAAAACCCCAATACAAGCTGAGAAGCTGGGTCATATGTAGCCGACTGCTTAATGACCATGCTACAAAACATGCACAAACACACATGAAGCAGAATTTCCCTCTTTCACCTCTTTTTTTCCAAAGTGAGTCATCATGGGGCTAAGAGTCTCTTCTCCTCTGGTCTAATCCGGCGGAGAGGAGCCATGACAACTTTCTACAGGGGCACTTTCCAGATGCAGGACCTACCCTGCAGGGCTGTGGACAGCTGAGCATAATTTAAGGAGCCCCGAGGCTTTTCTAAATTGCACTGGAGACTGAAGAACAACAAATATGATTCATAGCCACCTTGGTTTCTCCTCCTTTCATCAGCCATGCCATGTTCATACTGGCTTCAGTTGAAGCATCTAAATTAGTTCTTTTTATACTTTATTCATGGAATTCATTATAGGTATAAAAGGTGATGCCTTCATGAGATCCTTTTGGCCTTGTAAATCTCCACAAGAAAGATAAAACTGTGTTATGTAAGTTTTATGATATTACCAAGCCATTTCTCAAAACTGCAGCTGATTGTAACTGCATTCTTTGTAATGGATCTGCACCACCAACAACCACATGCTCTCTGTTTTGAATAACCAGGTTTTTAAATCATTAAAATCATTAAGGATTCTTAGAGGGTTTGTAAAGAAAAAGGATTACAGTAATAAGAATAATGTATAATATAGATTCTTTATATATCAGAAATGAGGTTTAATTAGCTGAAATTGTGTGACATGGTGCTAAATGGGGGATGTCACAATATACCCTATGAGAATTTAGTGCAAGATCAACATTCATTACAGACAAATTGATGCTATTAAACTAGGTGGCTCTTCCTAGCCTGTGATACCCCAAAATAACTCTACGGATACATCTATGGGGTTGTTGTAAAGACAGAAAAGTGATATGTATTCTGTGAGTACAAAAAGAAGTGAGAATTAATGTTAAGCAAATAAGAATCTCAAGAATCTGCTACATATGCTATTTTAGTCCAGTTTTTCATTTACTCCTCTTTCTCTGGTCGTGTGTTCTGAGCACTTACTGATGTAAATAGCTTTCTTGCTGGTTATATTTCCCTGCTGCAGTCCACAGGTTAAAGCTCATCTTAGAAGAGACCATGGAGCGTATCGAACTGGAAAAGGACCTATTTCTGCTCCCATTGAAACTGGCTGACTGCAGCAGGAGTGGAAGTAGGTCGTGCTGTGGCTGCAGGAGAGCAGATACCCTTCACTTATAACATCAGATGTAACGTCCAGTGGGGTAAAGCTCCACTGGCAAAAGCCTGTGGAATATCTGTAGGTTCTGGTGACTGCAGCCTACTTCATCCTCTTGTTACCCAATTTAACAGCTATACTTTTTGCCTAAGAAGGAGAAGAATCTCCTTCTTTGTACGGAGAGCAACCAGTCTGCAAGTAAATTGCACTTTGATCCCAAACCAAATTTTCTAAAGACCTTTTCAGTGGTGAAGAGTTTTTCAGCTTGGCAGTCTGTTTGGTTTATTTCCCTTTTAAATTCCTGTCTAGTCTAAATCATTGTGTAGTGATTATCACTTAAGTGATCATCTCAGTCATGCCATTACACATTAAAATAACCTTACCTAAAAGACCAAGGTAACATGAAATGTTAAATCTTTTGCATGTCTAGGCATTAAGAAGAAAAAATAAAACCATAGGTTTGCAAAAGTCTTACCAAGTAACACAATGACATTTCTTTCAACAAAAGGGAATCCATGATGTTGTAAAGAAGTTGCGTGTTACTCTCCCAGTCACTTTGGCAGTGTGAAAGTGTTATATGATTTCCCAAATGCTACAGATTCCTTTTTTACAAATTGCTTGATGATGGTGGGATGTAGCTCATTCTGTGCTGTACTTTTCAAGCACCCTGGCAAAGACAAATGTCACAGAAAAATCATGTATTGTGTATGAGCGGATCAGAGTATTTCCTACCACAGACTTGAGGAGGCCCCTTTGGGATAACCGCAGTGCCCCGAATTGCCAGCAGAGCCCTGAAGGACATCTCTATGACAGAGACAATTAATGTACAACACAATCATTAGCCTCATACAGTCAATACTTCTCAGAAAACTATAAAATATACTCTGCTTAAAATTATATAAATCCATTCAAATAATTACTACTTCTACCAGCAACCCATTTCTTGTGATTTGTCTGAATGGTCTCTGAACCTGGTCATTGCCTCATCCATTTCAAGGACTTTTGGCCTTGTAAAATAATAGCATGTCACATTCAGGGACAGAATGTCCTGTGAAAACCAGCTGGTCTATTCACTTAGCTCTCAATCCGTATTATTATACATTATTCATATGTTTTCAGTGTGCTGAGAGCACTTCCCGGTAAAGGCCTCTTTCTTAGCCCACACTATTTTAATAAAAGTCTAAATGTGTTGACTTCATGAGCTTTGGTTCTTATTTATATCAGTGTCTCAGGCTCATAATTTACTCTCTGCTAGAGTTTAATCTTCTCATCCTAGCTGGAGACAACAAAAACAAGGAAAGAAGCTGTTCTTAACACTGTTGTAATGAAAGCAAGTCATTGACCTCTGTGGAAGCACATCTTCTGGCAAAGGACAGAATATCTTACTGCTTCAAACTCTGGACATCTCCTTCATTTTTTGTATAGTGTTTTCATGGTTCTCAGGACACAAGTTATATGGGTCCAAACTTTATGAATTAAATTAAGACTTAAATATGCAAAAAGGACATTTGTGTAAAAAAAACTTGGAAGACTGTGATAGAAAAAAAGTATGAAGAATGTGCTCCAGAGTTTGAGTAGTGCAACAAGAGGAGAACTCAATGAAACATGCAAGAGCAGTAGCATCGTTTGTGCTGAATAGTGACAGCAGGACTTCATATGCCTTGTATTTTGGGATACTGGATAAAAAGAAGTCTGTGACCCCAATAGCTACACTGAGCTTTTTTCTTTGCCTTTGTTCCACATTTACCTTTTTATTGAGAGTCTATTTATGGAGAGCGTCCACAGCAGAGCTATGCTCTCATGTAAGAAGGTGGTATGTCATGCTCTGGTTCCTTTTTGGACCAAGATCTTCCCCTGTATAGAGGAACATTGCATCTTGCATGTCGTAGATGGCAGGGAAAGGAACTGATGGGGTTGCTCACTCTTCTGGGGAAAAGGATGTTTTATTTTACCTATTCAGAAGCAAGAAATTATTGGGGCCCAGATGATAAATATCCCTTGCTTTATTTCTCCCCTGCTTTATTTCTCCCTCCCTTTTGTGTCCAGAGGAGAGCCACCAAGCTGGTGAGGCATCTAGAGAACAAGTCATACGAGGAGAGGCTGAGGGAACTGGGCATGTTTAGTTTGGAGAAGAGGAGGCTGAGGGGAGACCTCATTGCCCTCTACAACTCCCTGAAAGGAGGGTGTAGAGAGGTGGCTGTTGGCCTCTTCTCCCAAGGCAATAATGACAGGAGCAGAGGAAATGGTCTGAAGTTGGGGCAGGGGAGGTTTAGATTAGATATTAGGAAGAATGACTTTACTGAGAGGGTGGTCAGGCCCTGGAACAGCCTGCCCAGGGAGGTGGTGGAGTCACCATCCCTGGAGGTATTTAAGGAACGTGTAGACGTGGCACTTCAGGGCATGCTCTAGTGCCCGAGATTGTTGGGTTGGGTTTTTTTTTTTTTTTGTGTGTGCGTATGGTTGGACTCGGTGATCTCAAAGGTCCCTTCGAATCATGAAGATTCTGTGATTCTGTGAAACAGACAGAATTCTTTTCAGTTATGTGTTCCCAGTTATACCTTACAAACAGATTTGGATTTTTTAGGGATTGGAATAACTCAGAAATCCTTGAAAGAGCCTCCAAAGAAGCAGAAGTACGTACTTTAAAAGAAAGAAAATTAAAAGAAGCACCATTCCATACAACTGACACTATTTCAGCAATTCTAAACTAAGATGTACTGGGTGGTACTGGCTTGGAGAAATACACTCTGTAAATAGATCTAGGGCTGTAAGTCAGCGAAGCAATTTGAAGGCACCAGATCTCGTGAATTTTATGATTGAATCTTAGTGTAGAATAACAGGGATTCTCCTAAATGAATGCATGGAATGAAAGTTAAAAGCAAAAATGACACAAGAAATAAAAGATTAAAGATGATATTTTGCTGCCAAGACTTCTCTTGGCAGTAGAAGAAAATAAAGTATATAGCCTTTTGCTTTCTTCCTCAGCCCACAAAAGCCTTACAGCCAAAACATTGCATCTAATCCTAGTTTCTGTTCTGGTAAATATGTTTCACTAACCTATTATATTACTGATTAATAATTAGTAAGTTGATTTTAGAGGCTGTTTCAGGTTAATTACTTTCTTAAAAATAATGACAAATTTTAATCTAGTTGGAAGTCAATAATTATTTTTGGTATTTAAAATATACACAGCACAAGTAAATGTGCTGAAAACCCCCTACCTTCATCATAGTTTAATTAAGCTACTGAGAAGTAGCTAGTTGCTATAATCCCTCTTTTAAAGGAATATTCCTCATTTATTAAATTAGCTGTTCTCCAGTTTTGAATTTACTGATACTAATCAGGTAATTCCTTTCATTCCCTTATTAGGATTTTTTTTTCCTTTTTTTACTGAAACATTAATGTCCTAAAACATTCTCATGTAATTTTAATTCTCCAATCTGAAATCCCAGCTCTGTGCAAGATAACAAAAAAGGTCTCATCTATTTTAGTAGGATCAAGTTCTCATTCTAGCACAGAAAATAACAGCCTTCGTAACTGAACACATAAGGAAAGTATTCATATTTGCAAAAGCCAGTCTGCCTAACCTTTGTGATTTTTAAGTGCAACCCTGTCTGAATGCACAGCATTGTTAATGGAAACTGGTGTTTTACTTATCTTTCTAGGTTCAGTATGAGCACAGAGCATCAGGGATTTAAGTAAAACCTCCTGCACCAGCCATCAAAGGAGTTATGACAGCAATGGCTGCATTATTAATGGAAAGGAGAAGGTGCCCGCCTGCTTTCATCTGGGCTTGGTGGCTTCCCTTTCTCGAAGAACAAGGTTTGTGCCAAAGGAGGGCTGGGGGTTCCCAGAGCCCAGACAGAGGAGGCAGTGAAGAGGAACTCACAGGGGTTACAGACATCAGAGCTTTACAGAAGTCAAGCTGCTCCGTAGTGTCAGTGCAGGAGCGAGAGCAACTGAAGGGAATTTACAGAGGTGTAAACAATACCCTGAACATAGACCGTTTACTGTGTTTATGCATTAGTCTGAGTTTGTTGTGCCTTTGGGGAAAGGATAAACCATAGTAAGTTTTGAAGAATCTGCTTTGGCATCACTTTAGTCAACTCCTGTCACGTGTCCCCGATTGGAGATATTTGCAGGAACCAACCTGGCTGGATCTGCTGAGATAGAGGTAGCTGGTACCCGTGTGACTGCAGCACCAGCTGTGGTCCGGAATAAGATTAATGACAGATTTCTATTTTGGTTATAGGCTTGAGACCTGACAGCGAGGAAGGGAAGAGGAGAGGGGTTGGACGTGACCCTTGCAGTGAGTTCCCTAAACAATAGCCAAAAGCTTTTAAACAAACAAAAAAAACAGTCCCAGTTTTAGTAGACTATAAAGCAGGTTAATTGACTTTTTAAATACAGAAAACTAACATGGAATAGTAAGAGAAAGTGATTGTAAATGAACTTCTGCTTGTCCTCTGTGTCCTTGCAGGTAGACTGTTGTCTCATCCAGCTCAGGAGCTGTCTGAAATGCAGCAAACTCTGCACAACACCTCTCGGCACCTTTTTGCACTGCCTTGGGCCCAGCGGTGTCACCAGTTCCTGCTCCTCTGAGGAACAACATGGCTGCTTTCAGAGCTGCAGGCTCTCTTCTCCTTGGTGCCCTCCTTGTTGCCCTTCTCCCTCCTAACTCTAATTTCCTAAAAATCTCCTCTCTGTGTTTGTGCAATTCCTACCAAAGAACATTTCCCTCATCCTCCAGAGGGTTATATATGATCTTCAACTCCCTTTTTAAGGACCACAGTGCCTACACTAAAAAAACCAAACAAAGAAAGGGTGCATTCTGTCATCTGGTTGCTCTTGCAAAAATCCTCAAAAAGGAAAATGGTCCTCCTACTTGTGTTGCCATGACAATGACCATTTTTACAGAAAGCCACACTGTGGTTAAGAAACATTTTATCTAGCAGTTCGAACAAAGCATCATCATCATAACAATTACCTTACTGAATCAAACTAACAGGCTGACAGTCCCAATATCCCTTTTCTGACAGTGACTAGTACCAGATGCTTCAGAAAGAGGTGACAAAAAACTAGTTTTAAACAATTATGGAATAAACAGTCCATAGAGGAAGTTTCTAACTGCTTTTAGTTAGAGATTAGTTCATGGCATGAGTCAAGGGCTTACACTTTTTTCTGATTACATAGCCTTCCTATGCAATGTAACTGCACATATTCTCACTGGGCATACAAATGCTTAATTTTCTTTAATCATCTTCTAAAATCTTATTTCCAAAGTTGCCTGTGGCGGTGAGTTAGAGTCAATAGTTTTACATTGTTTGAAAAGGTGTTTTTTTTTTTTTTTTAATCAGTTTCTCATAGACCAACTTCTTTTTTAATGAGACCTCTATTTCACATTATCAGAAAGAGCAAACAGAATCCACTGCAATCCCTTGTTATTCAGGATGTCTCTACCATGTCTCACCTTACTTGTTTTTCTCACAAACTAAACAGACCATGCATTTTTACATTCATCTTCTCCATGTGTTGGTCCCTGTCTGTATAAACTCCGACCATCTCCTCTGAGTGCAGCTGTGTCTCTTTGGAATGAGAAGTGAACATGATCTGAACTCTAGGCTTGGGTGTACTGAGCACCATCATAGTGACATCACACCAGCTTCGGTATATATATTTCTAATTTATCTACATAAAACAAAGTAAGGGAGGTGAGGGTGTCGAAAATATGCAAGGAATGAGGAGGTAAGAAGTACAAAGGCAAAAAAGAAAGAAAAATGCTGACAATTACACCAGAACACTATATTTTAAAAAAGGTGGAGGAAGAAATTCCCATACCTGGCTCATCAAAAGAGAATAGCACTAAAAGAAGCAAGAGAAATCCACTAACTAAATCCAGTCTCAGGAACCACTTAGATCACACAGACAGCAGTTGGGGAGCAGCGAAGATCATCAAACAGACCGTAACAGTCAACTTGAGGGAGTTTTGCCCCTTTTGGGATCCTGCAAATCTAATGGTGTCTTTTGCCAGCAGCTGACCTACTTATTTGAAGGACTAAGTGTATTTGTTTCTTTTCTGAGTTCAAGACTAGATCATTAAGGCAGTGAACAAATTTGGGGGCACTTGAGACAAAATAATGAAATACTTCTTGCCAGGGAATTATCCCCAGTTTCCACTTGATAAGAAGATAAGATGCAATAATGATTTTTCCCCCTTCTAATAGAAATTGCTGTCGCAGTATTAATTATCCTCTTGTACATGAAACAACAGTGTTTGAAATAAAAAGAAAGGAAATAAAAAGGCTTTGAATCAAGAATATTACTCACAAGTCAGCTGTAATTCCATTTCATACAGAGAACAGTAAAATTTCAAATGAAGCCTGAACTCAAAATTCAGTGAATATAAGATGGTTAAAAACTAAAAGTGAGAAGATACTATGGGCTTGATATTTAGATCATGACATCAATGGAATTTTATGTATTTACGCAGCTGAGTTATGGAGTATTCCCTTTTTTCAGATCTTTAAAGATGTAAATTCTTGGAAAATATGAATGCATTAAATTATAAATCAAATAAAAAATTATGTATTATTAAGTTAAATACACAAGCATACAACAAAGCCACAAAATCTATTTGTTTCAGGAATTTAAGTCAGTCCATCTTTCTTTTGCCTATATTGACTTAAAACAAATATTTAAAGAGCAAATTTCTGGGCAGCAGTGCATTCTGGAAGAGACAACTACAAAATAAATATGTCAGGAAATTTATGGTAAGGTGATTTACAGCTTGTAATTGTTAGTATTTACCCTAAAAAATTAAGCTTGGATGGGTGAGATGAGAAAGTAAACATGACTGGTAAGGAGAAAAGAATATGATGACTACTGTGTCTGTTTGAAAGAGTGCAAGTTTGTAAACAGGATATTAAACGCTTGGTCAATGACCAAGCCCAGAGCCATGCACGAAAATACATCATAGACATATCTCTTGAGTCCTAATTCCACATCTTAGCTGGGAAGAATATACCCTTCCTGCTCAGAGAGGGGATCTTAGGAAAGGGAAGATAAATGGCATTTGAACCCCTTTTTCTGTTCATTTCATAAAGGTAATTACAAGCTGGTCCAAACCAAGCTGTCTCTGCCTCTTACTGTTAGTGTTACCCAAATTACAGAAACACAGAATCACAGAATCTTCTTGGTTGGAAAGGACCTTTGAGATCATCGAGTCCAACCACAAAAAAACCAAAAAAACCCCAAAAAACCAACAAAAAAAACACCCCCAAAAAACAAACACCAAAACCAAAACGAAAACAAAAACCACACAAAACAAACACCCACAACCCCACACCACACCCACCCACAAACAGACACAAACCAACAATCTCGGGCACTAGAGCATTCCTTGCCACGTCTACATGTTTCTTGAATACCTCCAGGGATGGTGACTCCACCACCTCCCTGGGCAGGCTGTTCCAGGGCCTGACCACCCTCTCAGTAAAGTCATTCTTCCTAATATCTAATCTAAACCTCCCCTGCCCCAACTTCAGACCATTTCCTCTGCTCCTGTCATTATTCCCTTGGGAGAAGAGGCCAACACCCACCTCTCTACACCCTCCTTTCAGGGAGTTGTAGAGGGCAATGAGGTCTCCCCTCAGCCTCCTCTTCTCCAAACTAAACATGCCCAGTTCCCTCAGCCTCTCCTCGTGTGACTTGTTCTCCAGACCCCTCACCAGCTTGGTGGCTCTCCTCTGGACACGCTCCAGCAGCTCCATGTCCTTCCTGTAGTGAGGGGCCCAGAACTGAACACAGCACTCGAGGTGAGGCCTCACCAGTGCCCAGTACAGAGGCACCATCGCTGCCCTATTCCTGCTGGCCATGCTGTTCCTGACACAGGCCAGGATGCCGTTGGCCTTCTTGGCCACCTGGGATACCTGGAGAGTAATTTCAGAAAAATGGGCAGGGTTCTATTTTCACCAAAAATGATATGTTACTGATATGTCTGCCAAAAAGCCAAAATTATCTCTTCAGTTTGCTAAAGAATAATCTCTAGAAAATATCTAATACACGTAGGTATTTAAAAGGAATCAAATTAAATAGGGGTGGAGGGTGAGGGGAGCAGATAATTTTCACGGGGGTTGGTTTGAATGGGAAAAATGGACCCATAAGTGATCTTGCTGAAACCTAATTCTTATTAGAGACCCAATCTCCAAGCTCATTGCACAGTGCTTGAAGGAGGTGACGTATTAGCAAAGCCATGTGCAGCCTGCATTTAAAATGTTTCATAATTGAGTCTTTATTCATTTCTTTGTAGGATTGCTTGCAATTCCAGTGGGGCCCTTGGTCATCTGGTGGCGGCCTGCTACGGAGAGATTGAACGCCCAATTGAATTAAGGCAAATGTGCTCCAGCAAGGGAATTAGGAAGGAGAAATTGAACGTAAAATAGACAGAGTATTGTATTAATCGGGGGCAGGACTTTTCTGTGGAGGTCGCTGTACATTGTTCAGATCTACTGAGTAACAACATCCAGACTGGGGTGAATACAATAAATTGATGTGGGTCATGCAATAATTGCAAGCTCAGAACAGCATCCACTGCCAGAGGGGTCTTTGCAGGACAGAGGACCAAACAGAGGTAAAGTTTAGGATTTACTTGGTGTTATCTGTGGCAGCAGGAGCATGGCTGTGAACCCACGCGGGTGGCTAAAGCAAAAAGAGATCCAGAATAGAAATTTGTCTTGAAAGCAACGTCAGAATAACTTAAATTGTTTTGTTCTGTTTTTGACATATACAGTGAAACTTGAAATTAAGAATCCTCCTCCCTTTTTTCTTAGCCTATTAGGATTAGGACCACTGCACTCTATAATGATACACTCAGTTTCATCAGTGAGCAATGATAATTGCTCCTACTTGCATGGGAGACCTCCAAGACTACCCCAGGTCATTCTTGAGAAATGCTGTGCTCAATTAAGCACTGTAAGGGTCATTCTTCCTTCAGAATGAACTAAATTAAAATCCTACTGACACTGTTTTCAGCTAAGACATAAAGCCAGAATCCAAGAGGTACAAAAGCACTTTAATGAAGAGTGAAAGTGTCACTCTAAGCATCTCAATTAAATCTCATTTTCCCATTAAATCTGCCCCCAAATTCTGCCTGTTTAGTAATTATGGTATTTTTCAATAAAGTTCTGCTCTGTGTTGTCATTTTACAGGGGCCTTTCACCTTATAGAGGTAGGTTAGACACCAGTAAAATACAAATTTTAAAAACATTCATTATTATTTCTCTACTACTAAGAAGAAGTTTTGCCTAAATTTGGCTGAAGTAGCTCTAATAGACTTAAATGGATTTAAGTGGGTATCGTTTATGCTGCCAAAAATATTCACGTCATAAACATTTTTGTTTAATATATTTAAGGTAACCTAGAAAACTCTCAGCAACTGAGTAGCCCAACTGACAAGCCTAGTTTATTTCTACCCCTTTCTGTCAGAGATTCTAGTTCCTCTGACACTAATAATTCAGAATAAGAAAAGATTTTGCACTGCTCTGCTATATGAATCTCCCACTCACAATCACAGGCAGCTGCATAGATGCTAAAGGTATTTCAGGAGTCATTAATTAACAGTCTTAACTTTACATAATTTGAAATAGCATTTAAAACAGAGATGCACTGCAAACCAAATATATCCTCCTCTCTGTGATTTCCATTTTCATTTGAGCATAGCAATCAGCTCATAGCAATATGAATACCTGAATCTTACATCTTAGAGACAGAATTCACAAAATTTCCACAAGTATTTTACAGCAAACAGAGCAATCAGTCCCTTATGCCAAAATAAAGTCTCTCATTAAAGGAGAAACAAACCAGTCAATTAACGTGTGTGCATAGCAGGATAATTTGGAATTGGAAATGATTATTGCACAGCACAAAATCAAAAAAATATTACTGTATTAGAACCTTTCTGTTAGCAATGTGATCTCAAACCTGTGATTACAGGGAGAAATTATTTTAGAATGGTCTAGTTTTTATAATATATGTGTATCTCACAGTGGACTGTAAACATGACATGCATAATTAGGGGAAGAGAGGGAAACAAATTGACTAAGTAGTGAACCATGCCACAGCTCAGTGTTAGAAGCTGCTCTCAGTCTGCAGTAAAACCTATTTACTGCAGCTACAATACTGTATTCAGCTTCTGTACATTTTGTGCTATAGAGGTAGGCAAACTAAAGGACTTAAGGGAGAGTTATGAAAGCCAACATGGTGAAGGTGGCAATGGTCTGTAACCACAACAAAGAAAACACTAAGGGCAATGTTAAAAGTGAAATTGTTAACACTTAAGTGGAACCATATTTAGCATAGTGAAAAATAGATAAATAGAGATAATAGATTGAAATTAAGACCAGAAAAATGTAGTATTTGCTAAAAATATTCTGATAGCAGTTACATGATCCTGTAGAATAATTTTGCATAAGAAATACTAGAAAACCCATAACTTGGGCTGTTCAAAACAACAGGAAGTGTGTGAAAATAAATGACTGTACAGGAAGAGTGAAAAATTAGATGTCCTGCTATCTCCAGGACCTGTTTTGCCTTTTGATTTCCATGAGCTGAACCCCCTGCAGATGCACCTCTGAAAACACAGAAGGAAATGGATGGTAGTTGAGTTCAAATATTTGTTATATTCTTTTCCTGCTCTTCTCCTTCTGTCTTTGAGTAAAAGTACTGCAGGATAATTAAAAATCACTGAAAGCACAGTGACTACTAATACAATCAGACTGAATAGGTCTGACTTGAAGTTATATTAGGCTAAGACAGTAGTTGGGTTTGTGAGGAACTTGATCTTGACAAGTCCTTCAGGCAGCCTGCTATCTTTGGTAGCTATGCTGATGCTCATCTCCTCTGGGCTGACTCGGGTTTGCACTGCTGCTTGTGGCTCTTGCACTTCAATTCACTGGAGTCAAATTCAGGGTCACTGCCTGCCTCATATGAGTCTCCCAGGGGACTGAAGGGCTTCCCCAAAACCTGCTCCTCTGTCGTGTGCACAAACCACCATCTGCTGGCACAGCCTGTACTGATGCAGATGTGGTGCTCCACTGCTAGTGAGATCTCTGAGGGCCAAGGGGTTTGTTTTAGGCTTAGATTTTTGGGAGAGACCAGGTGCAGGAGAAGGTGAAGGCTCCTAAATCATTGCTAATGTCCCAGCTGGCAGAGGTACACCTGCAGTTTGTCCAGTCAGTTTTTCCTGGATTGATTCTTCTGGGGGGGAAAGTCAATTAGCAGAAAACATTTGTATGAAAATGACTCCTCTCTGGTGTTTTTTCTTGATGTCTGTTGCTTTATCCTTGAAGATCATTGACCAATGCCCAAAGAAATCATTAACTTCTGGATTGTGGCTATTTGTAAGTGGGCAGTTATATTGAGACAGCAAAAATTATCATAATCATAATAAAGTTGTGAAGTCTTAACAGATATTTCCTCTACACTGCCGAGACAATCATGAAAGTTATCACTAAGCATGAATCAATGTGCCTTCAAAACCTGGGTTCATATATTTACTCTGCTGCCCACTCCTGAAAACTAAAACTGTAAACAGAAAGGGGTATTATGTCCTTATAGCATAAGGCCTATGAACATTCACAGCCATACATGCACACATACAGCAAATACATAGGCTATAATGGATTAATGAAAGCTTGTTCTGTCAAAAAAATAGTAATTTTTGCTTTTAAGCTGTCCAGTCTCAGATACTGCAGACACCATGGCAACAGAGGACAAAGGCTTGTGTCATGGGCATGCTCCAAACTTTCTGCTGCTCTTGGTCATTTGCTTGGACAAAACTGGGTAAAGCTCTTCAAGCAAGCACTCTTTTCCTTCAAGGCAGCTGTGGAGCCTGCAGTCAGATAATTAACTACAAATGGAGGATTTTGTATAATTTCCTGGACTTCATTGCCTTGAATTTCCTCTAATTATTATAACATCCTCTGTGCTTCATAACTTCTTTGATGTCCTCATGAAATTATTCGAACAGGAGTCTTCTCTGATGTCACCATGAAATTGTTCTAGCAGGAGCGGGCTAAGTCAGGGCAGCTGGATAACCTGCATATCCCAAGAGAAAGAAAGAAAGCCTTTGGAAAGCCTTTGGAAAGCTTTTCCTGTTCACAGTCACTTTAACAAATAACTCCTTTGCACAGCCTCATGCCTTTATACACCACTGGTTTTTGCAATATCCTGAGCCAATCCCTCCTTTCTGCCATGTTTCACTTATGTATTGGTTCCCTCATATCTTGTCCTAATTGCAGACTCTGAACTAACAGAATTTATTAGATTGCCCATTTAAAGCTCTGTGGGATATGAAATCTGTGGCTGCACATGTCCCTCCTGGCATGACTGGCAACACTCACTCAACATCTGGTTGAAGAGAATCAAAGTGCAATATGCCAAGAAAAGCATAAACTGGGGAGAGCTAGTAATTGTTACACTCCTTCCTTCAGGAGAGTGGCAAAATGTCTTGCCATAGTTCTTTTTTAGCCTACAGTGAAGGTATGAGCAGCAGGAAAATCCGAAGCTCACAAGCATTTTAAATACTGCAGTGGAGAGTGTGACTGCAAAGTAGCATCAACATTCTCCACCTGAATTCCAAATAATGTCAGGATATGTTTGGTCCCCAAACAGGATAATGACATTTTCTGGAGAAACAACTTTGGTATCATCTGGGGCAGCTTATAGGACAGCACTCTGTTCCACTAGGAAAACAATTCAACAATATAGACTTAAGATAGGGGTCATTCTTCCCTTAAAAGTACAGTAGCAAGAGAAAAGCTTGTAGGTTCCTTCTCCTAACCTCCTCCAGAAGATAGGAATGAAGAAAGGTCTTCTTGAGCTTGAGATCTTTAGAGAAATAATGAAGAGATTTGTTTGTTTATATCTCCTTCAAGAATGCAAGGAGAAATTATAAATATTCAATAAAAAATAAAAATCGAGAGGTCCTGTTAGAAACATTTTCCCAGCAAACCAGTGAGAAAGTAGATGTTCCCAAATTCTTGTTTGCATCCCAGCTCACATAAATTTTGCACTCTCATCCTCTGCTCCCACTATCTGAATGACACGTCACAGGTAGCAGAGGTAGAGGAACCCCAGTTGCCCCCTTGGCAGTGGCCAGGAGAAAATATGACAAGTTAATTTGCTTCTTTCTAGGGCTCTCTGAGGTGTCTGTCACTCCCCAAGTATTTTCCTTTAGAATACCTCTAATTAGGTCCTGGTAATAATTTCTTTGAGGTGTTTTCAATGAAATCTTAGTCCTCCTTCCTTAATTTTCCCACTGGAAAAATTAAGCCACAAAGTTTTTTAAAATCTTCCTCTGGTGATTGATGTAAACAAAACTTTAAAATCTCACTCAAAATCTGCCCAAACAGAGAGGCATTTGCCCAGGGGACTGTTTCAGCAAGCACACGACAGGAGTACCAAAGAAGTTACACACGAGCTCTTCTGAAAATTATGAGTAACAAACTAAAGAAAAATAGTAATGGCACATTTCCTTTTATTTCATTCCAGCAGCAAGGATATAAACTGGCTGCCCAGCTTTAGCCATGAGCTAAAAAGGAAAGTTTTATAAAGATCCATTTACAAGATTTTTCCTTACCCCAGTGATGAGTTTGACATGGCTCTTCCTTACATCCTAGCACATGGCTGAATGGGGAAGTAATCTTTTCCAAAGCACATTAGTAAAATCTTTTGAAGGTACATAAGCAGTATGACACACAAACCTGTATCTCCCGCAGATGATAAACGGAATAGTTTAAAACCTGACTGGAAACCAGAGGCTGCTACTTTGTAGTTTGTCTTAAAGTTTAATGAAAGCCTAACGTTTGAAGTTAATGCTTTTCTTGATAGACTGGTTTTCTACAAAAAGAATATCAGTGTTTCAAAAGAAGATGCTACGTGGTATAGTCCGAACCCTGCACACATCTACCCCGTTTAAGAAGCACACTGCCTACACCAAAATAAAAGCAACTCCACAGTTGGAGTGAATATATCTTTAGCATGGTATTTAAATCAGTGATGTTTTATGTACGCAGTACAGGTAGAAATCACAGGATTGCACTTGTAGAGAGCAGCTCTTTTCTTTCTTTTATTAGATGGACATTTTTTTTTTCTTTTTTTTTCTTTTTTTTTTTTTTTAAATTGCAAATTAATAGCTGGCATTTCTTATCTCTAACATTTCTTAAGCTGATTTATTCTGAGAACTAGTTCCAGTGAAGGTATCAAGCCAGGCTACATTAAGTGATAAGGATTACACTAATTCATCTGCAGCATCTTGATAAACAGTCTTTCAGTTGCAAATGAGAGGAATTTAATTTCTACCAACTATGGCCTGAATTCAGTGTTTTATGACCTACTGAAAAAGGTCTTGATACTGATGTATAAGCTGACTCCAGTGACTGAAGCAATCAAAATGACTTCTGCTTGATTACCAACTGCAAAGCTGCAAGCAGTAGTTTGTGCATTGGTAGTATTATATGTACAAACAATAATAGATTTATTGACACACTTTAGAGGAATCTTGATACTCCTTCTTCATGGATGTGGTCTCCAGTCCTGTTCTCCAAGTGCTGACTGGGAAAAATTACATGGAACAAGTTTCATATAGAAGGAAATATATTTTTTTTTCCCAACAGATAGGCAATCCTGAGCAAGACCATCTCAGTCAGCATAAACTGTTTTAATTTGTTTTTGCAAAGGTATTGCACTCCAGTTATGATCAATTATCCAGCTAAAAAAAGGACAGCAAAATAGTCATACCAGCTATTCTGCCCCCATAAATTTCAGTACAATAACTACAAAGTAGCAGTTAATATGAATGTGTTTCATTTCTCTGTGACACATACAGTCTTGTTACTTTCACTGATTTATCTTCAAGTATTTCTCTGCCTTATGAAGTCCACTATATATATATCTAATAATGTGTTCATATGTAGAAGATACTTCGTAGTGGTGAGCTACACAATATATGCACATTCTGCAGTTCAGTACTTTAAAATACATTTTTCTCCATGTCTAATATATACATGAGGCATTTCAAACTAACCCCACTAATCTTCTTATCCATTGTCATTCCTAATAGGTGGATCTTCAAATCCTTTTGAAGGACAATGTCAAATATTTCATCTATTATACTACTCATTTTATTTGAAATCGTGTAGTTTGGAGATGTTTCTCTTTTCAGGAATGAAAACTGGGAATCCTGGTTTGCATTTTGCTACTGAGAATAGCATGATAATGAAAAATGCAGATGAAAGGTATGGCAAGACATAATAAGCTAAAGAGTAGAAGTGTGAACACGGATTTCAGCTAAGGAGCCAAACCATAACACCCTGCTACCACTAACTGATCTCTACACCATAAAAAAAAATATTAAAAAATAGTTGTTAGGAAATTCATCTAAATATCTAGTTGCATGTAATCCTTCATTGCTCACTCATTTTGCTTGTCCAACCAATCTCGTATCTTTTAATATTTACATTAGAAAATTGACTTAAATACATTAGCTGTTATGGAGTGAGTTTTCATGCTCTGTAGTAGAACATGAATGGTTGTACTTCCACTTGCAAAGTTACTTGTAGTATTCACTGCCTTGTACTCTCAGTTTTCATTCTGAATGTATTCAGGCCTGCCCTTCATTTGTCTCAAGCCATAGACTTATACTTTTTCCTTCTTCCTTCCACCCCACCATCTCCTCAGTTGTCTGGAGCGTCTTTTCTAGAGGAATTATGGCACTACTTACATGTATTAAAATGCATTACTGAATTACCTTTATGATAATTATTATGAAAATACATAGGCTGAAAATAACAGTGTTCACACTGTCTTCAGGAGGCTGTCAGGGTATGACAAGGCTAGATCACTCCTACAAACTACCTATTAAATGAAAACTATTTCTATAGTTAGTATTCATTAATTTTTTTCCTTAATATCAGTAGTATTCTGTGAAGTAGTTTCCATAGCGTCTTATATAATGAGCACAAAAGAGAATCTTGCATTAAAAATGGGGCTTAAATAAATGCAATCCTGCATGAAACCTCAGCTATGACACAGTGTAAAGAGTCAATGACATTAAAGCAAGGCTGGAGACTCCTCTCCTTTGCTAATATTGCTGAACTAGCAGTTTTGCACAATGGGTTTTATCTAAATTAACTTTGTTTCACACTCAATTTGTTGTGCATAGTTTACCCTGCCTTTCATGCCAATTAACTTCCAGAAATGCTTGGTGTGCAAAATGAAGAAGATCTAAATGAATTAAATAGGAACTTAATTGTACTATGTGATAATAACTGCTTTGCAGTTTACACAGCGGTCTCCATTAATGTATGCATGTTTTAATAAGTCGCATTTTTAATGTATTCACCTCAAAACCATCTGGGAAGTCAAAGTAGGTAGCTGTTTCAAAAACCTGAAATCTCTTCTGTTGTTATACTAAAGAGGAAAAAAAGAATATTTATTTGATAAACCAGCAAAGATGCTAAACATATCACTTTGAGAATTTACATGATGCCAAGTGGGAACAAAATCTCTTGTGATAACCAATTGTCTTGCCTGTTCATCATTAGTAAATGCCAATTAGTTAGCAGAATGTCTGTTTCCTTTAGGTGCATTATGAACACAATTGAGTATCATTAACTTGCCATGACTGTAATAACCTCAGAGGTAAACAGATACATTTTTCAAATGCTGACCTAAATATTAGCAGGTGTTTTCCACTGGTCAGAACACCAGTCTAGCAACCAGGAATAATTGTTTATACCTAGCTCCTCCACAAACTTTATCTGGTTGTTTCTGAAATTCCCCACCATTAATACAGGAAATATATATATATACACACTTACATGTGTGTATATATGTATTTTCGGCACTGGTGAGGCCTCACCTCGAGTGCTGTGTTCAGTTCTGGGCCCCTCACTACAGGAAGGACATGGAGCTGCTGGAGCGTGTCCAGAGGAGAGCCACCAAGCTGGTGAGGGGTCTGGAGAACAAGTCACACGAGGAGAGGCTGAGGGAACTGGGCATGTTTAGTTTGGAGAAGAGGAGGCTGAGGGGAGACCTCATTGCCCTCTACAACTCCCTGAAAGGAGGGTGTAGAGAGGTGGGTGTTGGCCTCTTCTCCCAAGGGAATAATGGCAGGACTAGAGGAAATGCTCTGAAGTTGGGGCAGGGGAGGTTTAGATTAGATATTAGGAAGAATGACTTTACTGAGAGGGTGGTCAGGCCCTGGAACAGCCTGCCCAGGGAGGTGGTGGAGTTGCCATCCCTGGAGGTATTTAAGAAACATGTAGACGTGGCACTTCAGGGCATGCTCTAGTGCCCGAGATTGTGGGCGTCTTTTGTGTGTGTGTGTGTGGTTGGACTTGGTGATCTCAGAGGTCCTTTCCAACCATGACGATTCTTTGATTCTGTGATTTTCACAGAGATTAGTTACCTGTGAAAGCTCTTTAAGATGTGTGGATGAAAAATTTTGTATATGTCTTGAGAAAGAGGTAAAGCATCTGCAGAAATATTAAATAAACTTATGTGAGTCTATGTTCTTTACGAATACTGTGAATTTATTTCACCTAGAATAGCAGTATTTATCCAGGTGTGAGCATTTTGCCTACATTTATACATGTATATCATTCACTCCCATAAGCACTGTTCTCATCATCTGCACCTGCACTGTGAGGTTGCTACACCCGATGTGAACATCACCTGTGAGACCATATCCATTAGCTGTGACTCACCATGCTGGCATGAGGTCCCTGCCCATTTGTCTCAAGCCCTGGTAGTACAGGAGAGCTCAGGAGCAGTATGAATTCCTCCCTGTGAGGAAGAAAAGTCTGCTGTCCTGTCACAAAGGGACTAACCATCTGGTCCTGAGAATACAGAATTTCCAAGATCAGTTATTGGTCATGTTGTGGTAGATACTTGCCAGCATTTTGCATGTCTAAATAAGTTGAAGTGGATCTCATAACGTTCAGGTGTTAATGTATTTTATGAAGTTTTACAACAGGATAGGATGTTGCTTTGTTCAGTTGTCAAAGCTGAGATAGTACCTCACCGTTCCTGGGTGATGAGGATGTATGGGTAATGTAATGGTGGTAAATGTGGCCTAAGCATTAAAGAAAGAAACATAAAAAGACAGAATCAGACAGATTTTTTTTTCTAGTCCATATTGTAGCCAGTTTTTGTCTCTTCTTTTAAAACATTGAACGCAGCACTCTAAATTTACCCGAATAATTGAGTGTACCATCTGTGAATACTACCTGCACAGAGATGGCAAGTATGTGTTGATATGTAGTACACGAAGTGTGTATGTAATACAGATCATGTATACATGACTATGTTTGTCCATTGTAGAGCACTCTAAGAAGTATACCCTCTGGCCACTTCTGGACCTCAAAGCTCTGGAGGATGGCCACTGTGGACATCTCTTCTAAAAGACTGACTACAAAACGAAAATGAGCAGTCGTAGCCTTTTCTGGAAATTCTTCAGCAGAAGGTTTAATGCTCTGTGGAGAGATATCCCATGTTTTCCTCTGCAGTCAGAAGAATGACTTTGGTGTGAATCAGTACTGCTGGGATCTCCGCGCATACGGCATCTCCCTCGCTGCTGCACCCTTTTTTGTCTGTCTTCTCTATCACTTGGGAGGGAGGGCTGGCAGCTCCCTTTCCCCCTTTGCTTGACAGCTTTCACCAGTAGCAGGTAAAATCTCCTTGCCTGAGGAAGCCCAGATCCCTTCATCCTCAGAGGGATACAGAAACCATCGGGCAGCAGTGGAAGGTGGTGCTGTGTGTATTTGCCCAATTGCAGTGCCAATGCTCCTGCCGCTAGAAATAACCCAACAATGAACCAAGAATTTCTAATCTTCTCTCTCTGGCTCCCATCCTGGATGGCCAATAGTCAGAAGTGAAAAGTCACACAGATACCACTAAATTTAAAACTATGTAATTGTAAAAATGGTCTTTAGAATGTGACATATGAGAAATCATTTTTACCATTTGCAGCCTATTTTTACCCTCCATTTCATACCACACAATTTTGAACTGCTGAACAGGACAGGATTTAGCCCAGATGAAAGAAGGGAACAAAAAGAGAAATGTGATAAACTGTCTAATAATTCTATGAAATGCTCTTCAAAATGTAGGAAAGCTATTGTGTTAACATCCTTAGAAAGTAAACCTACTTTTCACTTCATGCAAAAGGAAACAACCTTGTGAAGTGCTTCACAATGCAACATGAAACTGAGAAGAGCTGTTTCCTAATGAAATCCAGAGAAGCCGAATTAGAAACCTCTGTACAGTTTCACAGGACTCGGAGGGGGGCCCAGCATGATATATCCACTCAGATATCTACACTCTCGTGAAGAATAGTTGATGGAGTGTAATATGTTTGCCTGGAGGCATGACCTGTAGCAGCGCTAATTGTGCAGACTGAGGGACCAAGGTGTAATTAGACAAGTAGGGGCATCATTAGAAGGTGGCATGTTTTCCTTTTCTTCTCATAAATTTCAGATGCAATTGGGTTGTTTATAGAGGAAGAGGAGTCAGTGCTTGCTGCATTATTAATATTCTGAATTATGCTTTGAATCTCAGCGCATACCATCTTTCTCAAGACAAATGACTATAGCTAAGCCCTTCCTTCAACCACTCTATGAGATAAACAAGGTAACTAGTTATATTCACTTTTCAGCAGAGGCAGAGGTTTATCTGTGCTCCTTTAAGGATTTGCTGAAACAAAAGTGTATCTCATTTGCAGCCACAATAATCAGCTTACCTTTAATCTTTTGTTTTCTTTATTAATAACAAAGATTTATTCGCTTTGAGCTGTCTAAAGCCAGAGCTACCACAGATCATCCAAGAGCATTAATCTGTTCTCTGCAACTTGATTTCTCAAAACCGGAGGCAAAGCAAAGAAGCAAAGAGGTTTTCAAGTGCTTTCAGAAAGTCAAATAAACACATTTCTTTCCAGATTCCGGGGCTGTTGTCACTGAGTTAAGGTGTGAGCAAAAGCATTTTCTCCCAGCAAGCTGCAGTATTTCAGTTCAAGAATGGTTTTGTAGTAAGTCTTGATCGATTCAGATTTTTTTAAAAATCCATCTCCACAAAATTTGTTGGCAAGCTGCTGTCCTTTATTAAAACGTCTCCTCCCAGAATACTAAACACCAAGCAAGGATTAAAACAGCCAATCAGCAGAGTCATTCATCATGCTGATGAGTGTCAGAATTTGGCAACGCTGGTGGAATGAGGGCTTAAGCTTCAAACTGAACACAGATATTAGCAGCACAGTTGATACATTACAAACCTTAATTAATCTTATTAATTTCTTGCTTGCTCTAGTTGGAATGATAATTAATGTAGTTATGATTAATAATGGATGGCTAATTGCTATTTTTCCTCACTTGCCTATAAATGCATGTCCTTTTTTATTTAAAGACAGGTTTTTGTGTAACTTGCATTGCATGTTTCTGGAGCCCTGATTTATTTTTTCCCTCAAGTAGCTTATTACAAATATATGACAAAGCAGTAATTACTGTCAGATCTGGGCAAAGCATGCCACATGCTCCAAAGAATTATTTAAATCTATTACCGCATATGTCAACTTAGTTTGTGCAAATCAGAAATTTCAGGAAGAGACAAAAATAATGTCAATACAAATGACAAAAATAATGCTCAAAGCCCCATCCAGAATGGAATTGTTTAAGGCCAGGCTGGATGGGGCTTTGAGCAACCTGCTCTATTGGAGGTGTCCCTGCCCAGGGCAGGGGGCTTGGAACCAGATGATCTTTAAGGTCCCTTCCGACTCTAACCATTCTATGATTCTATGATAGTGTAGAAGGGTCTAAACCAGGCCATGTGACAACGGTAATAACCCAAGACTGGGTTACCTACCAGAAGGCCATAATTAATTTCAGTTGTCTTAAACCAACACATCTGAACATCACAAATTTACCACAGCAGTAAAGTAACCAGAAAGCCAGGTGCTACGGATCTTGTGTTAACTCTTCCACTGAACTTGACAGAAGCTTCAGAGGCTTAGAATCAGCTGAAAGTAGCACAAAGACATCAGCATTATTCTGTCTTCTGGAGTGGTGGCTGTATGTCTGTCCCTTAGGCATGATGTTGGTTCAGTAACCAAATTTTGAAAATTTTCTGAAATTTTATCCTTTAGTGACTTTTAATGTAAACACATTGAATATTGATCAGAAGCTTGCTTTCTTATTCCGTTGAGATCTATTGGAACTTTTTTAAACATCCAAGGTTTTTAAACGTCCAAGGTTTTTGGTTTTTCTATTTTTTTGTTGTTGGAGGAGAAACTATTCACTTTGGCCTTTTCCAGACCCCTTTGTTGTTTGGTTTGCTGGATCACGAAGCTATCTGAAAATCAGCTGACGCTATGGATCCTCCCCACAATATAATGTATCATAATGGGGAAAAAGTATTAGCATCATTTTGATGACGTCAAAACTGCATCATGTGATGCTGTACCTGATGATGGTTACGGTATGAATACTTCTTTGCTCATAAAGTTCTGACAGTTGTCTTTCATCATTCACCAGTAACAACAGCTGGTCAGTTCCACAGATGTTATTCATGTCCTTTAAAACAATATAAACAAATGAAAGGTGATCTCAGGGTGGTCCAATAGTTCTGAGCCTTTCCTCCAGTGGGTTTCTAAAACGTTCTTCAATCTCTCAAGATAGCATGATGCGTTTTCTGACATTTTTAAGGGCCTTTTTCAGGACAATTATTCTTCCTGAAATGCCTGTATGCAGCTCATTGTGTAAATATACATCTAACATTTTTGCAAGATCCAATATGTTTTTCCCGACAAGATCTTAAACTAATTTTTAAGGAACTTCATTCATCTTAGCAAACTCATTTCTTTGACTAGGAAACACCTGATGGTTCCTGTCAGTTTGGCAGCCAGGCTATGATCTTACCAGACCTTATTCTATGCAGGATTTCACCTGTCACTGCTTAGAAGGAAAACTTTGGGGTGGGGTGAGTGTCTGAGCATGACAAGGTTATTGTATTAATGTTATTCAGATTAGAATCAATGTTTTAATATGCAATTAAAATGAGTATTTGTGCAGTTGCAATTGACATTTACCAAATGACATTTAAAACCAAAGCCTTGACCACTTGCCAATAGGGAAGATGAGTTATCACTTTTCATATACAAGACAGTGGTGACTCTAGATGTACTAGTCTTGTTCCAACACAGGCAATAATTTTCCATTTTCTTAAAATTTAATATACTTTTTCCACTTGTTGTGGTGTTTTTTGAAACTGTTGTCTCGTGTTTCTGCATACTATGGAATAAATAACGGGTTCTACCTTAAACAGGGTTACATTTCAGTTATAGAAAATTGACCTGTTAAGCACCCACAGAAAAAAGGTATCATTAAAAGCTCACTATTCTCTGCTCTAAGTAGCTGCAGTAACCATGGTACTGTTGTACACACAACACTAAAGATACAGTACAACAATCCCCGTGGAATGGCAAATGTTGAATTTTAATGATTCCTGCTTTATTTAGGTTGTAAAGTGCTTTGGGATAAGTATCCTTCAAGATGAAAGGTAGTACAGAAATATAAGCTATTGCTATTATGCTTTGAATTAATCACTTGCTTTCCCCTCCAGAGCGATGCAGAAAAATATCGTAACATCTATTTCACTTGCAGCCTGAAAAAAGAAAGAAACCTTCCCCTCATAAAATAGAATAAAGCAAGGCAAAACGAAAAGCTCCTTCAAATCTTAGAGAAAAAGATCAGTTTCATGTTGATATATATAGCTTTCATCCTTCATTTCTTGAAATCAATATTCATCTGAAGGAAAGAGAATGAGTTAAGGAAACAGGATCAAGTCCTTGGTTATTAAATATCTGCTAGGAACAGATTCTGACTGGGTAATAGGTGATGTCTGTGAGCCCCGAAAGTAGGGGAACTGAGGAGAGAAGCCCTACCCCCCACTTAACACCACTAGTGTGAACGAGCTGCTATCATAATGCATAGTAATTATGGTAATCAAGATGCAGACCCTTACTTAATTAAACTTCACTGCAGTGTGTGAAGAGCAATAAATTTATACAAAGTAAAAATAGACATGATTTAAAACTAAGATAGCATATTCATGCAAGTGATAATAAAATTAATGTATATGGACACAGTGAAAATTAACACTTTTAAATCATTCAAAGAGGACTCTGTTTCAAATGTGTGCTGGCACACACACAAGGTTACATATATGCATCAGTGATTAATGGGGTGTAAAAGAGCCTTCATTTATTTGATTTCTGTCTCGGAGAAGAAAATCAGAACCACAGAAACTGGAGAATTAACATTAAGGCAGGGACATCATGTTATTATTACATCTTGTGAAAGAGCACAAAATAACCAAGAAATACCATTGTATTGTACAAATACCCCAAAAAATAATTGTTGTTATCACATTGAATTTATAATCTGAATACATGTAGGTGCAGATGAGGAGTACAAGAAGCAATGAAGTAAGTGTTGAGGAAAAGTTTTCTGTTCTGAGGAATTTGCCAGCAAAATTGCTACTAGAGAGACTAGCCATGTAATTATGTAGTTGGTATAATTTATTGCAGTTCCCCTAGAGCAAACAAACGGTAGCTTCATAAGGGCTTTTTCAAATCTATAATTGCCTCTGCTCTTCAGTTTTAGCCACAGAGCTAAATCAGTGTTGGCTTGGAATTTTTTCATACTCCGACTTCATACTTTATGAAGAAAATTTTAAGAATAATATGATTGCTTCGGAGCTTGACAGAGAATGATTTCAGCTACCTGCTACAATCTCCTTGTTGCTATTATATACTTCATGTTGCCAGAGGTCAAATGTGATGGCACCTGAGGCTAGAAAAATGAAAAAAGATATTTTTCCACCCAAATACATGTAGAGGGTCAATTATAGACTAAGTCTTTTATGTGCATCTCTGGCCATGAATTTGCCAAATCAACCTTTTCTCAGCACATGTGTTCTTAGAGGCAATGTTCAGGCATAGCCCGTTCACACAGGTAACAACGTTCAGACAACAAAAATGACACCTAATCCACTTTTACAAAAATCTGTTGAAAAAAAGCAAATCTTTTGCTGGGCTAAAGCACAGATGAACTGGAGGCTTCTTCTATGTGTGAAATCCTCTGGATGTGGGATATCCTCTAATGAGCTATCTGTGTTACATGCTGAGGACTAGAACGGTATTGAGAAGCTGAAGATCTAGCTAGTGGTTTTCAACAAGGTGTATCTGGTAGGCAAGCACTCCTCCTGCTGAAAGCTGTATGTGTGGCTACTGCAGACACAAAACACATACAGCCTTGTGTCAGCCAGAGTCAAGTCTTCTGCTATTGCAAAGAGCCCCATATGCTCTATGTTCTTCATGGGTGAGATAGTCTAATCACAGCTTCACAGAATGGTTTGGGTTGGAAGGGACCATTTAAGATCATCCAGTCCCACCCCCTGACCTGGGCAGAGCCACCTCCCACCAGACCAGGTTGCTCCAAGCCCTGTCCAACCTGGCCTTGAAACCCTCCAGGGATGGGGCAGCCACAGCTTCTCTGGGCAACCTGGGCCAGTGTCTCACCACCCTCACGGTAAAAAAATTCTTCCTTATAGCCAACCGAAGTGTACCCTCTTTGTTTTACTGTTGCCCATTGTCCTGTTACTACAGGCCTTGGTAAAATATCTTTCTCTGTGTTTCTTATAAGAAAGGACATAATATGGTCTCCTCAGAGCCTTTTCTTCTTGAGGCTGAACAACCACAGCTCTCTCAGCCAGTCTTCATAGGAGAGATGTTCCAATCCTCTGATCATTTTTGTGGCCCTCCTCTCAATCCTTTCTAACAGGTCCTTGTCTTTCTTGTGCTGGGACCCAGTAATGATGTTTGTAACCTTGATTGTAGTGGAGAAGATCTCGTGCTACTTTTTCCACTCAACACTTGTGGGAAAAAGAAAAATGTTTTTTGTTATTACCCAGTCTTCTCAGGAAAGATGTTCACCATCACATCCAGAAGTCCACATGGGAACTAGTGGTGGTGTAGGAAAGGTGTACAAGCAGAGGTCTGAAGAGCTTCCACACTACCTTAACTGATAACTGTAAAAGAATCACTGTGATTTTAGATCACTTTGACTGATTCAAGACCAGTGGGTCTAATTATAGACATCACAGCAACATGGAGGCTGATCTAAACCATATACTCCATCACAGCACCCTTCAACTGTTCTGAGAGTCTTAAATTGGTGGAGCACAGGAAAATATGAAACATCTCTCTAGGCTTGTTTTTCTGTTCTTTGAGTGTTGTAACATACATATGTTACATATACATATGTGACATAAATATGTATGTTGCATACATATAAGCAGCTCCAGAGACTTTCAGTCATCTGAGGATTTCTTCTCTGAGAAAGGTTCCACTGGCACATGGCTTTCATGGTGTCCTGGTGGACAGAAGGCTCTGGCCTTTGCCTTTGAGTATATCTGATATACAGTTCTAAAAATGTATGTCAATGAATCGGGGATGACTTACACAGATTTAATGAAAAAAAAAAATAATGAAGGAAAATACAGCAATGGAAACCAGTTGGCTATAGTTACATCAGTGAACAACATCTGAAATAAAGTCCCATCCTGCCACAGGTATATATTTTGTACTTCTTGCAAAGCTATAACAGAGGGAGAATTTCTAAATGGACTTCACTTATATTAAATCCCTTTAATGGTTGCTCTGAGCAGGCACCTTCACACTACATATACAACGCAAGAATGAGCCAAAGTTACCAGTTCAGCATACACTCCTGGCTTATTGTAATTTTTCAAACAGTTTACCAGTTATTCATGTCTTATTCATACTTTTTTGAGAGTTTAAACATGTTTATGAATATGTTATTTACTATAATAAAGCCAGAGCCTACTGTTTAATTACTAGAGCAGCTCAACCAAGAATCCCATAAAAGCTGTTTATCCCTGCTCTCCGTGCAACTGAGCTCCAGCTAGTGTGGATTTGGCCAGCTGAATTCCACGCTGTTCCATGGACACTGCATAAATACTGTTCAATTAAGGGTGGTTATTGTATTGAAGTTAATTTGATTTCCCCCCCTCTTCAGCCAATCATTTAAAGCAGCATTTGGTAATTGAATCTATGTTTATTTCACTCTTTGTTATCTTCACCATTTAATAATCACTTTCAATTTCTTCCCACAGATGCAAGATATGTCGATGTGTCTTGAGTACCTTATCATAAAAGAATAATCTGTAGTACCTTATCATAAAGCTAAATCCTTTCCCCTGTGCTAAGCAAGTCTAAATTGGGTTTTCCTAGATCCAGGAAGGCCTCAAACACCTATGGATGCTTTCTCCAAAATCGTAATTTAACCTGAAGGCTGGAAGATTTTTAAAAACCATATCTAATTTTCCATGCTACCCTTGCTGCTATTTCTATTTTGCATCTGAAGAGGCAAAAGAAACGTGTTTGGGTCACGGAGGTTTTGTTTCTGCTGAGAAGTAGAAAAGAAGGGATTTAAAAGATGGTACTCATTGCACTGTCCTCTCCTTATCAGCCCCAATTTGGTCACAAAAGACATGGAAACGCAAACTCAAGAATGAATGGTGAAGCAAATTTATTCACAAAAGTCACCAGCATTGTCTCTGAAGTGCCTTTTCATGATTCCAGCCTTCTGGGTTAAATGCACAAGTGGTGTAATTGATGTAATGTCACTGACTTTAACGGAGTCAATCTGAATTAGATGAGTTTAGTATCGTCTGTCACAGTTTACTGAACCAGATTCTTTGTAGTCAAAATTGCCTTTTTATTTTCAGACTTTATTCCCAAATAAAGATGTCATGTCTAGCAGGAAATCTCAATTTTTGTGCTGGAGACTTTGTAAGTGTTTCTCAGGTATCTCCTGTCTTGCTGGGCTTGGCTGATGCCTAGTTAAACAGTGCATGAAACTGGTTGGACAAGTGAACATGGTGAGCACAGGGGGGAATTTTCATTTGTCAGATGGTCACAGCTTGCTTGCTTCTTAACATAATAAACTCCTAGACCAGCTTCCTTGGAGAACTGCACATCCAAAATCCTTTAAACATCTGAAATCTAAAGGAAGAAAAGTAAGACATTTACTCTTAAAATTAATGGGCCCAGTAGGAGTGCTCCCAAGGATTTGGATCTCCATCTGCTAGCTGAAAAATTAAAATGTTGATCTAATAATATCAGTGCATAGATGTACACTCTGCCTCTTTCCGAGACTGTCATGTTACTATTCTATCAAGGCAAATCTTCTTGATAAAGGATTTTGCAGGTCTATGAGGTTGAATGTGAAGATGTCAGCAGGATGGCTGAGTGACCCAAATCAGTGAGGACTTTTTTGCAGTGGCTGAATGGGCCTGAGTGGTAGTTTATTTCGAGTAGAAAGAAAAATGTTACGGGGATCTGTTATTTTATAATGAACCTCATAATAGTTAGTGTTACTGAAAGATCCAAATCCAACAATTACTTGATGCTAGCATGTCTTTTGTATTTTATATTTTTGTTTTCTTTTCATTGTGGTTGCAGAAAAAAAAATCCTGAAAAAAAATGTAATCCAAATGAAGTTGAAGTCTCCAAACCCATAATCTAAAGAGAATCATAAATCATTATTATTTTAAACCTCTTTTTAAAACCTAACCTCTCTTCCATTCCCCCTCAAAATAAAAAAATCAATGATTAAGAAGGCTTGACCTGTGACATTTGAATGCTTGTTTTTGGCGCTTCTTTTCATCACAGATTAAAGGGTATTCCTTCAATCCTGTATAAGAATGGGGCTTTTATGCTACTCTCAGTGTCCCTAGGGTAAAGTTCTTTAAAAGATTTCATGGGAAAGATGTATTTTTGCTATTCTGACCTTCCAGTGTACTTTGATTTCTTGTGACACTTTGTAGTTAGTACAATTCATTAGCTAAAACTCAGAGCAAGAGGGGAGGGCAGTGGATGAACTTTTAGAAAAACAGATTGCAAAGGTGAGTTTTAGGTCCATTTCCACAAACACGATCCAGTTCTGATTATGCAATGCCTATCCCTGGAAACTAAGCTATAAATCTTGTAGAGCATGAAAATGCTAGAGAAATCTATTTTTTCTGATTTCCAATGCAAAACCTTTTTTTTAAAGTCTTTTTAACAGGAGAAAATAGGAGCAATTTGGATTTTTTTTTGTTTTGGATAGATCTCCAAGAATTGCGTTGGGTTTGGTTTTACAATTCACCGTTAGAGTTTTGGTTTTGACAGCTTAGCTTGGCCCAAGCAGTGCTCTTGACGTGGCTACCTGTCATTTACAACTAGCAAGTCTCTACTGATTTCTTCAGCAGATGCCAGCCACACAGCCCATCAATCATCGCTGGGAAGACAACTTGCTCAGACAGAAAAAGAGAAGATGGAAACACGTTTCTAATTTTCTGATCAGCAGCACTCTCGCACGAAGTCTGTAACCCTTAAATCATAATTCCTGTGAAGCACCTTTCTCTGTCCCCAGCCACCACCACCAGGGACTGCAGTGTAGATGTTAAGTACTGGCCATAACGCACACGTGTTATGTACAGTGCACATTTTCCAGCACCTGCCAACCAGTTATAGAAGGCAGACAGAGGGGAATGCACTGTTCTAATTTTTCCCTTGTTAAAATCATGAAACCTAACAGACCGGCTTCATAATCCGCTCACTGGAACCACCCCTTATCTCATTTTTTAAACAATGCGTGTGTGTTCTGCTGTGTGAGCTCTTATCTCCCACTGTGACCCCTGGTGCAGGATAATTGCTTGCTACTGTGTGAATATTACAAATCCAACTGCATGGATGGGGCTCAGATCTTCTTGCAAGGGAAGTATTGGCCTGTGTTCCTGTAGCTTAAGGAGCACAGAGCTCAGCTTTTAGTAGCACAGAGGCAATGAAATACGAAACTGTTCTTAATTTTTGTAGGAGAACATAATGATATTACTCGTCAGCTGATAATGACAGTATTTAAGCTCCCTTTTTGCACACAGAAGAAAAGCATTTACTCAAACTAGTAATTATTGCTAATATTAAAGAACTAAACTAACTATAAAGGATGAGTTTGAGGTAACAAGCCCTAAAGAATGAGAAGGCTGCATCTTCAGCAGCAGCAGGGAGGCAGACCTTTCTTGCTTTATGAAACCTCATCATTCAGATTTGTTTCTCGAAACTTTTTCAGAAGAATGAACTGTAGTGGATAGCTGGATGTTACTTCCATCCGCCAGCAAGAACTTCCTCAAAAAACGACATCTTCTTACAGTCACCTGAGACAAGAATATTTTAAATAGGTTTCCAGGAGAATATTAATTTGTGAAGAGAGATCTGTGGTTTATTATTCGTTATTTATATTTCTCATTATTTGTTCCTTAGCCTCTCCTTTCAGAAGTTCTATTTATTTGAACACAGATAAAAAGTTGTATTTTGTGAGGTAATGGCCAGTCTGCTAATTCAAAGCCTGGCAAACTGAAAAATAGTTATACGGTGCAGAAACACAGTTAATTTATGAACAGAAAATAAAGGATAAAACCCATCAGATAATTTCTAGAGTAAGTATACTCCACAATTTTCTTTTCATTATCAAGTCAATAGTACTATCCTCTTGAAAATATATAATTTTACTTACGTGTATATATAAAAATGTTTATGCATATAATTGGAATTAACTTTTTAACTGTACTTTCTCTGTTTGCAATGAGTAACTTAAACCCACTCTGATCCAAGTGTACCGGCAAATCACTGAGTATCCAGTCAGCTTCAGAAAGAAATTGCAAATTGGGCATTTGTGCATGATTTTATATTCTTGGCTATCAACCAGCGCTTTTAAAAAAACCCTGGTCCTTTAAGAGAAAACTGCAGAAACCAAAGTTTTTCTACTCCACAGGACTGAAACTGATAGCTTTCAACATACAAAGCAAGAAATCTGATACAGAGAAGTGGAGAAGTGGGAGGAATGATAAATAAGGATAAACATACCAATATATTTAAAAGACCAACAGTCCCATCCTATCAGAATTAATATGGATTCCAGACTAAAATATAGGGATTTGAAGAAACAAACACAGGGTAATACAGAAGTTATATTTACTCATAACTATGTTAGTTTTTATGCTTATAGGAAAGAAGATATACACTTGTTTTACTGACTTTTGTTGAACGAAGTAGTTTACTTCTAATCTCTCTTGTTCATTCAGACCCATACCAAAGTACCTCTAAAGAGAATCATTATTTAGAAAGGGGAATATATACTTTCTATTAATTTTTGTTATTATCAGAATGAACATCTCCTCTGGTAACATGGTCATAAACTTCACATTTATAAACTAGTCGTAGCATTTCGTATAAAACTACAGTTGCATTACGTAAATGATCCCTACAATTATAGCTAAAAAAACCCCAATAAAACAAAAAAACCCAACTTTTGCAGGTACAGCCAGAGGACCATGCAGGTACTTTGTTCTTTCTTTCCTAAATGTTTCCTTTCTTGCAGTTTGCCAGCCAGGTCGGTCTTTTTCTGTGATGGCTCATTTTTTGGCACATGGGGACAGCCTGCTCCTTCTCCTTTAAGACTTCCTTCTTCAAAAACGTCCAGCCTTCCTGGACAGCTTTGCCCTTCAGGACTGCCTCCCAAGGGACTCTGTCAACTAGGCTCCTGAAAAGACCAAAGTCCACCCTCCGAGGTCCTTTGTGGCAGTTCTGCTGACCCCCCTCCTTGCCTCTCTGAGAATCAAAAACTCGATCATTTCATTATCACTATGCCCAAGACGGCCTCCAACTGTCACATCCCCGACAAGTCCTTCTCTATTTACAAACAGCAGATCCAGCAGTGCTCCCTCCCTAGTCGGCTCCCTCACCAGCTGTGTCAGGAAGTTATCCCTGACACACTCCAGGAACCTCCTCGACTGTTCCCTCTCAGCTGTACTGTGTGCCCAGCAGACATCTGGTAGGCTGATGTCTCCCACGAGGACAAGGGGAAATGATCTTGACACTTCACAGTACTTTGTAGGAACAGATCTTTTGCACTCCCTCCTAAGTAAAATGAGGCTGTTAAAAAAAATCTATTCTTTTCTTTTTGCTAACAATATGAAGAGATTTATTATTTTCTAAATGCATTCTGCAAAAGCACATCAGATTACAGATCATTTCCAATTAACTGAGTGTGAATGTTTGATAAGCAAAATGTGAGCAGTGTCTCTGGGCACAGGATTCACATAACTCATTGATACAATCTTTATGAGTCAAGTTTCATATATGCAAATGGTCACATTAATACTGATTTTAAAATGAAGTTTCTGAAAATATCCTTCAATGTCTTCTTTCCTCTTGCTGGTTGCACTCACCATAGGAATCTCGCTGACTGTCAGATTTACAGAAAGTAGCACTAAAGGGAAACTAATTTTAAAAAAAGGAGGAAAAATTAAGTCAAAGTTCATAGAAAAATATTTGCATTATTATCTAGCATTGGTTTTCAGCAATAAATCGAAGCCTGCCAAGGTCAACCTGAATTTCTTATTGATTTATTGGACTTCTGCTGCTTCCCTTTTTCTCACTAACACACTAATTTCTGGCCAGTATGGAGAATTCACAGCAAGACCCAAGGCTCTTTCTTCTGGACCGCAGTTGATATTAAACAGATGTATGAGGCATAAAAGCAGACTGTTTCTGGATAATTGGAGCGATGCTACATAAAATTGTAAAACACCGTCAGAGGGATGCGTCAGTTAATGCGCAGCAGTGAGCCCAGTTTGCACTCTCTGCTATGAATCCTGCTGTTGTGAAATGTTGGATATTTTTTTTTTAAACATCAAACAGTAAAAGAATAAAAGCTACGATTGACATGCAGAGATCTCAGTTTAACTGTAGTTGCTATCACAACTTAGTTGTCAAGAAATCCCTCTTGGAGGTCACTGTGGCCAATGCAGGGATAACTTCACTTTTTACAAAGGCCAGCAGACCCTTCATAAGCTACACAACAACTGATTCTAGTAATGCAGCACCTACTTTTATTTTCCTCAACACCTTATTTGCTGTAATTTGCAGCAGTTTAGTAGCCTGACAGATGAGCCATCTGTCCATTGGAGTGGGGATGAACAGTTGATGGTTGGAACTATAACCCATTTTTTCTCACCAGATCCCTCTGATTCATAAATCTGCCAGGACACAGAACACCTATAATTTTAAATAGGAAATGAATCTATGTTCTCCTAAAGAAAAAATATTTTTCCTTCATTTGTGATGATAATGCAACATACCAGTGTAGGACTGAGAAAGCTACTATTTTAGTTATTTCCCATTGGAAAACAGACCCAGAAGCCTTTTTTAAATTTTTTTTTGCTCAATTTTTTTGTCAGTTTTAGTCATTTTTTTATGCTGAGTCAGACCACTTAAGTGTCACTCTAATGAACAGATTCTGTCCGCAAAAGAATATAATGAAATAATTAACTATTCATTACTCGGAAAGAGTATCCAACTGAGAGAACATAGGAGTGAGAATGGTTTCTTGTGCATTGATGTAGGGACTCCTTGTAGAGACAGTCATGACAGTGTAGAGGCGCATTCCATTTACAAAAGTTTAATTACACCCAGATCAGCTAATTTAGCTTACAAGTTACCATCAAACAGCTGATGGAATATTAACTGAAGAAATGCTTTCAATGAGGTTAGGTTTGTATTCACAGAAAGTATTTCTTCCTGGCTTTTTAATTCTAATGACTTCCAACTTGAATATTCAAGTGTTCAGCATCATCTGAAAAGTGAAGAAGTATGTTAGAATACAGTGATTCCAACAGCACTATTTACCATATTTAATTTTTCTGTTTATATAAATACGCAGTAGGAAGGAAAGATATACAGAAGCTATTTCATTACTGTCTCAGATCAACTTTAAATCAGATAGTAGTCTTAAGTGCAGCACATGGCCCATGCACAGGGAGACTGTGCTGGACTGAGTAGGAAGATGCTATTGCTCTTGCTTTTTACAGATAGCTAAATTATACTCAATGCATTCCTAAAGCTACTTTTTCACAGAATTTTACTTGACCATGAATAGAAGAGAAGAGGTGCTTTTTTTAGAGGTGGCTATGAAGAAGCGGTGTCTACAAGAAAAATAATTGCAGGTGAGATGTTCACTGCAAAAATGTTTTGTGTTTCCAGAAGAAGAAGTTATCCTGTAAGTTGCATCACTAATTTTTTTAAAATTAACCTTAACTCACTTCATGATGGAATCATGAAAGAAGTAGTTAGCAAGCAGTCTGGATAGGAAAGATGACTTCCAGAACTGGTATGGGTATTATACAGTGCAAAGACATGCTCATCAACAAATGAGTGTTTGATGCAGTAAAGAACTTGGAAAAGCTGTGTGTGCTCTGACAACTCAGCCCCTAAGCCTGCTCTTGGTCCATCCATGGTGCTTACTGAGCAGCTGGAGGCTGTAATAAAGCTCTCAGTTATGTCTTTGCTCCTTCTCATTTGCAGTAGGCAAACAGCTAAGCTCCCGCTGTGGTTCCTGCTTCCCACCCATAACCTGGCCTCCTTGTCAGGCCCATCCTCACTCTAAATTTTCACCATCAAACCTTGTCTAAAACTTGCATATTCATTATCCACAGCTGCTCAAAGACCCAGCTTTGCCCCTTTATCTAATTACTGCTTTATATTTTGGCTGACAAATACAGTCTTACCCTATTGATCCTCACTCAGAGTGCTGATGCTGTAAGAATTTTTCTTCTCTTTACCCCCTTTGGCAGAACCTTGCCTCCTTTTGTAATTTCCCTTCTGGTTTTCCTTTCTTATGAACTGAGAATCTTGAACATGAATACTTACCAGTATCTTCCCCACCTAAGAGCTGCACTCCCTTCAGTGTCAAAATGGTGGCACCACCCTCTACCATTAGTTAAGTTTTCAAAAAAGAGCTCCACCTCTTGAGTCTTGCTCAGGGTTAGTATGGCAGGCACGATGGTGACACAGACGAAAACCACTAGAAACAGGTCTTCAGACCTTTTGTGCTGTCTTCCCTTTTCACTAACACTCCTTTCTTTCACCTCTCTTGCACATCTTGAACCTCAAAATTTCTGTACCATTTCTGTGTTTGGGTCAGACCTTTCACCTCATTGCAACACACGTTCGGTAGTTTAATTCCAAATGAAGGAGTACCTTAGTTTCAACAGGGTGGCTGATCAATAGTTTAATCAGTGATTTTGTTTCTAATTCTCTCTGTGCTGCTGTTCTATTTCTTTACCTTTGAATACTGCGGATCCAAAGTCAAATTGGAGCTATGCTGAGACACAGGGGCCAAAGAGAAAAGAAAGCAAGCGTACCTGGCTGCTGAATGTCTATGGAGCTGCCAGATGAAAGCAAACAGGATATGTAAATCCACATACCTATACTGACTCTTTGTCTCTGCCTCAGGAGCGGTTTACTCTTATCTAAAGACCAAAACGAGTTTTTAATGAGAAGGAAGCATTCAGAAGAGGAAGCAAGAAAAGTGGCAGTGTTAAAAGAAATTAAAATGTCTCATTTTCAGGCCCTCTGACTGCAAAACTGAAACTTATAGTTTATTTCTCACTGAGGTGCTATGATTTACAGAGTATAATTTTGGAGCTGTTTACAATTTTTTTTTAGTTGATTAGTGTTAGCTACTAAAATACCACTGCAGCAATATTATTTCTGCAGATGCATTCATTGATATTCACCAGGTAATTCGTGCTAACACAGAGAACATTTACAGCTGTTCACTTCAGCACTAGCACTTACAGATGTTTCGTCAGTCAGTTTAAAACACAAACTGTACAACTGGATTACTTAAACGTTTTAATTAGTATTGCTGCCGAGAAACAGTGGTGAACAACAGAACATATTTTTAAATGTTTACTACTAATAAATCTGTCAATAAATAAAATCACTTCTGTGCCTGCTGTAATATGAAGAAAACAATAATCATCAATAGATCTGTAATGATTTGCACCAGGCTGGGATCTGATATACAGTATGGTGTCTATAATGAAAGCATTGAAAGTAATACAAGATGTCTCTCTGAAAATGTTTAGGATGGGAGAAGGGCAAACTTCCAAATCTTGCCATCTCAAAAAATAATCAACATTTTTTTTCTGGCATTGTTATTGCTTGGAACTGAAACAGATATCATTTTACACTAGCCACAGACATTTTTTCCACTCTTTTATTTTAGCTTTTAGACACAGTCAGACCGCTCCCATGTCAGAACTAATCAGTAGTGAATTAATTACAAACATGGATTTAGTAATTGCTTCTTTGGTGGAATTTAATATTTGCCTTCCAGTAATGTAGCAAGGGAGTCAGCACTGCGTTGTTCAGCATAGTTCCAAGGGATTAAGAAGAGTTTCATAACTACTGTATTTTTAATCTTTTGGACGACTTGCAATTAACCGAAGCATACAGTACAGACAGACATTGCTTCAGTATAAAAAAAACCAAACTTGTAATTTTTCTACTCTGGGAGAAGCCATTCACAATTTTCTAATTGTGGTTAATAATCTGGTTGGAATATCTCCTTCATTCTACAAATACCCCTCTGTTTTTGAATGCTGGTAGAAACCCTGTAGATTCATGTAGATTCATATAGATTACAGAGCACAGGAAAAACAAAAACCACATGACGTTGTTATTGCTTAGGGTGTTAAAACTAGACCTAACCATCCACTGCTCAGACAAGGCTGCATGATTTTCAACCGTCATTTCATTATTGCAGCTAATGGTCTTCATAAAGCCAAATATTTAGAATTGTAATGGTCTATTAACCTACACAGAAAAGATAGAAGATCATGCTGAAACAGAGGGACCGGCAAGGTACAGGTTGGTGGCAAATACAATGTAGTACGCTCAAAGAATTCTTGTATGAAAGCAGTGACATCTTTTAAAATGTGGTAGATCTTGCCCTGATTCAGAAGAAATGGAGTTCTGCTATCTCTGGAATGAAAAGGGACATGACTTGGCAAGAAAGGAGGTTTGGGAGCACAATAAAAGATTCTATCATGCGTACAATGATGCAAACGCCCTCCAATTAAACAAACAGCTCTTGGAGGTCCCCTGAAGAGTCGAAAGAGAGAGGGTTGGGGTCCCAGAGCATTACTGCCCCTACAGGATCTTTCATCAGCTTCAGTGAGGCTTCAGCTCAGAAGCAAACTCAAATTTTTTTGGAAGAGCGTTTTGTTGTTTTAAGCACCAGCTTCAAAAACAGCCTCCCAGCTGATTGAACAGGGTGTTCTGTAGTTTTCCTTTAAGAAAGAGCACAGATGTTTCCTCAACCAAATTAATTAGCTATCTTAATTTAATAGCTTCTATATTAAAAGAGATTTTAGAGTAAAGAGTTATCAAATAACTGGCCCATTGGAAATGTCTTTTTTTTTCTAAATCCCATTATTTACTGGTTGGTTTCTGTCCTGAAGCAGCTTTTTACACATATATAGGTTTCTATGCATTTTGATTGTTTTAATCTAATTTACATGGGAATAAAAAGTTGGGGATATTAGAACTAAGAAGAACCAAACCCATAAACCAGCTATTGCATCTGAAGACCACCCACCTGCCTTTGCAGCTGAATTTATTGCAGAAATAAACAACTTTGGGAACAAAACAGTGTGGAGATAAAACATTCACTACCATTTGACTTTCTAGAGTTAAGAAACAAAGAAACAAAAGATGAAGGTTATAATTCCTGATATTTACTATTTAGCTGGCATAATATTAACTGACACATTAAAAACGTCTGTTTGGCCATGAATACTTTTGGCCAACAGTATCGTGGTTGATTGAACAAAAAATGCAGTCAAGATACAAATTGGGCCAGATCACCAAGCAGCTGTAACTACAATAACACCTGCCAGATGAATGTTGTGCCCAGTATCTTGATCTGATTGAAATGAAATAAAAATATCTAATTAAATTTAATAGGGGTCCTTTCCTTTTATATAAGATTGTAACCATAAACAAATGAAGTTAGATGTAAGGTTTTCTTCTTCAGCACAGGGAAAATATAAGTCCTGTAGCATTACTTAGTAGAAAACTAGACAGGTATTCCTATTTAAGTTACTTGAAGGGCAGGTTTCTGACAGAGGAAAGTTTTGGGTTTTGGAAAATCAAAGCAGGGTACTGATAGCACCATTTCAATGATTTTAAATAAACATTGAGTATATTCAAATGCTTAGACTGGATGCATTCTTTTACTTTGATTTCAATAGAAAAGAGGTAACAAGAAGTTATTTTAAAATTGTATGCAAAGGGTATTGAGGGGCACAAAAGTGCAATGGGCTAAAACATTTGTTTTGAACTCATGTGAGTGGTATTAATAGGAAACATCAAGGATTTTTCTGTGAGGTTTCATAAGACATGGACAATGGTGTATATGCTGTGAAGCTACTTACGACATTTGTTTCTGAATAGTACCATAAATTATTGCCTTGGAACTACACTCATTACTTAATATTAAACTGCCTCAGTCCAGAACAGGAATATTTTGTCCAGTATTCAATTATACATTGTCCATTGCTGATTCTTAATCTAAAATATGCAACTAATACTATAAAATACTTGAAACTTTTTTTCTGATCTGCTTAATACCTACAGTGTACATTATTCACCACATTGCTGGGAGAGGCAGAAAAAACCCATTTTATCTTCCTTTAAGTTTGTCTGAAGCTTAGACCCGAGAGTGTGGTCAGTGAGTTTAACACAGAGCACGGGCAGAGCAGGGAGAAATGGTGGCACCCGGGGCCTTCGCTAATAGTTGCGCACCCAAGACACAACGAAGCCAGTCTGGCAAAAAAGACTCACTGGTTCTTCTGCAAAATAGGTGCTGCGTTACTTTTGCCTTCCCAACCATCCTTTTCCTGTGCTTTATTTTGAATTCATGTCTCCTAAGTTTGTTAGGTTTCAAGATTAACTGTTGCTACTTGGTGGGTTTAGGTTTTGGTTTTTTTTCTTACTCAGGTATTTTATAACCTCCACAGAAAAGTGTGAGAAAACCGGTTTTGTCTTCAGCAAGGTACTAGTAACGTTCATTGGTTCTCAATTATCTTTGATCTAAGAGACAAGTGACATAGCTGTTAGTATATAATGACTCCAACACACAGGAATTACATAAGCTTAACAAACTTTAAATAACCCTTAACAGAAATTCTAAATGTAAGTGTATAATTATTCAGAGACACTTTTTACAGCTTATCATTGTGAAAAATCTCAACTTCTGAGTAATATATATTGAATAAAGATGTATATCCGCATTAACACCCATCGCTTTTCATTCTTTAATATTGGGTGTGTGCCATGAGATGTCTAAGGCTTGACACTTAATTCCTGTCACTCTTGCTAGAGCATATTAAAGTTCTGGCTACCAAACATTTCAGAAAATGAGGCCTAATTATCATCCTCTAAATGGAAGGGATTGATACAATCGGAAAGGTGATTATTTTAGGAACTGCAAAATAGAAAGCAAAGCACTACAAACAATTAGGCAAGTGTCTGTGGGAGCTGGAGGGGGAGACCTGGAATGGAAGCAAAAGTAAGTCAGATTGTAACTACTCAGGATGGATATGAATATTAGATTTGCAAACCATTGCATTGGGATAAAAGTTGTGTTATTTTTCTGCCTGTAAAGAAACATGAGACAAAATCAGAGTATCACTTGGAGTATTCTTGTGGACATAGATATCTAGTAATGAATACCCTAAATCCACTATCATAAATTACATTCGTTCATGAAGGTCATACAGTCATGAATCATAGAATTGTCTGGGTTGGAAGGGACCTATCAGACCATTGAGTCCAACCATCAACCTAACACTGACAAAAAACATCACTAAACCGCTAAGTACTATCCACCCATCTTTTCAATACCTCCAGGGATGGTGACTCCACCACTGCCCTGGGCAGCCTGTTCCAATGCTTGACAGCCTTTTCTGTGAAGAAATTTTTCCTAATATCAAACCTAAACCTCCCCTGGTGCAACTTGAGGCCGTTTCCTCTTGTCCCATCGCCTGTTCCTTGGGAGAAGAGACCGACCCCCCCCCTGGCTACACCCTCCTTTCAGGGAGTTGTAGAGAGTGAGAAGGTCTCCCCTCAGCCTCCTTTTCTCCAGGCTGAACAACCCCAGCTCCCTCAGCCGCTCCTCACAAGACTTGTGCTCCAGACCCCTCACCAGCTCCGTTGCCCTTCTCTGGACCCGCTCGAGCCCCTCAATGTCCTTCTTGTAGTGAGGGGCCCAAAACTGAACACAGCGCTCAAGGTGGGGCCTCACCAGTGCCCATTACAGGGGGACCATTACTTCCCTAGTACAGGGGGACGATCACTTCCTCAGTCCTGCTGGCCACACTATTGCTGATACAGGCCAGGATGCTTTTGCCTTCTTGGCCATCTGGGCACACTGCTGGCTCATATTCAGGACCCCCAGGTCCTTTTCTACCAGGCAGCTCCAGCCATTCTTCCCCCAGCCTGGAGCATTCTTGGGATTGGTGTGACCCAAGTGCAGGACCCGGCACTTGGCCTTGTTGAACCTCATCCCATTGGCTTTGGGCCCATCAATCCAGCCTGTCCAGATCCCTCTGTAAAGCCATCCTACCCTCCAGCAGATCAACACTCCTGCCCAATGTGGTGTCATCTACAAACCGACTGAGGGTGCACTCCATCCCCTCATCCAGATCATTGATAAAGATGTTAAAAAGGACTGGCCCCAGTCCTGAGCCCTGGGTTCCACTATGAAAGAAAGCATTTTGCATAGCCTAGAAAAGGTAAATTCCCATGATTGAGCTTTATATTTTTCATTTAATGGCACATTAGTTTGTGATCTATAGAAAAAGTAGCAAGTAATTCTGGCATTTCTTGTAAGAAAGGAGAAAAATGTTTGTTTCTGAATTCAGGACATCCAGCATCTTAGAATTAGGAAAACTAGAGCACCCACTCTCTCTTATGACCTCATATCATGGCAGATTCCATCTGATACAAGATAAGTGCATTATTAGAGGGGACTGAATTAGAGCATTCTAATGCTGCACATTTAGTGGGTGAGATGTAATGGTCAGTGCTATATGCAAGAAGTAGTACAGGAGATGACTAAAGTAAATGTGATGTGCTACTACCAGTAGGTACCAATGTTCCCCCATTGGCTGCCCAAGAAAAGAATATGTGCTTAATTTTAGACAGCTAAAGATAGCTGATGCATGCCAACTTGAATGCATAACTGAAATTTGACTTTTTTTTTAATTTTGAAAAATTTTGATTTTTTTCTCATTTTGAAATTACTCACTGTTGTGATTCTTGTCAACAATTTTGGTGTCTACACCAAAATAGAAATGCCTGAAAAGATGTTTATATCAGGTTTAAACATCTAAAATATAACTACATTGTCCACCTGGATTTTAACGATAGCATGAAGTTCACAGGCTTGGAGTCTCATGAGTTGTTCTTTTGATATTTTGGTCCCAACTTTTGGTTTGGCGATGAAAATGATTCTGGTTTTTGTTCTTTTTTTTTTTTTTCTCATGATGTTTGGCCAGTATTATATTGCCGTTTATTATTTTTCACACTAGAAGCTGGAAGAAAATCAGCAAAAGGCAGAGAAGAATGCGGAATACAGCTTCACATAAGGAAATTAATTCTGGTGTCCTATTAAACAAGTAAGACATCCAAAATGATATTTCACTGATTTGAAAAGATTATGCAAGAATGGATTATGTAAAAGGTAAACTAGGAGGGCACTCAAGAATTCATTAAAATCTTCCCCCTCTTCCAGTTAATGTCTGAATTATAACCATTTCCATCCAATCGTATCACTTCTGTCTATTTTTAGGAGATTTCTTACGAGAGCCACAACTTATGAATAGCCCAATAGTTTCAGGGAAGTAGTTTGCAAAAGAAACTTCTCACTACTGTGAAGGCCCAGATGACAATGGCTCTGAGGTCCAAAAAGATGTATGGATGGAGTCTTTGTCCACAGGTGAAAAGAGGTTGCTGCATCAGAAGAACATCAAGACAGCGGAGATTTCCTTCTGACTGATTATTCTGCCTTGTTCAATTGTAGCAGTTGCTATTATCTGTGGTTTATAAGGAGTTTAGGACTGCTGTGTTTTCTCTGAGTATTTCTATGCTCCATTGTTATTGTGACCAAATGATTTTGAATCATGGTAGTCTTTATCTAACATGATAGTTACTGTGCCTTTGTGGCTGGGAAATTGCTGCTGTATTACCCAGTCTTCAGCATTCCTTCAGGAGGATGATAAATTCCACTGTCTTGAAAATGGGCTTTCTTTTCTTTCCTGTTCCTGTCATTGGTGTACTCAGGACTTCCTCTATAAGTAGAAAATGTGGCACAAATCTCTTCTATCCTTTTTCTTCTCCCTGCAAGAACATGGCATGGCTTTTTGTTTGTTTGCTCCGACTTTGTAAAATATCAGATTGAGAATGAAAACAAGGGTACTGCTGGAGATTGGTACTACTGAAGTAGTAAGTCCTAATAAATCCACAAATAAATCCTAATTTAAATATATTAACAATTTCAGAAATTTTCCTGATATTTCAGGTAGCTTTTTAACTCTGGCATGATCACTGGTGTTTTTTTTTATCCATTTGGTGCTTACTGATGACTCCTAGCTGGTGTTTCTGGCATTCTGCAGTGGTATTTACTTTGCACTTTAATTGCTCTTCGTGTAAGGACCTCAAAGCACTTTAGAAAATAATAACTATTGCATGCATTTTGTAGGTAGGAAAACTGAAGGAGTGAGAGAATGAGCGATTGGACCAAGGCCTCTGAGCAATTCAATAGCATAGATAAAGGCAGAATTTAAAAATCCCAGCTTCTGCTGTATTTCAAAGGTAAAACACAAGGCTACGCAGAGACTGTGAGGAACCTCAGAACAAAATAGATATGGCAGGCGATGGTGAAGTACTGCATAACAAGAACCACAGATATCTACTGAAATCTGTCATTTTGAATACAACCAATTCACTATGAATGATATAAAAGAATTCTTATCATTGCCACTAAGTGCTTAAACTTAGTTGTTTGGGGCTTTTTGAAAGGGTGTGGTTTGTTTGAAATTTCCTATCTGAAGCAATGAAGACATGATGACTTTGATAATTTGCTGACTTGTCTGGTCACTGATGATTTTCTCACAAAAATTGGATAACATCTCCAATCCCATTCTGAAGTTCCTTGATCACTAGCTACTGTGCTGATCCCTCTCTTTCTTCCATTTGCTTTATTTGCTCACGCTGCCATCCAGTTTCTCAATCTGTCTGTTCTACAAAAGCTGATGCAGGTTTTTCAGTACATCTCTGACCCCCCAGAGGCTTCTGGCAGGGGATGGTGGGTTCTGTTGAGCACCAACAGACCCGCAAGTGATGTAGGCAGAGCTGCTGTCACTCTTCCACTGAGCAAGAGCTGTGGGGGATAACCATATGCAGGTAAATTATATTTGCCGTAAAATTATTTTTTAAATGCAGATATCCATTAATTGACACCAATACATTTCAGTTGCACAAGACTGACACTTTACATAGCAGCAGGATTTTCGGGTGATAACGTAATAACAGAAACAATTAATCAGCCACATAATAAGCAAAATTCTGTGTTGTGAAGTTCTGCAGCAGCAGCGTGAAATACACAACTGCCTCCTGCTAGGACTCAGGCAGTGATCATCTCAGCGTGTCTTCAACACTCCAGCATTAGGGTGGATTATCCCCATTTAAAAAATATTTGAACATGTAGTATCCACTGTTAGAATTGTTCACAGCTCAACAAATATTAGATGACATCTTTGCTTGGTCTCTGCCATATTCTTTTTACTCCAGCACTTGACACACTGAAAATGCATTCATGAATTACTTAAGTGCAGTTATCCTTTAATGCTTATTAATCAGCCCCAGGAAAACGGTTCATTCCCTGTTCAGTTTTCAAAATCCATGGAAACTGCCCTTATAACAAATATGGCTGAATCATCATTATGTACCTGAACACAGCTGTGAACTTCAAACTTCTAAGGACGCTTGATGGCCAAAATCCTACACATGCAGGAACTGACAGCATCCACTCTTTCCACTACAGGAGTCTGCTATGTAAATACCGCAGGTCAAATATTCCTCGTAGCTAATTTCACATGCACTGGTGCCACCCTGTGGAGTTTGACGCAAAGACATTGGTATAGCTCAAAAGGAGAGGTGGTATAGTCGCTGTAGAAGCAAGACCCTAATACTCATACCTCCTTATCCTTTGAAAAACCATTTCTGTTTTTCCAATTACAGTAGCAATTTGTGTCCTGTTGGAAAGTCTTGCTATGGAGTCTAAAATACCTTTGTATTCAGAGCAATATGATTCGTACCGGGGCAACCCCTGGTACCAATACAGGCTGGGGGATGAAGGGATCGAGACCAGCCCTGTGGAGAAGGACTTGGGTGTGCTGGCGGATGGGAAGCTCAACATGAGCTGGCAATGTGTGCTTGTAGCCCAGAAAACCCACCCCATCCTGGGCCTCTTCCCCAGCAGCATGGCCATCGGGGCGAGGGGGGGGATTCTGCCCCTCTGCTCTGCCCTGGTGAGACCCCACCTGGAGTACTGCACCCAGTTCTGGAGTCCTCAGCACAGGAAGGACATGGAGCTGTTGGAACAGATCCAGCAGAGGGCCATGAAGATGATCAGAGGGATGGAGTATGTCTCCTATGAGGACAGGCTGAGAGAGTTGGGGTTATTCAGACTTGTGGTGGTTTAACCCCAACAGCAGCTGGGACCTGGCAGCCACTTGCACAGTTCTCTCCCTTTCCTCCCCAGAAGGGTAGGGAGAAGAGGAAAAAAAGGAGAGGAAAGGGAAGGGGAAAAAACCCCCTTGTGGGTTGAGATAAAAGCAGTTTAATTGTACAATAACAGATAAAGGAAAATAGCAATAATAATAATAGTGATGATGGTAAAAGAAAGTAAAAGATAAAGTAATGCAACACAAAGCCACTCTCCCCACCAGTGAAGTGGTTGCCCAGACTGTCCTGAGCAGGGATCGCAGATTTCTGCCCCTTGGGCAACCCCCATTTATATACTGTGCATGACAGTTATGGTAGGGAATATTTCATTTGCCCTTCCATTGTTCTTTCTATGCTTCTTCTCAGCTTCTATAGGAAGCTGAAAAAACATCTTTGAATAGTATAAACATCACCTAACAACAACAAAACCAATATGAATTATTGACGTTCCTGTCATATCAAATCTGAAACATAGCAGCCACTGGAAAGAAAATTAACACTATCCCAGCTGACAGCAGGAAGAGCTTGGAGAAGAGAAGGCTCCTGGGAGACCTTATTGTGGCCTTTCAGTACTTAAAAGGGACTTATAAGAAAGATGGGGACAAACATTTTAGCAGGGCTTGTTGTGATAGGACAAGGGGTAATGGTTTTAAACTAAAAGACGGTGGACTTAGATTAGATGTAAGGAAGAAATTTTTTTACAATGAGGGTGGTGAGACCCTGGCCCAGGTTGCCCAGAGAAGCTGTGGCTGCCCCATCCCTGGAGGGGTTCAAGGCCAGGTTGGACAGGGCTTTGAGCAACCTGGTCTGGTGGGAGGTGTCCCTGCCCAGGGCGGGGTGGGTGGAACTAGATGACCTTTAAAGGTCCCTTCCAACCCAAGATACTGTATGATTCTGTGATTTTTTTTTACATTAATTTAAGTTTGTTGGCTTCCATGAGATTGCTTATGTGAGCATATATTTCTATCTGAATATGTAAGGTCCTAATCATTATCATATATTTGTGCTTTTAAACCTTTTATGGAGAATCAAGGCACAGATAAATCTATCTGTGAGTTGAGTGGAACATATATTTCAACAAACTAATTCCTTTTACTTAACATTTCTACCTTATTTCTGCCTCATTTCTACTATGGGAAATATTCAAGCTAATAAGAACATAAGTAGATTGTTTAGTCTGTTCACATTCAAAACACTGGAAGGAAACAGACTTAATTTTACTGCTATTCATATGTGCCCTCCAATTAAAATATCCATCTTCATGCCTGATTGCCAGTATCCAAGACTCCTGGCATGCACACTGAGATCCATCTCCATGCCTGATTGTCAGTACCCAGGACTCTTTCTTGGCTTGCACACTGTGGAGCTCCAGAACAGATGCTAAGCCATCGTCCTTTGTGTGTGTTGGGAGGTGCTGATGATGTCCCATTACACTGCTCTGGGAACACTTTCCCTGCCCTGAGAACTCCCTTATGTTTTCCCAGCAGTCTCAGAAAAATAAAAAGATGTGATGTACCATCTCCTGCCAGCTGCTTTCTTTTGCCTCAAGAAATAACCTTGTAGGCAAAATCCACAATGGCATCAACAAACAGAAGGTGGTTTTTCTTGTGTCAGTGTCTTATCCTGAAACAACTTAAAAAGCTTCTTCTGTATGAGGCATTGCTCTTTATACACCAGTTTACAGAGATCATGCTTTAAAAAACTCTGAAGAAAAGCCAGGAGGCTAATGCATCCTGCTGAACACCAAGCGCTATATTTTTCTTCTCATCTCATATACACACATCATGGTATGTAGTTCTCATACTTCTCATGTAGTTCTTCATAGTTAATGGAACGATTCGTTCTGGATGTCATCTCCAAACACGTTGAAGAACAGGAAGTTACTGGAAATGGTAAACATGGATTTACCAAAGGTAAATCATGCTTGACCAATCTGATAGCCTTCTATGATGTTGTAACTACATGGCTGGATGAGGGGAGAGTGGCAGATGTCATCTACCTTGACTTTAGCAAGGCTTTTGACACTGTCTCCCATAACATCCTCATTAGGAAACTGAGGAAGTGTGGGCTAGATGAGGGGACAGTGAGGTGGATTGAGAGCTGGCTGTGTGACAGGACTCAGAGGGTTGTAATTAATGGAGCAGGGTTGAGTTGGAGGCCTGTAACCAGCGGTGTCCCCCAGGGGTCAATACATGGTCCAGTTTTGTTCAACATATTTATCAATGACCTGGATGAGGGGACAGAGTGTATCCTCAGCAAGGTCGCTGATGATACCAAACTGGGAAGACGGGCTGACACTCCAGAGGGCTGTGCCACCATCCAGTGTGACCTGGACAGGCTGGAGAGCTGGGCAGAGACGAACCTAATGAGGTTCAATAAGGACAAGTGTAGGGTCCTGCACCTGGGGAGGAAGAACCCCAGGCACAAATATAGGTTTGGGGTGGACCTGCTGGAAATCACTTCTGAGGAGAAGGATCTGGGGGATCCTGGTGGATAGCAAAATTTCCATGAGCCAGCAATGTGCCTTGTCACCAAGAGGGCCAATGGAATCCTAGGCTGCATAGGGAAGAGTGTGGCCAGTAGGTCGAGGGAGGTCATTCTCCCCCTTTACTCTGCACTGGTGATGCCATGACTGGAATACTGCGTTCAGTTCTGGGCTCCCCAGTTCAAGAGAGACAGGGAACCACTGGAGAGAGTCCAGCATAGGGCAAAAAAGACGATGGAGGGATTGGAGCATCTCCCTGATGAGGAAAGGCTGAGAGAGCTGGGACTCTTTAGCCTGGAGAAGAGAAGGGTGAGGGGAGTCCTTATCAATGCTTACAAGTATCTAAAGGGTGAGTTGAAGGATGATGGAGCCGGACTCTTTTCGGTGGTTCCCAGTGACAGGACAAGGGGCAACGGGCACAAGCTGGAACATGGGAAGTCCCATTCAAATATGAGGAAGAACTTCTTTCCGGTGAGGGTGCCAGAGCCCTGGAACAGGCTGCCCAAGGAGGTCGTGGAGTCCCCTTCTCTGGAGATCTTCAAGCCCCACCTGGATGCAGTCCTGAGTGATGTGCTCTGAGCAACCCTGCTTTGGCAGGGGAGTTGGACTAGATGATCTCTAGAGGTCCCTTCCAACTCTGACAATTCCATAATTCCATGATTCCATGATTCTTACTACACCTACACTGGGAGTTCAGCTGAGTGCCTCCATCAGAGGTGACCATTGCAGTCATTTGGTTTGATCCCTTATTCAACTTCATCCACAGAATTTCCTGCAATGAACCTTGTAGGAATACAAAACCTTGCTTTAAATATGACTTTTTTTTTCCATGTTAGTGCTTCTGAAGGAAAATGTGAGGTGAAAAGTGGAGAGCGTGATTGGCACATGGGTGGATGTACCTAATGAAAAGAAAATTAAGATGATAATTAACAGCTAGTATATATGCAATGAATCGTGTCTGAGTTCACAGCAAAGTGTCAGAAGCTGATTCTTATCTCTTACAATTTTTACAGTACTGTAACTGCATTTTTCTTGGAATGAAAGGACTTCTGATTTATAGGAGCACGATCAGGCTCATGTGTGAATTGCAATGGAGCTTGTGCTCCTAAAACACTTAACTTGTTTTGAAAGGACCACACCAGCAATATACTTAAATTGGAATTTAAGGAATTTATTATTTCCCTATCACAAGTAAACTTTAGTTTTGCTCCAGTGTGGCTGAAGTATTGGGCAAGCTGCCCCATTTCTCTTGCTGCCTACCCCCTCTCCCACCTGAATGCCATGTTGATTTATTTCCTGGGTAAAACATTCTCTCACATTCTCCTCATTTCCCTTAGGTTCCTGTGGGTTTTCAGCATGGATTTTTGTTTCATTGTATTTTTACAGTTACTTGCACAAAAAGCTATTTACCTCCAGCCTCAGCAACCGACCTCAAGTGTTTTCGTAATACCTATAGTACCTAAACATCTGGAGTCTTCTGAGCTGTATGTTCACCTCATATTCCCATCCAGTGTGACTTAAAATCCATATTTAATTCTCTTCATTAAGCAGAACTGCCACCCCACACAAAGGAAATGTACAGATATGTACAGGGAGCAGCGCCTGGGCAGCTGCCACCATCTGCTTCCTGCAATCAGGTGGGAGTTTGGAAGCGGCGACAAACCCCCTGAGCAACGAGGGATGCTAGTCACGCAGAGCGGTGGTGGACAGGCACGTTCCCAAGGATGGCACCAGTCAGAATTACTCGCGGTGAATAATTTCTGCCTTAATGTGCTGTCATCACTCAGGATCCTAAGAAACTGGACAGTTTAATTGGATATCTGTTAATGAAGGGAGATTTCTTCACGTTCATCCAGGTTTAATTCTGGATTCTGACAAACGAGGATGCTGCCATGGAATTAGCAATTTAAAAGTTCCTGTTCAGATAAAGAGAAAAAATAGTACTCAAAATAATATATTCAACTTCAAATTTAGGATCCCAAACGTGAATCTTATTTCACTATCCGTAGTACTCTAATTCAATTTGCCTTAAATTGAGAAAAAAAATTAAAAGATAATTAAAGTTAGCCTAGTTAACTTTTTATAATTTAATTTGGGAAAGAACTTGTTATTCACAGTGTCAGTCTGAAAATGAGTTATTGCTATTATTATTGCTATTATAATTTTTGTAAAGCATTTACTTCCATTAACTTGAAAAATTAACTTGTTGTAATATGAGTATATAGTCATTTTAATTTACTGTAAGGGATGTTGTTCAGTATGCTCTTTGAATTTAGGAATAATAAATGGTTTAAAATTTTTGTTTTAAAACATAAAATGTATTAAAAGCATAAAGGTATTTTGGTCCTGATCAAGCTTAAGTATTCATTTAACTAGAAGTACCCAGGTGATCTAGTGAAACCACAGGAATGATGTCTACCTACTAACTTTGGTAAGTAAATAATTCTAGAATAAATTTTTAACTTCAGGGATTTTCGTTTTGCTAAACAAAAGTGTTTACAAGCTGACTCATTTAAATTGTTCTGGATATGCTTATTATCTTGAGTGATTCATATCACATGATGTTTGCACACTAATTCAATTACCTACAATATTAAAACAACTGAAGAGTGGTAGCTCTGTTTAAATTTAAAAATTTATATCTATTTTAAAGACAGAATCCTGTCTCCATTGGAATAAATGGATTTTTTTTTTTTTGGTGGTCTCCAGTTTTGCTCATTAGCTGTATTTGTATTTCAGTTGAAGAGCTGTGCATGGGATAGCAGAGAATGGGTACCTTCAGGCCTCCCCACTTCCCCATCTGCTCTTTACCTGTCTGCTTCCCTCTGATGCTCTGCTGAACCAGGATATGGCATAAAGAATGCCATATCTTTATGAATATGTCAATAAAGAATTTATAGCCTCGACAAAAGGAGGCTGAGGGGAGACCTCCTTGCTCTCTACAACTCCCTGAAAGGAAGGTGTAGCCAGGGAGGCTTGGTCCTTCTCCCAAGGAACAGGTGATGGGACAAGTGGAAATGGTCTCAAGTTGCACCAGGGGAGGTTTAGATTGGATATTAGGAAAAATTTCTTCACTGAAAGGATTGTCAAGCCTTGGAACAGGCTGCCCATGGAGTGGCTGAGTCACCATCCCTGGAGGTATTTAAAAGCCAGGCGGATGTGGTGCTGAGGAACATGGGTTAGTGGTGGATTTTGTCAGTGTTAGGTTGATGGTTGGGCTCGATGATCTGAAAGGTCCCTTCCAACATCAACAATTCTATGATTCTATGATTCTATGAAAGATATCCAAGTCAACTTAGTCAGATGAAGTGCATTCCACATTAGTATAAAGGCCTTGGCCTCTACATCCACCTTTATTGCTGGTAAGGGCAGTAAATCTGGTCCTGAGGGCAGCTGAAGGGCATTCTGGGGCAGAGACTGGTCAGACTTATCTACTGTTGACCATCGTGCTTGGAGCAAGCAGAACAGCCCAGGGGGACAGGGCAAAGCTGGGAACAGAATCATTGTTTCACCCTCTCCCATTTCTTTGGGAAATTGAAAGGAGAAACAATCAAGGCTAGGTCTGGCACCAAACATGTTCTTCAATTTTGATAGACTACAGCGTGTGTAATCAGAGATATTTCAAAGCCACGTATTCGAACAATGCCTTGTTGTCCTCAAGCTGCTCCAGCCATTTGGAACAAGTACAGTGATAGAATAACCAATATTTTTGAAAGTTAAATATGTAAGTCCTTTGGTTTTTTTCTTCCTCTTGCAATATTTCGTAAAGGACAGAATTGCTGAAATGTCTCTGCGTTGCAGCATCCGAGGAGGACTCTAAGGAGACATTCTTTATTTTGCAAGAGGAATAGGTTACATATGTTTCCTGCATCATTTCTCATTCTCCCTGTGATTGTTTCCAAGGAATGGATTAATATTGTTCCATTTCACAGTAGCAATGCAGCCATAATTCTCAGGTTTAAAATGCATTCTCTTTGAATAACTGCTTCCTACTTAGAGAGAGAGAAAGATATTATATTAATAAAAAAAGAAAATGTTGCACATCGTAATATTTTGTTACTGCTTTACAAAACCATTACCACACAAGGTAAAGGCCAGTGAAAAATCAGATACAAAGATTGCAAAAAAAAGTTGATATCTCTTTCTTTGACCAATTTCACAGCAGCATCAGTGAAAAAAAAATGTGCTGGGTAAATAGCAGAGTAAGAGACTCTCAGGACCAACTCCCCTAATGCTAATTTTCAGTTGATTCTCTTTACAGTCTGACCATGTCAATGTAAGTTGATTTTAGTCATCTGTATGCATTATTCATCACCAATTATCTATACATTTAATTTTTAGGGACAGAAGTAACAATGATGGAAAACAGCAGTTTGGTAACCAATGTGTTTTAGAGCTTTCAGAATTTTTTTTGCATTTGCCAGCAGTAGGGGGTAGTCAACTTGACTGCATCTTTGCACTTCTGATCTAACTCAAAGCTATAGGACTGGACCAACTTTGCTTAAGATCTGGGCAAACCCTCTCTTCTGTTGAAAATGTAGACTAAAATGTTCTTTTTTTTTTCTTAGGGCGTAAAAATTAATTTTTTACTCTCTCTTTGCACATATCAGCTATATCATTCCTGGATCAGGAAAATGCTGTGTAAGTCCTACTCCCAAAAGACACGCAATTCAGTGTGTTTTTTCCAAGTCATGTAGATGCTTGGTGATGACCACAGAAAAGCTGGGGTTCCTATGCCAAGCAAAACGGATCTGCATGGCCAGTCCATCTGTACTTACATCCATTCTCTGTTTTCATGATATAAAAATATCATGCAACATGATATAAAAATATCATGCAACAAAACCTTCACTTTGTGAAGGTTTCACTTTGTGAAGGTTCTTAAAATTTAATTTTAAGAAAGCATAGAAATATTATCTCAGGATCGGCAGGACATAGGTATGTATTACCTATGTGGTATACACAGACCACTTAGTATGCACTGAGTGCTATGGATGTGGCAGTCTGCTTTAGAGGACCAGCTTGATGAAGCATGGCAGTGACCAGTTTAAGCCATTTGGCTTCGGCCACAGGAATTGCCCCATGGTCCTCTTTTCTTTAGCAGTGTAGCTGAAACCTCAGGCAATTTAAATGCACCTCTTCCTGTGGTTATTTCCAGCACTAGATACAGCCAGTCAGTGATAAAGAACCTGATTCTTGAAATCAGTGCGAAGATTCCCATTACTTTTTGCAGACCTTAATAAAGGCCCAGATGACCTGTTTATCTGTGAAATTGCTGCTGTCATTAGATGAGTGAATTCCTGTACATAAAGGAAGATAATAACGGTGATGAGTTTGATTTAGGACCGATACATGACATCTGCCTTGCTCTAGGAGATTCTGTGGAAAATCCTGTCTGAAAATACTGAAATGTAGCCTCTCGATTTCCTTGTACTTAATGAAATGAGATACGTAAGCTTTAGCAATTTTTGGTTAATTTAAAATGTTTACAATTTTTATTATTAACTTTCTTCATTATATTTCCTTACTAAGCTTACTTCTGTTTGAATTCTGAAAAGGATAATAAGTAAACAATCAAGTTTGTTGAAAAGTTTAGTGGATAAATGATCAGACCATGATTCTTGCAATGTGTTGCAGGTAATCAAGTAGTCAAGTGAAATTATTGTAGAGAGATTTACAAAATTTTGTGGTGCCAAAGGATATGTCGCTGGGGGATTCTGTGGAGTAAAATAGTGTTTTTCACAAAGGATCTGCAGCAACCTCTAATTTGGGTTTTCTCTCCTTTGCCCGTAGTTGCTGCAGTTCTTTAACCATTGCAATTTGTTGTAAGGCTGGGTTATATTTACCAGCTGTTGTCATGATTTAATACTGGCCCAGTAGAAAGTAGTAACGACCAACCGTTTGTCATCGGACTGGTGGGTAGAAATTCCTCGTTAGCTCTCTGAAATTGATTTAATCTTGCATTTATAAGAAATGAGGAAAGACAGGACAGTTGCACAAAATGCACCGCCTCACAGTACTAAAACATAACAATTTCTTTTGGTCTTCAAGTGGCAAGGTCCTAGTGAGAAGGCTTTATGGCAAGGTTACAGTGAGAAACTCTGAAGCCATTGTGGAAGGTCAAACCAGCCCCGTGACCCCCTGAAAAGGGGACATAAAGCAGCTCTTAGGCACTGATGGTTACAGCTGTGCAGTGGGTATGGGAACAGCTTTTCAACATGAATGGAAAAATTAACTTAAAAAGATTTTTCAGAAGGGAAAACAGAACAGATCTCGGTATGGCTTTGATAGGATACAGGCAGTTTTTGTCTCACCTCTCAAAGCTTTCTCTGAGTCCAGTGCCAGCCTGGGGACAAATCTGACAGCCTGGGCTGCAGTCAGCCATGAAGGTGACAATTTTGCCTTGACACTGGCTCTTTGCTGGCAGGACTTTTTTGACCTCAATGTTATCTTTATGAAAGCAAGTTAAAGAAGAGTGATGTCTGATACCTCTGAAGCAACAGGTTTCTCCCACAAGTCCTCGCACAGGGCACAGTTGCACGTATAAAGCATCAGCAAACTGTCTGGGAAACCCTTGAAGTTTAACTGGATGGGAATTGATCTAGAAGAGTCATTACTTGTTACAGAAGGCAGGAAGCAAGCACACAGGCATGTTTAGCATAAACAGTGTCATAACAAGCTAACAAGGATATAAAAAAGGATTTCCCATATGTGTAAGCAAATAAATAGAGTTAACATATGGTGTAATACTATTTCCTAGTGTACAAAAGGTGGTATCCAGATCCTGCAAGGCCTAATTCCTGCTGGCAGGTCCTGACTCCTTTATGTTAACTTAGACTGGACATTAGGAAACAATTCTTCACAGAAAGAGTGGTCAGACACTGGAAGAGGCTGCCCAGGGGCTGCCCAGGGAGGTGGTTGAGTCACCATCCCTGAATGTGTCTAAGAGTCATTTAGATGTGGTGTTGGGGGATATGGTGTAGGGGAGAACTTTGTAGAGTGGGGCTGATGATTGAACTCGATAATCCCAAGGGTCTTTTCCAACCTGAATGATTCTATGATTCTATGATCTATTGCAGTATTTCAAACACCCCTGTAAATGTGAAGGATTTCATGCACACACATCACTGAAAGCAAAGGAACTTGTATTTAAAATGCAAATTCATAACATGTGAAGTGTATCACTCATTATTTATATTTATGGTTTGCACAACAGTTGTGCCCCAGAATCCCACCAAGAATTGATGGCATCTTGCATTCGATTGCCATTCACAGCAGAAATGGTCCTCTCTGTATAGTCCTGATGTAACGAAATATGTCTAGCAATAACACTAGAAAATAAAAGATTGTTTTCCTTAAGGATATTTTTCTATTTTTATTGAAGAAATACTCACGTTAGCATATTGATTGTTCATGATGGCATGAAATATGATTTTAGGATGTTCTCTACTATGAAATGGTGGAATTTGCTTAATGAGGCTGTCAGCACCTAAGCAGCAGGAACGCTGGTGAGTCCTGAACTGGGATGGCCAAAAATAAGTGTGTGCTGTAAAAAAGGTGCTTATTGATCATTATGGGATTATTTTCTCTTTGACTTAGTGCTACAACTGTGGCTAAAGCTGTATGCTGTTTCGATCACCTGTGAAATGTGGTATTATGAATGTTTATTATTATGGTTATTATGATTATTATACCTGCATTTACTACTCTTGTGCCTATTGTATAGGCCTCTGGGCATGTTTACAATTGTTTTAAAGACACTTTATAATATTGAAGTGCTAAGAACTGGTAACAGGCAGAAAATACCCATATTAATCTGAAGCAGTCCATAATAGCACTTGACTATTAACCAAACGCTACACGTTTATTCTATAACCAAGTGCACTAAAACTCCCCAAGCTGAAATGGATATAGAAGTTTGTTCCTTCCCCTCCCTGTCCCGCTCCCCTCCTGGTCCCCATTTCTCCATCATACTCTTGATTATAAATCTTATAAGGTGTCTTTTCCTCACTATTGAAGATTAATATTTACATATCATAAATATCCTTTACTTCTATGTGATTGGCACCTTTCACTTCCTCCTCAAGGACATGAAAGCACTGCGTAATGGAAGAGATATTCTCATATAAGGCCATCTTTAGCAGAGGTCTACAGTGTCTTTTCATGCCTTTATTTTATTGATGATCGCATGATTAGAAGGTAGCTTTTGTTCAAAGAAATTCTATAATAATTATTTTCTGCTGCCTGCCTGGAGTGTATTTATTTTGTGGAAGAAATAACTCTGTAAGTTCAGTACTTTTGTACTGTGCTAACCTTTATGCTAACCCTTCCCTGATAAGGCATAAAAAAGCAGGTTTAGACTGTTTTGGAGCCATCATTCACCTTGCAAAAATCCACATTGATTCCAGCAGAGAGAGAGGAAGAACAGAAGATAGACAGACCAGGATTTAAGTGCAGCATAATACAAAGTGCTTCTCATAAGAAATAGGCTTCCAAATTTGTATCTTAAAGTGACCAGCACCGAGTAAAACAAGTAAAAGGACACTTCAGTCTTGCTAAACCCAAGCCTTCAAAGACCAATACACAACACCACAAAAATGAGGCTGATTTCAAGTCGCGGCTTGCTTTATTATAATCCCATTTTATTGGCCTTTTGAGACTTCAGTCCCAGTTAAATTGTGTTTTCAAGTGTTTTTCTGCGGCTAAAAGCTCTGGAGAAAATACTTTAAAACATAGAAAAAGACAGAGACACATAAGAGCTCTGGGAGGTGGAGTGTAATGGCAATATCTACAAGCGTGACAGCTGGTACGACCAGGATGCAGAGTGATAAGTCTAGATGGTGAGGACCTTGCTCGTTTCTCTAGCAGTGGTATCAGTTATGGAAGTAAGAAGTAGGGAAAACATATTAATGACTTATTTCTGTTTCCAGTAAAGGTTTGCTTCTTGGATTAGGTTTTTAGTGCTCTGTTCCCTCTGTTTCCCTCTAAGAGGTGACGGCTCTTAGAAGCGGAGAACCATTCTATATCAACTGTACTCACTCGTGTACTCGCACACTATTTTTTCTGTATATGACTCTTAGAACAGCACACTTTCAGCTGTTTTCATAGATCATGACTGACACTTTCAAAAAATTTAAGTAAGTTTGTGAACATGCCCCATGTTTTGTGTTATACTCTAAAACTTCCATTTCTCAGAAGACTAAGCACTGTCTGAAAATCAGGTCTTTGAGAGATCTCACAGTATAAGCCGCATTTGAAAACATTGATCTTTGCTGTTAAAAATACCTTCTTTCTATTTAATATTCCAGACTTTATTCTTACAAAGGGAAAGGAACAGGTACTAAATATAATAGAAAGCTTCATTCAACATATCTTCACGTAAAGAAACCGCAAAGATCTTAAAACTGTTTATCTAATTCCATTGGGGGACATAAATAAACTACAGCAATTCAACTAGTATCCTCTTTACTCGAACAAAAACTCAGAAGTAGTTTAAATAAAAAAATTTGTCTGAAGAAATAGTGCAAAATATCTATTAATCAGCCCCATCAAAAATAGCTTAATTCTCATCCCAGCTCACCTGGGAGTGCAATATATATTAATACCTGATTTTAACTGAAATTAGTAAAAATCAACTCTAAAACTAGATTTTGAATATCCTATAGGCTGAAGAATTAAGCTATTTAAACCACATGCTTCTTTCTAACAATCAGAGCTAACTAATAGTGCAAGAGTTGCACAGGCTCTAATATAGATTTTAAGAGCAGTTATTTTCTTCTTACCATGGAGTGCATGACCAAGGCCAGTGGTATTAATTCTCTTTGATTTTGAGAAGCGTAGGCATACTTTGGTTGGTCAGGCTCTGTTTCTTCTTCTGTAGGCTGATGTACTAATAAGCAACTTCCAGCAGGTGAAAAAAAAAGCCACTGCAAAGCAATAGTTAGCTTCAGTTGTTTAACTTAAACACTGAATATTTTGCTTGCTTTATCATTGTAATTTTCACATTTAAATTTTCAATTCTCCTGTTAAACACAAAGTTGTGTTCACTGTTCCAACACTGCAAGGAAATGTTTTACACCCACATCCTCATGGTTATGATTTTAATGCAATTGAAAACAATCTCATGAAAACACGATTCCTCATATTTAGTGAAACAGAAAACCCAGCAAATTAATGTTGTCACTGGTGTCTCATGATAATGTTGAGAAATGTCTCAAGTATTTTGCTTGGCTTTATAGCTTGTAAAACATTGTGTACCCTGCAGAAATTATAATAATTTTCAACAATCAGACAGATTTTACATGCTTACCCATACCTCCACACAAGTACAACACTGAAGAGCACCCAACATGTACAGCTTTTTTTTTTTTCAGACCATTCATCCAACATAGTGCACAGAACAGCTGATCTAGCACAAGGTAAAAAAATATCATCATCTTCTGTTACTGACTACTACAAATAACCACCCAGATTAAAGGGAGTAGGAGAAAAGCAACTGAGTGTTCCCTTAACTTTCTCAAACTGGTAATAGGAATTTTAAACCAATTATTCAAGGTGAATATTTCTGTTTCCAGAGAACTCCAGCCACAGCTAAGGAAAGGATGGATGAAAGAAGTGTAATTATGCAAACTTATTATGAGTTAAAGTTAGACCCCCCAGGGGAGGAAGAAGGAAAGGAGAGGAGAACAGTTCATGGTGGGTACCTGACTTACTGCAAGCACAGAGGCATTTGGTGAGGGATCTGTCATGTAAGAAGAGACAAGAGTGATTTATTTCCCTTGGATAACACCTGGGAACTATCCATTTGTTTCCTAGATTGTGAATCCAAATTGCAGTCTGGAGATACACAGTATGACAAGTTAAAAATTGAATGCAGGGAAAGACCAACCCATTATTTTCATTCTCAATGATGATCATTATAAACATTACTGAAAATAGGCCCCAAAGAACAATCAGCTCAATATTTGTTATTTCAGAATAAATTTCTTTCATACTGAAGTGAATCACATAAATGCAGACCAGTTTTGCTTCCTGTTTGGTGCTCTGACCTGTCTACTAATAGTTCCTGCACATTGTTCCCCATTCTTTCATTTTTAAAGACAATTCAAATGAGAAATATCATAGAATCATAGAATCATCCAGGTTGGAAGAGACCCTTGGGATCATCGAGTCCAACCATCTACCCTACACTACGAAGTTCTTCCCTATATCATATCCCCCAACACCACATCTAAACGTCTCTTAAACACATCCAGGGATGGTGACTCAACCACCTCCCTGGGCAGCCTATTCCAGTGTCTGACCACTCTTTCTGTGAAAAATTCTATCTTAATGTTAAGTCTAAACCTACCCTGCTGGAGCTTGAAGCCGTTCCCTCTCGTTCTGTCATTAATTACCTGTGAGAAGAGACCAGCACCAACCTCTCTACAGTGTCCTTTCAAGTAGTTGTAGAGAGTGATGAGGTCTCCCCTCAGCCTCCTCTTCCTCATACTAAACAGTCCCAGCTCCTTCAACCGCTCTTCATATGATTTGTTTTCCAGGCCCTTCACCAGCTTCGTTGCCCTCCTCTGCACTCGCTCCAGCACCTCGATATCTCTCTTGTATTGAGGTGCCCAAAACTGGACACAATACTCGAGGTGTGGCCTCACCAGTGCTGAGCACAGGGGCACAATCACCTCCCTACTTCTGCTGGTCACACTATTTCTAATACAAGCCAGGATGCCGTTGGCTTTCTTGGCCACCTGGGCACACTGCTGGCTCATATTCAGCCACTTGTCAATTAGAACCCCCAGGTCTCTTTCTTCCAGGCAGCTTTCCAGCCACATTTCCCCAAGCCTGTAGCGCTGCTTGGGGTTGTTGTGGCCCAAGTGCAGAACCTGGCACTTGCCCTTGTTGAAACTCATGCCATTGATGTTGGCCCAATGATCCAATCTATCTAGGTCTCTCTGTAGAGCTTCCCTACCCTCCTGAGAATCAACACTCCTGCTTAGCTTGGTGTCATCTGCGAACTTGCTGATGATACACCCTATGTCCTTGTCGAGATCATCAATAAAGACATTAAACAGAAATGGTCCTAACACTGAGCCCTGAGGCACACCACTTGTGACCGGCCGCCAGCTGGATTTAAATCCATTGAGCACCACTCTTTGGGACCTTCCAGTCAGCCATTGCTTGACCCCGTGGATTGGATGCTCATCCAGGCCGTGTGAAGCCAGTTTTTCCACGAGAATTGTATGGGGGACAGTATCGAATGCTTTTCGAAAGTCCAGGTATACAATATCAACAGCCTTTCCCTCATCCAATAATCTGGTTATCTTGTCATAGAAGGAGATCAGGTTCGTCTGGCAGGACCTTCCTTCTATAAACCCATGCTGACTAGGCCTGATCCCCTGGTTGCCCATTATGTGGATTTTGATGGCACTCAAGATGACCTGCTCCATGACCTTCCCTGGTATCGAGGTTAGACTGACAGGTCTATAGTTTCCTGGATCCTCCTTTTTGCCTTTCTTGTAGACGGGTGTTACATTTGCCACCCTCCAGTCCATTGGGACCTCCCCAGTTAGCCATGACTTCCTGTAAATGATGGAAAGCGGTTTGGACTATATGTCTTAGTTCTTGAATGGCAGTAAAACTGAAGGTGAAAAGCCAAGATAATTAACTATTTTCCAAAAAACTATACATATCCTAAAAGAAAGGAGTTGTTGCTGTTCAGATTTAACTCTTGGAAATCCATGAAAAATTAGAGAGATGAGGTAAGTGTTGGACTTGTGGTAATGAGATAGTTGAAATGTCATCTAATTGGGGGAAAATGACTCATGTCATACAGTATTTGTGGCAGAAAAGTTGAATGCTGAGTAATGAACAGAAGAGGAAAAACAACCCTGTAAAAACAGCATGCTAAAATCCACTCGAAACTTGCATTTGCATGGAATAAACCCCAATCACTTCCAGTCAGCAGAGTCCACGGAATGCTCCAGGTACATTGCTGAGATGCTGGCACACTGCAGTGACTCAGGTAAACTGCAGGGATCCGGTTTCCTCTGTTATGTGATAAAAAACATTGCTGTACCGGAGATTTGTGTTTTTCCAAAGAAGGTGGTGAAGTAACAGCCACATGAAACACAGTAGGTAAGAGTGAGCACGAGTTATACCCATGCACTCGAAGGCCGAGATCTGCTCGTGCTTTTCACCAGACACATTTTTAGCATTTGCATCGCCGTAGGATTCCACTGATGAACCTCTTTTTCACTGATTTGACCTCTTTTTGCCTGCGTAACCTACAATATCCATTTATGCCCACCCCCAACATTTGAGCATTTAAGTGTACTACTGGGTGTTTTTTAACAAGGGCTAATGTTTTATAATTCTGTTTTATGCCTTAGTCACACCTTAATACATAAGCTATATTACTGTTTGTACCATTGCAATATTTAAGCTATAAAAGACAAATTTTATTCAAAAGTTTATTGGAGTGTATCTAGAATAAGGACACTGAAATTTGTCACATTTTGGGTAGAATGGGCCCAGACAAAGGACCCTGATTTATATTGCTATTACTGGAAGCAGTATTTGGTTCAACATCTCTGGACAGCACTAACTTTAAACATGAGAGCAGTGTGTATGTCATTACCAATGGCTACAGCCTCAGTAGACAAATTAAAACCTGGAAAGTTAAATGACTAGGAAAAAATAGTACACAGATAAAAATGCTTCATTTACACTCTTTATTTCATTCTTACATCTTTCAGCAGGGAAAAATAAGCCTACAAAGATTCAGGATGAACACCATCATGGAAACCATCCATCGTAAGTAAATCCCAGAGATGCAGTCCAATATAGGAAGCTGAATTCTATGCAATAACCCATTCCAAATGCTGTACATGTAATACAATCAATAGCCTATTACCTTAGTCTATCCACAAACCAAAGTAACAAAATTAACAGATCACGATCTCCAAGCCAAGTCCGAAGCAAGGAAACATGGACTATGAGTTAGAACATATGAGTAATCCAGAACTCTGTAAAGTTTTGGACTGTCTTGAAATCATCAGTAAAATGAAACTCAGAAGTTTTGGGTTTAGCGGAATATATTCTTGAGAGCTACGAGTGCTACACTGCTGAGCTGTGGTTTATGATAGATAACTTACCATCATTAGATTTATTGTTCAGTTATAAGTGGCAAGGATAAAATATTTATTATTTGCAAATATATAGTTCTTGCATTTGATATAACAAGCATGAATAACAGCAGTAATGGTACCTACTGACATTTATTACATTTCATGTAACACTGGCCCTGAGGGCGACTGGTTATCAGAGTGAGATTTGGACAGAACTGTTCCAAATTCCCTCAGTCTCAGTCTCTTGCCAGTTAAATGGCAAGCGCCAGTTGTTTCAAAAAGTTGCCTGTTGTTTCAAAAGTTACCACCTGAAGCACCAGCTGCCAAAATGCTATTTCTTTTTTTATTTTTGTGGAACACACCTGCATGGGTGATTTAAAAACAAAACAAAAAAGCCAAACAAAAACCAACAACCACAAAATCAAAAAAAAACCCCAAACCCTCAACCAAACCAAAACACTCACATTACGGTCCGAGGCAGATGGGATTCTTATTACTGTGGTGATCATCAGCTGAAGTATGGTCATTTCATTCTGTTACCCTTTATCCTTTCAGGACAGGTTCTCATGCCACATGTCAGATAAATACCATCAGAGACAGGATTCAATTTTTCTTTCTCTGGATAATATGGCTCACCCTCATATACCATCAAATGGTCCATGCACAAATATCAATACCTCTCTCTTCTTTCATTTATAAAGCATTGTTCATTCTGGAAACAGACAGGTTTCACTTATTGACAGAAAGTAGGCAGTAATCATAACTGGGGAAAGGTCACAGTAGTCCCTTGGGGCTCTGACCAACATAGACAACAGAGAAGACACCTGTAGGAGTGGACTGATGATGTTTTCTTGATCTTTTAGGATCAACAAAATAATATAGAGGAAATCAGGATGATTTTTGGTCAAAGCAGAAATAGCTGACTGGGTTTTAGACAACCAGCACAACTGATCTATTTGTGTCCAGCTAATTCAACTAATATTCAGCTAATATATAGGTGAAACCCACGCTTAACAGAACTGATTGAATATTTAGCTGTCATGTCTATTTATAAAAATTAATGAGTATACTGTGTCTCCAACTGTTATATAGTTTATCAATGAATACAGTAATGGATAAGTACTCTATTTGCTATGGATATTGAAACACGGTGAAGTATTCGTAATCTTTAGGGGAAATTTAGTATATACAGTTAAGAGTATTTGTTCCAAAATCCTAGTTCCAGTAATTATACACATTCAAACTGCAAACAGGAACACATGCTGTGACCTTCTGTTACAGGTCCAGTGAACACTGCTTAAATTTCAAATGCCAAAATGTTTGACTGATCTCCCTACAAACAAACTGCAGCAGAAGAATTATCTCTATAAATTACTTTTCAACAAATTCTAAATGGAAAGGTGTCATGCTCTATTTGTTAAGAAATGCCAGGTAGGTACAAAGAGCTGAAAGTCAAAAATAAACATATTCGCTAATGATTGTTTCCTGGGATCAACACCTACCGACAAATGTCTTGCAGCTTTTTTTGATGGGGGTTCCAGCTATCTACAGATGACAGGACTCAAAAATCAGATTTTATCTATAGAGACATACTTATGTTGATATTCCTTGGTTGCTATATCTGACTGTAAATGTAGAATGAGTGTGGATTACTCCTAGACGTATGTAACACGAGAAGCTGGATTTGTTTAAGGCGGATTAGGTGTATGTAAACAGAGGGTATGGACTATAGTACCAGCAAATTTGAGGAAGATATGGGAGCTTTATCTGGTGTATTTTGTAGAGCTCTTGAACATTTTTTTCCATCTGTTCTTAGCACAAATCTTTTGCTCTTTTTTTATACTATCAAAACAAATTAAAGTAACTGCTACAACACCGCAAGACAGCAATGCTTTTTTACTGGTGCCATGACTGGTTATCTGGGAAAGAGTGGTGTCCCCCGCCTTGCACTAGGGTCTGCCTCCCTGAAAAATGAGGAGATTGAAGCGTACACACTAACAGCAAACAGATTAAGGAAGAACGACCTTGTGATTTTGTGAGAGGTTAGGGGTCTAATTGCTCAGCATGGGTAAACTGTGTAGTAGGAGATCCTAAATAAAACATAGGAGAGATTTTGTTTCTGACATAGACTCCCTCGATCCTGAACAAATGCAATAATCTCTCTGGGCTAGGCTGAGTCAACAAATCAATCCACATTTCCTCATGGGAGGCTGTGTTTGAAACAGTTCTGTTGTGTCTTTCTTCTAACCTTGGAAAGTTGCGCCTCAGATAATGCTTCCCGTTGCACTGAGTGGAAGATTCCCCATTACTTTTCCAGCACAAATTTCAGGGTGCTATTACTTGGCAGTTTGATAGGAATCCATGTACTTGTTGCTTTACCAAGTAAAATAAACAAATTTGACTCCATATTACTGTGTTCAGTGCATGAAAGGATGAGGATGGGATACCAAGTGCTCACAGAAATGTCACAATTTTCTCAAAGTTTAGTGCATTTTAATGTAGTTATCGTTTCATCTGCACATTTGCATTGGGAGGTACAGTCTTTGGGGCTTGTTCCTCATCACGTATTCACCTGTTTTAAATGTTTCAGTCATACAGCCAGGTAGGCAAATTAACCAATCACAGAGCAAAGAGTCAAAAATGAACAGTTCACAAATACCCCACAGGCTGATCTTTGTTCATGCAAACTCCTGGGAGACTACCTTTGAACAATAAATATATTAGAAGAAATCTGAATTAGATTATAGATCTGTATTGACCCATGAGTATTACAAAGCTCTGTCCCTAGTTTGTTAATTTGTGTATTGGTTCTGTTCTCTACTGCAAAGAAGAGTCACTTCTGACCGAGTTGCTGACAGCAATGGTTTTAATGTTTAATTTTTCTTGCTAGAGAGAAAACCTTGCTTAGCTGTGAACACCCTCAGCTGACAGATGGACATAGTACTTTCACATTTAGGTGTAAATTACCTTTAAAAAGGACAGAAATGAGCTTTGAAACAGATTTTGCATGTTGCATTATCTTATTTCTGAGATAAAGAAAAAGTTAACTATCCTCAGTTAAAAAAAATAGGAAAAAAGGGAGACATAGAGGGTTAAGCAATTAATTCTTATGTCAGAATGGAAAAATTGCTCAGATTGCTATTCAATGGTAAAATCATAAACAATCCCTTTTACTTTCAGGTCACTAAGCAACTTATATCCTTTCAGAGCCACAGCACTTGTCTTTGCACACTATGGAAGAGTTATCAGATATAACTTATGCCTTCCTTTTTCCTTTCCTTTCCTTTTCCTTTCTTCTTCCTTTCTCTTTCCTTCCTCTTCCTTTCCTTTCTCATTTCCTTTCCTTTCCTTTCCTTTCTGTCCTTTCCTTTTCCTTTCCTTTCCTTTCCTTCCTTCCTTTCCTTTCCTTTCCTTTCCTTTCCTTCTTCCTTTCCTTTCCTTTCCTTTCCTTTCCTTTCTTTCCTTTCCTTTCCTTTCCTTTCCTTTCCTTTCCTTTCCTTTCCTTCCTTTCCTTCCTTCCTTCCAATTTATTTCAATTTTTTTTTTTTTTTTAATTTTTTTAAATACAGCTTTGGGTACTCATAAACCTGAAATTATAATCATAGTCTTTGCACTGAATCATAACCAAATAGCAGATCCATGGCATGAAGTACATAGTGTAAAACACAGGCTCATGCATTTTGGAAGCATGTTTGTTTTCATATTTTTCTTTTCCACTGACTGTAGATATTATATCTGGAGTGATTCCACTTTTTCATCCTTGCTTATCCATATGCATTGCTATTACATAATTACCTCAGACAACCCTCTACACTAATAGCAATCAAAGATGAAAGAAACCTAAAGGAAAAAAAAAAACTCTCCTTGTTTTTGTCTATGTAAAATGCTTCTGTTATATCTCCCTGTAATCAATCTATATGATCAACACGGGCTTGTGAACAGTATGCCCTAAATTTTCAAAAATATTTGAATAACATAAATAATACTACAAATATAAAATAATATAAAGTACTTATCAAATTCTTTATGTATGGTAGACAAAGTTGACTCAATTTCAGACCATACTTTGATTACAAGTTAGAATAACTCACAGTCTTCATGACAAATAGATTAAAATCATGAAAATACAACTGTAAAAAACCCAAACTGTTTGTAAGTTGATAATGTGGTCCTGACCTTACACTTTTGACAATGTTTACCAATAACTTTTCAGCAAGTCTAAAACACAGTGTTGGTGAAATATGGAGGTAACACACAGAACAGGCACAAATATTTATGCACAGAAAGGCTTCAAGGTATCATCATGGGAATGATTCAAGAATTGGGAAAAAAAGCCCAAACCTGGTTTGGTTAGTTTAAAAATACTAACAGGGGCAACCTTTGGAAAAGTATGAAAGCTAATCAACAGCCTCGTAGACAAACGGATATAATTATAGTTGAAATGTGAAGCTACACATAATGAGACTACAATAGACTGAACACGGTGCATATTACCTAGATTGTACAAAATTGGGTACTGGAACACATGAAGCACAGTGGTAGTTGTTATATTATAGCTTCAGGGTTAAACCAGGTTTGGCCATTTTTTCTAGCTGTTACACTGTAACTTGAACAGGATTTAATTCAAGGAAGTTCTAGAGTCTGTAACACACAGCTCAGTGAACACTGTTGGTCCTATTTGGCTTTTCACCTTGGGAATCTGCGTAATATTAGGATTTCATCTTTCTTTGCAAAGGACTGGGCAACCAGCCATCAGAAAAGCCTCGCTCTAGGCAGTTTGCCTAGTGCTTCAGCTGTGAATTTTCTTCGCTCATGCTGGGCTGTTGCCTTTTTCTGCTCTCAGTTTGTAACTTCCACAAATCTGCCTTAGAGTACATTTGTGTGAAGACTGCTACTTCTACCGAAGTGCTTTTGATCAGTGATAAAGAGGTCTATGCCGTTTGTATTGTTGCTATGTGTGAAGTTTTGTGCTTCAGTACATTAATGTGGAAACTGTCTTTCTCTCTATTTTTTTTTTTTTAAATATTTTAGTATAGCACTTTATTTCATTTTGAACTTTTTGTGTTGCTGAATGAGCCTCTTCATGTCAGGTTAAAAAATGCAAGGAAAGGATAAATCTTGCTTTGATTTGTCGTTTTGAGAAAATGTGTTCCCTCCTCAGAAAGGAAGGGGACATCTCAAAGCTCAAAGATCTTAAAATCCTATGGAAGCCACATATTGGCAGCCTTCCCTCCAGGTAGCACAGCTCCACATGAAGGCATACATACACACAGTCTCTCATTACTGTCTGAATATGAGCATTACTGTCTTATTGACCGAGCTTTAAAGTAGGCTTGCTGGGGGAGGGGAATATTATCAGGCTTGCTCATGGCAAGCCAAGGGATGACACTCTAAGGTCTGAGGGATAGGTTGCTGTTGAAGGTCCTCACGCTGTTGCTCTGAGATATGCTGGGTACGCTGCAGCACACTCAAAGTCTTATGAGGAAAAGCCAGGGGCTCCTGAAGCAATAGGAACTGGGGAGTCACACATAAAACACCTCAAAGGAGACCACCTGAAGAGCAGCATGAAGGAAATGCAGCCCTTCCAGCCCATAAGTCACCTTCATCAGGGCCCAGCTGAAGTGCCTCTATGCAAACGCACGTAGTACCGGGAATAAACAAGAGTAGTTGGAGATGTGCACATACCTCCAGGGCTATGATCTCATTGGCATCACAGGGACGTGGTGGGATGGCTGCTGGAGTGTTGGAATGGAGAGATAAAGGCTCTTCGGGAAGATTTGGGAAGATCTTTAAGGTCCCTTCCAACTCTAAGCATTCTATGATTCTATGATTCTATTATATGACTCATCTCTTCACAGAAAAAGACGGAGGATTTTACTGTTTGGGAACAGAGTTAAAGATTTGAATAGAAATATATGTTTATCATGTTAAGAGTGCAGAATAGATACTAATTGCAAATACTTTGGTGTAAATCTGAAGTTACTTTATGGAAATTCACAAAAGGATATGACCTTAAACTCAAAATGAAACTGGTAGAGAAATTATTTCATCAAAAATGAGGCCTTGAAAATAGAGAGAAATTGTAATGGTATCAGATTTTTTTGACAGAACCAACTTGAACTTGTTTTGGCTTTTTGAAATAGAGCATAATAATTACATTCATAGGAGCTGGCCTGAGACTGGGTAGCCAATTCACAGGTGGAAGGAACATCTGGCTAAATCCCTTTTAGCAGGGAAGCCGCCAGTGCACGCACCTGGCTTTTTGTTGGAGTCACTTCCATCTGCCAAAAACATTGTTGTGAATTGATGGGGAAAAATAAACAAGGAACAACGCATGCTGGAATTTTAACTAGAACAGCATCTTGCCTGAGTTTGGGAATGACTAAGGGTAACACTGGGGGGCTTAGTGCCTTCCCACCTGTAAAACAGGGGAAAAGGAAGATTTTTGTGGAATTTTTCTGTCTTTCTCATGTTTTTCTAATATTTGCTATTTGTTTTTCAGCATTCATGAGGACCGTATTCTTGGACAAGATCCCCATTCTTTAGGGATTTTAAAAATGCAAACAGAAATCTGGGTCTTGTTTCAGAGCGGTAATATACAGTGGTTTGTAAACATTTGCAAAGGATGTCAAGCTTTTATCATAATATTTAAGAACTGACAAGTTTCAGTTTACAGGCTCAGCTCACAAACCAGGCATGTCACTTCTGGATAAGTTTGGTGTACCAGGAGTTGCTGGCCTTGCTGACTGTTGTAATTAAATGTCCAGAATGTAACCGAAGTGCTCAGGAACTAAAAGTGAGAGTGTCCAAAGAGGATCGACCGACTGGAGAATACAAGACAGACCACAGCTCCTTCACATTAGAAAGCTACATAATTTGCTACAATCACTTATTTTCCTTGTGTCCATTAAATAATTCTTCTTTTACTTAAAAATTACAACAGAAATTACAAAGATTATAAGCCAAAATTAGTGTAAAAGAGAACTGGGTCCTCCGGGCTCAATCCATATTGAATCTCCTAAAAATCTCTCAAAATCTTTACAGGCTTAGAATGGCCAACATGGCTTGTTGCCACCCCAGAAGGTTTCTGTATAGGGTCTTGCCAGACAGATTCTTGATCCCTGTCCTTTTGGGTCATTTTTCATGCTCCATGTATTTGTGACTCCTAAAATAGGCTGTTGGCAGCCAAAAGCAGCCACTATGCCTAATTCCTTAGTCCCTTTGCCAAACTCATCACTGTCAAGAAGTGAATCCAGCTCTGAGCCTACAAACTAAAGCAAAATACTGTAACTTACACCAATTTGCTGACACATCTCTCAGACCTCTCCAAATTCTGCCTTGCACATTTTCTATCTCACCCCACTCTGCCTCCTTATTTTGTATTGCACTTCCCTGCATGAGGATGTCAGTTATTTGTCACTAATAAAAAGACTTCTCAGAGACGGTTTTGTATCATTCTTCTTTCCCACCCTCTCCTCAAAGAGGAAAGAAGGAGCCCTCCAGCTTGTGGCATTTGAAGAGGAAGAAGATATTTTGCGTTTCTTTTACAGAAAGGAAGAGAGAGCAGAAGGGGAGGAGGTCTCAGCTACTGAAAGCTACTGTATGCAGCAAACACTTGTTCTCTTTCCTCTTCCCTCCTTTAAAAGGTGTTGTAGGACTTGGTTGCTAACTTGAAAATCCCCTCCTTTTTTGGAAAAACAGTAGACTATATGCAGACTATATAAGCTCCTGATTTGAGCTGCACTGGGAACTGGAGAGAAAAAAATATCCTAAACTTAATTGAAAAGTGCAATGAAGAAGATATTTCTAGGGACATGAGCTGTGGGTCCCTGCAGGAGGTAGCGTTAGTTGAAATTCATATGAATGAAATTCATTTTATAGACAGTATATACGCTGACATCCTACCAAGGGTAAAGCAACTCTCTGGACAAATACATAGTAACTGTTTTTGAATAGAAAGAGGCAACTGTGGCTTCATTATACTTCCCAAATTTGACCTGAGTAAATTACAAATGAACTCTCTACCAAAATACTTTCCTGAAGAGACCGGTCCTGATTCAGCTTCCTTTATTTCCTCTGTACAACACCAGTTTGTTCAACACATGCAGTGAGAAAGCACATGAAAAAAAATTTTCCTTGTTGCAGCAAAATAAAATGAAATTCAGGCATGTCACAGCCTTGAAATACTTCTTCATGGGGTGGCAGATATGACGGTGGAGGGTTTTTAAAAAAGTTTTAAAACTTGCATTTCTGTTCATGTTTCTTTGACCTATGGTTGTGTTCTGTGTATATAAAAGCAAAATGGTGAAATGGCCGCAGCTATTGAACACAGTTTGGAACATTACTTAAGAAATACATTTCAGTCAATTCTGGCTGTTGTACTGTGTCTGAAGCCTTAGACGGTTATGGAAGCTGGTGCCCTGAACCATGCAAAAATATCATTCCAGTGCTGGACATTCAGTGTCCCTTGTCAGTGTTTTGCCTTGGGAAACTCATACTCTAACATCTTTTGTATTAAAGCCAGTAAGTTCCTTCAGTTTATTTTCATATCCTCTCTCTGCGAGGAGACACATGTTTTTGCCTTTTTTTGGGCGGGGGGGGGGGCTTTGTTTTTCTTTAAAAAAGCAAATGGAAAAGAAAATAAGCAATATATTTTCATGCAAAGATGACTTTTGTTTTTTAAGTGTTTATCTGTTCCAGCTGCCTATTCCTCACTCAGAGTCATGATCCTCTGTCTGCACATCACAATTAGCAGTGGAGAAGTCTGGGATTCACATTCAGAGGATTATAACTTTCAGAGAGGAGAAGGCAGCAGAAGTGAATGAAGTATGCAGCATAAATCCTGTCTTCACGCAAATACATTTAGCAATAAAAGCAAAGTTTCACACAGATTAAAAACAGAAGAAAAATATATTTGCAGTATTTTCTAAGATATCAAATGAATATAAGAGTCCAGATCCCACTGAAAGTTAGACTCATAACTGTCTTTAGATTTTTTGAAACAGTGCAGACAAAATATTTTTCAAGTTTTTAAAAAGCTCTATAAATTCTGACAAGACACAATGCACCTCATCAATAAGCAGTGTAACACAGAGAACCGGATGTTTATTGGAAAAACTGATCAGCTAGAGTAGATGAAATTCCTACACCCAAACCCCATGATTATTGTCTACTTCAGTGATGTTCAGTGGTAAATGGAAGTGCCAAGGTAAAGTGTGGGGTTTTTTTGCCAGCGGATCAGTGACAGAGACCTAAGCCTTGAGTAATGGCAGATTTAACACACTTGCAGTTTTGATGGCTTCAACAAAAAAAAAATCTTCTGGTCTTAAATGTATTTAAGACAAAATTGTAAATTTGTAAAATTGTAAAGCAGAGAAAATTGTTTTCCTCCAACTGATAAACATATTTGTCAGAGCAGACCAAGGGTTTGGAACAAGAACAAATAATCATTCTGGTCCTTCTAAGGTGCTATTTTTGTTCATGCAAGCAGCCTTCAAAATTTTCTGTAAATACTGCCTTCTTACTTGAAGCTCTGTTTCTGACCTGAGGAAGAAGATAATTTCTCATTTTAAAAATCCCAAATTGTAATTCTGGCTGTAATCCTCCCTCTCAGTTTTGTGGTGAAGAAGAAAAGGAAAGGAATTGCTCAGTGCAGGGCAGGGCAGGGCACACAGAAGGGGAACTACTGCTCCTTTACCCATCTCCTCTCTTCTCCACTAGGACTTCGTGTCTTCTGCTCCTAAACTGGCAATTGAAAAGATGTTTTTCCATGTAATATGTAAGTGTATATTGTATGGTAGGAACTTACTAGGCAGTTTCTGTTCTACACAATCAGATGAATATCTTACAAAACTTAACTGTAACCTCTCTTGCCTGTGAAAAAGAGCATTTGATGACAGTGATACTTGTCATTGGGTCCAGAATTAAAAGCCACATCATCCCATGTTAGTCTTTTTCTATACTCAGTATCTATTTATCTTTTTTTAAGTTAAGTGCACATTTGTAGATTAAGATAGAGAAGTTAAGCTAAAGTTCCTTCCAACTCTGACTTCATCTGTATTCACTGTGGTGATATTGTTTTATTAACATTGAAAGAGCCAGACTTTGTCTCCCCTTCCATAGAAGACAGTCTGACTCAGAAGATTATAGGAAGGAAAAGTTGCCCCATTTTTCTTCCTTAGCAAAACATGTAAACATAAATTTACACCATAGCATCATAGAATCATAGAATGGTTAGAGTCGGAAGGGACCTTAAAGATCATCGAGTTCCAACCCCCCTTCCATGGGCAGGGACACCTCCACTAGAGCAGGTTGCTCAAAGCCCCATCCAGCCTGGCATTTAATGTAATTACTGCAGCTGGTTTCACATGATAACAACATGTGAAAAATAACATCAGATAAGCTATTTGAAGGGATTTCTTGATCACTGTAATCTGCAGTGAAATTCTGTTCTTAATGGTACCTAACATTTTACTCTGAAAATGTCTCCTTTTGTCACTGCTGAAATCCAAGTGGATTCCCCTCTGAAACACCTTATATTGATGTTAGTTTTACTGCTACTCAAATGACTGGGAAATGCAAGAGTCAAATCACTAGTTCTTACAGAATAAGATGGGCAACTGTTTAAAAAGGTATAATTACTCTGAATAATTCCACACCGAGCTCAAATACACCAAGCTCAAAATCAGCAAAATGCAGCCACACTGTCATTAACAGCATAAACATAAAATCTGAACTTTTAAAAAACAGCTTATTTCTTTAAGCGGATCAAACTTTGTATATATTTTTATATTTTAAAAAACCTCTCATAGTTTACTGTTGAATTTATTGAGAAAGCTTGTTTACCATATACTCAAAAATGGCTGTTAACAACAAAGAAATAGATGAGGCAGATCAGTAAACCTTCATTCAATAAACATTAAGAATGAGCTTCATCAAATCACCCATTTTATTCCTTCACAACGCCAAGACATAAGTTAGTGAGGTATTGCATTTTCTGCAGCTTAGAAGGGCACCTGACTTTAATAGCTATCTATTTAAATGCCTCAGAGAGTAAAACAGACATCCGAACAGCAGAATCACTTGTGCCTACAGGTAGAAGATGACATCTTTTAGACCCAAAATGAGACTCTGCATTTCAAAACTATTTTAAAGTCACTTTTGAATCTCTAAATGACTACTGAACTTAAAATACCTTTTGATCTACTAGCTTGAGCTGTTTGCGTACAATATGTGGGTAACAGTAAAGCTGTCATCAGATGGGTATGAGAAATAACATATTTCGGAGGGTATTTTTCAGTGGAAGATATAATATGGATGCTTTAGAAAAGATACCTGTTTATCACAGCAATCAAAGCAGTACCCTAAAATGTCAGCCCATACCAATGAGGGCTCTCTTAAGGTCTCAGTGGAGCAAGGAAACACCATTCCTTTTAAAAGATGGATAAACTGAGAAGAACAAAGATGCTGTAAGCAATTAAGCATGTCTAATCATACTACAAAAATAAATTTTGAAAAAACACTCAAACTCCAACAGAAACTGTCCACCTTTAAATAAACATTTCAAGTGAATGAACAGTTGCAAATCAGTTTTCCCAGGATGAAATTCAAAAGATGAGCCAAGAGAAAACAAAGACATAGAAATAATGAGAGAAGAACTGTACAAGTAACCTATCAGAAATGGTAATTCAATAAATACAACCAGGGGTAACCAACTGTGCTTGCAAGCCTGGAGTGATCTTCACAATTTCTAGGTAAGTAAATTCCAAAATATTCCAGTTGCTTGCTTGCTGATTACACCTGTAAGTGTATTAGGCAAGTTGTTGTAGGAATGTGAAAAGGTGTGAAAATTCATCACTGTCTTTAGCGTTTCTGGGACAGACAGCAAGACTATGAAGCTAACACTGCAATTATAGTTAAAACTTTCCTGAAAATTGTATATGATTTTTCACAACCAAAACATGATTAGTAAATCAACAACACCTGGTGCTGTGTTACTCAACCATCTATGACAAGGCTAGGGAAAATGACTGGTTTGCCTGAATGCATTCCTGGTCTTTCTGTTGCTCTGTGTTCTTGCTTTTTGTTAGTGAAAAGAACTGTTTTCCTCATTTCTTAGCAGCCACTATCATCCAGAAATGTTTATATGGGATTTACAGAGAAGAAATTTATTCACTTTTATTTGCATCTTATATGCTTACAGAAGAAGGTAGCGTGAAGGATGAAAAATCAAGAATCTGAGTTCAAGTCCTAACTTTGTCCCATAAGTGATACTCTGGAGGGAAGGGATGCCATCTAGAGGGACCTGGACAGGTTTGAGAGGTGGGCCCATGCAAAAGTCATGAAGTTCAACAAGGCCAAGTGCAGGGTCCTGCACCTGGGTCAGGGCAATCCCAAGCACAAATACAGGTTGGGTGGAGAATAGATTGAGAGCAGCCCCAAGGAGGAGGACATGGGGATGTTGATGGATGGGAAGCTCAACATGAGCTGGCAGCCCAGAAAGCACCATGCATCCTGGGCTGCATCCCCAGCAGTGTGGCCAGCAGTTTGAAGGAGGTGATTCTGACCCTCTACTCTGCTCTGGAGAGACCCCACCCGGAGTACTGCGTCCAGCTTTAGGGCACCCAGCATAAGAAGGAGATGGACCTGTTGGAGCAAGTCCAGAGGGGAGCCACAAAGATGAACCGAGGGCTGGAGCCCTGTTGGGCTGATGAGCCCTGAGGGCTGCATCCTCTGTGAGGACAGACTGAGAGAGCTTGGGTTGTTCAGACTGGAGAAGAGAAGGCGGCAGGGAGACCTTAGAGCCCCTTCCAGTCCCTAAAGGAGCTCCAGGAGAGATGGGGAGGGACTCTTGATCAGGGAGTGGAGCCATAGGGCGAGGGGTAACAGTTTTAAACTGAAAGAGGGGAGATTTAGACTAGATATTAGGAAGAAATTCTTTGCTGTGAGGGTGGTGAGACCCTGGCCCAGGCTGCCCAGAGAAGCTGTGGCTGCCCCATCCCTGGAGGGGTTCAAGGCCAGGCTGGATGGGGCTTTGAGCAACCTGGTCTGGTGGGAGGTGTCCCTTCCCATGGAAGGGGGTTGGAACAGATGGTCTTTAAGGTCCCTTCCAACCCAAACCATCCTATGATCCTATAAAGGACAAATGGCTTTATTTTCCTGCAAATTATCAAGGGGTAGTTTTGGTGGTAGGGAGTGATGTCGATGAATAATGATCATTGGGAACAGAATTTAAAAGATTTTTTTATTAGTGACACATTGGAAAACAAACAGTAAGTAACAAATTTGATTTATAGTCTTCCTCTACTCCAAAATTTTTCATCAGTATGGTAGGCAGGTACAGAAGGCTCATGTTTAATAATATTAGCTCACTCTTCTTAATTGTCAAAATATAACAGGATTACTTCTCTACTCATTAACATTCCTGAATTTTCCAGAGATAATCTGAGAAAGTGAAATCCATTGTTATAAACGTTAACAGGTTAATTTAGTACTAGCTGAAAGATCTGATTTGATGAAAAGTCATAATGTTGAAAACACCCAATTATTGCCAAATCAGCCAGCACTAAGAAGATAGTAATCCTGGAATCAAAGAATAGTTCTGGTTGAGGGAGTTATGGAGGTCTTCTGCTCCAACTAAAAGTGGGTCCAATTTAGATGAGGCTGCCAAGGGCCTTTCTGCAATACAAGTTATATCGCATCACTAAATTTGATCTGGTAAACTATAAGGAGAGAGAAGGTTTGCTTACCCTATTTAGTTTCTAAACTATTGAGTAAAAGAGGGATCTAGTGCTACTATGGTCAGTGTCTTCCAGCTTAAGTTGAAATTGCAGCAGAAAATTAAAATTGAAGAGCTTTGCAGCCTGCCATTATAACTATGGATGTGGCCCCCAGAGTATACCTGCTACAAAGCTGATCTCTCCAATTCAGCTTATGGCAATTAGTAAAATAAGCAAATGGAGTCTTTGTTTGAATAAATTGTCTGTTTGCTGTCTTTAGGGACAATTGAAGCTGAATCTTCTTTCATAAACAAAAATAGCGCAATGTGTACATTAGTGTTTTAGTGAGAATCAAGGGTGCAGTTTTGAAACAAACCTGATTGAGCCTAGTCACAGAATAGCCTTGGAGCATAAGAGTTGTATTTCTTTTGGGTGAAACTAAACTGAAAGATGTACACACAGTACACACGTGATGCACTGCAGTAATTAATCCATGTTCAGTCCCTGGGACCAGAGTAAAGTTCATTCAAAACAGTCTCCCTTCTCCCTCATAACACATTCAATCTGCTTTAATAACACTCTACAGGCCTTCTCCCTTTTTTGCCATACTACTTGCTAATATATCCATAGATGGTGATGACACAAATTGTCTCCAGCTCATTGGGAACTTTATTCCTCTGAATTTACTCTAGGAATATCTAATTATATTGGAATATCAGTATTGGCATGAAATCTGTTATCAAAGACTATGGAAAATGGCCTTGATTAGAATCTAGAGGATGATGAGATAGCTCAGCACTATCAACCTTTCAGCCAGTGGTGTTATTATCACAAATATAGTCAAATATACTCATTCACATTCAAGGTTAGCTATATTCATATCACATTACATATCAAAGCATAGAGTATCCAAGCCCTGCTGGAGATAGGTTAAAACTTTTTCTCTAAGGACTCAACATTTGCTATATATTTGTATGTAAAATTCCATGGCTTAGGGTAAAGGCAATAAAAAGTGTGCTTTTTATCTGAAACATGTATATTCCAGTTCTAAACTGCAGATGATATCAAATGGTTAGAGATGAGCTGTTTCTTGTCATCTTTTTTTCTTTTAAATCTAATGTTCCCATTTAAGTTCTTTTCACACAGGAAGCTGATAAAACACCTTTTGTTTGACTGAAATTCTCTAAATTTAATAAAAAGCTGCAGCTTGCCTTAGCAGTCTAATCAACATGAAACAGAAAGACAGAAATCAAAGTGTTGGTAGTATATTAAATATAGATGTTTTCTACCTTTGCCCTTGATAGCCAATGAACAGTTAGATAGTTTTAATGCATGTGAAAAAGTATCAGAAATGGCTCCAGGCTAATAAACCTGTGTTTGCTGCAGACTGTCTTAACTCTTTTTTCTATTCCCCAGAAAAGTGCACCTGTGTGTGCTAAGACCGTGCAGCAGAAATGAGGGATAAAACCTGTCTTAGTGAATAAATATTTTTGTCTTTCTCTGGGTTATTAGTAAACCATTTTGCATAGGGCAACTCTATCTGATGAGGCTAGTTTTAAGGCTGTTTTCAAAACCAGAATCGGAGCCAGGACTACACTGACTTTAGAGGTGGGGTTGAGGCAACCTCTCATGCCATGTCAGGACTTTATACTAGTGGGTATCCCCTGTACGGAGTTGCATAGACATTCAAGTTATGTATTCTGAATGTATCTAAAATAAGTTATCATGTCTCTGGTATTTCCATGAGATCTGCAATGTTACTATGTGAATATAAATATAATCTACTTCCCTTTGAAGATTGCTTTGCAGGAGGAATGTGGACACCATCATTTATTTTGAAATGACTGACATGGTTTTCTTGGGTATCTTAAGTCCCATAATGAACCAAAAAACTTTTTTATTGTATTTCAACCTCCATGACCTTGAAATGAAACTTTTCAGCAAAAAAACCATGTGCTTTCTCAGTGATGGGAAATGCGAATCTTTTTTCCTACCTGGATGGATTCCATTGATTGTGAAGTGAACCACAAAATTTGTAAAGTTAGGGAGAATTTCCCTTGAATAAATATGGACAAATGAGCCAAGGAAAACACTCCCAGAATAACTAGAAGTGTTTCACACATGATTCAGAAACTGAATCTAAAAGTGTGTCCTAAACCCACATAATCAGGAAAGCACTTCAGAAAAGTTAACAGGCTGTGTATGATACTATTCAAAGAAATTGTGCCAAAAACATCATCCTAATATTTCCAATAGACTTGAGATTAGTCCCACAGAATCTTGTTAAAAAAACTATATTGAACAGATCTCTCTGAATACCTCACCAAAAGCAAGAGGACATTGGTCAGATCTGTTGGATACTGAGATCCTTTGGGTAGATATAATCCTCTAAATGAGGAGAATCGTATTATGGATTTAGTAGGCCACTTTTTCTACTTCTGCATGTGGGATACAGCCTATGATGGGTTTTGTGCCACCTATACTATTACCTGTGAAGACATAAAGTATTTTGTTCACCAAATACTTGCAGAACACCATTATTTTACTCAGGATCATCAACCATCACGAACTGGAATTCTATTAATTCAGTGGCATTAAGGACTGGTATTCCAGTATTGATTTCTGCAATTTACTATTATTCAATTCATTTATTAAGGGTAAAATATGTGGCTTCTGAGCTGGTAAAGGAGCTCTGCAGCTGTTCACAGATAATATAAATGCAGACTCCCACACAGAATAACTTTTTCTTATAAGCAGCAAATACATCTCTGTCCAATAAGCAGCCATTTTTTTTACAGCTGTGTAGTCAAAACAGAGGCCTGTAATAGCTGTACCTGAGCAGTACATTAATCAGGGTAGAATCAATATTAGCTTGTCCTAAACCCAACTATAAGCATACAAAAATACTGTAACCAACATATTTTTTAATCCTTTGATTGCATGGCCAGGCACAATGTATACGCATTTTGCATAACCATGTGAGCAATGTGACCTCCAAAGAAGGCAAGCAAAGACTTGTATAGCTGCACTCAGATGGCACAGGAAAACATGTAAACAAACAGCACTACAAGTAACACAATTCTCAAGATGAAGAATAAAATAAGCACAAGGGACTGCAAATGAGCAGATCCTCCTTTTGGGATGGGGGAAAGGAATATAAAAACACCAGCTGTGAGCAAGGAGAGATGGGTTAAAAAAGAAGTCACTATCTTCAGTTCTGACTTTGCTTTTGGAAGAGCTCTAAAGCCTGGTCACCTTGACCTCAGGGATGGAGAGGCAACAAGGACCTCAGCCACCAGCACTAACTCTCTAGCATCATCTCTGTGGTAATGTGTAGCTACAACAACTTTAGTTAATCATTAAGATCTTACTACGCAAGAACTAACCATTAGCACAAAGTATATTGTTAAGAGCCCAGTGTTGTCTAAAATTTAAATCTGGCTAAAATGATCAGTCTTCTAAACTCTCCCACCACAGCAATCTCTAATCCTGTTATTGATATTGCTGTGGGTGTTTATATAGAGAGACACACATTTATCCATTTGTGGCAGCTGTATTTTTGTTCTATGTAGTTTTCACCTGTTAAAATGCATCCGACAGAGATGCCAAAGTTTATTACTTCTTTGGTACTTCATCTTAAATTAGGAAGAGGCCTCTCCTCTTTGGCTCCTCTACATTTGGAGGAGAAAAGTTGTCATTGACACATTCCAAGAACCTCCTGGATTTCTTGTGCGCCACTGTGTTGTCCCTCCAACAGATATCAGGATGGTTGAAGTCTGCCATGAGGACCAGGATCTGTGAACGTCATGCTGCTCCTGTCTGTCTATAGAGGGCCTCATCTGCCCCGTCGCCTTGGTCAGGTGGCCTGTAGCAGACCCCCAGTGTAACGTCACCTGCCCCTGTGTTCTCTTTAATCCTGACCCATAAACTCTTCATTGGCTCTTCATCTATCCTCAGGCAGAGCTCCATGCGCTCCAGATGGTCATTGACATAGAGGGCAACATTCCCTCCTCATCTCCCCAGCCTGTCCTTCCTGAAAAGCCTGTATCCCTTTGTTCCAACACTCCAGCAGCCATTCCACCACATCTCCGTGATGCTAATGAGATCATAGCCCTGGAGGTGTGTGCACATAGAATCATAGAATGGTTGGAGTTGGAAGGGACCTTAAAGATCATGGAGTTCCAACCCCCCTGCCATGGGCAGGGACACCTCCACTAGAGCAGGTTGCTCAAAGCCCCATCCAGCCTGGCCTTGAACACTTCCAGGGATGGGGCAACTCCTTTTGTTTGTTCCTGGTGCTACGTGTGTTTGCATGAAGGCACTTCATCTGGGCCCTGATGAAGGTGACTTATGGGCTGGAAGGGCTGCATTTCCTTCATGCTGTTCTTCAGGTGGCCTCCTTTGAGGTGTTTTATGTGTGACTCCCCAGTTCCTATTGCCTCAGGAGCCCCTGGCTTTTCCTCATAAGACTTTGAGTGTGCTGCAGCGTACCCAGCACATCTCAGAGCAACAGCGTGAGGACCTTCACTAGCAACCCATCACTCAGACCTTGAAGTGTCATCCCTTGGCTTGTCAAAAGGAAGCCTGATAATACACCCCTCTCCCAGCAAGTCTAGTTTAAAGCTTGGTCAATGAGCCCAGCTAGCTCATGAGCGAACCCTCTTCCTCCTTTCAGAAAGATAAACCCCATCCAATAATGGTAGATGGAGTCAGACACTTCAGGCTGCCTATTAATCACAGCAATTCCTCCAATAGACATGTATAAGTTTTCTGTGTTTTATGGTTTTCAAGAACATATATTCTGAGGACCCAAGTTCAGAGAAATCATGTGTTACGTTCCCCTTAGGTCTCAGTTGTCTTTTGCTAATATTGTCATCATCTAAAGGTCAAGAACAGCAGGAAAAAGAAAATCTGTTCCAATCTGACTAAAGAACAAATTAAGCATTAATGTCATGAATCTCTCTGTGTGACTAATAAATTCTTTATTGATGATAGAAAATTAGACCATGTAGGTCAGTTTTGACTGTAGAAGAACTTTTATGTGTAGTTTGTTCAACTTTTCTGTTTCTTCAGTGAATTTTATTGCAGTCTAATTAGACCAAAAAAAAAAATCTAAATCCTAATTTTATGCTACAGCCCTGATAGGCCAAACAATAGATAAGCCTTGTGAAAGAAAACTTGGTAACGTGGCACAGAAAATGAACCTTATACTGACAGAATCCACAGAAAAAACTATATGCTCCCTGTCCAAGCCAATCATTTAATGAAATGTGTAAAAACAAGTATTTTTTTGAGCAAATAGTTCTTCATAAGGTTCCCTTTGTGAGCTTCATTTAGATTTATCATTAGGAAATCGAAGGCTGGAGAGCTGAAAGGGCTTTTCAGAGGTCATTAGTCACCCTCCAAGGCAAAATCCTAAAAGAGATAACAAAAGCATTTCTGGAAGATGCCAGCTTGATCTATAGCTGAAAATCTCCAAATAGGAGATTCTCAATCCTTATAGACATCAAGTCTTGTGCTTGCCTGCATTTATAATTAAAAAGATCTTACTCATGTTTAACAAGGATGCTGCAGTTTAAATACATCCTTTCTTGTCCTACTCTCAGTGAACACAGAACACCTGCATTTCCTTCTTTTTTAAAGCAACATTTAATGTATTTGAACACTCTTTTTTCTTGCCACAATCTTCTCTTTTTCTAAACTAACCAAATCTGATGTTTTATTATGTCAAAAGTGGAGGTGGGCCTGCAAATGTACAGACATTTTATGGTCAAAATGGACGTAATACTTCTGATGAAGCGGAATATTTACTTCACGTGACTTATAAATAAAAATCTAATTATAGCTGCAAAACTTCTACATGTCCTGTAACTCTGCATTAGAATCATAGAATGGTTTGGGTTGGAAGGGATGTTAAAGATCATCCAGTTCCAACCCCCTGCCCTGGGCAGGGACACCTCCCACTAGATCAGGTTGCTCAAAGCCCCATCCAACCTGGCCTTGAACCCCTCCAGGGATGGGGCAGCCACAGCTTCTCTGGGCAGCCTGGGCCAGGGTCTCACCACCCTCACAGCAAAGAATTTCTTCCTAATATCTAGTCTAAATCTCCCCTCTTTCAGTTTAAAACTGTTACCCCTCGCCCTATGGCTCCACTCCCTGATCAAGAGTCCCTCCCCATCTCTCCTGGAGCTCCTTTAGGGACTGGAAGGGGCTCTAAGGTCTCCCTGCTGCCTTCTCTTCTCCGTGCTGAACAACCCCAACTCTCTCAGCCTGTCTTTATAGGAGAGGTGCTCCAGCCCCTGATCATCTTCACGGTCCTCTTCTGGACTCACTTGTGCTTAAGTGATTCATACCCACATATAGTGTTTTCCTATATTGACTAATATTTATTTTTTTTCAGACTCTTTTTTCAGTTTATCAAGACTATTTTGTATTCTAATCCTATCCTGCTGAGCATTTGCAGTTTTGCCTTCTTAATGTCATTAACAAAATTAATACCCTTTGTCTTCATCCTGGAAATTCTTGGGATTTTATTTTATTTTTTAGATTAGACTCCCCTTTGATTTGTTTACACTGCACCCCATTTTCTGGCATGACTTCCTGTACCCTCCAGCCAATACATCTTCTCCTGCCCCTATTAGTCATATTCTCAGTCTTCCCTTTGTTATCTCTAGCCCTTTTCATTCCAACCCATCCCTTTCCTCCTCAACAAGTGCCTTCCCTTACTCCACTCCATCATTCAAGTCAAACTCCCCAGCTGCCTTAGCCTTCCTGTCAACTCTTAGAAAATAAACAGCAATCATGTCTCCTCAGCAGAGGAGGGTGTTTTATCCCCCTGCCATGCTGCATGGAGAAGGCTGACTGTAGCCACTGCATGTGTAAACCTCACAGAGACCCCAAGCCACAAGCTTCAGCTTTGCTCAATCCTTCTCTCTTTTCCTCATTGTCTCATAACAGAGATTACATTATAAATAAGGCTCAGGTGAAGAATGGGTTCTATCAGATTCAGGATAGGTCTTGTAGAAATCCACTGTGTACATCCTTGCAGTCTGACACGGATACATTGGTAATTGTTTAAGGTTAACAGAACAACTGTTGGGAAAACTCTATTGTACTGGTGTTACCTAGGTTGTAGCTGCTTAGTTTGCTCACAAGAACACTATGTGAGGCAATATCAAAGCCTTATAGAAGTCTAGATTATTTCTACTCTGACCTGTAGGAACTGCATCTTTGTCAGGTAAAAGTTGCTATTGACGCAGTCTATTTTGATCAAACATCCAATGACAATTATTTGTTTTCCTGAGGGTTTTTACAAATCCATTGTTTTCTCTCTTTCCTTCTGGCAAATTAAACTCAACAGTTAGTCTGGAATTCCTCAGGTTTTTTTGTAAGACAGGCACATTTCATTTCATCCCAGTCATCTGAAATAGTTTTCAACTGCATTTTTCAGTTCAGAAATATAACTGCTAATGATACTGGGATCATTAGAAATGCTAGAGATTAAATTTCATTAGGTGACTTAAGAGCATCTGACTAAAGTACTGTCTAACTTGATCTTCATAATGTATATTAAAATAATAAAAAATAACAACTTATGACTTATTTCCTCCTAAACTAATTCTTAAGAGGAAAAAGAGAAGTCATGATTATTTTGTCAGATGAAAATTATTTCTGAGGAAATTAATACTATTTTAGCTTTATCAGCCTAAAGCTTGCTTAATTCTTTGATCGAACTAGCACAGTGTCTCAGATATTTTTGGTAATGGATTAAACTAGCCAGCCAGCCCGCCCTATAATCTACCACAACCAAAACCAGTTTTACAGTTAAGAAATTAATTAGATAGAATGAAAAAAATATCCCTGAATTCTAAACACAAACTCATGAAGACCAACCCTACCTATAACATTGCTTTGCCTATAAAGAATGAAAAGATTTTCTTTTCTAACTCAGCCTGTTTAAATCAGATTTATCAGGCTCAACTGCATCTAATTTATCCCAATGAAGGGTGCCACTCTTCTCTAATTGTCAAAGCAATTCATAAATACCAAAATGGTATAAAATTGTGAGACAAGAAGTTCTACAAGAAGTAGAACTAGAAAAATAGGTAAAGCAAGTTTTTCATCTGCTTAATTCCCACCTTCTCCCCGCCCCGCCACATTTCACGGTAACTGGGAAGTTCAATTTTTTTAAATCCTATACTTTTCGGATTTCCTCTTAATTTAGCCAGAGTCATATTGTTTGTATTAGTGACTTTCCTTAGTAGCAAGGTAGCAGAAGTTGAAAGAGTCAACGCAGAGGGCACTGGGCATGCAAGACAGATGCCTTAATATGATTTAAGTTTTAGGATGGGAACACTCTAAACAGTCTGATTACTTTCAGTCAGAAAGGAGATGAAGGGTGATAAATTGAAACCCTGACATTTTCTCTTCAGTGGCTGTTCCGCCACAGAAGTGACTTGGACTTTAGTGGCATTAACCATCCACCTTAAGTGAGTTCATCAACGCCACAGATGTGTTCCTCTGTCTGCAAGGACAACATATGTTTTCTTGACCTTTTATCATAATATTGGACAGCAGATGAATGGTGGGGTATAAATCACTATATTAACACTAGAAAAAATCTGTATGCAGAATGCTGTAATTTTTATGCATTAGAACTTTTGAATAGACTGTTTTACATTCTGCAAATTAACACTATGTTCTCTTTGCACCAAAGGGAATTAACCAAAAGCATATTACACAAAGCTATAAGCAAACAGTTTAGAATGGAATTTCTTTTAATAACAGCAGTTATTACTCACTAAGGAAGTGAATGATCTCTTATCTAAGAGTGTTTATTAAGGGCTAAAATAACTTTGATAAGAGCCAAATTGATACTCTTGTGACTCTGCATTATCCTAACTAATGAGGACTCTTTGGTAACTATTTGAAACAAAAAACTGAAATGCAGATTCCTTTACTTTTCCTCTCAGACATGCAAATAAGACAAGATAATGCACATTTGCACATTTGTTTAGTAAATGGTTACTAAAATAAATATTCTTAGAGTTGTCTTCCACATCTTAATTACCTAATGAAGAATGGCTTTCTCAAGTCCCAAATGCATTCATTGTCTAAAAGGAAATATATGACACCTCTTGTTAGTCTTAAGCCAAAATGATTTTAATTTAAGGCTTTGGTTTCTTGAGCTTTGGAAAAAAGCTAAATGAAGTATCAGGTTGTAAATGGCTAGGAAACATACAAGCAAAATCAAGGCACTGTTTTTCCTGTGTTTGCCACAGAGAGGAAGGCAAACGCTAGTAACCTTTTCTCATCCTATAGAGAATCTTATCTCATGTTTAGTGTTTATAATGTAGGGTTTTCCAAACAGCATGAGACTTAAGATCAACAAATTCATCTCTGTCTGCAGTGGTCAAAATTTCATGCTTCAGAAAAAGATAAAAGATAAAATTTTAGTTACTTTCAGAAACTAGATAAAAGTATGAGGCGATGTGCTGCTTTGAAACATATATTAAATTCTTATGTTATTGTTGATGATAAGATGTGAAATGAATCTGAAGAAAAAAATCACTGATAAGGGATAGAGATGAAAATACTAAGTTTTAGAATCCCTTTTTGAACTTCTGCCATTCTTCACTTTTCAAACAGTGATCCAATAATTTGTTACAGATTTTTTCTGATTCAAAACTGAACTAAGTTAAGTGAATTCTGGGCTTTACTTTTGTTTGTCAGAAACAGCTTTTCATAAAAATGTATAGCAGTAATCAAATAAGAGACATGACTGGAAAATAATTACTTATTGTAAGGAAATTGAAGAATGAGAGCAAATAAGCTCTTGGATCATACTAAGCCCATGGTACGCTCACAATAAAAAGCTCTTTATTAATTTCTCTGCTAACTTTTTTTTTTTAATGAGAAGAATATATATTTTTTCATATTAAGATTCAATAAAGGAGAAAAACCTAGAGTTTCATAGTGCTTATTTCTCTATTACAGGTTCTTAAATGTTTCTTTAAAATGTTATGTGTTCTTTAGGAGAACACATAAGTAGTTCTTTCTATGTAGATTTCTTTGTTCCTATAGGCAAAAGAATTTAAATTAATTTAGTATGTATTACATTGTCATATGATACATGAAAACTTCCAGACCTTTTTTTATCTGAGGCTTTACAAATTGAAAATATATTCATATAGAGGGTATAGAGAACTTCTGTGAAGAGACTTACTCATATATTAATGGAATTAGAAGTTCTATTTAAGAAAGGGAGGTATTCAAGAAAGCAATAGAAGATGATTTGACTGAAAAAAGTAAAACTGGGTTCCTGCAAAATACCCCAACTCACAGAGGCATATCTGCTAGCAGATTGAAAAAAAATAATCTGCTACACAGATACTAATTGTGCCGGGGAGCGTGTAGCAGCCCTACTCATCAACAAGGAATTAACTATTCTGTATAGGGGGAAAGCAATCTGAGCAAATGGGCCATTTGGACATCACTAGTCATAAGATTGTATACTTCTCCAGAGAGGGTTAAGTTTCACTTTCAGGGACAATTTCTTTGCTCCCTTGCCACATACCTTCTTTTATGATGTTCATGTTAGGCTTGTCACTGGACTTTTAATATCTTTCACAAAGCATTGTGTTAGCCAATCAGAAAATCCTTCTGTGCATTATTTTTATGAAAAAGGAATATTAAAAGGTCAATACCTCCTTCAATATTGTGGAAATTATTTTTACTTTTGTGTTTAAGATGCCTAAAAGTTCCAAAAATATTAATTCTGAACATACATAATACTATAAAGTTATTGAACACAAGGAAGTTAGTTGGCATTCATCATTGTAACTAAGCCAAAAAGAATTAACTAAAGAGAGTCATTAAGTTTTGCTGGTGAACACAGAAATGCACCTCTTACACAGAGCAGAAATTCATGCAATTGTTAATTGCATCAACAAAATATAATAAGCAAAGTTTATGGATGTTATTTTCTTTTTCACTATCCTCAAAGCACAATGAAAGAAAAAAACCAACAACAGTAGGAAGATGAGTTAAAGGAACTAGTAGCTGAAGCATAAAGAATAGATATTATACATAGTTTCCATTTTCCTCAGAGTTACATCTGCCTTCCATGCAGTCACAGGCGAACTTCTGGAATGGTTTAAATCTTTAGTAGACGAAAGACTGAACTTAGAAACACAGTAATGACTCATCTGTGGTAGAAGAAATTAACATTTACAGACTGCTGCAAGAGCTGTAGAATTGCTAGCAAAGCTTCATGAAGGTGATTAAACTTTAAGAACCTCAACTGCCGAGTAGCTACTTGATCAAATAGCAAACAATAAGGGCAAGTAGGTAGGATTTTTCTAAATGATTAGTGGTAAGCAATATCTCAATGGGCTGATAATGTTTATCATTGCCAACATGAAAGACTTCAGAAAGATTCACTTGAGTTGAAATGTCATTATTTCTTGAAGATAAAATCATTTAACAAGCACGTTAACAGTGATCTCAAAATACCAAACAAATTTGTAATGGTGACTATTGTCATTTTGGGACAAAGTTAACATCAATCCTAAACCACCTACTATATGAATACTCTAGTTCAGCATCTGAAAACTTTTTTATCCAAAATGCCAGTAGGTTTCCAGTAAGGGTAAAGAGAATTTTCAGGGATGTTTTCCTTCTACACACAATTTTTGGGGGACCTTCTGATTCTTCCCCTCAATGAGATTATGATAAACATTCTGATATTGAGTTCGCTGAAACTGACGACAGGAAAAAAGACCAAGAATATAAATGGGAACAAGTTAACTGATTAGGGTCAGATAGAGGAATTGGATGAGTTCTCACACATTTTTATAGACCCTACAAACCACTGTTGGGGGAAAAGACTTATTTCCAAGATGTAACCTTGTTTATTTTACACCCGGGGGACTTCCATCGCAAAGGATGGTTCCTGTTCCTTTCTCAGACTTTTAGAGACATGAATTTCTTACATTACAAAGTGATTTCTCTCAAGATGCAGTTTGTATGAAGTTAGAATATAGGGGGCATTTCAAGAGCTGGTATATGGTGAAAAGAAATAGATTTTTGTGCCACAGCGCTATAATCAAGCCTATTTGGAATTAAGACAAATTTAGTAAATACAAAGTGTATAAAGTAGTGGTCTCAACTAATAACAGTTGGCACTGTAGTTATGACAAATATCTAAAAGAAAGAGAACTAAAAAAGAAGAGATCAGATTATACGTGTGAGCTATACAGGTATATCTGCCTTTAGCAAGAGTTTTTATGAACACCTTGGCAAAAAACGAAGCCATTGGAAAACCTATACTCCTTCCTTGAACACAGAAAAAATCCCCACATCCCAAGGCTTGTTTTTTATCTGTTTAAGAGAGTGATCAGAGTGAAGTCTGTTGAAAATGTGGTTTGGTAGAAACACTGGAAGAATAGAGAGCTAATAAAATCGCCAAAGCTATGGGCAAGTGACATAGAAACAGCAAACACTGCAGCTATAGAAAATTAAGTACTTCAGTCAAAGGAAAAGACTTGGAGCACAAGTCTTACGAAGAGAGGCTGAGGGAGCTGGGGTTGTTCAGTCTGGGGAAGAGGAGACTGAGGGGAGACCTTATCGCTCTCTACAACTACCTGGAAGGAGGCTGTAGAGAGGCGGGGGTCGGTCTCTTCTCCCAAGTTACAGATGATAGGACAAGGGGTAATGGCCTCAAGTTATGCCAGGGGAAGTTCAGGTTAGATATTAGGAAATATTTCTTTACTGAAAGGGTTATCAGGCATTGGAATGGGCTGCCCAGGGAGGTGGTTGAGGCACCATCCCTGGAGGTATTCAAGAGAGGAGTTGACATGGTGCTTGGGAATATGGATTAGTGTTGGGTGGTGTGGTGGGGGGTGTGTGTGGGTTTTTTTGGGGGTTTTTTTTTTTTTTTTTCATTGGTTGGACTAGATGATCTTAAAAGGTCCCTTCCAACCTAGGTGATTCTGTGATTCTGTGAAAAAGAAAATTGATAACAAGAGGCAGACAATACAGATGAGTAGACCAGTAGAAGCAGAAGTAAGCTGTAAAACACTAGCAGAAACATCAGTGTTCAATCCACCTGGGGAAATATTATGTACAAACCTCTAGCATACCCAGTGAAATAGCAGCTGTAGACAACACATTTTTTTTTCTTCCCATTAAGGAAAGAAAGTAGCACAACCTAACTTATAGACCAGCTGCAGGAACATGTAATCACAATCAGATTCTCATTTCATTCAACTGTGATCATTAACAGTGTTACTTCCATCTCATTAACTCAGCAGCAGCATCCAATTTTATTTTGCCAAGGACTGCAAAGACCAAAGAGAAGTGTCTCCGGGCTAGAGGCTCTTTTTATCTATCTAAATAATATATCATATTCAACTTGGTTTTGTTAGAGTGCTTACAAGAGGAAGATGTAGTGCAATATGACTAGAGTAATTACAACAAGAAAGAGCTTATAAGGGAGCTTGAGTTGTCATCCGTTTTTTTGTTACAGCACTGACCGTGAAATAGCTTCGGAATAGTCTGGTAGCACCCAAGGAAACCTGAGCGTATCTATAAAATGCTCTGGTCAAATTCTATTAGGACTTGAGGAAAAGGGGAAGGGAGCACTCAATAGCAGCGTTTCATGAGGATTAATTTCTTGGAATGTGTACTATGTTCTGTGAAGATTTTTTAACTTTCAGAGCTTTTGGGGTTATTAAATCTACCTAAATACTTCTTAAAAAATTGTTATGTGGATTATAAAATAAAGGTCCAAAACTGATTCTGTCATGTCATATGTTGACTCATTCCTTCAGGTTCATTGAGCAAACTCTTTGTCTAAAGGGCTGATGATTTCTACAGTCTATAAAGGTTTATTATGCATATAAAATGCATTAACTCTAAAAATTAATACCACCATTTTTCTGAGGTTTGAATCTAACTATAGTTGTTTACCCACACTTACAATACTTGATCTCTGAAGTGGGATAAAATAATTATAAAACCGTGATTCTTAATCTTGAAGCCCAAGGATCTCCTTTGAGTTTTTGACATGGACTGTCTCCAGGATTCTCATTCATGAAATAATGAAGTCTTGATTTTTTTGGCAATTACCTTCATTCTTTTTTCCCCTTTTTCCTGTGTTTAATTTTTTCAGGACATTTGTTCTCTTATAGCTGTCTCAACTTTTGTTACAATTCTGTAGATTAGACAAGAGACAGCAATATGTACTTACTTATGTTTGTTTCATGCACATCCGTAAAGCTATTTAAAATTCTCAGAAGGAAAAGTGCAAAAACCAGTAAGACTTAGTGAAAACCCAACAAACCAACCCAACCACAAAAACATTTAATCACTGTAAAGTGCTTGGCTGAAATTTTCTTCCAAATTGGTTCTATTTTCAGTTTTGAATCTGTTAAGTGAACTTTCCAGAGCCATTTATCAGGCTAGCCTTGAGTGTTCAAGCCTGAAAATTGTAATCCTTTCTTTAAAATTGATAAAAATAGATACTGAAGAAAGTGTGAGCCAGCCAAAGCAATTTTAAAATATTTAAGATAGTTTTAAAAATTAATTTAATGAGGAAAGGACTAAAGATTGACAATCCGCAGGGTTTACCCTGTGATCCACCCATGCTTATTCTCAAACTTTCCTGGGGTAAAATTAACTGAAAAGGTCATGCACTTGTTCAGGCTTCACCTTGAAAGGATCAGGCAATTCTAAAGTGATGAGGACTGGGATTGTGCAATTACCACAACCAGGAATAACAGTAAATGTTTCTATTAGACTGATAAATTCTTTACTGGTGATGAGTTTAGAATAATGAAGAATGGGACTATACAAAATACCATCATGGATTATTATAGCTTGTTTGGAAGCTTTCCATAGTGAACAGTTAGAAGAGCTGAGAATATGAGGCATAAAAATCCAGTACTGCTCATGAAGAAAATTTATTCCTGAACCCTAGAAGCTTGTTCACTAAACGTATTTGGGGTGGAAGGTGGAGGCAGAGAGAAGTCAAAAAGAAAAAAGAATAGGCATAAGAGCTAGAATTTGTCATATTTCTTTTTTTTTTTTCTTTTTTTTTTAATTTTATTTTATATGATTCTGACTGTGGATCAGAATTTCTAATCAAAGAAATGTAACACTCCATTCAAAGTTCTCAGAATAACAAAAGGTGCCATTGCCAGTGAAAGACAAACAGGGTTAGAGCCATGAGCTATAGCTGAGGTTTCACACTGTTTTAGCAACAAGAAAATATAACTTCAAATCGGTAGGGATTTGATATTGTCTGCTGTGAAATTATAAATTCTTCCATCTAGCTGGTTTTGTGCATTGCCTGAACACCAATCACAAGTTTGAATACAAAGTGTGCCGCGCTTGCAAAGACGCCCCTCTCATCGTCTATGTTTATGACTTTCAACAGTAAAGTTGTAAACTGAAAATCGGTTCTTAATGGAAGAGATTGTGTGAATTTGCTTGATTGAATACAAAAGTACAAACCAGAATGAAAAAAAAAAGTAAAAATAAATATGACAGGGCATATTTTATTGTTTGTCAGGAGGAAGGATCCTTGCCTTCTGTTTGAGAGCTGCACTATGATGAGTGCTATCTGCCTCGCTGTTACAGAACGTGTCAGTGTAGATCTAGGACTAAGTGTTTAAAGGGGTCTTCTGACTCCTGAGAGGTATCTTCCTATCATCTTTTTATTAGAGACGTAATTTTTCTGGGTGCCAGCTGAAGTCCTACACATTCAGCTCAATCTAGTAGAAAATATGCTTTGAGAAAATGTGGTCCTAAATCTCAGTTTCCTCTTTGTCTGAGGCAATAAACAGTGGTGGATACATCTGGTTTCTGTCTGGGTTTAAGACCTTTCAATTGGAATTATCTTTAATGATTCTTGGCATGCCGTAGTCTAGCATCATAAAAGTGCTCCCTTCTCAGAATGACAATCAAATTAATTTCAATCCCAGTTCTCCACTTTTCTGTTCTCTATTCTCTTCTTCCCACGCTATCATTTGTTCAACTGTCTTCTGGCACAGACAGCTGATGTAAAGAAGAAGAATTAATTTTCCAAATTTGGCTCTGATATGAAGAGGTTGGAAGTGTAGACATATCATTTTTGAAGTCATTAGTGAAATTCCAGCTCATTGCCAACCCTAATAAAGGATTATAATTTACAGACATGCAGAATGAACTTGAAAAGACATAAATGACACTGAATACTTCATAACTGAATGGAAAAGTCACGATAACCAAGTGACAATAGAAAAACCTTGTGCGTGTTATGAGAAACCCAAACTATGTAAAAAATGACATAACTTCAATTGTAAAACTTCCAAAAGATCTTGGAAACCAATTATTCTAACTCCATTCTCAAACAATGAGGTCACCTTGTATGGCTTTATGTGCCTGTGTCACCATTTGTTCAGTAATCTAAATATAGCTTTTTAAAGTTTTTTTCCTTACTGCAGAAGCATCAGGATTTTTGTTAGTCCAGGGACTATACTCACACTAGGGCACGATACTGCAGTGAGCTGTATATTTGGGGATGAGCAAACCACCCTTTAGATTCTGGGGACAGGCAGTTGGTTTCATATGCAAGATTTCAGTGGGACCATTACTCTCACGGAGCTTCCATGAAAATTCACCAAGAAGCAAAAATGTACCATGGTTTAATCACTTGACAACAGTAAAATTTCAATTCATAGAACCATAGAGTGGTTCGGGTTGGAAAGGACATTAAAGATCACCCAGTTCCACCCCCCTGTCATGGGCAGAGACACCTTCCACCAGACCAGGTTGCTCAAAGCCCCATCCAACCTGGCCTTGAACCCCTCCAGGGATGGGGCAGCCACAGCTTCTCTGGGAAACTTGGGCCAGTGTCTCACCACCCTCACAGCAAAGAATTTCTAATCTAAATCTCCCCTCTTTCAGTTTAAAACCATTACCCATTGTCCTATGGCTCCACTCCCTGATCAAGAGTCCCTCCCCATCTCTCCTGTAGCGCCCTTTAGGGACTGGAAGGGGCTCTAAGGTCTCCCCGGGGCCTTCTCTTCTCCAGGCTGAACAACCCCAATTCTCTCAGCCTGTCCTCATAGCAGAGGTGTTCTAGCCCTCTGATCATCTTTGTGGCCCTCTGCTGAACTCATTCCAACAGCTCCGTGTCCTTCCTGTGCTGAGGACTCCAGAGCTGGACGCAGTACTCCAGGTGGGGTCTCACCAGGACAGAGCAGAGGGGCAGAATGAGTATTTTTGAGCTTTATCTGAGCCTTCACTGCTTGAGGGAAGCACCCTTTAAAAAAAACAAACCAAAACCTCCCCATATTGCACCATGGTTTTTTTTTGGGCCTCAGAAACACTCCATGAGAGCTGTGAGCAGTGTTTATCTTGCAAGTTAGTATTGTACCCTTGTCACCTTAATAATTTTTCTCCATTTATTTCTTGTATTCACTCGTTGGGTTTTTGCTTATATTGCTGATTGCCACAGACTGGGAAGAAGCCTGATACCTGAGGCCAAGAAAATGGGTTGAGAGCATTATATGTCAGGGACCTGTGTGCATTCCACCCTTGGAGGAGCAAGATGGTCCTCTGTCCAGGGTTGGTTCCTTTTCTGAGAGCTGCTGTGAATCGGTGGAAATGAGAGCCCTGCCTCCTCCCCATGGGGCCAAACTTGGTCATGCTCTCAGGCCTCTACGATGCTGACCCCATCCCAACAGGCTGACTTGACTTCTTGGCTTGACCTTGACCTTGGACCTGCCTCACTGCAGTTGTCTTGAATGCTGGACTGAGTGCTGCTGCTGCTGTAGGGCTTGCTTTCTCTCTGGGTGCTGGGATAGAAAAGCCTCAGCAAAAGTGTATCATTAAGTACTGTTACTTTCATTTTGCCACCAATTCATAGTCACTGTCTAAGCTGAGAATGATCTGGTTCCTTGGCTTAGATGATAAGTGCCTCCCCATATAGTTCCCTCCTTTCTCAGATCTGAAATGTCATGTTTTACAATCACTGTTAGTTCTTCAAGGAGCTATACTCTGTTTTTCATCTTCACCTAAATTGTTTACTTACCGCCCTTAAAGAAACAGAGAGGACTGAACAATTTAAAAAAAAAAAAAAAAAAAGAAAGAAAAAAAAAGAGAGAGAGACAGAGAAGTAAAAAAAGGAGAAAACAATCAAGTAAGCAGAGCAAAACCAAATTATTGATAAAGTTATACTTCCAAATGCCATCTGTACCAGGAATAGCGAATATGTGCCTGGAATACTTTATCATAAAAGGATGCAAATCAAAACTCATTTCCCTTTATTCTTCTTTGTTGACAGCAGATGTTACAAAGCAGACAGTGAATGTGTGAAGAGCCATATTAAAAGAGTCTCCACAATGACTGACACTTCTGAGTTGTAGGCAATTGACTGATCAAGAGATGATCAAGTTTACTGACTTTGAGGCTATCACAGAGTTATCTCTGTTGAGTTCATAAAATGGAGATGCTGTTCAGAGTTTGATTCATTGTTTTACCTGGGAGCTGAATTATTCAGCAATTAAAAATATACCTTAAAAAGGAGATAATATTTTTTTAAAGTCTTTTAAAAAGCTTAGAGTGCTGATTAGAAATAGACTGTAAAATTTAAATCAGCACACATGATTTGTTTGTTTGTTTGTTTGTTTTGATAAAATGGTATTTTATCTGAAATCTAACATACACTGAAAGAAAATAATGGAGATCTTGGTGGTCTGTTTCACCTACAGGAACTTGTTAGTCTAGCTTTGCCAAGGCTTCATTTGTTTTGTTTTTTAAAGCTGATGAACATTTATGTAATGTTCACATAAATGTGAACCACAAGAACAGAATTATTTCACGTTTAACAGATGCCAGTGTCTCAACATTAAATCCTGTTTATTTACAGCAGATAATAACAATGTCTTGCAACCTCTCTCCAGCTGATGATCTACACTAGTGACTTCAGCTGTCTGTTGAACATTTAACCTTGTCTCTGCTTTCATATCAGCAAAGATAGACTTTTTAAATGAAATTCATGCTGCTACATCAATCTTTGCTTTTAAAAGAAAATAGTTTGTTCCATCCAGCTTCTGGTATTAGAAAAGCTGCAAGGCAGACAACACCAGACAGGAGTTTCCACAGTAGTTGTCTTTTCCAAAGGGTAGGAACAGCTGTTCTTTTGAGGTGCCAAGGAAGTATTTGGATATGTGTCACCCCACTGTGCTAAAGGCACAGCATTTGTGTCAAGCTGGTCACAGTTTTGGGCTGATGCCATTCCTTCATGCTGGACTTGACCTACTGACTCATCTGGAGTAACGTTGCAGGACAAATTCTGCATGGATGGTGTGGAATCCTGCAGGCAGACACTGTGCTACGCTCGGTGTATTCATGCGCTTCAGTAATGCTATGAACTAACTAGTATACAGCAGAAGTTCATAGAGGCATATGATATTAAAATTCATGATTTCTGACTGAATACAATGCAGATAAGTTCGTGCCAATTTACAACAACCTGAAGTAACTTAATAATGCTTTCTGAATCCTGTCATCATCCTTTGGCTTACAGTTGAATCAGTGTTGGTTGAGGCCACCTCAGTGCATGTGACACCTGCTAATTCACAGTATTAGTGAAGATAGTTGCTAAGAATGGTGTATCATTGAACATCAAAGAATATCTGCCTCTTCCAAAAAAAAAATCTGTTTTTTCCATGCATTTGTTACAACGATAATTGTGATTATTACTGAAGTAATCCAGGACTTTCCACAAAAATATAATTGATACGGTTATGATCCATGCTTTCACTATCTGGACAAAGGGAAGCGATGCCTTCTCTAAGAAGCAGTTAAGACAGCCCATTACCCTTGTCCCCTTCAACAGTCTTGACTCCCATCCAGTATCATGCCATCCCATCTCCGCTCCGGAGAGGTCCTGAGGGTGCATAGCTGACAGCACAGGACACAAAAAACATACAGTTGGTGGCAGATCTGATGTATGATTTTGCAGGAACTGTCTCTTTTGGACCTAGTTGAGGAATAGGTCTAGTTTCCTGAGAGAGGTGGTGAAGTGGGCACAATGCCTTGTTTGCCCACCTTACGATGGAGGATGCAGCTATGGCTCTGCTTTCAGCTCTCTCACGGGGCCTCCTATTCCTGTGGAGGGTAGTCCTGCTGAGTCTTGGGTTTTGAAAAGGTGATATAGAGATAGGTATGGGTATTGAAGGTATTTTTAAATAAGTACACAGTGAGAGTTGTAATGAAGGACTTAGCCCACATGCGTAGAGCTGTACAAGGAGGCTGAGGGGTGGTGTTGCATATCTTCTCTGGAAACACCTTTCTTTCACACTTGTGCAATGGCCTGAAAAGATTTGTGGGAATGCAATTTCTCTATCTGACATCTTAGAGTGCTTCCTTCTGTGTAAGTAGGGGAGGAAGATGCTTGCTCTTGAGCAGCTGAACAATGACTAGAAGCGCGCATCTAGTCTGGACATAGTGTCTCACCTGATTTTGGGCTACCACTTTTCATCAGACAAATCATACCCATAGTGAAAAAGCAAATAAAATCTGGGAGCCGTATGAGTTTTCCTTGTCAACGTAAACAAAGCACAAGCAAAAGCAGATGGTGAGTGTTTTAATGCCTTCACATCTCTGCATGTCTAGGGAAGAGAGCTTCTCGTCACTGTTACCTTCTGAGCAAGTGTAATAATTTCTATTAAAGTTCTCACATCACATCCAGGCTTTGTTCATTTTTCTTTCTCTGCTTTTTTTTTTTCTTTGTTTTTTTTTTTGTTTTGTTGTTTTGTTTTTTGGGTTTTTTTTTATGTGGGTTTTTTTTTGGGGGGTGTGTGTGGTTTTTGCGGTTGTTTTTTGCGGGTTTTTTTGGTTGTTGTTTTTTTTTTCTTTAAGTGCAACACATTTTAGGGGAAAAAACAAAGTTCCTTGACAAGAAGTTACAGCTTTTATGCTTTTCTGTTTTTCCCTGAAAGCACCCATTTTAGTTAAATTGTCAAAATATGCCAGTCTCTTGACAGCCAGAAATTATGTGGGTGTCTCAATACAAGAAAAACTATTTTGTTTTTAATTGTGGCAGCAGCTGGAGGAGTGTCCGATCTTATAAGTAGCTCATGCCTATCTAATTTAAAGAGCTGCCAGCTGGTTCAAACTGTGCACACGGGCTTCATTTTCCTTGCTGCAGGAAACTGAAGAATTCCACTGGAGCAAGTCATGTCTGCGCAGCGCTCGGTGTTACTTGCTGGGGTATGGTGACAGCTTCATGGTGTTATAATACGATGCACTTTACTGAAAGCTCTGATATTAATAATACTAGGCTGATTTTTTAAAGGTATTTGACCTGGCAGCTGTTGCCTATGTATTCAGATCCATTTTTCAGAAAATCAAGACAGGAATTAGCATTGTTGCCTTATTGCATGTATCAGTCATCTCAAACTCTTTCATTATAAATGTTGAATCATAGAATCACAGACTTGTCTAGGTTGGAAGGGACCTTTAAGATCATCTAGTCCAACCATCAACCTAACTCTGATAAAAACCGTCACTAAACCATGTCTCTAAGCACTATGTCAACCCATCTTTTAAATCCCTCCAGGGATGGTGCCTCAACCACTTCCCTGGGCAGCCCATTCCAATGCTTAATAACCCTTTCAGTGTAAACATTTTTCCTAATATCCAATCTGAACCTCCCCTGGCACAACTTGAGGCCATTCAATATTCAACAAGCATTGTTGAATACTCGTAATTTTTGTTATCAATATGTTGCAGTCTTTTACCTAATGCATAAAAAAACCACATTATTTTCTATAGGCTCTTTGGCCGTGGTAAGAATAAACTACAGTTATTTGAAAATCAACTAAGCTCTTAAGAATGTCCCTATAGGCCAAAGCCTACTACAGAAAACTTTCAGACTAAATGATTAATATGATATTTTAAAGTTTTAAATTGTACTATTTGAATCTGCAAGAAATTTTGGAGATTCATGTAGGGAAAAGCCTGCTTAACTCATCCTTTCCCTCTTTCTAGCATAGTTTCAGCAAAATTTTTTGGTCACGTTTTAGTCCAGTCCAGTTTTAGAAGCCTCCAGAGATAGCAGTTCTAAACATCCGCAGGGGGAGAATTACCCCAGGGACTGACAGACCCGTTGGTGGGGAGGCAAAGAGAATGCAAACCTCCCTGTGGAAATCCTGCAGGGATTGATTCCTGCTGCGGCTGGACCGGCAGAGGCTTGCTCTCTCTCTCTCTTTCAGCATCTCTGTTTCTGAGAACACCTTGACCAGGGAGCTCAGCATGATGAGCAGTAGGGCTGAAAACTTGTTTGAATATGCGGCCAATTTGCAATGTTAGTTAAAAGTGCTCTAAGTCTCTCAGGATCACATCCTTGCTTCACACATCACGCCAAGTGTCCCAGTGGGGGCAGGAAATACACCTCTCCTCTGATGGTTGCAAATTCTCCTCGTGCCTGGGATTTTTCATTTAAACCCAGTAAAATATTTGCAAAGGCAGATAGTGACCTAGTGCATAGATGATGACTTTGTAAACCCTGCAAATACTGGCCAACCATAATTAAAAAAAAAAGAAAAATAGAAAAGACTTGTGGCAGTGTTCCTTACACGCCCTCACAAATCTATACATATTAAAAAAATTCTTATTTAAAGATGTCATATCACCAATTTGCATCCTGATCTCTGTTTTTCCTTAAAATATATGATTAAAAAGTATATTACGGTACATACACTTCTTCTGTGAGCAGTAATGCATGCAAATTATTTTTGTTGTAACAAAAGTTGATAGCACTGTAAATACAGTCAATGCATACAAATTGTTTCACCACATTGTAATGATTCGTGCATGAGCAGTTTCTCTTGTTATGCTTGAATGATTAGAGTATCATACTGTAAGAAACATAATTTATTCTCACATTTATTTTTTTATTAAAAACACAAGCCATTTTACATGCTTTAGCAACCAATACTGTATAATCTATTCCTTTATATTCCTGTGCTTGCAAATTGTGCTTGAAGGGACAAGACTCACATATTTCGTCTGGAGCCTTATTAAATGTTTTCTGGATGAAGTGCCAATAATGAATATGAAAAGGAAGGATGTGCTACTCCCCTCCCCCCTGCCATCTTCTTGCCAAGTATATATCACCATGATATTAAACATGTTGCATGTCATAGAGAAAATAAATGATGCGCAAAGAGTGTTGCAGCAAGGAGTAGGAAATCCAACCTCAGTGGCATAGTGGACAACAGCCAAAGTAGGTAATCTTGGAGAAACCTTGGCAGAAGGAATAACAGCAAATATTCTGGTGGCTCTGGATGGCAACTCTGCAAGTGAACCTCTGCAAGAGGTTTTTTACAATGATCTAGCACCATCAGGGACTGATTTTCAGACTTGATTTTGGACAAAAGTCATCATAGAATCATAGAATTGTCTAGGTTGGAAGGGACCTTTCAGATCATTGCGTCCAACCATCAACCTAACTCTGATAAAAACCATAGAATCACAGAATCATAGAATGGTTCTGGTTGGAAGGGACCTTAAAGGTCATCCAGTTCCAACCCCCCTGCCCTGGGCAGAGACACCTCTCACTAGATCAGGTTGCTCAAAGCCCCATCCAGCCTGGCCTCCAGGCCAGCCACACCTCCAGGGATGGGGCAACCACAGCTTCTCTGGGCAATCTGGGCCAGTGTCTCACCACCCTCACAGGAAAGAACTTCTTCCTCACAGGAAAGAACTTCTTCCTGAGATCTCGTCTAAATCTCCCCTCTTTCAGTTTAAAACATTTCCCCCTCATCCTATGCCTTCACTCCCTGATCAAGAGTCCCTCTCCATCTCTCCTGTAGCTCCTTTAGGGACTGGAAGGGGCTCTAAGGTCTCCCTGCCGCCTTCTCTTCTCGGTGCTGAACAACCCCAACTCTCTCAGCCTGTTCTCACAGGAAAGGGGCTCCAGCCCTTGGAGCATCTTCGTGGCCCTCTGCTGGACTCATTCCAACATGTCCTTCCTGTGCTGAGGACTCCAGAGCTGGACGCAGTACTCCAGGTGGGGTCTCACCAGGGCAGAGCAGAGGGGCAGAATCACCTCCCTGGACCAAATTCTGGAGACCATAGACAATGTTTGGGTAATGTATTTCACTGTCTTTGGCCGACATCCACTGCTCCACTTCCCTCTTTTTGTCACAGAGGATGCTTGGCAGGCCATGCCCCTAACACTGTGCACTTGTCTGGTACAGCTGGTTCTTCCTTGCAGCTACCCACAGTGCCCACTGATAAAGGGAAGTACCAATGCTGGAATATAATAAGCTCCTCTTCTTTGTTCCAGTTTACTGTTCAGATCTTTAATGTAAGAGTGAGCTTTCTGATTGATTAATATAATGCTCAGCCTAGCTTTCAGCTGTAAATGGTTTTTTATCAGTCATATCTACCAACAGTGTAGCTAGTTCATGTCTAATCAAGAAGGGCCAGATTTATTCTTCAGTCTATTCAAACTGAAAGGTTAAGAAGTCTACACTATGAGTTTGCATTGAGTTGGGTTATCTTTTTAAAAATATTTGTGAGATATTAGCTTTCTTTAAGAGAATTCGATAATTTCGACAAACATCAAATTAACAGAAAGGGAAAAATAAGTTTTGGCTTTTACTTAAAATTTATACAATATAGATGGTGATAAGTTGCTTCTATCTATTCCAGAATCCTGATTTCTTTTGGACATATTGATTTATGATCAAAGTCGAGTTCATTTTTTATAGTATTTATGCTGCCCACAACAGTATATTCAGGAGACGGACCACAGAGACATCAAAGGAACTGTGGTGTTGGCGCATTTTGTGATAAAGCATAGCTTTCTGCTGGAAAATACGCTGGTGCAATCCATTCATATCACACTGGCAACAGAACTGCCATCAAACAAAAATACTCTTATTGTCTTGAAATGCTATTTTTTCAACACAAAACAAAACTCCTGTGGATATTCGTTTAGGGAAGATTTTGCCAGATTTTTTTTTTATAGTCATATGAATTTTCCCTGGTTATCCTTCACCTGCTTATAAATTCTCAGTCCTCCAGATGACATAAAAATAGCAGGAAAGGATTTGGCTTCAGAAAAGAAGAATAATAAATTATCAAAAAATCAAGTCACAGAATGAAGGAAGCGACATAAAGCCTAAGTTGCCTGCAAGCCATATAAGACCCAAATAACATTTAAAAGATCACGAGCTTGAGCTGCCTCCTGCTTTGTGGCCGCAAAAAGTTTTCATTCTGTTTGAAGTGCTCGTTTATGGAAACCAAAGTCATTGCAGATAATTCATGATCAGACACAAGGATTCAGTGAATTTCTAAGATTACCTTGTTCAAGCAGAATAGTTAGTTTGATGGATAAAAAGTACGGGAAGAACCAAAGGACTAGCAGTTGGTACATGGTCTCTTTTGTATTTCTCCAAAAGGCTGAGATCCAACATTTATTCCAAAATGAAATTAAACAATTTAACAATTACCTTCAGAAATTTGTCATTTAAGTGCTTGACCATTTCATAAGACAAATTATCCATGTCTGGTGGAAGAAATTCTGAAAACCAGGTTATACCTCTTCAGGTTCATTAACTCTGAGTCTAACATTGTAATATAAATCATTTCCAACCCAATTTTCAAGAACAGAATTAAATATTTTTTTAAAAATCAATTCTTATGCAGCAAAAAATCAGGTTCAGAGTTACCACCACTGCTATTTTAGCATAGCCTATCTATCTTTTACAATCTCAAATCCCTTTTAATTAATCCAAATACTGCAAGATAAATCCCATTACAGCTGACGCTTTCTATCTTATCCTGTGTCTTGTTTAAAGTATTTTTACTAAAGTCTCTGACATTGCCTCTGAATTCACAGTTATGGCTTAAGTAGAAAGGGGCTTTTCTTTTGTGGTCTAGATCTGCTCATTATAAGGAACTTGTCATGTTAGTAAAATCTTTTGCTGATTGCATATCGTTACTGGGGTTCAAGGGAATGACTAAAAAGGTTTTCTTGCCAGATCTGATACAATTCTACCTTCATATGGGATGACAAAGACACACAGGGTAGGATTCATCTCTTATTTTAGCTATGCCTAGTCACTGGAAAGAAGTGCTTCCATATTAAATAAATCCTTAAAATCGAAAGATTTCCTTGGACATATCTGTCTTTGCCCGTTGGCTAAAAAGAAAATTTAGGAGATAATATAAGCCGTATACTGCTACATAGCTAGAATTGAAGACTTGAATGGTACCGGCTGTGCCCAGACAAATACTAACTACATTAGATGCTAAGGTGAGGAACTATCCACCAAATAAATAAAAAGCCAGAAATGTAAGTCTAGCACCGATTCTCTTGCAATGATTGCCCTTTGTCATTGTGAGCAACTAATTTTGTTCTTCTTACTTGCTAAAATAGTAAGCAGTTAGCCGTATTAATTGATAAATTAAACTTACAAGCTTCCATGTTCATTTAAATGTATAAAATGTGCCTACATAAAAAATATTCGACTCTCACTCTGTGTGAGAGTAACCAAGTATATCCCTCTACTTTAAAAGCAAAGATGGCATTGATGACCCTGATTCAAAATGCTGATTTGGAACTTTCTGAACTTTGAAGAAAGAGGGATTTCATAGGAGAATGGGCTTCATATTGCAGATGTAAAAGACACATTTTCTTCTGCTGTTATGTATATTGTGCTGATCATCCATGTCACCTCTCTGTGATGTGAGGAATACTATTCAGACCATTGAATACAACACCTATTCTTTCTCCACTCACTTCCAGAGTAACTTACCATCCCACAGAATATTCTCACTGGGGTATAGGTTTATTACCCTGATATACAGGTCACTCTCTGAAATCTTGCAAGAACAGTAAAATAAAATGGCAAATCTCCACACAAACATTTAATAATAGAAGACAGAAAACTAAATAACTGTGACTGATAAAATTCTGTATATCATTCCCACTAAGATTTTCTATACTGTGTTATGAAATGAAGAATTTTTCATTAATTTACCAAACAACAGAAAAAAAAGTCAGATGTCCATGCAGCAGAGCTGATTTGGATTTCAATGAAGAATGAAGCAGAGAACTATACTAGTTTTTAGTTTTGAGGGATAACTAAATGAATAACTTTCATTCAGAAAAATAGTAATAAAAGCTTTCAAAAAACATCAGCTGCTTATACTGCCAAGAATAGATTTAAAGTGAGGTTTAAATCGTTACTGAAACAGGGAGTAAAGAAGGTCCAGAAAGTGAATTGTCAGCATTATATACAGTTCTTTCATCTTCACATTAAAAATTTATTGCATTTACAAGACGTGGTTTTAAAGTATGTTTTCTTGGATGATTAATCTTTATTTATGCTAACAGGGATAAGCTCAGTGTCCAGTGACTCGATGAAAATTAATTAACTTAATAATTTGATTAAGATGGAATTTGGAGACACATTATTTGGCAAAAGAAAAAAATATGCTGACACTGATGCTGAGATTGTGCTGGAGCGGGTCCAGAGAAAGGCAATGAAGCTAGTGAGGGGTCTGGGAGTAAGTCTTAAGAGGAAAGGCTGAGGGAGCTGGGGGTGTTCAGCCTGGAGAAAAGGAGGTTGAGGGGCGACCTTCTCGCTCTCTACAACTCCCTGAAAGGAGGGTGTAGCCAGGGGGGGTCGGTCTCTTCTCCCAAGGAACAGGCGATGGGACAAGAGGAAATGGCCTCAAGTTGCGCCAGGGGAGGTTCAGATTGGATATTGGGAAAAATGTTTACACTGAAAGGGTTATTAAGCCATGGAATGGGCTGCCCAGGGAAGGGGTTGAGGCACCATCCCTGGAGGGATTTAAAAGATGGGTTGACATAGTGCTTAGAGACGCGGTTTAGGGATGGTGTTTTTTTGTTCTTGTTTTTTTATCAGTGTTAGGTTGATGGTGGGACTAGATGATCTTAAAGGTCCCTTCCAACCTAGACAATTCTATGATTCTCTGATTCTATGATTGTAACTGGACCTTATACTGCTGCTCTGGCAGGAGGATGGTGGGGCACCCCATTCTTCTTCTGTTTTCCCACAGTCCTTAAGAGGGTGGGGAGGGAGTGCAGACGCAGCGGGAGCCGGGACTCATGGCATTGACCACTCTGAACCCTTATCCCTCTCCGGGTGCCCGCAGAGGGCAGCCCTGAGGAGCAGGAGCATTCTTTCACAGAGCCTTCAGAAGTCCTCTTGCAGATGCTGGATTTATTCATGGTATCACAAGCTGTCTCCACTTCTCTGTCTCCTGACTTCTGCACATGGCAAGTCACTGTTTCTAGTGCTCTTACCACATTGAAGTCTATCTTGATTTAATGGATTAAACATGGATTTTAGAAAGTACGTGTGTGTTCAAGCATTTCATTGAAATAGGGCTTAAATATCATTATTTGTTCCCTGGGGACATGCTGTTGTGAATCTTGGATGCATTATTTGTTATTTATATTGCACCATCAGCACGTAATAGTCAGCAAACAAATGTTTCGGTCTTATTTGAACATCTGCTTAACCTATTCCATTATTCTAAACTTGACTGTTACAGTGAAACAAGGAAAACAAAAATTGAGAAGTAGATGACATCTTGGAGCTAACAATTTTGCAGCACCGAATATAGATTAGAGCTCTTGATCCATCATCCTAAGTACCACATCAATATCAATAAAAATAAATGAGAAGTTGGACTGATGTATGGACTAGCATCACTGAGTCACCTCTCCCGACCAGTCGCTTTAAAAAGGCTTTGTGTTGTCCCCTGCGCTGCAAACTGCTACTACCTGTCAAGTGAGGCTGTCCAACCTGTTCCTAAACGAGCTGGGAACTCATCTTCATCCCCAAAACCTCAGGTGTGAGCCCTGCCAATGTTGTAGCAATTTACCATTGACCAGTTTTTTTTAAAAAAAAGCTTTTTAAAGATTCTGTTAGTTATCTTTATCTTCAGGCATCCCTTTATTCAGAAGTACACTGGTGGCTGTATGGAAGATGGTGAGCAGACCTGACCATGTAGCAGTAACTCATTAAGCGAGAACTTGTGTGGACAGCACTATGTGAATTTCCCTATGTCACCTCCCATGGTTATCGAAACTAGAAAATACAAATTTTCATTTCATAATTACATTATTCTGAAATATTTTTACGTATTGTAATAATTTGGTTTTCCCTAAAAAGCAGTGAAATACCGAGTAATTACCCAGTGCAGACCCACATCCATTTTGGCAAAGAATAAGATGTTTCCTGAAGAAAACAAGAAAGAAATTAACCACCCATTAGCAGTCAGGGCTGAGGTATTACATTGCTTCAGTGATCTCTGCAGACCAGAGATTCTCTTTCCAGGACAAAAAGCTTTGACAGGAAGACTCACTCACCTTTTCTTCACCTACATGTGAGCTTTTGCAGCTGGGAGAGTGAGGGACCTAATGCTAAGACGGATTAATACACGTAGGATCTAAGGAAACCAGTAGATTAATTAGAGTTATTTAAACGAAGTATCTACTTGTTCTCTACTTGGAAGCAGAGAGAGCAAATTCAGTGTGGAAAATGGAGAAAGAGACAAGATATGCTAAACTCTGTATGTTTTCTCTATAGTTTGATTTTTGTTATCATTCTTACTTGTATTCCGTTCAAACACAAAAACTTAGAGTCCACACTGATGAAGTGCTATCCACCCTGGACAAAGGTAAAGGTCACCATTGAAATCATACTTCCCCTCAAACTGGTCATCTGCACGATTTGCAAGAGAAATAATATCTGGTAAAGATACTCAGAAAATTTTCCTGCAATTCTTCATATCTTTCTAAAAGAACAAGTATGTCCTTCAACATATAAATATATGCTGAAACAATTACTGACCAGGATAGTTTGCTGCATCAGGGAGAGACAGTGGACTGAGGTATAGAGGTGATTAAACACCCACTACTTCAGCAAACTGAGGTTTAAGCGGCTGCACTGCGAAACCTTTAGTCATCCTGGATGTCCCAGCTGAGGACAGGATCGTCTCACTTGGGTCTGCAAGTGAAAGGTATATTCAGAGAAGCAAGAAGGAAGATGCACATGGATCCTAAACTGTACAGGGTCCTGCAAGTGTGTTTTCTTTCTTTGGCCGTGTGGGAAGGTGTGGCTGTTGGGCTGCTCCTCTGTTCTGGGTGAACTGGATGGGAATCAAGTGCAATCTTGAAGCCAGAGAAAGAGAGGAAGCTCATATTTTTCTGAAAAGTAGATGACTTGAATTTATAAGAGTTCTTGATTTTGTTTTCCATTATATGTGTATATATAATATGTTCAGGCTGCATAAATTGTTTTACTCCTAAAATAAGAGTCAAAACAAGTTTACAAAATAAAATGTGTGTAATTAATTACAGGAAAATACACTACACTATCACCAAATCTCCTGCATAATTAGAATAGTACTGTTCCTGTGCAGGAGTCAATAAAACTTTAATTTGCCTTTGTTAAGTCAATAAACTAGATACTATGTGTTTTCTACTGAAAAATTAAAAGACTCTCTGGAAACTCCAGTCCCAAATATATATATGTATGTATACACATATTGCTAAGTAATTTATCAAATAATAAATCTCTGTTGAGGACAAATGCATTACAGTCGACAATGTCATGCTGTTGTGAAAAAGCATCATACTGGGATGTAAAAACAGGCACACAGACCGCAAAACACATACAGTAATTACTGCTTTCAGTATGGGTGATGCCTTAGGTGATGTACTGTGTTCATTTTGGGCACCACAATTCAAAAATGAAGTGGACCATTTGGACAGCAAAAAGATTGATCAAACGTCTGAAAGTTACGACTTTTGGAGAAGGAGAGAACACACGAGGGTTGTTAAGCTTACAAAAAAAAAAGAAAATTTAGGGAAGACACAGTAATAGTCTTCAAATATGTACTGCCTTCTGCCAAAGATGAATAATCTACTCTCCTGTTCCTGCTGAACAAGCCAGGAAATTGCAGAAAGGAAGATTCAGGTTAGACACTTGGGGGAAAAAAAAAAAAGAATCTGAAGCACTTGGAAGTACTGTAATAAGGTTTGCAATGGCTAAGAAGCTTTAGCTAGTGAAAATTTGCAGGGAGTAGATCAGATGAATATTTTTTAGAAATGAGACAGATGTGTATGAAGTTGTCTTGAAGGCAAGGATCAACTTAATCAATCCTTTATTTTATCTAATTCTTTCTTGTTTTTTCTCTGATTCTGAGACTTCTGAGCAGTGCCATTGGCTTAGTTTCCAGCCTGAGATAAGAGGATACTGCAGTGTTCTTTTCTCTGATCTGAAGCACAGGGTATTTAGCTCAGACCGAAGATTCATTTAGCCAAACATTCAGTGTTTGGCAATGGATGCTTAGAAGAAGTGTAGGAAAAATAACAGGATATATAGCGTGAAATTCTTACACGTACTTAGTTTCCAGCTAACAATTATTATATCAGTTTTAGTCAGGGACTCACTGAGCCTAAGAGTACACATGGGTAATTGTGTTTAACAACACACAGATGGATTTACTTTCCATGTATTTGTTTAATTACTTTAGAACAGTCAAACCTGAAAGCTAAAACTTGTGCCTCAGTGTAGGACTCCAAGAAACAGAAGCTTCCATGCTGAAATAGAAGCAAAGAAGTGTATTAATTGAAAATGCTTGAAAAAGCCTGTTTTGATGTTTGACAAGCAACCACACGTGTGAACAGGTTTTTCTTGTCCCTTCAGAAATCTAGTGATTTTTATTTGAATTCCATTTGCCTACCTATTTCACAAATCAATAAAATCAAAATGAAGCAGAACAGAAAAATATACTACGATAGCCTTTTCATTTTGGCATCACAAAAGGGTGATGACAGGCTCTCTATCCTGTAGTTGTGCATCATTGACCTGAATGGCAAAAAAAAAGCAGCAAAAAAGGGCAAAGCTGTTTATAAGCATGTATGTTGCTGACCACACTTCAGCATAAGTAAATCAACACAGAATTGGTGAAGACAGTAGAACTGTGCCGCTTTACCTCAGCCAGTGCTCTGGAGCTCAGAAGGACTTTATCACAGAGTTATCTTAAATTTATTCCCTTAGAACCTAAGAAAGGAAACATGAATTGGCCATCACTGTACATCTGAGAAATGATTTGCTTCACAGATAGAGGTAGATTTCTATTTCTCAGGAAAATATTTTTGAAACAGTACTTTTATCTGAAATATTCAAAGTGATCATGTCATTGAAAATTACAGGCATTTTTCAAGGTGCTCGTAGGCTTATCCTTTCTTTTATTTCCTTGGGAAGAGTAATTGCTGACTTTAGTTCTGAGCCTCATAAACTGAATTGTGGACTTTTGAGGAATAGTCATCAGAGAGAAACAGAATTCAGGAGTGGAGTGGGAATAGACTCAGCTTTGAGAAAGCCTAGTGAAAACTTCATAGTTAACTTTGTAAGTTTGATCCTCATTGTCCGAAAGAGGCTAATGTGTTCAACTGGTCTTTCAAGTCCCAAGTCATCCTGAAACCTCTGACCTTCTGGAAGTAAGCGGAAAGTGAGATTCAGAAGCAGTTTTCTGATGAAATTTATCCTGCCTTGAAAAAAACTCTAGAAAATGTAAAATATAAGACTAAACTTAACTGCTAGAAATCATTAAAAAAAAAAGATAGTCTTACCTGATATCTACAACTTCCACCTAAAAATACTGCTCCCCGGTATGTAACCGATACTTACCTTTTACTTCATAACAAAATGCGAATGGCTGTTGTGCCGTTCAGAAATGGTTCATTGTTATCTCTTCTTTTCATAATTAGGCAAAATTCGTAATTGTGTTCTTATATAGCCCAGAGTTATATAAACTGATATTGTTCTCTATCCTACCCTCCTTATAAGCTGTTCTCATCTTTTCTGATTATTTCTATAGTCGCAATCTGCTGTAAACATCTGGCTGAAATATTTCGTTGTTGTATGATTATATCATTATGTATCCTGAATACAAATAAAAATATATTTAAAAAGAAGGGTGAAATCAAAAGAAACATGTGCCTTCAACAGTTGTGTAAACTGGGTTCTAAACAGGACTTTTCCCTTACAAATTGCAATAGATAAATATAAATGTTTGAAAGGTCGCTTTTGTCATTTTTCAATGTCACGCTGCTGAGGACTATGGGAGAGGCTGAGTCGCAGCGCTAAAGCTGGAAGTGTGCTCTGCGTGATTCAGCGTGAGTAGTGGAGCCAACAACGTTCAAAGAAGGAACATGGAGGCTTCTGTCCTACAAAATGTTTCACTCAAACAGGTGAAATGTTCTACCTCCAAAGTCCTTCTGAAGAAAAATGAGGCTAAATGGGTGCATGCACATGTGTCAGCATAGGGAAAAGTGCCTTGCCCTGTTCTAGTTGCAGAACAACAGAACAATATTTGTCGGAAATGGTAAACCAAGGGCAAAAGTTTATATTTCCTGCTCCAGCTTCTGCATTTTAGGAACTGGATTATGACTGCTTGTCTTTACCTTTCTTTTGCATGAAGGTGAAATAGATGAACACTAAGAGGAATTCATATGACTTTTTTTGTTATTGAAAAAATGCTCAGTACTGAAATAAGCAGAAAAAGGTTAGTTCATTTAAATAGTCGGAACCCTGGGGCAAGTGTAAAAATATCTAAGCTAAACGACAACAGCTAAATATTCTGTTCTAATAGTGCTTTTGGCTAAGTAAAAATTGTGAAATATGCCTGGATTTCTTAGTGACAGATATGTTTTATTACAGGACTGAATCATATAATAAAGATCAATCATTTGTTCTCTTTATTGTTTAAACCAACAAGGCTTGAATTCTTGTTAAGATTCTGAAAGAAGGGGAGTCATTTATGTTAGTAATTCAATATCAGGTTTTGTAAGTAAGGCTAAATGCTGCATTCGTTTTTGAAATCTAGACACAAAGCCCAGATTCCTCCAGTTTATGCTGGTTTTGCTCCTGTTCCATTGCTGAATCTGGGATGCGCTGCTTTTCATAGAGCCACCGAAGAGCCCGGCAATTTTCATTCTATCACTTTACAGTGACAGAACATCCTTCCCTGTATCTTTGAGCCTGAGCTATGTATATCAGCATCTTTAATATTTTTGGTTTGAAAACACGAATCCAGGAAGCGTAAGATTAAGGTATACATCTAGAAGTCCTTTGGTTTAAATAGATTTATTACTTCACTTAGTGACATCATACAAAGAGCTCCAAACACAGTAATAGAATACTCTTCCCACGCGAGAACCTTTTCAACATGGTTGAGACATTTTTGATTCATTTTCAGAGAGAGGACAGTAAAATGGATGTCAAAATGATGATGTCCTCCAGACATTTTTCCTTTACCTGCATGCATTAATAATACATTTTAAACACGGCAAAGCAGATTTGATTTCCATCTTGAGGTAATAGCTGAAATTAGGAGAGGATTAGTGCATGCGTGAAAAAGAGACAGAGAGAAATGTTTTGTCTTGATAGGGTAAAATTGGACAGGAACAGCACAAGAGAGAAAGCAAAAGCAAACTGTACAATCTCAGAGAGATTTCTTTTGAATTTTGTTTGCTACATTTTCTATAACAGGTAATAAATTATTATTAATCTAAGCTAAAATTTCCACTCCTTTGTTGTACAGAAATAATGGTGTTATTACCTTTCTCTGACAGTCTAGAAGATTAGATGAAAGTAATAAGAATTAAAGTCACGTAAGAACTTTACAAGTAGCAGTTTATGTGCTAAATGTCTGCTTGGGGTTTAAATAAGGATGTATTCATAAATACATACTTTCACAAATTGTTCCTTAGCATGAATTTTAACTCCTGTAAATCTGTTTACCCAACACCAATAAATCACAGACAATTCTCTAAGAATATTCAGAACTCTGAATATTGGATTAGTAGCTATCATTATCATTTAGTGTTGTTTTTCAATATGAATACAATAATACTGAGAACTGTGAACAAGACTTAGGGGTAGGAAAATACATACACACAAATTAAAAGTGAGCTCTTTCTTAAAGAATTTTATACTTCTATATGAAACAAGAATATGTGAGACATTGTACTCAGTATTATGCCCCAGTACCACACATTCTTGAGTCGACAGAACCAGAAGTTGATTTTACAAGAGCTTAAAATATACCCTTCCAAATATCAGCGGTGCCTTAGGATTTATGATAACGCAGTGACAGGAGCTTTGTTTTAACCTTAAACACTGCCACTGTGCCAGATTGATCCCACTTAACACCACCATCATAGGTAGTGTTATGATTATTATGACAAAACAATTGCTGTGCATTGATACACATAGGGCAAAGTGAGTCAGAAAGGTTTTGAGGTTTTATGGAAGTCATCGTGACTCCCACAGCTGTTATCTTCTATCTTTTTAGCTATATTTGTTCATGGACTGCCAGATGGGTACAGTGACCAGACAGCTGGACCAAGGCTTTCAGCTACAGCTGAACTTCCTTTGCATTGTCAGCTGCTGAAAATAATTTTGAGGGCATATAGGAGAAGATGTATCTAGACAATTCAGTGCCAGAATTCAAAGCCTTAGTAACATGGTTGCATTCTCTTCAGCTGACTATAGCTATTTTTCTCTCCTTGGAAATAAGGTAGGAAGCAATCCAGTCTCCTGTATCCACGTATGCATGAAGTCAACACGGTAGCCAAGCCAATCTGAATGAAAATAATGTGGAAGGACATGCGGGAAAGACTGCAAGGCAGTCTCACTATAAATGAAATAGGGACATTTGGATCTCAGAGAAATATTTCTATGTTTCTTGCACACATTTCTCCAGTGTACACTCTTAGTAAAAGGGAGTAGGATGTGAATTTACATTTAAGTAGTTACTGTCTGAATTAGGCTAATACAAAAATTATGTTCCAAATGAACATACATGCAACAAATAAAAAAAAAAAAAAAGAAAAAAAAGAAGAAAACAAAGAAGCTTCTCTCTTTAAACTAGTTTTAGTTTAGGTCTTATGCTATGCATCAGTCACAACTTATGAGAACTAACAGGTGGAAAGATGTTCTTAGTCCCTCACAAGCACATGGAAATCTATGGGGAAATGGAAATAAATGTGAAACTCAGATTAATTTACCCAGTAACCCAGTATCTTAGCATATGTGGTATCTGTCCAAGCAATGCTATTTATATTAACATATGGACATACAGTATGCTGTGTGGGCTGATTAAAAACAACACGAATGGCCTTCTCATGTCTGGGCCTTCCCTATGGTCTTAAAAAATACACGTGACCTTAAATCCACAGTGAAAACAAGAGTACAAGCTGATTAAAACACATGAAGTAAATAAAACGTGAATGTTATGATGTGAGGCAAGCTGATATTTTGCTAGGTTTTTATTTTTATATTATTCAGAAGATATAAATTAAAACAGTACCCAAGACAAAGGGTATAAAAAAGGGGAAAAGAAAACGAAAGTGTGATTGGAGGGAGTCAAAACCGGGCACAGCCTAAGGTCCTTCTCAAGCAAAAGTCCTATGAAAATGTGTGGGTTTGATTACCTATTTCCCATAAACTCTTAAGTAGTCATTTACTTTACTGCAGAACACTAACTAAATGCAATATGGGTTTTCATTGCTACCAGCTCAGCAGAACATCACATAATACTGACTTTACAATTACTTTCCACTCTGATTATATTGAAAGCAACATATTTGGATCAAAATGCTCATCATTATGCACCTCTCGCAAAATGATGAATAAACAAATTCCGTAGTGAAAAAAGTGAAAGCAACAAACCTATCAATACTAGAACAATTTCATTTTAAAATATTAAATACTTCAGTTATTTCACTGTGCTCTCTCAGAGACAAATGTTCAAATGAGAAAATCCTTCATGGTTTTCAAAATTAACTGACTCTCCTGTTGGCAGGCAAAGCCCAGAAGCCAGCTATTTTTTTCCATTAAAACAATCCCTCCGTATCCTGGAAGGGGAATGGCTGTATTGGTGGGGACGAGCATCGAAAGCCACTGGTGACTTCATTCCCTCTGTTAATTGATTTTAGTTAATCTTCTGAGTACTGTCCTACTTTCTCAGTTTCATAATAATTAGTTTCTGCATTACCTACTAGTATACACTAGTGACAGCAAAAGAAAATAAAGTTTTTATGAACCTTGCACTAAATTTGAAAACCAAGCTGGGATGCCCTTCTAGAAGGCTACGGTGCTGACAAACAAAACTTAACTGGTGTCAATACAGCACTAACGGTGTCTTCTGACATAGAGAAGTACGTTATTTGGCTTTAAATTCTACTAATCAAAGAAACACTGTCAAAACTAAACAGGAAATGTAATAGTGGAATAATAGTTTGACAAAAGAAACTGAGAGGAAGAACTATGTTATATTAACGAAACCAAGGAAAAACATTAGTATAGATAAACGAAAACAAAAATAATGAAACATAGCTGATGGCTGTGTAAACATCATACACTGTTCATATGATACAATCACACTATTGACAATCACACCAAATCATTCCAAAAGCTACTGTGATAAAACTGTAGTGTGTGAAGACATTCACCTGAGGATAAATTAAAAATTATAAATTTATAACTTTAATACAGCACACGTAGTATTTTCAACTATCTGAAGTCCTTCTGTTTACAGCTTTAACTTCATACTGAGAATGAGGGCAGCAGAAACCAGCCGGGCTGGTGACGCTTTGCAGGAGCAGACCTTCCTGACCTGGGCTCCCCAGTTCAAGAAGGACAGGGAACTGCTGGAGAGGGTACAGCAAAGAGCTACAAAGATGATGAGGGGACTAGAACTTCTCTCTTATGAGGAAAGGATGAGGGACTTGGATCTTTTTAGTCTGGAGAAGAGAAGACTGAGGGGGGATCTGATCAACACCTATAAATACTTAAAGGGTGGGTGTCAGGAGGATGGGGCCAGTCTTTTTTCAGTGGTGCCCAGGGACAGGACAAGAGGTAATGGGCACAAACTTGAACATAGAAGTTCCATCTGGACATGAGGAGGAACTTCTTTCCTGTGAGGTTGTCAGAGCCCTGGAAGAGGCTGCCCAGGGAGGTGGTGGAGTCTCCGTCTCTGGAGACATTCGAAACCCACCTGGACACGTTCCTGTGCAACCTGCTCTGGGTGGACCTGCTTTGGCAGGTGGTTGGACTAGATGATCTCCAGAGGTCCCTTCCAACCCCATAGCATTCTGTGATTCTGTGATTCCGTGACCCGGGTCCTAAACACAAGCATGTTTCTGCCTTCCTGAAGAGCGTAGCAAGGAATGTCCCTCTCATAGGTCATGAAATGGAACATGCACAGAACTTTTCAGAATTTTGTTAATGACAATGTGGAAGTGAGAAAACAACAAAGATGAACTGACATAGTATTAAAAGTCGTCTTTTTCAGTTAGATTGTATATGAAGACATGCTTTTCTTATCAAAGGTTTGGCAAGAGAAGGTCTTTCAGAGCTCTTTTTAACTATGTAAAAAGGTGTTAATACATTGAAGACAACCTTGAAGACAACCTTTAGTTTATATGACAGATAAAGGAATATTCATTCTTCCAGTTTCATAAATTCTTTTTGTGTCATATATTTCCTTATTATTGTTAATATCTTGCCATCTCTAATACCTTCACTTCAGGATAGCCTTTCTTTTCACTCATCTTAATCAAAGGAGACAGTATGATCTCTAAGTTCAGCATTATAAAAATAGTTGCATCAAAAGATCACAAATAAAATAATGGATAGAAAAATATGTTAAATACTATGTTGAGAAGACTACTCCCATGTTCTTCTTGGTAGAGTCATAATGCTTAGACATATTATATTTTACAGTTTTCTTCCTAAATCTATTGACTTAGTGCATAAACAAAATCCCATGTGAATTTTTACTCTTCTCTTGGATCACTTGGAATGGATCATTATATCTATGGAGAAAACCCCCAAAACCATGTTTCTCAGGCAACTTCTTTAGGACCTACTACTGGAAGGCTCTAATAAACCGTCCATGACTCAGTCTCAGAATAGAGGAACCCAGCTGCATGCTTGAGTTACTAATGAATTGTCTGATGCTAATCCCATTTGTGTTCAGTATGACAGGAAAAGCAGGCTTCAGTTTTTAAAAACAGGATAAGCTGATGAGAAATTCCATTATCAAGTGGTTCTGATTTGAATGGTAAATCAAACACACTACTGTATGTTATAGCTAATTAGACCAATATCTTACAGGGCTAGAAACCTAGAACTTTTTATAGCACCAATTAAAATCTTCATGTATGACAAAGTCTTTCCCTAAGTGATCTCCGTGATCACGTTTAAAAATCTCCCACCACTGAAAGCTGTGAACTTTCAGGATATGAAAGGTGTCGCACCAAAAGAAATGTATCTCCATGCATGCTATGTGGTAAATTGAATTAAAACTTTATTTTTCATTCTAGTATGATCATTCCACATGGGTGATGGGTCCCAGGATGTCAAGAAGGTGATTTGCAATAATAACCTGTTGAATGCCAAGAATGCTGTATACAGTGTCACTCTGTTATCCAACATCGCAATACACCAGAATAGCAACACAAAAGGTTTCTCTTAGGACAACATTTCACAGGATAGCTTTTCACTTACTATGTTGAATCATACCAAGATATTACATCTCTGCCTTTCTCTGGAATTTGGCTTTAGCAGCCTGTCTCCTGTAAGCAATCACATATTCACAAATATATACCAGGAATGTTATACCTGTCTATTTGCTAAAAAAAATAATGAGAAAAAGGGTCTAGCAATGTCAAAAGAGTTCAAAGCATTCTGACTGACAGAGCAAGAGATTGTTGGGAATGATCAAATAGCATGTAAGATCATTTTCAGTTCTTTGTAAATAGCACGTCATGTAAATTCTTGGCTAGAGCCTGGTTTAGCTGCACACTTGACTTGCACTATTTCCTTTACTCAGAATTTTCCCTGGCAGTAGGAGGTGTGAGGCAATCCTCCTCCCAGCTTTTGCTCAGAGTATGCGTAGGCTGCTGAAGCATCCACTGCTCCATCTGTGCCAAGGGAGTCAGAAAGGAAAACCACTAAGCAAGAAAGTACACTAAAGTCCTGATTGTTCAAACTGGTTTTATATATGTTCCTAGACAGAAGTAATTGTGTAGTAAATCTGGTCATTGGAAATATATGCAGAAAAACATGCCCCGAGTTTCATGGAAAAGAAACAGTGATTGTTAGTATCCTGTGCATGACTGACTGAAGCAACAATACTGTCCCTTGTCATGAACAGGCCACCACTATGACTGGACCGTTAACCTCAAACAGGATTGCGTGGTCCAACAACAAACGGTCCTTCTGACATTTTCTCTTCTGGGTTTTAGGTATAGTTTTCATAAGAGAAACAGTGGTGAAAAATAAGATAGGAGCACTTACTCTGCTGAATATGGTTTTACTGGTAAATTCAGGCATTTTCTTTCACACTGTCTTTAACCAGAGAGCAATCATGACCAATTGCAAACCCTGATTTTTCCTGCCAAGACAAACAAGCTTCACGGTTTGGAAAGCTGGACTCAGCGCTGGGGGAGCAGCCTTGCCCTCTGCCAATTCTGGAGATTTGAAATTTTCCTGAGCAGTGACTGGAGTGAGAAGAAACGTCAGGCCTGCTGCAAATCCGTGGACCACAATCACAGGGAAAACATACCATAAAAGATTCTGCTTAGGACAAAACCATAAAGGCCCTGGATCTTCCACACAGCACAGGTTGGCACCATGCCTGCTTTCCTTCATTTCACCACCAAATCTGACAGCGTTTTCCAGCTTCCAACAGCCTTTTGAGCAATGGTAGTACTACGGCTCTGAGCGCTTCTGGCTCTGAAGTGGAATGCAAATGTTGATTACCTCTTGGCAATGGACGTAACGCACCCTCGCCCGTGTGGGCAGCGAGAGCCTCAGACAATTTGGGCTCTAGACACTTCCAGATGGCAAATCTTCAGAAGCTCCTGATTTCTAAGATAAACTGAATCAGTGAGCTGCTATGGGAACTGTGGCTTGCAGGACTGTGAAACTGTGGAGTGCAATCAGCTTATCATCCAATGGTCAAGCTATGACACAAATGTGTTTTAGCCCACCAGTTCACCAGCAGCACGAACAGCAGCACTTGCAAAAACCTACACCTTCAGCTGGCTTCCTGCCAGCATGTCTGAGCTGAACTACCTGTTACTACTGATGAGAGAGAGCAAGGTCCTTCAAGACCGTACTGCTTGTGCAAATATGCCCTTATATACAGTGGCAAGGAGCTGACCTCTCTAGAAAGAGATAATTGGTGTCCCTAGCAGCTAGGTGACGGGCCCTCTGCCTGCTGTCACCTCTGCTCCTAGAGGGACAGACCTGCGGTCAAATATATCTATGTCCACTGTCAGTCTTCAAGAGGGTCATGCTGTATGGGAGAGTGTCAGCTGCTCAAATAACAAAACCCTCATTTCTCATTCATTGCATCATCCCTGTTAATCTCTTACAGTCAGGTTTAACTTTGTCTTCTCTTCTACCAGCTGGAGCTGTATTGATGTATTTAACTCCTAGAAAAATGTAGCCCTGCACCAACCCCCTTTCCGTTGCGGTTGTTCTGCAAAATACCAATCACCCTTTTTTTTTGTGGGTCGGAAAAAGAGGAAAGGAAACAGGGAAATAAAGTACATTTTGGCATTTGGACAGGTTTAAAATCTTAAAAATCTTTTACCATTCCCAGTATTTCCCAATTTCCATTAACATGGAAGTTTAGTGCTGTTTAAAAAAAATAACCGAAACACCCCAATGGATGCTTTCAAAGGGAGAGAATGTAAAACCAAAGCCATTGATATAGGTGCCTCTTTTATCAGTTTTGAACCACAGTGACGTGCAATATTGACGAAAAATGTTTTCCTGATTTGAAATCTAAGCAGATGTTTTAATCAAGTATGTTGGCACTTTCGATGGTGTCATTCATTAATAGGGTGTCATGTTTACGTCTCACATCCAAACGACTGCCAGCGCAGTGCAGAACACTGCTATTCGGGTGTCAGAGCCATGCTCTGGCCTAGACTTCAGCTGTGCTCCGTGTTTGTGCCTGCTGATTTCCAAAAGCTCAGAAGGCAATTCATGAGGAAACAAAGCGGCATGGTTTTAATGAAAGGGGATTAAAGAATCTGGGTCAGGCAATCAGAGCACAAAAGGGGTCCCTCCTGATTTTGATGAAGTTTCTGGGAGCTAAGTGGTGCAATAAGGAATGACTTGTGCAATTGCTTCTCTCTCTTATCATTAGATTAATGCTGAAAAAAGTGACACTTTAAAAGGTTTATTGCTGCGCTTAGAGCTGTAGTGCTGCTGCTAAGTGGATGCTTTCTTGCTGAAGGAGCAATGCAACGCAACAAGGAAACTCGTGTCGCCTCCTTTCTAAATTGCCAAGTTTAGATCCACTTATAGTTCTAATTCTACGCCATTGTCGGGAGTAGAGGATTGTTGTCCCCCCCATTTCATTTTCCATTACTTTAATGGCATTAACAGCTTTGAGTCAAGAATCAAGTCCTGTTACACCTCATGTGAAGTCCTTTCACGTGGCACCTGCATTTCACTGTCTTGCTATAGGTCTTGTTTGTACACATTTCAACAGGATCACATGCTGCATGTTTTCTCTTTATGAACTCTCTGTTCCTGATTATTTGTCTAAAAAAGTTGAATCCTATTTCAATTCTCTCTCCCAAGATGCATGAAGTTTAATAAACACTTTAAAACACTCTATATCCTTCAAAAGTATATTTTGCACACCACATTTTTAGAGATATTTTTATTCAAGCAACTTTTTCAGTGCAAGGTTGATGAAAATAATTTTGGTTCAAAGCAGGTATGTCTTCTGATCACAATTCTCTTATGTTAGCAGCAAAATTTTACTGCTCATGGTTCAAACCAATATGAAATATGGGCAACGAGTGTTAAAAAAATGACTACCCTTAGAGTCCATTGCAACAGTGACCCTGAATGAAACACTGGAATGAAAAATTTTAAACTGCAGTATCATAATAGCAAAATCTAAAACTAAAAAGACAGATACCCTTCAGGCAGTATAATGTGCTGGCAGGATACAGTCATTCTTCTAGGGATGTTGAAACACATTTCAAAAACACTTTGGTTTCTATTCCAAACGTTAAATGTACTTCTGTTTCTTAACTATAACCCTGTTTGTAGAAAGACAGTTTCTGTGTTTGTTCAGTCTGTGTTTGTCTCCAGTTCGGTAAGGTCTGAGTTTTCATGGAGAGTGAGAAGAAGAAGTATTGGTTGAGAGAGGAGGAGAAGCAGTAGAAATCTTTGTGTTGACTTCAATATGGATAAATAAGCTATGTTCAGGAGAAGAAAAAAATAATTTTGGTTTAGTAGCTAAAATATCTCATACCTAAGAGTAAGTGTATAGCTTCAAGGAACTAAGTTTTATTTTAAGCTTAGGAAAAAGGCTTGTTTTCTCAAGAGCGAGCATAATAACTTGCTTGATAACATTCTGTATCTGAACAGAAAGCAAAAAAGCAGCTGTCTGCCAGTGATATATTCAGGCAAGTAGGAAGAGTGCTACCATAAACTGGAATGACAGCACCTTCTCTCACTTCTACAGCTTCCTGTACTAAACATGCTGGTTAAAGAAAAGATAGGAAAATAACTGTTATTATTTGGAGATTGATGAGAAGAAGGACAAAATACTTTTTCTTGTGCTTTGTTCTTCCTATGGTGTAGAAGAAAAAGAGATCCCTATCCCTTTTGGCCATTGATTCATATCCTTTCCTCCGACTTCTTCATCTTAGTCCCTAACGCTTTCTCATGGGCACAGGAGTTCAATTCAAGATCCTACTCCGTTATGGCAGTGTATGCCATAACACTCGTAATCAAGATAGGCAGATCTTACATCTCCATCTGACCAGCTTCTGTCTCACATGCTGTAGAAATGTACTATTTGATTCCTAATGACATTGACACAGATCAAAAAGCTTGATGGCTTGCAGAGAACAAAGAAAACCCCTCAGAGAAAAAAAAAAAAAAAGATCTCACACAGCTTTAATAGCAAGAAACTCTTTCATAGGTCAAGTTTACTCACATATGGACATTTTAAATATGGTATACTGATAAGTTATTAAAAAATAACAAATGTGAAGTTAAAATCTACAGATAATCACTAAGAGTTTTTGGTTTTATTTTTTAAGTGAGGCTTGGAGATGCTACCGCAGTCATTGAATTCAGTGCAAAGTTATTTCCTAATTCAATCCAAGTAAAAGCTTGGATTGACTTTTCCTTGGTTAATGTTTTGGACCTCATTCAAGATTAGCATAATATTGATCAGATGTAGCAAGCCTCTAAAACACAGTTTCTGTTGGACTGTTTGTTTTTTAAAAAGTCACAAAATCCAACAGGAAGATGCTATGATTAGGATATTACAAGGTAACTTCCAATACAAGCTTCCTTGTTTAATCTTGCTCAAATTAGTCATTCTCAGCTTGTCCCCCTTGTGCTGGGTTCCCTCCCCACACCTGCAGTTCCAGCAGTGATGCTGCAATCCATTAAGTTGTGGCTCACGCAGTGGAATATAGCTCCATTTACAAGAAAGTAGTTTCCTCCTTTCTTAAAATGAAGGAAACAAAATAGGAGAGCAAATAAAGTCTTAAAACACTGTTATCCTCTGCTCCTTAAAAAGATGAGGACTAACTTGTCAGAAATTAGAGTTCTCCATTAGCCATTGTGTAAGTGAATTTCATGTTCTGCCTTCACCTTAAACTGATGAGGCTCCATCTCTATCTGTAAGCCTCCCTGCCAATTCCCCTCACAGCTCAAAGCTTAATGGACCATTCAGGAGCTAGACTGCTCTTCACCGGTCCTACAAATAATAATTTCTATAAGTCTGGGACTTTTATCCACGGGTATTCCCCTCTCTACAGCCTGATAATTCACCTCTAATTATTGCTGCATGAACACCGCTGTTCTTTCAGGCTCAATTCCATATCCTTTCTCCTCTGTGCTACTCGGTACATCAGAAAATCAATAGATGGCTGAGGCAAGCTCTCCCACTGCTCTGCCCTCCCCAGATTTAGTCCTCCTTAGCAATTCTAATGCTCTCTTCTACCTCCTTTCCCTAGCCTGGGAGAGTTACCATTTTTATTCCCTGTACCTGGTCTGATTTCAGGTGTGTTTTGGATGTCCTTGAATTTAACTCTTCTGTGGCCATAACACTGTCACAGATTTTAAAGTCCTAATTGTTGTGGAAATGCTGATGCTATTCCATAATTTGCCTTCAGTTACCTTGCATCAATTCTCACAAATGACAATGAGATTTTTACTGGTGTAATTCTGTATATAGTTTGGTTACATTTTCACAACAATTATAGGAATAAATGGTAGAAAATTACTAATAAAATTATGATTGTAAAATTTTTAGTCATAGATAAAAAGGACATTTTGGACAAGATGATATTTCTCATTTATCCTTATTTAAAGTGGATAGTGTAAACCAGATGTATAAATTCTTTCTTGTAACAGGAATTGCTTATTTTGGAAGCTCAAATGTTTCTCTTATGCATGCTCATTTTTAGTAGTCATAGTTTAGGTCCAACAGTTCTAAATCTGAAGCCCTAAAAATAAGCCATTAGGATGTTAATTTTGAAAACTGTAAATTTCTAAAAAATTTCCTCCAAGTAAGCCAAGCTCATAATTTTGTACTGGGAGTTTTAAATTAACAAAGAACTAACCTACATCACTGGGATAATACTTACATCCCAAGTCCTGGTCAAGGATCTCATGATGTTTGTCATTTTTTGTGCAATTCTTTTCCTATGATGTATATGTATGTCTTCAGCTAGTAACTATTAAAAGACCAGGTAATGCTGAAACAATTCAGATGCATTTGCATATGGATAAAGAAAGCTTTAGTGTTCTGCTGCTACATCTTGGATAAAGCTTTCTCTGTAAGACCAGCACAAGGAGAAATTACCCGCCTGAGAGAATTTTTGAAATCGTGTTTCAAGCAAACTGGCTGTATCCTATTATTTCCTCCAGCACTCTGCAGACACATGTTTTGTGTCAATGCATTCTGCTCAAAAAAGTGAGATCACACTGAAGCAGAGCATCTTGCCTGAAAGGTTAAGATGTCAGTGGTGCAAGAGGATGAGCAACCTCAGGAGATCAATCTGTCCTCCATCAACTCCACAGGGTGAGCAGCTCAACCCCTTGCAGATCGAGTCTTATCAAGATGTTGGATAGCCACCTCTTGGTCCTAGCTGCATATGAGCAGCATAAAAAATGTCTCTTTCTCCCAACCTGTGAGCTGCAGATGAGAGTAACCACTTAATCTGTAGATAGTAAGTGGTTGTTGGTAGTTGATAAACTACCAATCCCAAGGGAGAAAATACATTCCTGTTCTTTTCCTGGGCAGATAAATTACAATAGTATTTGTAGAGCTGGGCTTTTAAGTTATAAAACCAAAATACGAAAAGCATTAGAGAAGAAAAAATACCCAGAAAGAAATCTTACATAGTAAAGAACAATAGGGCAAGTGTGAAGAGGAAAACCGCAGTCAATAGTGAAAAAATAAATGCGGCTAAATGAAATAAAACTGTAGGACTGCAGTCTCAGTAATGAATAGCAGATACACTGTGCAATACTGAAGATGAAATAGCAGCAATATTTGTAACTGATCTATTCTTCATTCTTTTTCAAAATGTTACAGTGTTTTATTAAAGTGGGAAGTCTGTTATTTTCCTGAGATTAGTGAGATATTAATGAAAAGGGATGCTAGTTTCCCAGCCAGGAGTTTCCAAACTCATTGCAAACTCATTGGACGTCCAACCATAGACTCTTCCTTTGAACTGAGTTTTAACCAAATTACTAAGAAAATGTGTTTTTAAAATAAAGCTCTTTCAAGAATCTCCATTTGTGTAAACAAATATTGAAGCAGCTGAAAATCCCAAAGAGCTGGTTTGAAACATGTCTAAACCTTAAGGGTTTTTTTGTTTGCTTGCTCTCCAACAGTATTCCACGTACAACTGGGACACCAAGAAGTCTCTGTTTCCATTGAAAGCCAAAGCAAACCAGGAAGCCAAGTGCCAGTTGTTTATTTATTTGCTCTTAATAAGCCGTGGGTGGTTTCTTTTTTCCTTGCACCTGAATTAATATTCCTTAACTAAAAGGATAAGTATCACCCAGATGACATAAATGCAAGGTTCTTCACCAGTCACATTGGATTTGATCTTCTGTCTAGCAAAACATTGTACAGACCTTGCTAAGCCTTTCCTAGAAAAATAGCTATATTTTGGTAGAAATAGTAAGAAAATACAAGAAAATAAAAATATTTTAAATCAATGAATCTCAGGAGACTGTAAAGCACTCCATGACTGTGTAGGTACACTGACAGAAAATGGAATATTCTGGTGAAAAAAAAATGTTAAAATAATAAAAAACATTGTAGAAGTTATGTTGAAATTATTGAATTTATTACACACTCTAGCTAGTTACCCTGCCCATAAAGAATTTAGTTTTCATTCTACTTGAAAGAATAACAATTTTCATTCTTTTATTTAAAAAGAACACACAGCATGTGAATAGAACTTTTCCATGAGTATACATGAGATCCATATGTTTTAAAAAATAAATGAAAAATTATTTGGAATTTTTTTCAGGAAACACATAAAAACCCCAGGGAAATCTTTCTTGTATAGCAGTAGGACAAAAGGAGTACAGTTTCTATTGTTGGCTTCCATCATGGAAATCTGGGGCTAAGGGAACAGGTCAGGAAATGGATGGGCTTCAAGAAGTTTTGGATCAAAAACTTTCAGGCTTCCTGAAGCTTACACTGCAAGCTTGAGGTAGAGTTCGGCAAATAATCTGTGGCTCAGACCCAAGTGCTTTCCTTCCAATCTAGCTTTCTTCTGAAATGTGATCTGCTGAATGTGGTGTCTTCTCCAAGGAAAAAAATCTCAGGTACTTTCAGACTGATGGGCTGTAACCTTAAACATTGCCATACATTTTACCAAATATTTTAGAGAATCTTAATGTTTTTGTAATTGCTGTACAGCAAATTCCCTGGTGTCTTGCCAGATTTTTCCATTTATATCTGATTTCTTGAGTAGTTTATTTTCAAAAGTACCATCTCCTTATGCCACAGCAGACCCAGAGAAGATTTTTTCTATTTTTAATGGAAGCTCTTATTCTATAAAATTAGTTTATAAAGTATGCATTCTAGCATAATCGTACATGGGTCACTAAATGTCAGGCACAAAAATTAATAAATTTTTATATGTTAACTTTTACCCTTAAGAATTAGAACACTCATATGTCAAAACAGTCTTTAATGGGAAAGAAAAGTAAACACTGCCTGTTTTTATTTTAAACGTCTTCCAAGCATTTTGTTTTACAAAACTATGGGGGTTAATTTTGCTAACTTCTCTCCAGGTTTTCATCTACCTCAAGTCCTGTTGGTAGTTTCAGCTGGAGGAAGATGGGGACCATTCTTCAATTCTGCTTTCCAAAATCAATGAAAAAACATTTCTGGATACATTACGTGGTACAGAATTATCTTGTGAATTACTCAGAAGTGGCTGCATATCACTGGCAGTGAATAATCTTCATATGGCTGAAATCTGAAAAGCAATTTCTATCTGTAGCCATTTTTATTTTTAGCACTGCACCTTTCACTGGGCTTTGAGTACACTGTATTCCTTTAGAATCACAGTCCTTATAAAACTAAAATTTCTTTTTAATGCCCTTTCTTCATAAGAGACATGAAAGGAAATGCTAACCAGAGGCAATTTGCCCCACAAAGAGAGGCCATAGTCTTGATTAAACTAATCAGATGAATGTTAAATACAAGGTGGAGTGGATACTCATCTGCCTGCTTTGACAAAAACCCTAATGCAACATCTAATCATGTTTTATAGTATGATCTGCCTCCAGTTTCAGTAAACAACTGTTCAAAGTATTGCTCACAGTTCCTGCCACAGCCCTGGTTCCAGGGGAGGGTGGGCTCAGTTTTGGAGAGTGACATGAGTCCAGAAGCTCCCAGCTCTTTCCAAGCCCAAGCAGTCAACCTGGATCCTGGTGCAGCAGGCTCAGGCAAGCTGTAGCCCTGGGGGCATCCTTGTGGCGCCCCAGGCTAGCCACATCCAGCTCACAGTGTACAAGTGTCCCATATAAATGACTGTAAGGAAAGCTGCTGTTGGCCAGAGCCGTGGCCACAATCACGGGGTGGAGACAGGTATCAATTCTGGGCATCATTCACCTCTGGACTGTTACAAAAGACGAGTGAAGGTCACTCTCTCCATTTGATTATTTCAGGCATGAATGCATTGGTATGTGCATATTTCGAGACAGCATCTGAGGAGAGTGACAGGAGAGGAAATTATTATGACAATGGAAAATGCACAGTTGGTACAATTTTAAATTTTCCCCTTGTCTTCAGAATAATCACTAAAACTGCACATCTGAGTTAAAGAAATGTGTATGCATAATTTGCTTAGGGTAAAAACCCTATTGTGTAGTACTTTGCATAGACAGTACAATCGTATGCAGAACTGCCATTTTAAGATATGATTTTGTCCAAAGATGGATGTTTAAGGATAAAAGGAAAATTCTCAGACTCTGCTGACATTGCTCTACAGTTTTAGTGACAAAGGGCTTCTCTGAAGTATTTCACACAGATCTTTGTCCCATCAAGGGAATCTACACTGTTCAAAAAAATACATTTTAATTTTTTGTATATCATAATAAATAGAGCGTATAATATAATATTGCGATACTATTGCAATTTTACTGAAATGGATATTGTCATTAAATTAGTAATGTAATTATGTTAAAAATTACATGTATAATTCTGGGAAGTTATGTTCTGTGACAGAGCTAGTGATTTCCTGTTCTTCAGTTAAAAAAGAAAATGCAAATATGCCAGAAGCAACATTCACAAAAAATTGACTTGTCCATTTCTTGGTATAAAATAATTAAATAAACATGAAATAAGAGTAATTCCTTTTATAAAATACTCACAAGAGACTTCATATCCTGCAGTTGCTCAATTTCTGTAGGGGGTGACTTTCCTTTTAACATCTGCCAGCCTTCATTGTCATGTTGCAGAAACACATCTTTATGTATAAGCAGAGAAAAAGACTGACAAGGTCTTTGCCAGTAAGAAAATCTCTTGTTTGATCTTTTTGCCCACAAAGGATGATGTAAAAACAACACTAATTTGCCTTTTGTACTTTCTGGTTGATGAAACATTACCAGTTGTCAGAGGATTTTTAAGTATTCATGAATACCAGTGCTCTACAACATGGATAATACAAGTGCCCTCGATTATTTATAACCCAAGATGTCAAATTGGAGGCTCTGAGCCAGCCAAGTGTTTAGTTTACATTCTGGCTCTTTATTCTGTTTTGCGTTTTGCTTATTTGTTTCTCCAGAAGAGACTTCCTTCTGTTCCTGAAACGAATTCATTGCTGAGAAGCATTTGTAAATCAAAGAGCAGTCTTGTTTCCTCCCTGTCTTTCTGGCTCAGTGTGCTGTTTTAGGCTGACTATGCTCTGCTCACATGCATTTGAAGTTTCTCTTCAGCTCTTAGAAGTGAAGGGGATGCCATTTTCTACATTAAATCATGGTTCTGTGCTTTTGAAACCTACCAATTAGTAAAATAAATGCCTTACTTAAAAACTCCTTTTTTAATTTTCATGAATTAACAAGGGTCAGAAATATTTTTAAAATCCTTAAAACTGGTTTTACTGGGTTTGATGTAATTTAAATGGTACTCCCAGACTCTATAATGATATTATGGAAGACATCTGTTAGATCACAAAATGCAGGACATGTTTAGCTGGTAAACAGCTATGTCCAAGATTTAGCTGCCAACTGTGTGGTGCTACTGTCCCAGTCTTTCTCCCTGTGTCCCTTGGGAGTGTTTCTCACCTTTAGGACTTTTATAGTCCACTTACATTTGTCTCTCTGCATCTGGAAACTGAAGTTCATGACTGGTCTTCAGTCCTCTTTTGAGCCCCTTGCTGTTTTGTGCTGCCTGCAGCTTCATTATGAATCACCGCAATTTTTCTGGTGCAGTCACTATAATGAGGCCAGAATCTTTCTTTTTGTTTCTCTGTTTTTATATCTTCAGTTCTGAAATTTTTTTCCCTCGCAGTTGATTGTTAAGAATCCTGATATCATCTCACCTTATTTCCACCGATGCAACAGTTCCCTTCATCTCTTTTACTCTTTTTGACAACCTTGTCTCAATGTGGAATTTGCTAATCAATGCTGATTTCATTCAAGTGAGCCTTGCAGTTGCTTGGTAGACCCTGCTGAAGCTTCTTCCATAATGAGAGTATTTGCAAGTTCTCTCCCCTGTGTACTCTCCAGTGCTTAATACTGTATGAATTTGCACTGCAACATTTTGTATCATCTGAAGCATTTACATGGGGAAATCAAAGTATCAAATTTGAATCTATAGGTCTATTTCAGGAAATACATATGACTATCTTATCTTTGGGGAACGCTACTGCTATATCAAATTTGTTTAACGTTTGGTAATGGGTGTAAAAGTTATTGGAACGGGGGCAGAGGGAAGAGAGAAACAATGACCAAGAAGGAAATTAACATACAGCAAGATATAAGCCTGCACCGGGATCACGTATTTCTCATTTTAAAAACAAACAGGATTTGTTTCTAATTATTCTATAATACTCATTAAAATCTATTCATATTTTTTGCCAAGTTTTAGTATTTCATTTGTATTTACTAACTTGCCATGTTCCATTACGTTTTGTTTCATTTGTAGGCTGTTTTGTTTCAGGACTTTTTATACATTATTTTCATCTTCCAGTGCCTAAAGGCAATCAGTCCTACAATCATTCCAGAAAACAACTACTTAATTACTTGGCTTTATCTCTTCATCCTCTTCTTTCCTTTCCTGGCTTTCACTCTGATAAACCCGATGAAACTAACACGAAGCATAATTTTGATGCTCTATAGGATTTGATAGAGTTTCATTTCAAACACAATATCGTGAGTAACGTTGGGATCTTCAATTTGCTATTCAGCCCTTTTGAGTCCAGGAAAGATTCTTACACGGGATGAAGCTGAAAAAGCTAAAGGCAGTGGAGGTGAAAAGCAAAGGGGCAGGAGCAGTCAAGTTGGAAGGTGATCGTAAGGCGATAGGGTAGTTATCACAACGGGTGACTGGCCAACCAAGAATAAGAATTAATGCTATTGTACTCTTGCATCTGCAAGAGTGTGTGAGCCCTGAAGAGCTAAGCAGGCGAAGGAGCAAGAGATTCAGCTCAGAGAAAGCAATCCTGCCTATCAATCTGCTGCAGCACATTAGGACCACAGAGTCCATGACTGCTTGATGAATACTACTTTCAATTATACATGTAGCTGAGGCTTTTAAACTAAGGGTCCAGAGATACCGCATGGATGAGCATTAAAAAGATGTGTCTCTCTAAGTCTCCTATGTGGTATGGCACTTTGCTCAGCATCAGTGTGTAAACTAAAAAACTGCCTGGATTAGATACTGATATGAACAATAGTGCAATAACTTCCACAGCTATGGGAAAAAGTAGCAATGTAGAAAGGATTACTCTGGTGGCAGCTGGTTGTGTAGCCAAGGGCTATAGTAAAGTTTATGGAGTAGAGCTGCACTGCTTGCATATTGATGGTTTAGCTTGTATATATATCCCTGTATCCTGGGGCCGCAGAAATCAAAATTCCTTACAGAGATGAGTAGGACAAAGAGATTTATTGACCGTATCCGCAGCATCTGAATAAACACACTTCTCTCAAAATCTCCGATTCCTCCCTGGCATGCCCAATGTGTGCAGGGGAATGCGCAAGTGTGACAGGGGGATGTATTTCCAAGGATTTTCTGGTTATTTTTTCTGAGTCTTTTACTCCTGGTCAGGACTCATAAGAATGTTCTGAAGCCATTGGATCTGCACAGCCCCAGACCTGCTGACTCCAACACTGCTTTGCATACAGTGTTGCCAGTGAGGGGACCCCTGTCCTGCCTTCCATGCTCTCTCCTTCTCCTTCTCCTTCTCCTTCTCCTTCTCCTTCTCCTTCTCCTTCTCCTTCTCCTTCTCCTTCTTCTCCTTCTCCTCCTTCTCCTTTCCTACCTCCTCTCCTCCTCTTTCTCTTTCTCTACAGGGGAAGAGACACCTGTGGTTGTCTCCCCACATCAAGGAGAGACTTGATCTCCAACAGAGATCTCAGCTAAGTTCTATTAGTCTGTGATGTGCGTAGGGAAACAGTATGTACCTGGGTGTGCTTTAACTTTTATAGAAGAGGAGAAGCTCACTGCAAATGGGTTTGGAGAGGTACTTTACTGGCCTGGGTCACCGGATAGAGTGGGAAGAAAAGAAGGCTATTTCAGAAGCCTTTTACCTCTTTCTTTTTAATTAGGTGTGCTAAGTTTACCAAGAGGATTAGTCAGTCCAAATAAAAGCTGAAAAAACCCTAGTATGTGCACATAGTATCAGAAGGAAATGGAGTCTAGTGTATTTACTACAGCACAATTTAACCACTTAATAAAGCCATATATTTCTGTACAAAGAAAAAAGCATTTGGTGTAGAGACAGGTGTTTAGGTTTATTAGACTGCAAAAAATCAGTGCTAGTAGCTTGCACTTACAGATACAAGTTTTTACTTCCTGCCTTGAGCTACAATTGTACAGCAAGATATTATTTTTTGCCAGAGACAATAGCAAACTTTAAAGAGTTTGAAAGGATTCGTCCTAGTCATAGTGTCTGATTTAACTTTGAAAAAAATATATTTGTCCAGTGGGGATGGAAATAGCTGTTTTATTTAACCTGTAATTAGATGATGTTTACAGTTCAACCTCTAGTGTTTATAAATAAGATATTAAATGGTCAAGCAACTACATGCAGAAATGACATAATATTGCTTCCTTATAATTTTAGTGTCCTGTCATTGCTCCCTTCAATAAAAACATTAAAAATTGTTTCGTATTCAAAATAAAGCTGCATTGATACAGCTTACTCTGTTTCATTTGCCCATTATGATGTGACATCTTTAAAGTGCACGTGGCATTTTTAAATGTAAAGGTACTAGTTAAGTACCTTTAAAGATACTGGGCCAATTTCTGCCTCACCATAGGTCAATTCAACTCCAAATAATAAAACATTGTGGAAAAAAAGGGCTAAAATATTTTAAACAAGTATTTCCACAGAAAACCAAACTGTATCTCAGTCATCATGGTGGGAAACAAGAAGACATCCTTTTGTGAATATGCTAAAAAGCAAAAATGCAAACAAACAGTGAGAAAATTCAACAAAAAGAAAGGAAAAATTAAAGAGGAAAGAGACAAATGAAAGCTCTGAGGAATCCTTAGAGCCAGACGTGCTCTCTGAATCCCGTCATTTTCTTGTGGGTCTCTGGCTCTGACAAGAAATGAAGGATGGCTTTGAATGCTGGCTAGTTTGCATTTCAGATGGTTAATGTAGCTTTTTCAGCCTCTTCTTGATGTTTAGGTTCTTCAGTAATAGAAGCCGGGGACAGAAAACCATGCAGCTTAGCTTCCCTTACAAATGAATCTGCTTCGGTACCGGAAAAAGATAGAAGGGATGGAACGTCATTATTCGTAATTATTCATGATGTCATTTATGAGACTGGCTACTGATGAGAAAGTAAAATAAATAACTCATATGTGTGAGAATCAACCATAAAGAGTCTTGAAAGAAGATGGGAATAATGTCTTGGAAGGGAAAGGAAGAACAAGCTGTCCCTCGCTAGCGCTCCTGATATGCCGGTGCCATGGCCTGGCTCTTCGAACTGAGAAAATTGGCTGCACTGAACAATGCCCTTTTCCAGCTGGAAAATTCTATTTTTCATAGTAATTAGGAGATTCAGGTACCTCTTCTAGTCTTTGTCCCCACGTAGGAATACAGGCAGAGGTTGCAAACTATCTTCTGTTCACAAGAGTGTTTGCCCTGTTATCTCACAGGAGAAGAGGTCATTACGTTTCCTTATGAATAGGCACTTAAAATTGTTTTTGTCATAAATAAAAGGTGTGAAATGTAATAGTGAAAGAATCAACAGATTGTAAGGCAGAGTTTTGAGCAATTTAATCTTCATTCAGGATAAATATAGGTGCCATTTTCTAAGGGCCTGCTTTACTGCTGCTGAATGGATGGTGACAGAGAATACAGAGCACTTTGAATCAAAGCCGTATGAAAACAGAAAGCAGGATGAGGGGACGTGAGACAGAGGGATGCTGTCTCAAAGCCACTGAGCCACTTGGAAACCTTTCATGTGACAGTCTGCAGTTACTGAAGCCACAGTGGGTGGGCCCCTCTGCAGAGCCATATGTTACTCGTAGCAGAATACCTTTCGCAGCTGGGTCTTTCCAGCCTGCATGGATAATGACATGCTGTGACAGGGCCACGTGCACCGAAGGCACTGCTGGAAAGGGGTTGGCTGCAAGGGAGAAGATAAAATGGGTCTGTGGCTGTGATAAGTTGAGACACATTTTGTTGTGTGAGCAGCAAAGGAAAAGTGTTTGGTTGTATTGTATCCTTTAACCCGAGACACAGTGTGCGATGCGATGCACTAAATCACAGGGGGCATTGCTTTATGAATCCAACTGACATGCAATTTTGAAACATGAATTCTGAAGCTATTCCAGAGGCACTGGGAAGATCAGGGAAATGAAGCACAAAGAGAGAACAGAGATTTCTACTGTTCCACTGCTCACACAGTTCAATTGCAGTGCAGCTAAGTAATACAACTTCTTAAATTTTTAGAAGTGTCACAAATGAAGAAACCATTTCAAGAACATCTGTGCGTACACAATATGAAACAGAGTATTGCAAAGGAAAAGGGGACCATTGTGACCTATGGATTTGTGGGATCATCCAAAATCACTCGAAACATTTCCTCTTATTTCTTTAAACAATAAAATTAAGTAGAGCACATACAAAATCATGTATTTAGATTAGTTTTAATAACAAGATCATTAATCAGGTATCAATGTTGCAAGACATTTTGTTGATCAGCAATTCTTCAAAAATATTAGGAATCTTATAAGAAGACACAGAAGTGAATGTAAAGCGTCCTATGCAACAGCTTGTCAGCTTGGTCAGTTTGGGAGACTATATAATGATGTAGCAATATTTTCAACACATCGTTGAGCACTGAAAACACATTAATTTCAATTGATCTTTTTTTCTGGTCAGTGAATACCTTGGTATGGGGGGCATAACATTCCCAGCTTTTCATCATGCAGACCTCCAAGCGAGTGTGCTGACTGCTGTGTTCAATGTAAAAGTTAGTGGAGTAGCTATTCCCTACCTAAATTGTTGGAATAGGAGAAAGCAAAAAACCAGAATGGAATCAAAGAGAAAAAAATTAAAGTGACAAGAAAATAAACAAGTTCTGAATAATGAGCCTGATTTATCATTCATTTAGTTGGTCTTATGGTGATGAATGAAATTCAATCAGAGTTAGTCTTGGTAAAAGATTTCCTAAACTAAGGATTTAAGGTTTGAAATTTCATTCTTGGATCAAAGGTTGTACTGAAGAATTTGAGTCTGGTTCTGCCGCTGAATAAAAATATCTATTGTCTTTTTCAAAATTAATACTGCAAAATTTCATTTCATGCAAACAGCTCTCCAAAAGGATTATAGACAGAATGAGGTATCCGGCTCCTTCTGCCAGTATCCAAACACTTCACTTTTCTTTTGGGGAAGTAGATTAACTGTCATTAAGAACAGTCATTCGGTCCTGTATCTGTGAGCTGACAGTGATAGCCAATTAAATCCTGTTGTGGTGATGCTTTCTGTAAATGAAGCACTTTATGTTTTCCAACATACATGCCTAACAGTAAAAGCATAAGCATCTGAATAAAGCAGGATAATTTTCAGAGAAGCTTATTTCCCACGTATTAGTGGACACTATCCTTCATCTTTGAGAAAAAGAGCATTTTCATCTAGGAATACTGAAGAATTATGCATGTAACATTCAGCATCACTTTTTGAAAAATATGAGTCCTAAAGTTAGATTTTGCCCCACTCCCCCCCCGCCCCAAATTCCGCAAATTCAGTAAATTCAGTGTCAAGAACTCAGTGCCCAAAATAACTATATATACCTATATACATCAGAGAGTCTGAAGTTGTGTCATATATGAAAGTAACGAGGTAGGTTCAAATACTTGAATATGTTTTCAGGGAATCTGTTCAGTGTGGGCCCTTCAGTTGCTTTTATCATATATATGTGCAATAAGTATGTATTAAAAGTAAAAATTATAAATAATGTTTTATAGATTTTACATTTTGGTAACTTTGGATTCCTAATGGGACCTAAGATTTGAAAAAATTATATACATAACATAGAGTACTTCTTTAAAATGCTAAATTACCTTAAATCACCTTCTAAGCGTTTAGAACAAGATTTTGTTTTTCAGTCTGAAGAAGAAAGAAACAAAACAGAACCCAAACTTGAGGTGATTTGCACACAGAGAAAAACTATGGGAATACTTTGCATTGTTAATCTGTCACAAACAGCATCTCATTCATTTTCCCAGCAGTATTGCCATTGATCCCATTCCTGTATTTCTCACATGGTAGCAGGACAGCTGTTATGATTCTTTTGGCTGCTTTGATTCCTCTTTATTTGGAAACTGGTAAGCCATCGGACAGATTTATCTTTCAGCTTATTTTGGCTTTCTGATCACAAAATACTGCACAGAAATAAGTCATTTACCATAGATGTTACAGAAGCCAGAATGGAAGAGAGATTAAATGCTTGCAGGCAGGTTTGGGATTATCTTTCCTCCAAAAAATGTTTCTTTGATGCAATTGTTGTTGCATCAAAAGGCAAACAATTTGCTTAAGAACCCTTATGGTTCAGAGATAAAAAAAAAAAGTAAACCTTCCTGTTTTAACAGGATGTACAAGTAGAATATTTAGAAGTATTCAGATGGAGGAATGGCAGACAAATGCATACTCGGAAATACGTGGCTTTTGAATTTTATTTTGCACCCATTGAATCCAAATATCTTTAGCCTTCTGGAGCCTCTTTAGCACACTGACAGAAGTCAGCGTATATAGGTGTCATTGTTTACCCTAAACACTCAGAGTTATTTGGGAAGAATGGATATAAAGAGTACTAAGAAACTCTAATTCGCATCTGTGACTCTTACACCACTTCAATGGTTAAGAGTTCAAGGCCCATTGCAGGGTATGTATTTATTTCTAGCTGAATAACATCAGTATTCTGGATAGATTATATGATGTAAGATGCTGAAGCTCCTTAAATCCATTGCACGTCCCAGTTTTCGCATCCACCGAAGGTTTTTCTGTTGTCTGCTCCTTTGCACCTACCAATATAATTCTTTATTGGTCAACAAAATTCTTTATTCTTTCAGGTAGTCAATGAAATTTAAGAAGTCAGCTTTTCTGTAAATAAAGAAGCCTACAACCACTTCAAAAGCCCCTAAACAAAGAAAAACATACAAAAGAATCTTTAACGTATGATAAACATGAGATTAAAATAGTATGGATAATGTTAAACATTATTTTCCAAATAGGAATGGATTAGCTTCAATCAGTCTATGCAGTGGGTCAGAAGGATGGCAATGTAGGACTTAAACCCTTAAAAATATAGTCCTGCCAGATCTGCATTTCATAAAACATGGGAAGTTTGCTGCAAGTTAATGAAGAAAAACCCCAACCTTCCAACATGATATTCATTACAGCAGATTAATACTGTGCTTTATGGCTTATCCTTGGCCATCAGTGACTGCTCTTCTCAAATAATCTTTACTTGATTCATCCCGAAAAAGCTGATTGAAATAACTGCATGGTTAGAAGTCAAAGTGCCAAACCTAATCAAGCTTCCTAAGACATGTATGCACATTGCTGCATCACTGCAGTAGGTTTCACGCACGAGCACCTTGCTACTATGTGAGTGAGAAGACAAGCATGTTTTCATTAAAAGCAAATGTCAGGGTTCCTGTATGAGCTTCACCACCATTCTTAATCAGATGTGCTGTACACAATTTCCAATGCTTATCAGTTGAACAATTAACAGCATCTGATAATCAGCTGATACTGCCAAGACAGAGCGGAAAAAAAATATTGTTTAGTATTCACACCTGATAAAAGAGCCTCCATGCATAACTTTTTCTGCAGATGGAGGTGCACCAGGTAAGGTAGGAGGGCAGCCCAGTGCAATCTGTAAAAGATGAGAGTGACCCTTGTATCTGTGATGTTGGCTCCTGCTGACACTCATTAGTATTCAAGGGACATAAGAATTTCAGCATCATTTTCATTATAATTCATCAATTAGTGTGTCAATCCTTAACATTTCCATCACAAACAGGAGTGTTTTCACATTGATGACAGTGAGAGCCACACATGAAGAAGAAAAGGAGAGTGGAAAAGATAATGTTTACAACTATTATATCCACTAGCAATATAATAATTCAGTCATATAAATACAATACAAATGAGTAAGCAATGTCTTTCTTAGGCCTTTCTTAGAAATATATATGTGAAGCATCATATGTCACAACAAAGCTCTCAGCCCTCTATGCAATAATGACACTGTGCCTTTGCTAAAAATAATGAAGACAGCCCAGAAGAGTTACTATTTTCTTCATCTAGCAGGACTTTTCACTTGGAGACAGGACTACTTCCTTGTTTCTACTGGCTTGGTCCCTCATTAGATGCAATATGTATTTTGTGAACATTTACAGTAAAGAACTCCAGCATTTAGAAATTATCAGACATTTTAAAATCTTATGATTTTTTACAAGCTACTCAAAAATCCACTAATCTTTTATTAGTTTATGAAAATTGCAGCAGTTTGTTAAGTCCCTTATACAAAAAAAAGCCCTGACTAATGTTAATATTCTACAGTACTTGCATATAGAAAATAATCTCCATACACTGCCATTCTGGGGTAGGAATAGAATGTATTAAAAGGTATTTTAATTCATACAATTTAAATTAATGGATTTCCCACTGTTTAGAAGAGTGTGCTTGCTTTTATACATGTGTGTGCGCATGCATATGTATAAATTGATAGACAGATAGATAAACAGATTATCATATATTTAACTGTGCTTACTCAGAAACAACGTCACTCTCAATGTAGCCTCATCTAATGGAAATAAAGCTAACTAGAAAGGAAATTAAAGCTGACCAACAGCCATTTTTATTTCCTAGGATGTTTGAAATGTTGACAGTAAATAAGATGCAGCAGTATGAAGACTTGCTATTTCATGACTTCATGAATAAACTATGAATTTTGTTTACAACCAATAATGTTTATAAGTAAGTACATTTTTAGATTACTTCTATTTCTCTTGAGTTTCTAAATATTTAGGTGTAGTTTTTGACACGTTTTAAACTTCTGTCCATAATTAAAAATGTTAGAAATTCATATAAAATGTAAAATAAGACTTGCACAATAATCTGATGATAGAAGCAATTGCTCTGAGAAAAACAACAAATCTAGACATTCAGAAAGCTGGCAACCAGGTGAAAAATAGAAGTAACATATCTTTATATGACAGATATATTTTCCATTTTAATTAGTAAAAAATTATTAAGAATACATGGAACAAAATCCTCTTGCCTGCATCAGAGGAAGTACAGCCACTGACAAAAGAAATTTATAATAATGTATAAACCTTGAAGAGGCTTAAAGGAAAAACGAAAAGGGATAGAGATCTCTGCCTTCATTGCATGATGTAGAAACCCCATCAAGATTGCAGAGTGGAAGGGCCCCAGCAGCAAAAGCTTCTTGTCTGTCTCCACTCATATCCCATGCCTGGCTGTGTCCGTCTCATGGTTTAAGGCCCAAAGGGCACAGGGGAAGAGAAATGGCTATGCCAACTGCTGACTGGCCACAACATTTTTACCCTTTCCTACATGTACACCAGCAGCAGATCTACCAGGGGTAACAGGATGTTATAAAATACTTCTCCAACAAATTCAGGAGAGGTGCATTTTCATCTTTTGTTAGTTGTGGTCAAATTATTTGTGGCTGTAGTTTTGGATCTGAGGAACACTTCAATTCCCATCTCTCCATCAAAAATTATATAAGCACCAACAAATTTCCTGTTTTTTCCATTTGGCCAGTTACTTGTATTACTTGTATTAAAATTGTTACTTATTGCCATTTTCAGACTAATACCTTACTAAAAATATGAGTTGAAAGTTTCCCATTTGGTTGTGGTCTTGAGCAGTGGACATTGATATTACTGGTTAGGTCTGGCAAGAGGAGAAGAACTTATTAAGTGAAAGACTATGTTTAGAGTTCAGGTCATGATAACTATTGATGGGAAAGAAGAGTAACACAAGTATGTGACAATATAACACGTATTTAGAAAGTCACTATGATTTCTAAGGTTTGCTCAGGCATGACAGGACTCATTTGAACATTTTAGTTAAAGTTACAGTGTATATTTAATATGAGAAAGCAATGTTACATCTTGTGTCTGTTGCCCCCAGTGCAATATAATATACATCAGAATTAAATTGTAACATTTTCTGCTGCTTCAGCAAATGTCTTTTCGTATCTACAGCTTTGTCAAAAGGCAATAAAACAAAAAGCTTATTCATCTCACTATGGGGATGTAAGTTCTATTTACTTAAAATGAAATTCTAAGACATGCTGCTTCTGTTTTTGTATGAACAGTTTATCGCTGTCATTTAGAAGTAGCAAATCTTCACCATCGGTAAAACTGTCTTCCAGATGAAAAAATATGATATTTACTTAGTGATAAACAATTTGCAGAGGAGAGGGGATGTTAGTCTTGAGATGAGTCTAAATACTTAAATGGCCATATTTGTTTGTATACAGTACAAAAGACATTGTTACTTTCTTACATCTCAATTTACATTTGCATTTGGCACCGTTTGTTTGTTTACTGTACCTTCAAGGACATCTCAAGTGGAGTGCAGTCTCCAACTTAGTGGAAAACCAACATTGAAATCTCTGATCTTCACCCTTTATTCATCCACTCACTAGACATAAAATGAATTGTCAGACTGTTATACAAAAGGGCAGGTCCTTTACAATTATTCTGCAGCTCTCTGAGATTTCTGTTCCCAAAGTAGCCTATTATTTCTTGATCCCCCTGATCACAGTGGCCCACAGGATATCTAAGCATATGCGTACTGAAGAAAGCTTCACAAGAAAATTATTCATTAAAATGCTGCCTTTCCTAGCATATATCTAATGAAAAATTTGTTTTTCTTACCTTAGGTTCTGGTTATGTCATAGTCTACCTCCCTTGGCAGAAGGGACACAGCCCAGCCCAGCTCATTTTTACAAACCGAAACTCTTTTGGCTTTTCTGGAAACAGCAAACTTTCAACTTATGTCAAGATTGACCAGTCTTCGATATTTGCAAAAAATACCCCAAGGAACTTCTAAATATTGATTATAGTGAAATTTGGCCTCTCTATTGCTCACGTTGATGCACAAAAAAGGGAGCTCCAAGTTTAAGTTATGGGACCTACATTGTACCTGCTTGCTTGACTCTCATGGAAGACAAAAAATCCAGTGCTTTAGTGATAAAAGAAATTCATGGGAAAAATCATTTAGAGACACTGTAAATGGTACCTGTAGTGTAATTTTAATTCCCTTTTATATTAATACAATTGGACAATCATAAACCTGAGATTTTTTATAAATGCATAGGTTAAATTATGATGTCTCAAGGAAGTCTTTAAGGCCATAGAAATCACCACTGTGTAGACCAAACCAGGATGCCATGGTAATGACCACCTCTAGTAGGAGACAGAATAGCTGGCAGGTGGTATGTTCAAGGGAAAGAACAAGAATTCGTCTAGAATTTGAGGAGAGTTTCAAAAGCGCTGTGTACACTCTTTGTGTATGCCAAGCCTAAAGACACAGATAAAAATGTGATTTGGATTAGACTGAGGTCACGAATGGAGAATTTATACAACACCACCACCAGAATCTGAAGCAACAACCAGGCAGGGTGGATCAAGGCTGGGTGAGCTGATCTGCAATTAGGGAGGTGGGATCAAGAGCTGGGTTTGGGGTCTAGAAGCAAGATGGAGTCAAAGCCAAGACTGTGGCCTGAAGCTGTTTAGCAGGAAGTTTTCCCAGTTGCTTCCTAAAAGACCTGTGTTTGGCAGTGAGGGAGACTGTGCGAGCAGCACCAAGTGATGGGCTGTCTGACAAATGACTCTCCCACTTCTCTTTGATGGGTGACTCAGGATAAATGTACTGTTTAGCATTTCTTAGTATTTGTAATATGCGTTTCTTATATACTAATATGAAATAGGAAATAAAATCCCAATCATTGCACCAAACAACTTTCTTTCTTCATATTTTGTCATTAAGGAACTATGCCATTAAAAAGGACACAGAAAAATGTCTTTTGCCATCTTTTTTATTCTCATCGTACATGATGGACAGAAAAATATTCTTACTGAAACACTAGCTTGCTTTCAAAAGCTTACTTGCTTTTACTTTCACATTGAAGCTAATGCTTTACAAGTTTAATGTGTGAAATAGCTTTGTCATAAATCAGTGCCTCTCTTTGGTCTTTTACTTCATTGAAAATGTTTCTTCAAGGGCCCTGTGTGTAAATAATGATAGTATATTTTGTGCCAAATTTTTTTCAATACTTTCATATCTCTGGCATAAATTATGGAACATTATTCTAAGATGGGGAAGAATGAAATAGGCTTGATAATAAATTTCTCTCCATCTTACAGTGTGCATAGTGTAGTGGGTAAAACATATTTGTAGTTGCTAGTGAATTCCTAATGTCTGGAGCCCAGCAGAAGTGGCAGTCTAGCTATAGAAGATGCACATGTTCTGATGTTTCAGACTCTGACCTGTATGCATGTGACAATGAAGTATTGTCAGCCCCTCTTCTGCCCTAATCAGGCACAAAAGTGACTGAAGGAACACATCCCTGTCAGTTAATGAAAGAGTATTTTCAGCTAAATAACAGATATGGAGACACAGCTGATGATGTCTGACCATAAGTTCTGGGTTAGAAGCTCTAATTAGCCAGGTGTGACCTCAATGACCTACCCAAACTGGATTATTTTAACCATTTCCCAGCAGCTGGAGTTTTGATAGTCTGGTGATAATCTATTTTTGAGTAATAATGACACATGGAGTCAGGGCTGTTTGGTCCCTGGACATACCTGTCATAGCTTCTGTCTGATTTAGAACCAGAAAACTTAATGTATCTACTTTTCATTTAGACCGACTAGTGAGTAAGAGCATGAGTCAATATCTCACTAATACAATTTGCTGCACATTTTGAATGGTGCCTAAGTGCTAGAGGTGGGTCTACCATGGACCTCTAGTGTGAGTTCTCCTGTTTCATTAAAGTGAAGATCAGTGGTAAAGATACAACACACAAATTGTTGTGAGGCACTCAGATACTAACCTGAACTGCACAGTCAGTGTTTTGTCAAGGGGTGAGAAGTAAAGCCTGTTAAGGAATGTGAATGCTGTCAGAAGTGAATGGATGCATAGCCAAAGCCACACAAGATCCTAAACAAATCTGTAGAACTAACGCAGCGTGACAAGCACACAAGCATATTCTCATCATGTTGTCTGCTCTGCATTTTAAGAAGGCACATCCTATAAATGAAGTAAGGTAGCAGAGAAGGATAAAATACAGTATCCTTGTAATTCAGTAATTGCAGTGTCAGTAATTGTATCTCTTCAAAATAATTTTTCTTTCTTCAACCCCTAAAAAGTATTTGCAGTGATTTACCCCAATGACAATCTCATGCTTTGAGAAGCAATTGAAAGTCAATGCTATTATCCTCTATATACAGACTCTGTGAATATATACTATTTGTTATGTAGCAATGCAGTTGTATGTTTTAATGCTTTAATTTACAGCTTGTTCCTCTTGGTTCTACCACCTGGCCTGCTGTTACCAAAACGTTTATCTACCATCACTACTGCTCATGTCTTAGGTATCACTTTACAAGCAGTACGGAGTACGGTGCTGCAGATGTTGTCTGCAGTTTGCTTGAGCTGGATACAGATTATTTTTTTCGTGCATTGAAACACACTTGCTCATCGCTAGAGGACAAACTGTGGCTAATTTCACATGCAGCTTAGGTCTGCTCTCTGCATGAATGTGCCTTTGTACACAATCAAGATGTTATTCACTAAAGATAAATAAGAGGCACTTGCTTGCAACACTTCAGGGTTTTTATTATTTGAATTTTGGTTGTGCTCCATCATTAATTATGATTATTAGTAGGAAATCTGTACATAGAAACAATTACAGAAAATATTTCTTAGTTTCATTCCTAACTGATAGTCTATCTGTGTATATGTGCATATATATGTGTGTGAATATACACACTCTGCGCCTCCCCAAACAAAAGGTTCTGCATGGGATCATGTATAATTCACTAGACTGATGACAAGCCCCTGGGTATTTATAGTTTAGACATATGATGAAGAAGATGGGCTTTCAGCTGTCTCTGAAATTTGCTGGACAAGCTCTGTTGTGACTTCTCCTGTCACCATGGCAGTCTTATTTGAAAGTGACTAAAAAAAACCCCAAAAAATCAGTTTAACTGCATGTGTATAACCACTGGACAAGACTTTTTGCACTTTATGTTTCTTGTTATCAGCAGTAAAAAGCCAGTGACTCACTACACTGTACTTATGTTCTGTCTTGCTTAAAAGCATCTCTGTTCCAAGCAACTGGATGTGATTCTTTCAGTGATCATTTAAGAAATATTTAAATGTCAATATAAATAAAATAAACTCTTCTTTTCAATTCATCAAAACCTCGGAGCTTTACTGGAAATATTTTTTTGTGATAATAAAAAGAGTTTCTTCTGTATTCTAGAAAAATCCAACTGGAAACATCTGTGGAGTTTGGGCAAAGAAGCATTATTTCACTGTTTTTTCCCAGTATCCCTGCATTTAGGCAATTGGAGTACTTACAAAGACAGGAAACATATGTGCTGGCCATTGTGGAACAAGTTTATTCCCTGATGCTTCCTCTGTCAGAAGCAATGAGAATCAGAGGACCATAAGGAAAAATTAGTTCTCCTATGGGATTTCCAAAATATATGTAAATTTGCCCCACTTTCACAGTTGAACTAATGAAACTGTATACTGTCAGCACTTTTTTTTGTATATTACATTGGATAACCTACCTGTATCTCACAAACAAGGAAATTAAATCCCTGTTGAATCATATAGGCTAATCTGACATGGATTCAAATTGCAAAAGCCAGGATCTGAGGTGGAGTACAAAATACTCCCTCCCATTTAAATATCTGCACCCAAGGCTTTTGTGACTCTATTTCTGGAGCTTACCATATCAAGCCATTTTTAGTCTGTTAAAACCATACCTAAGTTGTGTGTGTACGTAAGATAAATTGGTAAGGGGTTTATTATGTGAATCTGTTAGCAAAGAAAATGCTTTTTTTTACTGCAAAAGATCAGTCTCAAACATAAAAGAGATGCCATTTTTTTATGTGTATATAATACAGCACTAGATGTCAGAACTAGATGTCAGGTAATCGTAACATGCCTGTAGTTGAAAGTATTAACAAACATTTTTTTATTGCTTAGTGCAGTTGAAAATATATATAAGCTTCCAGTACAATGCCTTCTCATATCCATATTACTACGTACTAGTAGGTTTGTTTAGCGCCTGCAGATATCCCAAGTAATTTTTTAGAAAGTCATATCTGACCCAGTAAGCACACTGCAGCCTTCTCTATAAGTTTGGCTGTTGCTATTAGCACCAGTACTAGGAATACTTAATCTCTGCTACGCATTTTCCTACTTCTGAGGATGCAGAAGGGAGTTTGGCAAACGTTGCTGACAATTAACCGAGTAGCTAGCATTTTCATACCATAGCTTCTCAGGAAAGATATATTTGTCTGCAGCCCTGGCAGCACAAGGCTTTGCTTCCTTTCTGACACTGTGCTATTGACTATGCAGTCAAATACCATGAGGTATTTTGATTTCTGTATGAAAATAGAGCTACATACCCAGATCTTTACATGTTCCCTCTGATCCAAGATATTCTTAGAGGCTGATCCCAAACTGACTTAATTCAATAAAACCTTTCATCCCCTCAGTGGTTCTTGGATCATGTGCTTAATTAGTGTAATCTATGAATTCTTTAAGCTCTTTATCAATATTATGGTAATTTAGTTACCCTTAGATTCGACTTCCAGCTCACAATTTAATTTATATTGTATCTGAATTTGACCACTTGTGTTTTACAATGTAAGACTGGAATGTAAATCTCAGTCCATGCTATCATTAAGAGCTACCAACTTTATTGTGTCTACTAAAATGCATCCATCTCAGTGCTTGACTCCAATGAATGAGAGATATATAGGAAAAAGTCTGTTCACGAGCACCTGCTGGCAAATAGGTTTCCAGTTTGGAACAGCGAATGCAGTTTCCCAAAGGCTTACAGTTGCCAGAGCGGAATGAGCAAGCATCAGAGTTATCAAGGCAATGGATATGCCACAACAGGCAATGAATCAAGAGCACAGCCCCATCAGGGGTAAGGAGGACGGTTCCTTTGTGGACAGTGAAAGGGGAATTTATGTTGCATTGGCAGGAGATCTATGTCACCGAGAGGTGAATTGCAGTTTCATTTTGTTATGAAACAGCTGCCAACAGGGTTGATTAAAAAATACAGAAACCTCACAAAATCAAGAGTCTCTATTCCTCTGCATAGTTTTATTAACATTTGGGAAATCAGCCAGTTAGGTACATTCAGTGCAGGTAGCAAAGTTTATTCAAAAAAAGGGAAAGAAACCTGCCGGCACAAATAGACCTCACCATGTACTTCAAAGAGTGGAGGTTGCTATTCTACAACCATGGCCATTTAAGATTTGGTGTGCTATTCATTTAATATTTTAAATTCCAGAAGTTCAGTCGGACAAAGGGAAGCCACAGGCTTGGATGTAAAACTCCAGCCAAACTAGACCTTTGCAAAACTACAATGTACTATGTAAATTAGTCAACAGCAGCAAATCACTAGCAAAATAAATAAATAAATAAATAAATAACCATTTGCCAGTGTGTAGCATAGACATATATTCTGAGGGCACTGAAGGAAAAGGGTGGGCCAGGAGGAGTAAAAAAGCAAGAAAAGAAAAAAAGAAATAAGTCACATGCAGCTTGTGCTCACGGGGATGGATTATATAGGTACATTATATCTATTCTCTCTATATTTAAAATGTTCAGAGTTGCAATAGGTGGGGGCTAGAGTAGAGAAGAAGATCATTATGTTGTGCAGATGACAGCATCTGCTGGCTGCCTCAAGCAGGGCCGTTTGTTTGGTTGAACAAATCTATGGCCACAGGGAATTTTTCCCAGCAAATTTACTGATGCTGCCACTTGTGTTACCGAAGCAAAACTGAGGATCAACTTATTACATGATACAGATGGCTGCTGAAGGAACACGCCATAATAGGTTCTTTAATATGAATTACTTGAACTACTGGTGTAGGCTCCAAAGTAACAACAACTCTGGAAGTGATAACTGAATTGAATTTTGTAAGAAATATACCACCAAATTATGCATAATGTAGCAGCTTTCCCAAAATATTTAAAAGGTAATTCAAGGCTCTGCTTAATTACTCATTCTTCCTCCTAGGCCATCCAAAAATGTAGTATTTGATAATTTTTCTAGCTGTACACGTTAGCGTGATCTGCTCTTCAGCAACCCAGATATGGAAATTTATGTGTGCCAGCAAATTACATCAATTTATTTGCTGTGGTTTAATTTCATTAACACAAACGATAAGAGAGATTGAGCTCAACATCCCTCCTTTTATGTACAAATAACCCCCTGGGTGACATATCATATGAAACCCAATTACTGCACATAATAAAATGACACCACAAATAAAAACATGTTTCCTAATTCAGTTATACTCAGAGATGATCAGTTAGTAAGTGCGTTTGGCACCGAGTCAGAAATCAGCACCACTTCCTTGGTTACGGAATAATCTAAAGCATATGATGCCTGGTAGCAGCAGAAGGGGTGAGGAGCCCATGCTGGTCCCTGGCCCGTCTGCTCCTTGCTTCTGGCCTAGTGGTTGAACTGGGCAAAGTGAGGGCTGCTACAGAGCAGCTCCTTGGGGCGCTCCTGTGACAGGTCTGGGCTCTTCACCAGCCCTCCCTAGGATAAATTTCCAGCGTTCCTCTGAAATTGCAGCCAACTTACTTGTGAACCTACCTGTCTGTGACATGCAGATGCAGGTTTGGCATCTGTAAAATAAATATGCTTCCATTTATTCGAAGCACTTGTCATTTCTATTGTAATGCAAGCTACATTAGTGATTTCTTGTCTGCGGAATCTAGAAACTGATTTAAGCAGAGCTATTTCCTGTTCCAAAGAGCTTACAATACATGTATTTTATAGTTGCTTTTTTAGAGGACCATTGAAGGGACTGACATTGGTATGAAATGGACGTTTGTGCTGTGGAAGAACTGAAATAGAGAGATGTGCCAAAGCGTGACTGCCTGCATCTCAAGTAGCAGAGGCAGTCGGGAAGCCTGGCTGCAGGGCATGTACAGCCCTGGCACAAGGCTGAGTGGAGAGTTAGACTGATGGGAATCCATTTTCTCACAGCTTTGAAATAATGCTCCTCTCTCTGCCATTTACTTCAGCTTCTCCTTATGTGCCTTATCAATTTAGTTATTTTTGTGTGCGAGCTAGAACTGAGAATTGCAGTTAAATGAAAAGTGCTTCAAAGGTTTCTGCACACAGTCCAGTCTTTACACTCCCTGAAGTTCACCTTGTGATTCCTTGAAAAAACTTCACCAAGATACTGTTCCTGGCTGAATCAAGCTTAAAAAGAAATGTACAGCATAAAAGTGAGCAAGACGGAAATATTCTATTTCTTTTCTGTGCTTTTGATTCTTTCTCTTCACATTATCTATAAGCTACAGTTGTCTTCCATATTTGCTTCCAGAAACACATACATCATTTTAGACTCATTAAAAATTCAGGCCAAATATAAATATTATTAATTTTTAGCTGGCATGGCAGTAAATTTGATGCTCCTCTGGAAATTGTTGAACTGCATCTTGTCATTATTAGTAATACACATTTTCAGACCTCAAGAATTAATGGCAAGAGAACAGACACCAGCAACCGTCCCCTAAGGGTTAACTGATGTAATAGCCTTTCTTGCTGTTCCAGTCACTGTTGCAGGATGTCATGATTTCATAAATTTATATACAGGATCCAAATAAATACATTGCCTTCCACATGAAAACAGAACCATTTATCAACCCTGAGGATATTGTCAGGAGAAAATAAGGAAAGTTAAGAGCAGTAATGCCTTGATATACTGGTTGATGACAAGACAAGATGTAAAACACAGCTTGGAAGAAACAGATACAACAAAGGGGTCACTTTTCCTCAAGGGTATCCCCCTCAGAGGTGTATGAAATAGCCTTTGAGAACTTTGGAAAGGAGAGAGCAAAATTATATACAGACATAAGTGAGATACAGTTCCTTTATCATTTTCTCTGAAATTTTGGGTCACTGCAGGAAATGTCAAGCACATATTGTGTGAGTAAAGCAATTATTTATTGTAGAGTTGGAACAAACACTAAAAGATTCTGAGTTTGGACTTGGTTCTCAGAGACTTTTAAAGTTTGGGAGCTCAACTGCAGCTTTTGGGCAAAATGTGCTTATCTTGCGTACCTCTAACTTGCATTTGCAATGGGACAATGAAGCAGAATAAAGAATTTTTTGAGATTATGGTTTTCTTAGATCCAGAATAAGAGTAGAGTCAACCATGTAACATGGTATTTCACACCTTTACTTAATAACATGCTACAGGGACCCCTGAAGCTACAAGATGTTGAAGATAAAAGGTGCTGATATAAGGTCAGCTCTGGTTAAGCAAGGGCTCTAGCCACACCATGCAAGCCACAGAAGGCAAAAGCCTGGGAGAATGAGGAACCACCCACTGTCAGAGAAGACCAGCTTCAAGGCCATCTAAGGAACCTGAAGCTGCACAAGTCCATGGGACCTGATGAGATACACCCGCAAGTTCTGAGGGAACTGGCGGATAAACTAGCTAAGCCACTAGCCATCACATTTGAGGAATTGTGGCAGTGTGGTCAAGTTCCCGCTGACTGGAAAAGGGGAAACGTAATGCCCATTTTCAAAAAGGGAAAAAAGGAAGACCCAGGGAACTACAGGCCAGTCAGTCTCACCTCCGTGCCTGGCAACATCATGGAGCAGATCCTTCTGGAATCTCTTCTAAGGCACATGGAAAATAAAGACGTAATTGGTGCAGGCCAACATGGCTTCAATAAACGCAAATCCTGTCTGACAAATCTGGTGACCTTCTACAATCGTGTTAAAGTGTTGGTGGATAAGGGAAGAGCAACTGACGTCATTTATCTGGACTTGCGTAAAGCATTTGACACTGTCCCACATGACATCCTTGTCTCTAAATTGGAGAGACATGTATTTGATGGGTGGACCGCTTGGTGGATAAGGTGGCTGGTTGGCTGCACTCAAAGAGTTGCAGTCAATGGATTGATGTCCAGGTGCCAACTAGGGACGAGTGACCTCCCTCAGGGGTCAGTACTGGGGCCAGTGCTGTTTAACGTCTTTGTCAGCGACACAGACAGTGGGATTGATTGATCCCTCAATCTAAGTGAAGAAGAGGGATGAGGTACAATAACACTGAATATTACAGTATATTCAGGGTGTGTTCCAAGCAGCTGAACATTACTGTCAAATCACCTAATTATAATTACTTAATGCATCTAAGTATTTATTCCTCTTTAATAATGTACCAAACATTTATTCTGATAGGTAAGTTCACAGTGAACTGAGCATCACTTTATGCTGGGAAATACACAAGAAATTGGTCAAGTTTACCTATTTTAAAATAAGAAATGAAACATAAGTGTCCAATTTTTAACTCAACATGTGGCAAAAATAATTATTTCAGGTGAAGCACTAGTTCTCTGCACAGACAAAGTCTATTTCCTAGGAAGACTATACTACTAAACTCTCCAGTTCTCAACTTGGATTCCTCCAGAAATGGCAGGGGGAAGCGGGGGAGGGATGGACTTTGGAATAATAGCAATTGTTCTTCAATAAAGTGCAATATAATGTTTTTAAATAATATTTTTTATTTATTCTTGCCCATCTAATGGTTCTTTATGTTCCCACTTCTCAATAGTCTGTTGACTGGGTTCAGGAGACCAAATCCATGGGTATATCTTGCAATAACGTGAGATAGCTGATTGAAAATGAAATATCTGCATATATTTTCTGTGTGATATCAGAATAACTGAACACTAAATCTCTGAGTCCTGAGGTAGATTATTAGAAATCTCCACTACAATTTCTCTCTGAATGGCCTTGAAGGTTAGAGAGCAAAGACTGTCGAAATAGACATTTAATCCAAGCTCTGGAGGAATATTTGCATAAATTTTCAAATCTATGTCTATTGTAGTCCTTATAAAGGGGATTAAAACATTGTACTTGTGTGGTTCAAAAGCTTTTTTAAATCCTTCTTTGTTAGGTAAATTTAACTGAAAAAAGTACCAAACAAAAAAAACAACCAAACAAATATTGTGTATTAGGAAAAAAAAAAAAGGGTATCTAGTCACTTATGCAGAACTTCTTTTTCACTTATACTGAAAATATCTACATCATGGATTCAGTAGTGGCTAGGGTCTCCCAGCTCTAAAGGGCTTTTATTTTAGCAAATCTGTTCTCTAGGCATTTCCATTAATATCACTTTTATACAACCAGTTCAACACGTCTTGATTTATATATTTAATTTCTGAATAACAAAAGGATAATTTCAGATAGTGGAGCAATTTTTTAATAGACAAGATGCAGACATCTTTTTCCCAAAGTTTTCTAAATTGGCCACCCATAAATAATTGCAAAGAATTGACAAATAGCCTCAGAGGCTGGAATTCTACTTCATCCGTAAGATCAGCACAGGCCTTATTTTGGAAGGTCAGGTTGTATTTCAGTGGTACACAAGTCTTCAAAAAAAGTTTTCAAATAGAATCATAGAATTTCCTAGGTTGGACCTGTCAGACCATTGAGTCCAGCCACCAACCTAACACTGACAAAACCACCACTAACCCATGTCCCTTAGCACCATGTCAACATGTCTTTTAAATACCTCCATGGATGGTCATTCTACCACTTCCCTGGACAGCCCATTCTGATGCTTGACAACCCTTTCAGTGAAGAATTTTTTCCTAATATTCCTCCTAAAACTCTCCTGGTGCAACTTGTCCTATCACTTGTTACTTGGGAGAAGAGACCAATCCCCACTGGCTACACCCTCCTTTCAGGGAGTTGTAGAGAGCGAGAAGGTCTCCCCTCAGCCTTCTTTTCTCCAGGCTAAACACCCCCAGCTCCCTCAGCCTCTCCTCATAAGACTTGTGCTCCAGACCCCTCACCAGCTCTGTTGCCCTTCTCTGGACCTGCTCCAGCCCCTCAATGTCTTTCCTGTCATGAGGGGCCCCAAACTGGACACAGTACTTGAGGTGGGGCCTCACCAGTGCTGAGTACAGGGGCAGTGTACTCACTTCCCCAGTCCTGCCAGCCACGCTGCTCCTGATACAGGCCAGGATGCTGTTGGCCTTCTTGGCCTCCTGGGCATGCTGCTGGCTCATAGCCACTGTAGACCAACACCCCTGGGTCCTTTTCTGCTGGGCAGCTCCAGCCATTCTTCCCCCAGCCTGGAGCATTCATGGGATTGTTGTGACCCAAGCGCAGGACTTGGCACTTGGCCTTGTTGAACCTCATCCCATTGGCCTCGGCCCATCCATCCAACCTGTCCAGATCCCTCTGCAAAGCCTTCCTACCCTCCAGCAGATCAACACTCCTACTCAACTTGGTGTCCTTTGCAAACTTACTGAGGGTGCACTTGATCCCCTTGTCCAGATCATTGATAATGGTGTTACAGAGAACTGGCCCCAATACCAAGCCCTGGGGGACACCACTCATGACCAACCACCAACTGGATTTAACTCCTTTCACCACTGCTCTTTGGGCCCGGCCTCCAGCCAGTTTTTTACTGTAGGATGAATTTCAACCTAGACGAATTATATGAGTAATAAAATGGCATTGAAAAATTAGGCAATTTTACAAAGAATTGCAAATATGGTGTACAGATAACTGGGACCTTGATAGCAGTCTGGTAGACAAATCTGACAAATACTGTGAGGTAGTCTAAAAGGAGATTATATCAATACACATGAGTATAAATCACTTAAATAGCTGTACCAAGTAATACAGTAGCATTACTTATCCTCTGAACTTACTAACATGTAACAGGGAGAAAGAGCAAAGCCTAAAAAATCTGCTGGGGTGAACAAAATTTATATCTATTTTAAAAATTCTAGTAGCGATTGGTTTATTGTAAAAGGCTAGTGATATAGTTATAATGGAAAAAAACCACACAAACTTGAAGAGAAATTAAGAAAAACCTTAAAATATATATAAATTTCTTCAATTCATAAAGTTTGTATCTGGAAATATCTGTCATCTAATTAGAACCTTTCTGTTTCAGCAGTCCTTAAATCTGAGCCATGTATTCTTCTAATCAACTCAATAAATTTTTTTGGCTAAGAGCTGACTCTTGTTTGGCTGAAAATTTTCTTTCAGAAAGGGATCCTCCCTTCATATGTAGACAACTACAGAATACATGTTTTCTGTCAGCTGTGTCATTAATTACTTGTACCATTAAAAATAATTTAATTTTATTTTTAACTTGGAATTCAAACAGGGCTCCAGGCCTTCATAATTATTACCTATGAAATGAAAACTACCTTTGCAATGCTTCTTCCATTTATTTGTGTGCTTCATTCAGTATGTCTTTGTTGAAAACGTAATTAAATCACACCATTTGCTTTTCCTTTGCTAACCTAGAATGGTTTGGCTGGTTATCTGTAGAGTTTTTAGAAGTACTGGGCAGCAAGCTGAATGAGACATGTATATATTAATAAGTATTAAAAATAAACATGAAAATGTTCAATGCTAAATAGGGGTCAGGCTGAATTTTGTAAAGCTCACTCCAGGCTTTAGCTGAGATTTTGTTTCTGTTTGAACTCTGCTAAACACTCAGGGCTATTCTCGTGAACCAAAGATGCTGAAAATCAGCTATATACTTTCCTAGAAGAGTATCTTCAGAAAATTGTGTAATGCTTTGTTGTTGTATCTTATTTAATTCTTCTTTCCTTCCTTAAAATTTTTTTTTTCTAAAATACCTGCATTTGGAGCTCCATGATGTGCAGCTTAATGACAGATATATATTGATGTATACTTTTAAATTATCAAAAAGATTGTGCAATGCCAGGCTAGCTTTTTGTTACCCCTTCTTTTTTTCCGTGTGCCACACTTCAATAAAACCAACAAACGACATAAACAATTTGTATATAATGAACACAGAACTTTGGCTTAGAACAGGAGCTTCAGTATGTGTGAGATCCTCTTTCTGAGAAAAAAAAATATAAATAAATAATTATTCCTTGGTGAGTATCCTCAGAAGAGAGAAAGTAAGTTCCATGTCCTGGATCTTGAATGGATCTCTTGACCTTTCTAGCACCAGTCATGGTATTAAAGAGCAGATGGGCAGCATTTTGGGGACATGGTTCCTGGGAGCTGCCTCTTGTGCTCACACGGGCAGTTCCTTGCAGGAAGTCCTGAAATTCCTCCTTCCTGTAGGAGTCCAGAAAATCAGCACACCAACCTGCAAGCTGCATCCAGTTCCATAAAAGTGAGCGCACTGACTGCCAACGGTGGCAAACAGTAAAATATTTGGTCACTGATCATACAGTATAATTAGGACTTGGAGGGAAACATGGTATATCTGCATGTTTCTGACAGTGCCTGTAAATCTGTGGTACTATGCAAATGTTTTAAAATAAATTAAGCAGGAAAAATGCAATGTGCAGTTATCTGTATATTTTGCTAGCAGTTGCTCTGAGTGTAAACAAGATCTGGTTTGTGGAATTTGAAACATTTCTGGATATCTCCCATGTTATGGCAAATCCTTTGGATGAAAAAGGAATAGACTATCAGCATTTTTTTTTCCGCTTGCAGTTCTTTGCAATGAATTTTGTTCTTTATGATTTGTAGTTATTTTAAAATGTGTTACACAGCTTCATTTTTAAAGGCTTCCAGAAAAACTGCATTTCATCAGATAGCACAGAACAGATCATGGACCTTTTGTATCACCCAAACACATTTATTGCAAATGTGCTGGCACACATTAACATATTCTACACTTTCCTTAGGGATCATGGAAAGCTTTTTGAGCTAATGAAAAGCCAACCCAGTCACTCAGCAATCATTTTAAATAGGTAATCTTAAGTAACCAGCAGTTTTTAAATGCATCCTAACATATCCCGAATATATACTAGATACCTAGAATGTAAAATTGGTAATTATGTTTTTTCATTTTTTTTATCTTGTACTGTAATAATGTCTTATAGTGCACTCAGATATGTGCCTAATTTGAAGATTCTGATAACAAAAGCAACTCATATGAAGGAGTAAAATCCAAGAAATGAATTAGAGGTAAGAAGACCGTAATCTTTAAGTCTTTGGAATGTTTCTGAATTTTCCCTTTTTTATTTAACAACTTTTTTGCAAGAATAAGGTGTTTCCTCCATATTTATCAGAAACACTGGAATATTCTTAAGCTCTTTTAAACTCCTCTGCCCATTTCAAGCATTTCAAATAAAAATAAATATATTTAAAATTATATTTTTTTCCAGCTAAAAAATTATTCTAAAACATTGTCCAAAATATAAAAACTTTTTTTTTTTAAAAGAAGTTGTAGGCTAACTAGTTTTCAGATTTAGAAAAATGTTTTTAGGAACTTAGATATTTTAGAAGGAAACATCCATTTTCTCATACACTTGACTTTGTATTAAAAATGTGTTTTTTTCATATGTACGAGAGACTAGAAATTAATGCAAAATGTTTATAACTCTGATAACTATTTAAGATTACTTTTATCCTTTGCTTTATGATCCAGGGAAATTTAATCATATGCCTTAAAATGAATATTGGTTGCATGAGTATTACTCATTTTACACCCCTGGGTAACTGTACACTCATTTCAGAAAGTCATTGGGAGTAACAGCTACTCAAGCTCTTCACCTGGAATTGATGGTGATGATTGCCAATGCAGCAGTTACACTTTCAAAAGAAAAGAATCATCTTATTTAAGTTTACATGTTGAACTTCTCAAGTCAATGTTTTCATGCCACCAGTAGGAAACCCTGGCAATCTCCACATATGGGCATAAATCTTGGCCAGTCCCTACTGGCGCGTTTACTCCGTTGTGGCACTCAGATGTGAGAGTGTTGCATTTTAGTAGCTTAAAAGCCTTTTTCCAAGGTGTTTCCACAGACCTTTGTACAGCAACGAGGTTAAGGAGGACTGAAAATGAAATTTTGTCTGACCACAGTGGGCTCAGAAGAGGAGAAGGCAAAGATTATGTCCCTCAGTCCTCGGCTGTCGCAAAGGAGTTCCTGCCAGTGACACATCCCTGTGCCGCCCTGAAAGAACCCTCCCAAAATGTTCTTTTTTCTTTTCAGGTCAGTAACAGCATGCGACGGGCTCGTCCTTACACACCTGGGACTGAAGACATAGAGTTTTTACAGTGATGGCTTTGAGGCTTAAAATGTTGGTTCTTCCCTTTGCTTGAAAGTGGTGGTCAAAAAGCAGAGAAGAGAAAGTCAGTGTTTTTATTTCTTCTCAGATAAAGGTGTAAAAACCCTTCAATAATAATCAAGAACTTAAGTTTCTGTAGCTATTAGAAGGCATATAGGTAATGTGATGGTCAAAAAGTAAGAATAGATTCTGACTATAAATTAGCTTAATTCTAAAATTTAACTATTTCATCTTTCTAATGTGTGGTAATATCCCTTAGTTTACATGGATTAATTTTTTTTTCAGCATGGAATTGTGTGTTCTTCAGTATTTCTTATTTTCTTGTTCTTGCATATACAAAATGAAAGCTTATATTGTCCCAGTGTTTTATGTTGACACCTGTGGCTATATAAAAATCAATTACAAACCAATTTTAAACACAGTGTGGATTCCCATACAGAGATACAGAGGAGAAGGAATACAAGTGACATTTTATACCTTTATTTTTTCTTTAGGAAAAGTCTCTGGAAGGCAGTATAGCCTGCTAACACCATTTAATGTCAAAGCAAGCCTAATGTTTTTGTTTGCATGAGAGCAGGTCTCTGTGAGGGAAAGCTCTTCATACAAAAATAGTTCTCATTCTTCAGATCTTCTTGTGCCAAGAAAGTTATGAGACATTCAATTTTCTTTGCTCAGCTTTCACAGCCTCTTTGAATTCCTTGGCTTCTGATTTTAGACTTTATAAATGTCAGCTAAGCATAAACTTCTCATTAACCTGCAAAGGTATTCTTGATAGAAATCAAAGAAGAAAACTGCTAATAAATCATGTCCAGTTGCAGCTGAATGGGACAGAAAGGCCTGAAACCTGCCCTAGAGCACTGCACTTTCATACTTTTGAAGCAAAACTGTGCTGAAGACACCTTTTTTCCATCCAATCTTGGCATTTACCGCACTTTAGATTTTCTGAGAGCCAGTCTGGTTGGGACACTACAACTCCAATTTCAGTGCTAAACTTGGGAAAAGAGTTATGAGCACCTGAGTAGACAGATGAAGGCTCCACATTAATTAGTGTCAAGTATGACATAAAGTTGTAAAACAAACAAATGCCTGGTCATTTTTTACCCAGATTATTTTTATCACCTGCATATTTTAATATAATAGAAATTGTGTAAAAACAATTATTTTCTCAAGAACTTCCACTTTCATTTAAAACTAGCAATCTGATACGAATGTTTTAGATTTTTTAGCAGAATATCTGGGAAAAACCTCACCTGCAGGCTGAAATAGCAGGAGGGCAGTATATTTAATAACCCCTAGGCAATCCTATCCCTAAATTCATATAATACCATCCAGAAAGTAAAGATAATCTAAAATCCTGGCTGCTCTGAGAAAGAAAAAAACACTCTCTACCATATGAATTCATTACTTCATTATTAAATTAATATTCATTTCAGATCCATATCCATTTGAAGGTCATAGAGCTTAGCTATAAAACCTTAAATAAGTTAAGCTCTCTTGATGCCAAAGACCTCTGCATTTCAGTTAAGCATCTGTATTTAATGAGGATTCATCAGCCTCTTTTCACGTGGGTGAGCAGCAGTTTATTCTCAGTGCGGTGACCCTGGTTGCCAGCTTGTTGTCCTGACACTGACAGGCTATACTGCACCCAAATATGAGAATTTTGAGGGTGAACTTAAAGGCTTTCATTTCTCCTGAGCTCATTGAGCTGAGCTAAGGGGGCAGCTCTTACTGCTGTCATATTTAAACGTTGGATTATTAACAACCCTGTCCTCATGTTACCTGTGTTGCAATTACATTGCTTTATAAGAGTGCAAGGTTGCCTTAGGAAATAAAAACCTTTTCTTGAAAGCTAAAAATAATTCCTTTCAATGGCATAAAATGGACATATTTGTAATTGTGTAACTTGATGAAAATGAGTAATAGCATACTGTCTACATTTCAGAGGATCCAAACCAAAACAAAACAGCCCACCTGATTCTCTGCTGTCTTATGGCATTGACTGGTGCCATTGCATCTGATATGTACAGAATTTTCAGTATCAGTAGCTGTGATTTATACCGCTGTTGCATTTCTTTTGTCTAATTAGTGGTTAATATAAGCTCAAAGCTATTTAGAAAATTCTCCACTTGCCTTATGGACATTCAAAAAACATACGAATTTTCTTGGAAGCCTAAACATTTTATTTCCTTTTAAGCAAGAAGGTTCTTGAGAACAAAGACTGGTTTTGGTTTTAAGAAAATGAATATGAAGTTAGCTTTGAATTCTCTAGGCTTTTCCTAGAATGCAATACCTTATTCAGATAGATACCAGTGAGTGCTGTGTTCAGTCTTCAGCAAAATCTTTCTCAATAGCTGCAAGCACAGTCTTCTGAGGAACAGGGAGAGGAACACCCTTAAATGCACTCAGAAGAGTCCTGTGGTTACACTTGTCACAAGTATCCACTTGATTCCTGTGCGTGTTACAAGGAATACTGAAACGCTTAGTATGCTGTGCTGAGAAGACTAAATTGGATGGTTATAGCTTGTAGAAAATGCAGAGATATAAAATCAGGAAGCTTTAAGTAAGAATCTCCAGAAGAAAAAGGGACACCCATGCTACGCAGGAGAAAATATAAAGCCAGGAAGCAGCATGGTGAACTGCCAAACCACAGGAATGGGTGAAAATGAGAGTGTTAGACAAAACTAGGGCAGAATTTTTTGCAGAGGACTTGAAAAAGCTGCACTATGAAACAGGTTACTTTCCAGCTAGAGGAGAAGTCTTCAAAGACAGTCAAGAAAGCAGAATTCTCAGATGACACAGATCACTACCAAAGCAGTAACAGAAAGCAAACATTACCTGCTATGCTTATTTTTCAGCTGTATGTATTTTGTCACTTCTCATATCTCTCCCCTCTGCCTGAGTGCTCTGGGGTTAAATGATCTTTCCCAATACAAATTTTATGGAAAAGCCAAACATTGGAGTTTCAAAGGTTAGGACAACAAGGGGAGTGAATTCCCTTCCTGAAACCTGAAATAGATTCTTGCCTCCTACCTTCCCTGGTGAGGGGTCTGGAGAATAAGTCTTATGAGGAGAGGCTGAGGGAGCAGGGGGTGTAAAACCTCGAGAAAAGGAGGCTGAGAGGAGACCTTCTCACTCTCTACAATTCCCTGAAAGGAGGGTGTAGCCAGGGCGGGGTCGGTCTCTTCTCCCAAGGAACAGGCGATGGGACAAGAGGAAACGGCCTCAAGTTGCGCCAGGGGAGGTTTAGATTGGGTATTAGGAAAAATTTTTATACTGAAAGGGTTATGAAGCCTTGGAATGGGCTGCCCAGGGAAGTGGTTGGGGCACCATCCCTGGAGGGATTTAAAAGACGGGTTGACATAGTGCTTAGAGACATGGTTTAGTGATGGTTTTTATCAGAGTTAGGTTGCTGGTTGGACTAGATGATCTTAAAGGTCCCTTCCAACCTGGACGATTCTATGATTCATTCCTTAGTTCTTTCATACCTTGATACCTCTATCTCAGATGGCTTTTTACAGCCACTTTTCAGGCCTTTTAAAGATATTAGGCTAAGACTACGGGTGAGAGAGAGAATCCTGTCATGGATAAACAACTGCCCCAAAGATAGGAGCTAAAAATCAAGCATAGTCAACTGTTTGGAGAGATGGAGGTCACCAAGGGAGTTCGGTGGGGTATTGGCTCGGTGTTTGTGCTGCTTAACACGTTCGTAAAGGTTGTGGAAAAGAGAGCGAGCAAGAAGGTGACACAGCTTGCTTTTGATACAAATTCATGCCAGATAGAAAGGATAAAAGCAGGCAGTGAAGGACTGCAAAAGGAGACTGCTTGAGTAATGAAAACAGCATAGGAAATCTAGTGTAGAGAATTGCAAAGTGATGCACATGGGAAAAAAACATCCTAGTTTCACATATGAAATGATGGGTTCTGGGCGGACCATTTTCACTGAGGAGCACAGTTCTTGTTTTATAATAAACAGTTCCATGGAAAACCTACTTTCTCCTCATGCTTCTCTATGGACAGAACCAGCCTTTTATTTTCATTCTTTTGTTTTGCTTAAAAATAATGCTGCCAGAGGTACTCCGAGAGTTATCTCCAGATAACTAGCCTGTTAAAACTCTATTAATTTTTCCAGTTTAGGAAGGCTGCAATATTTGCCTTGTGCCGCATTAATCTAAGGCCATTTTTTCTCCTGATAATTAAAAATGGACACTCTTGGTGGCCTCTTAATGTTGTGAAATGCATTTTTATGCTTATGACAACATGTTGGGTACTCACAGTACTGTCTTATCAAGCTTCCGAGATTATATGAATGTCAAGACTTACAGTGAAAGTTGACAACTGCACTTTGGTAAAGACACAAATGTGAAGTCTGTGGCCCACTGTGTGACAAAATGGTCAGTGACTGAGGACAAAGGTTAACAAGGTGGAAAACAATAAATCTGATTTAAGTGAAGGGCTCTTCATATCTTTCTCAATATTACATCTTAATTTAACAGTGTTTTCCATGCCGTATGAGATTTTTTCTTCCTTTTCAATAATTGGACAGGTGCTTGAAAGCATAATCAAGAAAACAAAGTGGTATAATAGAGTGCTGAATTGCAGTCTGTTTATTATTTTTCTGCCTTTTCAAGGCATTCTGAGACATTTTTTCTTTAAAGACTGAGCTTGAGTGGACATTGCACTGATTTAAAGATGGGTCTTTGGAGAGTTACATCTATGGACAGTTATACGAAATGCTCAATGTCTTAAAAATACATCTCTTGGAGACAGAAGAATTGCAGACTCAGACTTCATTATTGCCTTTACTGGAACATAAGATTTTCAATATTTCTCATCTGCAGTCATGCAGAGAAAAAAGGCCTTAGAAGAAACCTCATTTCAGTCAACAGTGTGGCTTTGGTGTAAATGATTCCACTACCACTGGTTAGTGGTAGAAAACAAAAACTTATATGAGGACTTGAATAATTCAAACTAAATGTGAAAAAAAAACCCAACTGCTTCATTTTGTCTGTAAGGGACTGGGAGTTAATTGAATGCATTGTACAGTATTTGAATGAACTAATTCACCATATCATAAATTGTGAAAGACAAGGTTTTATATTCACAAACATGCAAAAACTTCAGGCACCTGTGATGGCCTATTTTTATATCACATATTCACTATTTAAATATTCTTAGTCTTAGCAGTCCCATGCTTTTTTTTTTTTTTTTATTCACTTAGAATACAACAATATTAAAAAATAATGAAACCTAATGGTGAACACCAAGCATGAAAAACTTTCAACAGAAATTAAGCATAAGAAAAACAGACAAACAAACAAACAAAAAAAACAGAAGCAAAAGTAACAGAAAGCTGCTGGAGAAAAAGAAGAATGAAAGAATAAATTAATATCTATCAACATAAAAGAAGCTGCATAATTGTCTTGAAGGTCACCTGTCAGTTTTCACAGGACAGTTGCTGAGAAATGAATGGACATCAATGAGCCCACTGAGAATTTTGCTGAATGTAGCACAATCCATTCAGAAGGACTCAGAATTCACTGCCACAGAACTGAGGCTAGAAATCAGTGACTACTTGCTTTAAAGCACAGCTAATTGCCCTTAAAACAAACAAACAAACAAACAAACAAACAATAAACAAACTCACCAAGAAAACCAAATTAGCTACAAAATAACCCACTTTGCTTGCATTGAATTATTGTCAGTGTTGGGCCTGTGACCTAGCTGAGCTGTTCTGATTATGTCTGATACCTAAAGAAGGTATTGACAGGACAAGAGGTAATGGGCATAAAGTTGAACATAAGAAGTTCCATCTAAACATGAGGAGGAACCTTTCCTGTGAGGGTGGCAGAGCCCTGGAAGAGGCTGCCCAGAGAGGTGGTGGAGTCTCCTTCTCTGGAGACATTCAAACCCTGCCTGGACACGTTCCTGTGGGACCTGCTTTGTGTGGACCTGCTCTGGCAGGGGGTTGGACTGGATGATTTCCAGAGCTCCCTTCCAACCCCATATCATTCTGGGATTCTGGGATTCTGTGAAGGATTTTCATGGCGTACATGCATAGAGATAGAGCATTATAGTAGATAAAATACCGCTAGATCTTTTTAACATGAATGCACTATAACGTCATCAAACCGGTAGCTATACTCGGTGCGCTGGGCAAGTGATTCTTTTCCATCTTTGCTCTGTTCAATTCTTGTCTATAGCTCAAGATGGTGAGACCTGCTTTGAGACAAATACATGCAGACAGAGGCAACTAAAATCAACAAGACTAAGAAGACACGTTTCAGCTGACAGAGCAAAGGCTGAAATATCAAGAAATGAAGAGAGCTGTCTCAAGATTCGTTCAAAATATTCTCTCATTTGAAATCAACCCGGCACTTGTGTTGGCAGGAAGTCTTGACTTTGACAATGTTACTGGGACACACAACCAATTTTTCTAACAGTCAAAGAATGGCTGTAGCTAAAGATTTGTAAAATTAGGATTTCCCAGCGTGAAGTTTCTTTTGCGTTGTGTGTACGTGCTCTGAATTTGCAGGTTTTTACCTTTTTCAACAGCTGAACTTCAAAGTCTCGAGGTTTTCTCCTCTGAACCCACCACACAATATTCACTTTGCAAAACTGTATTTGCTAAACTGACAAATTAAAAACTACAGGAAATGCAATTTATTTAGGTAAAAATTTCACTAAGGTGAAGTTTTGCCTTTTTGAGAAGTGGATTCCTTTGTTTTCTGAGCTGGAGTCAGAATATTATTACACTGAGTAGATTGTAATCTCTCTTTCTCTCTCTCACCCTTAACAGCCTCTTCCCCTCCCCCCACCCATTTTTACTATGGCTTTTTGGTTGCTGTTTTTGAGGTTAACATCAAAAGCATTCTGAAGGAATAGTACCAACAAGTAATGTCAGTGCCTCAATGAAAAGATAAAAGGGAGTCCATCAACGGCTAGTCCTGCAGGTGCTCAAGAATTCAAGAAGTGTGACTATTGTTTTGTGGGAAGAGGACAGTAGCCAAGGCTTTTAAACTTGTCATCAAAGCATCAAAATGCAACAGAAGCATTATCAAAGACAATTACAATCTGAAGGTTCCTGTTATTTTTTTTTATTTAAGGAGATATTACCTTTGCAAGCTAAAAAGCACGATCCAAAGCCCCTGGGGGGAACAGGAGGGATAGGACAGTGGATGGGAAGCAACCTCCATGCATTATGATATTGATAATGAATGTAACTATGAACAACCTGCAAATAACCTCTATTTGGTGAAAAGTTTGGTGGTGAAACATGGTTGGGTTTTTTTATTTTTTCTGCTGCTGAAGGCCTGAGTGACTGAGCTTTGCCCATCTGAATGCTCATATAAAGTATATGCAAAGGAAGGAGTGCATTTTTCAGGGGGAGACAGAGCCTGGCAGAGCAGGAGAGGGCACTGCTCCCCGTGGAGAGGGGATGTTCTGCTGCTCTGCCTGCCCTGGAGTTCAATCAGCTACAGCCAAATTTGACTAGAAACTGGACAACGATTATGGTTTCTATCTATGAAGATCACCCAATAACAAACAGATGTGACATTTGCTCCCTGGAATTTGGGTTTTTTTGAGCTGGGACCCCCAGCTCCCCCACGGTAAGATCACTCGGTGCCTGTATGGATGTACAAAGTTTTCAGGGTGTGCCTGGCAGAGCAGTGTTATTCTGTCCCAGCCTGCAGAAAAACAGCAGGGTGTTTACATGCACACTCTCTCATAGCCGTCCATTTTTATATACATTACACATTCGTTGTTTAGAACAGAAAGAAATGCTAAAATTTACAAGTTCATAGTCTGGTGCATTTTTCTTTTAAAGTGTTTTATTTCATCCTAACTCATTCAAAGCCTTGATGTCAAGCTTTTTTTCTGGGTTATGGCTCAGTTTTAAGACCCATAAGCACCAGAATCAAGCAGGTGATCACTGAGACGGTTACAGTGAATGAGCCACCAGCCACGGAACTGCCCGATCACACACAACTAAGCAGCTCAGTTTGTTTTAAAAAATAACCCCACCCAGAGAAACATTATCTGAACGATGCTGCGCCAGGGCGGTCATAAGGTCAATTCAGATGGAGGAACAGAATCGCAGGCCTTCCCTATAAGTACACCCACCACATGTGGTTTATCTCGTACTAGTCCTCCAATTTGTCAAGATCACGTTAAATTCAAATCCTCTCTTCTCTATACTCACATTTCCTCCCAGCTTTGTGCCACATGCAAATTTAATCAGCTGTTTCCTGTTCACCATGAACAGAAGAGTGAGGATGAGCCGAATGGCCATGAGGGCTGCCCTCTGCTCGCTCTCCCACCCTGACACGGAGCATGCATTGCCAACCTGCACAGAGGTTTCCAAACAAAATTTCATCTCAGACATTTCCTTTGCTTGCTTCTAGGAATGTTACATTAGAAAGTATCAAAACCCTTACTGAGGACACATGGCACTGGCTGCTTTTCCCTTTCAACGGCGTCTGAGGCTCTGTCACCACGGGAGTTTGATTGCCTTGGCATGATTTCTTCGTGATAGATCTGTGGTAGCTGTCACTAATCTCCTTGTTATCTTCTAGGAGCTGGCAGACTGTTTCTCTCATTATTTCTCCCAGTCCGTTTCTGGGAAATGTGAACTTTTTCACTCTGTATATCTTTCTTTTTCTCCTCAATAAGACTGGCACCATCCAGACTCTTGGTGAGGCTTTGCTCAACTTCCATACATCCTGGAAATTCACTAGAAAAGATCACTATGAAATATAGTAATGGTCTATATTACTATATTATTAAATTATCATCAAAAGCTGTTGAAATAGGAGGAGCTTATGCATACTATCTCTTTTTAACTATTCTTTTTGTCTGCAAAAGAAGTTGGTTTGTACACTGCAGATACTTATTATGAATGAGGGGAACTTTTCATAAATATTATTTCTGGAACTAAGAATTCATGTTAGTCATAATCTGTATTTGTTTGCAAGCATTTAATTTCTGTGTTACAGAATTAAATAAACAAATACATATTTAACTGCTGCAAAGGAAACATTACAGTGAAAGGTGATTATGTGAACTAGTGGGCAGAGCAAAGCAAAATACTTTTAATCTTGTCTGATGCTACAACTTCAGTGTATGACAGGCTTATGTGAATCTCAGACAAATTTAAAAGAAATGGAGAGGATAAGGATGCCTCTGGTGAAGTTTTACTTCCTTCAAAGTAAGTTTAGATGTGAAAAAAACCTGCAGAATTTATAGTTTGAATTCCAAGGCAAAAAAGGAGAAAAGAAATCTCACTAGTCGTTAATTAGTCTCTTTTAAAAAATTAAAATACCTAGAAAGCGTGCTAAGCTATTGTGGGTGTATAGAAAGCATTTGAACATTATGATACACAGCAAAAATACAGGTTAATTGGAATTTGTTGGTAATAAGCCTGCTGACCTGCTGGCCTATATGAAATTATCTGTAATGTCAATGCATCACTTCAACACGGTCAGTTTTCTGTCTATAAACTTCATTTCCATGCTATTCCAAACTACAATGGTTTTCGTGTGGAACTTCTAGAGTGTTTATCACAGGACTTCAGAAGAAAAATCCTTGAAATTGTAATAATTAAAAGACTTAAAAAGAAGGGATGGGAAGAGATAACAAATGTCTGTTTTGGAATAATAGAGGGAAATCAGTTGTCTGTATAAATTTCCTTAATTGTGAATGAATAAATAACAAGCTGGGAATTTGTTTTTACATTTGAGACAGATAGAATTTTTTTTTTTGATAGATAAGAAGCAAGATTAAGAGGTCTAATCTGTACTGTTCCTTTTCTTCCTTAAATTGTCTACATTGCCTACTGTCTAAATCGGAAATTCTAGTATACTTAAAATCTTGATTCAGGAAAATAAGGTTCATTGTTAGTTTCTTTAGCAAAAGCCAAACTGTTATTCTTTCTCAGATATATATAAAAAAATTCTGAGGAGAATTTTTAAAGTGTTGCACTTCTGTGAACTTTTAAATCGCCACTGTAATACAAATGCTATTGTACCTTTGGGGCTTGGTGAGTGTTGGATATTGAGTATTACCCTGCCTAAAACAAAGAAGCTTTGGTGTTGATTGGTTACTACACATTGATTTAATAACGGTATTGTTATTACATGCCACGTTCTTTCAGTTTAGGAGGTTATATCTTTTACACACTGATCATCAAAAACTACCTGAGGTGAAGAAATATGACTGCAGTCTTTTTGTAAAGCAGAACAGAAGGTCATCCATGGAATTTTGTGTCAGAGCAGTGGAGTAAACACAAAACTCTCCAGTCCCAAGATAAAGTTTATGTAATTTCTTCAGTATTAACTGACCTAAGACACTTGGGAATGAATTTGAGAATGAATGAATGTGTCTGGGAATGTAGAAATACATGGGATGTTCCGAATACACTGACTCATGTTTCTGGTCTATAGTGGCTGTCTTGAAAAATCTAAAATAAAAACCATAATCAAAGCTCTTAGGATAACTGTTATTTATAGCATTTCTTTTTATTCAGAATTCTTTCTGTAAATTTATGGAATATTTCTACATCTTAATTGCAGCAAATGATAAGTGAAGAAAATAATTAGAAGCTTGAACCTAAAACCCCAGGTACATTGAAAAGTTCTAAGTCAGTGAAAGTATTCAAAGTGTTACAAGTCTTATGGCTCCAGTTCAGGAAATCCTTAACAAAGCACTTTCCTGAATAAGACTTTGTATTACACGTAGAATCAAGGCCTATGGGTAGATGACAATTTAAAATGCTAGGAAACAAAAAAAAACACCTCTCAAAGTGTAAACAAAGACCATTTCTTGAAACATATGTGGGATGTGGCACATATCAAAATGATTGATGGATGTGACAATTACGACTATCCATGTCTCATTTAACAGGAGCCCTACCTTTGGTAGAAATTATATCACTACTTTTGTTACATAATTTATAGTTTGTTCCTTAACGATAGTCTTGGAACCATGAAGTCTCACCATGAAGAGAAAAAACAAACTGGCAAATAAAGGCGATTTAGTGGATGCCTTCATTTCTGGGGGCAAAAGTTGTATTTGCTTTTGACAATGACATTTTTTCTGAGTAATAATGGAAAAAGAACATTGGTGTGATGTGCGCATTCATTGTAACCGTTTTCTTTTTATTGTATGTGGAAGATGCTATCAACCACAATCAAACTGCAGGTTTATTAGAGACAATGAGGTTTCAGTGGATGTGGACCTGGGCCAGGACAAGGCGAGTGGTGGCCAGGGCCATGTAACCTGCTGAACTGCCAGATTGGAAAGGATAAACCTTTCCTGGCACCACAGCTGGGAATGATTAAACTGGGATTTGCTAACAACATGGAAAATATCAACAGAAGCCCTTGCTGTTAGCCGTTATGATACCCTTTGTACGGTGCTACAAGAAATTAGAGAGATGGTGCTGGAAACACTCCAATGTCCAGCCCAAGTGAGAAACGGCAGTTGCTGCTACGGATGATTTATGTATCATTAGAAATGTGCTGCTTGTTTCAACTCCTCCTCTCATCAAGTGCATTCATATTGGGTTTTGTTGATTAAAACTGGAAATCCAAGCTAATGCCTGAGTCTTTAGCACTGCAGAAATAAGATCATGCACAATGGTTTGGACACCAGGGTCACAGTTGACCAGTGAGAGAGTGACCTGCTCAAGCAATTGTACCCAGGAACGCTCTGCAATTGTATCACAGGGTGTTCTATCAGAATCCTTGAGTGCAGTTGATTCAGACCTTTTCAAAACATCATAGACCCAATACATATAATTAAGTTTGAGAAATATAATTTTTATGAGTGCCCGCAGAAAAGGTTTCTTGATCTTACCGTTTTGATAAACAGAAGTCAACAATTCATCAGTAAAAATTGGATCTGCTCCACTGAGTGGACAAAGACATTGCTGAAAGTAGCATGCATCCCTCTCCTCCCCCCAATTTTGTTTGGAGATTTTTATAATTTTTGTAAAATGTAAAAATTATATGTAAGTTTTTTTGTAAAAAAATTATAAAATGGGGGCCAAACCCCATGTCACCATTTCTGCATTTAGGCACAAGTGATAATATTCTCTCTGTTCTCTGGATATGTTTTTTAAGAAATGACTTTTGTCACTGAACTCTACGTGATTGATGATGTGGGAAAATGTGTCCACAAACAAGGCTTCTGTGCAGGTAAAACCCAAAGGAGCATTTAAAACCTCCCAATGTGGATAAAGGTTACTCTTGATGACCTTCAGTGATTTTTCAGTATGTTGATTTCTATCTAACACTTGTCAAAACAGTTGACTGCTGGATCATGATGGACTTTCCTCTGGGATTTAAAAAGCTCAAAGGTTACTCTCGACTGGTTGTTAACATGAATAAGTCCCTATTTCATGTTTCTACTGATGTTACTCCCTTGGTGTTCCTACAAATGAGGTTTTGGCCCACTCAGTGTAAGGTCTGGGATATGTTCATGCAGGAACAGTCTGCACATCCAAGTGATACAGACCCCAGGGGCAGGAACAACTTCTCCTTTTGCTCACAAGTAAGACAGCATTTGGATTGTGATATAAATGTCTTCAAAGACTGTAAAATTACAGCATTCAGCAATGGGCTAGACTATGATAAAATAGATATGAGGATTAACAGATTGAATGTTTTTGTGTGTTTATGGTACAGCAGAGCCATTTCATTTTCAAAAAAAAAATGTGAAGGTACTCATATTGTAAGTGGGAAAAGTAAAGAAAAAATACATTGAGATCCTTACCACACTGGCTTATCTGCTGTCTAAATATAAGAAATTGTAAGTACAGATAGGAAGGTTGTTTTTTAATACTGTTCATGGATATTTAATTTCAATAATATCATGTGCAGTCTTTCTAACAGGAAACTGCCATGTTCCCATGTAGTCGTTCATTCTTACAGCAGCTGGCATAACCCAGAAGCTTTTTGTTTTATTGATGCATATACTTTGAAACAGTCACGTGTATATTTGATTAAACTTTAACCTCCCTAGAAAGTCTAACTAATTTTCCATTTGATATGTGATATAACATTTAAACAGGTTTTTTTTGTCTGCTTTTGCATGCATAGGTTCCTGTATCGTTAGTTTCCATGAAGTAAGACAAAAAGTGAAGAGTTGGTAGGATGAGGTAGAGGAAGACTTTAGGGGATAGTTATGGTTTAGTCCTAACCTACTCAAATTATTAAGTTCCTCAGTGATCTCATAAATAATGCCAATATATGTGACAGGACATATCATATAGTGATGAGAAAACATGGATTGGTGTATTTATACTCTTCTTAGGCTGGGGTTTGTCATTCAAGTATTCATCGTTTGCTCCCCAAAGGCCATTTTGCCATTTCAAAACCCATAAGAGATTATTAGTTGTGATAATATGTAAGCTCTCAAATATTTTCCCAGTTAAATCCCTGTTCAACTGCCTATTTTGATTTCATATCCTTTCTGTCTAAGAAAAATATTCCATCTTCCTTGTTGTGCAGATGGCCGTATGTCTCTTTTGTCACAGAACTGGAGTTTCCTTCCAGTAACAGCTTGGGCAAACATGGAAAAAACACCCATTATAATCAAAAGGTTTTGGTATCTGGTTGAAGAGAGCATAACCATCCAAATCTAAGAGCTAAATTGCTTCTTCCCTCCCCACAAGCCATATTAGATTTGCACATTCTCCCCATGAGCTGTGTATGGAAGCAACTGGACAGCTGGTGTGGATTTTCTCTCTTTTTACTCATTACTAAGGGCCAGACTGGTGTGCTGTTTAGGTTACAAAAATGTGAAGTGGTACATGGGCTGGTATGCTGAGGTAAGCATCAAAATATTTCAGCAGCCTGTTCCTGCCTCCTCAGGGATTTAGGCATCAGTAGGGATCGGTACCTGTCTGGGTCACGGCAATGATTTCATTTCTGGACGCTGTATAGGCCTTTCTCCCAGTAATGACATTCCTGAGAGAAGCTCTTAGTTCTTTTTGTGGGTCAGGTTTCTGACAGCCAGCTTGCTGTCACTCCACAGTTTTGCACTTCTTCTTCTCTGCATTGTGTTTTCTGTAATAAGTCCTCATTCTAAGCCATAATGAAAGTGCATATTGAAAATTCCCCTGAGTGAAACGGAGGTGAATCTATGGGTTAAAACTCCCAGATCATGAAAAATTATGGATTTGCTGGGCCTGAAATGCCATGAACCATTAAACAATTCCAAAGTTGCTCGGTTTCACATACAAGCTTTTGTTATTCACTGTCAAATCCATTTCTATATTTCTTTGGATTACTTGCTTTAGGATGAAATTGATGTGATAATCTTAGGTCTTGCTGACTGTAAAGATGCATTTGGTAACAGGACTATTCATAAAAATTCTCTTAAAATTCCAGATAAATGTTTCCTTTGAACATGCCTTTTCTCTACCATTGTCTGTGTATGATGCAGAGATGGGTCATAAAAACCTATCCTGCTTATGCAGAAGATAGTAAAAGTAGTAATTATCATCTAAAAATTTTCACAGAAACAAATATTAGTAACAACCAGTTCTTATTGACAGCTGAATAAGTGTTTATATCTAGCCTGGCCCCAAATTTTGGACTTCAGGGACAGAACGTGTATATACTTAGTGACCTTTTCTTTACACTGATTTGAAAAAGAAAATAATTATTTATATGGCCTTTATCTTCATGTTATAGATACACGTTTTATCTATGTATTACTACGAGAGGATATTGCAACCTTTGCAAATCGTTTTATTTCAGGGTGTCACACAAATTTGAAAAATTTGATGTGGTATTTTAACAAATTCCCTAGTTATTACTTTGAGAATATGCCTGGTTACATTTGAAGTTGAAAATAGAGATAAATAATTAGATTTGCATTTAAACAAAGAAATTAGATTAATCGGTATCACAAAATATCAAAACTGTTCTTGTAACAAGTTGATCCTCAAACTTTCTGGATGAATGTATTTTTGCTGCTCCTACCTCTGCAAGTTTTCATTTTCCTTCCATGGGAGTTTTGTACTGTCTGCTATAACACAGCATTTCTTGTATCTTTTCTTGCATTTATTTTCTGCACTCAGCTCAGTGTGGGCCCACAGGCAGTGCATAAATGAGATTTGGGCCCATGTGACACTACATCTCGTTTGTTGTCCTTTCCCAGGAAGAGACAAAGAGTTGATGTGAGAGCAGGGAGCGGTACCCAGGCAGCTCACCCAGCTGCTGTTCCTGCCTCCTGGGCACAGAAGAAAAGAGGAAGCAGCATCAGGGGAAGGCTTAAAAGATCTCCTCTGTTTGACAACGCCCTTTTAGCTTGTCTGTCTTGGACAGGTGGAAACTGAATTTGTATTTGGGACACTCCTTTACCACTCAGTATGGAGTAGCTCAGTTAGTGTAGATTTTTGAATATTACTTTGTTTCAGTAGGCTTTTCTTCCACGTAGTTTAAGCTGCTTCTGCTCTCTGTCTCAACTTTGAATTTCTTTATTATTTTAGCAGCATTTCATTTAATTGCTGATGCTAATGTGAGATATAATTTCCTGATGGTATTACCAATAGAGATCTTCTACATACTCCTTTTCTTTCTTCCTCTAGGTTGATCTCAATGTTTAAAATTTATTTGAAGTGTTGTTACTAATTTTTCATCTTGCTCTAACTCACTGAAAATACTAGTTACGCTCACATATACATAAATGTTCACCATAGAGAATATACACCGTCTACAATATAAGAATTTCCATATTGAAGAGACAGTTCATCGCGATTCACCTTGTTTTCTCTTGGTTTCACAGCTTTGGTAAGTAGCAGCAAGACTTTGAAAATTCCCTGGTTTTCCTTCATCATCTAAGGGTCAACAGTTTTGGTTATGACAAATGAGCTACACTGTTTTAGTATTTATCTGCCTGAGGGTCTTAGTCATTCCATGTGTAAAATGAAAATAAAGGGAGAATTTTCATGAACTGTATCGATTTTGTCATTGTGAGATCTCTGGCAGGTGTATCTGATACACGTATATTCGAAAAAGCCACTAAGTCATTAATACTTCTAAGTGATTTACAGGCATATCTCTGTCTTTAGTTTTCAGATAAATTCCCCAGAGCCTTCATGGCTCGTCTGGCTCCTGCCTCTTAAAAAGAGAAAGGCAAAGTTAGTAACTATACAGCTGTACACATTTATTTCTGGAGGATTGGGTCTATTGATATGGCATGTTCAAATTTTGGTAACAGCCAGAGTTAGGAATAAAATTTGTAACAAGTGTTTCAGCATGACTGTGGTGGTTGGTTTTTTTGGGAGAGAAATAGATAAAAACTAGTGATGCCACTGAGAAAGGTGGAAATTGTCTGGTTTTGATTAAAAAATTTGCTTTAACTGATTTTTTTTTCTTTTTTTTTTTTTTTATGAAAAAGATGAAACAACTTGATTTCCCACTGTCCCAAACTGGAAAAGCTTCTATTCAAGAAAAGTGTCTTCAGATAATCTGCACTTTCAAAGCTGAATATGAAGTGTCAATGATATAACTACATAAATGCATTGCTGAAAAATAGATTTCATTTCTGTGATGCACATTCATTACTTGATAATAGAATAATAGAGAAAATGAAAGTTCAAAAGAAAAAAAAGTCTTTTTTTTCCATTTACATTCTCTCTTTCAGATTTGTCAGTCTTGAATAGTTATGTGCTTTTCTGTGTGCCTGTGTCGCAAGCTCTGGAAAAGAAAAGCTTTGGCTCTTTTTTTGGTAAGTTTTTATATTCACACACCAAGTAACTTCTATGTCTGCAATTAGAAAAAGAAATAGCGGTTCATAACATAATGCTGTTGCTCAAATAGACCATAGTAATACAATGTTTTTATGAAAGAGATGTAAATCATTCTGTATGTTATGAAAATTACCAAATTTTCCCTTCTGCTGCTGTACTGGAGCAGTGTTTTGGCTTTGCAAAGTGTATTTTCCACTGTGATATAGAACTGGGCAGAAATCGTCAGAACTCTGACACCAACTATAATTACGCAGCCTTGTCAAAAACAAGGTTGTTGGGACTTCAAATTCTGTCTTATTCCTGAATATGATAATTACCTGCCTGCTTTCACATCAATATAGTGTATACGGTTTGCATTCAGATCTCCGTGTGTTGATCCCTGCTGCTGATAGAGCATTGTCCTGAAGAATACACTGACATTGACATAAAACCTAAGCTAAAAAGTTATTGAATGAATATTGTAATCAGGGGGTTTTGAACCCTGTAGTGCCTTTGATATCAACAGGCAGGAGAGACACAGAAAAGCCTGAATAACAATTGCCAAAGTCTTTATTTTCCTCCTGGATAGCAATTGTTGGAGTCTCTATTTTCCAACTACAAAAAATGGGTTGGTTGGTTTAGAATTGTATTTCAGATGCAATGTAATATATGTGTTGTAGGAGCCAGCTTTCTTAACAAACATGGTGCTATCTTTTATTAGGTTAGAAAATTAAATGTAGAAAAAAGCTGCACAGTTGTAGTGCAGAACCACGTAACCAAGAGACTCAGTTATCCCTCAATAGCTTTGCCAAATGTCAATTATTAAAAATAAGTAAACAGATATGATGTAGATTTAAGCAAATGAGCAGAAACCATCTTCCAACATCTCTCCTAGCTTTTAAGACTCTGATTCCCATGTCTCAAAACATTTGAGGATTAGATTATTTTAATCCTGCAACATTACCACTGGAGATGGCAGCTTTCATCCTTTAATTTAAACAGATGCCCGTGTGTGTTGCAAGTGAAAGTCTCTGGGATTCCTACTAGTTGATATTTAACCTCCTATGTCATTCAAGGAAGATCAATTTGAAAAGGGACACCTACAAAAAACACTACAAAGATACAGAGGTAATTGGAGAGTCTGATTTAGGTTACTAGAAATGTTTGGCCAGTTTAGTCTCGCAAGAGGAGAGGGATGTTTATTGTTCTCCATCAGTTCATCAAGTCAATAAACACCAGGGAAAGTAAAAAGCTATTAAAGTCTAAGGATGATTTTGGAAGAAGAATAAATGAGTAAAAATAGACTATGAAGAAAGTTAAGGTAGATATTAGAGAAAGGTTTCTAACCATTAAGGAACTGATGTTCTGAATAAAGCCTTTGAACAAGAATAACTGTGGAAATATTTAATTAGTTATGGGAGGAACTACTGCTATTTGTAATGAGCAGTTCCACCGTTGCCTCCAGTCTCCAAAGGCTGTAATGATGACTGAGAATTTCTCGTCTAGCTCTGTGCCACCTCCTCCTCAGTGTAATACAGAAAATGTGCAGCTTGTAGGTACTATGAGCCCCACTCACATGCAGGTCTCAGACCTTCACTTAAACCATTAGGAAAGATCTGTAGATGCAGGGAAACTTGAGGATATCATGCATTTTTGTGTTGTTTCTCGGTCTTTGTATAGCAATAAATATACTTCTACAGTAACACATACCTATAAATTACTCATCAATTCTATATAGCTGATAAACTAGTATGTTCACATCACACTTTCAAGGTTCATGCTCTTCATCTTACAAGGGGAAATTACTTGAAACAATTCTTGTTCTGCTGGACATAACATACAGTTCGGACTATAGACCAGTGTTATCTTCGCCATCAAAAACCTGAGGATCTCTCTAGCAAGTCCCTTTTTCTCATAAAGAAATATATAGGACAAATCAGCCAGTCACCTAAAAGCTCCTAGCTCTGCAAAGAAAGAGGTGGAAATGACATGTAACATTCTTCCCATAGGGAAGCTTCACAGACACGCTGCTGGAGAGAAAGAACTAAGGAATGTGCGAATTCAGGTTTGCAGAGAAAACTGCACAGCCAAAGCCGAGGGCCCTTGAAGCCTAACACTTTCCTCTCCCTCAGAAATGTCTTACTGCTCAAATATTGTGGTAGTGACACACTGAAATGTCTCCTATAAAAGGCATTGTAGGTAAAATTGAAGCTAATGTCTGAGTGGCTACTTAACATTCGTGAAGATGGAATTATCAGGAAGTACTGAACAATGAAATAAAGCTCTCCCGGAACTGAAGAAAGAAGGTAGAGCTGGGTGTAACTAATGACAAGATAAAATATTTCTGTCAGTGTTAGAAAAAAAGTTTATGAACAGAGTGTTGTTACAGCACATGACACTGTCTATAGAAAGTGCAAACATCGAAAAGAAAGCCCCACAGCTTTCAAAGCCTGTGAGGTTCCATATGGAACAAACATTTCTGCCATGAATAACTTAATAAACTCTAACCACCATTAGCTTTACTGACCTTATAATATCTACTGTGATCATTCGTATTAATGACATAAGAAATGCAATGCATACAACAGCAGAGAGTCATTTATTAATTAAACTTACTGAAAAGAATGACTGCTGGGTAGGAATGAACCAAAGGAAAAAATGGGATGTTTTGAACTAGTGACAGAGGTAAAACAACTGTTAAAGTGGAAACCAAAAGGGTAAAGAGGTGATGGAAACCTAAAAACTCTGTAGTAGTAAAGTTTTAAAAAAGCAAACTGGAATCACCTGGGAAAATGGATAAGAATAAGCCAGGCACAGGAAGACACCAGGAGAGTGGTGATTGGCTTTTTTCCTAAAAAAACCTCAAGACTACAAACCAAAGAAGTAGCATAATTAACTTGTTGGAGAAAACAGAACAGAACATAAATTAAGGAAAATTATATGGGATGTCAAATCCATGGTAACAATGCATTTAAAATATGAAGTTTTAGAAGTCTGTTCTTATTTCTCCTTATTTAGGTGAAAGTTCTTCTACTGACTCTGGAGAAGGATCACTTTTGTTTGTCAAGAATATTGAAACACAATTTCAGGAATCCTGCATGTAGGTTTCTTCTTTGTCAATAGCCCAATGCAACCCCATGTCAGGATGTCAGGCAGAAGCTGGAAGATGAAGAGCTGTGACTGCCCAAGTAACTCTTAAGAGAATAACTTACCGTGCCCAGCGCCAGTCATGCACTTTGTGTCATTTGAAACAGATATCCCCTCCAGACTTGTCATCCCTTTGAGCTACTGCCTTCAACAGAGCACAGCAAGAGCAATTCAATTGCTGACCTGCTGGAGAGCAGCTCTGTGGAAAAAGACCTGGGAGTCCTGGTGGACAATAGGACGACCATGAGCCAGCAACGTGCCCTGTGGCCAAGAAGACCAATGGCATCCTGGGGTGCATCAAGAAGACTGTGACCAGCAGGTCCAGGGAGGTCATCCTCCCCCTCTGCTCTGCCCTGGTGAGGCCCCATCTGGAGCACTTTGTCCAGTTCTGGGCTCCCCATTTCAAGAAAGAACTGCTGGAGAGGGTACAGCAAAGGACTACAAAGACAATTAGGGGATTAGAACATCTGTCTGATGAGGAAAGGCTGAGGGACTTGAGTGTTTTTAGTCTGGAGAAGAGAAGACTGAAGGAGGATCTGATCAATGCCTATAAATACTTAAAGGGTGGGTGCCAGGAGGATGGGGCTGGTCTTCTTTCAGGGGTGCCCAGTGACAGGACAAGAGGGAACGGGCACAAACTTGAACATAGGAAGTTCCATCTAAACATGAGGAGCAATTTCTGTCCTTTGAGGGTGGCAGAGCCCTGGAACAGGCTGCCCAGAGAGGGTGTGGAGTCTCTGTCTCTGGAGACATTCAAAACCTGCCTGGATACGTTCCTGTGCAACCTGCTCTGGGGTGACCCTGATTTGGCATGGATTTGGACTAGATGATCTCCAGAGGTCCCTTCCAACCCCATATCGTTCTGTGATTCTGTAATTACACTCAGAGATTCAAGTAAAATTAAGTGTATGCCATGCCAGTGCAACATGACACAGACAAAGCTAAACCTCCACATGGCGTATGCAGGACCTGCTCTCCAGCGGAGACCTCAGTGGAGACACAAAGGCAGTGTCTAATCTGAGCCCTGCCACATGCCTTTCTGCTGCTGCCTACTCGTAACAGCGCTGAACTGCCTTTTCAGCTCAGCAGGAAAATGAGCCCTTTGCTTTCAGGTTAGCCCTGCTTCTGAGTTTATTACACTTTTAAGTGTGAGTTGAAGCTAAATGTGCTGCACCTGGAGGTAGGCTGCAAGTGAAGCTGTTGCTAGCGCATAGGAACAGCAGTGTCGTGTAGTGAAACCAGTGAGAAAACCAGCACAGAGCCTGGCAAAGATCACACGCTGCTTAAACTAGAATTCTGCATTTATATCTTCCAAATGAACAATGTAATAATTAAATTGGGACCACCATCAGGACTTCTTTTAATTCAAGTGCAAAAGGCATTGACTAAGGCAAAAATTGTCCACCTACAGTTCCCCCTAGATCTGCAATAAAAATGTTTGATTTGGTGTTCACTGTTCGGATCTCTCTGAAATGTCCTGTGGCTGTTTCTCTATACTTTTTTGAGGGCTTCAAGTAAACTTCTGGGATATGTGTTCTATTAAGAGCTAGACTGGTCCTTAAGTATCAGCCCAGGTAAGGAGAAGGGTCACTTCACTGTGCTTTCTCCTGGGGCTGATTTGATGATGAGTTATTTCCTCTCACTGCTCAGTACTGCTTTACAAGACAGCTTATTCTTTGATGATTTGTTTTCATCTTAATTTTTAAAATATTTAAGAAAAAAATTCAAAATGTGTAGTGTTAATAAAGCTTTGAATAATGACATAATTGCTTAACTGTTATATTTTTCTCTAAGAAAGCATACGCCATGTTAGAATGAAAATTTACATTCAATGATCCTATATCCAGTATTATAGAACAAAGGTAAAAAGATTCATAGAGAAATTAAACATCATTGAGTGAAATTGAAATAAGCGCTTTTTATAATGGAGATGTCTGGAAGACTACAGAAGTCTAAAAAGAAAAGATGTAGAAATCAGACAACCAAAAATCAAGAGTAAAATAAGCAAATATGACTGGAAATTGGACTAACAATAACAACTACTTTGCTGTTTTAAAAAAGTTCCTTGAAGATTAACTAGAGCTAATATTTGATCTGGTTAGGAACTGAAAAAAAACCCTATTAACTAAGTTATTTTCAGACAAATATTTGTGTTCACTTTAGGATCCATTTCTGCAGCAAGAATATTGTAAAGGGGACTTGAAGTAAAACACACAAGTAGTCCTGCAGTTCTTTCTGACTGCTGCAGTATGTCTGTTATGCAAGAAAGACAGAGGAAATGTCAGAAAATAAATACAGCAGGGAAAGGAAAACAGAATGGATTGAAGATTTTTCTATACGTGTATCTGGTATACATTACCAGATACTTACTAAGTCTATGCACTCTGACCCCTGTTACTTCTAGCAAAGTCTTAAATTCACCTGAAAAGATCTCGATTTGCTCACGATGAAAGGCCTGGTAAAACTTAGGTCTTAAACTAAAGGCCTGAATACTTGCTAAACTTCGTATGGCTTTATGCTTTTTACAAGAACATCATTCAAAGTCTCTACAAATGGTGTGACAAGCATTTCATAGTTCAACCTTGTTAATATAGTAAACTGGTACCCTGGGAGCCGGGGAAGAGCCTGGTAGAAATGGTAGAAGGGACTGTAGGCTTCACGGAGAGCAATTATTACTCTCCTTTCCTGTTTTAAATCAGGTGTCAGTTTAGATACTAAACACTGTTGGAAATTTCGCCATTGCTCTGGTATCACATACCCACGACAGAAGTTACGAATGCAGACCTCCCCTGCAGTAACCTACAAGTGAGTGTTCTGTCAGACAAAACCTAGAAGCTCTTCATGCCACTTGTGTCCAAAACACTTTTCTCAGTTGTGGGCTCAGATGTCTCTTGAGAGGTACTGATGACTCCATGGCATTTTGCTGAGATATATGAACTGAAAAACACACATTTAAGAAAGAATTGCGTGAGAGCCTCTGCAGCATGAAGAGACCAGAGAAAGTATTTCTCCTAGAGATGAATAACAGGTAATATGTTTTCTCTTATACCATGCATAATATATTTTTCTGTTTTCTCAAAGCTCTTCAACCACCAACCTTCCTAGTCCCCTACCTAGGAACACTTAGTAAGACCTACATTTTTTCTCTATCCACTTACATTACCACCAGGAGCCTAAGACCTTCACTTTGCTTTCATGTAAGGGGAAAAAAAGGCACATTTTTTCTGGTGTAAACCTCTCTCTCTGTAACACATGCCATATCCTTTGCACTTCCCCTTTCCTGCTGCCTCCAAACCAAAGGCTCAACTCAGACACTGCGCAGATCCATTACTTTGACTCAAACTGCTGGGGAAGAGCTGTGAGGAAGTACATAGAGGAATAAAAAATCAGAGAAATTAGACTGTTGAAATTAAATCAGTAGCAGATCAAGGAGTTCAGGGAAAGATTCCCCTATGGAAAGGTAGAAATATCTATGGGACCAAACCTGGGAGCTTGACTGGGGCAGGGTTACTGGGTCATCACGTCATGTTGCCAACATCACCAGTGCTGATGAGCTGGCAGAAAATTACATCTCAGCAACGCAGAGGAGCTAATTCACAGAAGCTGCAGAGGTCAGCCCCTTGGCTGGGGTTCCCTGGCCAGCAAAGACTCTTCGGGTGCTGTGTCAGAGGAGATGAGTACACCTAGACTAAGCCTAACAGATTGCTAAATCCTAGCCATCTTTTGTACGTTAGCCAGTAAATAATTGCTCAGTACTTTTATGTTCTGTATATCCTGCATTCAGAGTCTCTTTACACCCAACTAAAGAAGCCTGAACAAACCCTTCCAGAAGAGAAGAGCTCCCTTGTGACGTGTCACTTGTGTTACACTTGTGAAAAAAGACCAGCCATAGTTCAGCTGTATCTGTACTCCTGAAACACTGAAGTGTCTTTGGAACTGGGTTGAAGATGGCAGATGTTTAATACCTCTTATGGTGTGCATCAGCGAGCACATTTGGAGAGGAAGGGAAGAAGATTATTACACCCAGTTGGAGCTTCAAGGAGAACTTAGTATAAAGCATAAGTATCCTCATCATAATTTGCTCAAGAGGATACAATAGTTAATAAAACTTTTCTTCTTTTGAAGACTGCCAATTTTTTTGCCTTTTATTTTCACTGCTTTACCTAAGAGAGTTTCTGTTTTGAGACTGAAGATTGATTATGAGATGCTCGGAAGTACTGAGACAAAGAACAATGCAATCACATTATTGGTGCAGCAAAGAACCAAAATGCTTTATCTGTTATCGGCATCTTACTTTCTTAGCACCATGAAAGAAATAAAAACAAAACAAAACTGCAAAAACCACAGACAAAAAAAGTTTTGAAATTTTAGCAACATATCCCCCCTCCAAAATTTCTTGATTCTTTTTTTTTAACAAAACCAAGAGTTTGAAACAATGCTTAAGTTCACATTTTGATCTATGCTACGTTAAACCACTTGAAAGAAAAGTAGCTTAAATTTTTGACTAGGCTAGTTATTAGGAATATATCCCAGCTTATGATAAAACTCCATTGTGGTTAATGAAATGTAAATATTTACCCATACCATTGCTCGCAATAGTAACATCCTACCTATTGAAATTCCCCTGCATCAGGTGGTGAGTACGGTTTCTTATGGGCTACAGAACATCTAAGGTCTAGCTGAGACAGAAAAATCTGACATACATAACTTTATTCGGTTTATTTCAGCACAGCAACAAATGAAAGCAGAAAGGCATATAAAATGAAGGAAAAGAAATATATTATTTATCAAGTTTTTATGCAGAAGAGAGAGGCCCATATATTCTTTTTTCAAACCTGCGTTGCTCATTTCTAAAAAAAAAATAATCCCTTCCTTAGAGTTATTGTAGATCTAATAGCTGATTTTTCTTTTCTTATGAAAATTATGATTGTCATTTTTTTCATTTGAGAAACTAACTCCTCTTGTTCCCTCAAACATTTTAACTTATTCAATGTTTAAATATGTTCCCTTTGAAAACTCTGCTATTATACTCTATACGCTAAGAAAACAACAATGCTTCAAGGAAAGCACGTTACTTGTTCAAAGTGCTATGTAAACATTCACTACTGAAGTTATAGATATTAGAGCTGGAAGAAGCACTCTGGTGGGGTTGTGTTGTGGTTTGGGGTTTTTTTTGGTTGTTTAGGTTTTGGTTTTTTTTTTCTCATTGCTTGATTCTTCAATTAGGTGCCATTTTAACTTATTTAGAAAACTTGTCTTTGTCTGACAATGTCTGCAGCCTCTCAAAATGAACCAACCTGATACAAAATAATCTGTTTAACACGTAACCTTGCTACAGGGATACCATATTTTCCTTCAATAAGCTTGTTCCTTTAGGAGGCAGTTGCCAGGGTTATTATGGAATAGATTTGCAGCTGGGAGGCAGGAGGTTGCATTTCACTTTGGAACAGTGAAAAGATAGTTCTTTAAACAGATGAAATATCATAATTTGTACTGTATACCTATTGAGAGCTTTTTACACATTTTGGTAATGTAATGATAAACCTTTCACTTGATGAATGAATTCCTTTGTTAAGCTAAAGACATGTTTTTCGTAGTAAAAAGTAATTGAGAAAAAAGTGCTGAAGTATAACAGAGGCCGTTTTGTATATGTGGGTTGGGGTATAACACAGTTAGTGGGAACTCGCAGGTCCTTCAGCATTCACTGGGGAAATTTCTTCGCAGTGTTGTGGCAGAAGTTCCTTCAGGAGAAGAGATGAAACCGGGCTCTGTATCTCATTGCACCTTCCCGTGTTTCAGGAGTTATCAGCAGAATTATAACCAAGAGAGGCCTGTCATATGGGCACCTTTGTACCGAGAAGTTATGTGCAGAAGTGTTAGTCTGATATAAATGAAACAAATGCGTAGGGCTCTTCTAGCTCCGGATTAGAAACAGAACGGTCAGGATAATGTTGATTTCAGGATTAGTGTTTGAACCTTCCCTCTGTCTGAATTTTAAAAACCTCTGCTGGCAGTTATTAACAGGCACAGTTGTGAGATAATAGCTGTTTCTGGACACTGCAGCAGCCCCTGGTTACTGCAGAACAGCAGTCCCTGTTCTGGAAATACAGAAATGCCATTATCACGTCAGTGTCTCATTCAGGGCCACCACTGGAAGCTTTCCTCCAGAGTATTACAGTAGCATGAGATTTTAATAGTCGTGATCTTAAGCTCGGATCCTTTCAAAGGAAATTGATGAATTTCTTGAAAGGTAGTTGCTGAAAAACAGCCATAAATCCATAGAAAAACTGGCATACTTCTCTGGCTAAACCGAAACATCTGAAACCTGCTACATCCAGATGCCTTTGTACCATCAGTCATCAAGCAGCTTCTTAAATCAAACAAAAATAAATGAATGAAAACTTATCTTCTACATCCCTGTCTGCAGAGAACATATAAAGCCCACTAAGAATTTTACAATACTGTAATTACTCTGACTCATTTTAGCAGGCTCTTTCTCTTACGTGAAAATTTCCATGTAATGTTGCAGCTGAGGACCACATCAATTAGTGTTCAATTGGATTTCACTTTGTTATTTTCTTTTCACTCCAAAAATGCCATCCATCCACTTCTGAGGATTTGTCAAATACAATTTGGGGGACAAATCAGGAAAATTCTTTCAGGGACATCCTCTCTTTACCCAGCAGATTTAATATATAGTTGATTTTGACTTCTCCATGCATTGAATTTCTTGTGTACAATTTAGTCTACTACAGCTCAGGTATAATTTAGACACATGTGGAATAAAGTGAAATCACTCACAAATATATGAATTAAGCATGTGTGTAGGGGCCTTTGATTGCCCATGAAATCTGTTCAAATAGTCTTCAGACTGGACACAAGGATGGCACCTGGCTGCTGTCTTTAGGCTGACTTCACAGGACTACCTCCTCCTGTTCCCGTCTGTGCAGCTGCAAGGGGAGTAACATCTTCCTTCTTAAACAAGCAGAACACTCTGCAATCATGTTGCCTTTCCTTTTACTTTCTCATGTAAGTGCCGAAATGGTGATTTTTTTTTTTTTTAATTTTTTTTTTAATAAGCCTGTATAACTAGACCATTTTTATAAGCTTTAAATGTTGAAATATATCTTCAAGCCTGCACAGGCTAGAACTGCAGTCTCTAGCACTAGCACAAACCAATTTGTCTGACAAATGTTCTAAGGTGAAGTGGCATTATTTTTAGAAATCAGGTCAGTGGATAATTATGGAGGAGAAAAAGCCAGTCTCATCCGCATTAGCTTACTTCAGATGTTTTCCTACAGCTGGCTGCAAAATCTTTAAAATGCTAATAGGAATTCAACACTCCAATAAATAAATAAAATGAAAAAAATGAAATATCAAAGAGAAGGAAGAGTGAGCTCTTTTGCTTCAAGGGATTTTATATTTCTGTATTTTCCATTGTGATGGGTAATTCTCTAATCTTTTGTACCAGCATCCAAATTACATTTCTTACACACCTATATATTTTAATTCTACTAGGAAACCAAGATAATGAACAGCACTTAAGAGGAGCCTTACAGACCTGAGTAAATGGAAAAAAGAAAAAAAAAATGAAAGAAAAGGATTTTCTTTAACTGAGGAAATCCACATATCTTCACTGAGTACAGAGTCTGATAATCTGTCTTAAAAACATTAATATACACCCCAACACTGAGGAAAAAGAAAAAATGGTTTCTTGGGATGAGATTGTTAGTTGAAGGGTTGTAGTACCCCTTGCCCCATTTAAGGTCCAAAAGCCTTCTATGTCTCTGTTTTCTGGCTGATCAGCTATAATAATCATATGTAGATGAGGAGCCGATATGTGTTTCAATAGTCTTTGAATACATTGTCAACAGAACTGTCATTGCAAAATAGGCTAATTTTTTAATGTATATTTTTAAACAAACATGCACACGTATACGTGTATATCTATATGTATTTCCAGATGAATGCACAAATTCCACAAGCTGTCTTGCAGTGGAACCTTGCACCTCCCCCCTAGTGCACCAATTTCCAATTTGAGGGGATGGAGCATCCCTCACAATCAGGCTCTGTGCTTGGATAATGCACATCAGCTCCTGAAGTATATGTCTTTGGAGCCATCCCCATGGATAGATCTCTATGTGTCACTGAGTAACACAGTGCCAGTTGATTTTTTTTATTCTAAACACTTCATAAAATATTATTCTCTTTTAATCTTTACATATCCTTTTAGAATAAAGACATTAGGTCGGGGCCCTGTGAATTTAAAACAATTTCACATTATTCTGGCAGAATAAAAATACATTAAAGAAGAGGTAGATGAAATCCAGATTGCCCTTATATTTTCAGAACAAAGTGAAGTACCTGTGGCCTTAATGAGATTCTGAGCCTTCAAATTTTATTCCTTTTTTTAATGCGATGCTGTGAAAATTAGAAATGCCCTATGTGTGCCCAGAAAAGCCTTCTAGGAAATGGGTTGAGTTCACTGGCATATTAACAAGGGTAATTGAACAGCCATCTTCCCATCATCTGCTTCATCTTTCTTCCCTTTGGCTAACTGCCCAAGGCTTTTCACCTTACTAACCTGATTCCCCTTAAAAAGAAAAGGCTGTTGAATTAGATGGAAATGTAAGGAGAAGGCTCAAAGTGAAGGCTATCATTAACAATTACCCTTTGGCTTAGGAACAAGTATGTTCTCTTATCACTGTGCAAGTGACTTCTTGCTGGTTAAGCTATGTCAGAACAGGAAACCGTGTAGAATTAGGAAACAAAGGTCAGCAGGACTACAGAATATCATATTAAAAAGTCAATGTTTGAAATTTGCATTTAAGATTTCCCTTTAGTGATGGAAGACACTGGACACAGAGTCACATTGAAGAGAATCCTTTGGAAGTGTGATATTCCTACTTCGTAAAATTTGTGTAAACCAACTTTTTTTCAAAAATATTGTGTCCATTGTATCTCTGTGCTAGCCTTTTCAAAAAAAGTATCATAATATTATTAGTGCAGTAGTTTTAAACTGTGTTTACAACCCTACAACTTTATTTGCAATCTCTTGTTTCGATCCTACTTATGGAATTTTAAGAGCTTGTGTTTTTTTCCCTATGTTGTATCTACATTACTGTTTTAGGCTGAAAAAATGTACTTTTAAAGAAATCTGAGTTGTCACTAGATCTCAGCCTTTGATTTGCATTGGAGAGTAGTCTGAGCTGGGTCACTTTTGATGAAACCAAAGAGAAAGATATGGATCAGCTGTTAGTGGGCTTTTTGTCTGAGGGACGAGCGTGATGGTGGTCCAAAGTCAATTCCCAGCCTCCTGCCCTGGGTCTGAGTGTGCATGTTGGCCCCTCAGCTCCAGATCCTTCACTCTGCAGGTCTTTCCTGTTGTGCCAGACTAAAGCAGATGTCAGCTTAGTTATCTCTTATGAACACCAGGGTTTAAGACTACAAGTTCAAAGACACCATTACAGAGTGTCTGAGGAATATATTTATTACTTTAGCCTTCTTCCCAATGAAATATTCATCGATGGCTTCATTTACTGCTACACCAAACACTGACCTGGAAGTTGCTTGAGTATCAAATTGCCTCCTGGAACAGACAGAAGTTGTTTGTTTTTTTTTTTTAATTCAGGAGATTAAAAAAGTCAAAATCAAATAACTTAATTTTTCATAGTGAGGAAGAGATGTATTATTTCAGAACTGATTAAACTTCCAAAGTCATATCATGTGTGAGGCGATATAAAACCTGCCATAGATTCATTGGAGAAATTCTTCTCTGGTTGTTCCCAAACTCTGAACAAAAGTTTGGAGAAGATATTGAGTGATATTGCAGTGATCGTGGAGGAAATGGTCTATTCAAGACAGGCCAAAGAAAATGCATGATTGTCAGTATGAAAATTTGTTGTTTGTCCGCCCACAGATACCTTTAAGGCAGTAGGTCCATAATCCCTTTTTTTGCTTCTGCTCCTTATATGCAAAAGTGGGATAATCAGCCATCTGCTAGGTAGGAATCCCAGCCTAGTTTTAAAATGTGCTCCGAGATCCTCAGGTAGAGATACAGAAGGTATTGCTAGGTATGAAAATATGTAAAATTAGAAAATTAATTGCATATTTTAAATTATGCTCTCTTACTGATTTTCTTACAGAGATAGATGGAATTAAATCAAGAATACCCATTAATTCTAAAGATAGTCAGGATCCTAGAGAAAGGATAAGAGATACAGTCACCAGTCCCACTCACCTGCTTTCCCCACTTGCTCTACTGTACAGATTCCTTCAAAGCACACAGAATATATGAGGTATCCCCGTTGAGCGAAACGGTTATTTATGTATAAGTGGGAAAAGCTGGTGGTTTATTTCATTTGTGAAAGCCCCTTTTCACTCCCAGCTGGAGATGCTGAAAAATGGGAAAAAAGTGTCAGTTTTGCTTTTGGTACAAAAAAAATCTCATTGCTCTTGGCAGTGACCTCAGCCTCCAAGAGGAGGTGTTAGCCTTGCATCATTTCACAGCCCTGCCTGATCAGGAGTGACATTAACCTAACTTTAGTAGAAGCTCGTTTTAGCTCTCTCAGCCAGAAAAGAGTCAAAGTGGCATGACACATATGAATGGTACAACAATGGAGAGATTACATTAAAGAAAAAGAGAAAAAAAAAAAGCAAAAAAAAAGCTAGACCTTTCTGAGAGCTCAGGTCAGAATATATATATATATATGCAATATTAACTGCAGCACAGATACTAAAATAGATCCACAAGTAATTAAAAATTATAGCTTACTTCAACACAATACAATAATAAGCAACATCATACCTTGGCTAGGAATTGTTTTAACAGAACATTTCAAGCTTTTCTCTCTAGGAAAAAGAAAAAGGAGATACTTTGTTGGGTCAATAGTTGTTTTTGTAAAATGTGAAGCAAATTATTTTCTTCATGAATGGTTTATTATTGAAAAGTACTTTGATTTTATGTGGTTTTTTTGAAGCACATTCAATTTTACATTTTTTCTGATCTTTTGCGTTCAATAGTTGTATGTGTAATTAAATATCCTGAACAAATCCTCCAACCTTCATATAGTTGCTAGGTTACAACTAACTAATGTTACAAAAAAGTACTCAAGACAACTTAAAATACTGTAGTTTGAAATATATACTTATTTTATATTCAAATATACATTTGAATGCAAAATTTTAAAGGAAATAATGGAACAAAACACCATGGCTGTTTCAAAGTTTTTTCAAACTTGAAAGGTTGAGGGACTTGGATCTTTTTAGTCTGGAGAAGAGAAGACTGAGGGGGGATCTGATCAACACCTATAAATACTTAAAGGGTGGGTTTCAGGAGGATGGGGCCAGTGTTTTTTCAGTGGTGCCCAGTGACAGGACAAGAGGGAATGGGCACAAACTTGAACATAAGAAGTTCCACCTAAACATGAGGAGGAACTTCTTCACTTTGAGGGTGGCAGAGCCCTGGAAGAGGCTGCCCAGGGAGGTGGTGGAGTCTCCTTCTCTGGAGACATTCAAAACCCACCTGAACACATTCCTGTGTGACCTGCTCTAGGTGGACCTGCTCTGGCAGCAGGTTGGACTGGGTGATCTCCAGAGGTCCCTTCCAACCCCATATCATTCTGTGTTCTGTGAGAAAAATATTCGAGTACCACTCTTTCCATTCTGATTTGCATTCCCTTTGATGAACAGTAATGCAATAGGCAATGTTGCTACAAACAACACAAAGCATTGAACAACCAGATCTTTCTGGTATGAATTCCAATAGTGAAATAATATCTGTGCATAGACATGCACAACTGCAGCAAATATGTGTGTGATGTGAATAATGACTCATCTGCTAGCATCATTAAAATATTACACTGGTATACCAGACATCAGGTGGAGGTATAGAGGTATTTTACCTATTCATATTCCTCCATCAAGCTCTGTGGGTATCAAGGATCACAGAGTCAACAGAGTGAGAGATATGGTGAGAAACTTCCCAAGGAGAACGACAGGCAGTTGCATGGTGAGGTGACCAAAAACCATTCAAGCTCTCACTGAATATTTGATTCCACAAGGTCTTGCAACTTATTACATGGACCCTTGCATTTCTCTAAAGAAAAATGTAAACATACATACATCTGTATTTCAGTTGCTTTATACTCTTTACCTTTCCATTTTGCTTTATGTTTTAACATAGACAGTATTTAAATTTGGGTTTTTTGACTGAATTCCTTCTTTAATGCATCATGTTGAAATAGCTGGATTACTACAGTACACAGAGTACACTAGAGATAGAGAGCCTCTTGCTTGATATTTAAGGAGATAAAGTTTCTATTTCATTACATTAAAGATTGGCAGTAGCACAGATAACATACTGACTCTGTTAATGCTCTTAACTCATGAATAGCAGCTGTTTCAGCTCTTGCTAATTCCTCTTTTAATCCCCTTCCTTCCTTACACATCTTTGAAAAAAACTTTGCATGTAGTCTTACCATTTGTATTAGTATTGTCTTTACATGAGATTTCTTTCTTGTGTAAGAATGATCTTTCCTTTATTTCTACAAATAATTAGAGGCTCATTACTGCCATTGCCCTCTCCTCTGCTTTCATTGCTTTCCCTGAAACCAGCCATTTGTTCAATTTAATTAGCGTTAAACAGGACAAAGCTTAAGAGTTTCCATTACCCTGAGTAGGACTAACACATCACACTCCGTAGGAAGTGAGAGAAGGTGAGTTTCTTTAGCAGAATTTTCCATTAATAAAATGAATATGATATTGCACTGGAAAAAGCTGCTGCTGAAAGCCTATTCTGTGTACGCTGCACAGGCAACAATCACTAGGTAAAGGAAGTGTGTCGCTGTAGTGCTTTGCTTTCTCTAAGTAATGCACTGATTTCAGAATTGCCGAAGATGAGCAGTTCCTCTTGGATTTCTGTGGGAGCTGTCAGTAGCAGCAATGAAAATATTAAGGCACATCTGGTAGGCTCTTAGTGTTAAGACTGACCCTGTAAATGGGCTTTTGCAAGTAGCACTGGACAAATATCAGTGGATAGTAAATTCCCCGGAAGTGTTTTTTAAGTTGTTCTGCAATTATTCTTGGAATTAAGCTGAATTTAGTTCTGTCTGAAAGAAACCTCTTGAAATAGGAAGACTCCCAAAAGCTGACTCAAAGGTTAGAGAAGGTAGTTGGTTAGAACACTTGGATTCATTTTTTTTTAAAGAATTCCTTCATCTACTTCAGGTTTGAACAGTATTGCCTGAAAGAATTGAAAGAAATGCCTTAACCATGAGATTACAAAAGATTTTCAGTATCTCTTACTCTCACAGAGAAAGTTATATATAAATAAAATCTTCACTGATGCTTGAAACACACAGTCCTACAAGGTCAATATGTTCTACTAGATCAGAGAAACAATCTCAGTGACCTTTTGAGTAATGAGCACAAAATAGTACACTATCTCCAAAACCATCTTCAAAGACCTATCACTATATAACACGCTTGAGAGGTGGGGTGTATGTATCTTTATGCAGTGGAAAGAATGGCCAACTTCGAATGATAATTTTCGTTGTTTCGTTAATGAACTTCCAGACACAAAGAGCATGTTAGCAGATTTTAAGCCAAAGAGCTGAGATTTTGAGCCGAAGAACTGAGATTTTGAGTGATCTCAGCAAATACCACCTCTGCATTTTGCTTATCTGAAGTAGTAGGACTATGTTCATCACAGACCCTGTCACTATAAATAAAAAGCTAATTGCAAAATTCAGGTTTTGAGGGAGATTGTAAAAGCCCAGCAACAATAAAAAATCACGTGAAATATTTTACTCTGGTGTCTGTCCGACTCTGAGCTAAAATTACAGTGAGGTCCAGCGGTTACTAAGCCCCATAAACTAGAATGAAGGCTGGCATGAAACTCCTGGACATTCACAGTGCTTTCTGTGCAACCCTGCGTAAAGTCAGCTCTTGGTAAGCCAAAGGAAAGCTCCTGATTGTACAACTTTGGATAGGGGTCTATGGTTTGTTGGGAGGAATGACAGGGGCTTTGTTAGGGACCCATTTCCATATATTTACTTTCCTGTCACTGAGGTCAAAAGGGTTTGTCCTGGCACAGAAAGCTGGCAGAACAAAAGCAAACTAAAAATACTCTTCGGCAGATTGACTACTGCTTGCTTCTGCTTGTGAATAAAATTCGCCTAATAGCCATGTTCAAACGACTGTACAGTTTATACTATCTTGTGAGAAGAAATTGAGACAATCTAGGGATGACTCAACTGTATTCATAAACATGTACGGCACAACAGGCTTCTTTTTCTTTGCACAATCCTGGCCTTGCTAGAAATACTTTCAAACAAAACCTATTGCTATTCTATAAAAAACAGGGGGCTAAAAAACTTTCCCAGCTTTCCAGTGCAGCTTCTTATTCTATACGACTTCATGGAGAACAACAGTTGCTTCCTATTTTGCCCACTTAGCAATACGGATGCTTGACCATCAACACTTCTAAATGAGATTCCCTGTAAAGTTTAATAGGTACGATCCTTCATGAACATTAAACGTTAATCCTCTGATAGTGGGGTCTCCTTCCCTTGGATGAGGACAAGAAATCATTACCTACATTGTGCTGCAAAGTGTTAACCATAACAGGCACGTCAGAGAGACTTTTCATTTTCGGCCTTGAAGTTCTTGAGAATCATTTCTTTAGTGGTATTTGTAAATATATTATAAAGTTTAATGATCCAGGCTCTGTTGAGAGCTTGTCACTGTGCTGTTTCTCTCAGATAATAAAATTAGATTAAAGCTAATAGATTTATGTTTACATCTCATGTAAAATGAAAAGCACGTTGGATTTAACAGTGCATGTTCTCTCTCTCTTTCCTCTGGTATCCTTGTTGGTAAATTGTGACTGATTCCACCTGGGACAACTTTGGGATTTGTAACTGGAAACCGTTTTGTTTTTCCAATTCACTAGTTCAAACAGCACAAACAACTTCATATCACAGATTCCAAACTGGCTGTATTTTGCAATCCAAGAAGGAGAGATTTACTATTAAGAGATTGTACGTCTCCGCTTCAGCAGTGTAAACTGGCCTCCAGGGGACCTCAGGAAAGGGCAATAAACAGGACTTCCTAAAGGGCTGTGCGAGTGAAGTTCATCTCAAAAGCAGAAGTCCTGCAGAAACCGTTCAGTGTGGATGAATTATTGCAATATAACCTTTATCAAGATTCTGTCCTGCCTTCGGTTGACCTGAGACACTATACACTTTGACATGTAGTGTAAATCAGGCAACAAATAAAATGTGCTGTCACTACTTCCTATTGCAAGGTTTAAATGCTGATGGCTTGGTCCAGATGTTTGGTTTGGATTCCACTGGTAGATGGCTACTGCTGAAACTGTCCACTTCCATGGTTTCACTGCCCTGATTTTTGGAAGCTATGAAGTGTTCCAAACCCCAAAGATCATGCTTTGTATTTTGTACTCTTAAAGGAAATAATTGAATCACATTTATAGAGTCATTACATGCACATGGAAGAAAAGCGACAATAGGCTGAATAGAAGAAGGTCTTAACTAGCACAGATTTTTTGTTTTTCACCAAAAATCAAAATATGAGCCAAATATGATTCCACTTGCAAACAAGTGCACTAAAATAGTAGAAGAGAGCAAGAAATATTTTAAGAAGGGATAAGAAATCAGAACTGTTATTCAGCTGAATCTTATTCATTGTTTCCTGTGAGTTGTGGAATATTCTTTAATTTATCATCTTAGGCAGGGTGTATGACACAACTTAAAAATTTAGAAGAAATGTACTTAGAGAGATGTCATTTTATTACTGCTAGAAATAGAACATTCATTTGGAAGTTTATAAATATTTCATGGGGTTTGATGGTGTGTTAGAATGAAAACAGAACAAAGCCTTAGGCTCAGAGTCAACCCCAAAGGCATCTCTTTGCATTAGCAAAGGCTATTCACCCTGGGGAGATACTCGTTTGAGAAATCCAGACAGAGGAAGCCTGGCTCTCTGAAGGGTACTGCTGACAGAGGAAATAGTAGGATTTCAGTCTTCTGATTGCTCCCAATTGCAGTTGCAAACTGCCTTTGCTATCCTGCTTCAGCTCACATCACTCATTTTTGAGACAAAGTCAGCCTTTTCTCCTTTCATGACCTCTTGGCAGAGAGCAATGCATAGGCAGGTTGTATCCTCACTGTCACACTATACCCTGACACAACCTTTAAAAACAAGGTCCATAAATTATGATATTTGCCAAATGTTGGCCACACTGATCCCTGAATGAGTATAGCCTCTATTTAACTCAAGGGTGCTGAGTAAGAAGACCTTCTAGGGTGAATCCGTTGGAACAAACATTAAAAGAACCATGCAACGGTCTTTCGAAGCTCCCTTTTCTAAAAGACTTCCCAACAAATGACGCATTTAAGACAGATGCTGCTGTGCTTTTTATATCCCCTATGCTAGAGAAGTTCCTTTTCCCCATTTTTACTAGGTAGCTCATGAAATATTTTAAACTTATGCAGTACAAGATGTAGGTTTTTTTCTTTTTTCCCTCAACCATTGAGAAAAGTGGTGAACCCTCATTCTCTCATTCCCTATAACACGGAAAAAGTCTAGTTTGTAATCAGTGCAGAGAAATGACTAACCTATTGCAAAGGTCTTTTCTGGCCTTTTGATACTTATTATTTTATATCAGCAGCGAAGAAGTCTCAATGTGGCAAGACTCATGTGCAGGGGGAAAGAAATGCAATCTTTCACCTCACTCAGACACAGAGCCACCACAGCACTACTTTATTAGTTGTCAACCATATCACCCTTAATTAGATTCAAAGGTCCAAGATATCACTTCATAAGACAATTGAAGTGTGGGAAAGAGAGAGAGAGATGGCCGTAAGTGATTTCCTGTGGTACAATGCATTCCATGAATTATCCAGCTATTGTTGGGCTTTTTTTTTTTCATGCGCAGGCTCATATTTAATAAAAGAAGGCTCAGGTTCTACAACACTGGCATCAGGCAGAGTTTTTTTCATCTATATATAGATGATTATTCTAGGTTTAGCAGTCTTTATTAAAGCCACACTTTTTCTTCCAAAATATTAATTATGGTCACAGAAGTTGAATCAGTTACAAAGGTACAAAACAGCTTCGTACCTGTGTGTGTGTGCGCACACACACACGTGTTTGTGTAAGCACACAAGAACCCAGACTTGTACACATGCAGGAATCACTATATTTGTTCCCGTATGTAAAAACGGTATTTAGTTGCATTGCTACAGTCTGTGCATAAAGACAAAGTCTCATCTGACAGTTTTCTGAGCATTTTTATTACGCAAAGGAAATTTTAATTTCCAATAGGTCCAGTCCAACTTTAGCAACAAATATTTTTGTTTAAATTTACTAAAATCAGAATTTAATCATTTGGCTGATTACACTACCTTAGTTCCCAGGAGGTACCACCTGCAGTGTTCTGCAGTCTTTTCTAGGTTGCTAGAAATCAATTTTTTCATAAACATTAGTCATCCCTGGCATACTAGCAATTTTCCCTATGTTTAATAGCTAGGAAATTGATTTTGCAAGTGATTTTAGTGGAACTGTACTTGATTGCAGTTCTGTCTTGCCATTGTCCCTGCTAAGACTAGAAGCTAAGCTAAGTCTTATATTTTATTCTTTCCTGACCAGTGCTAGGAATAATTCTCTTGCACACACTGGCAAGCTTTTGGAAGGACTGAATGAAATCTGACAATTTCAGAGCCTGCTCAGCTTCAGTGCATGGAGTAGCAGACTCTACATCACAGCTACTGGTGGTTCCCACAAAAGATGAGCAGAACCTTCCACTGTATTTACACACCAGGAACTTTCTGTTCTCCCTTACTCTACAACATTTAGCTTCTGAACAAAGGCTAACACCAAATAGTATATCAATGGTGACCAGGAGTGATGCATTATACTCTTCTTACTTCTATAGCAAGTTGCACTACATAATCAAATATTGTAATAATTTATGAGTAAACATTGAGTTAAATGCTAGGAAATGATATCCTATGGCTGTGTTAATTATTCAAAATGTTTATGTAACTGAAAGGGAGCTCCTGACATGTAATATTTTGTTTACAAATTTATCTTGTCAAGCAAAGCTGTTTTAGCAGGAAAAATCTTCTCTCTCACTCTTCATTTCTCAAGCCTAAATTCAATAAAGACATTAAACACTAGATTCTCTATTATCAAATGTTTTTTTTAAAAAAAATAGGCAAATAAAATTGCTTAATAAAATCTAGGAATGGTTAACAATGATTAAAACTGGTCAACAAATTCCACAATCCCATCAGGTTTCACTGTAACATTGTGAGTACTTAAAAAATAAAATTTCTGAAGGTTACAATTTAAAAAAACCAAACCTCACCTCAAAATGTTTATCCCAGAAAGTACCACTAAAAGAGTCAGGAGGTGGGACTGTGCTCTCTGAGTTAATGCATCAGCAGGTTACCACAGCACTTTTTGATTCACTTTTTACTCTCCCTAGGTACAACTTCTGATCTCTCCCGTCTTTCAAATTCTGTATCTGACACCAAATAGCTTATGGATGTCCATATTAATCATTCACAGAACTCACAGTTAACTTCCTCTCTGAAACATATACACTCTATAAATTCTTATTGTGACGTTTTAGAAAACAAAATCTTTAACTTACATCGGAACAAATGGAAACTGTGTTAGTCACTGAGTAGTTCACTTACCAATCACAGTTTCTAAAAAATACTATTTTCTCATTGAATCTACCAAATGTCACAAAAAAATTTTGCCAAATAATTTATAAATGCTCCTATCAGCAAATCTTATACAATAAAATTCATGTATGAGGTCTTTTTTCCCTAAGAAACCATGGTATGTCCTCTGCTTTCTGGTGACTTAATTTTTTATTATGAAGAATAAATACAGTGTCTGGTCTGAATCCACACACAAGCTATTGTATCTTCAGGTTTTTCTCAACCACTAATGACTCTCTGAAAGCTAATTGAGAATAACAAATAAACAAAATTAGGCTGCAAATATTTTTTTGGTACTCTTATTTTCCTGTTGCTTGTCAATCATTCTAATTAAAGCGCTAAAGACAAAGTCAGATTATATTATGATTCTCATGGTGTTTTTCAGATGTGCTTGATTTTGCCCTGAAAACAAACCGGCAGGTTTTTTTCCACCTCTTCACGATGTTCTCAATTTTAATAAAAAACAGTCCACAGCTGACAAAAGTTCAAGATAGCTTTCTGTGAGATGGTCTTGGAAGTTATGAGTGGTTTTAGGTCAAGAAGAGAAATTCAAATTGACAGAAATACTGGTGAAACACACTCAGAAGAATAGCAGCCAAAGGGACTGTAGCCTGTTGGGCATGACAGGGGCTTAGGATTCAGAAAACCTTTCTGTGCTTTCAAAGAGGCACGTGGCTTGCTCTTTGGTGTAAGGCAAAGTACCTAATTTATTTGTACATCAGCTTTCCAATCTGTGTGTCATCAGCAGCTGTATCAAATGCTAGAATGTATCTGTCCAAGCCTAATAATCTTTACCTACTCATTCTGTGTCTATACTCTGATTCAGAGCACCTGGCTGTGGACAATTCATGACATATTTTTGGTGGCCCACTCTTCCACAAGGGAGTCCATGAGGATTTATTGACCAGCCAGACTGTTAAACATGCAAAGACTTGAAAGTCACATGTTTGAAATGACCTGTCATGGATATGGTGTGGCTTAATTATTGAAAGTTAGCAAATTGCAAATGAATCCATGGCTAAGGCAAGAGAAAAAAAAAATGGATTTTGTTCTTAAAACTTTATGGTAACTTCTTAACGTCTAATAGATATGATTAAAGGTTATGATTTAAAGAACATGTACTCCAGTGTTCACTGTAGAATGATCATACAAAACCAGGTGGACTTCACTGCCTGGATTTCAGATCATACAATGCGGTGATTCCATAACCTCTGGATACCTTTTCTCCTTTTAGTACTCAAATCCAGGCCACCCAACGTTTCAGAATGAAATTGCCTGATTGCAACACAATAATAACTGCTGGCAGCAGAAAAACAGTCTCTTTTAAAGGATTTATAGATTTCACAGAGTGCTATCTGGACTGCCACCCTGACCCACATCACTGATTCATGAGTTCATCTCTAGTAAGACAGCAAAAGAATTACTTTGCCACAGAGAAGTGATAACATCTTAGGGGAGAAGAGGGTCACACTGTCGCTTGGTGAATATCATACAACATAAAACTCAAATGCTATAACGCTGTAAAAACCCATCAGGTATCTCAGAAAATGAGGGCCTTGCTGCTGGGATTCTCTCAGGCAGCAATTTTTACTTTGATTACCTAAAGTCACTTCATCTGTCTCTCAGCATTACATCGTCTATAACTTCTTCGTCTTTCTCAAAAAGGTATTGAATGAAGTGTCAATCTTCTTCCAGCTGTATGCATAACCTTAAAAATCAGCACTTTGTGCTGTTATTTTACATCCAAAATTCCAGTAAAGTTTTCTAGAAAAAAACACTCAACCCATTCAGACATGTCTGTTAATCTGTTTCTGGAATAATTATATTGACCTTTACAGAATCACAGAATCTTCATGGTTGGAAGGGACCTTTAAGATCATCGAGTCCAACCACAAAAAAAACCCAAAAACCACACCACAAAACAAAACAAAAAAACCCACACCCACAAACAGACACAAACCAACAATCTCGGGCACTAGAGCATGCCCTGAAATGCCACGTCTACACGTTCCTTAAATACCTCCAGGAATGGCGACTCCACCACCTCCCTGGGCAGGCTGTTCCAGGGCCTGACCACCCTCTCAGTAAAGTCATTCTTCCTAATATCTAATCTAAACCTCCCCTGCCCCAACTTCAGACCATTTCCTCTGGTCCTGTCATTATTCCCTTGGGAGAAGAGGCCAACACCCACCTCTCTACACCCTCCTTTCAGGTTGGACAACTATACCAAAAAAAAAATCAGGTGGATTCTACCAGGAAAAGAGCAAATGAAAGACAGGGTTAGAGCTGGATGAGATCTTTCAAGAGAGTGCATGTAAATGTGATCATGTCTTTCAAAAACTAGTCATCTACTTTATCTTGGCAACTCTGTTTCACAGTATTGCCAGTGATCAGCATTTCTTTGTACAAAGCATGAAAATATTTTATTTTACATTATTGAAATCATTTGACTGTTGCTGGAGAATGGTTTCTACTGCTGTTTGTATGCACTGATTTAGCACTGACCTACTGATCACTAATATTCTGGTGTTTAATAAGAGCACTAAGTATTTTTATGCATTTTTTCTTTCATATTTAAATTTCTGTCTAGGAAGTAACTGGTTATGGAAAACAATAGTTGCAATGATCTTATTCCCATTTCACAGGTAGAGAAGCAGTTATGCAGAGAAAGTGGCATGTCCAAGGACACAGACCAAATCAGTGGCAATACTGGTATTAATGGTTTTAATATAAACCACTTTAAAAGATTTAAGAGTGAGAAAGCTTAAATGTGTGGCATTTAAGAAACAAAGCCATTTTTATCTCCTTAAAGATGTTTGTGCATAAATTGCTTTAAGGATTAAAAGGTGCTTAAGTACTAAAGCCCCTCTAAAACCTTAAGCTCCTAAAATGTTTTATGAACATAGAGATGATAGGTCACCCTGAGAATACAGAAATGGACTTTGATTTGGTAATGGAGCTTGGTTCTAGAAAGAGAGAGCTTGTGCTAAAAATGGTCAAAGCCCAATCCTAAAGAAAAAGACAAATTGGGCCAGTGAGTTTGAGATTCTTGGTCTGGATGCACTGACTATAGGCTTGTGAAAGGGCCTAGAAAGAGGTCTTTCCAAACTGGTGGTCCCCATGGAGATATCAGTTGGACTGGTGGAGGTGTCATCGGCGGTGGAGGTGTCATCGGCGGTGGAGGCAAACAAAGAGGAAACTGGTTGAGCTCAGAGATGGAAATTGCCATTGAAGTGGGGAAGAGCCACACAAGACAGGCAGTGCTTGGTAGAGAGATTTTTCTGAGTGGAATTGCTCCAGAGGCAGGGCTTCAGACCTCCACCAAACTGAGGTTTGGGGAATGATGTCTGAATTAATTTTAGGCTCCTCCATATGGCAGTGCCTTCAGGTTCACTCAGTCCAGCCCACGTTGCTGTTACCACCGTCTGAGCAATACCTGGGGAACTACCCTCAGAGCTTCCTTAACAGCTGAGAGAGTTTCAGTTCTTTGAGGTCACTTTGCACAAAGCTCTCATATAAAAGGAATTTGTTTAAACCAAGATTAAAAATAGATTGAAACTCTGTTTAAAATCGCAGAAGCAGCTTGCATACTATATTTCATTTGAAGACAGCTGAACAAAAGTATAAACTGAGAAAATTTTATCTTTTCTCTGTTACAGGAAAACGTTCACCCACAAAAATTGTGTGTATTGGGAAAGTTTTTGTTTTGAACTTGCTTAGTTAGACTTTCCTCCTTATAATGCTCCACTTGCAGACACACCTCTTTGTCTGTGCCTCCTTATTAAGTCCCCTAGTTAGAACTGTTTTATCGATTTTTTAATTACAGATAAAGCTCTCAGTAGAAGTTCTCTTCTATGATGTAAAGAAGATGAGGTTCAGGAACACTCTGAGGCTATATTTCAAAATATTATGTATTACAGATCATTACATTTACCTGCATCAGTTTATTTAGCCCTCTTTTCAAGGTTTTTACAGTTCATTTTGCCTTTCAATAAAATAAAAATCAGGGATAGACCCCACTCTTTGCCCTATTATTTGTCACCCCAGGTAACCACCCCAGTGTTTGAGTCAAGAAGGACAATGTACTTACAGAAAATATTTTTGTACTTTGTAGTTTTCACTGAATTAAAGATATATATATTTAGTTGGGAGACTACCCATACTGCTATTTGAAAATAGTTGAGAAGCATAACAATGAATAATGATTTCTAACTAATGAGAAATAAATAGTGTAATCTTCTTTAAAGTCCCTGACTGTAACAATCAACTAAACAGCTAATTTAATCTACAATTTTGAATAAATGGAGGATGACGCAAAAACGAAAGGGAGAGACTACCAACTGAAAACTTACTCTTTTTTTTAAACCTTTTTTGAAAAAAGCAACTCTTCTCATTAAAACATTAAGAACATCCAGAAACAAATCTAAGTTCTGAAAGATATGAACTGCACAATAGATATGTTTGTTGCTAGCAACCTAAAGAATGTCTTTTTCCTCAGTAAATAAATTAGTTGTACGTACACAATGCACTGATAAACAAGAGAAATATCCACACTTGAGCTGCTTCTAGTAAGCTATTTAAATTGCTTTTGCTGCAAGATAACTACCCTTCAGATTACCTAAAGTTGCACATCCTGCATAGCTAAACTGATGAAATTTTAAAAGGATTTTAAATTAATTCTTTTTGCCATTACCTCTTTGCACACAGTCTGTTTCAAGGAGAAAAGCCTTTCAAGCTGTTGAAAGATTACTTTCATTTTAAACTGTCATACATTGCTTCCAAAAGGTGGTGTCAAGCTGCTGCATGTAAAGAATTAAGGAGGCTTCGCCAGCTTCAAAACGCAATTGTCTGTTAGGAATGTTTTTTCCTAACAATTGAGACCATAAACTCTGCAGAAATGTGTTTGTGTGTGTGTGGTGGCAGAAAACAATTAGCACTTATGATACCTTCGGAAAGAAAACTGATTTTGATTTTTTTCAGATGACCTAGAAGAATTTAGTCATCCCATGGCAACAGAAAGTCACTCCTCCTAGCACTATTACTCATACAAAATGATTTTCTAGGCTTGTCTGCAGCTAGAAGAGACCTTACATATTTACTGAAACGGGCTGGCGGCAGACAGCATCCTCATCATCTTGGAAAGGTGCTTAGCTGCTTGAGTAAACATTGAGAAGTCAGCACGGTCCAGTGGACAGTGTGAAAGAATGAATGACAGGAAACCTATTGACTGGGTTTGCTGCTGATTCACTTTCAGGGAATTTTGGCAGCTGTGTACACAAATAAGTTTCTATGAGGGAAAATAAGATATGAACTTAATATACGCTATCTGCTCTGCGTTATTCGCTTATATGTGAAAGGTATAATGAGAAAAGGAGTCAGGATGTCGTATTTCAGACCATTGTTTTGTGTATCTTTCTATTCTTAATTTCCTGTCTAAAATAAATCTTTTAGTCATTTTTCTTGCCTATGTGTCTGAAATTTTACTAGCTCTGCTCCATTTGTAGTGTATATATGTGTGTATCTGGCAAAATTGCCAGAGTTCTTCACTAGATTTCCAGATTCCGGTAAGGACATATTAGAGATTCACAGGGCTATGTTTTAATATTCTCCAACTTAATAATTATGGAATCCTAACATTCTCGGCTTTTCCTAAAATGAAAAAGTGTTATTGATCTTTCCATATTTAGGTCATAACATTGAAATTCTCTAAAAGGGAATCATAACGATAGCTGCCAAAATGTAGAAGGCACAAAAACATGAAGAGATTGAAGCAGGGAAAAAACATAAGCATAGAAATAAAGGGATATATGATTTAAGGAAAATAGCACTAGAATGAAACAAAAGCAACAGATTCATGACTTTAGACTCAACAGGTAAACCTCTGGGCAAGTTTTAAGCCTTAATTCTCTAACACAACAACAGCACTGTACTCAGCCATACTAAAAAGTTCTTCAATAATATTTTGTGTTTTCTGAACGTGACTTAGAATCTCAGCAATAGTAGAGGCTCATGCTCGTGACTGCTCAAGGAATACCAGTCGCTTTTTGTCCCCATCCTTCAAGGCCCATTTCCTTACCAAGAATCTCAGTATGTTGACAACAGTAGCTGCACCACCTCAGTCGGGCCATTGGAGGTATGCTTGGCGTTGCTGACTCGTCGGGAGGCAGTGGTCCTTTCAGTGATGCTGAGAGCCCACTCTTCTTTTACCAGACACAAAGCAGCAAGGCAGAGGTCATGTCTCTGCCTGGTATGAGACAAAAAAGAGAGCTTTTGGCTGAGACCCAGCAGAAACTAGTTAATTTTCCAAAGAAACTGCTTACAAATCTGCTTATAGATGTTTCCCACATCAGTCTCACCTCCCCCTCTGGTAAGGTTTGATGTGTTCCGCTTCCAGCTGGGCTAGTCACTGAAACTCCTGCTGTTTGGGAGTCACAAAAAACTCCCTGGTCAAAAAAGCTTCTGTCAGAGTGCCTCTTGAACCGTGTTACGTGTTACCTACTAACTGGCTGCCCACAAGCTAATTAGAACAGGTTTTAGAACATTTATTTTGAGGGAGAAAACACTTTTCAGTAAGAAAGATATGAAACTGGGAAATGAAAGGAAAGGGAGTACTAGAAAAGAAGACAAAGTTCAAGGATGAAATTAAAGATCCAAGTTTCTCTTTCCCTTTCATAACAAAGTCAAACTTAGGCTGTGGATTAATTTTGGCACCCACACAATGTCACTCATATGGCTAAATACTTTTGGGTTTTTTTTCTCTATTTTGTTTTTATTGGTCTGTATTTTTGGCTTTTTGACATATTATTTGCCGCCTTCTATTATTTGCCTATTCTCCTTGCCCAGGGAGCCTGGGCGGAGCCACCACCACCCCCGGTTCACCAAGCCTCCAGGGTATAAGAGGCCTCGGGGAGGACAGGGACCGGTCCCTGCCCACAGAGCCCAGAGCGAGCACCCGGTGCTTGTCTGTGTGCCCCGGCGGGTGCCTCAGCCGGCTGCAGTCTGTACAGCAGGGCGCTGAGCCTCTACCGGTGTACGAGGTAAGCTCAATCCCTCTAAGTGGCCAGAGGACTAGGGGACTCATCCCAACTGACCCTGGAGTCGCAAGGTGTCGGTTGCTTGTAGAGATCCAGCCATGGCTGCTACCCGGTCGAAGGTTGCTGTTAGAAAAGCTGTGGGCACCCAGACAGAGGCCCCACACAAACATGTGGGCATCCAGGCCTCTGGCTGCAGAGAGTGCCGGGGCCTGGCTCTTGCCATGGAGGGTGGGGGAGACAACACCTGTATCAGGTGTGAACAGGTGAAGGATCTGCTCAGCCTGGTGGCCGAGCTGAAGGATGAAGTGGAGAGGCTGAGGAGTATCAGGGAGCGTGAGAGAGAGATTGACCGGCGGGCCCGCTCCCTGAGAGTAAGGGAACAGGTTGAGGCCCCACATAAATCAGAGGACCCCCTCCCCTCTTGTCACCAAGCAATAGGAGGAGATCTCAGAGAAGAGGGGGAATGGAAACAGGTCCCTGCTCGGGGAAGCAGGCGAGCCCCCTCTCGGCCCCCCCCACCTCCCCAGTTACCCTTGCGGAACAGGTATGGAGTCCTGCAGGAGGAACTGGCTGTTGGAGAGGAGGACGGTACACCCAGGCTGGAGAAGTCAGATAGAACAAGTCACCATAGACCCGACATCACTACTAGCTCCGAAAGGAAAAGCAGACAGGTCATTGTTGTGGGTGACTCTCCATTGAGGGGGGCAGAGGGACCAATATGCCGCCCTGACCCACTTCACAGGGAAGTCTGCTGCCTCCCTGGGGCACGGGTTAGGGACATGTTGGAAAAACTTCCTGCCCTGGTAAACCACTCTGATTATTACCCCCTGTTAGTATTTCAGGTGGGTAGTGAGGAAGTGGGTAGGAGGAGGCCAAAATCAATTAAAAGAGATTTTAAAGCCTTGGGACGGCTGCTTAAGGGATCAGGAACGCAAGTTGTGTTCTCCTCTATCCCTTCAGTGGCAGCTATGAATGAGGAAATTAATAGGAAGAGGCAACAGGTCAGCTCGTGGCTCCAGGACTGGTGTTATCGGCAGGGTTTGGGTTTTTTTGAGCATAGGCAGCTATACAAGACACCTGGCCTGCTGGGGGCAGGTGGGATGCACCTGTCCCAGAGACGGAAAAGAATTTTGGGGCAGGAGTTAGCAGGGCTCATTGGTAGGGCTTTAAACTAGATATGAGGGGCGAAGGGGGGCTAACTGGGCCTGTCAGGATTAAACCCAAGGGAAGCACGCCAAGGCTTGAAGGATGCTGGGTTAGTGAGAACTCTCGCTCTGTCATTTCATTTGAGAAAAGGGATAGACATTTAGAAATTTCTGATTGCAAACAATGGGAAAACCCTATCCCGAAAGGGGAAAAGGGTACTAGGCTCCTGAGCTAATGAAGCTCATGGACAGAGCTTTAAACTAGAGGTGGAGGGGGAAGGGGATAAAACGAGGCCCACTGGTAATGAGCCTGGGGGTAAAGGGCCATGGATGGGGGTGAAATCGGGAGCCCAGCTCAAGTGCATCTACGCTAATGCACATAGCATGGGCAACAAACAGGATGAGCTGGAAGCCATTGTGCAGCAGGTCAGCTATGACGTAGTTGCCATCACGGAAACGTGGTGAGATGACAGTCATGACTGGAATGCTGCAATGAGTGGCTATAAGCTCTTCAGAAGGAATAGGCAAGGAAGGAGAGGCGGGGGTGTGGCTCTCTACATTCGGGAGTGTTTTGACTGTATAGAGCTAGATTCCAGTGACGATGAAGTTGAGTGTTTGTGGGTAAGGATGAAGGGGAAGGCTAACAAGGGGGATTTTGTGCTGGGAGTCTGCTATAGACCACCCAGCCAGGATGAGCAGGTTGATGAAGTATTCTATAAGGGGCTGGCTGAAGTCTCACAATCCCCAGCCCTTGTTCTGGTTGGGGACTTCAACCTACCGTATATCTGCTGGCAATATAACACAGCAGAGAGCAGGCAGTCTAGGAGGTTCCTTGAGTGTATGGAAGATAACTTCCTGACACAACCGGTAGGAGAGCCTACCAGGGGAGGTGCCTCGCTAGACCTACTTGTCATAAACAAAGAAGGACTAGTGGGAGATGTGGATGCCAGAGGCCGTCTTGGTCTTAGCAATCATGAAACGGTCAAGTTTTCAATTCTTAGTGAGGTAAGGAAGGGGGTTAGCAAAACCTCCACCTTGGACTTCCAGAGGACGGACTTTAGCCTGTTCAGAACCCTGGTTGAGAGGGTCCCTTGGGAGATAATCCTGCAGGGCAAAGGGGTCCAGGAAGGCTGGACACTCTTCAAGAAGGAAATCCTAAAGGCCCAGGAGCAGGCTGTCCCCATGAGGCACAAAATTAAAGGGCGGGGAAAATGGCTGGCCTGGTTGAACAAAGAGCTTTTGATGGGACTTAGGGGGAACAAAGGAAGGTTTACAACCTTTGGAAGAAGGGACAAGCGACTCAGGAAGAGTACAGAGATCTTGTTAGGTTATACAGAGAAAAAGTTAGGAAGGCAAAAGCCCAGCTGGAACTCAACCTGGCCATTAATATAAGGGACAAAAAAAAAAGTTTTTATAAATATGTCAACAAAAAGAGAGTCAGGGAGAATCTCCATCCCTTACTGGATGTGGGGGGAAACATTGTGACCAAGGATGAGGAGAAGGCTGAGATACTTAATGCCTTCTTTGCCTCTGTCTTCAATAGTCAGACCAGCTACTCCCAGGGTGTACAGCCTCCTGGGCTGGAAGATAAGGATGGAGAGCAGAACAACCTCCCCATAGTCCAGGAGGAAGTAGTTAATGATTTGCTTATGCACCTGGACACACGTAAGTCCATGGGGCTGGATGGGATTCACCCAAGGGTACTCAGGGAGCTGGCGGGAGAGCTCACCAAGCCTCTCTGCATTATCTATCAACAATCCTGGTCAACAGGAGAGGTACCAGATGACTGGAGGGTGGCCAATGTGATGCCCATCTAAAAGAAGGGCTGGAAGGAGGATCCGGGAAACTATAGGCCTGTCAGTCTGACCTTGGTACTGGGAAAGATCATGGAGAGGCTCATATTGAGTGAGCTCTCAAGGCAAGTGCAGGGCAGCCGAGGGATTAGGGCCAGCCAGCATGGGTTTATGAAAGGGAGGTCCTGCTTAACCAACTTGATCTCTTTCTATGACCATGTGACCCACCTTCTGGATGCGGGGAAGGCTGTGGACGTTGTCTACCTGGACTTTGGTAAGGCCTTTGACACCGTCCCCCACAGTGTTCTCCTGGAGAAGCTGGCAAATCATGGCATAGACAAGTGTACTCTTCACTGGGTAAGAAACTGGCTGGATGGCTGTGCCCAGAGAGTTGTAATTAATGGGGTGAAATCCAGTTGGTGGCCAGTCACCAGTGGTGTCCCTCAGGGCTCAGTTTTGGGGCCAGTCTTGTTTAATATCTTTACTGATGATCTGGATGAGGGGATTGAGTGCACCCTCAGTAAGTTTGCAGATGACACCAAGCTAGGTGGGAGGGTTGATCTGCTTGAGGGTCGGCAGGCTCTACAGGGGGACCTGGACAGGTTGGATCAATGGGTCAAGGCCAATGGGATGAGGTTTAATAAGGCCAAGTGCCGGGTCCTGCATTTTGGTCACAACAACCCCAGGCAATGCTACAGGCTTGGGGAAGAGTGGCTGGAAAGCTGCCTGGCAGAAAAGGACCTGGGGGTGTTGGTGGACAGCCAGCTGAACATGAGCCAGCAGTGTGCCCAGGTGGCCAAGAAGGCCAACGGCATCCTGGCCTGTATCAGGAACAGCATGGCCAGCAGGAGTAGGGAAGTGATGGTGCCTCTGTACTGGGCACCGGTGAGTGCTGTGTTCAGTTCTGGGCCCCTTACTACAGGAAGGACATTGAGCTGCTGGAGCGTGTCCAGAGGAGAGCCACCAAGCTGGTGAGGGGTCTAGAGAACAAGTCATATGAGGAGAGGCTGAAGGAACTGGGCATGTTTAGTTTGGAGAAGAGGAGGCTGAGGGGAGACCTCATTGCCCTCTACAACTCCCTGAAAGGAGGGTGTAGAGAGGTGGGTGTTGGCCTCCTCTCCCAAGGGAATAATGGCAGGACCAGAGGAAATGGTCTGAAGTTGGGGCAGGGGAGGTTTAGATTAGATATTAGGAAGAATGACTTTACTGAGAGGGTGGTCAGGCCCTGGAACAGCCTGCCCAGGGAGGTGGTGGAGTCGCCATTCCTGGAGGTATTTAAGGAACGTGTAGACGTGGCATTTCAGGGCATGCTCTAGTGCCCGAGAGTGTTGGTCTGTGTCTGTTTGCGGGTGGGTGTGGTGTGGGGTTGTGTGTGTTTGGTTTGGTTTGGTTTTGTTGTTGTGTTGGGGTTTTTTTTGTAGTTTTTTTTTTTTTCTGTTGGTTGGACTCGATGTTCTCAAAGGTCCCTTCCAACCAAGAAATTTCTGTGATTCTGTGATTTTTCTCCTCCTGTAGCTGCCCTAGGCTCACTCCAGCAAAAACAAATGGCAGTAAGCTGGAGGTGTAGGTAGACAGATTGCCCACGAGTGACAAAATTATTGGAATCAGAGAATGACTTCCCAGTGAATTTTCCCACACACTGTATTCCCTCAAATGCTTGATGGCAAAACTGAGGGTATGAAGATACCCCGGAAGAGAGTATGTTTCAAAATAGAGCTCCTGTGATAGACAAGAAGAGCGGTTGAATTTTCTGAAAAGTGTCTGCTTCAATTAGCGCAGGCAAAACAGTGAGATATTCTGGGCAGAAAAACATTCCTGAACTCATGCCATTTTTGCAGGACGTGTTCAGAAGCAGTCAAGAATGACTTTTTTTTCTTTTCTGAAGCCAGGGAGGTCAACCACCCTAGGATCTTTGCAGTATTTATAGCCATTACTACTACTTGGTAGTTTTCTTTAGCTAAAGCTAAAGCAAAACTGCAATGCACTATGTTTTGCAGTATCCACACAATTTCTAATTAGTTTCTATCAGGTAGTAAAAAAGCAAAGAACAGAATTGCTACTATTTCTTGCTGCTTAAGTAACCTTTCCCTGAAGCCAAGGAAGTGGACTGCAACACCACTGGATGCAGGGGCAAGGGTGTATTTCTATTGGAGTTGAAAATGTGATCAAAAAGAACTGTTTAGGTGGCAACAATAAGAACAGAAAGCCTGCTCACTTGCTAGAGACGCTAAATATGCTGAATTTATGCAGTAATCAATCTTAGGAATCAGTAGGAAATTAAAAACCCCCAAAAACCTTCCCACTGTGGCCCAGAATAAATTCAAGATTCTATGACTAGGAGATATCAAAACCACTGTATTTGCAGTGGTCCTTCATTTTATAAACTTCAAAAGGATTATTTCAGTTTATGTAGGAAATTTGTATTACTCAGAAGGGATGTTCTGTTAGGCAGTAGCTACTGTGAGACTGGCAAAATGAGACTGGCAAAAAATATTTGGTCATTAATTTCAATCCAGCGTCATGATGCCTTCAATGAAGTCGGTAAATGCCACTGATGCTTTTAATGATGAATATTTTAAGTGTGTAAATTCAGTCTTATAACAAGTGTTAATGCAAGTGGATATTTTTCGTATTCTGGATAGCTTGTTTAAAATCATAGTTTTTAGCCAGCTTATTCTAAAGCAGGAAGAGTTCAGAAATACCCTTCTATTTTCATTTGCACATAATTGCAAAGCTTAAGATTTTTGCCTAAAAAAATAAGTAGACCCTTGTGCACACTTAGTACAGGAGTAGAGTTTTCATTGCATGTCATTCAATATTAACTATTACAATTTTAACTTAGGTTTCCCAATTTTCATTTTTGAATTTCTGAAAATCATTTATCAATGTACTTCCTTTTGTATTCCCATCTGTTAATTGTTAATTGGTTTTTTTTTTTCACCTTAGGATATCTACGTAGTCCTTCTGGTTCAACACAGAATGTTTTTTTACCCAAAGTTACTCTTTATTTTTTTTGAATCAAATTTTCTTCTGTATCCTCTGTACTGACCTAAAATCAGTGGCTGGACTATTAATGCCTCTTTGAATTCCTCAGACTGGAGATAATTTATGTATTACCAAGTATTCCTGGCAGGAGCCTCTGCAGCTGCAGCCCAGCACAAATTCAGAGTGACTTTTTTGCATTTCTAGAATGGAATAAAGCTTCCTTTGTTTACCTGTGATATAAAAATGCTTCCACAGTATTAAAATGAGAAAGAGTTATGCAAAAGACACTATGAAGATAAACTACACCATGCTTATATCCAGCCTCATTACTGACCCACTGGAAGAATCTCATTATATCATAGCCTCATGTGAAAATATTTTACTGCATGTGAAAATATTTATTTGACTCAGTGGGATGTTGTTAAGCTTAATTAATGTGCTGTAAATTTCTGAGATAATGAGTGCTACACAGAAGTGCAGAATTTTTTACTAGAGACTCACAGCAAGAAAGTTAGTAATTTTTAGAGATTTTTTTTAAATGTGATGCTGCAGAATTTAGAATAAATTATGACAAGTTGTGAGTTTTCAAACTGATTTTTCTTAAACAATTTTCATCATAGACAGTATTTAAAAGTACCATACAGGTAGCCATAGAGATTCATGGAACTAATCAAGAAGCTATGTAAAGATGAAAAATCTAATCATTTTAATTTATAAGTATCAAAAAATGATTACACCTTTTGCCATTAGCCCACAGCAGCACTTTCCAGTTAGCCTTCTATCTCATTTCCTCTCTGATGTGATTCAAATGTAAGAACCAATTTCCCTTCATCTCAGTGAATCTAGAGGTTTAAATGACCCAAAAGTTCTTCAGAGCCATATAATAATATTATAAAATGTGAAAAGTCAAAAGTAATAGCCATAGTGAAGAATCTGATAACATCCCATAGGAATTTTGTGTATGAAGTGCAAGCACAGAAAACTGTTACATATTTGCCATGATGTTTTATTTCTCCATGTGTCCAGCTGACAAATAACATAGTCTTTGCCTGTAACATTTTTGTTTGTCCATTTTGCCCCCATCATGCTACCTGAGACGGAAAACCCCCAACACGGGACCCTCTATCTTGACAAGCAGAATGGTTCCCTCCCTCCCTTTCCATCTTAGGGTGTATCACATACCAGCATGTAAAGGAGGTGCGTGGATTCAGAAAGGTGATTTCTTCAGATTTAGGTTAAGATTTCCCTCACAACAGATCATAAGCTCCCTTTTCCATATACAGAGCTGGTATTGATAAATTAAGACACTTCTGGCTCACACTTGAGGGAAGTCTTCTGTTACACCACTTTGAGACATTTGGCAATGTTACTTCACAATATTGAACGGTTCAGACTGTTTCCTCAGTGGGCTACTGTGGCACCTTCGAATTCAGTTTTTTCATCCTAAAAGGACAAGTGGTTCAGGTTAGCCTAAATTACACATTAGAATGAACATTCAGGAAGATGTGCAAAAGATCAATTTCACCAATAAAAAGGTCAGAACACTTCAGGCGATGTGTTTGCTTTTATTTGCCCTCTGGAGAAATGAGATATCTGTGGACATCTCAGAGGCTCACAACTTTAATTTTAATCTTTGATGCTGAAAAACTATGTAACTATTTTCAGTGTGTGTGTGTGTGCAAATTTCAGGAAGCTAATTGCAATAATCAGCTCAGAAATATCCCAGAACAGCTACTGTTCTAGTTGATTTGGAGCATGGTATTTCACACATGCAAACTAATTTTGCTGCCATTTGGGCAATTAGCAGATAAAGATTAGTGAATAAATGTGGGAAGATGTCCTCAGACAAAGGAGTCTACAACTAATTGACTTTATAGGCAAAGGAATAATGATTTTGAGTAAAGAGTATTCTGGAGCTCTTTCATATGTGCCTCCTGTTTCAGTGATTAATTTTCAGCAGTTGTTTTGAAGCCTGAATTTAACAAGTACATACAGAAGAAACATCTGTGGCTTGCACTCATAATTTTTTTAGTAGTTAAGAAAAGACATCAGTCCTCACCTTGTCATTATCTTATAGTAAACAGCCTAATTATAACTTCGACTTCAAATTTTTCCATGATTTTATTTTCTTTTCTGCCTGAATCTGTCAGAGACAACTAAATCTACAGAACAGAAAAATCAGAAAGTTCTAACTTCAGGATTCAGAATTTGCCTGAGGTTAATTTTTCTACCTCAGTAGCTTTTGCAAAATAAGCTTGAAAGATGTCATAAATACAGACTTTTACTGCATCATTTACAGCTCTATCCTTTGTCTGTAAACTGTAACTTACAGTTACAGGTGTAAAAGAAGAGGGAAATTCCAACACCTGGTGCTGAGAAGATGTTATAGGTGTGTTGGAGAAGATGCTACAACCTTAGGACTTTCATTTGTTTTTAATCATAAATCTGCTATTGACTTGCCATTAGAAAAATGAGAAAAATACTCCCTGCCCTAAATGAATGATAAAGCCCTTTAAGATGAATCCATCAGAAAGAATGCTTGCATTGTATCTTCTTGAACCAAGGCTAATCTATAATTAGTCTTACAAGCAGCGCGACTCACAACTGCAATTCTTCTCCTCTGTTTTAGGACTAGTGTCTCCAGGCAGTTTAAAAGGGTCAGACAGTCCTCTTTCAAACTCAAAAAGAAGAACAAACCAGCCTGCCCCCAAATGCTAACCCTGAGATCTTTTCATGGTTTCAATATTAAGTGAAGAGTCTGTGTACCTTGCACAGCTTTTCCAGTTTAAGTAAAAGATGAATTAGACCTCCAAATCATGACTTGAACATGCATTGTAAACATAACCTCCTATGGACAGAGGTCTTTGATCATCAGGGTTCCAGACAGGAAACAATGATGACAACAGAGCAATTTAGAGTACTGATACAACAGTTGACTGTACAGATCTCTTGAAGTCAAGACTGATCAAGCAAAAGATTTGTTGTATACAGTTCATCACATTCATCAGGAAATAAACGTTGCTTCGATTTCGCAATCATCTCCTACACTCGCCAGACAAATCAGCCGACTGGTAAGTGTGACATGAACAAGGGATAAATTAAGTACTACAGTATATGGAAAAGAATGAAGAACACTGTATTATCGTAGTACTGAAGATTTTAAAGATAAATGTAAGAAACAAGAAATTGTTGGCATTTACTGTATGTGACAGACATTTCCTCCAGCTAATATTTTCTTTGTTTCACTTACTGGAAATGCACAAATTATAGTGGAGAAAATGTATGGGTGAGAAGAATCAGATATATTCAACTATCTCCATTACAGAATGCCACCTTGTGATGGTGGTTTCTCCCTCAACTGATCTTTTTTATATTGATAGAAGTGAGATTTTCTATGTGCATTCTCCACGTACAGACTGAAATTCTGATTTGTCAAAGCATTTAAGTTAATGCCTAACTCCAAAATCATGCCACGTGTTATAGAACATGCTAGGTATTCATAAGAGAGTAAAAGAGGAAATAGTGCTATTTTAAGTATTATAGTAGCCAAATATAAAAAGTTTTATACTAGAGCTATATTTGACAGGGTGTATTAATGTGCATGCCCTCAACATATGTGTTATTCTCAAGCCTGTTATTAACTATTTAAAATAAAACTGTGGGGTTTAGTTATCAACTGTTCCATTCTCATAAATTATTTTACCTTAAATTATTGATATGAATTACATCTAACTTCATCTAAACATGGTGTATGTAAGACATATAATTAAAAAAAAAAAAAAGAAGAAATCTAAAGAGACTTATCGTAAAATCAGTTTTTATGCCTAAGTTTTGTGCAACACTGAATACGGATTTGAAACTGCTTGATTTTTTCTATCAGAGAAGGATTTTTTTAGTAGTTGTTCACATCTGTCCTTAGAAAAGATAGCTGTGCCTGCATGTACTACATCCATGTTTATTTGTAGACTCAGTACACAAATAAAATAGGAAACTGAACTACAGATTCTTTTAAAATCAGCAACACAATGTATGTGCTCAGATACTAGAGATGTGTTATAAGGCACCTACAATGGATAAGATATTTTCCAAGATTTTAAAATTTAATTTTAACCCATCTATGGAATCTATCCCAGATGAGTGAGACCAAAAGAAATTTGTAATTGTCATCAGTAATGTCTAAGAGGCAGGTGTCAAGAGGATGGGGCCAGAGTCTTTTCAGTGGTGCCTGGTGACAGAACAAGGGGCAGGGGGCACAAACTGGAACACAGGAAGTTCTGTCTGCACATAAGGAAAAACTTCTATACTGTGAGGGTGGCAGAGCCCTCTCAGGCTGTCCAGAGAGGTGGTGGAGTCTCCTTCTCTGGAGACATTCAAAACCCACCTGGATTTGTTCCTGTGCAACCTGCTCTGGGTGACCCTGCTCTGGCAGGGCGTTGGAGTGGATGATCTCCAAAGGTCCCTTCCAACCCCTGCCGTTCTGTGATTCTGTGATTTTCACCATGTCTTTAGTCATTTGAGATGAATGGCTCAATTGGCTGCTTAAAACTATATTAGTAGAAGTAATATGACAACAGACCACTAGCAACACTTACTAATTGTCCCTAAGACTAAGCGTATTGTTGCATAGATTACAAGTAAAAAGGACACCATCTGAGGCAAGCATCACTCTGAACAAATGACTGTGATCGTTCAAGAAGTAGCCATAAAAAAGTCAGACTTGTCTGCAGTAAATTAAGCTAAAGACCTCGAGGCTTGGTAGACATAGTCAATGCCTTTGGTATTTGAACCTGTGGTCGAGGTTTTCAGGGAAAGCAGATATCCATATTTCTATTCATTTGGATATTGTGACGCCATATCATATTGGATATTTGGATAAGTGACACCAATATCTACAGGAAGACACAACCAAGCATTGACTTTCAGTAGTGGTGCCCTGAGCTGGCCAACTGCAGGCTAAGGATGTAACAGGTTTGAAATCAATGTATAGGCACAATATATAGAGCAACTGATTTATGTGTCTGTCCACAGCTCTCCTGCCTGCCAGGAAGTGCTTCACAATGTTCTGTACTAGCTGAAGTCCTTGCCAAAGTTTGAATCTCTTGCAGTCAGGTTTTCCCTTGCTCAAGACAAGAATTGACAAAAGCGCCTATAGCTAATGCCACGTTCAGAAAGAAAATAATAATCACTGTGGACAGCTGACATTATGCCAGAATCTTCACACCAGTGTGGAAGTGGGTAATGTTCCTAAGCTTGAGTACAGCATGACCAGCAGTGAGTGTGATTTTTTGGTAAAAGGAAACTACACCAAAACTGTGGTCCCTTAAAGTACAGCTCCTAGCACACTGACATAAGCTATTCATCTAGATCTTTCTTTCTTTAAGTTTCAGATATTACTCTTAATCCAATTGCTGGTTCAGGAAATGAAACACTGGGCTATTCTGATGATTCAGATAGTGAAAGAAACCAAAGATGAAAAATTAAGTAATTAAAATATAGAATTGATTGGTTGATTTAAATGCTGTCCTATAAGTAGGATTTTTATATCTTTTCAAGGGTAAATTAATATTCCTCTGTGAAATTAATGTAATTACATCAATTCTCAGATCAGCTGAGAATATTGTTCAATCCATCTAGGAGAGCTGCCTTTCACGTCTCAATTTCAGCTGTGACATGGTAGCCTTATCAAATTAGAGGCACTAAGGAACAGTCTGAGAAACAGAACGAGTCACTTAACCCCAAAATGATAAAATTATTTCAGTGGTTTATTTAACACCTGGCTCAATTTTCTGAAATCAGTCCAAATTCTTCCATTGACTAAAGTGGCCTTTAAAAGTTTTTGGAAAGTACTAGAATGCAAATTCATCAATATTAAATACCAGGATTATCTATACAGAAATGCAAAAATTACTCCTTGATGCTGTGGTTGCTGTGTAAATAACATGATTACCGGACAAAAGTTAGAGAAACATCTGGAGAAATTTGGATCCAACTCTCTGTTCTGTCATTAATTTTCAGGTGACATGCAAGAAGTTACGTTTATTTTTGCAACTGCAAAATGGTATTACTCATACTACTGAGGCATGTCTGTGAAACATTTCAGAGCCTATGGAGAAGAAATGCTACAAAATCTATAGCTAGATAGGATAAGGTTTAATGTTTATTATTTTTGAATGTTTCAGGCAAATAAGTCTTTTGGGAAGACAGAAAACAGCACCAAAACAGAATATTGCTCCATATATATGTTTCTCTTTATAAGAATCAGGTACCATATTGGTGAAAATTCTACAACTCAAGCTCTGCCTAAATCACCAGCAAAGTGCAGATTTATGATGAGTGATTTACGACACATTTTCTAGGGAGAAATAAAATGGTGCATGACTCATGCTGCCTCAACATATCACTTCCTAAACATAGAAAACAAGAGTTTCTCAATAAAACCATCAAGATGATTTTTATCTTCACAAATGCTGGGAAAATTAGAGAACAATAAAAGCCTTCAGATACCATGTCATTTTTGAAGAAGTGGAAAAAGTCCAGTGACATATCTTTTCTGCCTTCCACTTATGACCCAATCAAACTGAATTCTGTTCAATTAACACTGTCTTCTTTTTCAATGCACAGAAATGGAAGAGCTGGAATAGGAACCTGAGAAAGGAAGTGGTGGGAAGGTGGTAAAAACAAAGGAGAGAGAAGGAAAGCAGGAAGCTCATCTTTCATATAGACACAGACAAACCACAGGCAAGGAAAACTTTAAGTAAGGTAAAGATACCCAAGGTGAAATTCTGATTTCAATTATTAAAAAAAAATGTTCTTGGACTTTCATTTGAAAATGATATCAATAATGTTTATTGTGGAGCTTACTAAATTAATTAATCCAAGGACTTTAGAAGTTTATCATGACATCCAGGGAAATACAATCAGTAGGGAATAAACTAGTGCTCTGATATAAGGCAAGTACCAACATTTACCTAAAGACAAACTCGCAAAGCGTTAGATGGGGGAAAAAAAAGAAAAAAAAAAAGAGAAGAGCAACTTTTAGCTTGATAGTGAAATGAATAAAAGATAATGAAGTTGTCCAAGGCTATGAGTTACCTAGCTGTTGAAAGACTAATCACTTTTTGCATTTAAAATTTATTTTATTTCATTTCTGTGCTATTAATGTAATCCTTAGCTGAGCTCGTAGTCTAGGTCCAATATTTGATCTAAAAATTTTGGCACTAATAAAATAGAAATGTTCACTTTCACTTGTGTGGATGTATTTTATGGACTTTGCAGAGAGATTTAAATTGGTGAGAAAGTAATTTCTGAGGGGACATGATATGTTACAAGCTATGTATTCCTTTCTATAAGACTGAAAGGATCTCCTGAATAAATTTCTAGGTCATCATTTTACTTTTACAGGCTTTGAGACAGGCTCAATGTAACTTAACCATGTCTGAAAGATGTTTGTCAAACCTGTCTTTTAAAATCTCTGCAAGGTGTGGGTTACAGTGTTTGGATAGGTTTCAACATAAGCATAACAGTATATAACAGAAATGCTATTCTCAAATCTCATCTAAATACCGCTTTTTATAAATGAAGTCAACTCCTACTTATTAAACTCTAGTTTGAAAACAGTTGATTGTTGTTCTCTCTGTAACAAAGCTCTTAACATACATTCAAGAAACAGAGTGGGATAGCAGGATTTGAAGCGTAGGACAGCTCCCCTAGAAGGAGACAATGAGTTACTTAGAAATAAATAGTCAGGAAATTAAAGAAGCCCTCAGAGTTATGAATGATTTGGAGACAGTGCTCCGACAGTGAGGAATGCTCTCTCTGGAGATCAGAGGATGACCTGGTCTCCCCCGATGCAGCACAGCCAGATGTCTTTCTCATTCTCAGAGGCTGGAGGCAGCTGCTCTCTGGAAGTCAAGCCTGCTCTAAAACAAATACATTTTGTGGCCTAAGGAAGAATAAATGTCTTTGTTTAATGTCAGGAATAATCTGTTTTAATTTATAGTTGAGATATTTTCAGCTGATCCTTCAAGAAAACTGGATTACTGGTTTTGAGAAACGGTAACAAGCATTTTTGACGCGTTCAGTCATTCAAGTGGCAATCGCATATTAGTTGCATCTGCAAATATCCCCTCAGTTCCATATGGTTTCTAAAGGATCAATTGAAACCTCATTCTTCTCAAACCTATTAAAAGAAAAAGTTACGTTGAAATTAGTTTTAACATTCCTAGAATTAAAAGTAAGCAAGATCTGTCCACAATGATCGGACATTCATGGAGAAGTTAAATCACCTTGAAACGTATGGAACATCTTATCTGCAGATATTACATGTCAAAAGATAAATAGCTATTTAGGAAATTCTGAAACAGTCACGTTTTTGTAGATTTTCTCTACAGAGGAATCTATAGGTTCCTCTAAAAATCACAGTTACTTCTGTAACTGCACCTGTTACACGACTGAATCAGAAAATAAAAAAAAATTCGCAGAACTTAAAGGCTGCTAAGGTTGTTTTTATGTAAAGACAGAATCACCATCTGTATGATAAACCATTTACCACATTGCATATTTATCTGATTTTGTTTAAACCAATGACTTGCCCACAACTCTTGTAGTAAACAGTCTTCCTTCTTTCTCTATAAAGCTAATTAGGTGACAATCTCACTGCACCTTAAAAGTACCTTCGTTAGTCAGTTAGTGGTTGATTTATCAATTACTTTTGTCACTGATGGTTCCAGAAGTATTCTGCATTGCAATGTAGCTCAATTTAATTATATCAGACTGTATCAGCACAGACTTTAAGGCACTCGGTTGCCGGTGGTTAATAATAGCAAACTATATACAGGTTTAAATTGGGAAGTATGAATTAAGGCTTTCAAATATTAAAATAGTAAAGCAGAAGAGTAAAATGAAATACACATTCTGATGTTGATATATTTATGATTCAACTCTCACTTATTGCCCTTTGATATGACTTTCACTCTTCTACTACTGCATGGTGGTTTGTATTGTTGAGCAGCAAACATCTAAAGAAGTTGCATATCAAGAAGATCAAGTTTTGAAAAAAACATTGCAGTATCATGACTCTTAACTACACTAAATACTGAAGGGAAACCCCCTTTTTTTTTTTTCACTGAATTTTTTTCTTTCCTTTTCCTTTTATCCTTTAACATTTATTAGCTTTACAAATTCCTCTGACTAAAGAAAAATTGTGCTTAGATAAATTCCAGGCAGCCTTATTATTTACATGGAAACATTACTATTTGTTTCAGTTTTGTGGTGTTTTTTTTTTTTCTGAAACATGACCTCATCAACATGCAAAACTGAATGCTCATGGATAATTTCAGAAGAACTCAGTAAAGTTCCAGTAGGTGCTCAAACCTGGTGTTGTTGTATCTGTCCCACCTATAGAGATCATTTTGGTAGATTTCTCAGAGCAAGCTATGGTGGGAGACCAACCTTTTCAAGCGAACGTCCGAACATGTTGTTCTAGACTTAGAGATTCCTACTATCAAGCTCCAGTTGGGTCTACTCAAAGGCTTTGCACTTGGATCTTAATTGAATATAATTAAATTTGCAGAAGCGTTTCAGAGGCTCAGCTCAGCAGTGGATGTTTACAACCTTCTTAAGGCTTGATCTTCCTTCTACAATTACAGATTGTATTCACAGCTTTCTAGCTAATATTTTATTAACTATTTTGTGTATGGGCTCCAAGAAAAAGACACATTTGTGGCAATGGTTCATGAGGGAACATCGCATGAATTTTTTATTTGACTGGATGAAATTTATGTTGGAATATACCAATATTTAGACTTCTGTTATTTTATATTTCACAGCTAAAGCCTTAACATGTCCTGACATAGGCCTGGTTGTTGGACCTAAGAGGCAAATTTGGTACCAGCTCAGCGCCAATCCCACTTACAGGAAGCCAGATGACTTCTCATCACTTCTCCCCCAGCTCAGCACTTCTGTATGGTTCTTTCACAACCTAATCCATTCCCTTGTGAAGAACTGACTCCTATATGTGGCTTTTAATCATAAAAGAAATTGGAGTCAGGTAGGAAGAAAAGAAATGGAGAAAGTGGAGGCAAGACATCCATCTTGCTCTCCACAGCCTTCTGCTGTTAACATGTTTCCATAAACTGATTAATCATAAATTATTAATGTCAGCATCACTGAGACAGAATATATCTTCTTTATTGAAATCTGTCTCCCAGGCATTCTGGCAGTGGTTTTGACTGATAAGCCAATAGTACCGCTATTTGCATAATCGTGCTGGCACCTGGCTGCGTAGCTACCTTACTGAAGTGTTGACACAATGGCATATGATATATTTGTGCCTGGCATGATCTTGATGGCCCACAAACAGTACTTCTGGATGAGGAGATTGTAAATAAGTCACAGTTTTAAGTTATGATTTTTTTTTTTTTAATATTAATGCTCAGTTTTGATGATATGCCACCTAGAAGAAATGAAGTTCATTTAGGTGTGTATGAAACAGGTGCAGAACATGTTATGCTGCAAAAGCAGCTGCAGAGAAGAGTAAATACAGAAAACCAAACCATTCTGGTTTTATCACATCAGGATGTTACTGCTTCTCACTTTTTTTTCAAATGGTTATCTTAGATACAAGCACTATGGAAACATAAATAGAAATACTATTTAAATTCTTAGCAACGCTGAATCATTATTATTTTACTTCTGTCTGAAGACTGTTACTTCATTTTGCCTGTTTTCACACAAATGAAGATGTTCTTACCATAGCCAAAGCTTTACTGAAGATAGATCCTTTCTATTCCTCGTGTAGACAGGCTGTCTTATATTAGAAAGAGATCCTCAAAAATGAAACAGTAGAGCCAGTCAGAACTAAGTAATATTTTTGTCCTGAAAGTGAGATTTTAATGAAAATCTTTAAAATTCTATTAGCTAGTAGAAAATGTGACAAAAAATGCTTGCTAAGGTTAAGAATGACTCAGAATCAATATACTTTTTGGCATCAAAATTTTGAGGTTTTAAATCTTTTTTTCCAGAAAGACCAACACTAGCACTGATATACAGAATGCCCCATCTCTACAGCCCCTATCTCCAATTCCATTGGAAAGTTTTGAAGACCACCATTAAATTTAGTCAAAACACTCTAGTAAAGTAGAGAGAAGTATTATAATATTTGAAGTTCTTCTGCTACTGCTTAAAAACACTTACAAAAACTACCTATAGGACATTCTAACACTAATTGGAAACAATTAGCAGGTGAGACTGCACCATTTTTGTGTCTTTCAGGGCTATTGTTTTGTACTGAGGAGACATGATATTTGGGGATCATTTATAAACTTAAAAAAGGCAGAGTTATTAATGGGTATTAGGCTGCCTCTGGTAGATTAAAAGCAGCTTAACACAAAACAAAGAACTGTACATACATGATTTACTCTTTTAAATTACTTTAATTTAGGAACATACAACATATCTGAAGAAATGGGTTGGCCTACAATAAATTCCATCCATATTTTGTTGCTGTGACCATTAAAGACTACATACAGAGGCAATATTGTTCCCTTAGTAACTATTTAAATGCATATTAGTCCTTTCTCTCCTTTTTGTTGGCAATGATGAGGAAGGAATGCAGCTACTGAAAGGCTGGAGAGGAAAAGTGAATGATTTTAAACAAATAAGGTTTATTAGATACCGCATTAATTGATTTTTTTCAGGCTTTGCGCTTTAAATATGGACGTATAAATATACATGTATATTCCATACATATGAATTGCATGTATATAGAGACAGAATTCCTTGTTTATAATATTTAATTTAAAATAAAATATTGTTTTGATCTCAGATGCTCAGAAAGTACCAGCTGTTCACAGAGATCAGTGTCCTGGTTTGAGATATAACTTTCTATTCAGTTCTTTTTAGCTAAGCCTCTTCTAACTCTCTGAAATTAACAGCTTATTGGGCAGAAACTGTTCTCATAGTCAATGCCAAGGAACAGTGTGCACAGAGGCTCCTGCTTATACTTATTGCTCTGACAACCAACGTCATCTCTTTTTGTTATTAGCCCTGGTGGAGGGTCAGAAGCAGAGAAGCCTAGAGGGGTCCCACCTGTGAGGAGGAGGGGACAGGAGAGGTGACCCCAAACTGACCAACTGGGTGTTCCATCCCATCTGCCCCACGCTCAGTATAAAAGCTGAGGGATCAAAGGGTCAGCTCTTCCTTCAATGGCCGGTGTCCGAGGAGGACCCTGTCTGTTTGTCTGCCTTGATCCCTATCCATGTGTTCCTGAATCCAGATCTGGAATCCAGTTCCCATCTGTCTCTGAGACCAGTCCAGGACTTCCCCAGTGCCTGCTGGTGATGTCATCCTGGGAACCTGATATGGTTTTGTATATAATTGCTCTTGCCCCACCTCTATATTTTGTATATTTCCTTATTTTCTTTTTATTTTATTATTAATATTTTCATTAAAGTAGTTTAGTTCCTTCTAAACTCAGAAATTTCTTTATATCTCTCCCTCCTCTCCTCAGGGTTATAAAGCCACTTAAACATTATGTCTCTTGTCTTCTCAGCGTGTAGGTAACAAGTTATATTGCTCTTTTTGTGAGTTTCTTTTTTACATATATTTAAAGGAAGGGTGATTGAAATTGGGAATGTGGCATCACTTCGGCTGAAGATTTGTACAGGTCAGACACAAATAGGTAGAGAACTAAAGGTTTTTCTCATGCCTCCTATCAAGAGTTTCAAGTAAGATTTTTGAAATGTCAGTTTGCCACTGTAAGGCTAAGTAGGTAAACTTGTTCTTTGTTGGGAACTTGTTTGTTTTTCTACAGAGACTCCTACCAAAATCTCAGTTATATTCATGGTGCAGAATCTCTGTCTAATAGAAAGTGCTCTGATGTTGTCTTACTTCCCACAAAGCCACAAGAACAGACTTTTTCAGAGTGAAAAACCCTGTATCAATTTGTGGTACTTATAGTTCATTGTGAAAGAGAGAAAGGGTAAAACAGAAAGTAACTTGAAGCAATTTAACAGTTTAAGAACAACTTCAGTGAAATTCAGGTGCTTAAATCTCAGGGTTGAATAAATTACATTCCTATATTTTAGTGTATGAGAGATTATGGTAATTTTGAATTTTTTTTAGCAATCTTATAGGGGAATGCAGATGACTTCTCCTCTGCATGTCCAGAAGTGCTCCCAGTTCAACAGAGCTGGATAACTCAGCACTTAAATCCTGCTTAAATGCAACTAAGATTAACAAACCAGGTCCCGCCCAGTACTTAAACCTGAAGAACCTCTGCGAAAGATGTATGGTTTACATAGCCAATATATCCTGTCAGGAGATAATCAGGAAAAAGCATGCCAGCTTTGCATGGAGGTCACAGAATCACAGAGTCATGGAATCAGATAATCACAGAGTGGTTCAGGTTGGGAGGGACCTTAAAGATCATCCAGTTCCAAACCCCTTGACCTGGGCAGGGACACCTCCCACCAGACCAGGTTGCTCAAAGCCCCATCCAGCCTGGCCTTGAACCCCTCCAGGGATGGGGCAGCCACAGCTTCTCTGGGCAACCTGGGCCAGGGTCTCACCATCCTCACAGCAAAAAAAATTCTTCCTAATATCTAATCTAAATCTTCCCTCTTTCAGTTTAAATCAAGTGTCAAAATTTGCTCAACTTGGATTCCTGATACTCACCCCTCAATTTACTGAAACACTGAGACAGAGCCAATATGTTCTATGTGAAGATGTTTTGAGTCAGAGTTAAAAATGGAGGTTAAGGGCTTTTATGAATGTTTTTTAGAAAAAAAGAAATCCCTCTAAAATATTTATTGTTAGCAGAGTTTACGAAGTGACTACAGAGATGGTAATGATCAAACATTTTCTTTTAGGATATTTGGGAATCTGATGGGAAATGAGATGACATTTTTTTTTGCCATTTCAGATGCAGAGGTAAGATAGCAGGGTAGTACGGTCATCAGAGAACGGACCACAAAATTAAGAGTCTAGAGATTACATGACACAGTTTTGATTTGTTCCACTTGTCACTACTGTTACAACTGCATTTCAAAAATAGATTCACATGATGCTCTTTTCTGTACTTGTAGCAGTTTCTCATCAAGAGACTTAGCCAGCAAGTAGGTGGGAATAAGAAACATTCTAAGAAATGGAAAAGATCATTGTACCTGACATCACTACTGTTTAAATGAAATTCTCAGAAAAGTGCACAAAGGTAGTAACAGGTTGCATTTTCTACCTTCTATTGCAGTTGGTCAGTGATGGCTCAAGCTAGAACCTAGAGATGATAACCCCTGAGTGCTACTCCTAGCTCAGCTGTGTAGCATGACTCTAAGCAAATCATGAGCACTTCTGGCATGTACTTCATCTTCACTAGCTGTGAAAAGTAAGATTTGAATTCTGTATAAACAGAAGATGAGTAATGATCAGACCATCGAAAAATTAAAACTGGGAAAGGTGTGTTTGCTTATCAGTCCATACTCTAAAAGTGTAGAAAAACACTTGGGAAGTGGGTTTCAAAAAAACAAGATGAAGATTTTTTATCAACTTCCCGTTTAAAATTAACATTTTTTCTCTTGCTTAAGTAGCCCCTCTGCTGAGAGCAAGGATTTTAATATCAGCCCTTTTGACTCTAAGATCTTCAGCTTGCTTCATGCCCGAAGTGCTCATCCTTGGAGTTATTATTTCAATGTGCTTATTTCAACTTTCCTGTTGATAGAAAATCTCAAATTTTATTTGAAAATGGAAAGGTTATGAGCCAAGGATATATTCCTTAGAAACAGAAGATCAAAACTAACTCAATTTCATGTTCAACCATGGCCATCCTACCTACAAAAATAGATGCCGCAACATGTTTTAAGACACCTTGAAAAATAAAACTGTTGAGTGGGGTAATCTAACAATATTTACATTTAATGAATGAAATCAGATATTTAGCTTTGTTCCTATAATATAAGAAGATCACTTTTATCAATAATACTTTTTAAATAGTAAAGGATATCAAAATAGAGAAAAATACGCTTTGCATATCTGGTCTGCAGAACTTTACCGCAAAATGGGGTTGAGGGTGATGGTTAAAACAGATATAGATAAAGAAGAAAATAAAAATCTAAAGGTAACTATCAAAAATCCACATTTTAAAAAAGTAAAGAATGTTACCCATTGCTTTTTACCACTTAAATTCCTTGAGCCTTCTTCCAAATCAGATACTGTCTGTGAAATATTGTTTTATAGGATCAGAGGAAAAACAGGTTTAAAGTATTTGCTGTTCCCCATTGAATTTGGACTGTGATTAAAGAAATAGTGGATTACTCAGAAAATAAGTAGTGCACCTTATTAAAGGTCATAAGAGTATGAGGGCTGACAGCACTGCATGGGGGAAAAAAAACTTGATCCATAATAAAGTTGCTCAATAGTATAAGCAAAAAATACAACATACTTCTGTGCCGTCAAAACTTCATGGGAGATTTTAAACTACTAGAAGGTACTTTGATCAAACATGAAATATTCACTTTAATGACTACAAACCTAATATTTGAGCAATAGCTTTGTCTGTTTCAAGCTATGATATCCCCTTAAAAGAATCCCAATGCATATAATTAGTCTACTTTTCAGCCTAGCTTTTAAAATATTTTTCAGAAAAACAAAACAAAAAATATCCAACTGAGCAGCACAAAAATGTCATGTCAAAAAAGCGGCAGCCTATTCATATCATAACTAGTTTGAACCTCACTTTTAATGGGTACACCGAGCCACACCACATAATCTAAAGAACTGCTTACAAAATGACCCTCAATGTGCTTATTTCTTTTTATGAAACTATTTTCAAAGTCAAAGTGAAAAGAGATTGGTTGCATTTACATATGACAAAATAAGATATGGATAGGGTGCATGCTGGGTCCTGTATCATATAATGCATAAGAATGAGGTAGAATAATACAAACATTAAAATGCTCTTCGTGTCCTCCTTTGTGTGCTCTGACCATGGTCAACCAGAGATTTAGGCATTAAAATCCCATTATGATATGAGAATTCAGAATTTTAGCTATAATTTTCTTCAAACAAATCAATAGAAAAATGACTAGGCTTGATGGCTACAAGGAACTTTTTGGAGTTAGGAATGAACTTCTTCCAACATGCTGGCACTCCACGAAGTGTGATGTCAAGGTCAGAATGGCAGCAAAATAAGTGTTTAGTAGCAGATTGTCTATCACATCCTCAACAGGATACGTATTTGGCCACTATGTTAGAGAAAAAAGATAGGACTTTGCACTGATGAATGTATTCCTTTAGACTACAGATTACCTGTTTTCTACACCATTCTTATGGATCAAAATTCATGGGATAAAATCCCTAACAAAATGTAACACAATGGAAACCAGTTGGGTTGGTCACTTTGTGTATACGTTTTGTCCTTGTTGGTGTTTCCTGACTGCCTCTTGTTTGGATTTTGCTTTTCTTGTGAGTTCTAATAAATTTTCCAGCTGAACTAAAGTGGCAGATATACTCAACTGAGAAGGAACAGTACTTTTAAAATAAATGCCTTATTTGAAACAATTTGCTTGAGTTAAAAGTTAAAGCCCACTGTAATGTGGCTGTATTTGTAGCATGATTTTTTTCAAGACAAAAGTTGGTATTTCATTTTGGTTTTGTTTAATACTGAGTGCATATGTTTTCATGGCACTGGTGCATTTTCCTAACATGGCACTGATGAGGAAAAGCCTGCAAATAGATCTCAGCAAGATTAAAACTTACTCTGCTTCAAAAACATTTAATTCTTTATATTAGCAATGGCCACCCTCTTTGGTATGGGGAACTGCATTACCCTCCTAGTGGCAGGGGGCTGGTGTATTCACACCCTTTCACTATCAAAGAAATAAAATGCTCAACCCAGCCATGCCTGGCACAAGTCACAAGAAACAGATTTGTTGCACAAATACAGATCTTATGTGCTGATGGGCTATGCTCATGCAACACAGCTGGGAAAAAGTTAAGGAACTCCATGAAAAGAAGCTGATCCCATTGCTATAATAAACTTCACAGCCTGAAACCTGCTTCCTAGATGTTCTTAAAATTACCTTAAAGAGGAGGACCTTCAGGATCAGACCTATGCCAGATGAACCATTCTGATAAACTACAAACAATCCATAGGTTAAATCACCTTTGCTTTTCAGCAAGCACTCAGATATCAAGTACTCCCGGTGAAGGGTTTCAGTTGCCTTACCCCCCAGTCATTAAAAGAAAACTGAAAACCAAACACCTCCAGAATGTCCCTCAGTCTCAGAGAAGTTTCTCCCAGTCTTTAGTATCATAAGGAGATGGTAGGACTACGAAACTGTTATTTGGACTTTGAAGCTAAAAAATTGTGCCCAAAGTTTAAGCTAATTGAGGAAGCAGCCAGAACTAATCTGGGAAGTTGTGTCTATACTTCTGTTTCTTATTCTGAGCAACTCAGACTTGGTGTTTGTTTGGGGTGGATTCATCTTTATTCTGTTGCAATATAGAACACAGAACTTTTAAAGTTCTCTGCTACTTTATGTTGTTAATAAAGCTATTTTTATATTACCCTTCTCACTATGCTCTCCTTCTTGCTTTCTTGAACACAGAACCTCCTTTATATTTTGTTGAAGCTGATGTATTTTGGATGCAGTAAATGCCAATTTCTACAAAATTCTTTTACCTCAAAATAGTTTCATTTTGATCTACTCACTAAAATTAGGCACAGCAACTTCCTTGTAGAAAATTACCCCCTTTTTTTTTTTCTCAAAGCTAAAACGCTGTAAGCTGCAATGCTGCTTGTTAAAGATGAAGTTTGGTTTTTTTACATATTGTTCTCAGAGCTGTTGTAGAATATCTAGAATTCTAAAAAACATCTTTATGTGGTCTTACTTGGTGCAATAAAATTATGTCAGAAGAATATTTCAGAAAAAAAATGCCTCTATCTTGGACTCTTTTCTAACATTCCTACTGGGATTTATGTAAGATTGAGCAAGGATTCTTTCATCTACAGAGGTACTACTTGTTCTTAGCTTACATTATAAGTTGTGATTTTAAGATATTTGTTTCCTTCTGATTTTTCAAAGAGAGATTTATTATTTCTAACCATTTGCATGTTTGACAAGAAATGAAGTGTCTTTATCAGTGTCATGTGACATGTCTATTTAAATAGCTTCTGCACATGTCACTTTGAGGACAAAAAATCTTCATACACACATTCTATCTGAACCTTATCTAAAATAGTAAAAAAAAAAGAGAAAAAAAGTAAAACTCTTGAAAGGCACTGACATCAGTTATCAGGCTGTAGTGAAAACCTGATGCATTTCTGGTTTAATTAAACCTCTATGATAGATTTAATTGTTTATATATTTAGGAAAAACAGAAAATAAGAATTATCAAACTGAAAATGGGTTTTTAGGGCATATCAGTAATTTTCAGAATGATCTGTTATTTAATACAGAGCAAGCAGGTATTGATGAAGGAGCTACAAAGATCTGGCACAGAAGAAATCGGGGAACTATTTTTCTTTTGGTCTTGAAATTAAAATTGCAAAGTTATGGGAGGAGCAGCCTGTGACATTATTTTCTTAAAAATTAATTATTCCCAAAGCACTTTGAAATAGGGATCGGCAACAATTGAAAATTTGGATTCCAGAATTGTCAGGTGGTAATCCCATTTTGAGATATGTTTTTATTCTGCTTTTTTAACACCTACTTGTATTCTAAAACCCAAGCATATGGAGGTGGAAAGAAAAGAGCAAGAGGGGCATGCAGACATTTACTCTTCAAAATATTGCCTTGTGTTAACTTCCATTTTTATTTCAACTCATTCTTTGCTAAGATACTCTTTCCGGATACTTTTAAGTCCATGGTCTACTTAACACTGGGAGGTATGGGAGAAAGAATGAAACGAGATCTATTCATGGTAGCCTGATAACTTTGAAGATGTTTTAGCAAGAAACAGATCTTTCACACATTTTTGATTTGCCACATTTACTATGTAAAGCTATTTACTATGAAAAGAATCGTTCCTCTGTAAACTTTCTTGGGTAAAGGAAAACATTGAATCATGCACTGCTCCAGTCCGTACATTAGTGTGTGAGCTGACACAGGCAGGATGCAGGAACAACCACAAAACCATGGATGAAACACAAACAGTAAATTTAATCTTTATACGTCACCAACTGGGGGATCTTTGAAGCAGCATCCAGGCAGAGGCACACAAGTGGGAACGCAGGCACTGGGGAGCCCAGTCCTCGCTAGAGAGAGTCCTTGCTAGTGAGACAGAGTCCAAACCTGCTGCTCTTGCCTGTACATCAGGGATTCATGTAAGCATAGTTTTCCATGGTGTTTTGATCTTCGACAGCAGGGCAGGAATCTCAGTCATGTTCGATAAGGTGCTTTTGAGCACCTTAGCATGTTCGATAAGCTGTTCTGCTTGTCGAGCACATAAGACTAAACAATGATTAGTGTGATATATGTGTTTTCCAACACCCCAGGTGCAAGTCACTGAAGTGTATTTACAATCCTCCTCGCCAGCCAATCTTCTGTTACTTTCCCACAATCAAAAATGCTGAACAACTGCTTTTTCCAGTTCTAGTGGAATGAACAAAGAGCAGGTGTTTTGGGGCACCCCATCCCAACCTTTTTTAATGTGAAATATAGAGTGCAAATGCTCTAAGCAGAAAAATATATATGGAACAAGTCAGCTATGAAATACTAACTCAAATAACTTTCAGTTAGATTTTCAGTATAGCAGCTGAGAAACTGATCTGAGGCTGCTTGAGAGCTAGTTGTTTGGGGTTTTTTTATCTGTTGTTCTTAATTTGGTTTTTTTTTTTTTAATTGGTGATTTTTTAGTGTTTTTTTTTTTTTTAAATATTGTATCACTCATTTCATCTGGTCAATACTAAACCTGGGTGTGAGATGCATACTGCTTAGAAAAATAATCAGAATTTAGAGACATTGTGATGAATGCTCTACTCCAGGGATTCTCAGCTTTTCAAATTAAGGATTTACTTTACCATTGGAAAAGAATCCTTGTACTGCTCCTACATTGGCTTTCATTTACAACAACAATCTAGAAATTTAGCTGAACTTTTACTTCCTTTTATTACTATTGTTTCCTCTTTTTCTCATTTTTTGCATTTTTTCTTTCTTGCATACATACATTCCCTTTTGCAGATAACTTATCAAAGTTTCATGGAGCATATCTGAGAAACACTGCTCTAGTCAGACTAACTAAAGAGAGAATCTAGCTGATACTTTTACAAAAGAACCACAAGAGCAGTTCTGTAGTCTTCATAAGAACAAGAAGTTCAGAATAAAAATCTAGGAAGAGAGGGAAAGACTCCTAAAAATGTCACTGAATTTGGACTAAAATATTCGAGATGAAAAGTTGCTACATAAATAAATTTGAGATGGAGATCTTTTAAAGGATAAAAAAAGGGAAGTATTTCTGTCCCGATAAACCTGATTTTCACCTTGGGCTTACTAGGAAAGTCAATGGAAAACTGTGACTTAAAGACACACGTAGACTAGAGTGGCAAAGGAGGTCTACCAGAAATAAATACCTTTTATGTCTTGAGCTATATTCTCCTACCAGTTGGTGTGAATAAAAGCTACGTGCATCAAAAATAACTAACAGTCCGTGGTTCTTCCGAATGATGGACTTTGGATGTCTAAGTGATAATGTATTGATAATTAGTAAAATAGGAAGTATCTGCAACAAACATCTAAAAAGATCAATCCCTAATTTTCACAGCAGTTCTAGTATGAATATTTTCTTTTCTAAGGTAATACAATATGAACAGAAGAGGATGAACCTAGCTGTCAGCAGATCCAGTATTAGGAGGATTTGCTTTGAAAAACTTCCTGGTGATTCAGGGAAGTATGACACAGAAACCATATTTTACAAAGACGTTTGTCCCTGCTGACTGGGTCAGCATGTGTAAAAACAGATAAAACTTTATCGATGTATTAAGAAACTGATAGCAATAAAGTATCTTTCCTCACATCTCCTTTTTAACTTGAGATCACTTTCCAAAGTATTCTGAACTTCTAAGTTTCTTTAGAGGATCAGAGTGTATTCTTGTAATAATTTTCAGATGCTTCTCTAAAGAAATCTGTTACATTCTAAATAATTTTACTCTCTCATACCTAATAAATGATTAAATCTTAAAGAATCAGCCTGGACATAATCTGCAAATGGAAAAATGAAGAGACAAGACAGAGTGGGGCAATTCCTCCTTTGCTGTTTAATAACATCTCAGTATACAGGAGTATATCATGCAAAACCAGCGATTTTGGACAATCTCCTGCAAATGGAAATGCAGACGAGAAAGGGAAATTAATCTCCCAGCTACAATACACAGGCTTTGAAATGTCTAGTGAATGTCACTAGGAATGTCATTAGATTGGCAAATGTTTGGGTATTATCGTAATTACTATGGACTTTCAGAGCTGCAATGTAAGGTTTACAAACTAGGTGCAGACACATAGAGACATATAGAAAGCAGACACCAAGAAAACGTTCTAGTCATAAATACAGCATTTATATTTTTACATTTTATGTAAGCTGTTTGTCTTCTGTGTTCAAACAATATGAATTTTTAAACAAACACCCCTTGCTCAGACAAGGAAATAGCTATTAACTTTTCATCCCTAAAAGACCTTTTGGACTTTGCAGATGTTCACATTCAAGAAGTAAAAAAAGCTTGTTCACTGCCACTCTTTGAGAGAATATAGTGTCTGGAAGCTGAACAGAAGTTGCAATTCATAGCTTCTTGCACACACACTTAAATTTTTCACAAAAGCAGTCAAAAAAAACCCAAGAAATGTAAATGTGCTTATTTCTAATAGTTCATAATAATAAGTTAACCTCATACTATAATTTTATGAAAATGGCAAAACTAAATTTAATTTCTCTTTTGGGATTGTTTGTGGACTGATTTGTTAGTAATTGGCTTACAGTTGGTTTTTTTGTGGGGGAACTGCATTGGGGCGGGTACTGTAAATAAAAAGAATCTCTGGTGAGAAGGCAATTTAGAAAAAGCACTCTACATACTGGTGATATTCTACTGGCCAGTATTTTGCATCTCTGTTTTCTAGACATCATACCTTCTTCCTGGTCTATATAAACCCCAACAATTCATAAGAATATTAGGGTAGATGCACAATTAATAACAGCAGAGGGGTTAATTAAGCTTAGAGGCTACAGGGAAAATTTGGCACAGGTAGGAGAAATGAAACATTCTCTCTATGTTTTTCTCTTTTTACTTACTCGTTATCTGTCTAGGTTGGTTGATAGATCTTGTTTTTAAGGAATTTGATTCTTAACAGTATTTTTTTTCTATATATTATGGACTTAGAGCAACAGGACCACGAATTTGATTAGGGATTTTAAAAACTCCCACAAAGATAATCATGATTATTATCACAGAATCACAGAATATTTTTGGTTGGATGGGACCCTTGAGATCATTGAGTCCAGCCAACAAAAAAAAAAAAAAAAAAAAAAAAAAAAATCCCAGAACACCAAACACCAAAACACAACCAAAACAAACACCCACAACCACACACCACCCCACAAACAGACAGAAATCTTACTGAAATCTTCCTATCCATGGTTACAAGGGGAGAAGGATCAGTAACCTTCTGAAGCCAAAAGCACTGGGTTAGAAAAAGTAATTCTAAAAATTCTCTAAATCATCTAGAAGGGATGAAGAAAGAACATGCTGCCCAAGCAGCTAATACAGTCACCTGCTGTTCTCCTACTGAAGTGGCTGGGTTAAATGCCCAAACGGGACAATTTTTGAAACACTGAATTTTGTGCAGCAATGATGTGCTCAAAAGAAAAAAGCAGAATTTCTTTTTTCTATTCCTACTTTTTAAGAAGGCTGGGGACCCTTGACAAGCACTCTGCAATCCTATGTTACAGAGCATCACTATGTGGAGCACCACAGCAACAGCAGGAATTGAATTCTGATCTAACTTTGATCAACACATGGGCATTTAACGATGAAGGTTAAAGGGGCAATTTTATCTGTCTGTGTTTAACATCAAGAAGAGGTAATTGAGTAACCCTCAGTCTGTCCAGAAGAAGACAGAAAACACATCACATAAATCAAGATTGCTGACTTTTCTTTAGCATCTCAGTTTTTGTGTCTTCCTACATCCCACAGCAGTTGTACACTTCCTGTCTCTGGCTGCCTTAGCCATGTTTACCCAAAAAGTCTTAATTCTGTTGTGTGTCCTGATGAGTCCCATCTGTAAACATTGCACTTTACCACTTGAACGTGCTGTTCAGACGTCAGCTAACTAAAATCAATGATCATTTTACCCCCACAGTACTTTCTGTGTCAAAACATTAGGCCTGGTGTCTTGGCTGAATGCCAAGTGTACATTTATATACCATACATCTAAATCTTCTTGAAAGTTGCAATAAGATGTACTCATATCTCCTTTTTCTCGTCCCCTTAAATAGCACCATTTAAAGACTGTCAGTTTACATGGCAAAGGTAGAGTTGCGTTTCAGTAATGAAAGAAGTCATCCTTTTCAGACAGTATTGACTGATCTTAAATTTGAAAATTATGTATTTATAACTTTTTAAAGTCAATCAGCTAATGAATAATTTTAAGCAAAGGTACCCTTTTTTTTTTTTTTTATCTTTGAGTCTGTAGATCACCCACTAGCACAGGTCAAAGAATAAATTCCTTTTTGTTTTCTTTTATTTCTTTTTTTTTTAATTTCTTTTCTCTTATTTCTTTTTTCTTAACTCATTTCAGTACAATGATCTGGACAGGTCAGATTATAATAGTGTGGGCATGCATGCAGAGAAAAGAATTGATCAATTAATTAAAAAGATGGGTTAGACGAGTTATTTAGCAGACCAAGGGATTTCTATTTGTGTAAACAATTCTTAAGTTGTTCACACTCCAGAAATGCTACTTTTGCAAGAAATACATGCAGTAAAATTACTCAAAGCACATTGAAGTTCTAAACCATTTGTTTTCACGAAAAAAACCAACCAGAACTATGTATTAGACTTACAGGTTTAACTAAGATTCAGAATAGGAGGGGAGATTTGAAACGTGAGTGCATATTAGCATTTTAGTTTGGAAGGAAATGTGCTTTTGAAGTGAACCTCCAATCAACTCTACTTGCCATGCTTCAACTCGCATTGGAATGCATGAACTGAATTGCATTCAGGAAAAAAATGAACTGAAAAATGCAGTACCAAAGCATAGGAATTGTGTTCCAACTGCTGACAAGCATTCGGTGTCCTATATTCTTACAGCAAAAGGGATACCATGATTTGCAATATTTGAAGCATGTACAGTCATATCATTTAGTAACACCAGAGATAAGAGTATATTGGATCCTAGTAGTTGCAAGAGGACTCCAGATACTACTGCAAGGCTTTTCCTCTTACTGCAAACTTAAGCGTTTCTCTCTCATACCCGTGGACCATTTGCTAGTGGGAAAAAAATCTTGCAAATCTTTATTTTAGTACTTCTGGGATTAATGCGTCCAGGAGCAATTGTCCTGGCTGTGGTTTGAAGCACTATGAATATCTGGGAAGTTTCTACATTCATTCCAGGATATTTTGTCATGGACACCTCATAACTCCCCTCCTTCTTGTAGGTTACAGCATGGTTGTCTGAGCCAAATGTCAGATGAACAATAGGAAACAATGCTCTGCCCTAGATGATGACTGCTTTCTGAAGACTCTAGATGGATGGCAGAGATCTGACTGCCTCAATTTTTTTGTTAGGTTACACGCTGTCCAGAGATGGTACAAAAATTTCAATGGGATGAGGAGAAAGGGTGAGCTACAAGACCTAAAGGGGGCCTACGGGAGAGATGGGGAGGGACTCTTTATCAGGGAGTGGAGCAATAGGATGAGAGGGAATGGTTTTAAACTGAAAGAGGGAAGATTTAGATTAGATATTAGGAAAAAAAATCTTTGCTGAGGGTACTGAGACCCTGGCCCAGGTTGCCCAGAGAAGCTGTGGCTGCCCCATTCCCTGGAGGGGTTCAAGGCCAGGTTGGACGGGGCTTTGAGCAACCTGGTCTGGTGGGAGGTGTCCCTGCCCAGGGCAGAGGGCGGGACTGGATGATCTTTAAGGTCACTTCCAACCTCAACCATTCTATGATTTTGTGATTCTAAGACGACTTAGTGGGAATCCCAGTTCCTTGGGCTCTTTATCCAAAATAATGAAAAAACGAAGAAAAAGCAGACCCCTGCTTGAATGGTGGCAGATCCACAGCATGAAAAAAGAGGGGTGACTGAAATTGCTGTAATCTTGGGAAGGTGCTGCAGAAAACAAGACACAGTAAGCAGCTGCTATTGAGACAGAGGAAGCTGATTGGCACCATCTGCACTGTCTAAACTAACACAGCGTCACTGGGGACATGAATGAGCTCTTCAGTCTCAGAAAATGCACGTGTTGGAATGGGACAAGAGATTATTCTGCCTGGGTTCCCTGTGTTATATTAAAGAGGTTCTGTCTTCACATTTGGGCACTGAAAGACTGGATTTTACAATTTTACAGATCGAAATGGCTCACTACAGACAGAGAGATACTGTTTTATGGAATACAGTACCTTTACTTACAGATTAATCCTTGACTTGCCAACGAGGAGTGTTACAGTCAAAGGCAAGCAATTTGGGATTCAAATGTGCTTTCTGCTCAAAATAGATATCCTGCTAAAGAGAAATCTGAAAGAGAAACCAGTAGTTTTGCAGACATCTACCATAGAAATAACTTTGAAGAGCAAACTGGAAGGGATCCATTCTCTTACCTTAAGGCAAGATTAATTATGCCTGTGTCAGTTCTGCTTAATAATTGTCTGAACTAATTTTCAAAGTCTCCAATGATTGAGACTCCATCAGTGATGGCTCCACAGTCTCACCGGCTAATTCTCTTCAACATTTTAGTAGTTTCACTGGTAGGAATATTTTAAGTGTTCTCCTTTAACCAAGTCTCTTTTATTATAATTTAAGCCACTTCCCTCCTACCCTTCTGGAAACATTCCTTTCCTCCATAAGCTACATTTTATGTATTTAGAAAATGTTTTCTCTTTCAGTCTTTCTGTGAAGGCCATATTTTCTAGTTCTATAATTGTTCCAGCTCTCTAATGCAATTTCTGGAATCTTTTCAATCAGTCCACAACCTTCTAAATTGCGGAATCTAGACACAGTACTTCAATTTAGAGACTCATTAGTACGTTGTATAGAAAAGTTACTTAATCTATGTGATGATTTTCCTGCTTGTTTCCTTGGTTCATTTCCTGAAATGTTAAAGCTCATAAATGAGATGAAGAAGTGTGATGTCTGGATCAAACATTATGGAAATAACAAGTAAAGCAGTACCGGTTATCTTCTGCTAAAACAAAAAGAAACTTTTGCTTTTGCTTCATTTGAGGACCATGACTAAATGTTTTGTACTCTATTTAACAGAGCAGTTCTTCATTCTGTGTGGTGACACTGGGTTACATCCCTGCTTATCTGCTCCTGGAGCTTTACCCTAGGAACACAAGGTCTCTACTTCATTCATGAATGCACAGTTCTTATCCTCTTCCAGATAATATCTGCTCCCAAGCACATAATTAAGTCTTATTTTGTGTGTGCAAATAAAAGTAAGTCTGTACTGTTAGTGGCAATTTGATGTTTATTTCCTTACATGTGTCATGTATAGTAGACTGCTTATCCTCCCCCTCTACTCTGCCCTGTTGAGGTCCCATCTGGAGCACTGGGGCCAGTTCTGGGCTCCTCGGCTCAAGAAGGATGGGGAACTGCTGGAGAGGGTACAGCAGAGGGCTACGAAGATGATCAGGGACTGGAGTATCTCTCTGATGAGGAAAGCTTGAGGGACTTGGGTCTTTTAGTCTGGAGAAGAGAAGACTGAGGGGAAAAATGATCAACGCCTATAAATACTTAAAGGGAGGGTATCAGAAGGATGGGGTCAGTCTTTTTTCAGTGGTCCTCAGTGACAGGACAAGAGGTAACTGGCACAAACTTGAACATAAGAAGTTCCATCTAAACGTGAGGAACTTCTTTCCTGTGAGGGTGGCAGAGCCCTGGAACAGGCTGCCCGGAGGGGTGGTAGAGTGTCCTTCTCTGGAGACATTCAAAACCCACCTGGAGAAGTTCCTGTCCAACCAGCTCTAGGTGGACCTGCTCTGGCAGGGAGTTGGACTAGATGATCTCCAGAGGTCCCTTCCAACCCCATATCGTTCTGTGATCACACTTGTTTCCTAGTTTACATAGAGTGATTAGCATCAAAATTTTGACCAAAGTTTCAGCAGTAGCTTTGGTATATCTTCCCTTTTTCATATTAAGCTTAAGAAATTTTGGTTCTTGCAGTAAAACCAAATGTTATTTAATCTTAGGACTCAATGAACAAGCTAGATTTAAGAAGAGATCATTTATACTGATAAAGGGAAACTAAAAGTACAGAGAACGTTGACTGACAATATATAGACAGGAAAGAAACAAGGGCTTTGGTACTGGAAAGTCTGTATTTTCTGAGAAAGCAGTATTGTGTTTATGGCATGAAAGCAGATTGGAATGCTTAACAACAGATGAAAACTGTCAAAAATTCATTAGATGATTTCCATGGCAACAGGAGAGACTAACACAAAAAGCTGCTCTACAAACACCGAAGTCCAGGTCCCGAGCTACATCCTGAAGGCATAATGAAGAACAAGAACAGATAAAGGACTTAAGCCACATGAGGCTCCAGTCCTCCTGCACAGGCATCTATTCAAAGACTCTTCTTTTCTTGAGATCATTCCAGTCAATGGGGCTTGCCCAGAAGAAACTAGGACGACACTACCAATCAGAAATAAAGACCAATGCAGCATGTAGGAAAGATTACCAGCTCTGGCAACCCTTAGGCATTGCTTCATTAGAACATTGCTGTAGCTCTTCTCTTTCGTGTACAGTAATATTTAAAGCCTAGATGTTCCTGAAGGCTCAGAATTGTAATATTTTTGGACAATATGCCAATGCTGTGAAAATACACTGCGTAAAGTAATTGTCCATCATTCTTCTTGCAAGTAATAAATCTTGAAATAACAGCAGTATTCTGTAGAAATCAATAAGACTTTTTTTTAATGTTATTATTGAGGAGTTCTGACGTTGCCCTGGCATTGAGACAAACTACTGCCAAACAAGCTGGACATGCAGGGAATGGGAGTCACTGAAATGACTGGAAGCATTGCCTGCTGTGAGGTGCCTGGCTGTGCTTTCTCCATCACATGCCACTGTCACTTCTCTTGTGTTGCTTTGGTGACGTTTTCTACTCCTAATAACAGACAGTAAAGTTAAGAAGCCAAGCAGTTTATGCTGGGGAAGAAAACAATTTTTGAATCAATTCCAGTCATCTCATTATATTTTCTGCCATAAATCTGTTACAAGGCAAAAATCTTGTGACAAACACAGAGGCAGTTTTGCACTGAGCAGGAATGCTGCGTAGGGACAGTTTTGGAGAAAATGTTTCATTTTTAAAAGACTTGAAAGTTTGGGTATTTCTGAGATGAAACATTAAATTTAAAATGTTAATTTAAATTAATTTCCATTATTTCAAGATTAAATTTAAAATTAATTTAGAGTTTTAAATAAAACTTATTTTAAAAAAGTATGCAATATTTATCTGAATTATTTCAGCAAATTCAAAAAATGAGAGAATAATGTTGCACATCCCACCAGGTATTCCCTTAATTTTTTTTATATATTTGCTGCTTGTCAGAAAAAATTTATACAACTTCATTAATAACATTCCATTGTAATAAATAGAATATTTTTGTCTCAGGTACCAAAAGTTCTCTAGGCTAAAGGAACCAATCTTACAGATACTCACTTTAGTCATGTTTTGCTGAGTTAATACTAGTATTTACACCAAACCTATGGAATTTTCTGATCTAGAAATTTAGTACATTAACCTCTCCAGATAAATCAATTGCAACAGAATATTCAAGCCATACTATAATTACTCATATTCAGTAGTGCGATTATAAGTCTTCCAGAAATATTGATGTTCTATAGGTCTGATGCTTGGGATTTTAATTTAAGGTTCCAAGTAATTTAGTTAATCTCAGACAAGGTCAAGAATAATTTCTCAGTTTTGAGTGAAACCAAATCCTTCAGAGGCAATTGCCTGTAAACAAATATTCAACCTGAAACTGTTGGCTGTTCCGCATTTTGTCACACATAGATGAGAGGCAGCTAATGCTCTTTTTCTGCAATATATCAAAAAATGCAGCACACTATTGATAGATATCAGGAGATTATAGACGCTCAGGACTCAGTTGATCTGATTTAGATTAAATTATAATTTCGCTGTGACAGAAAGTAGGATTACATTAGATTTCCTCCCAACCAACTTCCCTGTGATTTTATTATGAACTGAACTACTGACACGCTGGTTGTTAACATATTGCCAGCTCTGGAAATCTGATCGGGTTTCATTCTTATCATGCAGCCAGTATCCTGTTTCACTGCAGAAATTGGATAACGTTTGTATTTTTGCATTTGTTAGACTTTGTATTTTCAGACCATGAGTGTTCTGCTCCTCAGAGTTGATCTCAAATTCTGAATCTTTGTATGCGTGAAAACTCTCCCAGTTCTCCATGCCCTAAATGTCCTTCCTGGATAGTTTATAACCACATAACACAGTAACTCATTGATTTTTGCCAAATCACTTTGCTATCAGTAATGTCTATTATGCAATCAATGAATAATAGCACTGTCAAGGATTACGAATTATGACCAAAAAACTTACCTTGTCACAGAAAAGAAAGGTTTGCATTGCCATGCACTCCTACTGTTTACATTTGCCGTTAATTGCATGTATATTAATTTATTTTATACTACACAGTATCATAAAAACTCAATTTCTACCAGAGTAAGAAACAGAATGCAACAGACAACTAAATGAATCAAAATGGAAGCACTTTTTCTCTGTTTCTTCCTCATCAGCTCAGTCACCCTGTTCTTCTAATCACTCCCATCTCATATTTGCGTACTCACAACTCCTTTCCTGTGTGAGGATCTCCTTTACTCTTTCATTATGCACTAAACATCCTTGTTTCCACTGTGTATCCTTTCAAGATTTCCTTATTTTCCTAAATTGTTTCAGTAGAGGTATCTCTATATCTGTTATACCTAACATAGCAGGTAACAAGATCCTTATCCTAGAAAAAACATTCAACTTTTTGACTGTACAGCAAGAAGCAAACAATCTGTTTGGAGTTTTTATGGATTGTTCGTGGGGTTTTTTAATTAGAACTTATTAGGCTAGAGGACAGAAGCATACAGTTTGTTGTTCTTCCTAACCATAAACTGAAATAGGCCCCTTTGTTGAGGAAAACTACTGTAATAAAGGATACATTAAGATCTTTTTGAATCAGTTCACGCCAAGGAAGAAGAGTGAAAGGCTTCTTATTAATTCTGAAGGATTTGGATGTCTTGGAGAGAAAAATCCTCTTTATTTCCTTATTCAGTTCTGTTCAGTATCATAACCCTCACCAAAACAAACAGCTACCTGAACTTTTTAGTTAGTATATGGAGATGGAGCAGCAGAATAAAAAAAATCGAAAACATATAGGACTACTGGATAACAATTAGGTTAATATTTAAGTATCTAATCTACCAGGCAATTCTCTATATATGAATGTAGGTTGCTAGTAATTGTTAATAATTTTAAAATAAAAAGAAAAAAGGATGCTTGCAACTCACTTTTTTAAGCTAATAAAGCTGCTATAGGTTTTAAGAGTTAATCATCACAGCAATTGATGACTCTAACTAAACAAGTATTTGTTTTGTCAAAGGAAGAAATTTTTAAAAGCGTTGAATTAAACCATGCAGATTGTTTTGGTACATGTGCATTTTTAAATTACTTGGGGAAATTGCTATAAATAATTACTTTGTGCTGAAATAAATTGGTAATCAAGAATCACTTCAAGAATCACTGTTTCTTTTCATTATCTAATATGGGAACTATTAGTCTTTTGAAACAAATAAGAAAACCGGTTCTATACTTGTATTAACTTTTAGAATTTTCCAGTCTTGAAAAGCATTTCAAAATACTTAACCTAGATTATTTTGCATCTACAGAATCACAGAATCTTCATGGTTGGAAAGGACGTCCACCAAGTCCAACTATACACACGCAAAAGACCCCCACAATCTGGGCCACTAGAGCATGCCCTGAAGTGTCACATCTACACATTTCTTAAATACCTCCAGGGATGGCGACTCCACCACCTCCCTGGGCAGGCTGTTCCTGACCACCCTCTCAGTAAAGTAATTCTTCCTAATATCTAGTCTAAACTTCCCCTGCCGCAACTTCAGACCATTTCCTCTGGTCCTGTCATTATTCCCTTGGGAGAAGAGGCCAACACCCACCTCTCTACACCCTCCTTTCAGGGAGTTGTAGAGGGCAATGAGGTCTCCCCTCAGCCTCCTCTTCTCCAAACTAAACATGCCCAGTTCCCCAGCCTCTCCCTATATGACTTGTTCTCTAGACCCCTCATCAGCTTGGTAGCTCTCCTCTGGACACGGGTAGCTCTCCTCTGGACACGAGGAAATGGTTTAAGACTTGCTAATAATAAATGTCATAGTAAAATCTGTGAGCAAATCTCTAACAGTTTGTAAGAACATAAATGAGCATCTGTACTGCACCTTTCTGGAGAAAGCGAATGAGTACTTTCTCAATTTTCAATTCCTTGCATGTGCATATACTTAGTACTAGATTTAGAGCCTTTACAGCCATGGCAAATGAATGAATTTCACTGAGGCGACCTGTAGAGCAGAAAGAAAAGAAATTTTCCAAACTGCATTGCAGATTCTATTGCAGGGATGCTGCAACAAACTTCACCTCTTATTCACTTTTACAGCTTCAGCCCAATCTCTCCTTAGAACTCAGGTAGTTCATTCACATAGTTCTAGACTCGCGGACCTTGACGCCATCCCAGAATGCAGCTGTGGACTCGAGGTAAGGAGTCACCCATCATAAAACAAAACAGTGGTTCAGGTGTGACCTCCCTAGAGGAAGATTACAGGAGTGAACGCCCACGGCAGAGTGACATTTCCCATCTGCCCCTGCAGGTACATGCTTGTCTATCACAGAGAACTGTAATGGGGCCACTTGGTGGAGTGAAGGGACTCCCTTTCTCAGTAGCTGCACTTCTACAGATGTAGATTTAGGTCTGTGTAGGAGCAGGTCGGGATTTATTTATCATATCATGACCTTTTGGATGAGCTTATCTTGATCCCTAAGCCACTCAGATGACTTCTCTTCAAACAGCAGGTATACAGAGACCGAGATGAAAAGGCAGAACTGAAAGAGACATCTGAAGTTGCTTCTGTCAAATGTTAGCCAAAAATACATCTGAAACTGGAGCTACAGATCGGTATTTGTAAGTAGAGGCAGCCAGTTTTCTGTCGGTTTTAAAAACTACAGCACATATGAACTATACATAACAAGAACTTTTTCTTAATTTTTTTCTTTTTTTCTTTTTTTTTTTTTTTTTCTTAATGCAGGATTTTACAGGTGTCTGACCTTATTAATATGAAAGTATTCAAGGTTTCTGTGCTAGATATCTAAGAATAGATTCAAAGAACAGAATCAGGCACAGAAGAACATGACACATCACTACGCATTAACATTTTTTTTTCCTTTTTCTACAGTAAACATTTGTTAGAGAGCACTAAAAGGGTAAGAAAATATAGAAAATATAGTAATTTTGCTTAGGGAAAAAGAAACTCGGGCTTTTGGTAGTCTGCTCTCTTCCATTTTGTCTTTTGCAAATATGTGTATTTGTAACTCCTGTGATCTTGTTTTCTGCATATTGAACCTCTGAAATATCTGCAGGTTTCTCTGTATATGAGGCAGCTGACCTTTTGAGAGGCAGAAATGTCTGCATAAAAAGTCCTGTTTGTTCTTGCCCTTATCTTCAATATAAAAGTCACCGAGATAATAAATAAGTCTGTTCTTCATGTAATAATAAAATATTCTTACAAAAAGAATGGAATTTAGAAAAAAAAATAATTGGAAGAATTTAAAAGAGGAGCCTCGTGATAGATGAAATAGTTTTAATAATAATAGACATTGTTTGAATAAATGAAAAAAAGGGGAATGTTAGTGATCATACAGTTTGATAAATAAAGTAAGAAAAACCAGTGGAGATTTTTTATTATTTACTTTCTCCTTGTGTTTTTTCTGAACTTTATGTTTAATTTAACACAGCCTAATTCTTGTATTAGAAGATACAGTTAACAAAAACTCCTTTCTTACCTTTTCACTTTCTATGTTACAGACTTCCAGCAGCCTGTTTCCCTTCAGTTACCTCTTTCCCAGCCTGAAGAGTTTTAGTCTATGTGATTACTCCTTGTGTACAGGCTGTTCCTCATCTTTGACCATCTTTATTGACGATTTCTGAATCTTCTCTGCCTCTTTATCATTTTTGAGATGGGGTAACCAAAACTGCACATTGTACCGAAATTGTGGGCATACTAAGGATTTAGGGTCCTAATGATATTACCTGTGTTTATGTTTTGTAATATTCTCCATATCTGATTTGCTTATTGACCACTGCAGGTCACCAAGCTAACTTTTTCCCAGCATTTTGGGTTACAGCCCCTAGATTGTATTCTGCATTAGAAAATAACTACTTCCACTCCCCCATATCTGTGTTAATCACTCAGTATTAACCTTTTGAATTCCACCTACAATTTTAGAACTTAACCACTCAGTCTTATTTGGATCTCCTGAAGTTCTTTATACTTATATTTGATCCTCACTATCCTGAATATCTCCATAATACTTACCTTTGGTATCTCACTTGCCACTCTTTTCCCAGATTCCCTCAGGATTTTCTACTGATGTCTGTTCTTTCACCATTTACTTCTGCTCTTTACTTACTATCTTTCAACCAATACTTCATAAAAGAAAGAGCCTTCCTTCTTACCCCATAATTACTTCTGTTTTAATGAGCCTTCAGTGACAAAGTTTGTAAAAGACATTTTGGAAATCCAGGTGAACGTGACACCACTCATATTCTTTCGGTCATGAGGAGTTTTGGGGACCTTGAACCAAAAGCTGAAAAAGCTGAAAGCTCCGTACAACACAGATGAAGCTTTTCAAGCAGCAGGTTCTGTCTTCTCTCCCAGATTTTCCAGTGATCGATCCCAACTGCTATACGGTTGTCATTGATGTTTTCCTGCCTGGAACACTGCACAGTCCTGACATGAAAAATACAATATAAGCAATCTGAATAAGGCTGGGGTGGCCCACTGGGTGCCCCCCAGTGACAAAAAGTGCTATGACCAAGTGAGAGAAGTTCTATTGTAGCTGGGAAGTTTTTTTTACAGTGTAGGAAAACAAGGAGAAGTAGGGAAACTCAAGAGGTCAGTGTTACTCTCCCGTAGAATTTGTTTTTCCCCACAGAGAGAGTATTCCAAATAATTTTATTGAAAAAAGAATAATCTATGTACTTAAGGGAGTCTGTTAATTTCTTATTAAAACAAAGCAAATTTAGGAATAGAACAGAATATAGCAAAGAATTTTAAATTGCGATAAGGAAGGAAAACATAATTTCCCACCTGAAATTAGAACATAACACTGAGCAGCAATGCACTTTTCAAATATAAATGCCCAGGGAATGTGAAAGATAGATAATTGTCAGGAGTGCACTTTTGCTGTTTATGCTTGTCACATTGTCTTTATCTTTTAAAGATACTTTCTTTCCCATATATCTTTTCTGGGATGTCCTGAAAGGAATGTGTGTTAATATTTCCCTGAAGAATTAATCAAGAATCATGAATCTGCACTAGAGAAAAAAGATCTATGCCATACGTAATGTTGTAGGGTACATTATTACTGTTCCGTTGGCTGAATGTCAGAGTTTCAGTTGTGAATTGTGTTCATAATCAGGCAAGAAGTTAAATCAACACTGTTCTCAGCTAGTTAATCATAGCTTTAAAAAGTACCATTCTAGTGCAATCCCCAAATACCATCAATGTCTGTATATTTTAATGACAAAGAGAAGACTATGGAAAAGAAAGCAGGTGTGTGTTCTGCTTTTGCTTGTGTTGGGTTAAGTATTCTCCCGCAATAACAAATTCACAAGGCATTTGTTGAACTTGGAGGTCTTTTTTGCTTTGAGTGATATAGTTTAATGTTGTTATACCACACAAGAGAATTTGAATGAGCAAACCAGATTTCCTACAGTACAAAAACCTCTGTGACATTCTATCTGAATGAAGTGAAGCTATACTTCTGAAGATCTTAGGAGATATTAGCTGATTTCAGAAGCAGCTCAAAGCAGGTCTTTCTGAAGAAACCTTAGTTTGAGATAAGGTTCTCCTCTTTATATTTATGACAGTATGTAAAGTGCAGCCTTGGAAGCAAGATGACTTAATCATGCATTTTTTTCATCTGTGTTTCTGACTCCTAGCACGGATCAAAGATTTCACAGTGGAGAAGAGCTTAGAGTAATTACAAGTTTAGTCTTACCACCTCCTTGGTTTCAGCCTAGAAGCAGAAGAGCCTGGACTTGTGTGAAGGTGCTGGGCTATCTTCATTCTGCCTCTGAAGCATCTGCCAGCCTATCTGCCTTCTAGCTTAAAAATATGCTTAGATTTTCACTGAGTGGGTGGTAGATAAATCTGGTCTTAACTGAGATGTTTTTCCTTGTAAATATAATAATAGCAGTCTCAATATCAGATGGTGAATATTCACCAGTTTATAAAAATCAGATTCTTTTAATTAATTTATATGGGAAGTGGTTTGGAAATCTTTAAAATCAATAGATCTCTCTGGAGAACCTTAGCTAACACTGTAACCGCTACATTAGACAACAGCCCAGTAACCATTGACAAAATGGACTAGTTCTGATTCTGAAGTCTCCCCAGGGTGGTTCAGGTATAGAATCATGGTTAGAGTTGGAAAGAACCTTAAAAATCATCTAGTTCCAACCAGCTGCCATGTGCAGGGACACCTCCCACTAAACCAGGTTGTTCAAAGCCTGGTTCAACCTGCCTTGCCAGGTCCTATCACTACACTCCCTGATACAACCTGGTCCTATTGCTCCACTCCCTGATAAAGAATCCCTCCCCATCTCTCCTGTAGCCCTCTTTAGGTAACGAAGGTTGCTACAAGATCTCCCAGGAGCCTTCTCTTCTCCAGGCTGAGAAACTCTAACTTTTTTTGTCTGTCTTCACAGCAGAGGTGCTCCAGCCCCCAGAGCATCTCCAGGGCCTCCTCTGGACTTGTTCCAACAGGTTTGTGTCCTTCTTGTGTTGGGGCCCTCGGATCTGGACACAGTAATCCAGGTGGGGTCTCACCAGAGCAGAATAGAGGGGCAGAATCACCTCCAGCCAATTCCTTATCCACCAAGTGGTCCACCCATCAAATCCATGTCTCTCCAGTTTAGAGACAACGATATTGTGTGGGACAGAGTCAAATGCTTTGCACAAATCTGAGTAGATGATGCCAGTTCCTCTAACCTTATCTGCCAATGTTGTAACAGCGTCATAGAAGGCCACCAAATTTGTTCAGGCACCATTTTCCCTTGGTGGAGCCATGTTGGCTGTCACCAATCACCTCCTGGTTTCCCATGTGCTTTAGCAAGGTTTCCAGGAGGATCTGCTCCATGATCTTGCCGGGGACAGAGGTGAGACTGACGAGCCTGTAGTTCACCAGGTCTTCCTTTTTTCCCTTTTTGAAAATGAGGGTTATGTTTCACCTTTTCCAGTCAGCAGGAACTTCACCAAACTGCTATGACTTCTCAAATCTGATGGATAGTGGCTTGGCAACTTCATGCGCCAGTCCCCTCAGGCTCCACTGATATAATCCATCAGGTCCCAGATAAATTATTCCTGTTCAATATTGTGTCTGTGAGCTATTGTTTTGATGAGCAAGTGCAAGAAGGAGCTCATCTGGTATATATTTTGTTGAAACTCATAAAAAAGTGGCAAGACCTTTATAGTGCATATATTTGCAATTCTTCATTATGATTTTAAGAATATTAGAATAATTCAAATATGCTTCTCCTCTTTCATGTGGGAATTACCTAAATGGCATCTCTGAATCTGAAGGTTATCTATTGGATATTTAGATCAATCCAAAAAGCTCTATAAACTACGGTGACTGAAGCCTGCTTTACTAGTACTTTCTTTCTATATTCAAGGAATTTTATCTGTTCATTCGGGTATTACAGATGGACAAGGAGAGCCAATAGAAAACCTATGAGAAATTCAGCCAAAATCACTGTCATGGATGGAAACTGACTTCAAGAGTCTTACTTCCTCAACACAGGAGCATTCTATTCCTTCCATGTTCCTAGTACTTTCAAGACAGATATTTGGAAACAAATTCCATGCTTAATGTATTTGAAAATTAGGCTTCAGATACTAAATGTTACTAGAAAAATGAAAGAAAATGTATGTAGCAAACTGCATCTATATTCATATTTTATATCTTTGAATTAAGAGTCTATGGACTCATGTAAGTCATCATTTTTTTATACACAAGAGTAATTGAACGAACTGCAACAGCCCATATTACTCAGGGACAAGACGGAATGTTGGCATGATCCCTTCTATCTGAAATCCACAATAGATTATAAAACAGGACAAAGATAGGAGAATTTTGGGGTAGCAAAACTATGGTGAGCATCCTCTCATAGCAATAGAGAAAAAACTACTGCTAGGTTTGCTGTCCTCGGATACACCCCAAAAAAGATAAATTTCATTTATGTTGGGGTTTGGAGGCTAGGTCTTTGCTCCTGGCAGCCTGGGACAAGGCATTAAACAGGTACTTGCATAAGAAGCATCCATTTCCAACCTGAAAAGGCCAAGATAACTCTGTTTATTGAGCAGCAGCGAAATCCATTCGCTCCTTTACATATTTGAACACCACTATAAACTGCGATGGACTAGAAGGTGAGGAAAAAAATGCATGAATATGAAAAGCGCCTACATGTTTTGGACATCTGGAGAATGAAGCATATATCCTTCAGCATGAGATAAAAACTATCTGATGCAATTATAATTTCAGCATTATTGTACTGTTGCAAACTTGACAACTGAAAGTCAATGATAACAAGAAGCCTAATGAAGCATCTGCAAAACATTCTCAGAATTACTGACATTATCGCAGAAGTAGAGATAAAATGTGAAAGAATACTGGACAAATATCTGCTTCTTCCAAACTTAGGAGAAGATAACTGAAAATGAGCTTGACTTAGCCTTATGCTGATATGTGAGTCAATCCTCTAAAAAAAGCAAGGGAGGGGGAAGCTGGAAAACAGAGAAGGAAAGGACTGAGACAAATTTATGCTATATTCCAACATAGTTATATTAACTGCCTGGTAGGGTTGCTTCTACTCACATTGAAAGAACAATAGGATACCTAAGACAAACCAGTGTTATGTAATATAAGGGATAATCCATGACCAAGCATGAATATTGCATCTTGAATGGTTTATTCGGGGAAAAAGACACTTAGGGAACATTTAATGACTTTTGGCAATGCTTATTCAAGTGGCCAATCTCTCATTAAACAAAACTAATTAATATGAGTTCTTATTTAAAGGAATGCTGTCAATTTATACATGAAAATTACTGAAACTTGCTTTTATTTTCTGCTGTTTGCAACAGTCAAATGTTACCGACATGACGGTAGCCAAAAGATTAGAGCAAAAGGCATTTTGTTTCCATCCATATTTTTTTTCAGCAATTTTCCTTGTTATTTCTTCTGCTCATGTAGGTGTTTCCCATAAAAATAAGAGAAAAAAGTGTTTTTTAAAATGGGGGCAAAAAACCATATACACACACAAGGAATACTGAGACAGATATGGAATCTGAAATGGAATATAACATTAATTTGAAATCAACTGATTTCTTATCTGATGTTGCATTTTGAACCTTTAAAATATTGACCATATCCTACAATTCAGTCAAATACATAAAACTTACCTTAGAGGAACTTTACAATTGATGATTGAAGAGGCTCTGAAAAATTCTTTACTAATCAGTATTACAAACAACAAAGAAAATCCCTTGGTTTTCCTATTTGCATCACTGGTTTTTGTCCCACTACACTACCATCATCTTAATTTTAATTTGTATTTCATAGGTATGCATAAACTTGGAGGATTCAGAGCAATAGACAGAACTAAAGGGAAGAAAACAGCCAACTTGCTTCTGAGACAGGCACTTTCAAAATTCATTGTATGCAAAATCACAGCAGTTACAGCATCGTGTGAAGTTTGAAAATGATTCATTATAAAGAATTGCATCATGGCATGTGCAATATGCAAGAGTTCAATAATCTTAAGAGCAAACATTGTTTGATGAAAGATCTTGTCTAACAAAAAGTTAAACATCTGGAATCAGAATTGAATATTCAAGATCTTGTTTTAAAATGTTAGTTTGAAATCAGAATGTATATTAAGCTTTCTGTCATGTGCACCACTTGTTATGCATTTGTGCATATGGACATATGCATGATTTATTTGTATTGCAAGATAATGAGAAACACATATGCTTAATGTATGCTTTAATTACATATGGTATGACTTAATCAGCCAATTACTTTAGTTTCCAAGTGTAGGAGCTTCTGAATACAAGAAAATTTTCAGTTAAACCTAAAATCAAGTTGAAGTATTTTTGTTTGAACTAAATACACACATTTTCCCATTTTCATATTTAGATTGTTGCATGTCCTTCCTGAGAGAAAGAGGACATTATATATATTATTGATATGGAAGTTCCAAAGTTGATAGTGCTTTAATATGCAGCTTGAAAGTTGATCTAATTTCTAAGATAGATTATTATTATTACCAGCTTCCTAAAGAGGAGCTCATTTTTGTTCAAATAAAAAGAAACTAGATTTTTTTAGGTGATCTTTTTCACTCTCTCTCTATATTGTATACACTAATGCTTTCTAAAAATGTGTCCAACTACAGTCTTTGTATCAATAACTTGAGACACAAGGACTGTGAATAGATAACCTGAAATGGTAAGACTAGTCTCTATCCAAATCTGTAACACAAATTCCAAGGCAAATAAAATGTTTCTGGATTAAATATATCAAACATGAGAATAGAAATATCTGCTATCCTTAAGAGAGCAGAGGTCACCTGTTTCTTAGACCAATGAAAATCCACATAGTCCTGGGTGGCACAGATGGTTAAGAAACCAATCTGATGTAGAACAACTGAACTGCACAGACAACAGGAGTGAGAGAAGAAAATCTTTCCTGTCTAACATATTTTAAATAAAGCATTCCTTGGGTAATGGAAAAAAGTCCATTTTTCCAGTTTAGAATGATTTAGGCATATAATTTTCTCATGTCCAAACTAGAATAGATGACATAAAAATTTAGCAAAAGAGCTAAATAAGTGAAAATGTAAATCACTGGATCACTGAGACTTGGAGTTGAATAAAACTATCCTATGGTAATAAGTAACGAAAGATATTGTACAAAATTTCAGAAGTACTTACAAGAACACCAAAACCATTCTGTGTAATGCTGTGTACTACCAAGATGGGTGATAGCTGAATTAACAATCTTGAAATTAAGGTTAAAGCAGAAGGTAAAGTGAATAGCAGAACGAGTGGCAACACTTGTCTGGGTGAAAAGGATGCATCTTCATCAGCTGGGTCCTGCTAGACTAAGACCACATGCAAAATCTCTTCATTTCAAGAGGTGCAATAGCCTCACCTGCTCAGTTTCTCAACTGACACATTTAGTTTAAAGGTTAATATAGCTCTATACAGTGAAACAGCAGAGTGCAAAGGTGAAGGTGGATCCTAAGACAAGAAATAACAACCATTTAAACACTGCGTGTTTTAATACATAGAGTGCTCAGCTAGATAACAGTGATTTATGTCTCCCTTTATCTGCTTCCACAGAAAAAAAAAAAAAAAAAAAAAAGTGATTCTTTTAATCATATACTCAAACAGTAAATTTATAACCAGTGTCCATGTATGTATAACTTTCTGATACACTTAGATTTGGTACACGCAGATACTTAGAATAACCAGGGAAGCTTCATGCAATATCCCTTCTGTTGTCTATCGTCAGAGAACAAGGACATAAAGCAAGGAATTTGACTTCTGCAGGAACAGAACAGGCTACTCCCTGCAGCAGCTATTTGGTGAGCTGTAAAGCAATGCAAATCCAAATTAAAACACGCAAAAAAAAGGCAACACAAATGTAAAGCACTAAATGCTTTGCTTCCACAAATACTTTAACATATCTAGATCATAACAGCAACAGAAATAGCAACTATATTTGATTTTCATGTCTTCTCTCCTCACACCTGTCTCAATGGTAGAATATGTGGGGACACAGGAGGGTGCATCAGCTCGTGAGAATGATTTTTTTTCTTGTAAGCATTTTATTTCATAGTATTTTTCATTATGAGGAACCCCAGTTACATTGCTGGCATTGCATGCAACAGAGGTATTTTAATAACACTGAAATTTCATTGGCACTACGTTTGTCATGAAAATAACATGTCACAGCCTGCAGGACTTGTAGAGTTGTTATGTAGTTGCTGTGTTTTGGGGTTTGTGTGGGGTTTTGTTTGTTTTAAATCAAGGAGCTATCCATGTGTTTGGGTATTTTTTTCACATATTTCAGGGCTAGAAAAGGAATCACACCTCCTTACTGGGGGCTCATCTAATCTGATGTGAAGGCTCATTTATGCCTTTCTTAAAAAAGACACCATTTGCTATGAATTATCAAACACTGATATCTTCCCTTTCCTTTCTCCCTTAACTCCCCTTTCTTTTCCTTTAAGTGTATGTGAGAACCTTTTAGTGGGTCCTTGAGGAAGTACTTGATGCCATACACAAAGTTGCATGATCAAAAGACAATCCTGCAATTAGGCAGAAATCTGGCCATAAAACATCTGGTGAAGAGGCAGCAGATAAATACATGGTATCATCAGGAAAAGCAAAACATAAAAAACCCCTCACAGTCGAGTTGTGGCAGTAAAACGAAAGAATAATGCATTAGTTTTTTTATTTTGCATTCTAATGACTAAAACACAAAACATTGGCTACCCAGAAGACTAAAATGATACTATCACTGTTAACTCAAGGACTTCTTAATTAGAAGTCATGGGAATCTGCATTTCTGGTGCTGTTAGAGAAGATTCTAAATTAAAAGTAGCAAAATGAAACCCCTATCTTGTTTGAAACAAAGCTCTTGAGTCAGTTCTCTACCACCAGAGGCAACTGCATTAGAGATGACACCTTTCATAAACTGAGAAAGATCTGTCTTAATGTGAGGGGTATTTTTATTAACCTGACTTCTTTTGAAAAACTATATCATTATCTCATTATTGCTGGCTGGAATTTTTATTTTTTTTTTTTTTTTTTTTTGATTTCGAGCCTTTGATTACTCTTGGACATTTTCTAATCTGTTTGCACTTTCATTTCTAACATTGAACTTTGTGATGGGATCTTATATTCATCCTAAATCCTGCATGCAAATAGAAGGACTGAAATGGCACAGGAATACAACTATCTCACTAAATAAAATACCACACAGGAGAAAACATAGGAGTAGATCATCCTGATCATCCTGAGCCTTACTTTGGAGAGATCCTACCATCTCCCTTTATGACAAAACCCTGTGTACCTTTAGGGAACAATGACTAAAGAGTCTAATAATCAGGATGGTCAAGTGACAGGCAGGTTCATTTTGTACTAGGCACAGTCCTCCAAAATTACCCCAGTCGGGTTTATGTTGTTATACTCCTTTGTGCGTCCCCACATTACGTTTCTGGGCATGCCACATACAGTTCCAGTGTTGCACTTGAAATTGTCATGGCCAGGAGTTTTAAGGCAATATCTCATTTTTCTAATACATCATGTGCCAACCACACAGAAGTACAATGCCCAGGCCAAAATGATCAAGAACTGAGGCATGAAATGGCATGGGAGTGAAGAAGCTTCACCTCTGCCTTGGTCAGCCTGGCTACATGCACAGAAGTGAAAAAGCAATAACAACATTAGCTCAAAAATCACTTTGCCTTTGATGGCAATAGACATCCTGGTACACTCAGAATGAATGACAGAATGATACGGGGTTGGAAGGGACCGCTGGAGATCATCCAATCCAACCGCCTGCCAAAGCAGGGTCACCCAGAGCAGGTTGCACAGGTACGTGTCCAGGCGGGTTTTGAAAGTCTCCTGAGAAGGAGACTCCACCACCCCTCCGGGCAGCCTGTTCCAGGGCTCTGCCACCCTCACAGGAAAGAAGTTCCTCCTCATGTTCAGATGGAACTTCCTATGTTCAAGTTTGTGCCCGTTCCCTCTTGTCCTGTCACTGGGCACCACTGAGAAAAGACCGGCCCCATCCTCCTGACACCCTCCCTTTAAGTATTTATAGGCGTTGATCAGATCCCCCCTCAGCCTTCTCTGCTCCAGACTAAAAAGACCCAAGTTCCTCAACCTTTCCTCATCAGAAAGATGTTCTAGTCCCCTCATCATCTTTGTAGCCCTCTGCTGTATCCTCTCCAGCAGTTCCCTGTCTTTCTTGAACTGGGGAGTCTAGTTCAAGTTCCTGGTACAGTTCAAGCAGTCTTTGCCAGTTCAAACCTCACCTGGGAGGACTTGGGAGAACCCAACCGGTTCACAGCTTCCACAGCCTTGTGTGTAGGCCTCTCTGTTTTCTGGGATGAAATTAGCAGTGAATCATTCACCTTGGCTCCCCTACCTGTTCCTACTCCATCTTCTGGAACGAGGATGCAAGGAGAGCCCCTTCTGTCCAGCCCCCTCCCAGGGGTGGGCAGAGCGTCTCTAAGTGGAGTCAGCTCTGCAGAGTGATTGAGTTCATGCTGAGAAAAAGAAGGGAAAAAAAAGTCAGCAATAAACTCGGACCTGAAGAACATGGAAAATTTTCTCAAGATCTTTTAAATGAATGTACGAAGCACTATCACTTACTTGATAATCTCTTAGCGATCATGTCAGACATATTTTTCTAGGAACTCATCCAGTGTATGATAGTAAATACAGGAGTACAAAATTCTAAATTACAGAAAGATTAACTACTTTGAAGGTAGGTTATAAGTGGAAAACTTTAAGAACTTTTAAAAGCCTTCCTTTATCTGCAGATACTCTTTCCATTCCCTTACTGTCTACCAGCAAGAAATCCCTTTTCACAACTTTAGCTGTTCAGCTAATGTGAGGGTGTTTATGGCAATGGGCTCCAGACAGCCACAGGGCAGTGCTGAGCAAAAGAGCATGTGGACTCTGAGGTGATAAGGGTTTATAATACAGCACTATGCACCCCACACAAACAAATGTAAAGAAAAAACATATGAGGAACTACTTCCATATTTTTTCCCTGTTTTCAACATGTGACATCTAAAATTCCATTAAAAACTACCTGTTTCATGAAAACAATCTGCTGTACTCTGCATTGAGTTACGATGCAGTTTATGCAAGAACTTTTTATCTGCAAGGATAAATCTAATACAGGAGAAAACATAAATATTACAGTCACTGAGCAATTATGTAGTAATTATGATGTAAAAAACTACAAAGTGTGTACACAAGTAAATACAATAAATAATTTTTTCAAGTTTATGAATGTTTTTTAAAGTTATTGAATATGCCAAAATTGAATAATTCACTTCAAGAATCTGTTTACTGTCGTAAATGGCTCATACACCATCTACTTATTTCTCACAATTATTCATCATGTGAATGAGATTTAAAGATGAATCAGTAATCTGCATGAACAGTTGGTGCAATCTAAGTTCTGCTGTGAGAAATGGAGGCTAATATTAAGGCCAGAGGTTTTCATTAACAATTATTGTAGATTGATTGCACTCCTAATTTTACTCCACAAGGATAGAAGGTCAAGAGATATATTATGTAAATCATCATTCAAAGAATTCATGAAGTTTAGAATGACAAGTGTTATGTTAAGTACTAGTCAGCAATAAACTTTCATTTATAGACAACTGTTTGAATGTATTTTCACAATGAGGCAACGTGACAGCTTGATGCCAAATTTACAAGTAGGGTGGATGAAGTGTGAAATATAATACATATATAATGTAATAGTATTTCACTGTCTACTGAAATTGTGCAATCAGATTTTAAAACATATGTATAACTGCCTGTAATACTTCTTTTTATGTGAACAACTCAGTCATTTATCTTGAACAATGTTTTCCCTTTTGCAACAGCACAATACTGGGAGCCACTATGCTGCTGCCATCATCCATTTCCTAACCAGCTTTTTCCTCATCTTGTAGTTGTGCAAGCCGTTGTTTCTTCCTCAGTGTAAAACCTTGCACTTTTTCTTGTTAAATTCCATTCTGTCTTTTCCAGTCATTTTTTTTCCAATTTTATTAGCATATTTTTTACTCCAATCCTGTAAGAGAGTCTTGCAGATGGTTTAATACCATTGACATCTGTACCAAATAGAGGACATCTATCCTCTCTATTCCATCATGCAGACCATCAAAGAAATTACAGACTTGCACTCAATCCACAGCCATTTGCAAAATTTAACTGAAACATCCTTCTCTTTTGATAGCTTCTCTCCAGTCCTGCATTATGACAACCTTTTCAAGAACTACAATGAAGAACAGTTCTTAAATAATTGTATCACTGAGCCAAGACTCTACCTAAGATTTATAGATGACATCTTTATTATCTGGATTGGAAATTTGGACTCTCTTATTGATTTTTACTACAATTCAATAATCACCACTCTCCATCAAGCTGCCACTGCAACACTGGTATGCTAGCACCAGCTCCTATAGCAACATCAGCACTGGTAACTTGCAAGTGTGATAAATAGAAAACTAAAGGCCAGCACACCTGCAAGTGTCAAAAATAGCTCCCTAAAAGCCTTTATACACAGCTGAGGCCTGTGCCTACACTAGTAGAAGAGCACTCAAGGTGCTCATTTTAGCAATAAATAAGATTTTTTATCCATCAGGAATACGCGTGTAGAAACGGGTTTTTGAAAGAGATATGAAACACTATGTAAAGAAACGTTTAAGTACAAGATGACGCTTCCACCCATCACTGAGCGTACACCTTCTATTGTCACATCCTGTCCTATCCCAGAACCTAAACAAAATGAAATTAAATAATTACCGCTTGTACTACAAGAAACATCTTTCTCTTCAAACAGCCCTGCAGCCTCACTAAATTCATTTTGAAAGGAAACTCCTTGTGCTTTCAAGCACACTAAATGAATATAGGTTTTGCCTGAGTAAAGAACGGAAAATGTACCAATATATCTCTACTGTGCAATAAATATCCTCAACTGCAGAGCAAGTAGTACCTAACAAATCTTACAGCTGCACGCTTCATCGGGTACACCATACTCTCGTGGTAATTGTGGAGGTGAAATTAAGCAACTTTTCCATACAAGAATAATAATTCACACAGAAAATCTGCATAGGACCATGCACTTCTAATGGAGGAACATGATATGCAAAATTCACATTCCGTCATGTCTTTATTCTTGAACCCAGAGGGAAACTTGCATTATTTCTGGAAAAGATCCTGCAAATTAAAATTCGTAATTAATTTCTGTGTTTTTTTCATATCTACAAAAATGAGGTTTTAGGAGTTTCGTGCTTTCTAGTCTTCCCATCATCTCCTACCCTTTCCATTTTGCATGCTATAAACTGTTGTCTACTTTCCCTTACATCAGTTATTAAGAATTTCTTACTTCTCGCCCCACTCTTATTCTGCTCCCTACACAGCAACCATTCCAGAGACTCACTCTGAAATCTGAGTGAAAAATGACCATTTTTTCTCAGTTTGTGTTGAGTATTGAAATCTATTTCTTCTGGTTTAGACCTAAGGAATGTAAGTTCGCCTAAAAGGTTGTCTAATTGAGTATATCAATCGGACTAAAAAGAGATACCAACTCTGCTTTCAACCTTTATCTGTCTGCCCTTAAGCCCTCATATACCATTTATCTTCAGCAAATTGGCATCTGAACAGTGTGAATTTCATCAAGAACATATTTCCCCTCTCTGGCTTAGTTTTGAGACTGTTCCGAGGCAGATTCAAAGCCTCAAGAAATTGAAAGTATTAGCCAACTTAGAAGGAAAGACAACTTGCTTGCCAAAATTTGCTCATGGCATATCCTAACTGTATGTCACCCAGGACCATGGTATCTTCCAGATGCTTACAGCTACTTGAGTATCCATACCCAAATTACCTGGGAATTGGAGATCACATAACCCATATAATGCATCCCTGGAGAAGACAGAGGGTAAAATATTGCCATGAAGGCCCAGCCAGCAGTAAAACTGCAGGACTTCATTGCTAGTTGTGTTAAAGGGACAAGAGAAACTGAAGAACATAACTGTTGTAACATGGTTAGAACTCATTACTATGAGAAATATTTTTAGTTTTAAGCAGGCATTCTTTAGACCACTCCTTGTTGGAAGCTTTTTTTCTACAAAGCATTTGCTATAATGACACATTGCTGGGTATTTTCTTCCTTCCGTTTCAATAAGTTTTCTTCTCAGTTTTTGGAAGGAGAATTTTGCATCTGGTTTTGACCTGAGGAAACCGCATTTTTCCCAGAACTTCACAGATTTACTGTTTCCTAACAAAAACTTATCTCACTCAAAAACTAGGTCTGACTTTTACTCTGTTTCTACAGTGAAGAAATTTTGTACTACTAACACTGGAGACAGAATGAGATAAAACAATCCATCAGCTAAATTCTGCCAAATGTAGTGTCTTTTAGAATCTCATCTTACTCTCTTTCATGTGCCAAATTTCAATGACATTTTGTTGGGCTTGAAATTTAATTGATTTCTTTTTTTAATTACTATAACTGAAAAAACCTGAAATCAATCCAGGTCATTGCAAAGTGAAGCTTACCATCTTATTTCTGCTAAAAACATTTGTGATTATGTTGTGGTTTTATAAGCAATAACATTATTATAAGACCATTATCATATAATGCATATGTTACTCAAAAAGGTAGAAAAAATAGATCAGAAAAACTCCATTGAGATTTTCTTTATATTTTAGTCTGATACTTGACACAGATTAAGTGAATATGGATTGAGAGCATTCAGGGAAAAAATATCAAATAGAGTCAAATAGAGTGTTTTCTAGAATTTCTTGTATCTTTTTCTGTACTATACACATATACCAATACGGCAGCACATCTCTGTAGTCAAAGCTGTGATTAGGTAGTAGTTTACAACAGCATTCCCTAGAGCGCTTCTGTGTGAGGTGAAAGGCAAATTGCACTGGAAACTGTTGAGGGCATGAGGGGAGTGACTGAAGCTATCAGCTCATTTGAGGAAGGAAACACAGCCCCTGCACTCTGGGTCTGAGTGGTATGTGGAAGGAAGGGCAGCTTTACTGATGCACTTATTTCAGAAGAAATCTCATTTGAACTAAGGGCTGCAGAAAAAGTGCTTGTCATAGATGAAATAAGCCTGGAGATCCAGACCAATTGAGCAGAGATGATGATGAGGATCAATGACTCTGTAAATATCTGGTTTTTACTCTGCAGAAGAGAGATGTCAGGCACTTCTCAGATTCCATCAGCTGGAGAGGTGTATCTATTTCTGGAAATAAGGCATACATACATTTCTCTCCCTGATATCATTCCTTGCCTTAACTACATTGTTTTATTCTTGAAAGCAAGTATTCCACACTCTGTTCTTTGTTCTCAAAGGAAGATGTCAGTGGCCAGTGCAAGGAAGGTTGCCTCAGATACGAGTTATAACCTACATTTCACCAATTACTCTAGAAAGTCCCCTTCCCAAAGCTTTAAATTATGCTCTGCATCTTCTGGGGCTCATGTATTGCACTTAATCCTATCCGCTTCTCAAATATCCACTAGCTGCAAGTATGCAACATGTGGATGTCAGCAATATTGTGAGCAGTCCTCTGGATTTTGTGGGTCAGATTCAACTTGTTTCACACGAATAGATTCTTGCTTTCTTTGTAGCCAGCTTTTATAAATCAGCCTTTTGGATTCCCTGCCCTGGGAATCTGTCTGACAGAGGCTTGCATATTATGAAAATTTGCTGCTGAAGCAACAGAAGTGTTGCTGCATCTTTGGACCGAGTTTTTAACCTTTGTTCCCTTATATTCTTCTCTAGTACAACACTAGAATCTTAATGCAAAATCCATGCACATAAATTCTTATGTTTTCATAAATTATCTCAAAATATGCTGCCCCTCATTTGAACAGTGTTTGTGTTCTAGCTGAAGAGAATATGGGAAAAACACCTTAAGAAGAGACCCTGCATCTTTCACCTGTGCTACCATTCCGAAAAATTCCGCCTTCTTTCTGTTATAATGTCGAGGTTTTCTTGACAGGTGAGAACAGAAATGAAGAGATAAAGCCTGACTGACTCAATTTGTCTCAGGCCCATAACCTACAGTCACAGCGAAGAGATTAAGGCACTACAGTAAATCACCTCCTGGGCATCCAAATCCAACTTGTGAGAATCTTTTCAATTTTTTTTTTTTTTTTGTAACAAACATGAAGATAAAATGAAAATAAACAGTCATTGCTTTTTCACTGAATTTTCACTGAATTTCACTGAATTTTTTTAGAGTTGGAAGGGACCGTATAGATCATCTAGTCCAACTCCCCTGCTGAAGCAGGATTGCTTAGAGAATGCTACCCAGGACTGCATCCAGGCGGGTCTTGAAAATCTCCAAAGAAGGGGACTCCACAACCTCCCTGGGCAGCCTGTTCCAGGGCTCTGGCACCCTCACCGTGAAGAAATTCTTTCTCCTATTCGAGTGGAACCTCTTATGTTCCAACTTGTGCCCGTTGCCCCTCGTCCTGTCACTGGGAACCACTGAAAAGAGTCTGGCTCCCTCCTCCTTCAACCCACCCTTGAGATACTTATAGGCATTAATAAGGTCTCCCCTCAGCCTTCTCTTCTCCAGACTAAAGAGTCCCAGCTCTCTCAGCCTTTCCTCATAAGGGAGATGCTCCAATCCCCTAATCATCTTTGTTGCCCTTCGCTGGACTCTTTCCAGTAGTTCCCTATCCCTCTTGAATTGGGGAGCCCAGAACTGGATGCAATACTCCAGTTGTGGCCTCACCAGTGCAGAGTAGAGGGGGAGAATGACTTCCCTCAACCTACTAGCCACACTCTTCCCTATGCAGCCAGGATTCTGTTGGCCTTCCTGGCCACAAGAGCACATTGCTTGCTCATTGTCATTTTGCTGTCTACCAGGACTCCCAGATCTTTCTCTTCAGAGCTTGGCTCCAGCAGGTCCACACCTAACCTGTATTGGTGCCTGACATTCTTCTTGCCCAGGTGTAGCACCTTACACTTTTCCCTGTTGAACCTCATGAGGTTCTTCCTTGCCCAGCTCTCCAGCCTGTCCAGGTCTCTCTGGATGGCAGCACGGCCCTCCGGGGTATCAGCCACCCCACCCAACTTGGTACCATCAGCAAACTTACTGAGGAAACACTCTGTCCCCTCGTCCAGGTCACTGATGAATATGTTGAACAGGACTGGACCAAGTATTGACCCCTGGGGGACACCACTGGTTACAGGCCTCCAGCTTGCACCTGTTCCATTAACCATTACCCTTTGGGTCCTGTCACACAGCCAGTTCTCAATCCACCTTTTCTCCTCTTCTCAATCCACTTTTTCTCCCTCTCTTTTCTCAAATTGCATCCATGCTTTGATTTTTGAGGAAATATGAGTTGCAAAAGAGTGAGCTTGCAGAAGTGGTATCTTCACAGTCATTCATTATGAATCATATGCTCCCCAGACATGAAGTGAAGGTATTTTAATAAATGTTTTAATAGTGCATCTCTATTCTGAGTAACATTGTGGCCAGTTTCTAAAAGTAAACAAAAAAGTTTCCAAAATGCAAGCATGGGCTCAGGTCCTTAGGCTATAAACTTCGTTCATGTGAGTTTCTGCTGAATTTTTCCCTACAAGCTTCTGGTTTCTTCTTATACATATAATATATATTTCAAAAGCCATTTTGAGTGCAGTGCCATGTAATCTAACAAAGGCAATTTTCTAACTTGAAAAACCAGTGAAACACTCCGACAGGTATTTCCTAGTAAGTGACTCAATAAGATATGGTAATGTTTCAAACCAAGGGTTTTTAATTAGAAGACAGAGGTACCATTCGAAGTGCTGCATCCTGACATTTGTCTCAATTTACTAAGGCGTCTTTCCTGAAGGACAGCATGTCCTGCCCTCCTGCTCTGTACCCTTGTGTTTATGTTATCCTTTGTAACCCCAAGAAGTTTCATAGATAAATTACCTGTATGCAGCAGATAGATATATACTACTGCCTTGTCCCAACACATGCATTAAAACCCAATTTCACTAACTTTCCCAACAACGCATACAAGTATTCATTCCAACAAAGTCAAAGTATCCATTAGAAGACAAGGGCCTTTGCTCCTAGGCTTAGGGACTTCAACAAAGGCAGTAAAAACAGCCCTTGAAAAAGTCAAAACTACATAAAATAACTTATGCTATCCACTTGGGGGTGAATATAAACTCAAGCAAAACACTCTTTGGGGACAGAATGGCTTCAAGGATAATATAAAACAGTTTTACAGTGGCAGAGCAAATTATAAAGCAGCAAAGACCTACTGACAGAAAAGTAGAAGATAATCCCTTCAAGCTACATGAAAGAAGAAAGAGGCAGCAGCATACCAAAGGTTAATAATGTGGTTCAAAGTGGTTTTAGTATCTTTACTCCATCTTCACTATGGATTTTAGAACAACCACCTCATCCTCACCTTTTGCCATAGACCTCTAGTGTGTATGTTCAGTTCTACAAGGAGAGGCAGCAGCAGAGGGACAGGCAAGGAAACAGGGTGGCCTGTAGTGATGGTGGCACATTTAGCAACATGCTGTGTCAGAGTGTGTGCCTGTGCTGAAACATAACAAACTTCCAAGGGGAGCATGCAAAGGCTCCAGAGGAGTCTGAAAGGCACATCAAGGGACTATCAAACCATAGGGATATACCATGGCCAGTGCAGCTCCTCCACCAGCTTCCCAGTCCAACCCTAGTGCCGCAGAGAAGCCCTTTCCACTAGGCACAACACTGGAAAAGTCATTCCATACTCTCGGAATAAACTCTGGAAGCCCCTTCTGTCCCAATTTCTTCCAAGTAGTTGGCAGAGCAATGTGATGTTTCCTGGTACTATCGTTGAGAACTTCAAATGGTGACTCAGGGGTTTGTAGAGGATGGGCATTGACAGCACTGTGCCGTGCATGCCCCACACAGGAAGGGCTCACCCTTTCTGAAGAAGATAACAACACTGGCTGGAAAAGGCAAGCGAGCTGTTTTTTTCATGAAACCTGGCAACAGAAGTGCTAATAGCAGAGATTTCAAATATTTGAGATCTTCAGATTCAGTAACAGCTATCAGCAGTGAGCACCCAGACACAGCCACTCTGGGGGGTGTGTGTATTGAGGTGCTTCACAATGACTGCAAAAACGCTGACACATTCTATGGGGCAGAAAAGAAAGGAGCACGCGACACTGGTGTGGTGTTTGAGCCCAAAAATGCCTATGGATATGTTCCTTGCCAGGCATCATTCCTGCTGGTTCACAGCTGGGACGCGCTTGCCTTGTTTTGGAGGCCAGTGTGTTTGCCAGCACAGGTGCAGGTCCATTTTGTGCCAGATCCTTTCAATACCATGACAACTCCTAGATGTCTAATTTACCAGTGTAGATGTAGACTCATAATTTTACCATAAGTTCAAAACAATACTTAGGGTTTACATTACTTCAATGACAGTTGTTATGAAAATTTATACATATGTGTTACACATAAATATTTGTATAGATATGTATGTAGTAGAACATTTCATATTTCTGTCCTCTCTAGGGAGATTCGTGGGAGTCTCTACTAATGGTGAACAAGACCTGCTGCCTCTCTACTGTGCTTCACTTGGAGATAACTAGTCCTCACTGCCCTGAGCAACTCCAATAACCAAATGATTTTCCTGGACAGTGCCAAAGAAATTTTTCTAATCAAAGGTGCTTAGGTGATTAAAAGCTGAAGAAAAAGGCAGCTGCTTGTCTTAAGAGACCAGACAGTGCCCAGACTGAAGAACTGTGACAGAATCTGAGAAACTCAGCTACAGCATCCTATATTTTCCATTATAAGGGCCTATGTTGTACCTATAATTATACACTAACTCTTTTGTTTCTGTTTGTTGATAGAAAGCTCAGGTTTCTGCTCTAGAGACAACCTGAAGATATGCAGCATAGCCCTCAAGAAGGGGATCTTCTCAGTTGCAGCTTCAGAAATTGAAGAGTTATGGAGTTGTTTCTCACTATTTCTTTACTTCTTCATTATTAGGCTGTAAGGAAACCAGCATTGCTTTGCCTTTGATAGGTGTGCTTATGCAGCACACATGAACAATAATTATGAAAAATATCAATTGTGTAGCCTTGAGAAGTTTTAGACAAGACTTCATTGTACAGATCTGTCTCAGATATTTCTAGAAATGTTGCATGAGAAGCTAGATTATGTGAGGTTTTATTTTATTACAAAAATAATTTTGTAATGTATTTACTATATTTTTATTACAGAATTGAAATAAGTCTAGTTAGTTTATTGTACTAACTGAAAAGCCTGGCTGACATTTAACTGAAAATTTCTGAACTGCATTATTTACTCCCTAATGTAGTTTCTTTGCACAACCAACACCTCCTAAAGTAATAAAATAAAGTTTTGTTCTTTTTATGCTCCAAGTGTCACTTGGGGCTCAGTCTAAATTTCTAAATCTTAAAACACTATTCAGCTGTTTTTCCAGCTGAGCAGTCAGGTGAAGTCAAGGGGCTGACCTGAATTTCACCCAGGGTGCAGGGCAAAACAATCATCTGGCACCAAACAGGAGATTTAAGAACATCTGATGCTCTTAACTGCCAGGAAGGGAATTTCAGGAGGAAGAAATAGAGCAGACACATCTGGCTCACAGCTTTCCCCTGCTTCCCATCCTGTTTAGATTCTCAGGTTTTACAACATGATTACTGTACTGAAAATCCTGTAATATCCAATATGGAAATAAAAAAATATTTATTTTAAGTCAACTCCAACAGCTAAGCTGTGTGACAAATTGTCCAGACAGTGACTCTTCACTGTGGATGTCAGAGACAAGTACAGCACACTTCAAACTTACACGAAAGATGTTTTCTTCAAGCATTTGCAAGCAAAAGCATTTTGTTTCTTAAATTGATGCACATGCAAAGTCGATTGGAAAACTCTAATCATTAGTATTTAATATCTAGTTGGCATGAGGATTCAAGTGTAGCATGTTCCGGTAATTAACTTTGTTAATATAAGAAGGCCAAATAAGAAGCTGGTGAAAGATTTTGCTGAATTTAAAGACTTCACAGAGTTTGAGACAAGAATAAACTGATTCATTGAACAAGTTATGATTTGCAGAGGAAACAATTTCATCTGTTCACCTCCTGTTAGAGTTAAGTAAGTTTCAAGAAAAAAGATAATCAGCCCTTGAATAACTGTTGCTTCAGGCAGACAGTGGAAAAGATTATGGCACTTAAAAATTTTTACAATAAAAAGCCCATGAATGGGCAGAGATACACAGAGAAAGTCCTGTTGGCTCATGTTGAGCTTCTCATCCACCAACACCCCCAAGTCCTTCTCCTTGGGCCTGCTCTCAATCTGTTCTCCTCCCAGCCTGTATTTGTGCCTGGGATTGCCTTGACTCAGGTGCAAGGTCTTGCATATTTTCTTGCTCTACTTGACTGTTGACTATTTTATGTTGCACATACTTTGAGAGTCAAATCTTTTTACGTTACTCAAAATTATAATCTCTAAATATCCTGTGTGTTTCCTTTAAATGAGACATCTATAATGAAAACAAGGATAGATTCCATCTAAATAATCAGTAAATGGATTAAACAGCTGTGATGTTTTTCTATTCTATGGGGCCATTAAAGCTATACAGAATTCTTCCATATCATACCGCTACCACTTTAAAAGTTACTATGAAAATGTCTTTATTTTCTAAAAAATTAAATGGTATTCTAATCTCCACATGGAGGTAGTGCGACATTAAGCCATTTGTTTGATGATCATACCCACAGGAGATTGGTCTCTCTCTCAAGTCAAAGATGTCAGAATCGCATTCCAAGAAAACTTGCCTCCAAATTCTTCTCAAGTTTCAGAATGTTATCCAAATGTAGACAGTTTAGTCATGTCTGAGTTCACAAGCAACCTAAAACAATAGCTCCCATGTATTTTTGTCTTAATGAGGATCTCAGTCTGAAACCAACCAATGTAAATCAAGAGAATCCTGAGAAGGTCCTCAGTTTTACCATTTCACTGAAGCTTCACCAACCAAATACTGGTACGTTTCCATAGGATCTGAGTGAGTGAAAACTATAGCCACTGACAGCACTGTAGAAAGAACAATAGTGCCACAGTCCCAGGACCTTCAGGAAAAGTTAGGGCCATAAGAAAAGGGAAGAGACCTGTTACAATTCTGTAAGAGGTAGACCTATGGACCCTCCAAGATTTAAATCAGGCTATATATGCAGATCCCACTGACATCACAGAGAATAAAAGTCTTGAACAAGTTGTGTCAAGGAATCAGGTTAAATTTGGTGATCCTGAGTGATTTCCTTGCTGAACTGGATTATGCTACTGAAAATATTAATGTGACTTCATATATCTCATTTGTAGTGGAGTAGATTCTTACTGTGTCTGTGCTGACTGAATGGACACAACTTGAGAAATCTTTAGATGATGTCAAAAGAACAGTTTCCAGGTAAAAAGCTATATGAATATATGTCATTATAGAATGTTTTAGAGGACTGATACAGTAGTTTTTGTCATTTTCTTCTGGAGTTTCATTAGAGAAGTATAAAAATACAATGAAAAAATAGCCTGCAAATGCCTCTATAGAAGGAAAATAAATCCACCTACACAAAGAGCCAAATCAAATCTAATACAGATAATACCAATAGCTACTATTCATTTTAGTTTCATGACTTAAGGCATTTTTCACTCTGTAATTCCCTTTTCCAAACAAAGAGCATGGAAGATCTTGTTTAATGAATGAGGAGTTTGCATAAATGTCTAGAATAATGTGGCAGATTTCTAGGAGGAAACAGACACAGTGTTTCTTCACTTAAAGATTTCTTCTTTGTATATTCAGACAAAAAGTCTGCATTTGTTTTGTACTCTGTTTATTATTTACCGATTACAAAAGGAATGAATTTAGAGATAAATAAGTGAAAGAACTTTGTCCAGGAGACAGAAATAATTCACTGGACAGTAAAGTAGCCTTCCACTCCTTATTCAGCTCTTCTTATTTATTTTTCATTTATTTATTTGTTAATTTTATACATGCTGTTCAGATAGACTTCGAAGGCACCAGCTAATACTGTTGCAGTCATTCTCGATGGGCAGGTTTTCCAATTGAAGGGTAAGGGCTTCTTCACCTTTTAGCCCTGCTTCAAGTGTGTCTCAAATCCTCCCTACAAGTTAAAGTTTTAAGGCATGGGATGCTGGAACCAAATCCATGAACAGCTGCTAATTTAGAAAATTAAATCCAACTCTGAACTCCAAGTAACAGCACACTCCATTTGCTGAGCCACAGCACATTGTACCTGCTCAACTGCACCTTGAAACCTGACTTACACTGAGAGGCTCCACTTCCTAAGAAGGAGAGTGGAGTGGATGCTACTAATGACCTGTCAGCCTGGTCATATGGCTTAACCTTAATATGCTATATATAAATAGAGTAATATATCTACACAAGTATATAAATTTATATCCATAGAAATATATGTATATAACTAAAGTTATGTAAATAAAGAGATGGACTAAGACAGCTGAAAACAGTTTCAAGAAGATTTTTTACTAAACTTTGTAGATTGTTTACTCAACTCTGAGAAGGAATGAGATTAGCAATATTTTGTTACATTTTTGCTTTAGTAGTTACAACTGATCAAATGGTAGAAGAAATTAAAATCAAACCAAGCTAGGATTCTTCAGCAAATGGGTTTAAATACAAATAAAACTACTTTAATTTTTTTTTATGTATATGAAAACAATAGTTTTGCTGATTAAAATCTAAGAGAAGGTCCTGTTGTAGGTGACTTTTTTTGTACAAATGCATATCATTTTCCCAGAAGCCCAGTTATCCAATTGATCTCATTGTCACTGAACTCTGAAAGATTATTACTGGTTAATAATCAAAAAGGATCATTTTATAATGCTGCGCTAAAAACAAGTTTGACACTCTTCATATGTGATGAATGTCAAGAAGTTGCATTCCTCAGTCACTTAAAGGAAAAAGTTCGTTCACTTCCTTATATATATTTTATGCGGGTCTATTTGTCAGGGATGAGACTCAGATCTGCTAGGGTTTTAACACTGATTCATTCTTTTTTCTATTTCTTTGTGAGATTCATTAATGAGAATTCTGCATTTAGAGGGCAAGTAGATCCAAAAAAGATTTTTATAAACCTTTATGTAAATTCTGAATGTTTTTCCATGAAGTTTCTTTTCATGAACAGTTAACATACAAGTCTTTCACAGCAGCAACTGATCCAGGTAATTGTAGATAATGTATTGACATAAACAACGTCTGGAAGAACACAAGAAGGAAACAAGATATATTCACCAACTTCTGAAAGTCTGATAGCCCAAAGTACTCTATCAGTATTTTCCTAGATTCTGCAAATGTAGAATATATATTTGTTATTACAAGTAAAAATTACTTCTAATTACAAGCAAAAAAAAAAAAGGGTAGTACAATACAGCAGCCTGACCACAGTTTCCCAAAGTTTGGATTCAGATGATGTAGTGAAGGCCACTAAGCACAGAACTTTAACAACTGTGCCTGCTCTTGGATTCTTTTTACTGACTGATGTGTGTACATTTGATTTTAACCTCGTATAACTAAAGTAAATTTTTGGCTAATTAAGAATTTCCTGACATATTAGAAATTGTTTTGTATGTTCAAACACATACAGCCACATAGTCTATAATTATAACGCAAGATACCATCACATAATCTAAATTAACGGTTATATCTAACTTTACCATGTTCAGTTGTCCAGTTAGCTATTGAATAAGGACAATAAAAATACTTGGGAATTTGCCTTAACTAGTATCTGTGAGAACATTTGTCTTTTTAAAGGGAAAGAAAAAAGTAGAAATCTCCTAATTTTGCAGACATTATAGGATTTTCTTGATAATCTGAAGAATATCATTAACACTGGGCTAAGCCTTCACTGAACATACTTGTCAGTCTGAATCACTGTGTTTCACTTCGAAGAACTGACATATGAATTCACACTTGTGGTGAGTGGGTGCTATCGGTTCAAGCTCTTCACGTTCGTGAAACAACGATTCTATTTATTGAACTACATTCAGGAAAAAGCTTTATCACTTCTGAAAGGGATTGCGTAATGATGTTACCGGTGGTAACATGGAGCTGTAGCTGACAAATTCAAACATCCCTACCGTTTCTGACATATCTTGGTCATGCTACATATGCCACGATGAATACACAAGCAAAGAATAACCTTGCCCAAGCCCCTTGAAGTACGGGACCATCCATTCACTATGTGACAATCTAAAGGGGAAACTCAGTAATAACCCTATGAATTAGTATGTACACACACACTAAGAAATACAAACTGAAGTGGAAAGGAAAAATAAGTTATTCATCCTCCAAAATAAACACTCAAAATAGTCTTAGATTCCTGCTGCTTTCCTTTATTAGAGGAAGAGACCTGGTATAATTACCAGGTTGGGGAATATATTTTGATTGCCTGTTGGAGCCAGTTTATTAGAACACATTTCTACATGTAGTTAATGTTGTAAACTTTTATGGAAAAGTTAAGCAGCTTTTTTCCCCCTCTCATACTTACTCTGTGATTAGAAGATAAAGAATTTTCCCGTGCAAAACTGAAGATATTTTGGAGGGATGGAAGAAAAATATTTATCAAAAGCAGCTAAGTAGCTAAACAAAATTAAAGGTTTTGTTCCTACTCATGCTAATTCAATGTCCCAGAATTACTTCTTCCTGAATTGTGTATCTTTCAGCAGACTAAAATAAAGCAAGAAAGGGACCTGGGGACAATATAACAGCATGCAATTCTGATCTGCAGCTTGCACTCCTAGCCATGCTCTGCAGATTAATTTTCCAGCTCCATCTGCCCTTTTGCTATGCAGACTACTTTCTCCAGACATAAGCAAACCGAGCAGCAAAGCACAACCATAAAATAAGTAAACAGGGTTTCTTTGCAATTTTGTGCAGTAACACACAGGTAAGTATGCCTTTTCTTATGTGCATTTTGTTTTCTGTTATAGATAGCAAGTAACGACAGAAACAGTATCTGAGGAGTTGAACATTTTGTACAAAAAACAGCTGTTTGAGCCAAAAGGTTTTTTTCTTTCTCTTGTTGTATATAGACGCTCTGAAATGAATCAGTCAGATGATAAGTTATAAGCAAAGCATTATTTATGTCTCTCTACTGATCCCCAAGAAAGCTGCAGTTATAAACTCTTATAAACTGGAGAAAACTTAATTCAGACCATCCACAAAACCTTACAGAAGCTTTAAAATTTAGAGGAAAAAAAAAGGACATCTCTGGAATAGATTTGAATATCTGTGGTTCATTCTGCACAATATCAAAGCTTGCTTCTTCATCTTCCATCTCAAGCTCTGTTTTAGTAGAGAAATATAGTATTAACAGTAAAAGGAATAATTGAGAGCTTGCAGTTGATAAAAGAGACTGTATTAAACACACCATAGCATGACGATGAACAGGTATGCCTGCAGAGGTCCATTATGAGTCTGAAAGTCAAGAATTCTATAACAAATGGAAATACGGTTGTCTATCACAGGAAAAGTACAGAGACTAAGAGTTGCAATGTGGTGAAGAACATAAGAGACAAAAGCAACAAAAGGAAAGCTTGTGTTAGATTACAGGCATATGACAAAGAATATGAAGCCAGCTAAATAATTCCCTTATTTTTAGTCTTCATAGAAATAATTAAAGTAGCCAGATATTTAGAAAAAACTAATTTTAAAGGACAAGAAAATAAAAGCTAAGATTGGGAAAGAACGATTCAGGAATATTTAGGTAAATTGTGTATATTTATACTGGTAGAGCTTGCCAAAAACCCCTTACTTAGAGCTGTCAAACTTTCTGAAGCAGTCTGAGCCATTATCAGCTCTTCCCAAAAAGTCATGTAAGGTAAGTTTCAAGAGGAAGAAGAGGGATCGTGGTCATATATAAAATTTGGAAAAGATACATCTTAAACTATAAACCTATCAGCTAACCTTCATGTTTGAAAAAATACTAAAACAAATCATCAGGTACTTCACTCAAACGTGGTTCGTAACAAAAGTAGGCATTGTTTCCATCTGGAACAGCACCCTACAGATTCTCTGGTCTCTAGTGATGTGTTGAGCACTCACTGAAAATTCTCCAAGGTCAGGGAATTAGTAGTGTCTTTCCTGAATGGATTCACTAGGGTCTCTGAATGACTTGAATCTTCAGTCTTCAACTTACAGAAGGCATTTTCATTTACCTAGCTGCCTACTTCCCTGCAGTGCCTAGGGATTTAATTATATTTGAGACTTCTATCCCTCTGGTCAATATCAAATTTGGTTGAAAAGAGGTTATTAATCAGGAAGAACATACACATGGAGTGGGATTGCAGAAGCCTAATTTCCTTAGGAAATTAACTAGAAAGTAACTAAAAAACATTTCTCAAGGACAAATCCCATCAAATCAATCTGATATTTGACATTGTCTCATAAGTGAAGGGGAGAAATACAGCTAGGTTAAATAAGGTATCTGCAACTGGCTGGAAATCCAGATTCAAGACACAGTTGGTGACTCAGGGAAGCTAGGAAAGCATTTCAAGTGGGATCCATTACAGTTTTTTCCCCTAGTCAAATTCTTTTATATTCTCAGTGGTTTTGCACAACAGAATAGAAAGCTGTGAATGTCATCCAGCTGACAAAGCTTCAGTACTTCCAAGAAAAATAGTGGGAATTTAAAGTGAACTTGACAAAATAGTCTATAAAGAAAATGCAATGCAATTAGAGTGTAGAGTTCTGTATCTGTGGAAAGACTACTCCAAAAGAGAAAGAGGAAATAACTATCTCATCATATGCACTGTTGAAAAAAAGACTCCAGATTTCAGCAGGTTGCAAAGCCAATTTAGTTAATGGATGGTTTTATCCCAGAGAAAAGGTAACTTTAATTCATGGATGTGTCAAGTTTAAAATGCTTGAGGGACTTTGCCTACTCAGCCCTGAAGAAGTTTCAGTGCGTACACAATCCTCAATTTTTTCTATCAAACTAAGGTATAAATAGGTAAAATAGACTCGGAAAAGCAGCAAAAGGTAGACAGAGGAAGTTTCTCCATACACAGAAAGGTGGTTGTCATGGCAGCAATCATCTGTACTACGCTACATCACCAAATGGCAATAAAACAAAAATCAAATTAATCTTGAAGGATATTTATGTTAGACATTAGGAAAAAGCTTTTTAACTGAAAAATAGTTAATAATGGGTTAACTGGAGATATTTCAACAGTGTGCATTATTAGAATTTAAGAACAATTTAAACAAACAATAACCACATGCCAGTACTCGGGGTGTGGAGATCTAGCCAGGTGATCTTCCTCTTTCTTCTATCAAGGCATTTATGGGAGTTTGCAGAAGGGAAAGGTACTGTAGTTATAAATTAGAAGTTACAGTTAATAAATTCTTCTCAACTGTTGCACACCAGACTTCACCAGATGTTCTTCTACCAGGGGAAGCTACAACGTGCATAGTAACTAACTTGGGCAGCTCCTATTAAACATAAGATGCTGAACATTTTGATGCGCAAGTCAGTACATGCTGCATTCTTCAGTCTAATTTGGTTCTGAGATGTGCATTAGGAGCTTTCTTTCTGCTGCGGTCAAAGTTGACAGCATTAGCTCTTCCCCCAGCATTAATTATTCATCTATCCTGAATATAAACCCATGATATATAGCATCAAATAGCATTTCCTTTATATCCCTGTCATCTGAGAATGTGAGGCTTCTCAAATTCTATGTAATTACAATTCTCGTCAGTTTGTATTATTGTATAATGCCTATTTTCACTGAAACATGTTTGCTACTGAATCAGGAACCAAAAGACAAGAAAGGAGCAGCCAAGACAGGTCTTTTTGTTTTGTTTTGTTTTGTTTTTTGTTTTCCTATTTGTACTTTAACACCTTTCTCATGTGCATGACTTTTCCTATAGATTTCTTAAAAAGTGGTCAAAAAATCCATTATGGTTCGGAGCATTTAAAGAAAGATACTAAGAAAAAAATTAACTCATCTGTAAAGTATACTTCCATTTCTCCTGTTGAATTGGACTTTATTTTTTATAATTCATGTTAATAGTGAAATAATTATACTAAGAATATCTCTTCAAGAGAAGTTAAATTATGTCTCATTAATCTATGGAGATTTGTCCCCACAAGAGTGTTTAACAGTTTCTACCACAGTAAGACACTAAGTAACAACGAGTTTTATTCCTTTTCTCTCGATACATGCTGGTCACAGCCAGATATGATTGATTCTTTACTCATAGCTAAATTTTTGTATTTAAAAAGGTTTACCTACAGCAGACAACATCAATGTCTCTAGCCTTACGCATCACTCAGCTCCTATCAAGCCCCTCATTTAATAAACAACTATCAGGGATCCAGGTAACAACCCATTCAAATGCAACCCCAGCAAGATTCATCATGGTTTTAGGATTATAAACCTACTGTACATCACCTAAGGCTCTCTGTCTTGATATCCAAAATAAAGGTGGGGTATCACTCAGTTCCTTATCACTCAGTCTCCTTTATAAGTTCACACAGTTATAATGTTAAGAGAAACAGATTACTCTTTCCACACTAGGATGCGCATAAGAATTCTATGGAATTAATTTGTCAACTACAGAATTCAATAAGAGTTTAAGCCTTTAGCAGATCATCATTGTGAGGCTGATAAGAAAAAAGGAAAAACCAAACACTTTACATAATGAAAAAAGCACTTGGCACTTTGGAAAGAAAATTGGGCTCTGTCTGACATCAGAGTAAAGAGTCGAAACGGAGGCAGCACATCTGAAGTATACTGATATTTATGACTTCGTGTAACTTTGAATCTTAAGCTTTACGACTGCTAAGGTTCAGATTTGTGTTTCAGAATGAAAAGTGACTACTCCAAGTTTGAAGAAAACCCATGTACTCTCAAAGTACAAGACAGTCTGCCAAGGACAGTGTGCCATTTTTTAAATTTCTAGGAATTTGCTACTGATGTCTGATAGAAGAGTGAACTTGATGGACTAGAGTTCTACCCTGATTTGTCAAAATATTTTTATGAAAGGTTATTTATTTCCTTGTTCAGGAAATGTACATTTTTATGTATGCTGATCATGGAAAACACCACAAGCCATAACTACAACACTAAGATTTATTGGGGACATTTAAGAATATATTTATTAGATGAGCAAACATACTAGTTTAGTAATACTTACAGGGAAATGTTACTATTTTTTATAACCTATACTTACATCTTAAATAATTATTTTAGGATCTTATTTTAATTCAGTAACAACAAAAGCATAAGACATCATCTGAAAGAACAACCTGCAGGTTTACCCATTGCCAAAGTTAAGTTACTTCTCCAAGAATGTCTATGGAAAAAGGGAGTTACAAACACTAGAAAGGATTTACAATGCTGAGAATAGGGACTGAAAAAGAACCTGCATCTTTGTCTCCAAAGTCTATATATCTTTTTTTTTAGTTTAAATTAACAGAAACAGAAGAGATGGCAATCTATACGGAAAAAATAAAACAGATAAACATGGACAAGAAAGAGATAAGTTCATCCTTGCTATGTAGATACTTGTCAGATAGAACTCATACTGTCCAGTAAGACACTGATCAGAAGCGTCCCCGTACTCTGATTTTGCAACGTGTATACCACAGTAAGCCATTCCATTTTGTTTGACATTTAAAACAAAATACAATTAAATAAAACTCATACAAAATACTGTAAGTGAGGCAGGATCCTTCACCAAAAGTAGGTTGTTGAGAGGCACCCAGCACAGTGCTTTTCCATTACCCATTGATCTTACGCTGAATGGCCCCACTGGCACAAAGATGAGATTGTTGTTCTTAGTGGCCTCCCTAATTAGTCTATCTTGATCTCTGCTTCTCACTGTGATATATTGCCTTTTATTTAAAAGGAGTGAGAGTCTCTTGAAAAGTATTTCCTAGGGGAGTTCTTTAACCAGGTTCAACCCTGGATTTGATGTTTACGCTTCATTTTAGCAGGTTTTGCAGAAGTGGTGTGGTTATAGAGTAAGACAGCAAAAATGCCTTTTTGGTTGGATAATAATTATACCTACACTTCGTATTTACAGCTTACTTTCTGTATTGTTCTAAATAATCTCAGAGAGCCGAACTCCCTTCAGTACAGTTGTAAAACACTGGAACTGAAGATAAAAATAAAGCGTTATTGCTACCAAATATTTGAATTTTCCTTCAACTTCATATACACACGCCAATGAATCAAAAAGAGATTGACTGCTTCTACTTGAGCACCCTAGCAGCTCCTTTGTTACTTATTCATTAGTTACACCACTGTTTTATTGAAATGTATTGTGGCATTCATCTCCATCCTTTCAACCCTACCATTTAAAGGTCCCTTCCGACCCAAACTATTCTGTGCAGTAGTAGTATCAATGATCTTTGCAATAAGAAAGGTTCCAGACTTGTGTTGCCAAGTTTTCTTCACCTTAACCTTTTCTGCTCAAATTCCAATCACTGAAAGAGATGAACAACCTGGCTTAAATATTATTTATTGTGTGCTAATCAAGTTCATTCCTAAGGAAAGGAGGGGAAAGGAAGGAAAGTCTATTTTCTTGCTAAAGGTGGTATGACAAAGCGCTCCAGTAGTTGGTAAGTTATACCTGTATTCTCTTTCGGGTTGAGTTACGTTGCTAATTTCATTGAAAAGCAATTTCCAGGAAATAAAGATATTTAGCACAGTTTGCTAACTGGAAGCAGAAAAAACCTCCTGCTGTTGTCTTATTCTGACTGTAGTAGAAAATTTCCTTTTGTAATTTACAATCTGAAAGTATTGCTACATCATCTAGAAAAGATTGGTGAAATAATCTAAATAAGAATTTGTAGCTTATTTAGTGGTTGATTCAGAGAAATAATCCATTAATGATAATCAGGTAAATAAGTGGTGCTAAAATATTTTATTCTGGTTTTCCTTGTGTCATGCAAAAACTTCTGATAAATATGTATTTTTCCTTTCTGCAAAATGACTGTAACAGTTTTTAATACTGTTTTTTCATAAGTGAAAAAAACACTTCTAAATAGATGTAAATAGGAACTGTAGAGTTCCATCTCACCTTGCTCAGTGAGATGCTTGACATCTTAAGTAAGGCAATGCAGGGAATGCAGATAAAAATGCAGGCTAATTAAGTCTTCAGGTTAAAAGTTTAAATAAGCCTTGTGATACGCTGTTTTTGAGCAGTAGAAGGCTAAAGAGATGAAAGCATATAGCAGAGATTGTCTCATCCATGACAGCTTTATTAAGAATCCAGTTGTTTACAATTCTAAATGTAATGAAAGTTGTACCCACTAAGGAGAAAGACTATGCCTCCACAATGCAAATTTTTAAATTACAGAATCTGACTAGAGGTTGGTGTACTTTTTATTAGCAGTGCACTTTTCTGTTTTAAAATTCATCATTATTCACAGAGATGCCTTTTGTTTCCAGGGACAGCTGATAATTCAACAATATCAGTTGCTAATGCCCTCCATTTCATAAGTTAGAGATGTAAATGCTTTGATACTTGGAACAGCAGTCTTCAAAGATATCCAGGTAAATTTTAATTGGTTTATGCAGTTAATGTTTGTGTATATACAGAGCTAGGCAAGTGACTGGAGTCCATACCCTCATCAAGCAGGTAGGTTTAGACTGGACATTAGGAAGAAGTTCTTCACAGAAGGAGTGATCAGACACTGGAACAGCCTGCCCAGGGAGGTGGTGGAGTCACCATCCCTGGAGGTATTTAAGAAACGTGTAGACATGGCTCTTCAGGGCATGCTCTAGTGCCCGGGATTGTTGGTTTGTGGTGGGGTGTTGTGTGTGAGGTTGTGGGTGTGGGGTTTAGTTGGTGGGTGCTTTTTTGTTTGTTTGTTTGTTTGTTTTGTTTTGTTTTTTTGTTGTTGTTGTTTGCTTGTTTGTTTGTTTTTGTGTGTTGTGGTGTTTTTTTTTTTTTATGTGGTTGGACTTGATGATCTCAAAGGTCCCTTCCAACCACTAAGATTCTGTGATTCTGTGATTCTGTGATCCTTTGGGAAGCATTACACATTGTTTGCTTATAGACAAAGCATAACAGACCCGCTTTATCAGTGGGTGATACACAACTGCTTGTTTCAATCCATTTTCTGATAGATATTTTTCCTCAAAGAGAAAGCTATAATCTTGGCAAATACACGAAAAGTGGAGCAGGAGTGGTGAGCAAGGCAGAGAAGATGTATTTCTGTTGAAACAATTTCAACAAAACTGTAATTACTGCTAAACACTAATACATTCAGGGTCCAGTTGCTATGCAACTGTGAGGAAGATACAGTATACCTGCTGTAGACAAAATGAGCAGGAGAAAAGCCAACTGATTGACAGGAGATATGTCTTTACTTTATCAAAAGAATGACCTTTTCACCTTTCATTATATTCTGTCAGACAGCTTTTCTTTGCAATTTTCAAGAGCTTACATCATCCTATGACACTTCAACAGTCCCACCAGTTTAGCACAGTGTACATCACTCTCCCAACTGTGAATCTGCGCTTACAGTAACCAAACACCATCACCTTGGCCATTTCCATGACAGATAGACTACATTTTGTAACTTCAAGCTTCTGTTTTTTGAGATTCCACATTCCCAAATCGCACCCTGGATGACACATAGGATGAGTTGATTCGCTAATACTTTTTATCTTTTCTATCTTACTATTTGAGTGATGAAAATAAGCAAAAGTCCAGATTTACTGGTTCTCAGTAAAATAAATTCAGAACAGATTATCTACATTCCTAACAGCAGAGACTGCAGAAATTGATACAGTTCCCAAAGGCCTCACAAGCAAACAACTCGCTCTCACACAGTAGGGTTTCTCTGGCAAAGAACATATCCCTGGCTACATTCAAAACAAAACAAAGTCACCCAACAGCCCTGAGGAAAGGGACTTGGGGGTGCTGATTGACAAGAAGCTGGACATGAGCAGGCAATGTGCACTTGCAGCCCAGAAGGCCAATCACATCCTGGGCTGCATCAAAAGAAGTGTTGCCAGCAGATCCAGAGAGGTGATTCTGCCACTTTGCTCTGGTGAGACCTCACCTGGAGTACTGTGTGCAGGTCTGGAGCCCGCAATATAGAAAGGACATGGACCTGATGGAGTGGGTCCAGAGGACGGCCACTAAAATGATCAGGGGGTTGGAGCACCTCTGCTACGAGGACAGGCTGAGGGAGCTGGGGTTGTTCAGCCTGGAGAAGAGGAGGCTCCGGGGAGACCTCATAGCGGCCTTCCAGTACCTGAGGGGGGCCTACAGGAAGGCTGGGGAGGGTCTGTTTACAAAGGCCTGCAGTGACAGGACGAGGGGCAATGTTTTTAAGTTGGAGAAAGGGAGATTTGGATTGGATATTAGGAAAAAGTTCTTTACTATGAGGGTGGTGGAACACTGGAACAGGTTGCCCAGGGAGGTGGTTGAGGCCCCTTCCCTTGAGATATTCAAGGTGAAGCTCAACGAGTTCCTGGGCAACCTGGTCTAGTTGGGGGTGTCCCTGCTGACTGTGGGGAGGTCGGACTAGATGACCTTTGGAGGTCCCTTCTGGCCTGGACCAATCTATGAATCTATGAATCAACAGCAGCTGAGCCCAGAGGGACATGAAACAGCATCCTACAAAGCCCAATAACACACCTCCAAACTAAGCTAACCTGCACCTCCTCAGTCTTACCCCTATCCTCTCCTCAGGCTCCCTTTATAACACCCCCTTAAAAAGCTTGTTACTGGCAGCCTAGGCTTTCTGCCCCACTTGGATGATTGTTGAAAAGGCCCAGCTCTGTGCGAAAAGCACTGCACAGGCTGGGAAAAATACTCATAAATCATAGGAAGGGTTTAGGGCCCTGATTTGGAATCTTGATTCTTAAAAGATCCCTGCTGACTACAGACACAGATGTACTGAAATATAAACGTATATCCAGCACAGAAACAGCCATCACAACCATCTTCTGAGAATTCACCTATGAATTATCAAGTTTCATATATTATAGTAGCACCTGCTGCACGCTAAATTGCAGCAGACTAGTTCATAGTAAGTAGCAAAAACATCTCTGTAATATTCAAGGTCTCTCACACATGCATCTAACCGAAGTGAAGTTGGAAAGGAAACAAAAGTACATCATGGTTGCCACGTTTCTATCATTAAATGAGGTGGAAAAGTAATTTCACAATAGATAGGATCAGTATTGATGTGAAGCTGGATTTTTTTAAACCTTAACTCTTAATGACTGTATTCCACTACATCTGATAGAAATCTTCATCTAGATGAACAAGTAAAAGAAAAAGGAAAAAAAAAAAAAAGAGAGAGAGAATAGAAGAGCCAAACAATGTAATCGGGATCGCAGGTACTTCTTATTATTTTGAATATGTTGAATGTGTTTGGGTTTTTGTGTTTGGTTTTGGTTTGTTTTTTTTTTTTTTTTTTTTCACTGCAATAGAACACTGAATATATATTTTAAAAAATGTGGACACTCAAAAATATAAATTCTGACATCAGGAGGGTATTTTTCCAACAAGAATTGTCTTCACTAGAAATACAAGACTGTTCCCAGTGTAGAACATTTATTAGAATTTAATTCTGAATTCAGGGAATACTAAATGCATAAAAAAGAGTTATAAGATTTAACATAGAATTCCTGGACCTCAAGAGCTTCAGGATTACGTCTTTATCATGACTTCTATATGAGAAACTTTTTGAAGAATGGAGATCTTTTCATCAGTTTATGAAGAATGCCATCAATTATAATCTATTTCATGATAGAAAAATGTCTTTTGGACTTAGAAATAGTGAGATGACATGTTTTTTCACTTTGCTTTGAATCACTGTGAGACTTCTAAGAATTTTATTGGTCATTATGTAGCTATATATGCAGTTAGGATAACAATCTAAATATCCTTAGGATTTATGACCTTTGTGGGGAAAAAAATACATAAGGATTATGAATGAATAGCAACTAGATAGTTTGAGTGTAATATAGGAATATTCTTGTGTTGAAGGAATTAATTTAATTCCTATAACACTTGTAGCTTCTATATGGTGACTTTTCATAACCATCAGTGATATCATAAATATTTCATAGAAAAAACATTCATGTTTGTTGTCATCAGCTTCGAGAACTTCAGCAGAAGGACCAAATCTTAAGAGGATAGGAGGACAAAATGACAACCTTTCTATTAAAATTTAGAAACTAAATACCCCTAGGGGTCAGGGTTGAGTTACACTGAAGGTGCATAAGGCAATCATTGTTTGATATGCTTTAATACTCTTTTGTTTGGAAAGTGTAGTAGGGGACTTGATATTCGGATAGCTTTTGGAGGCAGTAGAATTCAATCAAAAAAGGAGAATGCATGTTAATTACGCAGTAGACCAGAATGGCACTAAAAGTGTACAGTGCAGAAGAATATGTTTAAGATACAAATCATGTATATTCCAAGACGTAAGATAAAATTACTCTTTCTATATAATCTATAATTGCTGATTTTCCAAGTCAACTTTATCACTCTTTCTTAAAAATTAGGTGGAATTTGATAAATTTGTCTCCTTTCCCGGTTTGTAGATTATTTATAGCAATTCACTTTTCTGCAAATTAGGTTAAAGAATGGTTCATACTCACTATACATGACTTTTCCTAATTTACATGCCATATGAATTAATATTTTCAACTTTTTACCATGTGATGAATGTACCCGCCAATCAATTATTTTCTTTCAAAATTGTTCATGAAGAAGGAAAATGTGGCAAACCTCATGAAAATAGACTCACATGTTAATTGAATGGCTGAAGCCATTTGTTCAGGATTGGCTGGGTTTGATGTGGAGAAAACCTACAGCTTTTTATAAGCTACTTTTACAATTCCACAAGGGTTAAACACACACACCCCCAAAAAAACCAAAACCAACACAACCTCTCTCTACCCCCATCAGAAAACAAAAAATTATTTATGGTTCTTGTCAAAAGCTAGGGTACAGTGGAAGTAGAAACCATAGGTGTAAGAGTATTTTTCCTTCAACTCAACCTTTTTCAGACGGACCCCAACGCTTTCTCTGTTCGCTTTTTGCTTCAATTACACAGGTTGTGAAGATACTGCAGAGACTGTTCTCCGTTTCGGCATTATGACATTTGAGATATTAGGCCTTTGTCTAGGTAGGGATTTTGCTGTCTTCTTCATGTTTCTTTAACTCTAATAAGTGTCCTGTTTTTCACTAACTCATGGGTATTTCAGTGCCGCAGCAGCAGCCTGCAGTGTGGATTCCCTCCGCACCTACTGCATTGCACTTACCACACTTCCATACAGCTCAGGAGAGCTTTAGAGAAGTTATATAGATCTATGTTTGATGACTAGATTAGATGACATTGACCAAGAAGACAAATGGTCTCCTGGCTGAAGGGCATTAAGAAGAGCACGGCCAGCAGGTCCAGGGAGGTCATCCTCCCCATCTGCTCTGCCCTGGTGAGGCCACGTCTGGAGTACTGGGTCCAGTTCAAGAAGGACAGGGAACTGCTGGAGAGAGTCCAGCGGAGGCTACAAAGATGATCAAGGGAATGGAGCATCAGTCTGTTGAGGAGAGACTGAGAGACTTGGGGCTGTTTAGCCTGGAGAAGACAAGACTGAGAGGGGATCTCATCAATGCTGATCAATATCTAAAGGGCAGGTGGCAAGAGGATGGAGCCAGAGTCTTTTCAGTGGTGCCCTGTGACAGGACAAGAGGCAACGGGCACAAACTTGAATACAGGAAATTCCATCTGAACATGAGGAAAAACTTCTTTCCTTTGAGGGTGGCAGTGCACTGGAACAGGCTGCCCAGAGAGGCTGGGGAGCTTCCTTCTCTGGAGACATGCAAACCCGCCTGGACATGTTCCTGTGCGACCTGCTCTGGGTGACCCTGCTATGGCAGGGGGTTTGGACTGCATGATCTCCAGAGGTCCCTTCCAACCCGCACCATTCTGTGATTCTGTGATTCTGTGATTCTGTGACTACTGAAGAAGTGCCTACATCTACAAAGAAAATGTCCAATATATACATCTTGGTTTATGACATTTCTTTAAATATCTCAAGCATTAAACAGGTCCTTTAAAACAAGATATAATCGAGAGAGCAAAGTATTTCAATTTAATGTAGGCAATTTTCTCCCACCTTACCCAGTCCTTTGAACAAAAACATATTCCACACATTATGCTGCTTGAGCCAAAGCACATTTTTCTTGCAATTTATCTGCTGGATTTTTACAAACCATAAACTGTCGTTTTGTCACTCTGCTGACTGACAGCCTATCCTGCATTGAGCTGCAACACCGAGTTTTTTAAACTGACAGTACATTACTGTCTAGCATCAGCAAGTCCAAATTGATTCTAGTTGTAAATTAAATGCCCTGATGGTTGTAATATGTTGATTTATTACTAGAGCCAATGGAGGTTTTTCTTTGCTGTGGATATGAGAGCATGCACAAAAATACAAGTCCCCAGAGTCCCACTCAGAATGTGAATATTCCATAATTTTCAAGCAAACCACAACGTGAAACCTGATCAACAAGGAGTTTCAGGAAAATAAAGTTAGGGAACAAGATGACATCAGCTGTGAAAACCAGACACTGAAAATGCTCCTGGTTGCCAATTCTCATGTTTTTAAATACTGAGACAAAAGTTCTCATGAACTAACCAGTAGCGAGTCTCATAAACTTGGTCTGGAAGAGTAGCTGAAACAGAAAACATGTAAGAAAAACAAGCAGAGGTTCTTTTTTTAATATAAAGGAGCTGTTCAGTATTTAACAGTCATTAAAAAAGGATGAATTCCTAGCCTCTAAGATTTACCAAAAACCCCCCATGAAGCTAGTACTTAATTTTATTTTTTTTTACAAATGAGTAAAATGTTAAATTAATTTTCACCATTTCTGTTGACCATTTCTTTCTATGGTGGAGTTCTATTTTTCAAAAATCAAAACTAATACATTTTGAATCTTGGACTTAGCAGAGGGTTGGTGGCTTGTTTCTTTCTTTCTGTTTGCTTATAGAAAGTATTTGTTTTGGGGCTCAATGTACCTAGTATCATCCTTTAAAGCACAAAAATAAATTTTAACAGGGTGATACTTATAACGAGCGCATTTACCACCTTCCTCTGCAAGGTTAAACAGTTCAGTTGAAGACTTTTCCAAACTTCTTGTGGCTCACACTTTCTTTGCCATCTTAAAGTTACAGTATTATCACTTTAGCTGGAAAGGATTCAGAGTGCAACGCTCCAGAGAATATTTCCCAGGAAAACTTCCTAATTCGGCTCTATTAATTCCCCCATAAGAAGCTCCTTTAAGTGTCAGTTGGATTGCTGAGAAAAGACAGGTGTCATTGACAGAAAAGAAGGAGGCTAGGCAAGGAGTACAGAAGTTCTTACTAATGATCTGGTTTTGTGTTAATGAGCACAGAATGATGCTCACAAAAATAATTAATCCTGATACCTGATGTGCACTTTGATTTGGTTAGAGATTCAGACTATTTCTCACAATTTTTGTCACTGTAAAATTGATAACATATAGCTAACATCTTCTGCAATGTCCACAGAGTTCTGCAAGTTTTCCTTTCTGTTCCTACAGTGCTTGAATATATACCTATTGCTAAAGACAATTTTTTTCTAACTAGTCACAGCAAAAAGAGACAGAGAATATTTTTCATTTGGTAGAGGAAAAACCTTAAACAGATTTTAGAAAACTGCATGCAACTTGAATCTATTGTATAGACGCAATAGGAACACTCACTTGCTCTCTATTAAAATAACTTTTCAGGGCTGGGGTTCCAAGACATGAAATCTAAATTTCTAGCTAAATTACGCTCTTCTTTTGCCTGGACCTTTCTAGTCAAATGCAGAGCGTCATGCAGCACTGTACAAGATCTTCAATAAAGAAAACGGGAAAGGGGTGAAAACATGCTTAGCTCTATAGAAAGCCGAGTGCTTTAGTTGGCATTAATTACATTTAATATAAGGAACTCCAAGGTAGAAAATCATGCCGACTAACCACCTAGGTCTCTTCCAGTCAGTGGAGGGAATAAGCACGCCAGAGACAGCTTATTATATTTTTTTATAGTATGGGACAAGTCACCCTGTGGAATTGCTCTTCTATCATACTGACTGTATTTGGAGTAGACTTGATTAACAGAGATAAAAAGCCTACTTTTAGATAGGTGAAAAAAATTAATTCTAGTACTAGACTGTAATAAAAAAGGTATTTAACAAATTTGATCCAGGAAAAGAATCTTAACACGTTTGGTTTTTATTGCAGAAAGTTAATTAAAATATATTTTTTTAATATGAATCTGATTAATTAACTAGCTAAAAATCTATAAACAGTGAAATATTCAATGTTCAAAGAAGTTATGACCGGGCAGGTAAGTGACTTAACAAAGTGAGGTCATTTAAACATTTAAAATAACTTTTCCTCAAGTAGATAAATAAAACCAATTTTTCTTAGCTGTAGGGTAGTTGTTTCAGTTTCTGTAAATACTGTGGTTTTGTAAAAAAGTCGCTTCTAATAAATATTCATATTCTTCATTCAAAATGACCTAAGCTGTTCATAACCTTATGTATCTGTTCGCTCAGGGGTTCCCACACTGAGCCTACTAATAACAGTGACTCATTATGGTAATCAGGCACTGGCTGCATGATGTTCAAACCATTGTTCCTGTCCTTCATGACCAGCCCTGAGCCCCAGCTTCTATTTTAAAAGACACACAAGAACAATGCGATACTAATAGACTTAAATTTAATTACTTGAACCACACCTGAGCCTGGATTCAGCTCGTGTAGTAACAATCATAGAATCATAGAATTGTCCAGGTTAGAAGGGAGCTTTAAGATCATCTAGTCCAACCATCAACCTAACTCTGATAAAAACCATCACTAAACCATGTCACTAAGCGCTATGTCAACCTGTCTTTTGAATACCTCCAGGGATGGTGCCTCAACCACTTCCCTGGGCAGCCCATTCCAATGCTTAATAACCCTATCAGTGCAAAAATTTTTCCTAATATCCAATCTGAACCTCCCCTGGCACAACTTGAGGCCATTTCCTCTTGTCCTATCTCCTGTGACTTGAGAGAAGAGACAACGCCCCCTGGCTACATCCTCCTTTCAGGTAGTTGTAGAAAGCAAGAACGTCTCCCCTCAGCCTCCTTTTCTCCAGGCTGAAGAATCATAGAATCATAGAATGGTTAGAGTTAGAAGGGACCTTAAAGATCATCGAGTTCCAACCCCCCTGCCATGGGCAGGGTCACCTCCACTAGACCAGGTTGCTCAAAGCCCCATCCAGCCTGGCCTTAAACACTTCCAGGGATGGAGCATCCACAGCTTCCCTGGGCAAACTGTTCCAGTGCTTCACCACCCTCACAGTAAAGAATTTCTTCATAATATCTAATCTAAATCTCCCCTCTTCCAATTTAAAACCATTACCTCTTGTCCTGTCACTACATCTCCTGACAAAGAGTCCCCCTCCGGCTCTCCTGTAGGCTCCCTTCAGATATTGGAAGGCTGCTATGAGGTCTCCCCGGAGCCTTCTCTTCTCCAGGCTGAGCAACCTCAGGTCTCTCAGCCTGTCTTCATAGGGGAGGTGCTCCATCCCTCTGATCATTTTTGTGGCCCTCCTCTGGACCTGTTCCAACAGGTCCATGTCCTTCCTGTGTTGAGGACTCCAAAGCTGGACACAGTGTTCCAGGTGGGGTCTCATGAGCGCAGAGTAGAGGGGTACAATCTCAGCTCCCTCAGGCTCTCCTCATAAGACTTATTCTCCAGACCCCTCACCAGCTTCGTTGCCCTTCTCTGGACCCACTCCAGCACCTCAATGTCTTTTTTGTGTTAAGGGGCCCAAAACTGGACACAGCCCTCGACGTGGGGCCTCACCAGTGCCCAGTACAGGGGGACGATCACCGCCCGTGTCCTGCTCACCACGCTGTTCCTGATACAGGCCAGGATGCTGTTGGCCTTCTTGGCCACCTGGGCACACTGATGGCTCGTGTTCAGCTAACAGTTGACCAACATCCCCAGGTCCTTTTCTGCCAGGCAGCTCCAGCCACTCTTCCCCAATATTCCACTTAACCAGAACTGCAGGCTAAGGCTGGAAACATTCCTGTAAGAATGTGTATCCTTCCCAGGAGAACACAAGTGCTAGCAGGAATTGGATGTGCTAAAGAAGACATCCAATTCCTGCTAGCGCTTGTGTTCTCCTGGGAAGGATATCTATTCTGGAGATTCTGGAGATGGCTCATCCAATAAGCAAATGTCAAATGTCCCTCGATTTTTACTGGACTCAGCACAATAGGAGACAAGATGGAGCCAGGCAAGCTGGCTTTTAGAGATTACAGAGTTAATAAACGGACAAAGCCTTTTTGCTCCTTTTATCAAAGCGCAATCGTGATGTCTGTCCCTGTCTGTTCAGAGTTAGGCTGCTCTGAACTGGGCCTCTGATATACATCCACAAAACAGAGCAGCTGGTCAAAGAGTAAAACCATCAAGGAGTCTGTGTGGGACCACTCCACTTACACCGCCTGCCTGCCCCAGTATATTATAAATGAAGCAAAAAAGACATGCCTTCTGAGCCAGATTCCTGGGTGAGAAATTTCTCTCATCCGTGAACAGCCTGGATCTCAAAATCATGACAGAATATGGTTTCTGTGAGAGGCAAGGCCGAAGCTGGAAATTCTGAAATGTTCGTAATTTCTAAAGGTTTGAATGACCATAATTTCTGCTTCCATGGTGATCTTATACTGATGTACCTTTTTCTTTTTTTAATGTGAGAATATTTTTTTCTTTATAGCCTTCTTTAATCATCTCCAGTATTAATGTAAGTTATACACGTATGTGTTTTAGAAGATTTCTGAACCTCATCTGTAGGTAATGAATTATGTTCTAGACTTCATCTTGTAGGCACCCAAAGACACGTGTTTTCATTTTGTGGATATAAATTTCTTGAACATTAACAAAGGTAGCAACTGCTTCTTGCAACAGACTTTTAAATATTGAGTCAGAAGCTGACTTTTAAATATTGGCTCTAACATAGGAGACTTTCCCAAAATTAAACAGTGCTTATTGGATATGAAAACTAACAGACCATTTTTGCCGAAACCTTGACAAGTATGGGCTCATAGAATAGGATCTTTAAAAGAAAGTATATCTCACCAGGTAAACAAACATGCTCATGTACAACCTAGTACTCCAAATGCTTACCCCTGTATTACTTGTGTTTACTACCAAAGATTCTACATCACTGGGGACAAAGAAAAGCATAAGGCAGTTTTAGTTTCTATTACTATTATTTTTGGACTGATATGGGATAATGACTGCTAATGCTCTGTGGATTTATTTTTTCCCTAATGAATGAACAAGGCATCCTATTAACACCCATGACAGTACCACGTATGCTTGAGGGTAGAAAAGATCATGCGTTGATTAGCGCCTCATCAACATTTCAACTGTTAATTGAACAATCTGTTTGTTCATTCTGTGTGGCTTTACGTTCACAATAAACTCAGCTGAAATTAATTTGCTTTCATAAGAACCAGAAATTTTAGCTGTTGTAGCTTTCACTTCTGCAACAGATGGAAGCCATTTTCCATTCCAGCTCAAAATTAAGAGAGAAAAGCATTGCAAATAGGCTAAGGTGTTATGCTTGTTTTCCAAGAAAAGGAAGGGGAGAACCTTTTCAGAGTTGAAAGACAGCAAATATTGAAATAATGAAACCATTTTCCTGGGATATTATACATGCATAAAATAAGTTTACAGAGCACATTCAAGACAACACAGTGAGTACCCTCAGCTAGGGAGTTAAGATTAGCAAGGAAAGAGGATAGAAGTATTTAATTTATCTTCCACTTCAGTCGTTCAAATGTATATACTATTATATCACTATTATTACTCAAAGATCTGGAAAGATAGCATCACACAGAGAAGCGTTAGGGGTTAAAATAGCAGGCTAGCTAGATAATTTACATGAAACCAACATTATCACATATAGTCTCTATAAAAGGAGTCTAATTTTAATCAAATCAACTAATTAAAAGACCTTACTGGGAAAGTCACTATTGCACAAAGAGACTTACAAAGTCCCTGATGGTTGTGTGCATAAAAAACGTTTTTACTTTTTTTGGAAGAAAAAAAATAGTTAGTAATATGAAAGAAACTGATTATGTCCTGAGAAACCAGTCTCTGGGGACAATTTACCACACCTGACAGCTCACAGTGGAAGAAGCGCCAACTGATACTGTCACTGTAAGTGTTTCAAGAAGAACAGGCTCACCCATGGAACACCGAAGTGCCAGCGTACGGCTGAGCTTTAGCTCAGGGTTTTGCGTTAGGAGCCAGGACAAGGGATCCTAATTCACCCCTGACACCAGCTGTCAGGGGCAGAGGTTGTCTGGCTTTTTTCAGCTTGGAAAAGTCTTGAAGAATGTAGTATCTATCATAATTTTTCTTTTGTTGTTCCAAGCGCTTATGTGATCCTTCTTGAAAACGCCTATGACAGTTATAATTGTTATAAAGCCAAAAAAGGGCATATTTGCCTTTTTTTTTTTCCCTCCTTCCCCAAATTCCTCTGGAAATGTAGTGAAATAGTAGTCTTCCTTAGGAAGTTTGTCTTGTTTAAAGCAATGTCTGGTTTAAATAGTAAAAGCATCTGTGAAAGAACACGATCACTGGGGAGAGGCGTGGAAAGGCATGAATTAGTGTCTTGGATAAACTGACTTCTTTTATTTTTTATTTTTTTTAAGTGGACTTGGGGCTTTCCTGGGGCCTCTATGAACCCATTGCTTTGTGCGCTGTCATGACTGGGAACACCAAGAGCAACACAATCAGTAGAGAAACTTTAGGACTCAATTGTGTCTTTGTCACTGTAGGTCATTTGTTGGGAGGTGTATCTGAGGAAAATAGACCTCATCGGCTAAGTAACACAGGATGGGGAAAGATCCTCAGACTTCCCTAGTTTAATATAAGACAAATATTTGTTGGAAATAAGAAAAGCTATTCTTGTGAAAGACGATGCACCTGTTTGTGCCAAGGGAATTTAGGAAAGCTTAATGGTATTGGCTCACTTCTTACGGACATCATGCAACATCACAGCTCTTCAGAGCACTACAAACTGCCGTCTGCCAGGAAAATCTTAGTTCCCACATACACAGTGATGATCAACAAAAGCTTTTCAGATCAGTTAATCTTAAAAAGGTAAACTTTTCCATGGTACCTATATGCTGAACTGTAAAGGTCAATAGGAAATCTGTCCAAACCCAGGAGATGTTGACATTTTAGCTTGCTTCACTGACCAGTTTTCAGCATCTCTTTCAGCTTTTGCTAGTAGTAATATCACGATCATATTTTACACATGCAGTCAATTCTTTGGCCATTCTTCACTCACCTGGCTTGGCCCTTGGTTTTCTTGACTTTTGTTTCCAATATTGGGTGAATTTCTTTAAACCTAATGGTGTAGCTTATATGTGAGGTCTGAATTTATAAACTTCATTTCATCATAGAAAATTTAACAAACTTTCTTGCATTATCTGGTTACTTACACATGGATTGCTCCCCTCCCTTCTTACCACAGCAAACATATGTGTATTTCTCTCTATGACAAAAAGGAATTTCATTGTTAATACAACATACTTCATTGTCAATGTAAAACTGTCCTAATGGAGTTATTTTCTATTCTAACCCTCACACATGTATGTGCTTGTGCAAGAGGTTTTCTGAATGCAGGTCATTGTTATAAATCTTTGAAATTATTATTTCTCTTTGAATATTTTTGTCTAAAAGAGGGCACCTGTGTCACAAAGAAAAAAAAGCGAAGTCTAAATGAGTTCTCAATTAGTGCCAGAACACTATCATAATCTCTTATCCTCTAAAGGAAGAAACAGTAAAAGTACGTACTCATACAGCTTTGTTGCAGATACCAGCTGGCTACAGGAAATATTTTATCCTAATACTAGTAGCAGGCTTCTGTAAAGAGTAATGTTATAACTTGTCATATAATCTGATATATTTCATGTGCAGCCATAAAATCATATCATCATTTGCTGGCATTTGTCTGAAACGATACATCCTGTCCTAGAGTCATTGTTACAGTAATATTATATACCATTTTAATCCAAGGTAAATATGTTCTTGTTTCATAGTCTTTGCTTACAATTCCAGATTTGGGTTTTTTTCATTATTACAACACCTAAATTATGCTTACATTATGATTTTGATTATATTTTAATCACTTAAGATGAAGAGATAAATTTTTGCTCAAGAAACATTTTACTAAATCATTGTTATTTAAGACAGAGACATAATATGTGGATTAGAAGTCTTTTGCTGTGAGACAATTATCATTTTCAGGCAGTGAATTACATAAATAAGAGACCTGAATGGCCTACTTCTTGTATCGTTTAATCTATCTTCCTCTGTCATTGAAGTTCTTCTGTACACCATGTTCTTTAATATTCTTCCACTGTGTTGTCAATTGATTTGGGTGTTGGAGTTTCCAGTAATTCTCTCTGCATATCAACATATATCTTGCTATATTCTCTTGATATTCATACTGAAATTTTTTCTCCTAATTTCATCTTGTTACTACTATTTACAGTTCTGGGCATTGAGCTATTAATATCAGTCCTCCCATTTATACCTGTTTATTTGTCCTGAGCCATACTAATGAAAGAATATTTACTTGGAAGGTAACTAGTGATTGTGCTGTATGTATTGTGCTTTGGTTTTTAACTCTATCAAAACATATCTCAAAACCTGGGGAAGGAAAGGTGATAACTATGTATAATCTAGCACAGGAGAGACAGTAAGAGTTTAGGAGATCTGAAGGACACTAATAAAAAGAAAATTTATGAATTATTTAAAATCAGCTGGGTTATTTGTAGAAATAAAGGGATTAATTCAAAAGATGGAACAGTGGAATATCAGGAGAAATTTTCTTCAATAGGCTCCCTGTTGGGATAGAAGAACTTTTCTCTCCAGAAGCAGGAGGAGGTCTGTTGCTTGGAGTAGTACAGTTTCGTCTGGGCAGCAGGATTCAATAAACATAAAACTGTCCTCCATGGACAGTGGGATGAATTTGCATTCAAAGATGTAATTTCCTATCTCCTAACTTCTGTAGTTCTCAAAAAGTATGTGTGTCTACAGTATGTGTGTCTACATGGAAACAAGTCTGTCTGTCAGTCCTTTCTCAGCCAGAGGCACAGGTTACCACCCTTATCTACTACTGTCTCAATTCAACCGAATGTAACCTGAGTATAGATCAATGGTCATCACTGCAAATCACTACCAGTGATTTGCATACATATGCAAGACTACATAGTCTTGTCTGTAGTCCCATGTAATCCTAGTGGAACTGTTCAGTATAATAACTGAATATTCATCATTAGTGGTACGACTACATAATCACAGTTTTTCTCTTTAATTTCCCATGCTCCTGTACAGAGACATCTCTGCAAAAATGATGATGCTTCCCACTGGAGAAATGTCACTTCTGTTGCTGATTGAACCTGATAGTAAGGACAAATCCACTGCATGCTTATGTGATACCAATGACCTCAGCTTACCTGGAAACTAATGATTCCTTTTGTGTGACAATTTATTTTTTTAGTTCTTGAAAAAAGTGGCAGAAAGTAACCAGCAGAAAGTGAGTTTTAATTGAAAAATTGACCTATCACATTTTTCTTTCCTTTCTTTACCTCTTTTTCTCAATTGTACCCATGCAATATCAAAATACCGTTCGTGAAGCTACATGATATTGTTGCAATTTATATTATGCAAGTCTTATCACCAGTTTAACCAGGAAGAGTATAGAAACTGTTATTGATATATATTTTACATGATATAGAAACAGTCTCTAGGGAGCAGAACACTAAACACAGATGAGTGATATGAATTTCACAGATTTGTAAGGGGCAACAATATCTACAGCGTAGCTTGAGAAGAACAGAAGAGAGATTGAAGGAACTTTTCTCATTCAGATTTTACCATTTCAGTTGCAAATAATTAACATTACTAAGATTTGTTTCGGGCTTTTAAGAGTACAGTGGTAGTTTATTGTAAAGTATTAAACATTATCTAAAGAAATAAGAAATGGTAGGCCAGATTTTAACACGTCTTCATAAAACTTCAAGATTTTTTCATCAATTAAAGTTTTGATTACTAGTTAGACAAAATAACTGCCACAAGAAATAACTCCTCTGCTGTTATTCAAGAAATAAAGATTAAAAATTTATGTTAGAACACAAAAAATAATGACTGAAATTTCATTAATTTTCTATCACTCTTTCAGGAAACTGAACTCACATGCTTGAATGAGGTCAACTGTGGAGGTGCTCTCTTTTTCAAATAAATAAAATTAAAATATTAGACCAATATCAGAGCAAAGCAGTGAAAAGGCTGCCACAAGATAGCCAAGGCTATCTTCAAGGTTATAATAATAATAATATCAACAACAGTAATAATGGTTCTCATTATTACATTAAAAATCAAGTTAATCACAAATTTGAGGTAAATGTAGTTAAGTTTTGAAAGGGTAAAGAGTCTTAGACCAAGCATCAGAAGCAGCAATTCTCATAATTTTTTTAATATCCACTGTTTCAGCATTGGACATTACCTCCATAGTTGGTAAAACTAAACTTTGAATCACTTGAATTAATTTTCTTGAGACCTTCTCCATTACTAGAGTTTAGGACTGTGGAGTACAAAAACATCTTTGGGTATTTTATTTTAACTCATGTGGTGTCCCCTGGGAACAGTGAAACTATGATGTTGCTTTTGGGGCATTACTGACCATTTGAGCATCAGGGAAATTAAATCTGCTCTTCATATTGAGATGAGACAAAGTTTCACTACATTTATGCTGCAACCAAAAGACAGCCAAAAGAGAAGTGTCTGCATTTATGAATCCTCAAATCTGACTGAAAAATACCTGCCTCTTTGTGAGCATTCTGGGTAAACCTACCCACCACATTCTACTTCTACATGTCTCTTACAAATGAAAATAAAAGTAATTGACCCGTTGTTACAGTTGTTAAATCTCTTAACCATTTCACTGTCATATATCTGATGTTGTCTTTTTCATTATCCTTGATCATTTTTGGTTTACATTGTAAAATAAGATATTAAGGTATGAAGACAATGAAGTATTATCCTCACTTCTCTTTGAAAAATAATATTAGCAATACTGTTGTCCCAATTTTCAAGAAGGGTAAGAAGAAAGACCCTGGTAATTACAGGCCTGTTAGTCTCACTTCAGTGCCTGGTAAAATTAGGGAGAAGATTATTCTGGGAGTTACTGAAAAACACGTGAGAGACAAGGCAGTCATCGGTCATAGCAAACACTGGTTCATGAGGGAAAAGTCATGCTTAACTAACTTAATTTCCTTTTATGACAAGGTCACCCATCTAGCTGACCAAGGGAAGTCAGTAGATGTGGTGGGTTTGGATTTTAGGAAAGGTTTAGATACTGTCTCTCACAGTATTCTTCTGGGCAAAATGTCCAGCACACAGCTGGACAAGTCCATAATATGCTGGGTGAACAATTGGCTGATGGGTCAGGCTCAGACAGTTATAGTAAATGGGGTTACATCAGGCTGGCAGCCAATCATCCAGTGAGGTTCCCCAGGGCTCAATTTTAGGGCCAGTACTCTTTAACTTTTCTATAAATGATGTAGACACAGGGACTGAATGTACGTTAATGAAGTTTACCAATGATACTCAGGAGGAGCTGTGAACTTCCTCGAGGGTAGAGAGGTCTTCCAGTGATTCTGAATAGACTGGAGAGCCGGGCAACCACCAACTGCATGAAATTTAACAAGAGCAAGTGTTGGATTCTTCACCTGTGGTGGGGTTATTTTGGTTATATGTACAGATTGGGGGATGAGAGGCTGGAGAGCAGCCCCACAGAAAGGGGGCTGGGTTGATGGCAAGTTGACCATGAGCTACCAATGTGCCCTGGCAGCCAAAAGGGCCAACCTTGTCGTGGGGTGCATCAAGCACAGCATCACTAGCCAGTCAAGGGAGGTGATTGTCCCACTCTACATGGCACTGGTGTGGCCCCACCTCAAGTCCTGTGTGCAGTTTGGGCGCCTCAGTATAAGGAGGACATCAAACTATTGGAGTGTGTCCAGAGGAGGGCAACCAAGATGGTGAAAGATTTGAGGGCAAGACTTATGAGGAGCAGCTGAGGTTACTTGGCTTGTTCAGTTTAGAGAAGAGAAGGCTGAGGGGTGACCTCATGGCAGTCTACAATTTCCTCAAGGAGGGCAACAGAGGGGAGGTGCTGATCTCTCTCCAGTGACCAGCAACATGACATGAGGAAATGGAATGAAGCTGCATCAGGGGAAGTTCAGATTGGACATTAGGAAAAGGTTCTTCACTGAGAGGGTGGTCAGACACTGGAACAGACTCCCCATGGAAGTGGTCACAGCTCCAAGCCTGTCAGAATTCAAGGAGTGTCCGGACAATGCTCTTAGTCATATGATTTAGTTTTAGGTAGTCCTGTAAGAAGCAGGGAGTTGGACTTGATGATCCTTATGGATCCCTTCCAATTTAAGATAATCTATGATTCAATACACAGAGATTACTAATGTATTTTTGTGTTTTCTCTTATAACACTGTGTAACTCTGAATTCAGGCCCAAACTTTCTTTGATAACAACAGGATCAGATCTCTGTCCATAATCCTTACCTAAGGCAACAGTAATATGTTCACATAATTAATTTCTCCTAGGACCTATCTTACATTAAGCAAGCCATTCAGAAAATAGACAATATCACATTAAAATCATAGACGAAACATTACTCTCTCAGTGAGTCATCATATATTTTCAGAGACCAAAAATAATTTAAAAACCGCTTCTATATTTGGAGATCACAAGATAAGCAAAGAAAAAATAATAATTAAGAACGAAGAACAACTTAAGAGCAGTGACTTCTGATAAATAGCGCTAAACTTCCTTGGTTTAAGAAGACTGAAGAAACTAAACCGCAAGAGAATAATACGACTTCCCATCCCTTTGTTAAATACTTGTGTGCAGGTAGGTAACTTGCTGTCTTATTTTCATGCCTCCTGTGCAGTAAATTCATTACAATTGTTAAATATTGCAATTGCTTTGGTCTTAATTGCTAAGGCATGTATATAATGTACAGTGCTAAACAGTGACTGTGTAAGAGCCATGACTCAAACTCAGAGGTGACAATAGTGATGGCCTGAGTTATGAAAACTGAAAGCAAAGTGATGTTTGGAAAGATGTTTATCATAAGTAAAAACACAGGTGAATGAAAGACAAAACTTTCATATCTTGGATATTATCCCCCTTTCTTCCTTACTTTGAACATCCTCCCAAAGACTTAAAGACATTGCACAGATCTAAAAAAGCTTTCAAAATAAACAAAACATGGAATTAATACGATCTACAGTTCCATAAATCCATGGCATAAAAGTAGAAAAACAGATGAGCACGTGACAGTGAGTCCATCTAGGTCTTGACATGTAAGTATTTGACAGCTACAGATATGGTGTCCTCATGCTAACAGAAGTCCATTCACATCAGTTCCATGAATTTATAAAATAATGCAGAAAATAATGGGTTTCTTTCTTTTTTTAGGCTCTGGAGTTCTTTCGTGTGCCTCAAATAATTATTTTGCAATATGCTTTTATCAACAGCTATCAGAAACAATAGAGTGATTTTGTGTAAATATTTAAGTACGTAAGGAAACTCTTAAGTTCTACCCACTGCATTTGTAAAAGATCTCACACGCATGTAACTCCAGGTTTTGCCTTTGCATTTATTGCAGGAATGTCAAATATTGTACTGACTGCTGTCTTTGTGGAAGCTTATGCCAAAATTCATCTTAACTTCACTGGGAGCAGGATCAGTTCCATTGGGTAATACTGTAACCCTTGCCTACAGCATTACATTGATAATATGTTCAAGAAATTGATTCCCCTGAGGGTTTATCTTAAATGATGGAGGAAAAAAAGAGAATTATGAATATATATGGCTAATACATTTTTCCTCGGATATCTGCACTTTAGTCTAATACTGTAATGGATCAAACTGAGCTATAACTTCAGATGCTTCAGAATTTGAACAGCTCTATGTAATTTTTACATGTAAGAATATCCAATGCTTTTCAGCTTTGTTTCTAAATGTAGAAATACCATGATGCAGTAACATTTGACATCTGACTTAGTAATCTTCATATTTTCTGGTGCGTAAAAATCAGAAAGAGAGACAACCACCAGGCACAATAGGAAAATTTTTATCTTCATATACAGAGATAGGTGGAAATTAAGAATGGAAACTGAGGAGTGTCTGCTTCTGTGACACCACTGAGGGGTGGAATAATGCCTTTTAGATAAGTCCCTTTTTAATGAGATAATATTAATTAAAATAATTTCACTGTATTATAATTAGGAACTTCAAATATCTATCTTGCTGCAGCTAGAAGATACCTTGCAAGAAGCAAGAAAGGTAGGTCAGATGCAAAAAGACTTGTTCATCTACTTTGATCTTGTTCCTGGCAGACTCCCAAAATGCATTTACAGCTTACCCATGCTGCTCTTTACATCTGCTGAAGAAAACCCGCAGACGCAAACCTTTGTGAAGGAAGACAAGCATCAACCCACTCCCACCCCCTCAAAAAATAGAGTATCTAAATTACGAAAACATTTCAAGGCAACTTTTAGTGATGGATAAAGTATTACACATCTGATTACCAGTTAATTGTGGGGTAAGTGACAGGTATGCATCAAACAATGCGTTGGAGCTAATGCCTACGGTTGTCATCGTTGGCTTTGAAAGACTTTGTGATAGTTTTCATTTCTCATGTCAGTGAGGTTCTCTTAAACAGAGATTGTGTCTGTAGGAATTCTGCATGTGGTCTCACAAACCGCTTTGAACACCCCCATTATATATCCATAGTTCTGCAATTATCTTCCATAACGAACTCTGTCCTGTGGCTGAGAACTACACTCAGCTCTTCTTAAACTGAAAAATAGCCAATAAATACTAGAAGTCATTGTTACAAGTCTATGAAATATATCTCTAAACTACATTTGGTTGTTCCAGTCTCCAAAACGATATAGTTTTTCTGGCAGAATCCTGTGTGTCAACAGAGGCTATTTCTACACTGCATTTTCTCAGAGCTGAGTTCAACTTGGGCTTCATTGCCAAGGTGACATCCTGGAGACTGCTGAGGCGGGGAAGAACTGTTGAGACAGGCAGAGACAGCAGCATTCCCAGAATGACAAGCCTCTCAACTATCAGGTATCACCAGATCACATATTAAGGAGGAGGATATCTGTCAGTAACTGTTCTTCTGATTACATTTCTCAGTGTCTCAGTATCTTTCCACACCCTAGACCACATGAGCCTGTTGACCTCTTCTGCTGAGAATGAATGCAGGGATACAACATTTTACTGAGCCCTTGCCATGTGTTTGTCCTTCTTTCCATCAAAATGGCACTTAACACATACAGAAAAGACTCAAAGGATATGTGAAATCTCAAAAACTATACTCTCTTTATGTAATTTGCATTCTTTGGGGGGATTTATACAATACTTCTGAGAGTTCAAATGCTGTCTATTAGTATCTCAGCAAAAACAAACCTAATTTTTCTATGTGTGAATGCAATCCCACGGATTTTCCTTTATCTGCACATGTCAAATTATTTTCTTCTCCCTTCATCCTACCTATACATTGTGCAAGTGCTTTTATACTCTCTCCATCAAGTTTCACCTTACCCAGGATTTTTTAATCAGAAAAAGTGCAAGACAATCAAATTAGGTCCAGCATGCTCCTGCTGTCAAAAAATCACCCAGCTGTGATTGATTAATAGAAGAATGCATCTGATTTTGTGGTGCAAATCCTTCCCTCAAAAAATTTGCAGTTGCTTAACATGTTTCTGTCAGCAGACCTCCTCAGCTGACAATCTTTATGGAACAGCCATCTGTTTTTGAGGATTATAAATACTTTATCAAAATATTTATGACATGTTTCTCCTGAAAGATGATATCTTCTCCTTTTCAATAGATTAATGTCTTAGGGTAACTGCAAAAGCTAAGTATACAGTCAGAAAATAAACTCTAAGGTTTATCTAATTCACCAGCAAATGACATAGTCCATTTTTTACTGTCACAAGGGATATTAAACTAACATCAACACTTTCAGAGATGCTGTTGTTTTATTACAGACTTAAAGGTCATGCTAAATCAAAAATAAGTAGAATTTAAAATGGTTAATTTGAGGTTGCGTCTTTCCTCTTATCTCTCCTCCTGGTTTACCACTCATTTGTCTTATGTCTTGTCCTGACATTTTTCTGTCATTTCAAGAAGAATTAGAATTCAGGTATTTTAAGCACCCTTAAAGACGTGGGGGTAGTTCAGACCCTGTGAAGATTTTCACTGTGCTGTCCTGCAATTATCTATGCAAAATAAGACAACTATTATTTATCTCTTATTTTTCTGCAGTGACCAGAAACATTAGCTAGATCAGGATACATTTTGCTAGACACAAAGTGAAAAAAAACCCCAAATCTTGGCTACAGGATTTTATAGGCTCAAAGAGAAGACAGAACATGTAAAAGGATATGTAGCAATAGGGCCTGAGAAAAGTACATGAAAGAAGAGGAATGATTTTGCATTTAATAATTGCATATGCAGTTTGAATCTGTTAGCAGATCAGGACAAGTAATATTAGGCTGCCATCCATCCCCTGTCAGGTGGACATTTTTTGTAGGAAAAATTTTGAAGGTGAGGTTAGTCATCACATTTTTTTAAAGTGAGTCTTATGTTAACTTTGTTAAAAGGCTTTACATGCTTCCAGCTCCTTTGTACAACAGTGACTTTGATTTTGTCCTCCTGTGTAATATACATTTCAAGAGATGCACATATTTAGGAAAAAAGACTTGTTTAGTTGTGACTGGAAGGCATATAAAAATAATGCTATCAAAGACTGGAGAGCTACTCCATCTTTCAGAAATATCTTGTGGTTTTCACTAAGTTATTTCTAACTGACCACTATTTCTTAATTTATTTGATTTTCTTTTCATCTTGTCTTCTCAACCCTTTTGGTATGAAATACTGAAGCCTTTTGCAGTGATCACCTCTTACATGCATTTATTGTTTCGTATATAAATACTAATAAAGTGCTATCTGTAGCTGATAGTATTTCTTTTCTTCCTAATCTTTTTAGATGTAGAGAAGATTTTTGCCATTATTATCTGCTCGGTAAATACTATCATTTTTTTTTTAGAGATATTGTATTATAAAAAAGCATATTGATTGGAAGAATACAAACTCCACTCCATAGCATCCTGACATCAGGCTTTTTCGTCCTTTGTTAATGGATATGACCCAATCCTGTGAATAAGATACCAACACACCTCCCATTGCACACATGAATAAAACCTGGTGTTCTTAGAAATATTTGCAAAACTAAGATCTATAAATTAAGAGTTTAAAAAGAATGTGTTGAGACCATCACAGAGGACAATCTCTATTGTTATCTGTTATATGGTGCTAATTGCCTCCCAGGAATCTTGATGCTACTATGGCATTTCAGAAGTTTCTTTAGACACAGCTCTGACCTACAGCTGATGGGCAGAAATTCAAAATATCTATGGCTAATCCTCAGAAGCACCAAGGCTTACCTCTTGCTAATCCTTTTTCTAAGGTTAAGCTGAGGTGCTGGGGAAGCGAAGGAGTAATTTCCTGCCACTCTTTTCAGAGATCAGCATTACCTTATATTGAAAACAACTGTAGGATGAATGCAGCTCTGCTGACAAAGAAAATATGTGTGCCTAAAGAAGAACAAAAGTACCTGATATTTCTTCTTTAAACTAATAAAAAATATGGGTGAGAATAAACTATTGAAATAGAATTAGGAAATTTATTACGTTTCTGAAAGAAAAGCCCATATTGTACAACTGTAATACGGGCTTCATGAAGTCAAGGAAAAAAATCTGTTCGATTCAGTGAGGCTCCGATTTCCTCTCTCTTTTTTAGTATCATAGGTACCAACACATGCTGCCTAACAACAGATCCTTCCATTTTGCTCTGGCTGTACATTGGCTGCTCTGCTGAGTGTTGAGCAAGTGTCATCCGCACTCCATGAGTCTAATCCTCTGGTTTTTCTCTGTACCTTTAAGCGTGCAGTCAGTGATCTGAAGGCACTATATCCACATGTATTTCTGCAAGAAAAATTAAGATACTGTTTTTGCAAAGGAACAGCCTGGCCAGTTTTTGCAGAAGGACAACTTGGTTGGCCTGCAATGAAGTAGTTAGGGAATGATTAACAATGCAAAGGCTTACAAGGGACATGCAAGAATGCTCATCCGTTAGACAAAGGAGAAGCCAGTCTATGCCAGAATGGGTTTAATGGAGGATGAACATTTAACTGAGATGGGCAAATTTGAGCAGTATTACCAAAGGGAATAAATAAATAAGTGAAGTAATCGATACAGGTGGAGTGACGGGGAGAAGTAAACAGGGGCGGGACAAATGGAAATAGTCTTCGGCGTCTCTGATAGGCTGTAACCTCTGGAGTACCCAGCAAATGGAGAAATAGGGGAGGGAAATTTGGGCCGGGAATAGGGAATAAAAACAAAACACACCAAAACCCGGTGTGCCTGCTTGCCGGGTCACCCATTCTTGCAAAAATGTTTAAATAAAATATGCTTTGTATTGATTACTGCCTGAGCCGTTGTTATTGGACAAGCAGCGTTTCTCACATTTCTATAATGGGACAGGGGTAAAACTGAGCTTTTGAGTCCATTCAGTTAGGCGTTGCTTATGAGAATTGGTTTCTGACTGATCACCTTTTTCTTTCACCCACAGGCAGTGTCTCCAGAGATGGAGACTTGCCAGTGCTTCTTACACATCCCTAGGTCTGAATTCGATGTATCTCTGGGTTATCTGGATAACATCTCTGAAACTGAGAGAGCTTCCCTGTCACACATTGCTTTCTAAACTTCTGAGCTTAGATCCAAACATTGTTTAATGCCTTCCAAGATATCTGTGATTGAAATCTAGTAAAAAGAAATGTTTCTTTTGTGAGACAATATAACACGCTTGCACATAGAGGAAGCATCAAAGGAGTGCATTTTAAACTGTCATATTTTTCATACAGTCTTTACATGTGAATTGCAGAAGTCATTCAGCACCATTAACAGACAAAATTTAGTTTTTGTCATATGGGGAGAAGAGGGAGGGAGGCAAATTTGTCCCTCTCTGTTTCTATCCAGCAGTGATGACTGACTTGTTACAGAAAAACAAGATTAACTTCAAGGAAAAAAAAATGACATAACACAGGAAATTCTTGGAAAGGTTACAGCAGATACGTATTTCAATAAATCTATCAGATTTCAGATCTGGCTACTGTATGCAATTCATGGAGCAGTATTATGTCACTCAAAAGAGAATGGCTGCAACTCTGTGAAATAAATATATTCGTACCAATATACGTTACTAATTTAGAACTGTGCCTATACTCTGTGCATATGTCTGGTTTCCAAACCAGACACATTCTAGCCAGATTGCAAGTTATCTGTTAACAGGCAATGGACAATAGGCAATGGAGACCAGAGAGGACTACAGGTATTCCATTTTTTTCCACGTAATTGACACCAGATAAGTTAGAGTTAGATTCACAGCATTTAAACTAACTCTTGATATTTGTATTACAACTACGATTTTAAAAAAAGAATTTAGGGAGAGTTTGGAATGGGACATAGAACTCCATGACAGAACAAATGAGAAATCAAATAATTGGTAAAGGGTTTAATACTGCTGAATTCAACTCCAAACCAAATCTTATGTTGGCCTCATCTTTGTGTTAGGTCGCTCAGGCATTATTCTAAATATACAATTCTTAACAAAATATTTCTGATCTTATCTTTGATAGAAGTAATTTTAAATAAGCAAGAATAATAAAGAGAAGAAAGAAAACTAAAATTGTTAACATAGTGTTATGAAAAATTGAACTGAAGATCACAGCAGATGATTCATTTCCTAAGTCTAAAAAGTGACTGTGGGTGAAAAAAACCCCAAAATGCTGTCATGGGGTATGGTAACAGTAACATCACTCACAAAATAAGCCAGGTAATTACACCCTTCCATGCAATACTGAGTGGATCTCATCTGAAATATTACAGTCAGCTTTGGGCTTTCCATTTGAAAAACTTCATCAATAAAATGGCATAATTATTTTGAGATAAACAGGATTAAGATTTGATAAATGTAATCCATGAAGAAAGAGTAGACATAAACAGGGCTAGTACAAACAAGAAAAAGGAAAGATGAGCTGACAGGAAATTAGTCCAGAACCATCAACAAAGCATAAATTATGTTATGAGGAAGATAAATATTATCATGAGTGAAAAATGACAGAATAAGAAACAGGGAGTTTAGTGCCTGAGCCATGGAAATGGAGATTTCTACAGCAGAATCAAAAAGGAATATATTACGCTGGCCTGCTAGGGATTGTATTTCTTATTTGTGCCTCATTGTATTGGAATTTGGCAACGCCAGACTTGCTGGGGGAGGAGGTTTCCATGACCTTAGAAATTACTTTCAACTCTGACATCACAAGGTTGCCTATGGTGGAGTCTCAAACAGCTCCTCAATGCTCGAACACTCAATGGTGTTTTGAGAAGCCCTAAAATGCCAATGTTGTTTGTGACCTTCTACCAAAAGAACCTTTTGCCAACACTACTAACGGCAGAAAAAAAGGACAAGCTATAGAGGATTATAAGACTCTCATCAAATACTAATGGCTAAAATGTATCTCTGAGGATTAGACTAAATTCTATGGTTTTTCTTAGTGTCAGGTTCAACAGAATAAAGAACTATGAAACAAGGTTTTATTTACAAGTACAGTTCTTAAGTGGCCAAGATGTTTAATGTAAAACTTGAGTTAAATCTATCCTGACAAAATTAAAATATTGATAGGATATTAATTTAAATTACAGCCATTGTAAACCAGGCTGATGTCAGTTAAGTCTAACTGTTCATACCAAAAAATGCCTGCACAGGTAAATAGTCCTTAGAAACTGATATTTGAAAATAAATGTTCAAAAGTCAAATCCAGAATCACTAACCGCGTTCATGAGACATACCTGAAACAGATTCATAAAATTTCATTTTCTAAATCAAATACATTTAGAAATTACCAAACAGTAAGAACAGTCAAATATTTTACTTTAAGAATCAGAAAAAATTAGTAGTATGTAAGGATCTTTTAAAAATAACATATATTGTGCCGATACTTTAGCATAATCTGTAATACAATTAGAGTATTCCAAAATATTACGAAAAATATCTAAATGACTGCATGTAAAAGGTTGAGAAAGACAGTATTACTCATATAGTTATTCATATAAATATTTGTGTATTTTCTCAGCAGCCAGTGATTAGGCATTCCTACTGACTGACTCATGCCTTCAAAGTTTTCCAGCACTATGAAAATAGAAAATAAAAATAATGAAGACAGTGAAAAGTAAATGTAAAGTCTCTGAGGACAGGAAAGTGTTAAGAAAGGATGAGGAGCTTTGAAAGGATGTAGAATTCAAAAATTAAATCATTAACCTTTCCAGCTTCCTTTTCCATTTTCTAAAGAATGTTTCTTACCTTCTCCATCTGCAATCCATACATTTTAGATTGGAAGTAATCATCCTTTGAAGTTCATAGAAGAAGTTTTCAATTAAAATGTCATTATCTGTAATCAGCTGTACAGTAAGGAAAAGCAAACACATTGGACATTTGTTTTCTTAAGCAATTAGTATTTTGCCTTTAGAGTTAGAGGAGAAAAAAAGCCAACCCACTTTCAACTATTCTTTATCACAAAATCAGCTCACATAAAGAAAAAAAGTCAATGTTCCTCGATTAAAAAAGTATTTTGTTGTGATAGCAGCAAAGAATAACCTGAAGAGATAACTATTGTGCTACATTTTCAGCTAGATTTTACAGAGCTGCAAGGCACAGGTGAACACATGAATTTTTTATGCAAAACCGAAACATTTATATACCTGTCGGCCTACCTGAGGTTTGAAACAAATGATTACATTGCAGTTGTTAACAGTCAAAAGAACAAAATAATATATACTCGGGGGGCTGAATTTTGTCAAAAGGGAAGACAAAAGATGAAAGGATATCAGATAAGCCTATACTAGGCTATTAATGGAAGATTTTTTTGTTACTGTCGTTTTGAAAGCCAATTCATTTTTCTCTAGAAAGAAAAGAAAAAAAAAAAAGGAAGCAATGCACCAGTCAAATTCAGCAGTAGTTTTGAAAGTCTAAATTTTATCATGAGCAATGTAAAGGAAGACGGTAATACCTCTCTAATGAAACATAAAGTAGTAAAACAGGATAGTCATTATGCAAAGTAGTAAAATTTTCTCAGAGGGAGTAAGAACAGAGAACGGATATTGAGGAATTGTGTGAAGTGGTGGGAGAGAAGCGAAAAATCGCAGTAAGTTTACTGCTATGACTTTCTTCATATCTATATTTTTTCTCATGTTCGTAATCTCTGTCTCAGACAGGAAGATCAGGACCTGTTATATAAAATGTACTTTTATCAAATAATAAATAAGATTATTAGAATCACGTGATGCAAGTATGTAGGCTGGAAGAAACATCAGCTGAACAGTCAACATTCATCCCTACAGCAACTCTACAGAGCATGGACAATAACAAGGAGTGAGAGTTTGGATTGTCCTGGATTCATCAGTCTCATTGCAAGGATGCCATTTCTAGTTAGAAATATTAATTTCTGATTGATTTATCTGATTTTTTTTCATGGACTCCTCTTCCATTCCTACTATGGATGTACACACTTCTACTATCAAAGATCAAAACCTTTCTTCATTTATTCCTACTCAAGTGCTCCTGGCCTTTAACTCAGAGCAACACAACCATACAACTGTATGATCGTAGAATTACTTCAAAGACATGGGAAGCAATGGTGATAATATGAAGTAGGATGTAACTCCCACTCGCTTGTATGTTTTTAAGTGGATATGCAATGGTTGTGTTTCCTGTTCTATACCTCTATTTTGGCTCCTCATCAGGTATGGTAGCACTTACAGCTTACCTAATACCCAATTTGACTAAATGAAAGGGGTCAAATTCATAGGTTCCAATTTCTAGCTCCCTAAACAATTGCCCTGGCGGTGAATCGCCATGGAGACCAGCTTCAGGGCAGGTAAGACTGCGCAGGGGGAGGGATCTGCAGCAAAAAAGGCCGACGAGAAGCTCTTTTTGGGGCTTGTTGAAGCCGGGACAAGCCCCCTGCTTGTGCTGGGGCTGACAGCTGGCGGGAGGTGCTGCTGAACCCCCGGTTCACCAAGCCTCCAGGGTATAAGAGGCCTCGGGGAGGACAGGGACCGGTCCCTGCCCACAGAGCCCAGAGCGAGCACCCGGTGCTTGTCTGTGTGCCCCGGCGGGTGCCTCAGCCGGCTGCAGTCTGTACAGCAGGGCGCTGAGCCTCTACCGGTGTACGAGGTAAGCTCAATCCCTCTAAGTGGCCAGAGGACTAGGGGACTCATCCCAACTGACCCTGGAGTCGCAAGGTGTCGGTTGCTTGTAGAGATCCAGCCATGGCTGCTACCCGGTCGAAGGTTGCTGTTAGAAAAGCTGTGGGCACCCAGACAGAGGCCCCGCGCAAACATGTGGGCATCCAGGCCTCTGGCTGCAGAGAGTGCCGGGGCCTGGCTCTTGCCATGGAGGGTGGGGGAGACAACACCTGTATCAGGTGTGAACAGGTGAAGGATCTGCTCAGCCTGGTGGCCGAGCTGAAGGATGAAGTGGAGAGGCTGAGGAGTATCAGGGAGCGTGAGAGAGAGATTGACCGGCGGGCCCGCTCCCTGAGAGTAAGGGAACAGGTTGAGGCCCCACATAAATCAGAGGACCCCCTCCCCTCTTGTCACCAAGCAATAGGAGGAGATCTCAGAGAAGAGGGGGAATGGAAACAGGTCCCTGCTCGGGGAAGCAGGCGAGCCCCCTCTCGGCCCCCCCCACCTCCCCAGTTACCCTTGCGGAACAGGTATGGAGTCTTGCAGGAGGAACTGGCTGTTGGAGAGGAGGATGGTACACCCAGGCTGGAGAAGTCAGATAGAACAAGTCACCATAGACCCGGCATCACTACTAGCTCCAAAAGGAAAAGCACACGGGTCATTGTTGTGGGTGACTCTCTACAGAGGGGGGCAGAGGGACCAATATGCCGCCCTGACCCACTTCACAGGGAAGTCTGCTGCCTCCCTGGGGCACGGGTTAGGGACATGTTGGAAAAACTTCCTGCCCTGGTAAGCCACTCTGATTATTACCCCCATTAGTATTTTAGGTGGGTAGTGAGGAAGTGGGTAGGAGGAGGCCAAAATCAATTAAAAGAGATTTTAAAGCCTTGGGACGGCTGCTTAAGGGATCAGGAACGCAAGTTGTGTTCTCTATCCCTTCAGTGGCAACTATGAATGAGGAAATTAATAGGAAGAGGCAACAGGTCAACTCGTGGCTCTGGGACTGGTGTTATCGGCAGGGTTTGGGGTTTTTTGAGCATAGGCAGCTATATGAGACACCTGGCCTGCTGGGGGCAGGTGGGATGCACCTGTCCCAGAGGGGGGAAAAGAATTTTGGGGCAGGAGTTAGCAGGGCTCATTGGTAGGGCTTTAAACTAGATACGAGGAGGGAAGGGGGACTAACTGGGCCTGTTAGGATTAAACCCAAGGGAAGCAGCCCCCAGGGTGTACAGGCTCCTGGACTGGAAGATAAGGGTGGAGAGCAGAACAACCCCCCCATAGTCCAGGAGGAAGTAGTTAATGATTTGCTTATGCACCTGGACACGCATAAGTCCATGGGGCTGGATGGGATTCACCCAAGGGTACTCAGGGAGCTGGCAGGAGAGTTCACCAAGCCTCTCTGCATTATCTATCAACAATCCTGGTCAACAGGAGAGGTACCAGATGACTGGAGGGTGGCCAATGTGATGCCCATCTACAAGAAGGGCTGGAAGGAGGATCCAGGAAACTATAGGCCTGTCAGTCTGACCTTGGTACTGGGGAAGATCATGGAGAGGCTCATCTTGAGTGAGCTCTCAAGGCAAGGGCGGGGCAGCCGAGGGATCAGGGCCAGCCAGCATGGGTTTATGAAAGGGAGGTCCTGCTTAACCAACTTGATCTCTTTCTATGACCATGTGACCTGCCTTCTTGATGAGGGGAAGGCTGTGGATGTTGTCTACCTGGACTTTGGTAAGGCCTTTGACACTGTCCCCCACAGCGTTCTGCTGGAGAAGCTGGCGAATCATGGCATAGACAAGTGTACTTTTCACTGGGTAAAAAAATGGCTGGATGGCTGTGCCCAGAGAGTTGTAATTAATGGGGTGAAATCCAGTTGGTGGCCAGTCACCAGTGGTGTCCCTCAGGGCTCAGTTTTGGGGCCGGTCTTGTTTAATATCTTTATTGATGATCTGGAGGAGGGGATTGAGTGCACCCTCAGTAAGTTTGCAGATGACACCAAGCTAGGTGGGATGGTTGATCTGCTGGAGGGTCGGCAGGCTCTACAGAGGGACCTGGACAGGTTGGATCAATGGGCCAAAGCCAATGGGATGAGGTTTAATAAGGCCAAGTGCCAGGTCCTGCATTTTGGTCACAACAACCCCAGGCAATGCTACAGGCTTGGGGAAGAGTGGCTGGAAAACTGCCCAGCAGAAAAGGACCTGGGGGCATTGGTGGACAGCCGGCTGAACATGAGCCAGCAGTGTGCCCAGGTGGCCAAGAAGGCCAACGGCATCCTGGCCTGTGTCAGGAACAGCATGGCCAGCAGGAGTAGGGAAGTGATGGTGCCTCTGTACTTGGCCCTGGTGAGGCCTCACCTCGAGTGCTGTGTTCAGTTCTGGGCCCCTCACTCCAGGAAGGACATTGAGCTGCTGGAGCGTGTCCAGAGGAGAGCCACCAAGCTGGTGAGGGGTCTGGAGAACAAGTCACACGAGGAGAGGCTGAGGGAACTGGGCATGTTTAGTTTGGAGAAGAGGAGGCTGAGGGGAGACCTCATTGCCCTCTACAACTCCCTGAAAGGAGGGTGTAGAGAGGTGGGTGTTGGCCTGTTCTCCCAAGGGAATAATGACAGGAGCGGAGGAAATGGTCTGAAGTTGGGGCAGGGGAGGTTTACATTAGATATTAGGAAGAATGACTTTACTGAGAGGGTGGTCAGGCCCTGGAACAGCCTGCCCAGGGAGGTGGTGGAGTCGCCATCCCTGGAGGTATTTAAGGAACGTGTAGACGTGGCACTTCAGGGCATGCTCTAGTGCCCGAGACTGTTGGCTTGTGTCTGTTTGTGGGTGGGTATGGTGTGTGGTTGTGGGTGGGTGTTTGTTTTGGTTTGGTTTTGGTGGTTTTTTTTGTTGTTGTTGTTGGTTGGACTAGATAATCTCAAAGGTCCCTTCCAACCAAGAAGATTCTGTGATTCTGTGAAGATAGAAGAAGTGGGCTTACCAGTTTTTGTTAAAGAGGTTTGTTCATGCACGTTTCTTAGAATACCAACCCATAGAAATGTTAATATTTGTGGAATACTTAACTTCCACAGAAATAAAGACATACTAGCCATGAAAATAGAATAATGAAGGAATGAAAGAAGTAAAGGGAAAAAAAAAAAAGGAAGGAAAACAGAAGAAAGAAGCAGTGTTTCCAGTCATCAGTGAAAAAGATAAAATTCAAATGGGCAATATATTTTGTAGCAACATGACAGACAATCAGAAAGAAAACGCTGCTGTTGTAGCAATATTGTTGTCAGCTTTTATCAAACAATGTAACAGCCTCTCAAGGCTATAAATTACACTATGAAATAGTAGTACCTGTAATTGGACCTGACGATCTATATATAAAGAGTGGCACCTTCTCATTGATATATTTTGCGATCCTTTGAAAGGGTATTATCTGAATTTATGAAGTCTGATTTGTCTTTTTGCTCATATACTTACAAATTTGCGTCTTTGCCATCTGCACCAGAAAAGCAAAGCAATCTGCGGCTCTAAACATCTGATTTTCACAGAAAAAATAGAACTGTGAAAGTAGAATCAATCAGATATCACGTTTTTTCTAATTTGCCCCCTTCAGTCACTAGAAAGGCAACTATGAGATATAGTTTCTTTGTATCGTATTGCAGGCATGCCATCAATATTCCTAAGTAATTACTATGTAACATCTCAAATGACATATTTTCCATAATTCTAACAAATTACTTACATTCTGTTATGTCTATAAGCCTATGAACACTCAATCAGGAAAAGGCTATGTAGTGTCATTATTAGAGGCAAACTATGACATCGCTTCCTTTCACAGTGCAGGGTTCCCTGACTCTATGTATACTTTCAAATGTTAAAAAAATATCCCTTCATGTTTATTCATATGTAGTCATTCTTCTGTGCTAAAACAGAATGGCTTTTCTGAGGCTGACAATAGTGCATTCTCCTTTTATCCTCTCCCTTTTTCTCTTTTGAAAGAAAATCATTTTATGGCAATAAAAGCCAGTTGCTGAGGCCATGGATCTGTGTAATTCTATTAAATATTTTGCTTCCTTATCTCCAAAGATCTCAAAAGCCTTTCAAATGGACGGAGCTGTTTCATTCCTTCCACAACATGAAACTAAAGGGTGATTCTAACACAGTTCTTATACAGGTGTGTGTAATGTGTTGAGAGCTTATGGTAAGAACTAAGGAACAGGCTAATATGGGAGAGACAGTTGTAGGTGTTTAATACAGACCAACAGATCAGGAAGAGGAAGTCAATGAGGCCTTCTACAGGCAGCTGGAAATAGCCTCATGATCACAGCCCTAGTTCTCATGGAGGACTTCAACTACCTTGGTATCTGCTGGAAAAACAAAACACACAGCCAAGCACACACACAGTCCAGGAGGCTTCTGCAGAGCGTTGATGGTAAATTTTTGACACGGAGGAGGAGGCAATGAGGAGAGGTGCACCGCTGGACCTTATGTTAACAAACAAAAAAGGACTAGTTGGGGATGTGATGGTTGGGGGTAGCCTTGTCTGCAGTGACCATGAGAAGGTGGAGATCAGGAACCCACAGAGAAGAAGCAGGGCAAAAATAGAATTACAGCCCTGGACTTCAGGAGAGCTGACTTTGACCTCTTCAAAGACCTACTTTGAGAAATCCCATGGGCTAAGGTTCTAGATGGTAGGGCAGTGCAGGAGAGCTGGCTAATATTCAAACACCACTTTCTCCAAGCTCAAGATCGGTGCTTCCCTAGGAGTAAGAAATTGAGCGAGGAGGCAGGGTATCTGCATTGATGGACAAGGAACTTCTAGAAAAACTCATATATATTAAAGGAAGTTTACAGAATGTGGAAAAAGGGACTGGCCACTTGGGAGGAATATAGGAACATTGTCAGGATACGCAGGGATACAATAAGGAAGGCTAAGGCTCGCTTGGAATTAAACCTGGCAAGGGATGTCAAGGACAACAAGAAGGGCTTTTTCAAGTACATCAGCAGCAAAAGGCAGACCAGGGAAAATGTGGGCCTGCTGCTGAATGGGGTGGGTACCCTCGTGACAGAGGATGCAGAGAAGGCAGAGAGAAACCTTTTCTTCAGTCTTTACTGCTAAGACTGGCCCTCAGGAGTCCCAGACCGTGGAGGTAAGAGAGAGAGCCTGGAGTAAGGAAGACTCTCCTTTAATCGAGGAGGATCATTTAGGGTAACTTGACACCCACAAATCCATGAGCCCTGATGGGATGTGCCTATGAGTGCTGAGGGAACTGGCAGATGTTATTGGGAAGCCACTCTCCATCATCTTTGAAAGATTATGGAGAACAGGAGAGGTGCCTGAGGGCTGGAGGAAAGCCAATGTCACACCAGTCTTCAAAAAGGGCAAGAAGGAGGACCTGCAAAACTACAGGCCAGTCAGCCTCACCTCTATCCCTGGAAAGATGATGGAACAGCTCATGCTGGATGTCATTTCTAAGCATGTAGAAGAAAAAAAGGTCATTGGGAGTGGTCAGCATGAATTCACCAAGCGGAATTGCTTGACCTATCTGATAGCCTTCTGTCTGCAAGGAGAGGAGTGGACATTGTCTACCTCAAGTTCAGCAAGGCTTTTGACACTGTCTCCCATAACATCCTCATAGGTAAACTTAGGAAGCGTCGGTTAAATGAGAGGACAGTGGGCTGGCTTGAGAACTGGCTGAATGGCAGAGCTCAGAGGGTTGTGATCAGCGGTGCAGAGTCCAGCTGGAGGTTAGTGGCTGACCTGCTGGAGAGCAGCTCTGCAGAGAGGGATGTGGGGGTCCTGGTGGACAACAAGCTGACCATGAGACAGCAGTGTGCCCTTGTGGCCAAGAAAGCCAATGGTCTCCTGGGGTGCATTAAAAAGAGCATGGCCAGCAGGTCCATAACTGTCATTCAAGACAAAGTCTTTTCATGGCCAATTGCTTCTCTCAGAAGTTAGGGTATTATAGTACTGAAGACAAGCCGTGTTAAGCTGTCCTTCCTTTTCTCTTCCTGTTGTCTTTCAGGCTAACAATATGAACAGAGAGTGGACAGCTGTCAGGTCAAAAAGATTGAATGCTTGTTTTATTCTTATTTAAAGTTCAGAAAATTCCTCGTATTTTAATTGGAAATCTACAGAAGAGAAAAAAACAAAACAAAATTATATTTTGCACAATTGAGGTAGAATCTCTATTTTTAATTAATTTCTATCCTCTAAGAAGTTTGAAGTTTAGAAATATATTAGATTATATGAAATCCATGTTCCTTTTACTGAGTTAATTAAAGCGCTTTGTTAATGGGTTAATCTGTTCCTTACTACCACACTCAATGAAGTTTTCACTACTTTATAAATTTTATAGACACCACTTCATTCTTTAGCAGTTTTCATGAATAAGAGATATTCTTCCATTAAAAGACCTCCCTTCTGCAGTTCAGAGTACATTTGTTCCACCACTTCTTACAGTTTTCCCACCTTTCACAGCTATTTTCATTCTCTAAAGTATTACACTAAAGAATTCAATGGCAGTTGAACACCTCAAATGCTCGCGGATGTTCACCACATTTTCTTCTATACATCTGTGTTTATAATTGGTAAATATTAAATAACCTGTCATCATTCAAGCTTCTTTTTATTTTTTTTTTTTTAAGAGACTGCTTCATTTGTAGTGATCTGTTCTTGGCAAATGGTTCATAACAGGATTATGGAAACAGTGAAAGAGGCATAAAATGAGTGGTCTTGGAGGGTTTTTCTCCCTGATTTCAACCTTTACTTTTTACTGTGAGAGAGTAAATTGTGGCCGCAATTTTTGCTCTGGACATTCACTTTCACATAGAATATAAATGGAGGCAATTGATAATGAGACTTAGTGTTCAATACACATCAATTACCATATGAAAAATCGTGAGGACAATATATAAGCTTTGTCACTGATTTTAGAATGTGTCGGGATGATAAAAATAAAATAAATTAATAACATTGCAACAAATGTTAAAATACTGTACTGCCACAATTTAAAAATCTGTATATTTGCAGATCAGGCTTTTCACTCCACATCTAAATAGAGCCGAATCTTCATCCCATAACTAGCATTAGAGGAAGACCTAGTTATTTTTTGAGCAATTATTTGTAGCCTCAAGGATACTAGGGAAACAGCATGACATGAATACATTATCTAGAGATTCCTGAATATTTGCTCTCCTGTGCTTGGAATTCATGGTTTTGTTGGAAGTGTCAGTGAGCAGTGAAGCACAGCTATACATGTCTTACTGGGGAAAAAAAAAAAAAAAGGCAAGGAATACAAGAAACCATTTTTATCCTGCAGAGATTTCTTTTTTTTTACTGTTTATAAAGCAAGTTGCAGAAGAAAAGCACTCAGCATTTTTGCTTCTGAAAATTACATGTGCTATGGACAGCTTTGGGAAATTACTTGGGCTCCCAAAAGATGCAACCTAAACTCTAGAGGCTTAAAAAAAAATAATTTAAAAACACATAAGAAAAAGGACAGTATAGAAGAACATGTTCCACTGTGCTCTCTCTGAGATGACCTTATGGGTCATTGTGTCAAAAGACTTTTTGAATGATTGTACTCAGCCTTGTCTCCTTTCAGTTATATGGCATCAGTTACTCTTCTGAGGCAGAGAAATGTAGCTATTGTGAAGTGAACAATCATACAATCAACTCACGATGCTTTTCATGCTCTCAAAGAAATACTGAGAATCTTTCATCTGAGGTTCTTCCCATAAAAACCAGCTGATTACATGTTTATGAAAGCACACAAAGTTGTCTGAGTCTTTTCTAGTAGAAAGGACCAGAGTAGCGATGAGTGAATAAGTTTAAACACATTTAGGTCACCTTTCAAAACATTGCTTAACATACGATCAGATCTGTTGCGCTGTCATATTTTTCACCTTACACCTTTTTCTGCCACAGAAGTCTGCTGTTCTGATTCTAAAAGAACAGGCCTTTCCCTGATCATTGTCATTGACTGTTATGGTCCACCTTTGAGTAGATTTATGTTCTGGATTAATTCCTTTAAATTTTAAATATATCTAGATTACTAGAGAAATAATGCGAATTATTCCCATGGTAGTTGTGCAGTTCTTCCTCTGATAAAATCAAAGAAGTGTTCTCATTATTGTCAGCAGAAGGAAAAATAAATCCCTGACTTTGGAATGCTCAGGAAGCTGGGGAGAATGAATGGACATAGTGGAGGGCCAGCTGGGCTCATCTACTCTGGCCCATCTCAGCAAGCCAGGTAAGAGCCTAACACTGCAGTTATCACATTTTATTACAAAAAATTGGATTTTTCACATATGAATTATGATTTTTAGAATCAGAATTTAAAAGTAGCAAATAGAACTTTGCACTGTATACCTGGAATTTTTCCCTTGTGTCTGTCATCATTGACTAATGGCTTCGACAGTATCCACTCACCCCGTTTTCTTGGCTTTTGGTTACCAGGTCTAAATCAGAAATTGAAAATAATTGGGAGGGTCATTTGTTTCATTGAGAAGGAGAGAAATAGAGTTACTAGTCAAACAAGGAGCTGGTGAGTTGCTATGCTGCCAGGAAAAAAGAAAAGAGAAAAGAGAAATGCTGGGGGTTGTTGATCTTTGCAATTTCATCCAGAGGGCCAGGAGAAAATTCCTCTGTGCAGTTTCTCTCCCTAACTGTGACACAGCAAAGAAAACTCAGCTGAGGATAGATCATTCTCACTCTTCTTATTTCGGTGACTTAAGGTTAGACTGAAATACAAATATGGGGGGGAGGGATGAGCTGGTATGAATATTACAATTACATATTTTTGTCTAGTATTGTCTTTCCTGCTGGTTTTTACATCTTTATTTTCCAATAGAAAGAATAAATAAATTTCAAGAGAGAAATATATAGCTCAGGCTACTATTGCTGAATGTAGGTCCTTAGGTTGCTTACAATTCTCACTGTATGGAGAGGTGGTGCTGGTTTTATATGCACACCAGTGATGTAGTATGCACAGAGCAGAAAACCTGAGAATTTATAAAGATACCCTTCCAGCTTTGCTTCTGGAAGCATATTAGATCCCTCCACACATAGCTTTCTTCTTGTTCCTATTCCACAGTTCTAATTTTTCACACCAAGCTGATACTTTAGAGAGGAAAATTATCATCCCTTTATCTGTGTACCATGAACTATAGTTTTACTTAAGACATATTTATGCTGATAAATCTGCTTACTCCCTGAGCATAGCAGGAAAAATCTTTGTTTTCTGAGAAATCAGTCTGACATTTTACCTTTGGGAATACTTTAGGGAGTACTTGAAATATGATAGTGATTTAGATCTTTTTTTTAATCTTTCTTGACCATTCTCAAAGAAGGAAAGAAACTGGGCGCATTATTGGCTACTTCCTTTTACTCTAAAATTCTGACTTTCTGAGGTAGCCCATTTCCTTCACCTCCCAGATGGTGGTTTTATATGTGATAGATCTATTTCTTTCTTGGTTCTAGCAAGAAATACAATGTTGTTGATCCAAGTCATGTATACTGATGCAAGTAGGAGCTTTTAGTGAGAATTTTGATGTAATATTTAGGTTCATTTATATCACTAAGATATACACCAAAGACTTCGTAACAGCTCATGCATATTTATCCCACACAAAGTGAGGCCATATCAACCGGAGGTATAGAGAAAACTGAAAAAAAATAAGAAAATGGCAAATATTCTACATGTTAGAAATGGAAAGAGCAACAATTCTGTGCTGAAGAAACAGAAGGCCAAGGCAATGCACGCATTGAAGATTGAACCTAAAATAATTTCCCAATATAAAATGCAGTTGGATTAAGAAAGGCTCTGCTGGGAAAAAAAAAAACAAAACAAACAACAACAAAGCAGATGGAATCCTTCACAGAGGCTGCCAGATTTGGGCTTCCCAGCATGCTTTAAAAAATGAAAAAAAGCAAGCTACACAACTTCATTTCTGCTAAATGGAAAGTCAGAAATAAATGGTTATGGTTGTTTGGAAATCTCTCCTATGTGTGAAATTGATTTAATTTGTTCTATAAACTCCTGTTTTGACCTACTTAACAGAGGGAAAAGAAGAAAGAAGAAAAATAAGGGAAGTGTTTAACCTATGCCATAGTGTTCACCATGAGAAGTGCCAGCTGTGCTATGTTATACCAACTGCTTGCTACAGAAACTTCAAGATAATGGACTTCCTGAAATGGACTACAATAAATAAAATGAAAGTATAATTACTGGGGCTGCCTATGCATTGGTTCTCTGGAAGACTCAGATATTAAAAGTTGCCTGAACAGCGTAATAGTGAAGCAAAGACTGTGGCTGTAGCCACCTTTGTTTTATCAACATAAGCATCCCCAGAAAACAACTGAGAGGCCCTGCTCTACTATCCAGCCATAAATTATTTTTACACTAGGACTGTATTCACAATATTGTATATGTCCAAAGAAGTTATTTTGGTATTTAATCACAATAAAAAAAATGTTTTTGAAAATTGTTGAGATTAAATACTACTCTTCTACACCATCCATCTTTGCATTTTCAAGGAATATAGGCAAGCTTCGAATAGAGGCTTTACAATACACATACTTTATATAATAGAACTAATTGGGATACTGGAAAAAAGAACTCATGACAGACGACCTTTGTCAAGAAATTCAACTGCTCAGGTATTATAGATCAGTCTGGGTTTTCTAAAAAGGATGCTGACAGTAGTTTTCATATTTTCTAAAATTACTTTTTATACAAACCATTTAGTGCTGATTTTAGTGTTGATTTTCTTTATATATTGACCGTATTCCCTCTCTATAGACAGTTCTGACAAATACTCTTAACAGCGTAAGGCTCAATCCAGATGCTACATAGTATCTTCATTTTAAACACCTACTTCAGTTATTAGGAAAAAAGGAATTAAAATAACATGCCTAGGAAAAAATGTTATTTCAAGTTCTTGTCATGCAGAGGTTTTCTTCTCTGTCTCAAATAAAAAAAGCAATTAAAATGCTTAAATTTTTGCTCAATTTTATTTTGTCTCGAAAAATCAGTCATATAAGATGTTTCTTCCATAAAAATTGTGTTTCTTAAAGCCTGTTTAACCCTCCTTAGCAGTCTGCCTGCTCTAATTGCCATTGCAGTGACAGGAGAAATAAGATCTTTTCATTACTTCATTTGTGCTTCACTTGGTAAAAAATGTTGGTTCACTTAGACAACGGAAATTAACAAGTCTGTAAGAATAATTTAGATATATTCCTGAAATTTAGGTTTATAAAATCCAACTCTGAAAATAGCCAGAGGTAACATTCAAAAGAGTTAGGCTACAGAATACTAGTATCTGTCTAGCCACCAGGTTTTCACCTCTATTATGAGAATACCTTGAAAATATAAGCAAATCTCATGCACCTGGGAATAAATGTACGTCAAGTAACTATCTTGCTTGAGGTCCTTGATTTAAAGCTCTTCTGGCAAGCCTGTACACTACATTTATCTAATTACATATGAATAACAAAGACTATTTAGAGACATTAAATATCTGAAGCTGTACAGAAGCAATTGTCACAATTTCAGTCTGTGTGTGAAAAATCTGAAAGAGAGCTGAAGGTAAAAATCTTGTTCCATTGTAAGCCAGAAGCAATTTACTCTTCATTTAAACAACCTTGGTTTTAGAAAGGATAAAAATGTGATCTGACTCTGCTACTGAACTTCACAGTGCTATTTCTTCAAAAATTACATAAAAATATTTTAATAATTTTAATAATCTGCAAGCTTTATGATTTACACACCAAGTGCCTTCCCTGATTCTTGGCAAAGGTTTCTTAGCAGCATCCTACAGCTTTTTATTGTGTGCAGAGCAGAATTTATAGGGCTTTGTTATTTTCGTAAAACACATTATAAAATATTTACTGCCATATTATGAAGGCATTATCATAAATAGTTAAAACTGTAGTTCAGTTGTCAAGATAATTGAATAAACCATATTTTGTGATGCATCATCCTGCAGTGATGCATGACCATTGTTATTCTGTTCCATTCAGTTATTTACTAATGTGGCAAAACTGAAAATTTCTCAAGAGCCCACACTTTGAATTAGAGACCTTCATTTGTATACTGAAAGAAAAACTGAATTAAGTCTTTGTTTGGTCAATGTAACTTACATTTAAACTTCCTGGAAGGTTTCTTAAGACAGAAGTTGTAGTTCTTCAGAAGACATACTTTTTTATAGATAACTTCATTTTAAAATGAACACAACTCAGTTACTTCCAGACTTTGAGAAGATACTTGCTTCTCTTTGGTGGGTGGCTATAAATGTACAGATTATTTCTTTGTTTTAAGCAATAAATCCAGAACAAAGGAAATCCACATTTTATAAACCATAAACAATGGAAAAAATGCAGAATCAAGAGAAAAGCCAGATCTCCAGAATTGTCACGGAATTTTCACAGCATTGTCGGAGTTGGAAGGGAACTCTAGAGACCATCTAGTCCAACTCCCCTGCTAAAGACATGCCAAACTTTCACTGAATCCAAGTCCTTACCTACTGATGTTAAACACTGAGAGTAGAGTCAGTTTAAATAGTTAGAAGTTATTGTAGGCACTACTTTTGAATGCTGCTAGAGCTAACTACAGTTGTCCGTTAAACTTTATATAAAGGCGAAATCTCCTCTTTGACAAAATCAGAACTTGTCCGCAAAAAAAGAAAGTTGACCAATAACTTCGCTCTGATTTCAAACTGACCTCAATAATACTTCTATGTAGACAGCAAAAAGTACTATTATCACCAGCATTTTCCATGCTAGGTCCTTTCTAGAGTTCTGTGTTAAAGCTGGGGCTGTGTATCTGCATCTTAGACAAGGATGTCTTCAAGTGTAGCCTGTCATTTTTTGTCAATAAGATGTGTGAGAACTCTCACAATAAAAGTTATTCTACAGCATCTGTTGTGAAATGCTCTGAAGAGGGAAAGAAATGCCTAAATACATACTTCAACAGCCAAGCACTATGAAAATTCAAAATGCATCTGGGGACTTTTTTCAAATGCTAAGACACAAAGTCAAAATGTACCTGGTACAATGACTTGAGAAACTCGTCTGCAACAAGAATCACTTTGTATCCATTGCTTCAATTCCTCCCATATGAGGTATTGGAGCTTTCTTTGAAACTTCTAAGTCAACCAAACTTTTTAGCTCTTGAATAACAGTGGTTAAAGAATCATAGAATCATAGAATGGTTGGGTTGGAAGGGACGTTAAAGATCATCGAGTTCCACCCTCCTGCCACAGGCAGGGACACCTCCCACTAGACCAGGTTGCTAAAAGCCCCATCCAATCTGGCCTTGAACCCCTCCAGGGATGGGGAAGCCACAGCTTCTCTGGGCAACCTGGGCCAGGGTCTCACCACCCTCACAGCAAAGAATTTCTTCCTGAGATCTCATCTAAATCTCCCCTCTTTCAGTTTAAAACAGTTCCCCCTCATCCTATGGCTTTACTCCCTGATCAAGAGTCCCTCCCTATCCCTCCTGTAGCCCCTTTAGGGACTGGAAGGCTTCTATAAGGTCTCCCAGAGCCTTCTCTTCTCCAGGCTGAACAACCCCAACTCTCTCAACCTGTCGTCACAGCAGAGGGGCTCCAGCCCTTGCAGGATCTTCATGGCCCTCTTCTGGACCCGTTCCAACAGATCCGTGTCTTTCCTGTGCTGAGGACTCTGGAGCTGGACACAGTACTCCAGGTTGGGTCTCCCCAGAGTGAAGCAGAGGGGCAGAATCCCCCCCCTCACCCTGCTGGCCGTGCTGCTGGGGATACAGCCCAGGATGCGGGGGGCTTTCTGGGCTACCAGTGCACGTTGCCGGCTCATGTTGAGCTTCTCGTCCACCAACACCCCCAAGTCCTTCTCCTCAGGGCTGCTCCCAATCCATTCTCTTCCCAAACTGTATTTGTGCCTGGGCTTGCCGTGACTTGGTGTGGTTGAACCTCATGAGGCTCATACAAGCCAAATCAACCAAGCTTCTTAGCTCTTGAATAACAGTGGTTACCTAATTTTTACAAGGTTTAAAATTCTCAGCCAAAGTAAAATACATAGACTGACTGTATAATTCACTGATATAAAAGCAAAGAACTGGTGACGCTGCCAGCACACTAACCAGGGATTCATCTACATGAGTTACTACCACACGATCGAAGTGTGTTTTTGGCCCAGCTGAAGGAAGAGATGCATAGAGAACGTCTCAAAAGTACATAGTATTTGACATCATGAAACCAGGAAAACTAGAGTGAGACAGCAGACGCAGTGACGAGTCTGAGCTACTTGTTTCTTTTCTGTAGGCTGTGGTCCACACAAGGAGGTATCTGAATGGCTTGTGAAGTAGTTCCTGGCTTGGCCATTCACAGATTGTTGAATCACAGTGAAATGGTGCCAACTGTGGTTTAATTTAATAAACCGCATTTAGACTGGTATAGCCTAGAGTAGTTCAGAAGCTGCTTCACAAGCCATTTAGACAGGATTAGTTCAGATGGATAGTCCAGAAGACTCTGGTCTGATTATTTTATTAAACTGACATTTTAAGTCCCCTTCGAGGAACTGCAGCTTTAACTAAATTCCCACTCTTCAGTATTTCCATGCTTAATTTTTGAGAGTTGCTTCTACTCTAGTTCTAAATATGTACTATTTTGTGAATTTATGTCTTAGAAACGTAAGTCCCTGTGCATTGTTTTCAAGCCTTATGAGAAATTATTGCAAAAGGGTAGTTAAACAAGAACAGGTGGTAATTTCAGGCACATGACTTTAATCGTCCTATGGACATCACCACCTACAGTACCCTATCTGAAAGTTTGAGAGAAGTATTCTTTCACTGGGATTCAGAACCATGAAGACTTTTAAGAATCAAATGTCTAAATTAATTTTCACAGAAATATATCTAAGGAAGGAAAGGAAGAGGAGTTGCCAATGCTTTATCCATGTTGCAAGGAGTCCTTTTGTCTACATTGTCAGAAGTAGGCAGGAGGGTATGTTAGCTCTTGCACTATCACAGAGCAACCGTCCTGCTCACAAATCTTCACTTTTGAAGAAAGATGTTATTACTGATATATTTCTTTAAGGAAAAGTGAGTCACGCTTCTGATAAATTATGAGTATACTGGGAGATGATTTTCTCCATTTTCTCACCTTAAGCATAGGGCTAGTTTGCAACTATCCCAACACAGGGTGTAGGAGAAACAGAGATTTCAAGGTCACTGCAGTATTCTCTAATTAACACTTCAAATTACTGTGCTGAAATCTGAGCTTTCTTTCCTCCTAGGCTGTTGGAATTGCTAGGGTGGGGAAGGATTGGGGTGGGAGGGGGCAGAGAAAATGACCTTGGATATCATTGAAGATACAAATTCATTAAAAGGTGTTCAGAAGGAAGAAGTCATGACTTTGCAAACCACCTATCAGAATATGAAGATTTATTTATTTATTTTGCTGCTGTTGTTTTCAACAGGAACAGATACAAGCCAGGCTCTGGGGACCTAACAGGAAGTGTCATCTGTGAACAATAACAACAACAAAAATAAGACAGAATTCAGCAAAGCTAGTAGCAACTTCCAGTAACAAGTGTGTAGTATCTGGGATGTAAATCCATCTGCCAACTATTAACCATAGCCAGAGAGGATAGTATTTTGTGATTGATAAAGGAAGTCACTAAATTAATCTTACTTCTTTCTAAATGGTAGTGTCAAAAAAGGACCATATTTGTGTGATGCATTTACACCACAAGCGTGGTATCTTAGCCCTGATTATTGCGTGTTTGCTATTTGAGATCAACAATTAATGTTGTACTTGACAAAATGCTGAAAAATTTAAAAAATCCATGATAGTTGGAGGACAGACTATGTTACCTAATACATGCTTAAAAGGGGAGGCCATGCAGGATCAGTTTTCTCTTTGAAGTTCCATTTTCATTTGTGAGACTGAAGGCGTAAACTTCTTCCCAGACTTTATCAATGCACTAAAAAGAAGGGGAAAATAAATCAATCCTATGTTCATTTGGCCTCATATTGATGCTGGGTTTTGGGTCCAATAAGAATTTGTTTCCAACGGAATGTTTGTCTATGAGAAACTGAGAATTCACCATAGCTAGGACTTTTCATAATATATGTAAGTTTCAGCTGTAATTAATTTAATCAAGATGTAGTTTCTGGTCCTGCAGATGTTAGTCCCAAAGCTGCAAAAACTCTTATTTGTTCTAGGATTGTGAATTATAATAAGAATGAGCAGGCTATTCAATTTTATTCAAGGATCTTCCAAACTCTGATCAGAATTCACTGGCAAGATTTGTGCCCTAACTCATAAATAAAAGCCAACATCTTTCTTATTGCTATGGTAGTTGCTTCTTAGAACTTCTCTGCCATCTATATCTCGAAAATGAGTTTGGGTGTCCCCTAAAATCTATGCTGAACCTTGCAAATAGCTGGTTGATATAGATAGAGGCTCTTGGAGAATACACGACACTAATTTTTTATAGCCTCCTCATAACCACATCACCCTGAGAAAGGTGATTTATGGCTCTTATAACCAGTTACTAGCTGGATCTGATGGCCATAATTAAATCTTTCTCAAAATTATATTAAAAAAAGGTTTTCTCCAGGCCATGAATTGTCTTGGAATAGAAGCCAATCAGACAATATAGAAATCTGAATAAACTTAAAATAAGTGACATGGAACAAATAGGATTTATAACTTCAAACACGAAACTAGATAATAGTATTTATAAGCCTATAAATTTTAAAGCTCACAGACTAATTTAAAAGCAGTTTGGTGATACTGCCAGATGAGAAGTGCATAAACAGAAGGTTCCTTTGATTATCAGAGTGTTTGCTTCTGAAAATTAGAACACAGCCATTTATCAGAGGCTGTCTCAAGGCTATAATCAGTTAAAGATATTCAAGAACTGAGGTAATTTAGTATGCTGAATGTCAATCAAGCCAGGGCAAAACATGAAGCAATGTGCTAATGTAGATGTGAAATATGCATATGCTAAGGTGACACGGTGAAGGAATAAGTGACAGTCACGTTCTTGATGTGTTACAGTACTTTGAATACAGTCATGAATGTGTGAATTCAAAGGATGTACCTGAAAGTTTTCAAAATGACGATCTGTATGGGCTGAATGATAAGTTTCAACAACAAATTACTATTATTCTATGATGACAGATATCAAGTAATATCTCCCTTTAGGCACTAGTTGCAAGGAGTATGTAGAAGGAGGGCATGAAACTTCCACAGGGTCTTTTTGAATTTCATACCAGCATATGGAGAGACCTTGATGTAGGAGCTCTGTTTCATGGAAAAACTCATGAAAAACTCAAGAGAACTGAAAATAAGCAAGAGCCACAATAACACAGTTGTATCGGTATAGAGGCAAAGAGAAAACAAGCTGAGAGCTCAGTTCTGCACAAGGAGAACTTGCCAACATCAGTGATCTGTGGCCAAGAGCCCTGTCATTTCTGTCGAAGAAAAAGACTTTATTTCTACATGAGCTAAAAGTTTCCTTTTCCTTGTATATGGTTTTCCAGACATCCTGATATAAATCTTGGGACCATTATCTGATAATAACATTACGAGGTATCAAGAAATTAATATTGCTAGGTGTTATGATATACCTTGGGTCATAATTGCAGGAACTGCCTTTTTGACTGGTCATGTAAGAGAACATATTTGTTTTCATGGAAAACTTGTTTTGTTGTATACAAGTTGCTTAACAGTTGGATATGAGTCTTTTGGGTTGGTCTACTTGTATTTTGTTTTACTCTCAGCAAAAAATGGTGTAGCTGCTGAAAGCTTTGATGGACACAGAGGACCCTGAACAGAACTGAACTGAGGGTTACTAAATATGTGAAAATTCCCTCAAGTATGTCTTCAGGTATAAATAGAGGTCGGAAGAGTATTATTGGAAGGTATTGTTAATACATACTTTCCCTTTTCTCGTTATTTTATCAGCACCTGCTTACTGCTATGTAGGCATATTTTCAGGGCAGGCAGGCTGACCCACTACAGCCATTTTTATATTCTTATTTGAATCAGGACAGAAATGATTGGAAGTACCTGCTACCCACTTTTTTTTTCTTTTTTTTTTAATAATGAACAGAATTTAAACAAGCATTTATTATACGATCAGTCTGTGAATTGACAACAGATGAAGAAGAAGAAATCAAAAAACAGACAACCAGACTTTTAGATGACTACGTCTATGGCTGGTACCAATTTACTTGATGGTCATCTAGAAGTGTAATAAATTTCTCTGTTAATATTTGCCATCATATTTTAATGGAAATACCCCAACAGAAACTGTTAGTGAATCTTTTATGCATAGCAGCTTTATCAGACTTTCAAGGAAGCTCCATAAGGGAAGATTTGATAAAGGAGAAAGTTGTCCTTAACCACAAGCATGACCATTTCAAAACTAATGCTGAAAAGCAGGGTATCATTTTCCATTTTTCTTTCTTATGTCTAAATATTTCATTTTTGGAAAGTTATATACATTTATGATTTCCTATCAAATATTTGCAGTTGTCAGCAAAGGAAAACATAGGACATAAAGGGACATTAATTCAGGACATGAATTGATCACTGCAGAAAAGAAGAGATACTTTTCTCTATTTGTGGCAAGCACAACTGACCAAGAACACAGTAAGAAGCTGTTACCCTCTTTTGAAGAAACAAAAGTTGGTCAATAATGGAAGTATGACATTGTACCTGAGCAACTGACAATAACCTCTGTCTAGCAAAAAACCGTGTGATTTTTTACAGCCTTATATATCTATTTCTGTACTATATTTTATAACAGGCATTAGTTGTATTACTGCACACAAGTTCTTCCCCCAAGACCAACACTGTATTGAACTAGATATGCTTCACACATCACGATGCCTTTGTCTCACAGAATTTAGAGAAGAAAGACAAAGATTAGAAGAAAAGACACGGTATTGCTTTACTGTGGTTTATTCATGGATAAGAAATCAAAGATTTTTCACTAAATGGAACTAAATTCCAAGATATATAAACTTTCTATAGTTGAGACATGAACTGAAGGTAGAGTACCCAATTTGGCTCAGTCAGCTGAACATAAACCCTCTCAACCCTGTACTGTAGGAGCTGGAATTCCACTTCTCATTCAGTTAATCTTTTTACAACTTTCTCCTCAGTCACCTGAGTAGCTGCTACCCACCTGCTGTAGTTGTACTGTGCTACAGTAATTCGACAAAATTGTGCAAATTTTTCTTGGTATTACTATACTTATCCCCTATATTTGCTAAAACCAACAACATTTGTGCATGAATAAACAGCATTTATTCTGTATTGTCATTAGTTGTATTTTCATCAATAGTCCCATTTGTTCATTTACAGAATAGAAGCAATATAATGTATCTTAAGTGACCTAATCAATAACAGAAATGACATTGTTTGTGACAAGGTTAATACTCAAAATTTATTTTTTAGGAATTACTAATTACAACAAATAAAAATAACAATAGCATTCTATTTATTGATAGATTCCAAAGACAGAAGAGGGCTAAAACTGTCAAATTATTCATTGCAAATGGTTCATCTAGTTCTATCGGTAGGTGATGTCTGTTGGGTGCTTCGTATTTCACAGGGTAATGTTGTTTCAGTTGCAATGTAAGTGTCAGCAACAAATTAATATAGCTTTGCTTCAGAATTTTCTCCGGTATATCTGTAAGAGATTACATTGTTATGGAAAACTATAAACCATAGACATAGAATATACACTTGTTTATATTATCTGAAGGAAACTGATTCGTATTCTTCAACAATCTCTCAGTTAAAATTCTGATTTTGCATAAAGTCCACATGGAAAATTGATGTTTTCTTTTGAAGAGAAACAAACACGAATGAGGCTCTGAAAGACTATTCCTTCTAAAAGAAGTAAGGAGAGAATTGATAGAAAATTACACCACTATTATTGTTCTCATATGAATTAATATAAAGTGATCAAGCATAACTTTCAGCATTGTTTTTCACTCTTAAAGGCTAGAAAGGGTTTGGCCTAGATTGTATATGAATAGGAGATTTACCAAGAATATGTAATTGCTCTTTGAGGTAGTACCAGGAAGCTGGTAGCAAAGCACACTTGAGTCTATATTGATAGGAAATACAGAAAAACAGGTTCAAAGACTAATTTTAAAATGTATGCCCATTCAAAAACTACTGGGCTTCAGTTTAAATGCTGGAATCTTGACTTCTGTTTTTCAGCCAAAGTGCAGTTTGAGTGATAATGTTAAACTTCCTGAACAAATTGCATCTGAATTTTGTAAAGTGATGGCAACATAAATTACTTCCTAATCATTTATTTTATTCTACTTTGTACCAAAAAAAAAAATTATCCCATGATGTCTGTGATTTCTGTGATGTTTGAAGTTACCCATCTGTGGGAACAGAACTTTGTCCTCTCTTGATTGAAGTAGATGACTGCAGAATCAGGACAATAGTTTGTAAAACCTTTGGGATCTTAGGGGTTAAAAGGTGCTCTTATAAATTGAAGTCATTATTATTTACTCAGGCTGAGCTGAGGTGTATGATAGAGTTGTAAGGAAGCTTCTGCATGGCTTACTTTTGCAAGATGTCTTAGTTGAAGCTCAGTAGGTTCAGGTAGTTATCACGAAGCCATGGATTAACAAAAGAGTTGGAACATACCTGAGAATCTTGTTAAACTTCACTTGCAGGAAGTGTCTTACAAAGACTTTCTCAGAGATCAAAACAGGAAAAACACTTAGAAATACACAGCGTGAGCAAAGACTGATGGCCTCTAAGAAAGGAAAGGCAGGCTTCACCACCTGGTTAGGTTTCTTTGAAGACAAGACTACCATAGAAGACAAAAATGGGATTCAATGGACATCACATGTTCAGATTTCCAGAAAGGATTTGACAAAAGTCCAACTCGTGTTGCTCTTTTTTACTGCAAAGTGGCTCAAAAGCACATGGGCTAGTTGCCTGTTAGCGGTGTCTTACTCTTCAAAGTGCAGTGGAGAATGGAGGAGGAACGAGCTGGGCTCTGGGGGCATCTGGGCATACTAACTGCTGTGAAATGTCACGCATTGATGTTTCACATAGTAACATCAGCTGCATTTAACCCCATCTCTGCTGATATCTAGTGCAGTGGCCAAATTTCCTTCTGGAGCAGATTTTCTTCTGAAATTCTTATTTTGAACTTCAGGGCTTTTTGTCTTACATGCGTTAGAAGGTGTTTTGAGCATCGCCTTTAAGATCTACTATAAATAGCAGTTTACTGTTACAGAATTTATGTACAGAAGGTGTTTTGAGCATCGCCTTTAAGATCTACTATAAATAGCGGTTTTACTATTACAGAATTTATGTACAGAAGGTGATGCCTCACAGCAAAAGTTTAGAGTTTGTGTACATCAGCACAATAAACAGAATAAGAGGTTACTGTTGAACTGGGCCCCCATCCAAAATAAAATTAAATCAATGGAAAGCTTCCTATTGATTTTAATAGGTCATGAGAGTGACAAGTGGCCTTCAAGTGACTCCTCTCTCGTAGCACAAATAAAACTACACTTAGCCAGTTTTATAGACTAAAGCCCATATCTCTTCAAATATGCTAAATCTTGGTGTATATTTGTTCAACTAACTCTCAAGTTCTATAAGGTGACAGACCAGATGTGAAGCTTACACTGATGCTTCAGTTTGCTTCTCCCGCCATGTGGCTTCAAATGAGAATGAGCAATACTCAAATGTCTCACAGAAAATAGCCCACACACGTGAGCAAACCAGTCTACTACTGCACATCCTGCATATTTGCTAGTCTACTGAATATTAACTACTAGAGCAGGCTATGATGTGATCCATTACGGATTAAATAAAGGAAGTGTTACATCATGGTGTTACATCATGGTGTGAACAGCCTTTAAGGATATCTTGAGAGCCCTGAATATCGGAGTCTGCCTATGAAAAAGGCTTTTGTCAAGGTGATATTTTGAGATCTTTTTCATCACACATTTTTATGAGCCATTAGGAGGTCTATGAACCTAATTCTGTCAGCTTATTTAGATTTGCTTTCCTCCAAAGAGCTACTGTTTATTCCATTGACACAAATTCTATCAAATGCATTAATTTAGTCTGTGAGAAATTCAGCTTTTACTGACATCCATATGTATTGTACAGATTGTATGGATTGGGGCCTTCTCTCTAGAAGTAAAATTCTTTCTGATGAGGCAGTTCCTTCTCATTTTCTGTAAATGTACTATTTAATTACAGCCATTATTATGAGGTAATAAAATTAACGACTTCATAAAACCTTTCGTAAAGGTTATTCCAAACGAAAAAAAATCTTACTCAAAACCCCCAAAATTATTAAAATCTTTGTTCAGGGCCTAAAAGGTTTATCAGGGCCTGGCAATCAATAGTAATTTATATCAGTCAAATGATACCAGTCATATTTGAGAGATAGCATAAAAGCCCAATGAGAAATTTCGATGAAATATGTTTTTTTATCTGCCTCCTTTTAGCAGCCCTCCCTTTTAGCAGCCACAGTTATTTTATTGCATTATACATTCTTACCTAGTTGTTCCTCAGCAATATTTCAGTCATCATGAAAAGCCTGTACAACTTTTAGAATTGATGTTCCAAGACACTGAAATAGTTCTAAGGGCTTTTGTGCCTTTTTCTCTACTGTTTAAAAAAAGAAAATTGTTATGTGAATAAATAATGAATACAATTTACTGAATAAAATTTGCAATATTTTACAGGGTTCAGTACTTTCAAAGTTATCAGATTATCTCCAATAATGTCGACAACTGAAAGCACAGAAGTACATCTTGATTTTAAGCATAAAAGCAGTATTTTTTTTAAAGCTGACATTCTGCTCATGTGACAAAAGTTAACATGTATGTAATCAGTTTGCTCTATAAGAACTATTCCTTTTATTATATTTTTGTGCCATAGCCAATGAAGTGGGAGTAAGTAATGACTTTGCAAACACTGGAGATTAAACAAGATTTTTTTGTCATATTAACATAATTCTCATATTTTTATGAAAGGTTCGCATGGGAAAGCAGATGGGAAAAAAAAAAGCCTCTTGATGCCTTTGCACATTGGGAATGTGGTGCCTTTGGTCATTTTGAACAATGTCTAACAACTCCTGGCTCAGAGCACCAACTGGTGGAGGTGCTTTTATCAGCTGATGGCCTGGACCTGAATTTTTCATTTCAGCAACCAGTGAAATGAACAGCCCTGGAATAACAGTATTACTTAAGGTTACTGGTTTTCTAAGTCATCAATAATATTTCTTTCCGAGATTTATTGTAGTAAAGCACCTACATCATCATGAAAATCTATTAATTAAAACATATAAAATGTGCAATGTACAACTGTGCGTTGCTCTTTGTATCTGGAATTTTGAACAAATGATGTTAACATAAACCATAGTTCAGCACTGATTTTTCAAATGCATCTGAAAAATCTAAGCAGGTTAAGCAGTTTTTTAAAAGTGCTTACACATTGTGTCTTCACACCAGTCACTACTATGAAATCCACACAAGAAAGAGAAAATGTTTGAGTAGGTCACTTGCTCTTAGTTTCTTTTTATCACAGCTGAACTACTTTCGGTACCCATGATAACTAGCTCAAGTGACACTGTACTGAATCATAAGAAAATTTTTCCTTATATCGTTAAAAGTCCTTTTCCAAAACTGGATTTAGATTTCAAATTTCCTAAATATTCTCAGAAATGTAATCCCTTGGACCCGAAGTACAGTGAGATAAAAAAAAAAAATCAATATGACTTTCCTGGTTTTAGAGATTTTCATAGATAACTACATTGAGAGGGTACAGATCTGTTAAATTAATTATTATAGCAATCAGAAGTAATACTAAAGTGTGATATATCTCACCAGAATTCCTCTCAGTGACTTGACATCTGCCTTGGCCAAATATGTGTGAATAATTATAGTACTTTTGTTTAACTGCGTATTGCAGGTTTATTTCTTTCCCATGTTTTATAAATGTGTATGTGTAAGCTCAGTGGATTTATCATATCTGAGCTAAATATAGATGGAGTTAAATTGTGACTGAGGAAGATTTTGAAAAAATCTGCATACTGAGGTGATTACCCTCCTCCTGATGAACTAAATGAATGTTTTCCTTATGAATATACATATGGTATTATTGAGTCTTCTCAAAAAGCTATAGCTGGCCATATGAATCCAGCTTTCCTCCTTCAATCTTCAGAAACTGAACAGTCTTGAAGAAAATTAAAATCTTGCTAGACGTGGGATTTTTTTCATTTTTCATGACAGAAAATATTTCTAGAAATGTTTCTTCAAAGATATCTCTAATGTTTATTTTGGTGAGTTTACTTGATGAGATAATCAAACCTGGGAAATCAATTTAAATCCATGTGGGGATAGTGTATTAGAAACATAATCTGTGCAAATGTTGAAAAGAAAGAAAAAAGATTCAACTGATATTTTAAAATAGCTGTCATTTGGCAGAACATTCTTTGTTAAATCCAAGCTTGTGGTCATTACAGAATTTACTTTTAAAAAAATAGTATCTTTTAGTCTAATTTTCTGAATAACTCATGATATTAAGTTCTATCAGCTACAAATAGGTTTAAATGAATGAAATAGAAAAAGAAGCCGGGTAAACAATAATATTGACAAGATAGAAAATAAAGTAATGATTATGATCTCACACTCTTGTATCCACTTCAGCTGTCATGATTCCCATTTGAAACTCTTCTTACATTCTGCTGTCTGTGATTTGAAATATTTTATCTAATACACACACTGTCTCTTTTACTAGTTGCACAAAAATGTAAAACACGACCATGGAATCTCCTTTTCCTTCTTCTCTCTGGATGGTCATGGTGTAGCAACACAGCTGTACATGTGAGGAAGCAACCACTTCGTACTGTGATACATTGCAGCGCTTTTCTTACTTGGCTTGATAGTGCTTTTCCCACTCTACATTGCACGCTTCTCTCTCAGCAGCTTTTTCAGCAAGCCTCACACTGCTCTGCTCCTCATTTTGTATCAAGCTGTGCCATATATGAAATATATTGCATTGCCTTAGGATGGCACTGTATTTTTCACTCTTATTTTAAGTCCAATATCATAGCTGACAGTAGCAGTGTTTCCATTTACAGCTTCACAGCACTCTGAGACTTGGAGAGGTTTGTTACCTCTCTTTAGAGCTTCCTATTTAGCAGATAATTATCTGTACCTCACCCAAATAGAAACACTTCAGAATGCAACAGCGATTGCTCAAGTGGCAAAGTAGTCCTGGTGTACATCCAATAACAGACTGTGAAGATGAGGCACATCTCTGTTGCTATTAAAGGAGTAACAGTCAGGAGCGACAGCAACAAAGAGCAATGCTGGAGAAGAGAAAGGCAAACAACAAAATGGTGAGGCCCAGATCCTCAAAGATATTTAGATAAATAATTGCCATTGAGATCTACCACTGAATAATTCTTATATCTTCGGGACAGGTAATCCTCTCTGTTTACTGTTTACCTAACAGTAAAATAAAGAAAGTGAATGAAATGTTTGTAAATTATAGGAATGTAAGACAGCACATAAATATAAGCTATGAGATTGAGGAACCTCCCTTTTTTGCCCTAAAGACAAGGTACTGGAGGGGCTCTCCCTGATTAACTCCCTGAAGTCTGAAGATCTCCAGCTGTGAACTTTTATATTTTTAACATGAGTTTTTGAACTGTAAAAGTAATCAGTAAATACATTTAGTGCCTTACATTTGATGTGCCAAATGCTGCTGTTTTGTCTGTGGACTTTTGCATACTGAGTCAAATCCTTAACTCAAGACAAGGTCTTTAACCTAGTCAGCATGTACTACAACATAACGAGACCACCTTCACCCAAGGACCTGACTGAACCCTGCCATTTACCGCCTTCTCAGAAAACCCAAACGTAAAGAAAACAATATGCAAAGGTAATATCAGGAGCAGAAGAGCCTTGCTATTAGCAGGTGGTCTTTGCTATTTCCTTTTTTTCCTACAGAGATGCTTGTTACTGCAAAGGTTTCTATAACCAAAATCTAGTCATTACAGAAGAGAATTTTGAGACAGCAATTAATCTCATCTTAAAGTGGATGCAAATGCTTGTTCAGAGTAATTTCCTAAGTTTCTATCCTTTTGAACTGAAAATAGGTGTTTTGGCATTTAGATATTTTTTTTTAAACTCATACATTCTCTTTTAAGCTGGGGAAATCTTCCTGGCTCAGTGTAATAAAGAGATTTTATATTTTTATTTTAATAACTAATTGCCTTGCTTTAGGTCTATTTTAAAAGGTGAGCATTCTCTCATTTGTTTTCTAGTGATATTTGACACCACTTTTGTTCATGGACAGCCTAATGGTGACAATTTCATATTATTTCCAATGAGTACATTAAAAAAAAAAGGCCAAATATCATACCAAATAATAACATTTCTCATAGAATTCTTTGACTGCTCTCTGAAACACTTTGGTGTGCTGTATGGGAAACAGGGTCTCTTGAGTTCTCTTTCCTGATAAAGACCTACCTTAAGTGCTTCTCTTTGAAGGTTTCACTCCATTCAGATACATCTAAAATAGAAGAAACTGTAACAAATATTTTCTTACTCACATTTACCAAGTCATTAAAAGTGAAGTTTGAAAGGAAGCTTAAGAATGTAATTCTCTTCTACTTTAATCATGCTCCACCTCACTGTCTTTTATTCCACATGGCTTATGAGTTGAGTGTATATATTTACACATTTCTCATTAGCCTGTTTCTGCTTCCATACCAAGTCTTTCAAGTTAAAATTATTTTTTCTTTAAAGAATAGAAGCAAGACAGTAATTTCTCAGCCTCTTCTGAGATTTGTAGAGACCAAGACTGACCACAAGAAAACAAATGCTGGGAACTTCTTCTGCTTGTGAGCTCATTCATTTATTTATAAATGATTGTGTTGCAAAAAAAAAAAAAACTAAAAGTATATTTAATTCTGTTTATACATGATAGAGATTTTAATGTAAAAATAATGCTTGAAGACATGAAAGCATTTGACACTAGCTCATCAGCAATTTAAAATTTTCAATGTATTTATTCATTTTTCAGCTGGCACTTCACTTTAATTCTGTGCCCTTAAATCCAGCTTTAAAGCCTCAGAAGAATTTGGCATGGTCCATGGATCAGACAGACATGAGAGGAATCAATTTGCAGCAGAAGCTAAAGAGCGAGTATTTAGGAGATGAGAGGGGAGGGAGATGATCGACTTTGGGACGTGTTCCACCAAAAAATGTTTGATGCTGAAACTCAGGTCCTGAAATGCTGTGTGATAGTAAAAAAAGTAATTTGTAAAAGAAGGGATCGAAGGCACAGTAGTGGCTGGATGCTGATAATCATTCTATAGAATGAATGATACACCATGGCTCTGAAAAAAAAATATATATACTTCCCAATGCTAGGATATTTTTCATTAAGTAGTGATTACTAAACCTTTTAAAAGTGAGACTGGTTGCAATAAATTACTAAGTATGTTAAAGCTTATGCTTCTCTTTACATGTTTCCAGCTATTATTTGTTCAGAAAAAAATAATGAGTTTTATATTTTACAGTGCACTTTTAACCTAAAAGGATAATATATTCAAAACATCACCAGGACAGAGTTGTGTTTGTCCTCTGGAATGGTTTACACATTAGTGAACATAAAATATATTCCTGGCTTCTATCCACATAAGTATCTTAAAAAACCTTAGTTATTATTTTCAAACAAAATCATATCATTCTGCCTTTTGCGCAGCTGCTAAATTTCAGGTAGCATAAAGGAGACAGAAACAAACAAACATCCCCAAGTCTCAAAAAGACAGCAGGAAAAAAATGATGGCATGTTCTGGCCTGAGCCAGGGCCAAGTTCTGCAGAAGTCGGCACAGAAAGCTATGGGTGGGCCTGTGAACGTCAAAACCAATAGCTGCTTGTGTGTTCCTGAAGATGAGTTGTGCTGAGCTTCATTGCTAACGGTTCGCAGACATTTCACAAATGTTAGTGCCATTAAAGCATTGCCTCTGGAACCATAAGAAATGGCAAGGAATTGCTTATGGCCAAGACGTATAGACCCTCATTTCTATGTGCTTACAGAGCTGTCACTTGCCTGAGGTACAGGTTTATCTGAAAGGGGTTGCTGTTGTGCATAATACATAGCAACACAGGCTAGAATGAGGGGAAAAGTAATTTAAAGTTAATGTTAGCCCATATTTGGAACTCTGCATGTTTTAAGTTTTCCTCTCCTCCATCCCTAAATGACAGCCTTGGGTTGGGAGGAATTAGACGTTACTGTTACATTATTCCTGAAAACCTTTTATAAACACATTCCTTTAAATGGTTGTAGTTAGCAATGTTTACCCCATAAAACAAATGCTTTGAATCTTCTGAAGACTAATTTACCCATAAATATACACATTCCCCAAGCCTAATGTACATACAGTTCTCTGTGCACTAAGATACTGTGTGGTATAAATAAATATGTCTTAATAAGGGCTGTATTTTTTAATTCTAAAAATTGTTTATAACCTTGAATTTCAAAATTCTATATGACTTTACAGACATAATCCCTACAGATAAAAACTATTACCTTTGTTTTTTTCCTTTCATCTTGCTTCAAAACACTCTAAGGTTTAGAAAAGGCCTTCAGGTTTTTGTGTAAATGGAAGAAGACTCACACACGCACGTGCATACACATACACACTTTGATCTTCCATGGACTCTCCTCAAGAATATAGTTTGTTGAAGCCCTTAAGGTTTACCTCAAAAGAGCGTTGAATGCATTCCAAGGATCAAAAGATCTGTAATCTGAATATTGTTGTTTTCCACTTATATTTTTTTAAAGAGGAGGAAGCATCCTCCTGTGATAGAACCAGCATCAGTACAGGTGCTCACAAGCTATTTCAAGGTCAGGTGGTCAACTCGAAGCCTACCTGCTCTTTATAAGCAAAGGTTCTACTCCTATTTTATTCCTGGAAAATGTATGAACACAATATATACTTCAGGAAGGACATGGACCTGTTGGAACGGGTCCAGCGGACGGCCACGAAAATGATCAGAGGGATGGAGCACCTATGAAGACAGGCTGAGAGAGCTGGGGTTATTCAGCCTGGAGAAGAGAAGGCTCCGGGGAGACCTCATAGCAGCCTTCCAATATCTGAAGGGAGCCTACAGGAGAGCCGGAGAGGGACTCTTTGTCAGGAAGTGTAGTGACAGGACAAGGGGTAATGGTTTTAAATTGGAAGAGGGGAGATTTAGATTAGATATTAGGAGGAAATTCTTTACTGTGAGGGTGGTGAAGCACTGGAACAGGTTGCCCAGGGAAGTTGTGGCTGCCCCATCCCTGGAAGTGTTCAAGGCCAGGCTGGATGGGGCTTTGAGCAACCTGGTCTGGTGCAGGTGTCCCTGTCCATGACAGGAGGGTTGGAACTCGATGATCTTTAAGGTCCCTTCTAACTCTAACCATTCTATGATTCTATGATTCATTATTCATAAATGCTTGTCATAAACATGCTTATCAGGTTTGCGTAGTTATGTTAGAATAATATATAAAAGAATGGGAGGAATCTACTTAATTAGTTATTAGCGTAACAGAATCTGTGGGCTTTGAATACTGTGTTATTTTAGAAAAATATCTGATCTGTTAGTTGCAGACTAAGCATGTTATTACATTACTTGTCAATATTTTGATAAATTCTTCTACTTTTAAATAATTATTTGGAATACTTGGTCTAATCTACTAGATTATTATTCAGGTTCCTCAGTAGGTATTCTTCCTATTCTTTGATACGAGGAAACACATGAAGAATTTACTGACAATTGTTCATTATGCCTTTAGATGGAGTCCTGTACTGTTCCAGTTTTGCTCTCTCCATTTGTGATATCATCAAATACTCTTGACTGATTTAAGAGCTGGTTATATATCTGTTCCCAGTCACATTCCATTATCTAAAATGCATTGATGGTAAAAAGGCCTTCTGCAAAATTACCAGCGTCACCTTGATATCCACAGGTGTTGTTTAACAGTGATTGTACTTCCCCAGTTTTATTGTAGAACAAATGGCTTGTGATCTTTGATGACATGCAGGAGGTAACACAGGTGCATTTATAACAGTGTAAGGAAATAGATTGAATATTTGAAGCAATAAATCTCATTTTGATCTCTGTAAGGATGATAACATCAACTCTTTTTCCTCTCCCTCTCTTCCCTATCAATGAGAATTTATAAATGTAATTATTTCAAAGGCAGTTTAAATTAGAAAAAGAAATAGAGAAAAAAGGAGATGACAGATGACAATGGCGTCAGAATTGGACAATACAGCAAATATACTATTATTGTGATAAACATCGTGAAAGCTACCATATAATTAATATTTTGGACCATTCTGGTTTTGTTTTATCTTTTGCAATTATGCCAAGTGAGTCTATTATGTGATTTTCTAGTAGCATTTGGAAAATAACCCAAACAATCTGTTATTCTAGCTACTAGTGATTGGTTGCTAATGTTTGCAGAACTGATTTTCCTGTGCAGATATGGTGATGTGTGGTCTAACCATTGCAGGGGATGCTGAAGGAAGAGCCAATACCAGAAATCAGGGATACATAGCAAACTGGTGACATTGACAAGCACAGAACCATAGAATGTGTTGGGTTGGAAGGGACCTTTAAAGGTCATGCACAAGCAGGGACATCTTTAACTAGATCAGGTTGCTCAGAGACTCATCAAGCCTCATCTTGAGTGTCTCCAGTGATGAGGCCTCCACCACCTCTCTGGGCAACCTGTTCCAGTGTCTCACCACCCTCACTGTAAAGAACTTCTTCCTGATGTTTAATCTAAAGCTACCCTGCTCTAGTTTAAAACCATTGCCCCTTGTCCTGTTGCTTCATGTCCTTGCAAACAGTCCCTCCCCAGCTTTCTGTAGCGCCCCTTCAGGTACTGGAAGGCCACTATAAGGTCTCCCTGGAGCCTCTGATCATCCTCGTGGCCTCCTCTGGACCTGCTCCAACAGGTCCATGTCCTTCTTGTGCTGAGGTATGGGGTGGCTCAGCTCCAGTGTTTGGGAGACCTGTATGGGCACTGACACCGGCATTTAGCAGCAGATGCAGAATCACAGCAAACACTTTCTGAGAGTGAAAATGCTAGAAAATTACCCTCTTAGTTTCCTGGTGCAAAATTCCACTGCAGCACCGAAAATACCCTTTGGTGCGGATGGCTTGTTGCGCAAAGTGTTTGGCAGAAAATGCAGCTGAGGCTAGAAAGGGATTTGTTATTAATGTCTCATTGATCATTCTTAATCTAAGTAAATCAAACAGCATTAAATGCTTTTGCATCATTTTGTAGCAGGCTTTAGATTTTTGTTGATGATAACTTTTCTACTCAAATTTGAACTCGTTCAAATTTAGCCCTGAGAACTAAGGATGGACAGGGGATAGTTCAGTGTGGTCTTCCCTGTCCTGGTCCCAAAGCATTGTGGGACACCTCTTAGCACTCAGGGACTGATGTCAGAATAACACTTTCCCTTGACTACTCTCTCAGGAGGTAGTTGCTTTGCTGTTTTTAACTGCTATCATACATCAAGAAAAATCTAATGTCATTTACCTCATTAAATTTTACACTCAGTGAAGACTGAATATATTAATGAAATTTTGAACCATTACACTTTTTGGGTTTAGATTTTTTTTTCTTTTTAAAGGAGCTATATGAAGATTAAAGTCAATAAAGTCATTATGATATGCAGATTTTTTTTTCCAAAGATCACCTTTTTTTTCTGGCTTAGCAGCAAGACTGAAGCCACCAAATAACGTGGTTTTAAGATGGATTAGTTTGATATGCAGTGCACTTACAGGTGGAATGACCTGTGTTACTTTTCTAAAACATGAGCTTTTCAAGATATTTGGGATGGGACATTTTACAGGAAAGCCCTTACAAAATAATTTAAAGAACAGACTAAGGGAATTGATTTCTAGAGTGGGATTAGTCTCAATTAACCTTAACTTTCTCCACTTCAGGCTTCTCACGCTGTTAATTATCTAAGTCCCTAATACTAAGTGCCATTTTTTAAGTTAGGTCAATTATGTTGACTACATTTCAGTCTCAGCTCTAACTAGTAAATTTGCTTGGTATCCATTTACCAGGAAGTAAATGAACATCAAAGTTACTCAAGAGAAATTTAATCTTGAAAGTGTAAGGAGAAAAATGTACCGGTGATATGCAAGGGATCAAGAGTTCAAAACCTTAAAAGGGAGATGCCCAAAAGTAGCTGTCATACAAGCCCATGTGCTACAAAGTCTGGAAAAAACGACTTAGAAGAATGTTTGCTGGTTTCAAGGCCAGTCTGGCAGTGACCATAAGTTACTACCATATTATTTTGCAGTAGTGAAACTTTCCACTTTTATCTATGCTTCATGTACCTGCAGAGTTCCATACAGACTGTGCACCCAACAGACAGCCTTTCTCCTTGTGGCAGGTTTTCTTTGTGACCTCATCTAGAATTACACTTTAAGACTTCTGAAATTTCACTGTACTATAGAATTAGTGAACCTGTTAGGGAGTCTAAAGTGTTGGGGTTCAGTTTGTTTTACATCTTTACAAGTGTATGAAATCATACAAAATTAAGGATTTTTATTGCCTTCACTCCACTCCCAATGATGTTTTAATCACAGAATCTGTCTTTCCCAAACAACGGCAAGAGGTAACTCATTTATTGATGGCAACAGAACATCTTTGTAGAATGAAATTTGTACTTTTGTCCTTATAACTCCATCTCCCTGAAGTATATTTTATTGAGGTTAGGACAGAGGCAGAGTGTCAGCACAAGAAGAGGAAAACTCACCACCTTTTGAATAAAATGAAATGAATAAAAAGAAGTCTCCAACTCCAGGGCTCTTATTCCAGCACTTTTGCAAAAGCAAAGTGTTTTTATCAAAGAAAGATTAAGTTTCCCAGTTGACTTGCAGCCCTACAAACCTTCACACACGTGGTATGCTTTATTCATGAGCTGTAGACTCAAGTCACAGACAAAGTCACTCTCTACTGAGATAGAAAGACTCAAGGCAGCATTTAAATGGTGATTTAACCACTAGGTCTTTAGAAATACATTATTATAAACAAGCAAAGAGTCACCAGCCTTCTTCATGCACTCAGAACAACTGGTTAAAAAAAAATTTCTCTAAAGTTTAACTTATTTAATTCAATGAAGAAGTTATTATAAAGAGTCATAAAATAATCATTGCTACTGTTGCTTCAAGCTGCCTCTGTTTGGTTTTTTTCCCAATCACATTCAGAATAATATGAAAATTAGTTTCAAAATCATTCCAGGCTGCCAGGCAGACTATGTGACAGAATTACTGTAAAGGGCTCTGCTCTTCATTTTAAAGTTCACTGAGACCAGCATTATTGCAAATGTCTCACTTCAATGGTCAAGGATGTTATGGAAGGCTTCTTCCACAGCCACACCATCTCTAGCAGTTGGTTTGTGGGCATAACTGTTTTTATAAACTCAGAGCAAAACTAGGAAAACCAAGCTGCAATTATGAAATTACTGCAATGATCATCATATCAAGTAACAGTGAACTTAAAATTTGCAATGGAGTACCTCAATTTAAAAAAAAAAAAAGCAAAACAAAACAAAAACCACAAAGAAATATATAAAACAAACAAAAAATCCTACAAAACAGAAAAAAAAAAGAATTATTTATATGAAAGAACATTTTTATCCAGGATGTCTTTCTCTCTACAGTAACTTTTCCTAGCTATCTCATCTGCTGTGAACTCTAAATCTAAGATATATATCTCAGCAGTAGAAAAGCCCACAGGATTACTTAATAATAGATGAGCTTTCCAATTCAGTGTCAAGCTAGTGGTTTAAATATTTGTCACCAGTTTACTTTATCAAGCTTGATCATTGTTCAATCAGGGTTAATACATCCAAAACAGGTAAAAGGGGAGGTTTACATTTCTGCATTACCAAAATACATTTGGAAAAGTACATTGCTTGGGAATAATAACCAAATATAATTTGGTTAGGAATAATAAAATAAAGAAATAAACAATACGTGCACATGCACATCGGTTCCATTCTGTCATGGAAAAATACCATGTACCATTGTATCATGTATTTCTGGTCTCTATATATGGATTACTGCAGAATAAAAGACCAGCAGAATTTTGAAAGATTTTTAAAAATCATATGTCGAAATACTGCCTTGCATCCTCGTGCTGTCATTTTTTGACACTGGTTCCTCCATAAGAAGAGCTCAAAATGCAGAATTTCAGCTGAAAACAATACTCAGTACCTGCAGGAGCGCTCAGCATTTTTTTCAAAATCAGGTTCAGTAAGTTCACAGAAACAAGAGTGAAATAAATTAAAAACATTCTATGCCTGCTCTTCAGCTAGCATGAATTTATACAGCTCCAGAAAAGTTAGTGAACTTGAATTATCTTGTTTAAAATACATGAAAAATACCTAATGTCATTTTTATAGCTGTAATAATGTCAGAGTTTAAAGAGTAAGGATGTTTTGACTTCTAGAGCTAAAAAGCTAAGAATACAGTCTAGCTTGGAACACAGCATACAGTTTACCACAAATATAACTGTAGTTTTTGGAGCACCCCCAGTTCCAAATTTATACTAATATATTACCCTAAAATTTATTGCATTTGGAAACACTGCAAGAGAAGAAAATGGCCTAGTAATTTGGAAGAACAGAGAGATATCTCTTTCAGAAGAATCAAAGTGATTCAAAGTGATTTGTAATGTCATATGACCTATTTTCTAAATAATATGATGTATTTTACTGCATTATGATTACAACTGGTGAAGAAAAATCAGAGCATTCTCAAAATGAGGCTGAGTTTGAAATTGGAGTCAAGAAAGCAGATTTACACTGGAGTTATGTTTCTATTTTCATAATGTGTTTAACCAGAGCTTTCAATCAAAATGTTACAAAATTGTGGGGAATTTTAAGTACAATTATAAATTGCAAATGTGAAATTCCAACCACTCTTTAAATGACAGCTTCCTAACTCATCTCATCCCCTTTTACATTATCCTTTTTCACCTTCATGTGTTTTCTATTAATTAATACTGTCATCTCTCTACCACCTTCCACAACATTCAGTCAATGTCAGCAACTAACCTTATGGTCTGTTGCTGCTTATAATTTACTGAGCCATCTGTCTGTCTTTTTCTACTCTAAGTATTTCCGCATTGTGTGATCTTGTAATAAGCCAAAGCCATTTAAAATATTATTTTAATTTAAAATATTATTTTAATCTATGAAAGATGGAATTATTTGTCTGGAAATCGTAGCTGGCTTCATGCAAACATCAGCAGTATCACAATGATGATCTCTCACTCCAGATAGAAGAGACTAATCAGCTTTTTATTATCCTCATTTATAATTTTGTTTCTATTTTCATTACTTTATTACTTCCTTTTTTTTTCAGTCATATCCCCTCTTTCTCCCTTTCCTTCCACATAGCCTGATATATTATAGGAAAATTCTATTTATACTATGTTAAGGAATAATCAAGTTGCCTTAAAAAAAAAAAAAAAAGCAGCACAATGTAATTTAGGTATGGGCAGTTAGGAAAAAAAAGTATTGTCAGTCTCTGCTGGACAAAGACTATTAGCACAGTCACTTAACAAAGCTCTGGCAAAAGAGGTATGCAGGTATGCTTAAAGAGCCTGAATTCCTAGTTGAGACTTTACATAAGATGATGACGGATGCAATGTAACAATGTGACTGAACAGTAATAGCCATCTCTCAGGAATACATGTATCTAGATAAATCCTAAAATACTTTATAAAACTTAACAGCTCAAATAAAAAAACCCCAAACTTCAAAACACACCTGGATCTCAGATTCTTACAGTTATATGAAATATCAGCATTGCCCATGAAACCAGGAAACTTATTTTGCGTTTACTTACTGCCATTTTTCAATTGCAATTCACTCTTTTTCCTGTTGTGCCGTACATTTTGTGGGACAACGTTGCAAATAAAACAATAAGAAAATTATCTGGGCTGAAACAAAATATTCAGAAATGTCTACCACTATTCGCAAAATCCCTTTGAGACTTATTTTTAAATGGGATGGCCTTTCTAACACTGCATTGGCACATCACACTTATTATGGACTTGGTAAATCTGAGAATACCTTTTAGAAATAGAAGAAAACAAATGCCTACATTTGCATTATTTTCTGCTAAATGAGCAGAGCAAAAAAGAGCAGTAGATGAGATACACAAAAAGGCTGGAATCTCCAATGTGAAGGAACTTCAGAACAGGTGAGACAAACTTCTGTCAGGATGGCACGAACAGAGCTCATTCTGCCTTGGGGCAGTGAGTGGATGTGTGTTAGATGATAATCTTTGAGATGATTTCAGGATTTATGGATTCTATATTATAAAAATTCTACTGGTATTAAGTATTATTTTGCCTAGGCTTTTTTTCTGATTATACTCTTCTATGAATCAGAAGGAACACTTGGAAGTAACATTAATTTCTCAGTGGCATCAATGATGAGAATATTTAATCCTCAGACTCCACATTGCATAATGGCACAAAATGTGAGCACGTGGTGAATAAAAATAAAAATTGGCTAGTGCTGTAAGATCTTATAGCAACATTTAGGTGATTTCAATATTCCCTTTGCATTATTATATTCCAGATATTACTTATGATGTTTTAAGGTATAAAATTAAAATGGCATGTAATGGCATTAAAATAAATAAAGTTTTTTCAGTTATACTAGTTTTCAGTTGTTACAGTCATGATCTTGCAACCACAAAGGTGTACAGATGACAGGCACAATCTGCCAGAAGAAATTGTATTTTTTTTTCAAACATGTCCGTACAGTTGGGGCAAATAAAGCTTCCAAGATCACAGTCCTTTTCTCAGATTTGACAAGAAGGAGAAAAATCCAGACTGCATACAGGATTGGACACTACCGTCCTCAGTCTGGCTATATCACATAACGAGAGAACAAGGATTGGAGGTCAACACCAGGAAAGAGAAGAGTGTTATCAGGGAGACAAGTGTTACATCATTAACTCACCCGGAAAAGAGAGAAAAGTGGTTTCAGAGTTTGTATAACAGAGATGAATCAGACAGAGAATTGTACTGGAATATAAAAACTGATGTTAATTCTATTGAAGTCATCATTTCTAGCTTCCAGAATTATAAAAACTTAATTTCCCAGGTTCATCTTTTGGGAGTATTTTGTAAAGGTTCTCTTGAGAATCGCGACTGGAGAGGTCAGAGATGGAAGAGTTGTTCTGTAGAAAATGTTCCCCCTGTGGTGATTAGACATTCCTGTCCTGTATTGACTGCCTGTATGGTTCACCCTGGTGCACAGAGTTGTTTCATTTGTATCACTGGGAAGAAGTCAAGCACATGAAACCAGTAGTATTTTATAGGATACATTTTGTTTATAGTAATTGCTATTTTAAAATTCCTTCTTCTGCCATCTTACAGTTGTACTGACAGGATAATAAAATTGTGGAGGAAAACACAGATCTTTTAACATATGATAAATAAAACACAAGCTATGTATTTTAGTTTCCTTTTTCTATTATTTATTTAGAATTGAATAATGAAATTAGAAGTTCAGGAGCATACATTTATAACATTAGAGCATCTCTTCCCCGTGTCTTCACTTCAACTGCATAATACTACAAATTCTTAAGACTAAATGAAAAAAAAAATCAACTCTTCTGAAGTTGATCCATTTCCCAGCTTCAAACCAAGTTTGAAACGTCCCCTCAGTAATGCCTGCCCATTAACAGAATCTAATCTTCCATCCAACAAAATCTGTTCAAGGAATGAACATGACATTCTTTTTTAGGGTTTCAATGCAGTATGACAGTGAGAGCGTTACTTTTATGACCTTTGAAATCAGCACCGAGTTAAATTCTGAACCTATTTTTCCTCGTGCTTGTATTTTTTCCTTCCGCTCTTTGTTGTAAATTTAATGGATGCAAACGAAATTCAGCACTGCAAGTATCTTAGGCTGCAAGCCTTTTGAAAGGAGTTGTGCTGTGAGTTTTGGCCTTTTTTGTTCATTTTCAGGCAAATGCATTTGCCTTTTGTTAACATTTAAGATGACCAGTCTGACCTTCCTTAAAATAGTTTCAGTGACAGAAATCTGGATGATATAATGCTTCAAATAAAATGGTTTGACCCCCACATAAATACATTTCATCTTGAAAGTGTAATTATGGGACCTTAATGAGAACAAAGCTTAAATTAATTGCTTTTTTGTTATTCTTGGTGTCCTTTAGCAGGGTCTTAGTTTGATTTTAATGACATTCAGTTGGAGATTCTTTATCAAGGTTTTCTGTTTGTCACTTACTTCCTTTTTTATGTACTTCCTTCATAACTTGTATATCGTGTCTTGCTTGAACTAGATAAAGCATATGTAACATCAGCTATTGCCTAAGTTTAGCTGCTTTCACCTTCCCAGTTGCAGTCTCTGGAACAAGTATTCATGAGACCTTTCTCTGAGAACTTCTCTAATGAGACAATGCAGTCGGTGGCTCATCTGAATCCATCCAGTTCACATCCTGTGTCTAAAGTTAAAGCGAACAGGCAGTGTGGGGCTTTGTGATTCCACAAAGACAAGTGTTAGGGAAAGTGGCTTTTACATCCACATCAAATTCTATTACCTTTAAAGGGGCATGAAATGCTTCTGAAACTGTTAAAGGCATAATTCTATTGTCCCAGTGTTTACTTTGATTTGGAAAAAAAAAATAAATAGAGATACAGGAAACTGATCTATTTGCCTTTAAATTTCACTTTATTCATTGATAAGAATATTAAAGAGAACTGGCCCCAATATGGAGCCCTGGGGAACACCACTCATGATGAGCTGCCAACAGGATTTAAATCCATTGACCACCACTCTCTGGGCCCAGCCTCCAGCCAGTTTTTTACCCAGTGAAGCGAATGCCCATCCAAGCCATGGACAGCCAGTTTCTCCAGGAGAATGCTGTGAGAAATGGTGTCAAAAGCTTTACTAAAGCCCAGGTAAACAACATCCACAGCCTTTCCCTTATCCACCAAGTGGGTCACCTCATCATAGAAGGAGATCAGGTTTGTCAAGCAGGATCTGCCCCTCCTGAACCCGCGCTGTCTGGGCCTGATAGCCTGGTTGTCCTTTATGCACCACATAATGGCACTCAGGATGATTTTTTCCATGACTTTCCCAGGCACCGAGGTCAGACTGACAAGCCTGGAGTTCCCCAGATCCTCCTTCTGGACCTTCTTGTGGATGGGTGTCACATTTGGCAGCTGCCACTCAGCTGGGACCTCCCCAGCTAGCCAGGACTGCTGGTAAATGATGGAAAGTGGCTCAGTAAGCACATCCGCCAGCTCCATCAGGTGGATCCCATCCAGCCCTGTAGACTTGTGTGTGTCTAAGTGATGTAACAGGTCCCTCACCATCTCCCCTTTGATTATGGGGGCTCCATTCAGAAGAAGATAACCTCTATTTTTTGAGATCCTGCAATATTTAAATGTTGAAGATACTTTGAAGTACACAGCTTTCCTACCATTTATGTTTTCCGCAAACAAAAATAAATCTTGAAATACTGATAATAAATACTAGAGCATTGAACCTAATTTGAGTTCTCAGGCAGGAGAACTTACATACCTTTTCAGATTCACACATATCTGTGTGCCTAAAATTTAGCACTTATATAGGTGTTTTTCTGAAAGGAATGTGTTCATAATCTTTCTTAGTTATGCTGCTACATTTACTTGGCTTGGAGAACTAAAAGTAATGTGTGTATTTTCATAGTAGGTTGCTTCTTATAGTCTAACAACTAGAAAAGATCTATTATAAAAAAAAATAGAAATTCTTTTGCATAGATAAGGATTATTTCATCAAGTCTTACAATTGTGTTTAAGATATATTTACCATAGCAGTCCCAGAGGTCACACTGAAGTAAAATAAGAATAACAGAACAGAAGTCTGAAATAGGAGAACGAAAGTCCTTTGAGGACTGCTGATCTCAGTGGAGAACTAACGAAAATCAAGCTGGAATAATGTGTCAGGTAGGGACATTAGCAAAGCAGAATCTCCTTGCTAATTAGGAAATAAGGTGTCTTAATTAACCATCCTGCAAAACAGTGATTGTGGACTCAGCTTTCAGGTTTTTTTCTGCCACTGGATGATTACCTTATTGATGCATGAGTGGGTAAATTTACTAGATGTGTGAGAAACTGGAACTGAAAATTGATTGGATGCTATAAGTAATATCAAGTAGATAGAATATACTTCATATAATTGGCATAAAATATACTTATTTTATAAGTAAAGGATATTTGCCCCTCAGATACTTTATCATCAGTCCTATGATAGAGACTTTTGAATTTTGATTTCGTTTTTCATCATATTAAAATTAGTAATTTTTTAAAGCTGTATTTTCAAGGTCATCAGTACTCAGATGTATGCCAAGCCAACAGGAGAAAGAAATAGATCACTTAAATAATAGCCTCCTCCGCTTAAGAAAAAAGTGCTCTTTGTGTGCAAAGAATAAAATGGTCATCAGAAATTATTAGATGAATAAATTTATGGATGAGGGAAAGTGCTTAGTGACTTCTGCTAAAAATAAAACTGAGTTCTGTGATTATTCCTTTTAGGTTGCTTGACTTAAGAAGTTTGTTTGAAGCCTAAAAGTTATCTTTCTTATATGTAGTTCAACGTAGACTTTTTTTCTTTTTTATTAGAAGAGATGCATTGCCTATTCTAGGATGGAGACTGAATTCCTATGTACTTATATTTTCGCATTTTTAACTAAATATTCCAAATGAAAATGTCTTCTATACTAACATGAAGCAAAAGCCCTGTGCTTTCATTTACCTCTAGCTTGGAGTGTGTTACCAGGAATATCACTTCACCGGTTCATACCTCAGTTTCCTATGAGCAGAAAAAGATAATGGTTACCTCAAATAGGTGGGTAGAGGCCTAATTAAGTACTGTTTGTATTATTTGGAGATCCTCAGAGGAAAGCAATTACACTGTGCATATGAAAAATATTACTATATTAATTAATTCATTACTGAAAAATGACATGATTATCTGACATATTCCAAATATAATTGCACCCATTACTATTTTTAAGGCTCCCTTTCAACTTGCATGGAATTTCACACCTGAGAAAAAAACACGTTCTCTTATTTGAACCAGCAGTTTCATGAATAATCCAGTGGAATTGCTTTGTGCACAATACATCGCCAAGCTTCATTTTTCCTGTATGTACTTTCATCCAGTAAAGTGACAGGTTAATAATAGGATGCCATTATGGTAGGAGAAAGGGCTGTGGTTTTTTATCTTTTATAAGTCTGTGCTAAATTTTCAAGTTTCAGAAAGGCCTCATTAAAAGATTCTTGAAATTCATTTACAGAAGTGAACCAAAAATGTAAATTAATTTCACATCTCAGTGTCTTCTGCTGGATCATTGAAACCTATTAATTTTCTTCCTACAACTGACTTTCCACTTTCATTACATCATTTGTTTTTTTCACTCCAGGGTTCTCTCAGTATTAAGACCTTTGGCAGATGTTTTATGATATTAAACAAATATTTCTTTAGGAAAGAAACTATGTTACCTTCTACAGCTAAAGTGGTATTACCTGTGATCTATTCAGTGCTACAAGACTTTTTAGCTTACAAAGTTCTTATGAAAAATATCCTAACATAGGACTTGGAGAGCGTTTGACGTGACTGCATCTCCGTTGTGATATACACCTCCAGGCAATAGCATAATGAGAACATTCATTTGAGTTGCACAGGTAGTTTAGCAGTTCCACTGCTCCTTAACCCCAATCAAGATTATGGGTACAGGTCAACAAATTGTTCTTAAAATCATGAAAAAGGGTTTTTTTCCCATCGTGGGTCACTATATAAAGGAAGGCAATGCTTTAATTATGTAGACACTTCAGAAAATGTGACAGTAATAGGACACTGAGAACTCTATAAAACATGCTGGGAGGTGTAGGAAGGATATGAAGACTGTGAGAAGCTGCTCTCCTGTACTTAGGAGGAACAGAGAGTGGAGAAACACTTTGCCGTGTCTGTTTCCTCATGGCACAGGGGGAAATAATAGTATTTAGGCATTCTGGAAGTCAGGTCTGTGAGTTAAATAGCAGGAGTAAAATTTGGCATCTGTACAATCTCCCTCAGTACCTGTGAGCTGTCATGAATACATACCGTGTTTTTTTTAAATATGTAAACAAATCTCACATATATATCTTATATTGCACTTGAGATTCATTGAGGATATTTTACATGGCTTTAGTCTAAAACATTGTTAAAGATGACAGTGGTACTCAGACAAAGCAGGGTGGAGTGAGGCAGAATTTTATTTTTGCCTCTTAAATAACACTGTAAAATGCAACACCTATTTTCTAACCCATGTTCCTGTGTATTATTGCCATTTAAAATGATGTAGACAGAAATATGGGAGCAATAAGAAGATAAAGACAAATGGAATTAATAGGAGCAGATGGAGCAACTGCCTTCGGATGTGCTGAGAGTTGAAGTACTTTTAGAAACATCGACACAGTTGTATTTTCTTTTATAAATATCACCTGTAGGAATAATAAGGTGGCAGGCTGATCAGCAGAAATGGTGGGAATTAATCTCTTTCTACTAAATTTCTGCTGGTACTCCTAATTAGCACAACAGCTGAGTAGGTGCTAGCTATAGCCCATTTTTGAACAAAGTTTGCATGCTCCTAAATATCATTGCTACTAAATGCAACATTTGGCTAACAAAACATTATGTGTGAGGTTTCCCAGAAGAGAAAGATTCACCTTCTTGCTATAGAAAACAGTAATATAAATAACTGTATGTTATGTATCTATTCCCCCTGAGGAAAGTACCTTGATTTGACTTAATTTTGTTGACATTTTCCTCATCAAATTATAATCAAAAATAAATTATATGAAAGTGAGACTTCACATGAAATTTTTGTAATACTAAATATAGGATGGAGTCATCACTTGAGAAAATACTTAAAACAACACTTATATGAGAATCTTCTTTATGCGTAAAGTTAGGCCTCAATTGCAAACTTCTGCAGATGTTTTACTAGTTCCATTTTTATTTAAGGCCTGGAGCAGAAGACTATCCAAAGCTTTATTCATTAGTTTCAGCAAGGAATCAGATACAGTTTGAGCAAGGACAGCCTTTTCTTTACAGCAAAGAAAAAAGGAAGAAATCCAGGTTTATGTCTATAATTTTGGGTACTACTGAAACTTGAGTACTGTTATTGACCGCTATTTTCATTGCGGGAATTCGTTCTGGCTCGCTGTAAAATTTATGAGGTACAAAATCCAAAATGGAAAACTCTGTTGGAAAAAACATGACTAATTCAACATATTCAGGTGTACAGGTTGGGTTAATGAGGATTTGTTGCCCTAGAAGAACACAAAGAACATGAAGAACGTTGTGCCTTTTCTGATAAGACACATCACTTCCGTAATAACTTGGGGAGTGGCACTGGCTCTTTGCTGCTCTTCATGCAGAAGGAATAGATCACAGACATGGACAGTGACTCATCTAGTTTTGCAGAGTTCTTTTTCTCAGTAGCCAAATTGGATTAATCAGTACTAACCTCCTTGTATAATAGTGAAGACAGAACTACTCTACTTGAGGATGAAACCAGATACTACCGTGTTGTTAAGCAACCTTGTGCCTATGTAGTAAATATACAACATATATGAGCACTGTATAAATATTTTTGAAGGCCTGTCTTAAAAGAACCCTATGTGAGGGCTAAATGTGGCTAAAGAGAAATTATTAAGCATCAGTTAGAGATATATCACTGCTCTAAAGTATCCAAATAAAAATATTTCAATGTAAAGAGGAAAATCACTTAGTGATTCACAAATGCTTCACAACTTTTTAGCTCATTACAGAAGGTCACATTGATCTACTGCCTCTGATATTATTATAAGTTTTACTACTTCATTAAGACCATAACATTACTTCAAATTACTTTAGAAGACAGGTAGAATAGAAAAGTTTTATAAAGCTTGAGCTCAAGTGTCTTTGGTAATGAAATTATTTCCTTGTAAGTTCTTAGCTTATACAGCTAAGGAAAGTGTGGCAAAAAATTAAAAAATTTCAGAACAACCAAGCAGCAACACAACAATTCTACCCAATCCAGGCAGTATGATTTACTGAATCATACCTCTGCATGTGATATGGGCTACTTTAATATGTGGTGCTGTTATTTTGCCTTTTTTGTAGCAATTTTAATTAAAAATTCTAAATTGATTCAACTATATGTATAAGAAAAGTGATCTATTAAGTTGTGGAATTCTGCGTACAAGGGAAGAAGTTTCTGGGTTTTGGCCTCCATTCTCCCTGGTTAATCAATGACCACCTTGAGCTGCATTTGGGGCATGGGCCATGAGTTGGCTTCATGACCGGTGCTTATTAGCCCTGATCTCCAGTCAATGTGACTGAGAGTTCTCTTCTGTCAATGTTCATTACTTAGAAATACAGTTTGCCCCCCCACACCTTTCATTAAAACACTGAAGTACACATTCAACTTACGGGTAAAATTTTGCACAACATAAACCCATATCATAAATTAAGGACTGGCATAATTGCTCTTGTCTGCAAACATTTGGCACTCCGTTATATGTTTTCATACCTTTCTTAAAATATAATGCCTTAAGCAGAATTACTGTAGTTAATCAATATCAAATATATAATATGATAATTAAGTCACAAAAGTTAGAAATTTTTCTACAATTTCTAAAACACCTTTTTACAAATGCAAGGAATGCATAAGAATAGGTTTTGTTTCTGAGTGGCACGTTTGAAGATTCATTATTTTGAAATCTGAACTTTGAATTTTGATCCTCCTTTCAACTCAAAATGCATTTGTCCTAGATAGAGAATTGGCTGCATTTTGGTAAAATAGAGTCAAAGTAAAAAGAGTAAAACCTAGCAAACAGACTGACTTATATTCAGAACAAAATACAGATAACTAAGCTGCTAACTGGAATCTGGCTGGTGGATATTTCATGCTTCATTAGTGATGATTATCTTAATTCGAACTAATGATCCTATGCTGTTGAACTCAGTAGCGCAAAACTATTAAATTAAAATAATATCATTTAGAATTGTAAAAATTATAAAATTTCAAAAAATAGCGTTACTGGGAGATTCATTTCAGCAGCACCCCAAAAATCCCACTGCAGTCATAAAATTAATATTCAAGTACTTGCACTGCAGGCAAGAATTAATCCCTGCCCTGATGCATCTACATTGTATAATGTGAATTTAGACAGAATAGCCTACATGATTTTTTATTTCAAAAAAATAAAAGAATCATGACAACATCAGGCCATAATATACTGTGGAATATATATTTATTTTTGACTGTGTACCATAAATCCATGGAAGTACACTCCTATAACTAGGAGCAGATCTGGTCCACAGAGCAAGCAGAGGCTAAATCTAAGCTGTAAGCAAATTGCAGTGTTGCAATGAACACTTTGAAGAATAAAACTCATCATGTTTTCTGTGAGAGTGCAGAGAGTAAGACCAGTGAATCCAAGACTAAAGGAAATAAATTAAAGTGCTATAGCTGAATAGGCTATGATGGATACGTCCATGAATTATACTAATTCAGTTAAAGGTGATGGGAAATTGACTCATAATGATTGAACTGTAGTCAAACACATATGAAACAATGCCTCTGTTAAAATGAATCAAAGCAGCTATGCAATGAACTCTCAAAACAAGATATGCAGCAAAATGTAGAGAAACTTTACACGTCAGATGGTTTAACAGCCACCTCATGAATGTCACTGAACATGACGTACTATATTGGCCTGAATATATAGTCTGGAGAATTAAAACAAGAAAATCAACTAAGATTTCTAAAAAAAAAGAAAAAGAAACATTTGTTTAAAAAAAAAAAAAAAAACCCAACAGAAAAGCAAATTAGTAAAACTTAGCCTGAAGTAGCAGTTATCATTTTACTCATTGAACATTTACTCATTAGTGGTTACCTGAAGCTGTAGCAATGGAAAAAAGCTAACCAAAACTCCACTTCCATACAGCTATTTAAAGCCAAATCAGGCGTTATTGAAGACTGAACACAAGAATAACCTAAGTTTACCACCGCTCAACTCCAAATACGTTGAATCTCAATTGAATTTACTCCAAATTCATCTAAGAAACTCCTCAGATGTAACATTTGGATGAACAATGGAATTTCTTCAAAGCTTAAGCATAGTTTATGTCTCCAGAGTGGATTTGTGGATACCACGTACACACAATCTCGGTATCATTCCCAAATATACCCCACAATGCATGGGGTTACATGAATTATGAATGCTGGGGAGAGCTTTTATATTGATAGTTTAATACTACTTGCTACAGGTGTACAGAGGATAGAAAAATATTTGCTTGCATTCACCGTGGGCACTGGCAGGTGCAATTAAAAGAACCACTGACAAAGTCTTGTTCTGAAGACTGAATTAACATGAGAATATATTAAGATTTGAAAGCTGAGCATTTCAGAAGAAATCTCAGCTTCATTAAAATCAATGCAAAAGTTTGCTATAGCTTCAGTGGGACTAGGTAATCTGCTGGTTTAAATGTTTCTTAATTTATTGGTATTGACCAGTAAGAAGTACCCGCTTTCATGCTTCCATACTTAACAAGGGATACGTAACTTTGCTCTTTCAACACTCCCCACTGCCTGAAATCCTTATCTCATAAATACCAGCTTTACTTCCAGAAGACTGTGACTAAGGATGAAAAAAATTATGTATGGATGTTTTTATGATTCATCTATCAGCTTTTTAAAAATAGAAGATATTTTCTTGCTATATATTGCAAAATCCCTATTATACACTTACATATGAAGAACTGTGTTGCCAATAGCGGATAATAAGCAAATCATATACAGCAATTACACCAGTATGCCTGAATGTATGTTGCATGGATTATCTATTTCAGGGTTTATCTGAAGTATTTTAGCTAATATGTTTCTTAAGAAATGGGACAAATTTCTCTGTGTAACTGATGTTTTTTGTACTTCCTGTGAAATATAAATAGTGAAGACATTGGCTGTCATTGTGAGACAAATGTTCAGCTTTCCATTAGTATGTAAGATCTGATTCTCATTCCTTTTTTCTGACATTTTAAAATAAAGTACTTCAATATTAACAAATTTTCTGTGTTGCAGTACCAGTAGATTTTACATGTTTACTGTTAGAGGAGATTTTAAAACAAAACACAGCGAAGGTCCTGTTTGGTTTGTAGAGACAACAGCTACCAATAAATTGGATGAAATCATGAAAACGGTAAACAAAGGAGCACAAAAAAGCTTTCTCAAAAGCTTTTACTATCTTTATACTGCAGAACCTTATAAAATGCTATAAACCAGGGCCCGTATTAGCCCTGGCTACTGTGTATGAATACATCACCTCTCACATAAAGGAATCCCCTAGGAACACATTTACTCATCATTAAATAACACTTATTTCACTAGGGGGCTGGGACAGTTGTTTTACTGTACCCAGGAGTCAAAAAAACCCAAACAAATCAACAACCAAACCAACCTAAAACCTGCTCAAGAAAGCTTTTTCCACAGCTAAATTTTAGAAAGACTGCAGCTAGTTTATACTCAAAAGATTAAGAAATCAAATTATTTTTCTTTTGATTTAAGCAACTGACTGAAAAAAGGGACCATATTTGAGCTGTTGAATGTAAGGTAATTCATTTGGCCAGGATCACAGACCAAATTTTTGTGAGAATTTAATATGGAAAACAAGCCTTCCAGTTCTTAGCCTCTTGTCTTAACTAAATCAATACTAAACCATTTCCCAAGAAGCCCAAAGTTTAATGAACTTTCCCATTCACAGATATAAAATAAATTACTTTTTCCATTTGGATTCCCAGATCAGGCAGAGAACCACAGTTTTAGCATAAATGCAAGAGGTCTGTGATTCACCATTACTACCTTTCTTCTTTCTAGATATTTTAAGCATTGAAGTTTTTCTTACTGAGCAGCATAGACACATTAAACTTTGCATAAGTTTCAAAGGAGGAACTGAAGAATAATAGTAAATAGTCTGTTAATTTAATGGCTAAACACTGTGTTTATTATATATACTTGAACTCTTTTCTATTATCTAATGTACCTTTTATAGGCATATTAGGTAACTAACCTACCCCCTCACATTATATCTTTCATTAGTATATCAAGTCCTGTAAATCACTTTGTTTTCAGTTTTCTAGCTGCAAAATTTGAAGTGGGGAAGGAATACATGTGAACTCCCAGGAATAAAACTGAAGTGGGGAAATGAAAATACCTTTTATTTCCTACCACCACAACCCTCGTTTGCTTTTACTATAAAGCAGAAATTAAAGAGGGACGTCCGTACCCTAAGGTTCAGTAGAAAGGGTAAGAACTGTTTGGTTAAAAACCTCTTCTCTTTCTCTATTTTTATGCTTAGCCAAGAGCTAGAAGTAAATTTAGGTTCCAGATCTAAGCAAAGAAATAAAAAAAGTCTTAATAATGCCATATTTGTCTTTCCCTTTTTCCCTCTGTCTTTCTTTTTTCTCCATGTTTCACCCACTGGTAATTCAAGGCTAAGAAAAAGAAATGACCTCACAAATTCAGCTTTCTATTGGGAACACCAACAAATCAGCAACAGAGAGCAGGAGGAAAAGTTCTTTTTGTTGTTTCTTAGTGCATAAAACCAACAAGTAGGCTTTAGATTGAAGGAAATATGTGTTAGTCAGACCTCTTGAGTTACAGCAATTTATCAAGTTTCACAGAGATATTTCTCTGTATATTACTTTTCTCAGTTTCTTTAAATATAACAACACTAGGGAATCTTCATTTATTGTTTCTTCTGTATGGCTCGCTGAAAGATATTCAGAGCTGTGATTGTGCAAAGCTGCCCTCAGGCTATATCAAGTGTCTCCACACCAGCTGAACAAGTGTCTATCCTAAAAAAGGTAGTATTTTCTCATATATTTTCTTTGGAGCAAACTCTTTAAAAGTGACAATACAAACACATTAACTACATTTTACTGTATACTGGAGAAACACCATAACATTGCTGTGCCTCAAGGTGACTAGATCATTTGCAGAGAGTAGTGATGTTTTCAGGGCAAAGCAGTAAGTTGAACTTCATTTTCTTGTGTCCTCAAGAGTCCAAACCTAACAGTAACTGGCTATTCCAGATGAGATGTCTCCTTTAGAAAAAAATAAATCATAGAATGGTTTAGGTTGGAAGGGACCTTAAAGATCATCCAGTTCCAATCCCCCTGCCCTGGGCAGGGACACCTCCCACCAGACCAGGTTGCTCAAAGCCCCATCCAGCCTGGCCTTGAACCCCTCTAGGGATGGGGCAGGTGGGCAACCTGGGCCAGGGTCTCACCACCCTCACAGCAAAGAATTTCTTCCTAATATCTTTCACTGAATTTCACTGAATTTTTAGAGTTGGAAGGGACCTCTAGAGATCCTCTAGTCCAACTCCCCTGCTGAAGCAGGATTGCCTAGAGCATGTTAGAGCATGTTACTCAGGACTGCATCCAGGTGGGTCTTGAAAATCTCCAAAGAAGGGGACTCCACACCCTCCCTGGGCAGCCTGTTCCACGGCTCTGTCACTCTCACCGTGAAGAAGTTTTTTCTCGTATTTGAGTGGAACCTCCTATTTTCCAACTTGTGCCCGTTGCCCCTCGTCCTCTCACTGGCAACCACTGAAAAGAGTCTGGCTCCCTCCTCCTTCAACCCACCCTTTAGATACTTATAAGCATCGATAAGGTCTCCCCTCAGCCTTCTCTTCTCCAGACTAAAGAGTCCCAGCTCTCTCAGCCTGTCTTCATAAGGGAGATGCTCCAATCCTTGAATCATCTTCGTTGCCCTATCTTATCTAAATCTCCTCTCTTTCAGTTTAAAACTGTTATCCCTCGTCCTATGGCTCCACTCCCTGATCAAAAGTCCCTCCCCATCTCTCCTGAAGTCCCTTTAGGGACTGGAAGGCTGCTATAAGGTCTCCCGGAGCCTTCTCTTCTCCAGGCTGAACAACCCCAATTCTCTCAGCCTGTCCTCACAGGAGAGGGGCTCCGGGCCTTATAGCATCTTCATGGCCCTCCTCTGGACTCACTCCAACAGGTCCATGTCCTTCCTGTGCTGATGGCTCCAGAGCTGAACACAGTACTCAAGGTGGGGAATCACCACAGCAGAGCAGAGGGGCAGAATCCCCCCCTCGCCCTGCCGGCCACACTTCTTTTGATGCAGCCAGGATGGGGTTGGATTTCTGGGCTGCCAGCACGTTGCCAGCTCAACATGTTGAGCTTCTCATCCACGAACAGTCCCAAGTCCTTCTCCTCAGGGCTGCTCTGGGGGATGTCCCCGGTCTTAGAAGGTTTCTGATATATTTTCTTGAAAAGTTTTTGGTTTGATGATGGGTATTTTCTCACAAAATCTCATCTCTATTAAAGGAAATAACAGCAATGACACAGAAAACAAACAAAAAAAAAAACGTAATGAGAATAGTTGATTCTAGGCCTTGTCATTTTTAGGAACATCAAGGATTTTATTACAAGTTGCATTCCCAACAAAATCCAATATCAAAGAAATTATGATGGTTATTCTATTCAGTTATTCTAGCTGGAAGCTACATATTTGGTCACAACTGTCCTATTTATTTAGATCAGTACAATTTAGATGTGTTCTTTGCTGATTGTACTTGTAACTATTCAGTGTTCAGTCATTAATTCAAGAAAAGATTTGTATACATTAGTCCATCTGCAGTCCCATACCTAAGTTGACTTTGACTTCTAAGTTAAGATCATATTTACGTACTGTCCTGACCAGAGCCTTAATTCCTCTTACAAATGTATTATTTTTCATGTGTACTTTAAATGCTATCAACCAGCACAAGTTTCCTGAGGACTCAACCGAAGTTTAAGTGATCTGCAAATGCTGTCTGCAAAGCACACTCCAGAAACATTAGCTCAGAGGATGGTATTCCACACATGAGATGTTAAGTACATGGGTGCTCGGTGTTAATTTTAAACAAAAATGTTCAATATAAAAAGTTGCAATGCAGGCTGCAGGTTTTTTAGCTCCCGTCTTGGTATTGTTAATAGCAGTTAAGAGAAAGAGGATAGAGACAAGATGGAAAGTCAATCAGTCATGCTCTGTGATTAGCAGACCGAAATGCATCTGTTTTGTCTCTCTCTCACTGTATCATGAATAGAATTCAACAGGATTTTTCTGATGAGACGGAGCTTTTGTCACAAAATGCTCATCTGCCAAACAGAAGCATTTTGCAAAAGCAGATTGGTTTTGATGAATTGCTGATGAAATGCAGAAAGGCTTCAAACAACAACCTGCTTGATTTTCTGCCTGCTCTCTTACAGGACTGCCAGAGTCCAAGGACATTCTCGAAAAGCAAAGAATGCTTCAGGCACACATCTTTGGAGACAAGTGAGTGTTTGGCACTTGTGACAAAATGGATTTAAAAAAAAAATTTCTTCCTAAACATAAAATGGAACATAATAGAAGAACAACCATCTATGTCACACATGATTACCAGAGTGTCTGCAGCTAGAATTAGAAAGAGAAGAGATACTATAAAATTAAAATGCCCCTGAATTTAGAGCTATTAGGCAATATCCTAGAAGTAGCATCTCTGCAGTTCTTGAAAAGTCCTTCGAGACCTACGTAGTAGATAACTAAGTTTCCTTTTATGTGACCACACAGTATCAAGTATGCACACAGTGCTCATTTAAGAAACTTTCACATATAAAATATTCCACCTCCCCTCACAAGTGGCATTGCTCCAAATTATCCTGCAGGGTTCTAGGTACGAAAAGTTATATGCATACAGGACCTGAATGTGTCATCCAAGTAACATCCGCTCCATACAGCACAAGCCAAGACAAAATTGTCATAAAGTAAAAATACTCATTTTACATTGATACTATTTTTCATAGGAAACTTTGAGGAAAAAAATTTGATACTACGATTTTAACTATTTATTTCGACTCTGCTTAAAGAGTGAGAGCTGACATGACTGTAGCCAACAGTGATGGCAGATAACTGCAACACAGATATTTACCTCTAGTAAAATACATGTCTCTAGGCAGTACTCAGAGTGTAATAGTCTCCCAATCCATCATATCTTTGCTGGGAAATGCACTCTAAACTTGTCATGCCTCCTGACCGTAAGCAGAAGGCAGCTTGCTGAGAAGACACCATGGAAGTGTTCTGCATCTAACTAGAGATGGATGAGTGCCCCAGCGATCAGAGAGTGGCTCCTCTTGCACAGCTAATTCCCACGCTCAGACCTTGCACTCCCCTCTATCTACAGTGAGCAGTTTAAAAGGCAACATGGAAGAAGGCCCAGCTGCTATATTGAAAAGTGGTAGAAAAGCTCAGTTCTCATTTGATCATTCAGGATCTAAAAATACAACTTGAAAGAGAGAGCATTTCTTTGTCGGTGTTGCTTCCGCTGACACAGCTTAGAGATGGTCAAAGTTAAAATCAGACGAGCAAAAATAGAAATAATCACAGCCTGTCCAAACTAGCCAGTTCAAGTGAGAAATAGAACTAAATAGTCAAAGGAGGAGGAAGGCAATCTTGCTTATGCAAACCACTTCCTTTTAGTGCCAGATTTTCTGCTGTTCTACATTTTTTATTTATCAATCTATCTAAAATGTACCAAATGCCAAATTCACCATTTCCCAAAACATTTCATATAAACTGATCCTGAACTGAGGTAGAAGGGCAAGGCAGAGTTCTCTTACTTGCATTGAATCTACATATGGGCTGCACAGCCCACACTTCTTGTGCTGCTGTGCTAAATTTGGCCAGAAGTCACCCAGGAGAGAGAAAGATGGCTCCCCATGCCAGAATCCTATGGAAAAGTTATTGAAATATGGTCACTTTGGACAGAAACTCTCTGTGTTGTTGTGACAGGCACTTCATATTTGATTTTCTTAATGCTTTTTTTCTGAAGCATGAAATGTGATTTCACTCAGCAGGAATAGTTCTATATACTGTTAATTATTTTAGTGTTATCCACCCTAGGTAGTCCAAAGAATATGTGTGATAGAAAATGGGATTAAATGTGTTCTCCTAATGAAAAAGAGTTGTATTATGTACTTGTGATTAACTGTGTTGTAGTTTACTTAAAAGTCTCAAAATGTCAAACAATATACCAGCTATTGCAAGAACTTACTGAGTGATTTTCACAAACAATTGGTGGAATTTCATTGCTCCTTAGCACTAACTGACTTTGTCATACCCCAAGGCCATTCATCGAGGCGTTGGCAGAGTAGAGGAAAGGCTGCCTAAAATCTCAGTAAGAAACACAAACATTCAGAAAGAACCAACTCTAATTCTCTCAAAGCCCTGTGGCACTTAGGATTCCATCCTACAGGTAGACATTTAATATTTAACAACCAATTTAACCATTCTTCTAAAAGGATTTTCTTTATGGGTCCCAGGAGCTACTTGCACAAGACCTATCAGATCTTCACATGAAGTGTTTATAGACTTTGAAATGGGATAGATATAGCTATGATATATAATTCTTGTGACTTAGCTACCCCAGAGCATTTTCAGATAGTTTTTCTCATTAGAATTCACTGTGAGACATATTTTTGCAAGTGACATTTCTGAAGATGAAGTAGCTTGTTCTAATTAATACCTACCTTTATTATCATTTAAGTTTTAATTAATTAAAAGCTTTTTTTTTTTTGCAGGTAAGAATAATACAACAAAATTATCTATGATCTGGTTAAATAAGCATAGGTCTAGATCACAGGAGTCAATTCCTCTGGTAGATCAATGGCTGTTCAGCTGCAGAAGTATGAAAAAAATCTCATCTTGGTTTAAATGCTTGGTATCTTCCCAGGAATCAAAAAGACAGGCATTCTAGTTGTAACTTTCAAAGTGTAAAATGGAATCGGGAGACTGACTGGAGTCCTTCTCTCCAGTTCACCCTTCCCCAAACAGAACATCTCTGAAGAAATCAGATATTTAAAGAACTGCTATTTCAAATGTTAAATCCAGTCTCCCACTGATAAATTCATACTTTGAGAACACTAAGTCAGTGGGTCGTCAAAATGTACTTAAATCTTTCAACTTCAGCATTGTCCAAAACTGCTGAGTGAAAAGGAAAGCCATTTTTAGGTCTTTTGTAGGAAATAAGTAACCTACCTGAAATAAGCTGGCCATGTTTTTCAGCTTCCTGGTTGTCAATGGATCTATCATAAAATCCACTACTATTAACTACCACTCTTTTGATAGCCTCAGTAGATATACAAACAGCTGAAAAGACACAAAGGCTGTTCTGTGTTTCCTCACTACCATGTCCCTCTCAATAAGGGTGAATATAATTTTTCTTTGAGTCCAGACAAACCTCCATTGTTAATAAACACGGGCACTCATTACCCAGGTAAGTCAATGTAGAATTTCTTTTGCAAGTCTTATACACAAGACAGACTAATAATTAGTTCCTGAGGCTCAAAAGGATTGACCTCAGCTCTTTCCCCTTCAAGGCATGGGCAAGTACACCTCTTCCTAAGCCTATCTGTAAAACTGAAGCAACAGTACCTACTTTCCTCACCAGGGATTTATGAGAATATACACATTATAGGCCTAGAAACTATAAAAATAATAACTAACATTTTAGCACCATTTTAATCATCAGACAGGTGTAAGCAGCCTCTGGAACTGCAGTGTTGGATCTTAGTATGTTCATCTTTCATGTTTGTATATTTTATAAAATGAAAGCTGGGGGAAGGAGGAGTTCACTGCACTTCTATAATGACAGTATTTTATTGCTTTTATCAATTTCACATTCTGAAGAATACTAGGGTTTTGTTACTGAAGATATGGATTTTTTCATATATAGAAAAAAAGAAAGATATTTAAACAATGTTACTGATTCATTAACAATCTATAATAAGTATGATCAGTATACATAGTATTTTATACATAGTATTTTATATTAAACACTTGTGCTGCATTAACATATCATATTGCAATGTTCAGGGGTACATAAGTTAGTGTTCTGAATTAGCAAGACTCATGATATTATCACTAAGTTAATGTGTTTGGCTTATTTTTTAGAAGAAATCCATGCCTCTGATTAAGGCAGTAAGCAAGCTTTCTCCTCTAAGCAACCATTCTGTTTTATTCTGCTTTTCTGTATCCTAAATAGATTCCTCTTTGTGGTATGCTAATTTACAAAGTGCTTTGGCAAGTAACCTCGGATTTCACTGGTGAAATGACAATAAATAATTACATTCTTTTGTTTAAGAATTCTTTAAGCTTATATTTTGGCACCAGAGTCCTATACTTATATAACAGTTTCATTCAATATCAATAATAATGATGCATATAATATTTTAAAGTCATCTTCATATATAATTTGTTTTATTTGTATACAATTCTTATTACGCATCCTATGGAACAACATTATGTAACTCCAAGATAAAAAGTAGCGATACTTCCACAAAATGTTTGCAATTTCCATACAAGAGAAGAAACAAAGATGTTTCTTGATAGGCGGAGAGAGTTGGGGTTGTTCAGCACGGAGAAGAGAAGGCTCTGGGGAGACTTTATAATGGTCTTCCAGTACTTGAAGGGGACCTACAGGAGAGATGGGGACTCTTGATCAGGGACTGGAGCCATAGGATGAGGGGTAATGGTTTTAAACTGAAAGAGGGTAGATTTAGATAAGATATTAGGAAGAAATTCTTTCCTATGAAGGTGGTGAGACACTGTCCCAGGTTGCCCAGAGAAGCTGTGGCTGCCCCATCCCTGGAGGGGTTCAAAGCCAGGCTGGATGGGGCTTTGAGCAACCTGGTCTGGTGGGAGGTGTCCCTGCCCAGGGCAGGGGGATTGGAATTGGATGATCTTTAAGGTCCCTTCCAACCTAAACCATTCTATGATTCTATGTAAGAGCAAGATTGGTCAGCACAAGATACAAATCTCAGTAGTCTTACAATCTTACCAATTTAGGTCTTTGTAGATATGTTGGCCAAGAAAGGCTTAAAGAAGCAAAACTGTGAATACCTGTTAGAAACTCCTAAATGTAGTGATCAGAATGGGGAGCAGTACAAAGTCCTTGGCTGGTCAGGTGATATTTTCGCAGAGAATGATGAATGACAAACAGGATACTCCCTGAACGCCTTGAAGCTTGTCTCTAACGTGACAGAATAGGAAAAGGACTACAGAGGGCAATCTCTCTGACAGTATAATGCCATGCTTGAGGCTGGAGATGAGAAAATCACATGAATTGAAGTTATGAAAAACTCAATGAGGATATTACGTATGCTGAATATTTGCTATTTACACAAAAGCCAGCGGGACGATTTCGACAACTCTGCTCAGAGTCATTTAGCTCAGCCACTGAACTGCTCCTTCACTATCAGAGCACCTTTGAGACTTTGACACATTAACAACTTAAGATCCAATTTTCTTTCACTTGTTAAAAACATACTTAGTATGGACTGAAGCAAAGAGATTCAAGAAAATAAGGATGTTATGATATGAACACCCCCATGAGGTTTGTATCTGAGATATGTTCAGCTTAAATATTTTCTATTCATTCTGCCATAATTATATTCTGCTAAAAAGATATTTTGTATAAATAGTTTTACTGCAAGAAAAGGACTGTCTGCCCCAGCTAACTTTAAGACCTAAATCTGTTTTTTTGTATTAATGACACCCCGTAATGGAATTTTTGAACTTGCTATCATAGTAACAATCATAAATGGAACTGTTTACCTCTATTTGTCAGTCATACCAAAAGGCACTTTACTTTTTGTTTCCACATATATATCTCAGTGCAGTGCATGACATCAGTCTGATTTCCAAAAAGTGGTAATTCAATTTATTAAACACTCTATGATTTTGTCCTCATTTGAAAGACAATTCTCTTACCAACAGTACTTCAGGAATATTATATTGCATTCAAATATTAAAGGTGAAATTAATCAAAATCACATTTTTTTCCTGAAAATAGCATCAAATGTGCTGGATTATTTAATTTCCTTACAGTTTGAACATAAGTTCAAACTTACATTTAAGTTATTAGTGGGTTTTGGGTAACATAGTTAAGCTGTACAGATTTTGAACATACAATGCACACCGTGAACAATATTAACATCTGTGCTATCTCAAAAAGAGTTCCTCAAAACTCAAATAAGCCACCTCAAGAAATTTTTAGGTAGCTTTCTACAGTGTTCAGTAAAAAAATAAACATTTGTGAAGATGACTTACCCTTAAAGAATTAATAAAAAGTGACCATTTCATTTTCTTTCTTTCAGAAGTATTATAACTCAAAGCTGAACTTAAATGGCAAATAAGGTGTTGTTATAGAATAAAAATAATATCTTTTAGACATTATTGTTTAAATATTGTTTAGTGTTCTTTAATAGTATCTTTTAGATACTACAGGCTACTTTTTCAGTAGTCCCTGTATTTAGTGACACATTCAAGTCATCATTTCCACAGTACAGACTCAATGTTTTGGTGGTTAACTCTGACCTCTATATGTTTAAAGCTTAGCAAGAACACATAATTCAGACACTGAAGATGTCAAAAAATTTCTGTTAATCTCCATAATGCACTTCTGCTAGGAATATGCAAATATTTTCCTCAGATCACTTCCACTTTGTGAAAGGTCGCCAGACTGGTGATAGAGAAAATATTTCATATTTTCTTGTGAAACTTTGTTTTGATAGAAAATTTCAAGACAGTTTGACTTTGCATACAGAAAATGCCATGCTTTCCCTTGAAAAACACAAGAACTGCACAGTAACAGCTTATGTGCACTTTGGTTGCCTTCAGTTTTCCTGAAATTTTCATTTTATACAATGCCTTGTCTTTCTACAGTTGTACTCCTAAGTTCATTTCAATTAATGGCACAATCGTACAGAAAGAAACTTAGGGTCAAACAATAACCACGATTTAAAGATATATCAGTTACAGAAATCTGTTTGAGCTAAATGTCTTACAATTACTGGGGAGAAAAGGAGGCTGAGGGGAGACCTTCTCGCTCTCTACAGAGCAGAGAAGGTGCCAGGGGAGGTTTAGGATGGATATTAGGAAAAATTTCTTCACCGAAAGAATTGTCAAACATTGGAATGGGCTGCCGAGGGAAGGGGTGGAGTCACCATCCCTGGAGGTATTTAGAAGACATGTAGATGTGGCACTGAGGGACATGGTTTAGTGGTGGAGTTGGCAGTGTTTGGTTTATGGTTGGACTCAGTCTTAAGGGCCTTTTTCAGCCTAAATGATTCTATGATTCTATGATCTACTTTTGTAACATTGCCAGTAATTGTGTAAATATTGGCAAGAAAGTATGTATATTACAGAGTTTTCCTGAAGCTTTCCAGATGAAGTTATTCAAGCCTGCAACACCATAAAGTAATCTAGAGGAAAAAAAAATTAGTTAATTTATAACTGTTTCAGTCAAAACATTTATACATTGTGGGTCAAATTCTTGAAACAGAGGTATAATTCAAACACAGGCAGTGAGTTTCTGGTTGTTATACCCCAGCTTCTGCTGAACATTTTCCATTAAAACCACAACTGACAGTAGGAAAAATTCCCTAAAGAGGGGATATAATTCTGGATTGGGAACCATCATTGGAGCGATAATATTTACAATGGATACTGTGTAAATCAGCTGAGACTTCAAGGTTACGCTAAAATGAAGTTCAACATTAGCTTCCTGCACAAAGTGCTCGTTACTGTGTATTCAGCAACGAGTTCTAACTCCTCTGTGAAGCAGAAGGATTTTTATAGGGACTTCTTCAAATCATCTCAAAGGCAGGGTGTGGGTTTTGGGTTTTGTTTTTGTTTTTAAAAGACTCAGTAAAGCTTTAAAAAATTGAAAATTCTCCTCTGCCAACAAATGAACAATATTAAAATAACTTCTTAGGTGTGGGGAGCTATGTACTTTTCTTTACACTTTGTGCTCTTGAAATTAAGACTCAGATGAGAGGGCGGGACATTAGCAGGTGATAACATCGCTGTTTGCCATTCCTAACACAACCCAATGACTATAAAGCAGTTGTGGATCCTCTCATTATTTTCCTTTTCAGCTTTTTAGATTTATCCTTCAATACTTTTGCAAATAGCTAGTGCCTCACATCACATCCTGCCATGGTAGGTATTCCATTTCTCAGTTTCTCGCTAAGTTGAATTGCCATGGCTGATGATGTTTCATTAGTGAAATGCGGTAATTAAATCATTTTAGTTATGAACTAGTGTCCTCTCCCATAACCTTTATCAGATGCTGGTTTATTATTTTATTTCAGTCTGATGGACTGAAGATAATAGAAGTTACTGTTTATGCCTAACATTTCATTTCATAATAGCCATACACTTGCTGGTAATTCTTAGAAGGTCAGGTATACGATATCAAGCAAAGAAATAGAAGCATCATGTAAAGGTCACCTCATTACTGTAGGGATGTGAGGAAATGTTCTCATAAGCATAACAAAAAATCATTACTGTATTTTGGTAAGATTGTTTCAGAAGATGAGAACAAAAGGCTAGAATTGTAGATTTGTTCCAGTCAATTCTGCTTTTTGTGTCCACTCATCAAAGGAGGATCATCCTGACTATAAAAAGTCCATAGCACCTGGTATACTGGATTAACACTTTTCTTAATATAACAACTACTATCTGGGCCTGTCTTTGAATATGAAACCTCCAGAGTTAAAGGTAGAAACCTGGCATTCTAAATAAAAGTTGTAATAAATTCCCAGCCTTGTAGATAAAGCAAATAAGGGAAGGTATAACAAATTCTCACCAGCAGATACATACATGTGAAGGTTCTGCAATTATGAGGTAGATTAATGCAATTTCCCAACCTACTGAAAAGGAATATTACACTTAATATCTGCATGCAGCAGCGTATGCAATAGTGATATTAAACACCACCATAGTTAAGGGTTCCAGTTTGTTATATTGAAGTGTAGATTGAACAATGATAGCAATACACATTCAGGTTGTTGTACCACGTTGGTTATCAAATGGTATATGGTCAGTGAAAAGAAAATTGAATGCTAGAGCAACCATTTTCTTTCCATAACTGCTATTACTGATCTTATTTAGAGAATTCCAACTAATAGTTTTGGGGATTTTTTTTGGGGGGGGGAGTCCTTTAATCACAGAATACATGCAATTCTTTAGTTGAAGAGCTGAAGCATAAGTATGAAATTCATGGAGCTAAGAAGTGATTAAAAAGGCCAGATGACACTGTACAAATAAACACAGAAGTGAATAGTTTATAAAACTTCAGAAGGTCCATACCTATCTAATGTAACCTCCAGATATTTCTAAAAGTTGCTTAGATCTAAAAATAACATTCTTGTCCAAGTTGGCTACTCATGGCTTGGACAGGCATACGCTTTGCTGGGTAAAAAAAACTGGCTGGAGGCTGGGCCCAGAGAGTGGTGGTGAATGGAGTTAAATCCAGTGGGTGGCCAGTCATAAGCAGTGTTCCCCAGGGCTTGGTACTGGGGCCAGTTCTCTTTAACATCTTTATCAATAACCTGGATGAAAGGATCGAGTGCATCTCAGTCAGTTTAGATGAAACCAAGTTGGATGGGAGTGTTGATCTGCTTGAGGGTGATCTGTTTCTTCTTCACAGTGAGGGTGACAGAGCCCTGGAACAGGCTGCCCAGGGAGGTTGTGGAGTCCCCTTCTTTGGAGATTTTCAAGACCCGCCTGGATGCAGTCCTGAGTAGCATTCTCTAAGCAATCCTGCTTCAGCAGGGGAGTTGGACTAGATGATCTATATGGTCCCTTCCAACTCTAAAAAAAATTCAGTGAAATTCAGTGAAATTCAGGGTAGAAAGGCTCTGCAGAGGAATCTGGGCGAGCTGGATCAATGGGCTGGGGCCAGTGGTGTGAGGTTCACCAAGGCCAAGTGCCAGGCCCTGCACTTGGGTCACACCAACCCCATGAACGCTCCAGGTATGGGGAAAAGTGGCTGGAGCTGCCCAGCAGAAAAGGACCTGAAGGTGCTGGTCAACAACTGGATGAATATGAGCCAGCAGTATGCCCAGGTGGCCAAGAGGACCAATAGCATCCTAGCCTGTATCAGGAACAATGTGGTGAGTAGGACTGGAGAAGTGATCGACCCCCTGTACTCAGCACTGGTGAGGCCGCACATCGAATATTGTCTTCAGTTTTGGGCCCCTAACGACAGGAAAGACATTGAGGTGCTGGAGCGTGTCCAGACAAGGGCAATGGAGCTGGTGAGGGGTCTGGAGCACAAGTCTTGTGAGGAGCGGCTGAGGGAGCTGGGGATGTTCAGCCTGGAGGCTGAGGGGAGATCTTCTCACTCTCCACAACTCCCTGAAAGGAGGGTGTAGCCGGGGGGGGTCTGTCTCTTCTCCCAAGTCACAGGCAATGGAACAAGAGGAAACAGCCTCAAGTTGTGCCAGGGAAGGTTTAGGATGGATATTGGGAAAAAATTCTTCACCAAAAGGGTTATCAAACATTGGAACAGGCTGCCCAGGGAGGTGTTTGAATCACCATCCCTGGAGGTATTTGAAAGATGGCTAAATGTGATGCTGAGGGACATGGTTTAGTGGTGGTTTTGGCAGTGTTGGGTTAATGGTTGGATTCACAGTTATCATCTGTCAAGAAATTTGTTAATAGGAATGTTTTCCCTGAGGAGAGTTGGAATCAACAAAAGAAAAATAAATAGCCATTCATGTGGATCTAGTTTACAGGGGACACTTGTGGCACCACAGGTACAATGCATGAAGGGATTGTGGCCTCCTCGATCTGTAGTGTTCAATGATGGTTCAAACAGTGGGCCCAGTTTGACCACGTGCTTTACACAATGAATGATAACAAGACAGAAAGAGAAAGAATGGGTGACAAGGAACAATTCCTTCTAGTGCATATGAATCTTTCTGCTTCAAGTTAAATGAAGAACTCTGAGGAAAGCTAACTTCCTGGTTTAACAGCGGCAGAGCCTATATTATCTCACATGCACTTCATGAGTCACACAATGAGTAATGCTACTTCATATCCTTCTGAATATAAAGTTGACCTTGAAATCGGACTTGGATTTGGCAGTACTTTTTCTTGCAAGTGTAAAAGAAAGTGGGAACTTGTGTCCAGAGAAATTGGAATGCATCCAAAAAAGTAACACTTCTGTGAGAAGCTGTCACAGAACTCGTTTTTTTTTTTTACAAAGGAAAGCTGGAAATCCTTAAATTTATTCAAAGGAATATGGTTATCACAGACTTTTGCAAAGTTGGGAAGTTGTAAGTGCTTTCAGCTTTTCACAAGTTGAAAGAATTCATAAAGACAGCTAAGTGTCCCTAAAAATGTAAAACCAGGTGTCAAAGAATTCATTATGAATAATACCAAAAGGAAGGTAAAACTGACTCCAACTGTATTCCTCTAGACAAGGGCTAGATATTACAACATAATCTATATGTAGTTTTTCAGGAAAGAATACGGATATGACCCCAAGAATGTGCTCACTGCACTTGATCCAATGAATTATTGCTGAGAATGCGGACACACAGTGCATCACTCATGACCAGGAGGCAAAGCTGTCCTTAAGTGCCTGAAATGCAACTATGCTGATTCCCGCCAAAGGAGCAAGTACATATATATTAATAAAACTTCAAATCTGTGAAAGCAAATCTCCCCCTTACAAAAAATCACAGTATTCTAATTTTATTGTTACAGAACCAGTGCCTACTGTTTCTTAGAAGTCACGTATGTATTTCTAGTATTCTAAACCCAGAAGATTTTGTTTGTGGATATTTAATAATAATTATTTTCTATGTTCTTGTATTCTGAAGCCAGTTTTGCCCAATAATTATGAAATCATAAATAAAACAATATATAATCTCAGATCAAAAAGTATTATCAATAAGAGTATTTATACTGTCACAAAACTAACATTCACTGAAGGCTTGCGCATCCAAAGTCCAGAAGACTAGATATTTAAAAAAAAAAAAAAATCATTAGAATTCACTAGTTGAATGCTAGAAAAGAAAGATAATAGATAAAATAAGCATATTTGGCTCATGGAATAAACAGATTCACTGTCCTCAGAAATGACCTATAGCTAATCAAAGACAAAAAAGTATCATTATGTAATTCAACATTCAAATAAAGTTCAAAGTGATTTAATTCTTTTTCAAGTTAATCAAGTTGTGGTGATCTTAAGTTTTCAAATGAATGGAAACAAGAATAACCTGAGTGAAGTAGGTGGGCCTGCTTCCACTGTAGTCAATTATCAGTCAATTATTTAGTCCCATGGAAGATCAAACTTATCTTTCTTTTCGTTTTTTGTTTTCAAGTTTTTTCAGCATGGCTCCTTACAATAAATCAACAGCTACATTAAATATGTTTTCTCAAGTCTATAGTTTATCTCATTCAGTTATATAGCCCCTACCTTTTATTTGCACAAAGCTGAAGCTTTTCTACACTAAAAATGTCTAGTTAATTAAAGCAGAAATTAGGGATTTGCTCTATCCCCTTTTCCACCAGCATGGTGATACAAGATCAATTGTTCTAAAAATACATGGTTTGATAGAAAGAAAACATACTTAGAAAAGTATGGAAGAACTAATTCTCATGTTCGAGTTTAGAGGGCACTAACAATCCATGTAGTATCAAGAAAGTATCCAGCCATTATTCAGATTAAGACAGCAAGTGTAACACTTCCTTAAAATGTCTAATGTTCACTATTTTACAGCTTGAAAGTACATTCAATCCATTCCTATAATATCACTTTTAAGAGTTCAGCTTTTCACAATGTTAAATATTTTTAGGTTTACTCAAATAATTTTTTCATTTAGAATTTTGTATAAAAAAAGTAGACGTTATTTTAAAGGAGATCTAAAATAGAACATTTAATGTGATTTTTTAAATTTTTTTTTTTTTACTTTTTAGTTTACTGTATATTTTGGAGAGATCTGTTTCACATAGACATAAAACCAAGGAACTTTTATGTTGCAGAATTACAAATGAAATAAAAAGCTACTCACAAAAGTCTCATGCACTATTACGCCAGAAAGGAAACTTTGTATCATTTAAAATAAGGTAAGGCAGGCCTTTAAGATCCCATCCACATAAAATTTCTTTAAAAAATTGAAAATTTCTAGGATAATTAGGTTGGGTTTTTTTTTTTTTAACAACAGATGCAAGTTTTGGTTATTGGTATTGCTTCTACTTTTGCCATTAATATTTGTTAGAAGAGTCCTCAGTTGCTAAACTGTTATGAATTGTAGAAATCATAACAAAATCATATAAATAAATAATATTATATCATTGCAAGTATTAGGCATTCCTGTATTACACAGAAAATGCTTCAATCGTAATTTCAGATAAACTACACTCAGCAACAAAATACTTCACCAAATTGCTTTAAAAATTAAGGGCTGTTCACTGGCTACATTATTTTTCAAGATGTGACAGGTGTAGAAGATGCTTGCAAGTGTAACACCACAAAATGCAATAACATGCATCGATGTCCTTGTCAGTGCATACTTGGATTGTTTACAATTTGTCATTTCGGCAGATTTTTTCACAAGTTCCCATTTACACATTTTTATGAACAGCACAATAATGTTATTATTTCTGTAAAGGTATGGATGGAAAATAAAATTTTAGATATACAGAACTTGTGAAAATGTAGCCAATAAGCTTAGTAGAGTAAATGATGGCTATCAGCTGTTCATATGTCCTGTGGAGTCAGTGTAATCTGTGCAAAGCTTATCTAGATTGCCAGATCTTCTGTGATGTTCCTTGGAAATAAAGGTACATTTCCTCTGTACTCCACAACACTTCATCCTCTGTGTTTGTAGACACGTGCAATAAATGTTTCATATTTTCAGACTGGCTTATGCTTTTATTGGGCATTTTGCTTTGAATGATTATTGCTGTGAATTGATTTAATTGTATCTCTCATATATCGATAGTTAAAAAGGTCTTTGTTCAGGATTTTACTCCACCCTCAGCACAGCTAAACTCCTGTGGAGGTCTCTGCGTGTGCAGCTGCATGAGAAATAAGTATGCCCTAAAATTTGGACCAAACTTCTGTAAGGCATTATTAATTCAAGCAATCATTTGGATCCAAACACCAAAACAATGTATCAAATGATAAATGCATTAATTTAGAAATACTCAGTGCTCCTATATAAGATGAATTGTTCCTCTCTCCACAACTCTAATAAATTACATTTATTATATATTTTCAGTTTAAGAAATGTCCTTTCTTTTTGTCACACTAGGCTTTCGATGCCTATGACTTACCCATAGTAATGCACAATGTTTTCTTTCTAGGCTTGCTTATTATAACTCCCCTGAAACTGCTGATCCCAGAAAACTTCCATTGATTCATTAAACTGTGGAAAGAAAGCCCAAAGTTATAAGCATAGAACAAAATATATATGTTTTCAGATTAACAAATGGAAGTCTGATTGTGATGAAGTAGTTTAATATAACGTTCCACTGTTTTACAATAGTGCCAGTAAAAACCAAATAAGGTCTACGAAATACATCCAAAAAGGCTGCAGGAGCCAACTTCCTCCACAACTTTTAACAATGTGCTGCAAAAATGTCACAAAGCTCGTAGCGGGTAAACTGTGGAAGTGAGAAAAATAATAATGCAAATGCCAGAGTGGCAAGTCTGGGAGTGTGTTCCAGATCTCTTTAATAACAAAAAAGTCCTAAACTGCCTTGGGGTGCTTAGCGACGTGCTATGAAAAAGTGGAGTTGGTAAAAGGTAGGCATGAATGCAAATGGTTGCAACATAAAAGAGGGAGGTTGAAAGGGCTCTCTGACAGGGTCTCAAAGATTTCGCATTGTAATTCTGATTTTCATTTGTGTCCAGATAACCACATGGATGTGCCAGGATATTAAGGGATTTCTCATCTGTTCCTTTTGTCTTGTTTTCTTCTCTGAACATTGTAAATAACAGTTTAAAAATGCTGTGGGAATAGAAATAGATGTAATCATTCAGATCTAGAAAAGAAACAAAATAATTAGTGATTCCCAAAGAGGTTGGCAATATTGGCAATAGGTAGGTTTCCTTGGCTTCTCTCCAGTGATACCCTCCCTCCCTATCCTTCTTCTTTTTTTTAGTCTTCTAATGATTTACGCACCAGCAAAAAATCCTAAAAAAAGAAGTAATTTGAAGAACTGATTTAGCAGCAGCCCCCTCCTCCACCCAGGTAGGGGAAAAGGTAGTCAAGTTAGTGATTATTTTTGTCCATGGTATTAAAATTGAACTTCATCTTGGAAGATCTTCAGGACTTTAATTATCCTGTACACTAAGAAACCTTTCTTCTCTCCCTATGTGTCTAGTACAAAGAACATGGGTTTACTTCCTAAAAGGGAAAGAGAGCACACAACAAAATGAATGCACATCTCAAAGGGAGCATGTGAATATACAAATGGGCAGGTCTGGAATCTGAAAAGAATTTTTATCTTGCACTTATGGAGATCCTAATATCATCCTAGCTCCATTGAAATAGGATTTACTCCTGGGCAATAAATTCAGCTTTATATTGAATTTTTCAAGACACTTACAGCATCTTCACTACCATAATATTTGAGTACAAATTTTATTGGTATATTACAGCATTCACTGCTCATTAATAATACTCTTTGTACATATTGCAGCATAGACTCATTTGAAACAGTCTTGCAGTGTTACTCTATTCATAAATTTGTTAATATCTCCTTTTCTCTCCCTTGCGTTTTAGAACACTAACTAATGTAGGATATGTTTCTTTTCATGAAAACCTAGCAAAATACAGTGTTAATATGTATATAGCTTTTTTTTTTTTTTTTCAAATCCAAACTCTCCAACTCTTTGTACCATCATATAAGTACACTAAGCCTTTTTGGTAATCACAGACTAGTGGCAGGAACAGTCAAAATGTGAAATGAAAACAAGATTTCACTATCCATAATTTCTTTTTAAATCCACTGGACAAAGCAGAAGGTAAGCTAAGTTTTAAGTGGTGGTGCCTAGTTTCAATTAATTTCTTATAAAAATAGTTTGATTTTGTTTTAAGTCTCTTAGAACAGGATATTCATATTCATGTTGTTTGCAAACTTCATTATTCCATCAGCACATTATATTTACTTTCTTCTAAAAACAGACACCAAAAACTGAATGAAGAACTGGCCTTTGGTTCCCCAGGCAAGGTATAAAATGACTCTAAAACATGTGTCTCAAAAATTTCAAAATGCTATTAAGTATTAATATGCAGCCTGCCTAGAGCTCTAATATTGACTAATTCCCTCAAAGACACACTGAAAGTTTTCAACAGTTAAGGCAGTCCAAAGATAGACAACCAGAAAAAACATGGCTAGGCAACAGCAAACTACATCGGCAGATATTATTCTGTCTGTTCAGTCTATACAATACTCACAATTAACACTAACAAATCTTATGGCATTACTTCTCAGTGTCCTTCCCAATTTCTAAGGTAGCGTATTTGCCTCTACAAAATTCCCCTGCAGTTCAGAGCATTAGTCCTCCTTATCTGAGTGATGCCCACACAGCTGGTCACAGAGAGACTATCAAGGCATCAATGTTTAAATATTTACCTACTGTGTATAATCAGTAGGTGTAAGAGTTGAATAATATGCTGCACTTCAAATTTAACCCCTTACTGAAACAATGAAAGTGCTTTTATTATTTAATGAGTTTGCTAGCCTGCCTAGGATACCCCAGATTTTGACAGCACCTAGAAACAGACAATCCCTTCTGCAAGTGCTATAAAGCATGTCCTCCCTCACCTGCTGCAGGGCTGAAGGACAAGCTATGCCAGTTTCATGCAAGGGCAATCCCCACAAATCTCTTCCATTCACTTTCCCACATCATCCTTTCCACTGGCAGAATACAACAGTTTGGAAAGAAATGGTGATCAAGATGTAGTTCGGTCATTAAAATATCAATGTTACAAAACATTTGCTACAAAACACACAAATCATATTCAACCTCAGCACAATGCTTGTTTGATGCGAATATGCATAAACTACCCATTTACTTTTATTATTTTATTATATTATATTTGATATACTTCTATTATTGTTTCTTATTAAAACTGAAACACAGTAAAAATATAATTTTAGATCCAAGTACAAGAAATATTTACTAGAGTGTTTTTCTTCTAGATGTAAGACTAAAATGTATCAGCTGTTGTTTTCCTTCTCACCCCTCACCCAGTTTAGTTGGCACTCTGAATATTTATATCTGTTGAAAAAGGAAAGCTAATTATTACTTAGGGGGGGGGGAAAAAGCCAAACAACAATAAGAATCCAACAACAGCTCCACAACAGACTTAAAAACACTTTCTAAAAGCCTAAAGAAAGAAAGCAAGCCTGGGAGACACACCTCAGACAGAAAAGTACATCATAATAGCCTAAAAGAGAATCCAATATTGCTTCATTTGGTCTTGCGTTGCAGTGCTTTTCTCATTGCACTGAGGTTTAAGATTGTACCTCACTGTATTAAGACCATTCTCTTGGTATTCTTGCCAGAAGCTGATGCAAAGAAGGCAGTAAAAGCATCTCCAGAACTGGGGTGATCTAAGCACTCTCAGATCCATCCCAGGGTACGTTTCTGTCCTGAACAGAATACTGGTTTGACTGAATCACCACGTCTTTTGTTCTCACTTGGGTTTTTTGTTTTGCTTTTTCATATTGTAAACAAGCCACAAATCTGGAGGAAAGCTCTACCATATAGTCTAAAATCATCAATTGTAACTGAGAACACCCTGGCATTGGCACTTTGGTGGTACGTGCTCTAGAATGCAGAGACTGAAATGGGCATTCGAGAATTATCCGTCTCTCATGGCGAGTGAAAAAAAACAATGTGTTTATATGGAACACCAACATTTCTTGAGAGAACAATATTGTACTAACCAAAGTATCAACCTAATTAAACTTAACACCAGTTTTGCACCAGCTGCTAACTGAATGTAGATTTGAGAGAAGTGTTGTTATATTTCATCCTGAGACATTGGGACGTGTCTAGGGAAGCATTACTAAATTTAAAAAAAAAATACATCTATATTTTCATGCCACCAGTTAAGTATTCCCTTAGTATTTTTTCTACAGGCACACGTATATGGTATAGAGAAAAAAAACATTTTTTGTTATTTACTCATATTATCCACATCCTTAAGACCATGATGACTAAATTAATATTCATTCTTACATATCATATTTCACAAAAAAACTCTAGCATTTTGTGTTATTTGAATTCTTTGACATTTGAGAAACCTGGAAAGAATAAATGTAATGACATCAAGGCCTCAAAGGAGCAGTGAAACGTGTATTTGTGAGTCTTGTATCAGGCAGGAACCAAAATACGGTAGTTACCAGAGTATCACAGAATTCCCTGTCTCAGAAATACCTGACTCAGAAGACTTCCATGATAAGCATTGAAAAAGGGGAGGGAGTGGTAAAAAAAATGGAAGACCCTTTTCAAACAGCCATAAACTGCAATTTTTTTTCATATTTTTATAAATTCCTCTACTCACAAGAGCTTCCAGTCAACAAGAAAGAGACAATAATTTTTTTCCTCCAGAGTTCGGAAGGAGATGCCACAGACCCACATGTGCCACCCCTGAATTCCAGTTTGCAGGACGAGTTCAGGAATGTTACTTCCAGTTCCCTGCACTGGCAGGGAAAGAGTTGGGAAGAGAACTGTAAAGATCAGCTGCAGAATTATGTAGCAGAAAAGCCCCAAGGCTTCTGGAATCAAGGGACACCCACGTTAATCATCATCACAAATTACTGCAGTGTTTTTTGCAGTGTCAGATCTAAACAATACTGAAACAATTAAAAGAAAATCTTTCATTTTTAGGAATAATAACATTCTTTCTAATGCTTATAAAATACCTTATTTCACACACACCTGACATCAGATAATGCCTTCAGGGTAAGATTTGATAGTCCTTATCGTATTAGCTTGCAAAGAAAGAATTGTCTTGAATCCCCTTGTTTTTTGTTTTCCCATAAATGCTGTAATGCCCAAAAAATCTTACCCACATTATCCTTTTAGCTTATTCAGGGAGGACATACAATGCTTTGCTTGGATGGCATGTGGCTGAAGATTTTAAGAATATTTTATTGTTACAATAAAATATTTCAGATTCTAAAGATGACAGGAAATGGCATTACATCCAGCTTCTGTATCTTATAAGCATTCTGTTCTCTCACACCCTTAACTGTCCTAAATATATAACGTGCTAGAATTGAAGCTAATCCAGAATGGTGAACTGGCATAAACTATTGCCTGTCAGTTAACAGTAAGAGGAGGAGAATAAATTTGGAAGAAAAATCTCATTTGTTATAAATAGAAATGCAATGACCTAAACTAAGAGTTGTTGGGTGAAAAAACATCCATTAATTTTCATAGATATGAATAACAAAAACTCATATGCTACAGCCCTCAATCCATCTCAATGCACACAGCATTCATAGGCCTGTGGCTACCAAAGTCATGTCATATGCATCACTGAATTTTTGGCCTAAAATAATCTTAATTTATATCTTTTTTTACTTCTGTCTTGTTTTGGAGGGTGGTAAGTATGGAACATGTGGGAGGGTGCAGGGTTTCTTGGGGTTTGGTGCTGGTTTGTTTTTTTTTTTGATTGGTAGGTATTTTAAAGGTAAAAAATAACAGAACAGAACCACATTACCAGCATTAAACCCCAAAATGATTAGATTTCAGGAATAGATAAATTTCTAACATTAATTAGAGCATGATCAATACAGCAGTACTTGGTGTGAAGTTTTTTGATTTTTACATGTACGTAACTATGTGTTTTATATTTTTAAAATGAGCTTTTTTGTGTGTCCATTTGTATTTTAGACAGAATAACTGTATAACCTTTATAATCTTTTAAAAACTAGTGACAAAAAACATAAATTTGATCTGTTTTAGTGAAATAATCCAGAGACAATAAATCTAATTTATTTAAATTTAAACCGATCTTAGAACATTTAAGAAAGTAAAAAAAGCTGTTCAGGGACTCTGAAACCCCCACACTTCTAGTTTTTATCTTCCTTTCCATATTTCAAAATATTGTGGTGAGGTTTGAGACCAGAGGGAAAAGACCACTCACATCACTTGTGTTGCTAAACTTCTTTTTAATTTTTATGAAAAGCAGGTTTCTGTCAAAAAATGCCTGGTAGGTCTCTGCTTGGGGGGGTGTTAGCCTTTTAGCCAGATGTGTTTCAGGTGAAGGTCTTCCAGGCACCAAGGCATAGTTCCAGGAAGCTTGACTGTACAATACGCTACTCAGCCTTTTGCTGCTTTCTCCAATATTATGTCAGACACCTAAAAAGAATCCAAATTAAACATTTTTTTTGCAAGAGATTTTCCTCCCCCTTTCCTCCTTTTTAGAGTATTTCCCTTAGAGTTTTTTCTGATTCCTGTCTCCTTCTACTCATCTTCTGTCTCAGAGCAAAAACATCTGTTTTTGAATGGCTTTTGAATGTCCCCACTAAGGGCAGCAAGAGAAGCCAGGAGGACTCAGATGCTTTTCTGTCATGGGGCAGTTCTTCCTAGAGACACCCCCAATAGAAATCCCCCCCTGAGCTGCTCTTGCCAATTTTTTCCTTGCCTTTACATTCAAGCATGAACAGTTCTGGAGGTACAGAGAAATACCGTGACAATTCCTGTTCCCTTTGTTTTATCTCTAGATTTCAACCAAATTTGCACTCTCACCAAAAGCCATTCATCTTCAGGACCATTATGGTGGTGAAAGTGATGGATGCCCACCTCATCTGAAAAATGCCCTGACATCGGCACTTTTCAGATTATTCAAAGGCTTAATTTACACAAATACAGGTATGTACCAAGACTTTGCAAGTATCTCCACAAACATATTTAGTCATATATATATATACATGTATATATAATCTGCAGGAAGGAAACAAGTCACAGACAGAGCCTTAGACATGTCAGTAAACAGCAGTAGAATTATTCTAGCTTACCTTATTTGAAAGTTTTGTCTCGGCTATGTTGTTCCAGGTTTTTAGGGCTTTTTCTCCCCATGATCAGCAGAGGGCATTGTTCGCTCAGTGTGCAAGCAAAGAGTTCATATTTGTAAACCAGAAGGCTTCCAAGCTTTCTCTGTCCCATGTTAGGCACTGATTTTCATTATTTTATTATGATCATATTTAATAGTAAGCTCCCATGTATTAGATTTTTACAAAAAGTTCTGAATATTTTTTTAATATGTACCTTGATTTAACAACTTTCATACTCATTTTACAGACAAGAGGCATTTATATTGGGAAAATTGTCCAAAATCACAATTAGTCAGTGAAATAATCCTGTTATGAGTCCTTCCTCATATAAGCTCACAATATAAGGATTTAACAGTTTCCCTGTTAGAAGATACTTACCACACCCGTGTAAGATATGCTATATTAACAACGGATTGTTGGCAGCAGCAGCCCTCAAGCCTAAACCACATTTATATGTGCAGAAATCAGTTTCACAGCTTCAATGAATGATTGCTTTCAAGCAGGCTACATTTTTCCATTGAAATTCTAAACTGCCTTGAGAAATGTTGCCCAATACTGAGGGTCTGACTTACTAGGAATTTTATCTAAGTGGAGCTTCCTCTGCTGAGATGCAAAGCAAAATTGATATTTTAAAAAAAAATTCTCTCCAAAGTCCATTTCCAGAAAGAACAGAAAGAACATTCAACCAACTGTCTTTAAAAGGTACTTAGTAAACAGCCTGCCTTTCCTCAGAGATATTCTGGCCAATAAGTATGTCAACGGAATGAAAGGCAATGTTTTCAGAAAGAACCTTAACACATAACTGAAGGCTCCAAACAAAAATAAATGGATTTATGTGAAACAAGATCAGCAGAATGCTACAATATTCCATGAGATAGTTGGCTTAACTTAGACACCTTTAAACAATTTACTATTGTTAAAAATATTGCTTCCTTTTTTTTTTTGTATTAAACACTGGGAGAGATATCCCTGTGATATTTTCTGCAGAATATACCTAAAGAATATGAAATGTGCTCCTCTGAAAGACATTCTATCAGGGAAAAGGCAACTGAAACATATCCTGTGAGTACACAGAAGATTCGCAGGTGAAGTTTGGGTGGCCTCTAGCAGTTTTTACAAGAATATAATTTCACGATTTGTGATTGGAGCTGGGTACGTTTGCTATTGCAGCCCCATCCTGGTGACCACTCCTAAGAGAGTTCTTGGGAAATAAATATTAATCATTACAGCAGATGCTTAAGGTAGAGATACTGACCTCAAAATCTCTCTGAAAGCAAGAAGTCGAACAGCCCCGGCAAAGTGAGCGCAAGAGAGAGCACAGGCCTACCTCTGAATGCATTTTGCCATCGCCAGTGCCTTCAGTTCAACAGAATTTGCTGAGTTTCTGAAGCAGGTTATGAGGGCAATAGCCACTTTTGTTCCCAGGTGGCACAACCACAGACTTCACACTATAAACCCTGGAACTTTCAAGGCCACTAGTTTTTTGGGTGGGTTTTTTTGTGTTTGCTTGCTTTTTTCTTCCTTCTTTATGCCATTCCAGTGAGAATTCACAATATGGAATGATCTGGAGTCCTAAGCTAATTCTTTTATATTAATTGCTGAAATGGTACCATGACCACTTTGGCAGAAGTGATGACGCATATAACACAAGTTAAACGGGTTTTCAGTCATATTTCGGCTCTGAAGCACTGCTGACTTTTGGACTAAAGGTTTTTTTGGACGAAGCTGATGTGTAACATGCTGACTTTGGTTGCTGAAGGGCATGTCAGTAGCTATTAAATACATTTAGAAACATATATATTCCATTTAGTTGCATAAATGACAGGAAACAAAGGACAAGATTCATTGCTATCTTTCTGTGAAATCACAGAATCAGAGAATGATATGGGGTTGGAAGGGACTTCTGGAGATCATCCAGTCCAACTGCCTGCCAAAGCAGGTCCACCTAGAGCAGGTGGCACAGGAACGTGTCCAGGTGGGTTTGGAATGTCTCCAGAGAAGGAGACTCCACCACCTCTCTGGGCAGCCTCCTCCAGGGCTCTGCCACCCTCACAGGAAAGAAGTTCCTCCTCATATTCAGATGGAACTTCCTACATTCAAGTTTGTGCCCATTTCCTCTTGTCCTGTCACTGGGCACCACTGAAAAAAGACTGTCCCCATCCTCCTGACACCCACTCTTTAAGTATTTATAAGCATTGATCAGATCCCCCCTCAGTCTTCTCTTCTCCAGACTAAAAAGACCCAAGTCCCTCAGCCTTTCCTCATCAGAAAGATGTTCTAGTTCCCTCATCATCTTCATAGCCCTTTGCTCTACCCTCTCCAGCGGTTCCCTGTCCTTCTTGAACTGGGGAGCCCAGAACTGGTCCCAGTGCTCCAGATGGGGCCTCACCAGGGCAGAGCAGAGGGGGAGGATGACCTCCCTGGACCTGCTGGCCACACTCTTCTTGATGCACCCCAGGATGCCATTGGCCTTCTTGGCCACAAGGGCACATTGCTGGCTCACAGTCATCCTGTTGTCCACCAAATACAGGTAGAGAGCATATGAATCCCTGGGACTTGGTGCCCCTCCATTTTCCATCTGTCCTTCCAAGCACTACATTAATAAGGAGATTCCAGGACACTAAGTGATGTCGATGAGCTAAACAGTTCTCCAGACCTGGCTTTCAGGAGCTCAGGATGACAATAGAGCTGCGTCCCATGGCAACACCATGCTGGTACCTGTTCTAGAACAGACATGCTTCACTGTTTGCAGAGCTGGATGATGGATGGTTTTATTAAAAAAAAAAATATATAGGAAGGGGAAATAACTGAGCAGTACAGACAGTCGTGTTCCATCTAGAACTTGTTTCTGAGCTACAGACTGTACCACCATTGATCAGATCATTTCCTTAATACCTCATTAGTGCACGTGCATTTAGGGATTGTCATATACAAAAGAAAAAAGCAGTCCAGTGAAGAAATAACTGAAACTGCATGAAGATAAGTAACTGGTGTTAGCGGCACGTGAAAGAACACTCAGAGAGCACCAGGTTGGCACAGAATATTCAACATTATGAAACAGTTTATCAAGAAACATCAAAATACATGTGCTGAAAGTTATGCCGTGTGCTCATACCACTGAAGCTGTTGTTTCCATTCCCTAGCAGCTCTTGCATACCACTTTTGTTTAGACAAACTCTTCAGAATATGCAATGGGTTTTTTAAAATATATATTATTGGCAGTACAATGGGTACTAGTTTTGACAGCAACCACCAAATGCTTCTACAGGTCCAATAATGATTTTTATTTTTTTTTTTAAGGAAAAACTACTCACTTTCCTATTTCCTTCCTACTTGCATATATTCATATTAAATATGTTATAAATAAAATTAAATTGAAATGAACTATTGGTTCTGCCAAAATAAATTGGATGCTAATATGCTTTAATTGACATGTTTAACTATTGCTTTAATGTTGATCTACTTCAAAGCGATTCTGTTAAGAAAAATGTATTATGAGGTTTAACATTAATCATTTTGGCAACCACAAATCAAGTATGCTCAGCTTCAGTGGAGGATTTATGTTTTTCTGTCTTAGCCACTAACTCAGCTCAAAGCTTAAAATTGAGCTCTGTGTTCTTGTCAAATTACTATCGCTGATAGAAAAGCTGCAATTTAGCTGGCTATTTTTCTGAAGATGAAGACATAAAAGTAGAATGGAGATTGCTCTTTCCCAGATGTGTTGGGCCTACAGAAATAAATTTTCATCCCTGGAACAAAAGTCATCAGATATTTTTCAAAATCATAGAGGTGGAAATTAAACTGAACCATAAAGTTCTGGGTTTTAAATTATTTGGTTTTAATCTTGGTAATTTCTAGTCCCTGAGCACACTGTCTATACTGAGTCCTGGTGAGACAAATGATTGATAAATTAACAGATTTAAATCTATCACTACTTTTTAAAATAGAAAATATTATTTCTTACAGAGCCACAGTTATCATTGGCCGCTGTCTGCTAGAATACATATCCTCGCCAGTATGAACAGGAATACCAAAACATGCCCTAGTGGAACTGAAACAGTTTCATATGAGGCTTAATATTGCGGTCACTTTAAATAATTAGATAAATTATAAGTTTGACAATACCTGTCTTTTGAAGCATGTAAATTTGTTTGAACTTGTTTCAGGTAATGAATTGGAAAAAACATGTATTTGCATATCACCACACTTGCACTGGAAATATGGCCAAGAATACCTTATCAACACCTATTACAAAGAAGAACAATAGTTACCAGAGGGGAAAAAACCACCACCGCCTGGCCCACCTGGTTATGGATTTTGTTCTCTCTTTCCCAGACTTCTCAGTCAGGCTGGCTCATATCAGTTTCATGAGCTACCCTGGAAGACCAAATCTGTTTTCTGACAGTCAGTTATCCTTCCACTGTAGGATAATATGCTGTTTGGGTATTTACTTTTGTCCCACTTTGTGTCATTATTGTGGTTTTTTTTGTTGTTGCTGTGTTTTTCTTTGTGTACTATAACCAGATCAGTGTTGTTCCATACAATGTGTATGGAACATTATTCCAGTAACCCATTCCCACATGCACTTGTGGATTCAGCAGATGAACATATTTTATAGATATTCTCATAGCTCAGATAACTGAAACTTTGAAAAATAACTTACGTAAATTCAATATTTTTATACAAGGCTTAAGAGCATCCCTTTCTTTCAGTGTCTTCTAAGCCCCAGGTATGAAATAATTATGATCTCCAAAGCCGCTAATTGTGCTGTCCACAAACAAAGGATTATGCTTTCTGGTGGAGAACAAGCAGCAGGAGCAGATGAACAACTTTCTTTTCATACAATTATCAATAATAATGAATAGCCACACAGAAGAGCTACATGATTCAGAGGGTTTTAAATTACAGTTGTGTTACTTAAAGGACTGACTTTGTGCCTGTAGTAACCAAACTCATTAATAACTCAAAACTCAAGAAGAACGTGAAATTATTTTTTCTTCTACTTCTAGTAGACAAATGTCCATACTCAAAAGATGAACCAACACGCCCTGAAATAATATAGAATTTGCCCTTTTTAACATCCTTTAAACCTTGACGTGACTTATACATGCTAAAAATAGCCCCTTTAGGTAAGGACAGGTATAAAGCATTTCGTAGAAATTCATCTTGCTCTACTTGAGCCATTCTTATTTTCAGAAAGAAAAGTATTTTGATATCAGCAACAGAAAAAAGAAAACAATTTCTTCAGTACCTAAAAAGAATTTTTTTTTAAAATAACCACTAACAGATTATGATTAAAAGTTGACGGTTTCTCTTGTAAAAGTAAATATTATAAATTTAAAAAAAAACTTTTTCCAAAAACTTCTCAACAATTTATGAAAAACAAAAGAAACTCAAAGGTATGAGACACAATCTCTTAGACATACACTCTAAGTACAATGTTTAAACATTTAAAGATCCATGAAAAAGAGCAGGAGGCTTCCAACAGTGCTGTGAAAGCAGTTATGTCCCATGTAATTTAGTTCATTTCAGATGTATTCTGAAAACAGAACATCTCAGTTACGCAAAATGTGGATGACAGCATCTGAAGCAACCAAGGCAGTTATTCAGATGAGTTCTAAATATACATAAGGCAGACAAAGAATGGCAGTGGAAAAGAAAATTCATGAAAAGTCAAGCTAAAATATGATCAAATTTCAGAGAAATGGAATCCACTGTGAAAAGTTTGAAACTTTTTCCAAATGTCCTTTGCAATTAGCCTTTTCTTTCCTCCTCTTTTTTAAGGGTACACATTCTGTGGTTCATATCTGTTCACAGAAAGCTCTTGTCTTCTCACTTAAAATAAGTACTAAAGGTATGAATGTTGAACTGCTTGAACATTAGACCCAAGTTCCTGAAAACCACAGCTCTTCTGCTGCAGGAAAAAAAAAAAAAAACCCAGATTCTAAAATAGTCTGAAAATAGTCTGACACACATACCGTGAAAAGCAGCTGATAAGAGACGCTCACTAACAGCTGGAGGTCAGTTAGGAGATCCAGCTTCTAATTCTGTTCAGCCTCTGACTTGACTCGAGACTTAACTTTCTCTGCTGAAGTTTGCCAAAGAGCACTGTGGAGATGGCATCTACTACAACTGAGATGTTGTGAGACAGTCTATACATTTAGCCCTTGAGATTCTGTATTTATAGGTGCTAAAGAAACACAGTGGGTTCATACATACTATTTATGTAATTAAACTGAATAGACCTGTGGTGTTAATATTAACAGAATAGCAGCAGGCAAGATACTTTATCAAGTAACCCCATAACTTGGTCAGTCGTGCAGGTCACTTGCCACATAGATTCATATAAACACTTTGAGTTACATTACAGTATTTGCTGTAAGTCTGAAGAATGGGTTTGATATCATAAGGCTGTTCAGCAAACTGCGCTGGCCCTGAAGGTTGGTAATCTGCACACTGATTCATTCAGCTTTGTTATTTTAACACACTAAATGTAGGGACTCAGCACAAAGACTTTTCTGAGTATCATTGGAGCTGCCCAGTATGCTTCTTGCAGATGGAACTGGGAGCCCTACAGATGGTAGGGGACCACCCAGGCAGAAACGCAGATGATCTGGGTCAAACTATATTGAGTTACCAATTAATACAGCTTTTCTGGTCAGTGTAATTTTGTTTCTCTAATTGCAGGGATTTCACAAGAATCTCTAAGGGAATAAAGCTCCTGACTCCCATTAGAAATCAATACCATCAGAAATACTATTAGCAGGGAGGCTTTCAACAAAAAACAACACACAACTCAGTTAAGCTTCAAGGACTACATTCTCTCATAAATCAGTCTCATCTCGATGCACTGCTAGAGACCGAGAGCTATCAGTGAAAGTTGCACCTTCTTACATTGCAGATTGAGATTGAGATTGCTGCATTGAGATTAATATGCAGCACCCACCCGAACTTGTCTTAATCACTCCTTAATTTAGACAGCTTTTAACTTGGTTGTTTTCCTTTTGCTGCATCTGCACTGGGTAGAAATGAGGAGTGGGGAGAGGAAAATGTCTGGCAAAGCCACGCACATACAGCAAGTTGATGAATATGTAATACAGTTTGTAATAATACCTAAGTAATTCTTCCATTATGAACTCAATCCAATTCTACTATTTGACTTCAGAAATGGATTTTGAACACAGGCCTGTTTGGCTAATCGGATTCTCATTTTTCTATTCTTTTCTATTTAAATGCTGAGTGACATAGTTGTGTTTGGGAAGGCAGTGATTTCATTACACCAACAGAGGGAACTGCCATTCCAGCGAAGTGACAAGAGCCAAATTGGCCAGAGGAAAGCATTCCTTCCTAAACTGAATAGATCCACACGAGAAATACAAGCAAAATGTCACCTCTCAAACAATGACGACAGGATTACAAAAATCTAATTAGCTGTTTCATTAGCCGAATCCTATCTGTGGTGACAGCAAACAATGGGTATTCGGAAGCTGTCCATCCATTTTTAATACCGGCGCTGTCATGGAGATACTGGGTTTAATATATTCTCTACATTGCCTCTGTTTGCAGAGTGATTTCAAGGAGGCATTTTCACTGAATTTCACTGAATTTTTAGAGTTGGAAGGGACCATAAAGATCATCTAGTCCAACTCCCCTGCCAAAGCAGGATTGCCCAGAGCATGTCAGAGCATGTTACTCAGGACTGCATTTCATCTGGTTTGTGAGAAATGGTAAAGATTTAAAGGTGCAATGCATCTCTAAGACCACACTTTGTCTACATACTGCTGAAACAATCTTCATTTCCTACTTCCCTAAATAATTTAATTGATTGCACTTCTTCAGTCTGTTTGGACAGGAGCACCCAGAAAGCTTCAGTGCTAAATAAATATACTCAAATCTCCTAATAAACAAGTCTAATTAAGATTAATTGAACTGTTGGAGGTAAATGAAAATAGCATCCACAAGAGACTATCCACTTTTGAATGAATAGGGTAGAGTAAGCACCCCCTTTTCTTCCCCTTATCAATTTCATTAATTTCATTTCCATCATAATGATCTCCATTAACCCATTACCAAAATATTGCCGCTGGAAACAAGCACTGAACCTGCAGGCTAAAACAGAAGGTATATTTCACATGAACATACATATTTATATATAGGCCTCTCCCCACTTTGGACTGTGACTATTTACCTCCATCATTCAAGGCTCCCAGATGTTCCAGAACTTGCTTCCTCTACTGGAATTTGTAGTTGTAGTATCTTTTCAGATTGACGACGTAGGCTAAAAGATTTCAGCTCAATACATCTATTGCTGTATCAGTCAATGTTATTTTCTGTGCAAAACACTTAGTGGTGCCACCAGTAAAAGATAGTTCTGATACTGCAACTTGAAGCACTTGACCTGCTCCCACCACAGGCCAAAACACAGACTTGCGAAAATAAACTGTTTCAAAATGAGGAAAGAAAAAATGATCATCCTTATATCTACAGTAAAGAAGAAAACCAGATAAAAGATACTATTATAATCTTTGTAAAATGCACTTATGTACTTGAGTAAACCCTTCCATTTTAGAATTTAAAAGCTTATTATAACATCACATGATCAGGAATTTTCTCAGCTGAATACCTCCAAACACCATTTACCTAGCAGTGGAGACCATCTAACTTGTTTGTTCTCCTCTTAGTTAACCCAGAGAGACAATAATCAAGGTTGCTTTCTTTTTTTTTTTTTTTTTTACCTTTTTGTGGGTTTTTTTTAAGAGGTAAAAGAAACTCAATTATGGAAAACTGAAGACAACTAGCCCGAGCTGCACGGGCATTAATGCTACTAAGGCATTTTAAATAAATTCCAGCAGAAAAAGCAGCTACTGATCTAAAAGGAGTACTGTGAACTAAAGTTAAATGCCTAACGTTGCAGTAATAACAATATTTCACCAAACAATAGCAACACAGGAAAGGTTGGATAACATTCATTTTGATGAATTTTATTTTTATTGTTTCCTTCCTTCATGAAGTTTTAAGACCTTAATGGAAATAAACATTTTCGGTGAAGTGACATTATAGCGAACAGTCCTACAGCAATAGCAAGATTTTAGAAATGATGTGGCTGCCTACACTTTACTGTTATTTCACTATTGTTTTCTCAAGAGTACAGAGCAACTTGGTATTCAAAACTAAGTTCAGTCTTTCTTAAAGAACTGACATACAATAAACCAGTATCTGAAAGAAGAAAATGTGTACATTCTACTTTCAGTGAAAACAGAAGCTGGCCATCAAAAAACCCCCACATATTTATCAATCAATATTCTGAGGAATTTGAGGTAAAAACAAAAGTGATCCTGGGAAAAAGAAGGAGGACATTTAGATAATATCTTAGCAAAGGCTTCACAGAATCATAGAATGATAAGAGGTTGGAAGGCACTTCTGGAGATCACCGCCTGCCAAAGCAGGTCCACCTAGAGCAGGTCCCACAGGAACGTGTCCAGGTGGGTTTTGAATGTCTCCAGAGAAGGAGACTCCACCACCTCTCTGGGCAGCCTCCTCCAGGGCTCTGCCACCCTCACAGGAAAGAAGTTCCTCCTCATATTCAGATGGAACTTCCTACATTCAAGTTTGTGCCCATTTCCTCTTGTCCTGTCACTGGGCACCACTGAAAAAAGACTGTCCCCATCCTCCTGACACCCACTCTTTAAGTATTTATAAGCATTGATCAGATCCCCCCTCAGTCTTCTCTTCTGCAAACTACAAAGACCTAAGTCCCTCAGCCTTTCCTCATCAGAGAGATGCTCCAGGCCCCTCATCATCTTTGTACCCTCTGCTGTACCCTCTCCAGCAGTTCCCTGTCCTTCTTGAACTGGGGAGCCCAGAACTGGACACTGTAAAAGGCTTCTCAAATTGATCCAATTATAAGGAAAAAGCGACAAAAATACCCCAGAAATTTGAATTTTATCTCTGTCATTAAGGGAAAGAACTATCTCAGGAAAGTAGTTTAACTCTTAATAAACTCAGGTGTGGTCCAAACTCAGAGGATATAATCTGCCCTAAAAGGTAAGGTAATATGGTGCATCTGTGCTAAGTTTAGCAATCTACAGAAAACTCCCTTTCTGCCCCCTGACCCCAATCTAAGATACAAAACTGCACTCTGTGAAGTTAAAGACAGCTACCATCTCACGATAGAGAGGATTAAACCAAACCAGAAAGGAATCAGAATGGGACAGAAATGGAGCTAGCTCTGGCTTTGTCTTCATTTCCTGGCAGAACCTCCTTCTACCTCAGTCTAAAAAGAACCGAGCACTTAAGAAAGCAGGTCCCATATGAATCCTTACCCTGTGCCTGAGTTTAAAGGGGGAGTTGCTCCTGCCTCACCAAATAACACAGATTGGAGGGTCTAATAACTAGTGAAAGAAGAATAACTGAATGGACGTGAGGAACACAGTATGTGTGTGTTTGTGAAATGGCAACCACCCTCCTTAGGAACAAGAGAGGTATCTAAAGGAAAAGCCTATGCGTTTCCATGGAATAGACTGTTCAGATCCACACCAGCTTCTGGTCTGAAAAAGAGCCATAACTAACAAATTTTAGAGAAGGAAACAATATTTTAAGTACTGCTGCTACTACGTAAGTTAAAACCGGCAAGGAAGTGGAAGACAGGTGTAGCCATGGGTATATAAAGATACTGACAGCAGCCAGGAAGACTTGGTGAGAGCAAATTAAAAAAGTAATTATGGTTTTGTAGTGTATTTCATAGAGACAAAACTGTCTCGCCTGGGTGTTCTGATGAATTGTCACTGTGATGTGCATGTTGTGTTTGAGTAACATTTCTACCACCTTTCCTCTATATAAATTTAGCAATTATTAAGAAAATAGTTCCTGATAGTCACACAACTTTTCAGCTGTTTTCTTTGCCATTTTTAGAGCATTTCTTATGCCAGGCAGTAACTCTTTTTTACTTTGCCCTTTGAATGTAAGTTTGGATTGTGGAATCCATTTTCCTACTTTAGGAAATGTAATTTACAAAACAGTTTTAGACAACAAGTATGGTGCCATTAGAGTTCTTCTACCATCTTTGCTCTGAAGTTGCTTGATTATTTTTTTTTTCCACATAAGCAGAAGCTGTGCGTTTTGAGTACAAGGACAATATCTAGGATCTGAGACTCAAATATATTGTCTTAAGAATTCTTAATATCTAGTACTTGTAATTCACATAGGGACATCAAAATCTAACCAAACTGTTTATTAATGCCTTTAATAAAATTTCTTTGTGTTGCGTGAAGAGGCAAAATAGTTTTGGCAGAAAATAAACCCCCTTGCGTTCTAACACTCCTCACCGAGGTGGGAGGCTAGAGGCAGCTGGGTTTAAATTCTGAGTGATGCCCAATTCACCACCATCAGTCCAGTCGCATTTAATATATTAAACTATCATGATTCTGGATACACTGACAGTGGACTGCACCTTCAGTCTAGTCGTGCTCACGAACTAGCACGGCCGCACTTCAGTGTCTGGTCGCGTTCAGTGAGAAACCGAAATGGCTAGTTACTTAAACAGTGCAGTTTATTTAAGCAACAGATATAAAGGTTCTTTTGGTTTGCCGGTGATAAGTACAGTCTGCAAAGCATGTGCAAGTAAAAGAAGAAATGTTAATGGTACAAAGCCCGCGACAAAGTTACAAACAATACAGCCTGGCTCTAAATGTAACAGGTAACCCTCTAGAGAGATTTCTAAGTTCTTCGAGGAAACACTCGGCACAGTCTAAGTCTTACCCACAGGCGTCCCTATGGGGGGGAAGAAAGGCTCAGCCCCTCGACTGGTCCCGGGAGTCAGAGACAGTCTGTGATGGGGTCCTCCCTGACTTGTTTACGATGGTGTCTTCCCTAGCATCCCCCCTTTCTCGGGCTATATTTATATTATTTTTTACCTTCAAGGTGGAGTTTGAGTGACTTCAGTCATAAATACCTTTATTATGATTGGTGTAAAATTCTCTCGCCTCGCATTTAAAGGTATAGTTTACGAAAAATTCAGGGCGCAGACTCAAGGAGGAGTGGTCGCACCTTGGAGGCAGGCAGCCTTCGGGCTGGAGGTGTGTTTTGGTATTATAATGACATTATAATGAGCAAAGTTCGCACAAAGGACAGCATTTCATCAAAATTTGACAGACTGTTGGCTCAGGGTAGCAAGCATGCCGCTTATCACTTCCATAGGATCCCTTTGTTCCCATTCTGCTGTGTAATCACAGAGCTTGGCCGTGGAATCTTCACTCCACTCCATCCTCCGTGTTGCTTTTGCAAGCAATATTGTTCAGGGAGTCATAGATGTAGTGGATTCCTTGCATACCAGCTGCTGCTGTGTTCCACCCTGGAAACGTTTCAATTTTATACCTTTCCTTAATGTGTGAACAATGCTATATATTTTTAATAAAAATTATATTTTAGGAATTATTCCACACCTTGAAATGATTTTGAACATGAGAACTTAGCTGTTAATTCTGTAGGTACTGAGACAGAACAGAATTCATATCATTAACTCCTCTGGCTCTAAAGTGCAAAAGAAGTGGAAACTCTTGTTTTGGAAAGAAAAACAAGCTGATAAAGCTTGCAGACAGGCCCACTATTGGAAATTCATGAACTCTGAGTCAGCTTCATCCTCAAAAAAACTGTACTGTCAAATGTTGACATGCCTAAAGCTTAGGCAGAGTGCTTAACAGAAACCAGTTCAAGACAGATACATAAATATAGGTTCAATGATGGCTTATGTGCTTAGGAGTGAAATGCCATACCCAGTTTTTAGGTTTTTGGCTCTCAGAACCAAGTCTACAGACAAAGCTTTCTCTAAAGATTTGGAAAGAGGTATATCTTAGAATGTTTTTACAAAATAGAGGACACACTAAGCAATGGATTGCCTGGGAGCTAAACATTCTGCAAGATTCATGGAGCCAAGCAGACAGCAAGCAAAGGGTGTGTGTTTAGGGCACTGATGTGGAATCCTCACTTTTGTTTGTTGACTACCAAGTTGTTCATATTTCTTGTGCAATAACACTTGCCACAATTACAGACCGGGAAAGGGAACCAGAACAGATTTGGATCCCTGGAGGCAGTTTAGTGGCACTTGTGGAGAACTTTCCCTGAAGAGTCATCTTTCTGTTAATCAGCAGGGCTTATTAACAACAGTGCAGTGCCACAGAAGTACAGTCTGAGAAAGCTGGAGCTGAGTAATGCAGTCTTTTCACCAGGGATCTCCTTACAGCTTGATCCAAGACATATCCTTAGTACCTTTTGTAGTGAGAGACTACTCCTAACAAAAAGTTTAAATAAAAAGATTGGGTTTTTAAATTAAATTGTTGGAGGAAGAAGTTAGACTACAGCTCTCAATAACCAACAGGAAATCACACCTGACAATGTTATTTAATAGACTATACATTCTTCTTTCTTCCCTCAATGCCCCGAGAAAGTAGAAATTAGCTGGATTTGTGCAATATCTTTCATACTAAAAATCAGCCACAGAAAGAGGGGCCAAACCCACTACAGAGAGAACACAAGTTAGAGATCCCAACCAAAAGTCTTATCCAAAACATCACTACCTGTTCTATTTTTCTTCAAATAAATATTCAAAACCTACTGTTTTCATTTGGACTGATTTACAGTAAGTCATCATGCCCCAAAGAGCTCTTCTTCTTTATGACATTGCCAGTTCTGTTGCTTGGACATTTTTTAAGTGAGACGGTTTTGTTATCTTATGATTCAAAATAGCCAGCATGCAGAGTAAAAAGTTCCCAAGGACACCGTGACGCCTGTCAGCTCTACATCCCTACAGAAAAGTCCAGTTACCTTTCCCCATATCCACAGAATGCAATCCATGCTCTACAATAGAGTAATTATGCAGGAAAAACGACCCTCTTCTCCTGTAGGCAGTCTGCTGCACTAAAAGAATAAATGTTTACTTGCTGTGTTCTGCCATTTGTATGTCTGTTATAAAATCTCATTAGAGGCACCATGTATATCAAGCAGATATCATACTAAAATCTTCTAACTTTTGCAGGGGGATCTTGGTAATACAAGGCTCTTAGTAAATCAATGAACCTGCACTGGAGAGCTGGGCAACATCTTTCAATTATAAGTACCTTTCCGTATTTTTATCTGCCTCTAATTCAAATTTTTCAATTATTCCCTAGGCTTAAGTAGCCAGGACAAAAGCATATTCCTTCTTAGTGTGTAACTCTTGAATATTTCCATCCCACCCAGTTGGCAGTCAGTTTGTAAAGCAGAGTAGGGGAGAGAGGTTTAAAAAATAAGTAGAAAATAGAATATTGATCTATCTGGGGAACAAAAAAACCCCAAAACACAATCACTCCTTCAAATTCAGTCATCAAATCAAGCTGGAAAGTTCCAAGGCATTTCTAGGGAGAAGCAGAATTAATTTAATTTCAGGTACTTGGAAGCACATACAAATGATCCGGCTAATAATACAGTTCCCTTTCTGCCTGTAATAGTACTTCCCTGGCCCTGTACCCAACTGAAATGAAGAATCTCACCCAGTGGAAGGAAAAGAAGGCACAGTTGTGATTTCAGCATTCTCATCTGTTGTCTTGTTAACTGCAGACTTGAGGTCAGACGGTACTCTTCGTTAAAAAGAAAAGTAACAAAAATTCCCAGAGGAGGCAGCTGATACATTCTGCAAAAGGTTATCAGAGAAGTAGAGCCATCAGTCAGGGTATTTGAAATGAAGATTGCAATGGAATTAGTAGTCCCACAAATGTTTCAATTCATAATCAAATTAGCAATTTAGGGTTTAGGGAGTGAAGTCAAATAGAAATCCTCAGTCTGTGCAGACTTCATAATTTGTCATTCCTTCCTTTTATTTAGGAGATTATAATTAAATGTGATTTTAAATTGAATGTAATAAAGTACAGCTCAGAAGTATTTCATGATTCTTAAAAAAAATAATTAGATCCTCTGATATTATTTGAAACCACACTACTATAACCTCTATTAAACTTTAAAAAAAAAGGAAAAGGAAAAGGAAAAGGAAAGAAAAGAAAGATGAATTTGTCTGTTTTATTGGAACCCAGAACGAAACTATTTAAAGAGATACATTCTATTTTTATTGCCTTAGCTGTCTGGGGAAATCTCTTTCCATCCTTCTACTTTTCACTAAACTAAGATTTGCTAAAGAAACAGCTTCCAATGGCATTTGCTCGGTGACAAAAGTGTAATGTGACAATTAATTCTCAGGAAGCTGAAGGCAATTGTCAGTGCCCTCAAGTAACATGGAATGGAAATGTAAGATTAGTTAGTAGGATGTCTGGATCACTTCTAACACCACTGCACAACTCAACAATTAAAGCTATTCCAAAACTATCTTGAGTGCTTTGCTAGCACTGTTTTTGGGATGCTGGAGCTCATTGACAGGGAGGAGGGAAGGAGGAAGGACCCACCAGCAGCAGAGCCCTGTAGCTGCTGTGACTCTCTGAAATCAATGGCTGGCCATGGGGACAGCAGCAGCAGATCTGTAGGCTGCCTGGTATTTTATGAAATATAACAAGGAAGAAAGTAGAAAGGAACTCAGGAAACTATATTCTTGTATAAATATATAATTTTAAACCAACTCTAAATAGACCGTTTCTGTAGGTTAATTAGGCCTGACACAAACAATAGCCCAGAGCCGCTGTTAAAATTCTGATTTCTTCATAGAGAGATTTGTATGAATAGATCTTTTTCTTCTAATTTGTATGAGAACAGCATGCTCTCTGATGACTTTACTGAAGCTCACATATCTGTTTCTTTTTCTTAAAAAAATACACTCCTTTATCCAATGATAACAAGAGTCACACTGGGGAAGAGACATTGCCATTCAGATCTCTGGAATGAAAAGAGGCAGGCCTTGAAAGTGATCTTTTTAATTCATGCTGCTAAATTGAGGATTAGCCTTCATTCTTTTTTCTATTTCTAATTCTTTCTTTCACCTGCCATATATTCTAAAGAACATAAAGCCAAAGTTAAGAGTTGATCTTTTTAATAAAAAGAACTACTCTTTTTACTAAGTTCTTCTATCCTTAGATAAAGAGTGACTACCAGTATCTATTTCTCCATCAAAAGAGAACAAGGCAGACTGACTGAAAAGTTTGTAATGCATATGTTCTTTATATTTTCATTAAAAATGTTGTGAATAAAATCTTCATGTATTTGGACCTTTAAAAGTACCACACTTAGACATGACAACTGTATAAAAATAATAAAAAACCACAATGTCCTCAGTTTACTTCTGCTGAGTGCACTTGACCATCATAACCGTACTTCTGCTTGTGTACAACCAGGTGAAGAGAAATAAACTTGTTCAGAGACAGAGTAAAATCTTCAGTTGAGTATGTTTTCCTCTCTGGGAATGCAAAGTGTGTGTGTGAGGGTATGGTAAAAATAAGGAAGTCTTAAAACATAAATGTTTAAATGCAACATGAGAGTAAAATATCTACAGGATACATTGCCCTATTTCACCCAGGAAAGGAGCAAAACAAGGAACAGTGACGTACACTGCTCTCACAGTGCTCCACCAGAAGCAGCTTGTGGATGTTGTTTCCTGTTACACAAGCGATGTCCAATTTTAACTTTACCAGACAGACCTGCTTGCTGCTACAAATGCACTCTAATAAAAATTGTGAATCTGCTTCATTAATTTTTTCTTTCTCTTCATATATTTCCTGTAATATACTCAGAAAATGCATCATTTACAATTTTTACCTTAGATTTTTTCATCTCTGCTCCCAATATTTCCAATAGTAATTAGCTAATTCAGCTTATGACTATTAGAAGCTCTCCTTTTCTCTTTCTAAAAATTGATAAAAAACAAATCCAGTGAAGAGACCCTTTAATCGATAGATAAAACCATAAGAAGATCCAGCCTTTGGAAAGTAAAGTCAGAAATATTTAAATTAGAAATAAATAAATATTTCAATTGGAAATAATAACTTCTTAACACTGAAAAGAATCAAGAAGTATTTGAGCTTGATAAGGGAAGGCTATTTCATCATGACTCAAAGTAATTTATCAGACACACAATACATTTCTAAAAGCCCATAGTTCAGCCTTGAGTTCTTGAAATCTGTCCTTTTCACATATTAAGTAGGAAAGACTAATGCTCTTTCTTCAAGAAACGCCAAATAAAATACTAAGGCTTGCATAATTAGCATATTATCAAATATACACATTTCAATTATCCATGGACAGGTTATCCAGTTGTGAGCTAACAGTGTTAGAGATTCAGAAACATCTGAATTGGAGTGAGTCCGGAGGAGACCACGAAGATGATCTGAGGGCTGAAGCCCTCTGCTGTGAGGACAGGCTGAAAGAGTTGGGGTTGTTCAGCCTGGAGAAGAGAAGGCTCCAGGGAGACCTTAGAGCCCCTTCCAGTCCCTAAAGGGGCTATGGGAGAGATGGGGAGGGACTCTTGATCAGGGAGTGGAGCCATAGGAAGAGAGGTAACGGTTTTAAACTGAAAAAGGGGAGAGTTAGATGAGATCTCAGGAAGAAATTCTTTCCTGTGAGGGTGTTGAGACACTGGCCCAGGCTGCCTAGAGAAGCTGTGGCTGCCCCATCCCTGGAGGGGTTCAAGGCCAGGCTGGACAGGGTTTTGAACAACCTGGTCTAGTGGGAGGTGTCCATGGCACGGGGATTGGAACTCGATGATCTTTAAGGTACCTTTCGACATAAACCATTCTATGATTCTGTAAACTGGCTGCACAATAGAGTCAGATTTGATCTGACAAGGTTTAATAGCTCAGCTGTAGTTTATAGCAGAACAACCATGATTCTCCTAAGGTGTGAAAAACAATATGAGTTAGCTAATCCTATTATACTTGTGCTGAACTCCTGCTGGACTAGTGTGGGTATCTATCAAGTCTCTAGGGCTTCTGCAAAGTTGATGCAAAGACATGTCACTGTCTGAACTAAAGTCTAGTAAGTGTCAACTCAGTGGCTCAGCTTCGTGGATCCAAGCTCTAGTTGGGATATAGCACAGCTGCAAATTCTTGACTCAGACTTCCAGGAAAATTGTTGAATTGTAAGAAAGAACTGTGAGAAAGTACATATTAGATCCATGCAAGGTAAGGAAGGCAAAACCAAAGACAGATAAGCTTGGCAAGCAGAGGATCATGAGCAGCCCAAACATTCAGCAGGAAAAATGTTATCAGAAAAAGTTACCAAAGCCTTAGAGGAAAAAACAGGGATTTGGCAGAGAGCAGCTCAGCAATGTCAAGGCTCAATCTAATCCAAGGAGCAAAGAAGAGTCTTCCTCACCTGACTAATGACCGCCTGGTCAAAGATTCATTAAGTGTCCTACAGGGGTGGTGAACATTTAATGCCCAGCAGCTTCCTAGCTGTCGCTACATGATGTGTTGTATAAGCCAGTAATTGTTTAGTATTTTTAAATGATGTACATCCTGTACAGGGTTTTGTACATGCCCAAAAGTAATCCAAAGAGAGAGGGTTGCAGTGTAGCTATTTACGTCATTCTGATGTCTTTTGTACATGAAATTTTGTGCTTCAGGTTGAGAGAGAACTAAAGAGCTCGATCAGAACATGTGGAGACAAAGCAGCTGAAATAAACCAATACCTGGTAACTAGGGCTGGAGAACTCAGAGTAGGAATGTATAGGTAGCTCTTCCAAAGTCAGTTCAAAGTCAGAAGAGGCAAACAATGCTGAGCGTGGATCAATAAATCCTATTATATCATATGAAGTTAGGTTGGAAAGTATCTTATACAAAGATACCCCCATCATGTCCGTCTTCACCATATTATTCGACCTTCGAGGCGCCCCAGACTCCAATGAACCTTGTTTGTCAAATAAACCACCAGCAAAGTCTGTATTGGAGAAATGATAGTTAAGCAGCTGTAAAATAAAGGTAAATAAAGAGGAGAGTGTGAACATCATTCTTCAGAATATATCACATGGAACCCACGTCTCAGGTAGAGAGCTTGAGGTAAAGATAGCAATAAGCAGGCAGATACCCACCAGGGTGCAGTCTTGTCACTGATAAGCTTTGTAAAAGTGTGTTTCCCTCATTGTCTCCTTGTGGCAGTTTAGTCCCATTTCTAATGGATGCAACCAGAGTACACAACTTATATTGCAGTTCACAAGGAAAGGGTTCAAGTGGAGATTTGACCAGCTTGTTTTTCAAAAGGTAATGCACATTATGATTAATTTTATTCAACAGACTACTTGCATCAGACATTAGCTAAGTAATTAAAATACACATTTTTCAAAGCAAAGCAGAGGACTATAGCCAAAGAGATTCCTGTTGAAATTCATCAACAAATTCAGATTAGTGCTACTTTGAAAATTTGCTCTTACAGTTCTTAAAAATAAGGCGCATGAGCAATATGCTCTAAGAGCAAAGCCTCAGTCTTTCCTCTGAGTCCTTTGACTTCAGTCAATGAAGACAGATTTTGACATTATTTAGGGAGAGTTCTTTGGTAAATATGCATTTTGTAATCTCCAATGGAAGAATAAATGCAGACAGATCAGTAAATATGTTTTTAGGCAGTATTTAAATTACATATTTATTACATTCCTGAGAGATTGAAATGGCTTGCTTGGAGCTGTTCCAGTCTGTTATGCAAATCTATTTTTAATGTATTTTATGAAATAGCAGAACCATAGGACTAAGAGATGGAAAAGACCTATTAGGTCATCCTGTCTATCTTTCTGCCCAGGCACGATTGCTTATATAAATGTTACTACTCATGGGTAAAGCAAATCAAAGTATATTCAAATCATTCTTTTTCTCAATATACCTGCAGCTTCTGACCACAATCCCTCTGCTTAAGGTCAGAAAATAGTTACCATTCCAAAAATTATTTAAAAATTAGCCACTTGTATCCAAATAAAAAGGAATCTTTTAAGATTTGAAAACCAAGTTTAAAATCAGAGCAGCAAATAAAACGAGTCCAATACTCTGGTGTTTTTCTATATACCTTTCGTACCACTATCTTCTGTCTGGTAACCTTTGATTACATAAAATGCATAGACAGGACCTGCTGAACTGTCATTATACCAGCTCTTCTTTTTCCAGCATTACCACAGGTCTAAAGTACTGGTGTAGCACTACGGCACAGCACTAGGTAAACTAATTTGGAAACTGGAGCTTAAGGCAGTTTAAAGCAACCCTTTGGCTGCTCCAAATTGTACCAGTAGATGAACTGGAATATGTGCACCAACAGAAACCCAGCCTGGCCCCATCCTTACAGCCCTGCCTAGTCATCCCAGGACTGTGCCTGACCCCGGTTCCCCTCACCAGGGCTGATCCTGTCCCCAGGATGGTGGCGGGGGACAGCACAGGCTGGCATCCCAGCCCAGCCCCATCATCCCTGTCCCCACAGAGTCGCCTGACCACTTGGGCTGAGGGTCTCCTCAGATGTCCCCCCCAGCCCTGCTCCCTCCCTGGTGGGGGTGGGAAGGACCTGAGGGAACCCCCAGCCCCTGCAGCACCTTGAGAGTTTCCGTATTTCTGGACTTGAGAAGATGTAGGCCTGTAATTTAATCCATTATCATTGTTATGAATTGAACTATCAGGGAGTGTATCAGGGGGTTTATCATAGAGTTTATCAGGGAGTGGAGTGGTAGGATGAGGGGTAGTGGTTTTGAATTGAAAGAGGGGAGATTTAGATGAGATATTAGGAAGAAATTCTTTGCTGTGAGGGCAGTGAGACCCTGGCCCAGGTTGCCCAGAGAAGCTGTGGCTGCCCCATCCCTGGAGGTGTTCAAGGCCAGGCTGGATGGGGCTTTGAGCAACCTGGTCTGGTGGAAGGTGTCCCTGCCCAGGGCAGGGGGCTTGGAACTTTGACGATCTTTAAGGTCCCTTCTAACTCTAACCATTCTGTGATTCTATGTTGTATTACCAAGTTTGTGAAGAATTTTATACGAAATAACTTGCACTAAAAATCCATGCAAATAAAGAAAAGTAAGTAGAAGCTGGAACTAACCCTTTTGCATTCTCAGTCAACTAAAATTAGTGACTGATAGCGCAGACTAGGACTACTGATTTCCTCATTTATTTTTACTTTTGTACTCAATTTATTCAGTTTTTTAAATCTTAAACAATGCTGATGATTACCAGTGATATTTATAACACCACTGTGTATGAATGCACGCATTTGAGGAGGGTCACCTCATGATTGATTTCTATTTTAATTCTATTCAGTTTCATGGTTAGGTTTTTCATGGCATAGGATAATGTAGTTTCTAGCTCTTCACACTATTGTATTTTGCAAGAGAGTAAGAAAAATCAGGATGACATTGATATTTACCTATAAAAATAAAAATGGCAGAGATTATTTAGTTGGATGAACTTCAGAGCTCCAGTTGGATAACATGCAACATAAGGCAAACTAACTTGTTTAGGCTATAAACAAATTCAGAAAGGATTATTTTTATTATATTAAAAAAAAACAACGTTCAAATCTTTACAAGTTTGAACATTAAACTTTTTATGATCAAACTCTGTTTTTCCGTTAAGTCATTCAGGACATGAATTTGGACTAGAAAATAGCCACCAGTGAGATACCTTTTGCTATAAAGTGGGTAACCGAAAATTGTGAGTTCTTCACTGCCACTGACTCTGGCCACTCCAAACAATTCGCAGTACTTAATTCAGATTGATGAGGACAATTGTAGCCATTACTTCATAGACAATTTCTGCATGCTCCATCACCAGGGCACCCACCTGCAGCGTGCCCACATTTTCCCTGGTCTGCCTTTTACTGCTGATGTACTTGAAGAAGCTCTACTTGTTGTCCTTGACATCTCTTGCCAGGTTTAATTCCAAGTGGGTCTTAGCTTTCCTTGTTGCATCCCTGTATACTTTGACAGTGCTCCTGTACTTCTCCCACGTGGCCAAGTTTTTTCCACATTCTATAAACTTCCTTCTTCCATCTGAGTTTTTCCAGACACAACCCTCCTTTCTTGGTGGTGCTTGGTGTGAGTGCTGATGGAGATATGAAGAGCATAAGCATGCGTATTGATGAAGAAAAAGTAAAGGAACTCTAACAAAAGCCCATGACTTTGAAATGATGAATAATCATGAGAAGCATCTGCCACCCTTCCTATCTTTTCCCTTTCTATAGCGCTTTGTCTGAGACTATTTTTGGATCACCTTGATCAGGAAAGGGTACCTTCAGAGTTGACTGTACATCAGTAAAGTATTTAATGTGTAAAAGAAGCAGGAGTATAGCAGGGAAAAAAAATCTATTTGTTTCCCAATCGCTATACACAATTGAGTTTTAATTGATTTCAGGTTTAGTTTCTCAGGTAAATAAACTGGCATTTAGCTTGCTGCACCTTTGCCAGCACTAGCTGCATATTACCACTGCTCATACCTCTTCAGTGCAAGTATGTAATATAATGGTGTGTTGAGTCAGGTTTTTGGGATTGTCATCAGCAGCGCCACTTTTTTAAAGCAGGAGTGGAAGGAAAAGGAATAATGACTCGGTAGGCTAAAAGCAGCATTTTGTCTTGATAGAAGTTCTCCAGTTGTACTAAGGCACCAGAGAAACCAGGGAAATAGTCCTTTAGCAATAGACTCCTTAGCACCCTTCAATTATCTCTAAATGATCTGTGGATCGGGGAAATGCCCTATATAAAATTTTGTATCATAAATCTCCGATTCTTAGAGGATATATCCACACTAGTAAGTTAAGCCCAGAATTGTTGCCACACTGTCCCAGAACTGTCCCCCATTCCTATGCTAGCAAACTCAGCCTCAGGCGGCTACATGCACTCTGCTTACTGCAGTAGTCTCCATAACGTTCTGCATTCTCCTATCAAACAACTTCAAACCTACCCTATTCTCACTGAAAACAATGCCTCTTCCTGAAGCCCTTCTTTTTTTTCTAACTACAGAATTTGAACAATCTCCTCCCATAGTTAACTATTACGACAGCTAATGAACTATAACGTGCAATTCTCTATTTACTTATTATCCATTAAGCTACCTTTCAGTCATCCACCAGATACACACAAGAGCCCTGCACTGAAATCTACATCATTAAAATGTATTTAAAAGGCCACAACAAAAATAATACAAAAGTACACTAAAGAATGTGTACAGTAGAATCATTGAAAACACCATGTGTGGGCACAAGGACTTTATGGGCCAGATTATGCATTTATTTAAAGTCAACTATGAATTTTATTGTATAGAATCATAGGATCATAGAATGGTTTGGGTTGGAAGGGACGTTAAAGACCATCAAGTTCCACCCTTCTGCCATTGGCAGGGACACCTCCCACTATACCAGGTTGCTCAAAGCCCCATCCAACCTGGCCTTGAACACTTTCAGTGTTGTGTAGTTAATTACTGTATTATTAGAAAATGAAACTTTTGCCTGGGGAATGGATACCCTGAGACACACATATCCAAAAGGAGCATTGCTTCATGCAAAAAGGAATACTAGTTATGTACTGGTTTGAAGTAGTCACCTATAGGAGTTCACTAAAGGGATGAATAACCTTTTCAAGCCAAGGCAAAAAAAAAAAAATTGTAAAGGAATATATATCTTTAATAACCAGTGCTGTACTCGGTATCTCCTTATTATGCAGTTCTTCCTGAATTAAAATTACTCCATCTTACAACTAAGAACTTTTTTTAAGTCTTACTTACACTATCAGAGATGAATGCACTGAATGCTCTTCCATACCACTGGGCAGAAGCGTGTAGTGCTGTTCTTGTTTTTCTCCTTTCAGTTTCAACCCATTAAAGTCTTTCATCTCCTATCTCAACTAAAACACATGTATATTTCCACACCTCATATCATTCTATCCAATTTTTCACATATCTCACTTTATAACCTGGAAGATGTTACTCAGTCTGTACTGTCGTATTTTAGTAGGTCTGATTCATACAAAAAAACCTGATTTTTGATAGCTAAAATAATTCAGTGTCTAAAGATGTGCAAGAGAAATAGAAAAGACATTAATTTCCAAAGCACATTTATACAGTAACTTTAGAAAACCATTCACATTTTCCTAGTCTCCTAGGAATTTAGAAAACACCTAGTTTCTTTTATGTTCCCGAAAATTTTGCTTTCATTCTCCTCTTCTAGTTTCTGATAGCCAGTAAAAATAGTAGAAAAACTAAGTATCCACCCTAAAGACTGGCTACATGACCATTCATTGCTCAGGGAAAACCTCCCTCTGGAATTCAAAGTCTTCCTTAAGCAAGGTAAACAAATTCCATTCGAAGTATGTTTTAATAGATTCCCTCATCCTATGTGATAGAGATCTGATACTATATAGCTGCCTTAAAAATGTGTTTATGTAAGGAATTTCAACTCATAGCAATCTTGGTGATTTATAAAACTTGTGAACATGGCACAGATGGAATTCTTTATATCATGATGGTGATACATACCAGTGCTTAATTGATATCATAGAGATGTAGCCTTCAACCTGATCCATCCAGAGTTGAGATTTACCAACACCAACAGAACATCTTGATTAAAGGAACACCAACATAAAAACCCCACCCAGTTCTTTCAGTTGGAAGTTACAGAAAGTTGTCTTTATTTAGAGCTATGTTCAATCTCATACCTGACTCATTTTCATGTTTGCTTCAGTTTTCCTACACTGAAATAATTTTGAGTACTGATCTGCAGCGGCTTAAATGTGCCAACAGCCTTATTGGAACTGCTTTGTGTGCACATTAGTCACATGCAGATTTTGTTACAAGGTGAGGCCTTGGTTCAGGTGATGCGACATTAGGTTACGCAAGGGCTACAACAGATCCTATCCACTTAGCACAATAACGGGTAACTTCTCATGCGTCATATCAAAACCTTGCCTTTATTCATATAATTATTTTTTAAATTTATCAACCTGATGAAATATGTTGATGTCTTCTCTGTGTATCTCTAAAACCAGTGCATAGTATACTGCTCTTGCTTTTGCAAGTTTTCACATTTAAGTTTTACTTTACTTTAGAGTATCACATAAAAGCAACGCTGGTTGTCGCTGATATGTAAATTATCTCAAGTATTTTTTACATTTTGTGAAATTGTAATAGAGTTGAAAGAGTTCTGCTTCAAGTGCTGGTATCTGTAACCCTTTGGGTTTTGTTTTGTTTCCCATTTACTCATATTCTTTTGCAATGAACCAAGTAAAATGAATAGGGGAGCCGCATTGTATATTATTTCCAGATTATGATCCTCAGATAGAACTGGATCTTAATAGCCATAATTTAAAATATTACTTAAGTGCAATGTCATTACAGTCATTATTTACCAACCACTACTATTTAGGATCCTCTTCCATTTTATTCTTGTATTAATTGGAAGCAATTACATGGTTGTTAACAACAGACATGAATAGCATTTGTATCAATAGCTATTTTGTAAAGTTTTATGAAAATAGTGATATACGTCTGACATTTTTCCAAAGCAAGTAATGATTTGTAATTACATTTAAAGCATCTAAAACCAGCCAATGACACTTTTTTTCTCCTGCTGCATGGAATTGAAGAGGAGAAAGCCTATCACACAAGGCAGTGATTTCCATATTGTAGAGGCCTGCTTATTTCTAGAGACACAGTGATTCCAGGCCACTGCACTGAATGTCTCAGGATAGGTTATATTTTTATACTAGAATTTCTTTAAAAAACATCTGAACTGCAAGAACTGTAATAAAACACAATATTGATCCTTCCTTTCTTACAAATATTATTGCAGCTTACCTAGTACCTGATTGCAAATCAAATCAAACAAAAGTTTAAAACTGCTCAAAAAGCCAGTTACTAAAAGTTGAAATTCTATCAGCATTACTGCAAAGAAAGCTCAAACTCCCCTTCCCTGTCCCTTTAAATGTTAGAGAATGGATATTCCAGACCAAGTTTTGTACTTCCTGTGGTTACTTCGCATTCTTAGTCCTGTTATTTATAAATATGGGTAATATAATATACAACAGTTCTCCTTACAGCTTGAGTTAGTAATATTCTTAGTAATTTCAGAGTTTACATATACCCAATAGTATTTTAGATCTCTTTGTATAGTTACTGGTGTCTTTATTACTTAGAAGGGACAAGATTTATTAATACCTATTTTTAATATGTACTTTCAACACATATATATTATGCATTAAATAAGGTTATCAAAACATTGGTACCTGACTTAAGCAGAATGGTTTTGTCCCCTCAACTGACACACCCAAATGTTTTATACAATCAATAGGAAGTGGCGAGTACTATACAAAAGCTGCTGAGAAAATGGAAAATATTTGGAAGTGACCAATAGGAAACAGAGGAAATATATATGGGAGGAAGTATTAGGCACAAGAAGTCTTTCACAGTTTCTCTTCCTTTCTAGACATTAGGATTTTTTTCTAAATTCGCAACTCAGATCACAAGCTCCTCTTCACAGACTATTTTCTCAAGGGAAAAATGTAAAGACATGTGAATCATGGCAAATCAAGCTAATTTGGGTCTCCGCCAGATCTTGACTTGTTTGCTTTTTTTCTCAGGGTACTTCAAAGCACCATCCACCATTTCCCTCAAAAAAATAAAATCTAAGTTGCAGAAAAGTTTAGAAATGATATCACATGCCCCTTCCATTGAAGCTGGGCCGTGGTGTAAGAGAACTTGTACCACAGGGATAGAAAAAGCAGGCAAAATAATTTACACTTCTATAGTTAAGGTGCTGACCTGGGAAGGGACATTTTTGGCGTGGCATTTTAGAGCTTAGGAAAAATACAGAGGTAAACAAAGACTGGGATGGAAACCCAAATAGGAGAAATTTAATTTTTCTTGGGACATGAGCACTTCTTACTGAATGAAAGACTGGAAATTGCTTGCACCTTAAAGAACTTCAGACAAACAAGGGACAATTGCTGATCTTTTTTTATAATTAGGTGTTCATATCTGTTTCTCAAAGAAAGTTTCTACATTGGACTGTCACTGACCTTGGGCATTTCATTCTCTAACTTGGCAAGCTTCTGCCATCGCATGGGCATATCAGAGAATGAATCATTGCTGGATTTATGTCATTGCTTCAAGGAAATTACTCAAACTCAAGAATTAGAGGTAGCTTGGGCTAGAATTACATAAGAGGTGGGAATGGGGATTTCATAATGGCTAAGGAAGAGCACTTGGCTGTAGTCACTCAAGCATGTAAGTACTGGTGAAATGTGCTAGAATAATCCATTTGCAGAGACATTCTTTGCAATTTATTGCCATGCTGACTCAGCAATGTCCTCACCACAAAATGAGAAAAATGTATTTCTTGGAGGTATGTAGAATGAAAGAAAATTGGTGAATAAAGCTCAAGCCACCAGTGGTCAAATCTTCCACAATTAAGGAAATCTGAACAGATATATTACTATAAAGGATGTTAGAGAACATAGAACTGCATCACTGGACAAGAAAAAGGTCCCAAACATGTAAAAGATCAACACAGAAATATCCTTAATATTGCTCTCTGTAGCTACCATGCACAATGGTACACACAATTTCACACAATTTTCTTTATGTTCTTCTCAAGAAGACAGGCTGCACCTGGATTTTTCACTGTGAAAAGCACTGTAAGCTTTACCTGCAGTGTTAGTCTCTACAAAGAACAGCTTTAGAATTATGAACCTTGAAAAGAATAGCTCTGCCTGTCAGTGAAAATTTTATATACATCCAAAATTAAGATAACTCAGTATTATTTAGGGGAAAAATTGCTTTTGGGTGCTATCGGAACAGATGCAAAGCACAACCTATTGACTAAGTTTGGGTCTTTTTGTTTGTTTAAGAAACGCACTTGTATGGTTATAGGTAATTAAGTTTCTCACAAGAAAGCTTGAGTATAAATGAGAATTGAGGAGGGACTTAAAACATAATGCATAAAATTATATAATACATAAAACACATACTAGATTTAGCTCATTTAGGTATTTAAAGTAGGAACATAAGGCTATATTTGAATGTGCGTATTATTCTTCCTGTTTTATTCACAGATAAACTTTCCTTGTTCTAATATTTGAAAACCTTTGAGCAGTGCACTAATCAATGTGACTAGCGTTTATAGGGCATTGTCTTTCCCCTTCCTTTTCCCAAGGGGAGAGTAGTGTACAGCTGGGTTTTATTTCACATAGCTTTGTTTTGGATTTATTAATAAATACATAATAATCTCCCTATCTCCATCTTGCCTACAAAGATATCATCATGCTTTTCTTCTTAAAGAAGACAATTCTGCCCAGGCTTCCAGAAAAAGCCTAGTAAATTTTACCTAGGAAATGGTTAAACAAGAACGAAGTTTGTAGTCCCAGTTCACTTCAATGGCAACAGGACATCACACTGGACTGCACCTCACTTCATGTGGCACAGTCATGAGTGGAGAAGGACATACCAAGGTATTGCTATTTTAATACACTCACTTTCTAAAATTAGAAGGTAAATTCAAAACCAGGAGGAGGTTTTGATGAAGGAGATGCAGTCACATATGTTAATTTGAATACAAAATTAAATGGAAACTGATGAGGGTGGCCAAATGTCTTCCTGAGTTTTACTACTTTTACTCCTTTTACATAAGGAGATATGCAATGTCTGCATATATAAATACGATTTTTTCTGAACTAAAAAATTTTAAGGCTAAGCTATTGAAAAATAAAGTTACTTTGATTTATTAATAAGAGGTCACTAAATAATTGATTAGGGGAGGAGAAAATGTTTAAAAATGAGAAATGATTCAACTTTCAGCTTTTGGCATATGGCAGTTTCCTTGAGCAGAGGAAGACTTGTGAAACATAAGATCAATTATCTTATGAATTGAGATCTTTATCAGCACTGGAATTCTAGTGTGGTACAGCTCAGTACCATGAGTAACCAGGATGAGACAGCACTAATTCAGAGAAAGCGAATTTTAGGGACTTCCTATTTTTCAAGTCAGTTGCTATAAAGTGACTCCAAGCAAAGAAGTCGCATAATGTAAAATCATGATGTGCTGCTGTTTACCACATGACATCTACATCTTTTCCTGTTCATTAGAGAGCTTTACACTTAAAGGGCAATAAGGGAAATGGACACCAACATTCAGTATTCTTTCTCAAACGTTGGTGAAGAATTGAGATGCTAGCATACTAGAATAACATGGTAATGGTAGCATTATTAAAGTTGGAGGTTTTATTTCTGTGCTCGACATCATAGAACAGATAACTCAGAAAACAAAAATTCATTAGGTTTTCCTCTTCAGTGCTTATCAGAGTCCAAGGATGAATTGGACAAAGGCACTACTTCAACTAGAAATCTAGCAAAAATCTTTTGTAAAAGACATGAAATTTGCAGCTACAAATGACTGATCATGGCATGTTATGCAAAAGCCTATTTGGGTATATGGCCCATCAATATAAATCCATTTTCAAGATAGGAGGCAAGATGACAACAAATATACAGTGGTGAGAAGAATGGAGGGAAAAAACCTAGGGTGTAGGGTTGTAACAGAGAAGAGATGTGAGAAATTGGAAGCTATACATCAACAATTCTTATCTGATGTGTCTATTAGAACTTTCATAGGACGTATCAGCACTCAAGTGTGAATTCAGTGAATTTATATCTCACAGAGAAACCACAATAAATTGCTTCAGATAATACAATGAACTAGGTCAATAAAATCTTGGTATCCATATAAATTTCAGACAAGAGATACAGAAACATCTTTCAGACACATTTCCGTGATATGCTTGCTGTGCCAGTAAAGGCCACCTTGTCTTTACTATATTTTCTTTCACTCAGAGAAAAAACAAGTGGAAAAAGAGGAATATCTTAACTCAGGTGATTAGAGTAACCCAGATTAAATAACATGTGTTTCCACAAGAAATTAGTATTCTCATTAAAGAAGTGGTAGCAGAAGAAAAATAGGGAGAAGGGGTTTTTTGCACAGCCTTACCAGCAAAGTTGGCAGGTTGCCTCCAAGGCAGTTCAGAGGCAGAAGGCCAATAATGCTGCAGCGTGAAAACAAATTCTGACAAATTTCATTCCAAAATCATGTAGATTAGAATGCAAATACCACAGCAGGAAAAATATATGTGGGAATGGAGCTAGATCACAATTTATTCACTAAGTCTGTAGCTCTGATCTCACAAAAACAAAATTTGAATTTATATTGAATTGAGTGAATAATTTGGTCAAAAATGTGCAGCTATAAAGGCTCTTCTCATGTAAATGAGGTTTGTTTTAAGTTACAGTTTTCAAAGTGAAGTGTTCAGTATTTCAAATATTCAAAACATTATTTTGCAATAAAATTCTTATATGTACGGTAGTATATAATTTTTTTTTAATAGCATTTCTCAAACAAAGAAAGCAAGATGTCATGTTTAAACCCAGTTGGCAGATAGGACCACGCAGCCGCTCACCCTACCCCCCACCCTCAGTTGGGATTGGGGAAAGAATCGGGAAAGTAAAAGAGAGAAAACTTGTGGGTTGAGATAAAGATAAGGTTTAATAATTAAAGCAAATGTCACACACACAAGTAAAGCAAAACAAGGAATTCATTCATTGCTTCCCATGGGCAGGCCACCTCCTGGTTCAGCCATCTCCTGCAAAGCCAGGCTCCATCATGTGTAATGGTTACTGGGGAAGACAAATGCCATAACTCCAAACATTCCCCATTTATTTACTGAGCATGACATCTATGGTATGGAATATTTCATTGGTCATTCCATCCTTCTGCCTATGCTTCCATGGGAAGTTGAAAAAAGTCCTTGAATATTATAAACATCACTTAGCAATAACTAAACCCAATATGTATTATTGACATTCCTTTCACAGCAATCACTAGAAAGAAAATTAACTCTTTCCCAGATGAAACTAGGACACAAGAACAATGTTTTGGAAAAAAGCCATGCATTTTTACAGTCCTTACCACCCTGAAAACAGTTGAGGCTGACCTGCCTGGATTTGCTCCCTTTCCCTCCCCAACTGGCAAATAAGAAATTCAATCACTTTTGCAGCTGGAAAAAAAAGAGTAGACATGCATATGGACTTGTTTATTCAATAAAACAATGTCCTCTACAGTATTCCACCAAAATAAAAACTGTAAAGACAAAGACCCTTCTTTGTAACACTGTGTATAACACAATGAAGTCCCTTTTCTGTTAACATAATGCATTTAATAATAAGGGAAACCTGTTATTTTTCAGAAAGGAATGAAGATAGACCTCCCTGTCATGTCATGCCAGATGGGCATGCTTCCTACTGGGAATTTCAGCTGTGCCTCTAGTGAAGTGCTGTTGGCAAGATCACAACCTATACTCACTTTAGAGAAGACTCTTCCAAAGTATCATTGACAGACTGAGAACAGACATGATCTCCAAGAGCCTGGAATGACTTAGCACTTGTCCAGGATGACTAATGCCTGAAGTATTTTGATAACCTGAAAAAGATCTGAAATGAGCAAGAAATAATGGCTACGTGTGCACACATATACACATGTCCTTGTGTACATCCATACATATAAACATACACGCCTGTTCTCCTTTATCTGATAATACAAGACCAAGTACTTAAGTGCTCTTGAAACATAGGTAAGAGATAGGCCTGTCTGCATAAAGTGGCACTGAAATTATAGCTCCAGTTAATGGACCTTCCATGAAAACCTGCAAGACCACTGTGAAAAGCTGACTGACAGGTCAATTGACAAATAGAAAAGTATCAAAAAGCTTAGTCTGTAGATTCAAGTGCAGCCGAACAAAGTTCTAGTAACAAAGGAACACAGAAATCTCACTAACATCCTCAGAAAAAAAAAGATCTAGGCCCAAGGTATTTTTTGTTAGGAGCTCAATACTTCCCTGTGTCTAAAAAAGAAAATCTTTTTGCTTTAGACCCTCAGCCTCAATATAATTTAAGCTTCACAGTAAACAAAACATTTAACATTTGGCAGTTAAGGATGGAATGCAAAGTGGAACTTCACCTCTACTCTCTAACTCAAGGATCATATTGCAGGTATATGATCAGGTGACCAATGCATTATTCTCAACTTTTTCATTTTTTTTATCTTGTACCATTTCTAAACTGATAAAGAAAAAGAAAAGTATATACCATTTCAGAAAGAATATGATAAAAAGGAAGAAAAAAAAAAACCAGACCAAAGTAAAATCTCAAAAATTATCTATGCTTCAGGTAAGAGTACATCTTCCCACAAAGATTTCCATAGACGCACAAATTCTAAATCTGTTTACATTTTCTTATGAGAGAAATATTAATCATGGTTTAGTATCTCAAAATGGACTGGGAATCCTGTAGATAGTCACATCTATATTTGTGATTTCAATAGAGCCCTAGAAAGAGATCCCCTTTTCATGAATATGGGGAAATCAGCAGGAAAGGAACAATTTAATTGCCAAACACATGGACAATCAGAATCTAATTCCAGAAAGATACATCTACTCTATGCTTTCCTCAAAGCAGAGGACTATCATAAACAGTTTGGCTGTTAAGTGCTGCCGTTATGCAGTATTGCATGTGGCAATTGAGCACTATTGATTTGCCATCAATTCCTTTCTTTTCAGCTCAGCTGAGGCTGAGAAACCGCTGACAGGTTGGGGATTTGCTGGAGTGTTTGTTGATGGCCAAGTTCCTTAATCACTTTACTGTGTGGCCTAAAATTCTGTTAGGCAAATCGACAGTGACACACAAGCTTGCAGCTTGCCATGAGTCCGCACTCTCCTCTTGAAAGAGGCTACCCTTGGTCTGTTAGTCATCTCTGCTGCTGGTGGTCATGTCCTTCTGTGTAGGAGAGACAACTAATGTTAATAATGCAAGTGCAGGAAGTCACCAGTTTTGTGAACATCTCTTCTCCCCCCCTCCCCCCCACCAGTTGTACCTTCCCCTTTCTGCAGTTAATGAAAGCTTCTATACAAAAGGGAGGCCAAAAGACAGGAGCAGAGGACAACTGGGGGGAAAAAGAAGCCACAACCCAGGAAGATGAAGTAGCGCAGAAGGGGAGGGAAGGGATGAAGGAGACCAGAGGTTATTGGGGCCGAAGAGCATAGGGAAGGGGCGTACTGGGCAAAACGAGCACATCTGGATCAGTCAGTAAACAGAAACCAAATACAAAACATTCACTTAGCACCAATTAGATGTTTTATAATCAGAATTATCTGAAACAGTTCATAATCAGGATTTGAGCACCATTATTTTCCTGTAAAGGTGATTAACTTGGACTTATTTTAGATTTAAACTCATTTTAAAGGCACTATCTGACATTCTGCTTTCACAAAGAAGTTATACAGAATTACTACATCATACTTCAGTATACAAAGAACATAATTGGCGATCCATATTTGTATTTTTTCCCCTCAGAGCAAAACTTTATGATCTACCCTATAAATTACACTTCATCTCCAAAATGAGCTAAAAAAGAACACAAATGTAGCAAATTAGTTTTACCTCTGAAATGGATAATGACAGTTAATGAGTGGCATTAGGCCACATTACCCACATTTCTAAAATGTGAAATATTTATAGATGTTTTGTTTAAACACGAGCAAGTTAAGTCTCAGGTACTGAGACAGAATCTGTTTTACCTATTTGTCACCTGCCCATTTTTAAAGTAAATTATCAGAATAGCATTTTATGTAATTGCAATTTTATAGACAATTTAAGTACTTACATTGAATAAAGAAAGAAGATTGCTAATGTACTTTTAGTCTTCAGCATTAGACTAACCTGTGAACTTTCAAACTGATATGATAAAACAAGATCTACAGTAACTAAAACATAACAACCCCAGACCAAGCCATAAAGTACTATAAAGCACCATGAATAAATTTAGTTCTAGTCTTCCCTAGGTTTACTTGTGTAATTCACTTTATACCCTGTAAGTAATCCTTCAAGAGTTCAAGGTGAAAACCTCGCCCTAGTTAAGGCACTGGCAAAACTCCCATTGATTACAGCACAGTTAGAATTTACCTGCTATACAAGAACTAAACATAGGAGTAAGCCTTTGAAGACAAGCATCTTACACTCACAATACAAGTATCATAATCTTTGTTTTCACGGACAAAGGACAAAATCTCAACTTCATTAAAGTATTGTGGTTTAGACCGGGTTGGTCTACATCGGCAATGGATGCCCTCCCCCCACTTCTTGCTCCAGAATAAAAAGGAGGAGGGATAAAGAGATTTATGAGTTTAGGAGGAACTAAACTACTTTAATTAAATATTAATAGTAAAATAAAAAAGAAATAATGAAATACATACAATATATAGAAGACCATATCAAGCTCCCAGGATGACGCCATCAGCAGACACTGGGGAAGTCCCAGACTGGACTCAGCGACGGATAAGAACTAGATTCCAGCTCTGGAGTCAGGAACACCTGGATCGGGATCAAAGGCAGATGAACAGACAGGGTCCTCCTCAGACAACAGCCATTGAAGGAAGAGCTGACCCTTCGATCTCTCAGCTTTTATACTGAGCGTGGGGCAGATGGGATGGAACACCCAGTTGGTCAGTTTGGGGTCACCTCTCCTGTCCCCTCCTCCCCACAGGTGGGACCCCTCTAGGCTCCTCCGCTTCCAACCCTCCAACGGGGCAAATAACGAAACGAGCTGAGCTTGGCTGTCAGAGCAATAAGTACAAGCAAGAGCCTCTCTGCACACCATTCCTTGGCATTGACTATAAACACAGGTCTTATCACCCTAAGAAAAAACAATTTCTGCCCAATATGCTGTTAATTTCAGAGAGTTAGAAGTAAACTCAGCTTAGAAGTAGAATTACTGAACAGAAAGTTGGTTCTGTTTTACCTCAAACCAGGACACCGTTTCAGACCTTCTCTGTACACTGTGTGGCTTGTATAATCATGCTACCAACAGCGAAGTATAGCCATTTATTTTTTAACATAACTTTAACTTAAAAAAATACCAACTTTTTATCTGTATTTCTAGCAGTCAGTCATTACTAGGTTTTTTTTGAAGTGCAGTTGCTAGCTGTTAGACGTTATTAAAATTTTTACAGCCGCTTTGCAATCAAAAGCAGACGGTTCGCTGAACAGTGACATACCCAAAAACATGTATTCACATCTCCTGCTGATAATCTAGGAGAAAAGATATCAGCTAAATATTTGATCTGAAGTTATTTTCTTCCCATTTTAATCGCCCCAACCAGCTGCCACTCAAGTTTATCTCAATGCAGGGGAGAAAAGAGAGAAAGAGAGAAACCTCTTTAGGAAGCTGAAAGAAGAATCTTTGGAGCATTGCACAGGGCTAGAGAAGAAAAGGGGGAAAAATTAAGCCATGATAGTTTTTGAAGCAGAATACCAGTGAAGATGCAGCATCTTCAGAAACAGAGTTCATAGCTTAGAGACCTGAAAGGAGTTTTGTTATCAGTACAGAGCTCTGAGAGACCAATACACATGAGCATTCAATTAAAATGAACGGAGGTGGATGGCTGGAGACTTCGTGTACATGTACGTCTCTGTTTTGCTTTTAAACCAAAGATGAGATTGCATTTCACAGATAAGGAAGACAATGCATTCATTGATAAGTCTTCTACACAATTTACAGGAGCAGTTTGGTGGCAACCTGTTTAAGAAGGGGATTATGGAATATTTTACCTCCTTTTCCTATATTACTATGAGATATCAAGAATGCCATAATCTGATAGCTATCATTCTGAGAAATAAAATCACATTTTTCACTAGTATTTCAGTTGATGTAGTTTACAAGTGTCACACATATGAAACTGATTTTTTTCCAGAATGAGATCCTAGTGTCTTATAAAATCATAATTCACATATACATATACATCAAGCTTTTTTTCTGAAGCTCTTTCTCCCTTTTTTAATTGACATCATTAACTCTTAAAAAACTTTGCCAGACTGTACAGAAAAGACAATAGTGTCTCTTTTAAGGGTTTCTGCAGTGCCATGCACTTAAAATTAAGAACTAAGAATAATGGATTGACAAGAAACCATGCCTTAGTTCTTGGGTTCTTGGGCATCCTGCTCCTCAACTTTTGTAAGGTGAAGAACAAAGAGGAGATGTGGGGTATGGATTGGGAAGGGTTTATTAATTACTGCCAACATAGAAAGGACATGATTTTGATTTTGGTGTGGGTTTTTTTGTTGTTGTTTAAATTTCTTTCTCACCAAGTCTCGGCGTGGTTCTTGATGTCAGGCACTTGATCAAGGGATAGGGTTGAGTTGCTGTGATTTAATAGATTGAACTTTCTTGCTCAAGGAACTGTCTTCTGGTAAGCTAAAACTGAAAATGAACTAAGAGGAAGATTTTGACAAATGAGTTGAAAATACCAATCTCTGACACAGCAAGAATGTAAAAACACTTTTCCTATCAATCTCTTATAACTACATGCAATGGGAGGGAAGAAGGGTTCAAAAACGGGCTGACATTGTCTTTCTGACTGGTGGACAGTATTTGCAGTGTATAAAACAATGCCTCACAGTTCTCTGATAAATTACATTAATAAATTTGCTGTCTAACTCAGCCATATTCTTGGCATTTTATTCTTCACCCAACCATCCTGGACAGTGAAATTTATTCATGTTTCTTGAGGATGTCTACATCTTTCTGTTACCATAGACATGTGGATATGTAGGTAGGAGCACTCAGTTTATGTCTCGTAGCACTGAAACAGGACAGACAAAAGGAAGTATTTCACATTCATATTGTCAAGAGTCCTTTAATGTATGATTTTGTATTTTGGTCGTGGTTTTGGCCAGGAATGGAGTTGTCTTGCTTGCTGGCAGCTGCTATAGTGCTGTGTTTTGGGTTTGGGATGTGAATAGTGCTGATAGGGCACTGGAGTTTTGAGTTGTTGCTAAGCAGTCAAGACCTTTTCTGCTCCTTGCTCTGTCCTACCAGCGATGGACTGGGACTGCACAAAAAGCTGGGAAGAGACACAGCCAGGACAACTGACCCCATGTTGCGGACGGAGTGATTAACTTCACTAGTTAGAGTGAAGTAGTGAAATGTTTATTAAGGTGAAACAGTGATTTAACAAAATCAGTAGTAAGTGCGATAAATCCAGTAGTAAATGCGACAGTGTTTTACGAGATTTGATGTCAAGGTACACTCTATTATTTACTGCATAGAGGACAGGGTCAAACAAGCTGTCAGGGAGACCCTCCCATTGAGTCACGAGGTTCAGAAAGGACCCCCTTGCTTTCTAAACTCCTTCTCAGAGAGGAGTCTGGGTGCGGCTGGATCCAATCCTAGTCCCAGACTTGGTCAACGGTTTATGTCTAAGGGATTATATATGCGCAATCAACCCTTTCTATTACTTAGCTAAGATTTCAAAGTTTAGCATGCTATTAGTCACTTACCGAGAATCTGTTGTGGCAAGGAATCTCTCAACCTCGAGGAGTAGAACCTTAAGTGAGCGTCCTCACAAAAGGGGAGATCCTGGCTTGCAGCCGCTGCCGTACAGGAGAGCTCGAAGGGCTCTTGGGCTGTCCACTATTTATAGAGTGAGGTAATTGACCTATAGTCATATTCTCATGGGAACAAAATTTCTAGGTCCCCACTCCTGACAGTATTTTGACTATGTTGCCAGCCATCCCCCAAAATCCAAGTGCAAGTTATCACAACTGATGTTGTGATGGCCTTGGTGACCAAGGCCCGAGCAGGAGCCGGGGTGGGGGGAAGCAAAACAGGGAGAGCACACCGCCACATCCCAACTGACCAAAGTTGGTCATATTCTGTGCCATACAACGTGCTCAGTATACAAAGCCGGGGGAAGAAGGATGGGGAGAGACATTCGGAGTTATGGTGTTTTGTCTTCCCAAGTAACTACTACACATCGTGGAGATGTTGAACACCCACCTGCCTACGGGAAGCAGGGAATGAATTCCTTGTTTTGCTTTGCTTGCGAGTGCAGCTTTTGCTTTATCAACTAAACTGTCTTTATCTCAACCCTCAAGTTTTCTCACTTTTACTCTTCTGATTCTCTCCCCATCTCACCAGAGGGGAAGTGAGCGAACAGACGCATGGTCCTAGTTGCTGGCTGGGGTTAAACCACAACAGATCCATTCAGAAAGCAATGCAGTATAGCAGTTTAGTGAACAAATTACCTCTACTTGCTTGCTTCCATGGACTGAATGTTCTCATTTCATTTTGTATGAATGCACTCTCAAAAGTTATATTTTGGATCAGAAAAGTGATTGTCTCAAAGTGGCATCCAACATAGTTTTCTGTGTATTTGAAGTTATCCTTGATCTACTGACGTAAATCATTCCTGTGTTTGAAGGTTGGAAAAGCCAGTGCATACACCAGTAGGTCGAGGGTCAAATACAGAATGCAAGTCTCCTACTTCAGATATCTTAGGTTTGAGCCAGAAATTTACTTTGATTTTTGGCTCTTGTACACTGTTTGCAGAGCCTGCTTTCAAAATGGCCTGCAAGAGAGAGCAAATGACAAACAAAAAACCCATAGTTTTGAGATGCTGTTTTAGAGCCAATTAAAACCCGTTCTTTCAGTTTATGTAGGTGAAACACAAAATGCATCTTTTGTGCATATTGGAAAATAATTTTTGTTGTTGATCTTATATGAATATCTGTTGATTTAATATGCATGTAGCAAGACACCTTAACATCTTGGAAATTGGAACACATATATCTTTTGATCAGGTAAATGACAGATTTAAAACTGCATATTCCAGTTCTTCTTTATGAAAATTCTGATTTGCATCAGCACAGGTAATTTGCAAATGTGCAATTAATATGTATGAGCATTTTCAGGTAAAAACTTATAAGTAAACTTTTGAAAACCTAATTTTCCTCAATTTCTTTCAAACAACAGATTGTATTTCCTTGTATTTCAGGAAAAAAATACTTTTAAATTACCATATTATTTAACAAAATTCTAGAATCTCACTTAGAAGATACTTCCTTTATACTATAAACAGCTATGATTAGAAGCTCTACCATTCCTTTATTATTTTTTTTTTATTTATTTTTTAAAGTATTTTCATAGTAAAGATGATAAAAAGTTGGCCTTTGAGACCAGTATTTCTATGTCCACAAGTGAACAATACAGTATATCTTTACATAGGGAGTTGACTCAAGACCTGGACAGATTTGTTTTGGAAAAATTACATATATAGAGAAAAGACAGAAGGGAGATGATCATCATCTCCATTGTTATGCATGTACATATTTATATTATATTCTTTTGAAGGATCCGCCACGTGTTCCCGCAATTACCAGAAGAATAATTAGAAACTGCCGGTGAAATTGCCCTGTTAACTTTTTCTTATTTTTGGAATTGTTTCTTTTTTCTTGAGATGCTTTTCTGACACCAGGTTTGGTGGTTTGCCCTTAAAACTACGTGAATCACCTTCTTCCTACTCTTTCCGCACATTTAAAGCAGAGAACAGGGCACAACGCAGTTAATAACTCTGAAGCCAACGAGAGAGTTTGAGAAAGTCTCGGCTCACTGAGTGCTGAATGAAAGAGAAGTCCCTCCCATCACCACATTTTTTCATTTGTTTGTTTGTTTGAAACAAACATATCACATTAGTGTTCTGGCTGGAGAAGCCTAATGTACCTTGAAATAAATTTTATTATGACGAAGTAGTGAATTGAAGTTAGAATGCTTCTGCAGGCCAGGGAAGTTTATAGAGGTTAGTACATTACGAAGGGTGAAATTCAAAATAAAGGCATAAATCTCAGGGGATTATAGATATTGCTTCTGCTGAAACTGCAAGGATTTTATAATAATAAAAAGCCCCCCAAAATTAAAATAAGTCCTATCTCTGTGCTTCTAACAGCTAGCAAGGATTCCCTCAGTTTCTATGGCAATATTTCACATTAAGGTTATATCTAATCAGCTTTTGGCTCCCTAGCACAGATTCTAAACTTGATTTTGAATCATAAACTAATTTCCTACTGCTTATTATTTAAACAGATTACCCTTCTTTCTAAGAATGGGGACACTGATCTTCCTATAACTCAACGGGGCGGGGAAAAAAAGGGAGCTTTGATGCATGCTAGTATTCCAAAAATTGAATAATCCTCCCTGAAGGCAATGTGCCCAAATCCGAAGTCTCTGAGACACAGAAAGATACTAAGAGGAGCTATTACTGAACTCACCGTTAAATCACCTTGATTCTGACATAAGGGGTTTAATATTTGCTTTCCCTGCAATAATTTGTGGAGGGGATCAAGTGAATGATCTTGGGATCACACTGTAAAGCTTTGTTCATAGACATAAAAGCTTGGCAGAGTCCTAAATGGCAATGGTCATGTTTGACCAGTCTGTGCTTTAACAGATCTGCTTTATATCTTACAAAACCTAATGCAATTCCAAGCACATTTTTCAAAACCAACAATTCCTTTTTTTTTTTCACTTGTTAAAGAAATATCGTAGCATCATAGCCTCCAAAAATGCCAGCAAGATTTTTAACAGCTAACTACCTAAAAATCAACACAATCATATCTTTTAAGTAGCCCTACAGTAAGAAGGAAGTGGATATCTACAACGCAGAGAACCAAATATTAGAAAGAAACTGAGAAATCATATAAAACATTTAGGGCCATCAAATACTTAAGGCTTATGCTTCCCTGCATACAGAGAAAATGTGTTAAGCCCTAGAGCAGAAGTGTATTTGCACGTCTTGTTATTATAGGACTCAAAGAAATTATGGTTTATTAAACCCTTCTGGATATGTTTGTTGTCTAATTAAAGAAACCAGACCTATCTTGGACTAACTTCTTGGCATGCTCTTCCATGTGACCTGTTCTTCATCTTTCCTCTGTTCCTCCTTTCTTACTTTTCTTCTTCGCTCCTTCCTTTCTGTCTTCTTTTTTTTTAATTAATACTTGAATTGATCCAAGTCCTTTGAACTCAGTCCACACGTGGATGTTGCAGAATTTCATCTACCACTCCGAATTTTCTGTTACTACTTTTCATGTTTAAATGTGTGTGTAATTGGCAAAATTGAATTGTATGGATAAATTCAGAGTAAGACAACCTCATAGTTTGTCCTATTTTGAGAATTAAATTGTTCACCTAAAAGTAGTATATTCTTGCCTCCTGAGAAATCAGCAATGGACACAGATTCAAACAAAATAAATTAAACTGAAGACTAAAATATTTATGTGCTTACTAATATGGATGACATCAGGGCATTAATTTCATTCTGCTTTACTTTCTTTGATTATCTTAGAGACCAGACTCCATTTTTCACTACTTTCCATGCAGACAAATGCTCTAAATGAAATGCCCAACAGCTGTACTTGATGCCTTGGAAGCATGATCATTACCAGCATGATAAATCCCCAGTGAGGTCCCCTACCAAGCTTGGTAGACCCCAACGAGCTGGTACTCTGAGCATCTGTCACCTAAAAAGTCGCACACACAGAGACACAGACATGCTACTGCTGGAGGGATTCCCCTAATGGCCCCATACCATGGTCCACTGACAACAGCCCACCCCTGACACCACTTATGTCATAGAATCATAGAATGGTTTGGGTTGGAAGGGACCTTAAAGATCATCGAGTTCCAACCCCCTGCCCTGGCCAGGGACACCTCCCACCAGACCAGGTTGCTCAAAGCCCTGTCCAGCCTGGCCTTGAAGCCCTCCAGGGATGGGGCAGCCACAGCTTCTCTGGGCAATCTGGGCCAGGGTCTCACCACCCTCACAGCAAAGGATTTCTTCCTCGTATCTAATCAAAATGGGTAGGATGGAGCGAACTGCAGCCCATGGGGGAGCTGGATCCTGGGGTGTATTTAAGAATCAACGAGATCTGAGGTTTTATTCTGCTTGATCTCACGTATTCACTGGCTCACTCTTCCCTAGCTCTCTAGGTCTGGACTTCCCAGCAGGGAGATCACTGGTGGCCCAGAATTGTCAGGCAGAAAGTCATGTCAGATCCCGCTGTGCTGCTGCTTGCAGTCACCTGTCTTGGGCATCACCAGCGAAGGTCCCTGGGTGGCCCTCAGCATTTGTCTCCATGCAGCAGTCATCTTTAGGATCTTCCCCCACTTCCAGGATCTTTATTCCATCCGGAATCCTCAGCACCTTCTTTCTATGTTCCCCTCTTGTTATAAAGACCATTTCATTTAAGAAACTCTCCTTGTCCACCCCTGCTCTTCTTTTCAGAACCACAAGCCCTCCATTTTCCCAACCTAAGTAATCTGTGTGTAGAAGCACATGTGAGCAGCTTACCCTGTCCCTTGTCCCTGTTAACTGGAGGAGTCAGGAGATGCCACTCTTGTTTAGACTTGGTGTTCTCAAAATTTACAAGCAGCCCGTAACATTTGCAGCTAGTAAGCAGCAGGCTCTGCTTGATAGCTCAAAGGTTTATTTTCAGACATTCACCCTGACAGACAGCTGTTAACGGTTACAGTTATTTTTTCCCCGGTGACAAGTATAAGCAAGGAAATAGTTACAGAAAAAACTCAAATGATTCAGAAACCATGGTCAAGTAAGCATCTTATTTTAGAGGATCTCTACCTGGTCTTTTTAAACTAAATGCTAAACTGTGTAGCCCCATAAGGCTTTAAGCTGCAGTAATTGACCTCAAATGAAGACCTTACTTCTCTGGAGCTTTTAAAACCCGAAATCTTGCTTTAAATATATATTCACATATAATTCCTTACACTTTCTACTCTATTATTCAATTATTTTATCAGGTAGAGTGAAGGAATGCCAAGACTCATCCTGGTGGACATATTTTTGATACATCTTTTTCACGCTGCCTTCAGACATCTGTAGCCTTTAACAATACTGTTTCTTGCAAGTAATTACTAGTAGAAGTACTAAGCCCTATATTTTAAAGTAAAAGAGTCAAGAGAAGACTCTCTTGTATCATATTTTTGTTTAAAGCTTGCATTTTTTACATCCTCATTTCATTCTCTCAAGGTACTTTACCACTGCTACATATGAGTCAAAGTCTTGTCTCTGAACGACGTTATACAATATAATCATATGCCAACTAAATCCTTCTATAATATAAACATCACAAACTTTGGGAAAGATGGTTGTAGAACTGAAAATCTTGTAAACATATTATTGGAAGATATCTCTCACCACAAGGGGGCCTGTGGAGGGGGCACCCTTCTGTCCCTTGAGTTCTGGCCCTAGTAATTAAGTCCAAAATAATAAGTCAAAAGTACTAATTCAGTTCTTTTCTATTGACAGCTCTGTCAGCAGCTCAGTTGATGCACAAAAGGGGACTAAAGTTTTTGTCCGATTGTGTCTCAAAAATCTGGACTGAACAAATTGCTAGATGCTGCTAACTGACTAAAGGTTGGGTACACATCATAGCAGCTAACAGAGTCTTTTCCTAGTGACTGAACAGAAAAATATGAAAGAATGAATCCTACTCTGGTTGGGTGAAGTACCAATTAAGTCAGTGGAAAAATAGCCATTTGGGTCAGTTTCACTGCAAGCAAAGTATTTCAAGGTGGCTGCTGGTTCTTCAGAGCAGTAGTTTTGCTGCCTTGTACTCAGCCTTTTAATGGCCTTGGCTTAGCGGTCTTTCTTCACAGAGAAAATGGGTGTCTCTGAGTTATATTTCTGAAGCTTTTCTTTTGTGCAGATGGGGAGTGAATGAAGTGTGAAAAGTGGAGGCAACCGTGTTGCAGAGGAACATCGGCAGGGTGATATTCTTAAAGAAAAATTACCAAAATCACATGGACAAGAGCTGGTGGCTAGACGTGATATGCAGCACTTCAGTATCTTCTACTAATTTAGCAGTGTGCTTAAAATGAAGTACATTTTCAACTGGCAAGGTGTCGATCTGTAAAATAACTGCTTATGCCTTGCCTGGCCATCACAGAATAGCATCCCTTGAATTTTCTGTATGAAATGCCCACGCTCTCTGCAGAGCGAGTTAAAGAGTATTAGATGTCCTAACGCTGCTGCAGCAAAGTGTAATTGACTGCAGTTCGGGGAGAGCAGAAGCACTGTCGTTCCTTTGCAGTTGGTGCTTGCAGTGATCATAGGCAAAGAGTGGGCATGATTACGGGGGCAGGCCTTTCGCTTTCTACTCTAATTGGACAGACTGACCTGGTTGGAAAACAATAAGATCCGAGCCTCTTTCATCCAGAACTCAAACCAAACACTTCCGATGAAAGAGTTTGCCTAAGATGAATATAACCCCCTCAGGAAGGGAAGATCAAGTCCTGACTCCCCTCTTAGAAAAGGAAGTAGCCAAGAATAAAACCACTTGCAGTTAGTTAAGGAACTGCTCTGAATGATATTTATGAATTCTGTCCAAAGAATTCATGGGTGTCTGAGAGAAATAGCCATAAATCCTACAGATTTATTTCACAGAAATACCACTGAGTATAAGGGGTCTGATTTTTACACTAGGCTGATTTTATTGGATTAATTTCTCGTTTGCTTCAGCACGATGAGATATCAGAATCAGGCATTAAAATTTTTACCTGCTCTCAGTAAGTAAGCTACAAAGCGGGTGGCCCTGACTGCAAGTCAGATGGTGAAGCATGAATGGATTAACATCAAAACATTTTTCTTTCTTCCTTTCTCACTGAAATTGCTTTCAGCTTGCTGAATTTCTAATGCATCCTCTGGTGATCACTTCCTCAGTCCCCCATTCCCTCTTTGCTCTCTCATCTGCTCAGCTCTGATGATCATGCACCATGCAGAGGTATGAGCCGTATTTTTAGATGCAGAGACATTATAATTGATTTTTCCCCTTCAGCTGCTGTGAGGAGTAACTAGATACTTTGTCACTTTTAAGTCTCGAAGCTCACTATTTCTTTTCCTCCACCCCATTTCATCATACCTCAGTGAGGATTGTGCTGAAGGGATATATGAATCCCTCCAGCTGAGCCAACAGGCTAGCTTTTAATTGGCTTTTATGAATCATTTTCAAGGTGGTTGAAATTGTAGAAAAAAGTCTAAAATAATTTAAAGGGGATGTCGATTCTTTTTTCATCTTCTTATTTTTTAAAAAAATCCTTTTACAAATATGCCTAGTTGCATCTTAAAGAGTTTTGCTTTCTTAGAGCAAGTCTGGTTAAACCTTTGAATTGATGTTTTCAGTTAATGAACACAGAGGAATTATTGTCTATTAAAACATGTTACTGTAGTCAGAGTAAACTCTTAATTTTTTGTTAAAGGCAATACGAAAATGAGATCTAATTGCCATCATGGGCTACCAAAATCGATTTTATAGTGCTTAGAATTAACAGCCAAGTCACAAGCCTGTTGGCAATGCTGCTGCACTTAGTGGGAGAAAGTTTTCATGGAGTACATGCCACATATCATACATTCCATATTATCCAACTGATACTCAGATTATTTTTTGCTGCAAGAAGGTAAAACCACTAATGGAAGCTCTGTGAATATAATGACAAAGAGTAGCGCTCCATCAATGCCTTACAAAGCAACTGGGCTATTCCATTCCTACCTTTTTTTTTTTAAATCATCCATCAGACTATTTTCCTTGCCACTTTATGCTCTGTGACACAACACCTATGTTTCTGTTCCTTTAATACAACAATGTAGAAGCATTACATATTTTTTTTAATTCTGCTTTTTTTAAACTTGAACAGTTATCTATTGTTAGCTAGCAGAATCATATATGGTACACTGGAAAAAAATTCACAGGAATTTCTAGATTGTTTTTTCAGGGATAAAGTCATGTTCTTTTTACTGATTCATTTGAGTTTTCCTGATCAGCCATGTGAAAAGTCCAAATTCAAGTGATGGTGTAAGCTCAAACAAGTCTCCTGAAAGTAATAGGATTGCAACTCTTCTGCCCAAATGTAACACAGACTTTGGAAAGAAATGTAGTCATGCAGCATGAAAGCTACAGCTTACAAACTCTGATTTCTCCTGGTGTGAGTCTCCTGTTATTTGTTCTCCTTGAGAACACTACATGTAAAACAACTGAGACTTGAGAACCTTGAATGTTTCTATTTAATCCACTACAGATTTAAGCCTAAGAAATGGAATGAAGCTGTTTGAATGAAATTGCCTGTATCTAATACAGTACATCTTCACAATAGAAGTGTCATTTCTGTTCATTTAATATGCTCAGTTTCTCGCCCCACCACACTTCATGTATCTGTAACACCAGGAGGTTTTCTACTTGCTTTCTCAGGCAGAGTAGAAAGCCTGATCTTACTTCTGATCCTCTTGAAGGGACTTGTAAGTTATTTTTGCAAGAAGCAAGTAACTGATACTATGACCAGGATTAGAGTGGCCCTGCCTGAGGGTATGTGGAGGTGGCTGATATGGAAGCACAGCTCCTCTTAGCACCTTGTCTGCCGGTGCTGGGCTGGATGTTCAAAGGGAGAGTCCCTGCCACACAACATGCTGCTGTGTAGAGTCCTACACAATGAGCTGCAGAAGGACAAGGTGAATCAAACCAGTTTGCAGAGGTGGAAGCCATTCAGCTGGCTTTAGACATTCCCGAGCGAGAAAAATGGCCAGTACTTTACACCAATTCATGGATGGTGGCAAATGCTCTGTGGGGGTAGTTACAGCAGTGGAAGCAGAGCAACTGGCAGCACAGAGGCAAACCCATCTGGGCTGCTGAACTATGGCAAGATATTGCTTCCCGGATAGAGAATCGGGTTGTGAAAGTACATCATGTAGGTGCCCATGTACCCGAGAGTCAGGCCACTGAGGAACATCAGAAAAACCAGCAGGTGGATCAGTCTGCTAAGATTGAAGTGGCTCAGGTGTATCTGGACTAGCATCATAAGGGTGAATTATTCATAGTTTGATGGGCCCATGACACCTCAGGCCAACAAGGAAGAGATGCCACATACAGATGGGGTCATGACCAAAGGGTGGACACTATTGCACAGGTTATCCATGAATGTGAGACATGTGCTGTAATCAAGCAAGCCAAGCGGTTAAAGCCTCTCTGGTATGGAGGACGATGGCTAAAACATAAATATGGGGAGGCCTGGCAGATTGATCCTATCACGCTCCCACAAACCCATCAAGGCAAGCGCCATGTGCTCACAATGGTGGAAGCAACCACTGGATGGCTGTAAACATACCCTGTGCCCCATGCCACTGCCTGGAACACTATCCTATCCTTGAAAAGCAAGTCCTGTGGTGACATGGCATCCCAGAGAGAACCGAGTCGAACAATGGGACTCACTTTTGAAACAGCCACATAGACACCTGAGCCAAAGAGCAGTATATTTTTCTATGTCACAAGATTTTCTACAAAAGTGACACGCATAGCTTCTGTGCTATATCTGACAATCCAACTAAGGTCAAGAGTGATAAGCATTGGATAAATGCTACTAATTAGTATTTCCAATAGTCATGAGCGAAGCTAGAAGATTTAACACTGCATGATATAAAGACAGATATGTTAAAAGTCAGGGGTTTCTACACAAGTACTTCCAGCTTGTTTTGACCCTAGATGCAATTTGTAACCTTCATGCTCTTTCTTCCTTATTGAACTTAATCATGCAGCAAGCAACACATTTCACAATTCAAATGAAATATGCCTCAACCAAGGCAGAACAAAAATTGAAAGTAAATAGTTAAGCATGCATTCAGATGCAGCCAGAGCTTTAAACAGATGCTTTAGGCCTGACTGAACCCTTTAGTTTCTTTTTTTTTTTTTTTTTTATCCTGGCCACTTAGTGTCTGTAAATTGTATAATAAAAAAAAAAAAAAATTAAGAAAAAATCATTACATTCCTGCCTTTTGGACTTTAAAGCGTTTTATAGAACTACATTCAATTTAATTTCTCCCGATGTGAGGAGGTGAGGATTTGATCCTTATTCCTATGAAATGTCAAGAATCTAGAACTTGCCAATGTCTCCTTTGTTTAAAAAAAAATAATAAAAAAATCAAGTAATATGAAAGGAGAAAGGGAGATACCGGTTGCCTGTGTACTATTTTTCTTACCTTCTCTTCATTTCTTCCCCTTGTATGGATAATTATGCTCTAGTACAATAGGGGGAAATAGCTGTGGAAATTAAACGTTTTAAAAGTCAGTATTAAATTCTGAGAAGATACAAATAAGCATAGGAGGTGCCTTCACATCAAGTCTGTTCTCCCCATCCTGACCAGATTTAACACAGTCAGAACCTTCCAGCTTCTTTAAAAAAAAAATACTGTGGCACTTCTGTGTTTCTTCATGACTGGCACTGAAGAACATTGAAAGAGAAGTTAATCTTCAGTAGGATTGTCACAGTCATATATTACACTTGAGGAAACTGAAATATTTGTCCTAATCATGGAATGGTTAGAGTTGGAAGGGACCTTAAAGATCATCCAGTTCCAACCCCCCTGCCCTGGGCAGGGACACCTCCACTAGAGCAGGTTGCTCAAAGCCCCATCCAGCCTGGCCTTGAACACTTCCAGGGATGGGGCATCCACAACTTCTCTGGGCAACCTCTTCCAGTGCCTCACCACTCTCACAGTAAAGAATTTCTTTCTGGTATCTAATCTAAATCTCCCCTCTTTCAATTTAAAACCGTTACCCCTTGTCCTGTCCCTGCACTTCCTGACAAAGAGTCCCTCTCAGCTCCCTCTCTGGCTTAATCTTGACATTTCCTGTTCAAAGCATGGAATAAAAGTGAAAAAGGAGCTGAAACTCAATTTTTTAAAATAGTAATCTTACAATTTTTTTTGCATTGATATACATCTAATTTAATGCAGTACACCTGCTAGCTCCAGTCAGTTCTACACCTTGCATGAAAAACATATTTAAAGCATTCTCTTTCAGAACAGTACTCAACTGTTGCTGAGATTAGTTTTCCTTCTCAAAGCAATTGACACAAAGGGCAGCTTAAATTAATAATTTTATTGTAAGGCAGTAACCATCTTCCCAGAGCTTATGGCTATTTTGCTCACAGACTTAGAATGATTTATTTTAAGTTTATTAGTTACTTACAGGAGGAACACCACTTTCAAGCACTTCCTATGCTTCTGTATAGTCTCATAAAGCTATCCAACATAAAACCTTAAACCAGAGATATTTGGTCTCCAAATATGAACAAAATATCAGGAACAAATGTAAAACCAACTTTATCACACAATTTCATCTTTTTTCTTCCTCTCCTTTAAACAGGAGGTAAATCTCACTGTTACTATCTGAACTCAGCCTTACCCAGACAGCTTGTTTAGGAGACTGCAATATTCACTCAGCAAAGATCAGTGGCCAAGACTTTCTGCCAATCATGTTAAAAATGCAAGTCTTTCTCCAGGCTACTATATGATGTGCACATCACATCATAACAACAATAACAAAAAATGTATTTGGACATTTTCCAAAATGTCCAGTTATCCATGAGTGGTGATGAATACAGAATCCCTGGGCTGAAGATCTTGACAGAGGTAGTGGAAAAGACAAGCAATTGTACATGCTGATACCTTTACTTATAAATTTTCTTCATTTTTAATCACAGTCTATTGGTCTATTCTTGGGTATAGCATAAGTTACAGAGGATTCAATCATGAGAATTCTAACTATAGATCTTAGCTTTTGTGGTTTTTTTCTTTTAGCTCTGTATACAGTTTGTAGCAGTATGTTCCTTCACCACAGCATAAAACTGAAGATCACCTTGTTAAAAATACTAGTTTCTATGGAGAAATCAAGATTCTTGTGATACTAAAACTATCATCCAGCTAACAGCATCCCTAGTGATCAGTACTGTTATAAGTGCACCTAAATCCCTCTCTGAAATGCACTCTAATCCCTGGGAGACCTCTTCACTGTCATGAGCAAGGGAGCCACCTTGACTTCTCTCTGCAGGAAGAGTGAATCTAAAGGAGTTCCTCCCTCTTAGCTCCTCTTTTTTTTTTCCCCCTCTTTTTTTTTTTTTTTTGCTATCAGAAATTATTTCTTCAGTTGCAGGATAACAACAGGGTGTTATGAGGATCTCTGTGTTTGTATCTTGTCTCTAAAATTGTCTTTTCACGGAATCAGGGAATTGTCAGAGCTGGAAGGGACCTCTAGAGATCATCTAGTCCAACTCCCCTGCCAAAGCCAGGTTGCCCAGAGCACGTCACTCAGGACTGCATCCAGGCGGACCTTGAAGATCTCCAGAGAAGGGGACTCCACGACCTCCCTGGGGAGGGTGCTCAAAAGTACTGGCAGACAGAAAGGGCTTATATGGGAAAACAACACTTAGCTTGAAGCCTGTAGCTATTTCCCAGTCATCCTGACTTAATGAACAGTCACTCACACAGGCTTTCTTCTATTATTGGTTTATATCAGATCATATTTTGAATTAGGGAATAAAATCTGTAATTATTTCACAGATTTTGCTCTTGTCCAAAAATTAACAATCAAGCTATTCCTCTCTGTTACTGTACTCTCCCAGTCCATATTCCTGTCTGTACTCACTGGGCTAAGGCTCCAACCCACTCTGGTGCTTGATATGCGAATAAAACAAAAGGCTCCATTTTCTGAATAATTTGTTCACATATCAACTCATTCCAAACCAGCCCTTCTTGGCATCTCCTCCACAGACAACCTCTTCAGTGCATTTATCCCACACTGTTCATTCACAGTTTGATACATTGTTCAATATATTATTTCATTTGACACAGATTTCCTCCAGAGAATGGCAGTGACTCATGGCTGCTCCTGAGTCACTGCTGATTTTGGAGCAAGAGATGCACAATTTTGCAGCAACAGAGTATTCTATACTATCCAGGTATGATGATTTTTTAATTTGTGAGGAAAATACAGTAAATCAGAATAGCTTCTACCTCCCAAAGGAGTCTATGCCCTTCTAAAAGGCAAAGGAAGTACATTGCCAAACTGCGCATGATACGAATATCAAGGCACGTATATTAAGAAAGCAAAAGCAAATCCATTCCCTAATCCTGAATAATGATGTCAACTACTATCACTACCATTGGATAAAGAGGGGCTTTTTTCTATGTTTTTACTGATAAATGCATATATTTAATATACTCTACTTATACTTTAATACATATATTTAATATTTACTTCTCTGCATTTCCTGGCTAAGAAAAGACAAAAACTTGACAAGGCCTGCAGTAAAGGTGTATTAGAGACAGCACCAATTCGGCAACAAGCCAATTGCTCTAAACATTGTTAGCTACATTTTTCAAATTTGACAGGAATCAAAGAAGAGTCATATGAATATCAAGCTCCTGGCTACCTTTCAGAATACATAATTTTAATTTAGCTATTACTACATGAGAAGAGTCACTAAGGGTGCATCTTAAGACAGGTATTATATTACTATATTCATACTGCTTTGTTACTGCATGTCAGATGAACTGTGTGGCAGAAATATGCACCCGTACAATCTATATTTTAAATATATATTTTAATACTGTTTCACAATCCTCAAAAAATCATTAAACGTTCCTCTGTTCTTCTTTTTTTTTTACTGCTACTACTAGTATTTGCATTTCCTTCACAGCCAAAAATAAGTATTGAAAACTCTTCACACGTTTGAGAGGGAATCACTAAGGGCAGTTGTAGAGATTAATCACTCAACATTTTCATGTCTAGACCAGGAAATGCTTTAGAATATATCATGCAAGAGTACAACACTCCCTATAGGGATGGAATTGACGAGTTTATCAGTCTTTGTTTCTTTCTTTTCCCCATGAATTTTTAGGAGGGAATTTTATTGAAAAACTTGTGTCCCCCTAATTCTCTGAATTTTTTACAGCCTTTGAGAGGAGAATTCCTATCATAATTAGTGTTCAAAAGCTTTTCTAAAAACCACCTGTAGGCACCTGATAAACTAGCCTTTAATGTTATTTTTTCCCCCCATTAAATAAATGGAATAAAAAACTGGAATAAAACATTAAATTTGTCATTTTAGAAAGCAAGTTTATTTCCACATACTTTTACATTTATTTGATCAAAATTACTCTAGAAAAGTCTCTCATGCTGTTCATATGTTTGCCAGAGAAGCAACATGTATTAAGTACCATTACATGCTAACATTAAATGACTGCAAACTACTGATACGCTTCCACTTATCTCTCTGGGACATCTGTCTGTCAATATTAATATGGTAAGTGGCTAAGAAATCATCCCTAGCAAATAAGTATCAGATCCAAACGCATCACCCTTCAAGCAATTAAATGGAAGCTTAGGGATAGAAGATTAACATACTATTATTTTTAATTACATTATTTATGCTGATTTTTATTTTATGAAAATTAATAGGTGGTTAGAAAACAAACAGCAAGAATGGGCTGAAATTCTTTGAGATAACTCTTTTGTTACAGTTGCCACTGTAATTTCCTCGTAAACAAGAGAACGGGACTCTCAAGTTGTTTAGCCCTACATTATGTCAGTTCCTTTTATCTGTCAGTTAGAGAAGGGTGCTATTGGGCTCTGCTTTTCTGCCACGCTGCAGAGCTATTGGGCTCTATTTTCCACTCTGCTGCAGATTTTTCAGATATCAATCAGCCTTGGTATTTCACGTCTATCCAATGGAAAATACATGTAAGGATCAATAGTATAGAATAAGGTAACACACAGATAATAGAGGTCACTCATTCCTTAAGGAACATATATACCAGACCATGTAAGTTTACTCACTTTTGTATATACCATTACACCTAAGAGAAAAAGCTGTGGGATTCTGTACTGGTAACATTAAAGCAAATAGGGAGGATAATATGGAAGTAAACACTGAATGTTCATGCTATTTTCTGCATGCTCACTGCATACTCACAAAGAGCAAGAAGAAAAATATCTGAATTTTAATAGCTCGTAATAACTTGATCAAAAAAAAATTATTAAGATACAATAATGACAAGCCCGTCAGAACGTAGTATATTAGAATTAGCAGTTCTTTTAGTAGTCTGGTAATACACCTTTTACTACTGTCTTCTGAATAAGGTCATCTTCTACTTCTTACAAGTACTTTATCATCCACTGGCATTGAAATCAATCATAATCACTTACACAGATTGGGCCTTCTCTCCCTCCAAGTGAAAGTACATCATGGGATATCATCACAAGCTTCCTATTTCAACCTGAAATATTCTGTGAAAGGTGGCTGGTTACTTGAGCAAAGGTATATTGCATACTAAAGGACAAGTCTATAAACAGAAGGTCATATAACAACAAAAAGAAGCTTTTCTGAAGGAGTTTTAGATGCATTGGTCCTGTCATGTCCTATACAAGAGTGTCCAGTGAGCCAGCTGTGTGTTCTTGGTTTCATATACATTGCAAAGTAAACAGGTTATAGTATAAATTAAACTTTATAGGTAACTAGTGGGTATATTTTGGACTGTCATCATTAAATGAAATGTCTACCTCTTTTTAAGAAATTTTAGCTCTAAGTAAGGTTGGCAGCAATAACTGCTGTATGTACTGAGTAGCTCTTTGCTCGTACATAAGCTGATGTAGTTCCTGCCCAAAATTTCCTCCAACTTTTGTATCTAAAACAATGGAATTTTCCAATGAAATACCTACTTCAATTGTTGAGCAGCACTGGAGGAAGATCAAGTGTGTAGTTGCCAACATAATCAATATGTTAGTTCTGATCCCAGACATACTGGCTCAGCACCATCTTTTGCAGGCAAGATTTGCTTTAAGATAGAAAACTTGCTTTAGCAGGAATTGTGAGAGTACACCAATGCCTTGGTCTCTATAGAAAACATAGGGTAGGGTAGTGGTTTGGGCCAGGTTGGCCAATGACAAGATGACAGGTACTCTATCCCACCTCTCACTCCAAGGAGAGGAAGAAGAGAGATAAAGAAATTTATGAGTTTAGGAAAAAACTAAACTACTTTAATGAAATATGAATAATAAAATAAAAAGAAAATAATGAAATAGATGCAAAATATATAAATATATACAAAACCATATCAAGTTCCCAGGAAGATGTCATCAGCAGGCACTGGGAAAGTTCCAGATTGGTCTCAGTGACAAATGGGAACTGGATTCCAGAACTCACTGGTGGAGATTGAAGGTAGATGAACAGGGTTCATCACTGGTGGAGATTGAAGGTAGAGGAACAGGGTCCTCCTCAGATGTCAGTCATTGAAGAAGAACCCTTAAAGGGGAGCCAACCTGAGCCCCTTTGATCTCTCAGCTTTTATACTGAGCATGGCAGATGGGTTGGAATACCCTATTGGTCAGTTTGGGTCACCTGACCTGTCCACGCCTCCTCAAAGGCGCAAACCTTCCATGGGTTAAACAACTGAGTCAGCTGACCCTGGTTGCCACAGCAACAAGTATAAGCCTCAGCCTCTCTCATTAAACAGAAAGTTAGCTCTGCTCCACCCCAAACCAGGACAGGTAGGACAAGTTAATTCCACCTTCTCTACTACCACCAAGACACCATTTAAACCAGAAGATGAGGCACTCCAGGACCTGCTGCTGCTTGGAAAATATTTCATGGCAGGAGCAGTACCTGCCAGATGCTAGCCACAGGATCAGTAGAGTGTGTAGTGGCTTTAAAACAATGGGAAAGGAAGGGGACAGGAGCAATGGTGGCCCTGTCTCAGAAACAACAAAGGCTGAGTCAAGTCTTATCTGCTCACCTCTGTCTCCCCCACTGGAGGGTCAGTACTTTTCATGTTGGGATTGAGGATGTTGCAAAGGGGACAGAGGACAGACAGGATGGACAGGGAGAGTGTAGCAAGATGGGGTTGGTGAGAACTGACAGTACAACCTGTCTGTAATTTTAAATATTCAAGCTCTGCTGCTACAAGTGTTAGCTGTAATCCTGTAAGCTTTTGCATTGAGTGTGCAAGATTTCTTTCTATGGGTATAGTCCCAGTAAGTCTCGCTACTATTTGTTTCATTATAGTGAGAAGCTGGAAAAACATCAGTGAAGTTTATGACAATTTTGGACAATGTAAACTGCTGGATAATAGCTTAAAATAGTCTGTTTGATGAATATGGTTGTGTCAAGCAGTGTGTGATTAATGTGAAGCTGTGAGAGTAGCAGGGAAATAAGATATCAGGGACAAAGTGGGGAGGGGGAGGGCAGGGGCTTTCAATCATGCTTGGAAATATGACATCCCTTCTCAAACAGGTGATTTGTCATTAAGTGTCTTTTGACATTCCCCAAGCATTAATACACCTGTTGATAAAATGGCATTTGTCCTGAGGACAAAAGAGAATGTCAGTTTTGAACAGCAAAGGCTGGAAGACTGCTTAGTGCCAGTAGAGATTGCTGTAAATTTTGGAAAAATAAACACCTTCAATAAATATTTTCCAAGGTGCTCATGCGAAAATACCGACTTACAGCACACTGAAAAGTTTTATCTTTTTAAAGAAATGTCTGGAGACTAGTTTCTTATATTGAAATGTAGGATGATCATAAAAGCTTAGTTCACTTAGATGAGGCCTTATGAAGGACAACATTTTATAGAATTAAAAATACAAGAGGTATATTAGTGTTCACATCACAAAAGCATATTCTTCAGAAGTAGACTTTTTAGAGAGTTACAAGACGTTTGGGTGGATTTTGTCTTGTGTCTCCATTTCTACCAGAGTTAGAGCAAAGAATTGAAGGAAACTACTATGAATATCTCAAGTCTTTTTTTTTTTTTTTTTTTTTTGCTGTTGTTATCGCAGAAGAAATTGTTCAGAACTTAGAAATGTCTCACGAGTATTATTATTGTCAAAAATTTATTCACTCCTTTTTCAGAATAAGGAGCAAGCTGGAGAAATATGTAATACAACAATGTAAGGAAGAAAGAAGTCAATAGGATATTTTACAACCATTGATTTTATATTTGAAAGCATTTAAGCATCCAGGGCAGGGGGCTGGAACTCGGTGATCTTTAAGGGACCTTCCAAATCGAACCATTCTATGATACATAATTACACGGATCAGAGTAATAGTTTCCCTTTAAGTAAGTTTGTTGATGTCAATTTGTTACTATTCAAATAGTTCTAGTTATCTTATTCATGCAAAGTTTTAGAAAATTTGAAAACATGAAAATAAATTACAGTGATAAAAAATGAAGGAAGGAACTGTTGATGTCATGACTGGAGAAAATTCTTGCAAAGCTCTTTGATGCATTGGGTGTCCTGATATTAACATAAAACATAGCATAGGAAAGTAATGGAAGATTGGCAAAGAGGATTGTAAATACACTCCAGTGACTTGCACCTGAAGTGTCAGAAAACACATATACCACACTAATCGTCATTTAGTCTTATGTGCTCAACAAGCAGAACAGCTGCACTTAGATAACATAGGCCTGTGATGGACTCAGAAGCACCTTATAGTACATGACTGAGATTCCTGCCCTGCTGTCGAAGATCAAAGCACAGTGGAAAACTACCCCTACTTGAATCCCTGATGTGCAGGTGAGAACAGCAGGTTTAGACTCTCTATCTCACTAGCAAGGACTCTCTCGCTAACAAGGACTCTCTCTAGTGAGGACTGAGCTCCACGGTGCCTGCAGTTGTTCCTGCATGCCTCTGCCCAGGTGCTGCTTTGGACACCCCTGTGTTCGTGAGGTATTGAGATTAAATTTACTCTTTGCATTTCATCCATGGTTTTGTGGTTGTTCCTGCATCCGGCCTGTGTTGGCTCACACACACAGCAATGAGTTCGGTGTAAATCTAACAGATATCCAGGAGTAACACTTAGGAGGGAAATCAGTACTGATGGCAATTGGCAATAGAAGAATGTACAAATTAACATGTGGTGGTCTGTTCTAGGGGTCATAAGCCATGTGTAAAAGGTAAATTAATTTGACCAAAAACTTGTCTACTTAGAATATTTGAGAATAGTTTATGCAAAGAATCTGTCATTTAGAATTACATTCCTTATATTATTTTTATGGATTTACTATTTACATAAGAACATATAACATTTAGAATACACATTACTACAACACTTCATACTCGCAGGCAAAGTAGCCAAGCACTGCTTATTATGCGAGCCTGGGAATCAGCTGATACTTTAATAATAAAAATGTATTTTATACTGAAAAGCTCAGAATTTTTGCCTAACCATTATTGTTCTATTTTTGATGCACAATAAATGTAATAATGTCAACCCAAAATGTAGTACATCAGGTTTTGATCAACATGCGAGTTTCAGAAGTCGAAAACAGAGGCTTTACACTCCCAGTTGGAATAATTTCCTGCTTCTTTTAAATGGCTCATTTATAAAGAAAAAGGAAGGCTGTTAAGTCAAATGGCAACTTTACTGAAACCAAAGCAGAAGAAAAGCTACAATAATATAAATTCTGCTTAAAACCCAAGTTGTCTCAGTTTCTAGAAAATATAAGCCCAAGGCCAAGGCCAAATAGTTTGCTGTCAAACCTTCTAGCACTTAAATTTCTTTCAAGATATCCACAGATTTGAAGGGACAATCAGCACAAAAATCTTAGAAGCTGAGTGTACAGACATCATTGTTCTGCAAACACTGATTACTATTGTCATACTGAAAAATGTCTGCTAAATAATGAAATGATCCATTTTAGAAAAATGCTTCTGTCTGGATGGCTCTTCTCAGATTACAGTAAACTCTAAACTACAGTCTTTTTTTTTTTTTTTAATGATGCAAATGTAACTTCTTCCCTTCCCAGGTAGATTATTATTCAATTGCATGTGTGTCATATTTGTACATTTTCAATCAAGCATAATACCAATTAGAGTCATTTCTGCTCCTAACACATGCACATAACAGAATCTACTTATACAGCAAAACTACAGTGAAGTAATACAAAAGCTTCAATTTCTTTAGTGTCTAAATTACAATTACAGTGAAGGAGACGGAGTAAGAGAATTAGATTTTACCCCGAGCATTCTCAGACCTGGGTAGTACAACAGATTCTGGAGGAGGGAAGTTCCTCACACTTAGTGCTGGATCTACTGACCTCAAAGTTTTGATCATTCAGAAATGATACTACTGTAACTCAGCCTGGGGATTCAGCTGGGTGTGATCCAAAGCCTGCCTTTTTTAAAATGCAGCTTTCTGACCTTGGCTCATTAAGCTGTAAGAGGGAACAAAAGCTAATTCTATGCAAGATAAGAAAGAACAAAGACAGAAGCAGAGATGGCAATAGTTATTAACTCAAGGACTTGAGAGAAAAGCATCAGTATGAAATGATATAAAAGCTTAGGGGAAAAAAAGCATTCAGTTGGATACAGCAATGCAGCAATAGAGAGCATCCCTTCACCTCTTGCCTGATGACCGCCTTACAAGCAGAGACTTACCGCGTCTGCCTTAGGAGCATGCAAATGCTTACCCTGGTAGTAGGTTATTACTAGCTGCTCCCTGTGAGTATTAATTAATAAGTAATTGCTGTGTGCTCTTAAACTGTGTACTATGCTAGCAAAATTTCTTTACGCACGTAGAAAGTACCCAAAGAGCCCCCGTGGAAAGATGGCTCTGCGGTGGTTCAGACTTACCGCTTCATTATAAGAAGATTTTGAAAAATTCTCATCAATTTATCTGCCTATTTCTATTACAGGTTAATTAACCTTGGAAATCTGACATTCCTATGTTGCTTCACAAAAGTCTGAGGATGTGTTCTTAATTTTAACTGATTTTTTAATTATCCTAAGGGTTACAAATGCTCAGTCAACTTAAGTAGCACATCTATTTTACAGATGAAGGAACTGCTCTCAGAAGAACAAGATTAAACCAATTTGAACTGTTTTTAGGATTTCTGAGAATTAGGCCTTAAGAGACCTGGAAAAAGGTCAGTAGCTGAACTAAGAATATCAAACAGGAAATCTTTTACCAGATCCAGCCATCTGCAGTCACAAGCAAGTCTTTCGTAAACTATTATAGTCTTTTTAAAAATTAGTTGGTCTTTGCCTCTACTATTTCTAATGGAAATCTGCTCAAGAAAGCTATGCTTATGATGATTAAAAACCTTCTCATTTCCATCCTAAATTTATTCATAGACAGTTTGTTCTTATGCCAACATTAAATTTCTTCTTTAAATTCAGTAGCTCTTTTCTTCTCTATGTTTATTCTCCTGATGAATCAATAGAGAGCAATCAGCTCCTTCTCAGCTTCCATTTTTCTAGATTGAACAAGCCATGCTCTGCTCCTTGTGTTTTGTGAAATAATCTTTACCTTCTTGGTCACTTTATTTGCACTCCCCAACAGTGGTTCAAGTTACAATCTCCCTTGAACATGCATAAGCAAAATTTGCAGAGGTGTACAACAGTGTGGAACTTAACTCACGAGAAAATTAGTTTTGCTGTTTGAATGACAACCTTTTTCTCTTATGCGCCCCAAAGACATTTTATGTTATCAGTCCCGGGAATTGTTCAAGCAGATGGAGATTCATTTCGTGTATATAGTAATTCATATGTTACAGCTCATTATTGTTAAAACTATTTTTTTTTTAAAGTTCAGGCATGTAGACTCCATCTCCTTTCAGGGTATTAAAAATACATTGTATGTAAGCCAGCTCCAGTTTGGCACATGTGGTTTACTTGCATTCACATGGTTTCTATCTCAAAATGACATGTGAGTTCAGCTGTAGGGCTGCCTAGTTGTCAGCGTGCACTCTGATCCTGGACAGGTTCTTGTCCAGTAAGTTCAGAAAAGAAAAAGATTTATTTTATCCATGAAAAACTTTCAGTTTGGGTTCAGACTGGAAAAAAGAATTCCCCATAAGGACAGTCAAGCATTTGAACAGGTTGCCCAGGGGGGTTGTGCAATCTACATGCCTAGAGGTTTTGAAGACCAAACTGAACAAAGCCCTGAGCAGCTTGGTCTGATCTCAGAGTTGATCTTGCTTTGAGCACTAGGGTGGACTAGACACCAGAAGAAAATGACAAAACTCGTGGGTTGAGATAAAGGTAGTTTAGCAAAACAGCGAAGGAAGGAGGAAAACAACAACAATAATACTGATAAAGGAACAGACAAAGCACGATTAATGTACCACTGCTGACCAACCGGAACCTGAAGCCCAGCCCACTCCCAAGTAGTGATTGCTGCCCCCTGCCCTGGCCGGCTCCCCCAGCTCCATACTGAGCATGTCATCATATAGTACCCCTTTGCCTAGTTTGGGTCAGGGAACCTTCTCCAGTCAGGAGAAGCTGCAGTTAGAGACTACATTTGTGATCCTCCATTTATGATAACATTGAGAGTCTTCTAAAGCAGGTGAACAGCCAGAAGTGAGATGAAGACCCATGTCAAACACAATAGTCTTTTAAGTGTTCACATTCTATTATCTGATTTTCTTACTCTATGGGCATAGCTGCTGATGAGACATGAGAAGTGTTATGAATGTTAAATCCAGATTGTACAGGACAATACAGTAAAAAGCACTGGGTGTCTTCATAGTTGTCGATATCTGTCTGGAGTTCACAGCAAAACCAGGGCAAGAGATCAGCTATCTCAAGCTGCCACATAAGTGCTAGATGGTATCTGAAGCTACCTGTGAGCTTTCGAGTCCTAGGAAGCAGTGGTGTAGCCCTCATTTCAGTCATTGGGGCAGATAAACAGTACTCAGATATTTGGAAATCAAACAATTCAACCACTCTCATTTGCAAAAGTTTACTGCTAGCCCACCTGAAGGATGAAATTGTATTTCTAGAGGGAAACAATGTGCCAGGTCTTCTAATAGTTAATCCATAAGTGTTAAAACAAATTGAGTGATATAATGACAATTAATTAGCACAAAATAGGTCCACTGTTTTCTAACTTTGTTTCACAAAGCCTGGGAAAGTTTTACATTTAGAACCAAATTGTATACACCTTCAACTTCAGGCAGCTTGTGGCTCTCCTACTTATGTGTAGGTGTTGGCAGTTCTGTGTGTTGTTTTTTGCTGGAACAAAATATTTATAATTCATAAATGTATGAATCATAACATTTATATAGCACTTCTGGAGCAGATGCCACAAAAAGCTTAATTAAATATAAGAGCTTACAATTAAAAAGGAAAGCCAAACGAATAAACCTTAAAGAATTATTTAAGCCCTGCAACCGAGAGCTCTACAAATAAAGATGCAGTGTGACATGAATATCACACGGGCAAGTTACAGGAAAAAAACAGTCTTGTAATAGGCAGACAAAAGTATTATAAGAGCAATTATTAATGTGTAACATCTTGTATTTCAAAGCACTCTACAGCACTTTACAAGTTGTCTCTGAATAGGTAAGAACCATTTCAAATTCTATTGAAATGCATGTCATAATATATGTTTCTAATTTGCCAAGTCCTTTAGTGGCAATTATTTATGATGATACTCTATAGCATTCTAGTGAGTGTAATCTACTATATTTTTGAAAAATGAGACATCAAGGCACCACCTGTTATTGAATGCCTACTGTAAAGTGGGGATATAGAGCCAATTATCCTCACAATAATAACACGTGCAGTTTAGCATAAAGTAGAATATCAAGGTCTTTAATCCATTTGTCTAAAAAAAAAAAAAATTATATCTGAGCAGCTAATGCGAACTGATTCAGCCTAACAGCCTCAAATGAGCAGATTATTAACCCCTAAAACCAGCATGAACAAATGGAATAAAGAACAACTTTTTCTCTCTAACTGTAGCTACTCCTATATTTGTCCCAAACAGCAATGAGATTTTTTTCAGCTTTCAGTATGGACCGGTATTTTTGTATTAGATGGCCACTAGGGATTAATGAACTCATTGAGACTGAATAGTACAATGTTCTTCCTTCAAATCTTTTCAGCAAAAGCTTAGATAGCTCACAATCTTTGTGTGAACTTCCTTATTTCCATTTATTTGCCATTTCTGTGTAAATTAACTTCCTTTTTCCAATGTTGGTGAGGAAGTAATTAACAAAAAGCTATTTGAAGAGCTCTTGATGGAAAGTTTCCATCTTAATAATGATTATCTCATCTGTCATTGATCAAGTGGTCTATTTTTCTGAGGTTTCCAGGTCAGTAATGAAGATTCAAAAGTCTAAAATACCAGAGATGAATTATCCACACTTGGGGTCCATATCTGTCCTTTAAACTCATTGGGAGCCTGTTTCACCATGTAAAATTATTGAATTAGGATAAGGGCAATTTTGACATAGGAGGTACAAGGAAGAAACAAAAGTTTAAGTAGAAGTAAGCGCTAACAATGTGCCTTTCAGCTCCTCTGGTTTCTAACCAGATGATTGTTACAATATTTTTTGACTCATGAAAAGAGCTGTGGCATCTTGAATCACAGTTGCAGTATTGCTGTCTCACAGAAATACAACGGAGGGGGAGGAAAGCAAAGATGTGGATTTGCTTGTTGAAAAGGAGATGGTATGCGTCAATTTAAATACGAAAATTTTTGTTAGGACAGTTTGCTCTGGTTTTATGTCACGATAAATATCATCTGTGTTTCAAGTGACATTTATTACTCTTCAGAAATTTGAAAACATAGAACACTTGTTTTCTGGCTAGCAGTGGCACATGCTATATGTCATTCTCCCCATTTTCTTGATGGTTGTTTTGAGACCAATTTGGAGTTACCGAAAGATCACAGCAATCCATAAAGGATTCAATTTCGGTATGATAGAAAGGGACACAAGAGGAGGTCATGAGGCTAGATAGCTGTGGGAACATGGATACTTCTGCTCATAACTTCAGTCTTGTGCAAGATGGTATGAAATCTCCCCTGACACACATGGGGCTGCTCTGCATCTCTACTACTACTACTCCTCTTCCTCCTCCTCCTAATACTACTACTACTACTAAGTGAAGCCCATAGCTGTGCAGAAGGTTAACCCCGTTCTCTGTGAAGCTTTAGCAGGAAAGAACACCCATGAAGCTACTCCAGGAGTAGCTTCTGTAAATGAGTAACTCAATGTTTGTATTAGTTTTCATGTACTTCCTGCCATGAGTTCGGGCACACTCATTCTGTAGTCTTCTCCTGTTCTGTTCTAACAGGACTACTCTTAACATAATGTACTATCAGTACAAATCAAGATGATACAATCACACCTAAATAATGACAGCTCTCATATGTAAAACACAGCATGTGAATAAATTCCCTTACCATTGATAATACATTGTCCCATTGCAAAACAATAAGACCTAAAGCAGGAGAAAATGAAAAAACTGCCTGATTCAATTGTCCCTTTCATAAGTCATATCCTGAATGATGTTTTTAATGATTCTGTACGTTGTCCAATGGTATAAATTGCTGCTACCCTTTCTCCATTATCAGAGACACACACGATGAACACAGAAGTAGTTCTACAATATTTACCTTTATGAAGTGAACGATATATATTAAGGACATTTAAAACATTTTAAACATTTAAACATTTAAAACCCAATTGTATACATTAACTGTTATATTGGTAAGTGTGATTCCATTTTTACAGATGGAATAAGGAATCTATGATTTGAGCAACCAGTGTTCAAATTGTAGCTCAAAAACTATGTAAAATTACAGTTAGACTAACTTACAATATGAAATTCAAAACCATAGGAAATATATCTTCTAATGCGGTTTTACTCAGAATAGACCCACTGAGACAGATCGCACTCTGCAGAAAACAGCCAACTGCAAGGTCTAGAGCAGCTTAATGTCTCTCTTGTGCTACTTACCAGTTTGATCGTTGGGGCTGCACTGGGCCTAGAGGTACACGATACAGCATAATTAATTAATACAGAAGGCTGGGTAGTATATGTGCAAATATATTGCCAGTGCCAGTGGTTCCCAATCACAGGCCTCACTTAAAGAGGTGGGAGTGCACTGCAAGTAAGGAGCGCTCCTTAGACCGTAGTTAAGGAGCAGAGTTAACCAAATGCTTCTTCACCATTCTGCCAAAATGAATAAAAGTTATACCAACAGACCTAGTAACTCAGTCTTACTGTGACTACTGCTACAGCTGGCAGCAGGAGGAATCTGTCATCCAAAAGAGTAACAATGAGCATCAGCAATCCTGGATTAGAGTCATAGAATGGTTTGAGTTGAAAGGGACCTTAAAAATCATTGAGTTCCGACCCCCTGCCCTGGGCAGGGACACCTCCCACCAGACCCACCAGGTTGCTCAAAGCCCCATCCAGCCTGGCCTTGAACCTCTCCAGGGATGGGCCATCCACAACTTCTCTGGGCAATGAGTTCCAGTGTCTCACCACCCTCACAGCAAAGAATTTCTTCCTGAGATCTCATTTAAATGTCTCCTCTTTCAGTTTAAAACCATTACCCTTCATCCTATCGCTCCCATCCCTGATAAAGAGTCCCTCCCCATCTCTCCTGGAGCCTCTTTAAGTACTGGAAGGCTGCTATAAGGTCTCCCTGGAGCCTTCTCTTCTCCAGGCTGAACAACCCCAACTCTCTAAGCATGTCTTCATAGGAGAGATGCTCCAGCCCTCTGAGCATCTTCATGGCTTTCCGCTGGGTTAGGACAAGGCAGGCTTGAAGCAGTGGTTGGAGCATTGCATTGCAATCCAAGCAAGGAGACTTTAGCCAGTAAGACACATATATACCAGAGATGAAAGAAAATTAAATTGCTTGGCTCTAATTATGTATTATCATGTGTGTCCAGTCAAAACATTATAATGCAATCCTATTAGACTTTCGGCACAACAGCCCAGCTTTTTAGTTAAGGTTGTTGGAACTGATAATTTTGCTCTTGAACAAGCCCTTAATTCAGTGTCTGGTACCAGCCAAGATGGTGGCTTTCAAACATGCATCAGTTTTGCTTAGCCCCTACCACAGACAGCAGTGCAGAGCATGGGCACAAAATATTCTGACAGGTCTATCAAAAGAATTTGCTAACCTTTACAAAACTCTCATGAGGTGTCAATAGAGAAAAAGTATGATTTTCAAGTGTGCTAAAGGACTCTGGACATTTGTAGTCCTGTATAGGTAGACTCAGAAGCTCAAGAAAATTAAATTATTTCTTCTAAGTCAGAGGAAAAGCGTGTAGAGGATAGACTGTCTCCTCTGCACAGTCTAACCATCAGATCACTGTTTTAACATATTTTGTTGTAGTACATAAGGCAAAGGGAACCTTGCCTATACAAATTCCATTCTGAAGAACTGTATAAGCATTTTGATTCATATGAAAATGTAATGATATCCCAAAGATTGAGGTCAACCCAGGCATTCTCCTAGCATTTGGAAAGCTGCACTTGCAATAAGCAAAAATAAGCTTTCTGTCAGGTTTTTAATACTCAACAAAAAATGCATGCTCAGCTACTCAAGGAAAAAAATTAATTCTCTCGCAATATTCTATACTCACTGCTAACCTTTTCACCTTCTTTCTCTACTTTCCCCTTCCTCCTCCCTTTCTAGCTAACAGCAGGGAATCCAATTGCATTACTAACCATATTTTATTATTTAATCATTTTACATTATATCTAACAATCACTGACCTGTCCAGGCATTTAAAGTGTGATTAACCAATTATCTTCTGGTAGAAGACAGAATGGCATAAGCAACTACCATCCTGATTTTGTATCAAGCACCACTTACATATATATATATACACACATATAACTATGGCAGTACATTATGCCAAAAAATAAAAATGCACCTCTCTTTTGACCACACTTAGTACAATTAAATACTGGACAAGCTTTAAGCCAAAACCTCTGTCAAAAACAGATGTAAAATATAAATACTTGCTCTACCTCACGCACAACCAATAAAACAAGAAAAACACTTTTAATTGTGTTCATATCTCATTAAACACTATGAAAAACTATGTACTCATGGAAAGAAGAGCTGTAAAGCCCCACCTACAGGAATAACTGTAGGGATTATAACATTAATTAAATTAAACACAGAAATCACTTTGAGTGATGTTGCAACATCACTTAAAGTACAGAATTAAGGACTGTCTGCGCTTCTGGGGCTGTGTGACAACAAATAGGAAAAGAAGTGAACTGGGTATTTTTCTCTGGAAAAATTATATGGGAATAATAGAAAAACCTTCACCTACAGCAGACGCATGAACCTTTTATATAAGGAGTAACAGGAAGACTTTGGAATTTAGTCACCACCCCTGGGGGTATTTAAAAGATGGGTAGACATAGTGTTTAGAGATATGGTTTCGTGATGGGTTTTATCTGTGTTAGGTTGATGGTTGGACTCGATGATCTGAAAGATCCCTTCCAACCCAGGCAATTCCATGATTCTATGAATTGGAATTGTTACTGCTTTTCTGTGTTTCTGTTGCAGAGGAACCTAAAATCAAGAGAAAATATGATCGCACAAGATAACGTTAAGAGTTTGCCAGTTTTGGTAGCTCCTTTTAGCATGCAATGCCTCAGAAATAGTTTGATATTCGCTGTGGGAAATAGTGGCAGCTTAGTTACAGGAATAAAATGAAAAATAGTTCAGCAAGCAATATCTCTCTCTCCTAAGAATATTCATGAACAAAATTAATTTATCTGTACCATCCTGTTCTGAGCAGGTGGAGATCAGATAGAGAAGCAAATGTATTATCATATAATCATACAGTACTTCACTCACCACAGCTTTTGATAAGCACATTTTTTGTTAATTAGACATACTCTGTTCCCACCTGCTTCAGCAAAAGGAGCTTTCTAGATGCACAGCTTGCTAGAGCAGCCTCTGGCTCTGTGAAGGCTACAGCTGACCTACCGGCAACTTACTGCTGCCACCAGGAAAATACCTTTCCCACTTGGCATTCTTCCTTCTAGATTGGACAACAAGTAGGCAACTTTGTTACACCCTCCTAATGCAGAGCCATTATGGATGTCCCTTAAAGATGTGACAAGTTTTTGCTCCAGGAGCACCACCATGAAACAGGGTTTATGTGTAAGCTACTCTTAATATCAATATATCGCTCTGTGATGCCAGTCTCCTTGCCTTGCTCTTAGTTCAACTAAAATACAGAAGCTACACGTTGAAAACATGGAAGTAGAATTTCAATGAGACATAACTAGAATTGAAAATTATTTTTTTTTCAAGATTTATAATCTGAATGAGCTCTCCATTTCTAACAAGAAATGTGAAAAATTTGTTAAAGTGCCTGGACATCATGACAGAACTGGTAGACATCTTAATCCACAGATACTCTACAGCAGGTGAGAGATGGATCAAGTTTTTCAAATGAGAAAGTTTTCTTCATAAAATGTCCTTATCTTTGTCAAAAGACACTTACTGAAGACAAATATAGATGTAATTCAATATATGTAATATTTTTAAAAAAATAAAAATTGAAATGAAACACTCCCAAAACAGAATTATTTTGTTATTTCAGACTTTTATAAGTGTTCATGTTTGGTTTTCCCCGTCTTCCATGTATCCTATTTGATTAAATTGATTTAATTAAATTGAATTTCTTCTCTGCTGTTTTTTTATTTTAAATCCCTAACCGTACTATTCTAGTTTCCTTAGATTCTTTGGCTTTTCAAAATTAACCTTTCTTCATATGGAAAAAATTTGAAAAGAATGAAGAAGATAAGAATACCCTAGATTAAGTGAAAACACACAAAGCTTTGCTCTTTTTAAATTTTTCAAATTTCAAAACCAAAACTTCATTCTGTTACTAAATAGATTTAATATTTTTTGTAAGAAAACTTTAAAATTCAACATCAAATTCACAGGACTCAGACCGTTTTAATGGAGACTCTCCCTGCATGTAAGAAGAACATGTTGGAAAGGGTAAAGAAGTTTGCCTGAACATGTACTCACAGGAACATTGAAAGAACAGCCAGATGAAGAGAAACTTACTCTAGGGTGGCTGGATATGTTTCAAGTTTGTTATTCTGCATATGCCTCTAGAATGGGAATAAGCAGTAATTAAAACGTTCCATTAGACAATAACTAGGAATGAGAATTAGAATGAGTAAAGGATTCAGACAGCGAGATTAAAAGACTAGTAGTTGCATATTAGTCTTGCACGTATAAAAGATTAACAGTTGCGTGTTCAATGATTATGGTCTCCATCTCACAAGTGTTACAGGTTCCTTCAGAACATGTGACCAGAGATTATATTGTCATGCACACCTACAAGGTAGCCAAATTAAAATAAGGTTAGTTCTGGTATTTAACTTGAGCATCTTTTTTCAGCATAGTAGATTTCTGTCTTTAAGTGTAATTATTACATTAGCCAGTGTGCAAAACATGAAGAAAGGACTAGCAGGTGCTCTCTATTCTAGATGTGTTAAAAGCCATGAAGCTGCAGAAAAGTGGAGACATTGTCCCGTTCCCAAAACTCCAGTCACAAAAGAATTTTTCCCCTGGATCTCTTTGTACCTTCATGGAGAGAGCTGGGTTTCAGAAACCTGTTCTCCTACCCCACTCACTTATTTCTTTGTATTGCCACACAGTGAATTCTGTTCGGTTTCAGTGAAGGTCCTGCTTCCCTCAGTAGAGGGGGTTTACTTGGACCAAACTATAACCACTACGTGACATGCTCTACTTGTCATCTCTTCGCAGAATATATACATTTTATGTTGGTTCTGGTATTTAACCTGAGATGGTAAAGGTGAATAATGAAATACCCATGGTGTAGAGGTCCCCATGTCCCTATTGCAAGTCAGGCAGTATGAAGGGGCTTGCTTTTTCTCTTTTTTTCTTTTTCTTTTAAGAAACATAAGCAAAATCACATTTAGGGAGTATTCCAATAAAATTTTAGAAGCCTGCTTTCGAATGAGATGAACCATGCCCCAGATGTGCCTATTTCTTTCTATTCTAAGGGAATGAGAAAACATTAATGGAGACGCTGAAAATAAAGTTAGATTAAATAAACCTCACCTGGAAATATGCATTAAAAGGGAATTATATCTTGATCATGTAGACATAACGTCTACAGTATGTTGGGGTTTTTTAATCCACTTAATCTTATTTTCCTTGATACATGTACTTTTCACCCTTTCACCCCAATGCTAATGCACTGGCTGTCACAACAGTGTTCAGCCTAAGACTAGGCTCTAAATGTAAGCAATACCAGATCCCATGGTTTGTTCAAAAAAAAAAAAAAAAAAAGATAGAAGAAAGGAACATTAACTTGGGTGTCTGCATATAATTCACGTTCCATAATAAAAAGATAACCGCTCCAAGGTAAGCTTAGGAAGTGAACTGCTCTTGTATATTATGAGTTCTGAGGAAACTACAGTTTGTCATAATATTCTATTGTGTAGTGCTCAATGCGCACATTGCTGAATTTTAAGTTAAAATTGACAAAGATTACTGTGGACAGATAGAGTCCATTGAGTACTGAGATAAGAAAACTATATAAAATCTTCAAATGAAAACTCAATAGAATATATTAAGGCTAAGAATCTGAAAAAGGGAAGGGAATAATGCTTTTCTATTACAAATAGAGGAACGAAAAATGCATTAAATACACTGCATATCTGATGTCTTAAAGAAAATGTCATTGCCTGCACAGCTTTTTCAAAGAAAAGAGAACAATCAAGTCAATCTTGCAAAATAAGAATGTAACTTTGATAATTTTCTGCTCTCACTACAGGCCTACTTCAGTGAAATTCCACCTCCATCCTAACAGTCCTTTACTGATTGAGAATATGTGATGTCTATTTTCCATGGACCACAAAAATCATTTGCTTTTGTCTAACATACTAATTACTGCAATATCAGCTGAAGAAAAGTAAGACCTGACTATAGCATAGCAGTGTAATAATTAGAGGTTTCAGGTGAGATGACGGGTGTATTTTTCATACTGCAGTTGAAAGATAGAAACTTTCATAGCAACATCACAGGTTTTTTTTAAATACTAGTCTCTGAGGACATGTTTCTCACAGGCTTTTAGTGGCAAGTACTATGGAATAGTCTGATGTGTCATTGTGTGCAGTCAGGCAGTGCTGTGCAGAGACATACTTTGTGATGCCACAGTGAGAAACAGCCAAGTGTGGAACCATAAATACTGGGGATATGCTCCTGCAATGTGTAACATCAACAAATCTGTATTTTCAAAAATGTTTTCTTTCCTTTCTAGTGGCTCTACCCCCTTTAAGGGCAAATCAGATGGGACGTACTACTTCTGTCATCTGTGCCCTTTGGTTTTAAAGTACATTCTTACAGTACTTGAACATAATAAGGATGGTTGCATGGGTTAGATGAAAAGCACCTCAGTGACTTTAACATTACTATCAACATTAATGTTGTGAGCATCAAAACACAAGCATTAACCACATTTTCAGTCTGGAAAACCTGATTAATATTAGATTAGGAAAAGGAAGAACTGTTAAAAATAAGTTCATACTGGGTAGCTTTTCCCCTTTCAAAATTGCTACAGCGTCCACTTATCTTGAGTTTCAACTCTTGAATGTAGAGATCACCCAGAACATCGGCAAATAAAGAGACTCAAAAACTAGATGTCATATCATTTCAGGCTGTTCTAGGAATTGCTAAATAGTTGCAGAATAAAATAATGCCTGTGAGTGGAAGAACTGATTGATGAGAACCTCATCATTTTTGTGTCTACACTAGACAACACTAGTTTCATTTATTCTTTTAAAAAGGGCCTTGATTGTCAGTGAAAAGTAACAGTAACATGATATACGCTTACAGCTTTTTAAAGCAGAACTTTATGATTAAATGCCAAAGAAATCTTGATACATTGACTTGAACTGTCATGTTAATTTTTTTTAATCATCCTAAACATCTCAAAATTTTTTTTTAGTCTGTACAGCCTGGCACCATAATCAAAGTAATTACTCTTCATCCACTAGATGTCAGCTGTTTCTGGATATTCACTAAGGCCTAATAATTGTCATTCACCACTATCAGAATTAATATCAGAAGACATTACTATGAGTATATCAAACTATGCAATGTTTTTTTTCTACATACAAACTGTGTTGTTGGTGGTTTTGTTGTTGTTTTTTTTTAAAAAATAACTAACAATATTTATACACCCAACAGTAACTTCTCTATTTGCCATGTCCAGTAAGCCATAGGAAAACAGTGTTTGATAGTGAAAATTGTAATCAAGGGTTTCACACTATCTTCAGGTCATTGTGGCTATTGAATCTGGCAGCAGAACAGAGAAAACAGGAGCACTATCATTAATTTCACCAGGTTGTCTTCAAGAAAGATGAAGACCTCTGTTTCAGTCATGGTACATATAGACACTTCCTAGGAAAGAGAACTTGGAAAACTGTTGACTGAGTATCACATCTGACAAAGTGGTGCACAGTGAGACCAAAGATGCATATGCCGCTACAGAAACAAAACTAAAGGGAACAGCACATTCTTGATTCTCTAGAAACTACGCAATTCCTGTAAGTGCATGCTCAATTTTGACTTCATGTTTAGTGGAACAGTGACTACCAGTCATATGAAGATTTGGCTCATAAGTGAAGCTTTTAAGTGAAAAAAAAAAAACAACCCTGGAGTGCCTGTTTCATTCTTTTTCCTCTCATCTATCAAGGATCTGCTTGACCTCTCTATCTTAAAGAGTGATAATTTTCAGAAGCCCCATGCTCTCTCGCTGAAAATAACTTTATACAAAGGGAAAAGTCATTGTGCGCTCACTGATGCACAGTGAAATGTACAAGGATGTATGAACTAAAAGTAATACTATAACTGTATTAATGAAGTATACAATGGACAGAAGTCATTATTGAAAGTTGTACTTTTACGTAATGTAGCACACCGCTAACGCTTACTGGAAGATAAGACTTTTTAGTTCAAGTCGCAAACCACCACTTCTCTGGAAGCTTTGTTGGTCAGAGCTCAGAGGGAAAATATGTATTCCCAAATATATGCCATCAAATATATCTTACCAAACACTGAGACTGCAAAGAAAGAGTCCCATAAGAGAGATATATATTTGTATACACATGCTGTGAATAAATTATTAAGACATTCCTATGAGTTAGCTTGTTTTGGGGCTTCCCACACCTCCTGGATATGGAAATTGATCTTTTTAATTGTCCAAAGCTTATTTACTTCACAAAAGATCGTAAACATAGAAATCTCCCTTCCTATAGTACATTCAACTGACAAATCTAAATGACACTTAAATGAATTAACTTTTGGTTATGTTGGTGAAAAAAAGGAAAAGTTGAGGGTATAGATGGAAAAGGCGGTCATAGAACTGAATGAACTTTATGGAGGCAGTTGACTTTGAGAAGTATTAAACCTCAAAGTTTTAAATGCAGCATTTGACCAGTTCTTAATGTAACAGAACAATCCAACCTATCTGCACTAATTCTACCTTACCTGCAAGCTCAACATTGAGTGTGTACCTAAACCAAATGCAACCTTATAACTTTCTAGAGAAGAAACAGTTGTTCAGACAAATAAATCATGAGAACACCTGATGATAGGCTTTTATATTAGGAAAAAATACCATATATATACTTCCATTAAGTGTTGTGTAAACTAGACATCTTCGTAAGTCAGACAAAACATCCAAATAAGTAAGAATTTATACAGTGTGGTTATCAACCTCTGACTAGACTGTTTTACTGTTTCAGTTGTCATTTTTCCCTCTCAGGACAGTAAGAGTAACCAGTGAAAGTGGAAGAACCATGAGGTCCCACTAAAGACTGAGTTAGGTTCCTTCCCACAAGTGTAACTCGGATACAACCAGTAGTGCAAGACTTGGGCTTAGAATTCTCTGTAGAGAAAAAGTTTGACATTGAGTCTTAGATATGTTTCTCCGATATGCATAACTAGAAAATATATTACATTCAGCAATTAGATTGGATTAATTTATAATTCATGATACCACTCATTTTACAAATACCTCTCCATATGTAATCAAGCTGCTTCCCTGTTTTTAGAATCCTATTATTAAATAACTTCAATCATACAAATTAAAGAATAAATGTTGATGAATGTTTGATAATGAGGACCAAAATCATATTTTTTAATAAATGCAGACAGAAGGTTTTTTCACTGAAAGTCAAGAGGGCTTTTAAATTACTCACACTTGCTTCAAAGTCCCAACTGAAATCTACAATGAAAATCTGGCGGTTTATATCAGTATCTGACTAAAACTTCTTCAGCGTCACTACCTGGCATGAAGAACTTATAATTCTTAAAAATGGATTAAAAAGCTGAAAGGATTTGTCAGTTTATACACAAAAGGCAAGTTTCCTGTAACTTAAAACTGGTGGTTGCTGGTGGCTCTAAACCAATAAGAATTCAATGTGTTTAAAAAAAAAATAATCTCTTCTGCAATGTATCTCGTTCATCGGCACAAAACAAAGAAAATATCAAACAAAGAAGTCTCTCTGTACAACCCTGACTGCAGTTATGAGAGGGTCTTGCATATAATTTTCCTCTTCAGGACTTAATGCAAGAGCTTGCCTCCCTTCAATAGAGTCTTTTAGGTAAGTCTTGAGGAATAAGACCCTTATCCCACTTTTGGTCTAAGGAAAAGGAGCAATAGAAAAGAATTCTTGAAATACACAGGCTACCTACGTCCCATTATGAAATTTCTGTTAACAAAGTAAGTGTTTCTGTAGGCCTTTAAATGCTGGTATAGTCATATGTTAACATAATTACAAAGCTGTGCAGGCATAAATTAATTCAAGGTCAAAATGCTGAAATCACTGAAAAATTTTGGTGTTAGGAATTACTTACATCTGTACTGTCATTCCAATCCTCCTTTGTAAATTCAGTTATTTCTCATTTATGCTGGTACCACAGTGTATTGGAACCCTGTGTGCAAGGAAATAAAACTTTTCTTTTCAAAAGCTGATTAGTCTGATTCTGATCTAATTTGAAAGATATGAAGCCAGTATAATTCCACCAAACAAATGATATCTGAATTAGGCCTTAAAGGGGATTGATTAAATCAACTTTTGAATTTAGCTGCCTAAAATAGGTACCCTAAATAGATTAACTTAAATTCATATTTTTATATTCATAGAGTTGAACTTTTTATTTTGTTATCAGGCCTGAAGAAAATGGCCATACTAACAGAAAGGTTAAGTGGTGCTGACTAAAGACAAAAAACAACAACAGATGAGGAAAGATTTGCTATAGCCATCCAAACTTAAAGTAAATTTCAGCATGGTTTAGAGAAAGATGGAAGTGGAAAGATAAAGATCTAAATGGCATTCAGGCGAACCATTTCATCTTTTTGCTCTTTGCAAGCCTTTCAAACCATTTAGGAGTAAATTCACTATCAGTTTAAATTCCTTTTTACCAGAATGCTGTGATACCAAAAAGTCAGTTCTTTTAAATTACTCTCTCTATGTAAATCAACGCAGGATTAGTATTTATTGTACTAAATGAACCGGACATTTCCAACATTTTTATCAGTTTTGAATAAGGCAGATGTTGACAGGATTGAGAGCTTAAAAACATGTAAATAAATTACTTTTCAAGGATAGTCGGTTTATTTCATCAGTTTGCTGGACATTAACCTTGGACTCTAAATTTAAGCTCCTTTATACCTTTTCACAGACATATTAGCATTAGATAATTTCTACTTTGTCTCTGAAGTCTGTGTATTCAGGTAAGTAAGCTACAACCTTACCAGTCCTCAGATGCAACAGAAACAGAAAGTGAAGGTCCAGTGCCTGCCATGCCCTAGAACGTAGCACAGTGGTCCTTCCCTTTGGAAGGTCTGGACCCAAAACCGGGCCATCAGATTAGAGAACTAGTTTCATGTTAGCAAACTGGGTTCTTTGCTTTAACACAAAGGAAAACATGGTTCACTACACTTTCTAACTTGAACTACACATTCCTTTTGTGGAAGGATTTTATTCTTCCTGTACCACCACTAATAGTATGCCTAAAGCCAACTCAGTATTTTTCTGGAGAGCTGGAATTTTCTCTAGCTTGTTTTACAGCCATATCTCCATCCTATAGGTACAGACACAGGGAGTTGTCTAGGCTAGTAAATGCTTCTAACCCTACATCAGCCTATTCTGAACCTTGATTTTATATCAAAACTTCTGTACCAACAAGAATAAAAAGGAGACTGGTTCTCAGATTAGGGTATTTGATTGTTTTATTCTTTTTCAAGTGTTCTTACCTTCTTACTTGCTCCTACCTTGGCAGTAACACAGTTGACATGATGAACTACTCATGTGAGAATGATATTTTTCTCGCTAAATCATACTTGCACTCCTCTAGGTCTCCCATTTTAGGTAGCACTTTATCAGGTCTTACAGCTTTTGGATTTCTTTGTTTTCTATTTAAGTGAGTTTTGTATTGGGAAGGGTGCTAGGTTGACAGCCCAGGAGAATTGAGTCCTCTGTTCATCCGCAGAGAAATTTATTTCAAGGTGCAGTTAAAGGCATCACCTGAGAGGTTGAAAAGACAGTGTTAACTCTTGCCCATCATTTCTTTGAAAGCTGGGACTACCTGGCATGAGAATGCTACTGGCTTTACATGGCTTGTAAAGAAGCCACCTTATGGGTGGCATATGGGTAGCATATTCTAAAAGCCACCATAATTTCTAATGATAAACAGAATCACCCTTCCTGACCTTCTGTCCTACAGAAAGGGAAAAGCAGGAGAAATGGATGGTTCTGCTAGTTTGCACTCACAACTGTCTGGCTTCATGCATTTACAACATCCTTGTCATGTTTCAGCTTTCCTCCTTGACTTCTTGTCATTGTGAGAAGTTAACCCAGTTTTCTTTTCCTCTTCCATCAGGAGCTTGGTTCGGTCTGCAGGACTCCTTCACCCTGCCCAGTCCCCAAGAAAAAAATGATACAGAACAAAAGACATTTCCTCATGTGTCACTGAAAAGTAGTCAGCGTAATCTGAAGCTGGTGCAGTTAACATTCACAATGGCTAATTAACTTATTTTCCTGGTCCATACTTATTTTCATAAAGCAAATTTCTCCTTTATAATGCAACGCTTCTTTAGTTCACTGAACTCAGTTCAGAGCAGACTGACCTGAGAAGAGTTGCAAACTTATCACAGTTGCTCTGTGTTGACTCTAATGCTTTAAGTTATACACAGTTCAATCTCCCCTGAAATGACAGTCTTTATGAAAAGTCAAACGTCTAGTTCCCCGTAAAACCATTTTGAAATAATTACTCAACTTTCACCTTCTATAAGGTAAATTGTCTATGTCACATTTCACCACTAGTTTTTAAACCCGACTACTTGTGTTTTCATGGTTATGGTTAGAGTTTCCTGTTTCACCCCTCTTCTCCTGCTTACCACATCAACCTTAGTTTTATAATGCAGCTGTTGTTTCCATGTGTAGTATGTTACCAACTTTAAAATTCACACCTTTGGTCTAGAGGAAGTATTCCATACACCAAAACTTCAACACTTTGGTTCAAGGATTGGCTAAACCGCAGTATTTTCCACACCATCAATACAGCACCATGACTTTGTCTCCAGTTCTTCTTAACTGCTGAGCACTATTATCAAGCACAGGAAATCCAGTCTCATCAGTACCACAGACCAAGGTTAGAATTCAAAAGAAAAATATGAATATAATATAAAAATCTGCACATCATCATGATCAGTTTATTTTTCCAAATTGAAATATCCTCACAACTTAAACTACAGCTTTGGAGAAGTTACACAGAAAATTGCATGTCAAGATGATAAATCTGACAATTTCTAAAGCTGCTTATCGTTATGGGCATGACACCAACAGTAAAATACGGAAAACTTCATCCTAGATACAAGAGACATATCATACCTGACCTTCAGTTACTTTATCATGTGATTGGTTGCATTTATGCATACTATTCTCTTGGCCATAAAGGAAGAAAATGGGAAACAAATAATACAAGTACAATTTCCTGCATGAAAAGGTGTTTGTCTCTACAACAGGCAAGGCAACATGACTTTCAGAGCCAGCACTGTATTTTATTAGCATATAACTAATATTCTAGACATCAACCCCTGGCTATCTGCCATGTCAAATAGTGATCACCACCATCCATCCTCAGGAAACCTCAATCTTCGGCTCAGTAAAACGGTGACGGGGCAAATGCTTTCACTCATAACGGAAAAGGATTGTTGAGCTGGGAATGGAAGGATCTCTTGAAAAGTACTGTTAGATTCACTGCAGCTGGATCTGCAAACCAGACTGGCAACAGATCTCAAGACAAGGAGTTTTGGTCCTGATGCATTGCTGCATGTTCTAGTTCCAGGTTCCTTATTCCAGAACTGCAGGTATCAAACTGCAGGTTTAGAACAAGTTTGCAAGGGATATTTTTCTTTTATTTTTACCTTCCAGGAAAGGCCCAGTTAGAATCCAAAGGTAATCTCAAATTTACATATCATTTCTGCTGTATGTTAAAGGCATTTATCAAAAGCAATCTATTACAGGTCAATTATAGTGTAAATTTTCCATGTAAAATACAGCATAATAAATCAGTTTTGCATGAACTACTGAGAAGATGTGCCTCCAGGAGCTTAGTGGATTCTGCACCAATGACTCTGGTGCATACATTACAATTTTGCTAAAAAATTATTTATGAAAGGAAAGATTAATAGTCATAATATGAATGGAAACAAATAACTGATTAAATTACATAATGCCTTCAGAACATGGAAAGACTGAATTTTAGGGTACCAGAAGCCAATTTGTTCTACCTTATTTCCTGATTCTTTACTCACATTAAGACTTGTGACAGCGATATCAACTGTGCAAACATTTGGAAGTTCTTTTGTTTGGCGAAAACTTCCCTAAACCTCACACCTACTCTTTCAAAATATTACAAAACCTCCTTCATACCTATTCCAGATATTGTCCCTTTTTGATTCATCCAAGCATAGTATTTGTACCTTTCCTTCCTCACTACTGGCAGCATACTTGGTATTCAGTAAAGATCATTCCAAAGCCATTCAACTCTGCTTAAACAACTCAAGACCAACTCCTACAAACCTGAAGTGTAAGAAGTTCTTCTCCTGAGAACAACTTGTTGAGAGGTATGATGAATATAGTGATCAAAAGTTTTAAGCTTTAAAAAACCAAAACAGATCTAGGTACTGAAAGGCTGCTGTAGAGGAAGGCTCCAGAGCCTTCTCTCCTCCAGGCTGAACAACCCTGACTCCCTCAACCTGTCCTCACAGCAGAGGTGCTCCAGCCCTCCAATCATTTCTGTTGCCCTCCTCTGGATGTGCTCCAACAGGTCGGAGCACGGAAACATTTGAATTGGCTTTGAGATGCATGTAACTAGTCCAGCCAATAGAAATCTTTTCCTATTTTTTAACTATCAAGTGTTGGAATTTGAATTGAAATCACCACATGAGCCATATATAGCTTCATCCAAAAGGTGCAAGGAGGCCTAAATGGAATTCATAGAATCATTTGGGTTGGAAGGGACCTTTAAAGGTCATCTAGTCCAACCAACCCCACAATGAACAGGTTCATCTTCAACTAGATGAGGTTGCTCAGAGCCCCATCCAACCTGACCTTGAATGTTTCCAGGAACAATGCACCCACCACCTCTCTGGGCAACCTGGGCCAGTGTTTCAGCACCCTCAGCCTTTTCCTCATCTGTCGTTACCAGTTTGCCAGTCATGTTCATCAGGGAGATTACTCTTTCTTTGACCTTCTTTTTCTGGCTGACATCCCTGTAGAAGCTCTTCTCATTATTCTTTACATCCCTTGCCGAGTTCAGCTTCAGCCATACTTTGACCTTCCTGACCCCATCCCTACACAACCAGGCAGCCTCCCTATACTCTTCTCAGGATACCTGTCCCTGCTTCCACTGCCTGGGCACTTCCTTCCTGCCCTTTAGTTTGACCAACAGTTCTTGACTCAACCAAGCCAGTCTCTTGCCTTCCTTTCCTGATTTCTTTCACCTGGGGATTGAGAGCTCTTATACTCTATGGAAAGCATCCTTAAAGATCTGCCAGCTCTGTTCTGCTTCATTGTCCCCAAGGGCAGTTTCCCAGGGGGCCACACTGACTAACTCCTTGAAGAGCAGGAAGTTTGCTTTCCTAAAATTCAGGGTCCTGACTTTACTCCTCACCTGACCCATATCCCTCAGGACTGAGAACACCAGTGAGGGATCACTGCAGCCCAAGCTACCTCCAATCTTGACGTCACCGATTAGCTCACTTGCTTTGGTGACCAACAGGTCCAGTATTGCAGCCCCTCTGGTAGGGCTGTCTGTTACCTGGCTTAAGAAGTTATCCTCAGTGCATTCCAGGAGTGTCCTGGATTGCCTACAGCTCGCCATGATACTTTTCCAGCAGATGTCAGGGTGGCTGAAGTGCCCCAGCAGGATGAGAGCCTGTGAGCATGATGCCTCCTGTAGCTAGAGTAAGAAGGTGATCAATAAGCTCCCCTTGATCCGGTGGACTGTAGAAGACACCAACCACAAGGTTCCCTTTGTCACCTTGGTCTATAATTCTTACCCATAAGCTTTCAGCCTGTTTGTGGCTGTTCTTCAGAGACAGTCCTTCACACTCTATCCATTTCTTGATGTAGAGGGCAACGCCTCCACCCTCCTTGTCCTCAGAGAGATGTGAAATATCCTGGGACACAGGTGTTGAGTTAATCCCTGTTATAATAGTTTAGGTGGGAAAGAAAAAGAATCAAACTATACTGACATTGGAACATATCTTACTGTTAAGTTACGTTGCATATTTACTCATGAAAAGAGGGAATGGAATTACAGTAGTTACTCAGATCGTAAGACTGAAGCGTGCTTTGAACTCGGAGTTTAGGGACTTTTCATTTAGATTCTGACTGCAGCAAACAATCAGTCTGTGATGGCATGAAAACCCCTTGGCATTATCTAGTTTTCCGAAGATAAGGTTAACCCAAGATTTTATAATTGTTTTAAGGAATAACACAATAGCTTGGTTACATTTGACAACTTGGGGATTTAAAATATCTTCCATCAAGGTCTACTGATTCTTTTTTTTTTTTTTTTTTTTTCCAGCAGTGAATTGAGCTCCTTGTTATGCCACAGAGCCAGAAAGCAAATGTAGTTATGAGAAGAGGGGTCAGTCCTCCCCTGTGCTTCTGCGGAATGGTGTCAGAGATGCCTTCAACTGGTGCCATAGGACTGATCCGAGACCAAGAGTGCACCCGCAGATCAGAACTAGCTGCATGCCACCTTTCACATCATTGCCGTTGCACTAACCCAAAGAACACTGCAGTCTGGAATGACTGCTTTCTGGAAGGAAATGTGACTAAATAAACATATATAAATTAAATAAGTCCAATTTCTAACTTTTTTTTTTCAAGTAAATGTAGAAAAAATATGAAAATATAGACAAATAAAGATAGATTATCTGCATTTTCTTTCAAATATGAATATGCCCCAGGTTAACTCAACTAAATTTCTCTAGATCATTACATTTAGCATGAGGGCAACTCAAGTTGTAGGTCTGAAGACATTAAATAAAAAACGAAAGCATATAAAATGAGGGGTTTTTTTAAAGTTTACGAAATATATTTTCTGCTAAACACTATTTGAACAAAGATTATTTTATCAGTTTTTCCTTTCCCAATTTCCTAACATCCCTGTGGCAAAATCCAGAGACTACTGACATGGAAAAGACATTTTAAAAAAATTTAATGCATCTTTAATTATCAGTTATTTTCCAAATAGAAAGATGGAAGTGAATCAGGAACAAACTGAAGAGTTAAGACCAAGCAGAATATTTTTGCATAAAATAAGTAGGATTCACAGACCTCTGTTTGAAAAGCACTAATTATAAATCTTAATCAGGACTTCCTTTTACATTTCATGAAGGTAATGATTATCTTTCTTCTTGCTACTAATTATCTATTCTGATTATCTTCTTTCCGTCTGTTTGTGGGTGGCAGTGAAGTATGCCTAGCTTTTTTTCCTTGAAATTTTAGTTTGTATTATTTTACTGACATATGTTAAAATTAATTGTTTTAATTATTTTTAAACTTAATCCTTTTTGAAGCATGATTCAGACATTTCTCAACAATAACATAATAATGTTTTTTTATAAGTATATGATCTCAGTTTCTGCTCTGACACAGATGGCACTGCAATACCATACACAAGTCTAGGAAGAATATTGTTCCTGTACTTCATCTCAGCAGCTATAGAAACTCTATATTCACATGAACCTAATTTCAGGATACTGAAGTAAAGTTGTAGGAACAAAGAACAAAAAATTAGCACTAAGGTTACTTGTGGTTAACATATCAGAGTAATAATAGAGTTTGAAACATGCTTTATTTTGAGTGAAATCATCCGTTTAGGAACCATAGCTTAAAAATTTGGATCAAATAATGAAGACTCATGGCAAATTCTCATGGTTTTTGTAATGGCACAGCAAGCTTTTCAGAAAAGGAAATAGTCCCAGAAGGCCCACTAAACCTACTTCAAATATTGCAGATGAGATGTATTGAGCCTCTTATTTTAGTTAAGCAAAGGATACTCCGAATGAGTTGCAAAGGTGCATACAGACATATCAGTAGTTTATGTCAATAAGAGCTTGGTAGAGAAATTCTGAATGTTAGATCATTAATTTCATCCTCCCATTAATGCAGGCATATTTTCAATATTTTGTCCAGTGTTGTTTTAGTGAATAATTTGATGCAATATACATCAGTTACCTTGGTGATACTTTACATTCCCCAACTATCAACATTTAGACGTCTTTTCCTTGCATTGCATGGAATTGTTCCTTACTGTTGCCCTTAGTTTAACATCAGTAGAACCTAAGCAGTTTCTTTTTCTTTGGTATGCAGATCTTTTGTTAACAATGTGTAGATTCTTGTTTAAATGCACTCTGCATCCTGACAGAACAAGCTACCTGCTTCTTCCTTCCTTCTTCAACCTCTCATGATCCATGATTCTTTTCGTGGCTGCTGAGACAGTTTGATTTCAGCTGACTCATCAGCCAGCCGGATACAAAAATGCCACTTCTTCTGCGGTAGCAGGACAAGTACACAGCAATGACACTCTCTGCCACAGGCATCAGCTCAAGTGCCTGTTGTTCTGAGAGCCTGTCTTCCCTTCAGAGATGTCCTTATCCCCAGGTGAACTTTGGGCTGCAGACACAGGAATTCACTACATTGGTCTCTCCTGAACCTCAAGGTAAACTTAGCTTTTCCTCACCCTAAGACCTGCTCACTGGAGAGCCTTTTCTGTGATGTCTTTCCCAGAGATGCTTTTTCCTTCCTGATACAGCCTCACAGTTCAGAGGGTGGGCAAAATATTTCCTTTAAGGGATTATCAAAGCCAGCAGCTCTGGTTCTGAGAATCCTCCCTGAACTCCCAGAATTAAGGGGAGTCATATATTGGAACAGGTTTAGAAGGGACAAATAGCCCCACTACGGTTTTCAAATACATTTCTTCACAGCTTCTTCATTTGGACAAGTTAAAAACATTTTCATATGTTATAAACTTGATTCCTCCTGACCTGTAATCATCTGTAACTGCTCTTTCCCGAATTTCTTCTCTGCTAATGTTTCTCAAAATGGAAAAGAATATTCCAGATGCTGTCTGACTAAGTACCTATTTCATGATGATTGCATTTTAAGTAGCATCCAAGAGGCATCACTGGGTCAGGATGTGTTTTAGAAACCTTTATATTGCCACCTGAATATAGCAAAGGAGGTAGTTTTCAGAGGTGATCTTATCTGCCACTAAATATCCGCTGTGCAAAGACAGAAGTGGAGTAGTTTGAATTACTTGCTGAAATGAAGCACGGAAACATTTGAATTGCCTTTGAGAAGCATGTGACTAGTCCAGCCTATAGAAATCTTTTCCTGTTTTTTTACTATAAAGTTTTGGAATCTGAATTGAAATCACTGCATGAGCTATATACAGCTTCATGCAAAAGGTGCAAGGAGACTCAAATGGAATTCACAGAATCATAGAATCATTTGGGTTGACTAGTAGGGACCTTTAAGGTCATCTAGTCCAACCAGCCCTGCAATGAACAAGAACATATTCAACTAGATCAGGTTGATCAGAGCCCTGCCCAACTTAACCTTGAACGTTTCCAGGAATGTTGCACCGCCACTTCTCTGGGCAACCGGGGCCAGTGTTTCACAACCCTCATTGTAAAAAAAAATTTCTTCCTTATGTCTAGTCTAAATCTATCCTCTTTTAGTTTAAAACCATTACTCCTTGTCCTATTGCAACAGACCCTACTAAAAAGTCTGTCTCCATCTTTCTTGTAAGCCCCCTTTAAGTACTGAAAGGCCGCAATAGCGCCTCCCCAGAGCCTCCTCTTCTCCAGGCTAAACCCCAACTCTCTCAGCCTGTCCTCATAGGAGAGGTGTTCAACCCTCTGATCATTTTTGTGGCCCTCCTCTGGACTCACTCCAACAGGTCCTTGTCTTTCCTGTGTTGAGGACTCCAGAGCTGGACACAGTACTTCAGGTGGGGTCTCACCAGAGCGGAGCAGAGGTGTAGAATCACCTTCCTCAACCTGCTGGCCATGCTGTTTTTCACGCAGCCCAAGATACGAATGGCCTTCTCAGCTGTAAGCACACATGCTCAGGTCATGTCCAGCGTTTCATCCACCAGTACCCCCAAGTCCTTCTTAGCTGGCCTGCTCTCAATGTCATTATCCCTCAGCCTGTATTGGTACCAGGAGCTGCCTTGAACCAGGTGCAAGACCTTGCACTTGGTCTTGATGACCCTCATGAGGTTCACACAGGCCCACTTTTCAAATTTATCCAGCTTCCTCTGGGTGGCATCCTGTCCTTCAGGCGTGTCAACTGCACCACTCAGCTTGGTGTCATCTGCAAAGTTGCTGAGGGTGCACTCAACCCCACTGCTTACTGTGTATGAACTCTTCAAAAGAAAATGGCTTTGCAAAGCTTCAACATCAAGAACTGTGATAAGATAGAAGCAAAAGCCTCTGAACATCTATGTATCCATTGAACTAAACTATAACTGATTATTTGGCTATACTTTTAAAATATATAGCTCTAATTTTGATTAAAGTTGATTGTACTGATAAGAGAAAAAACTCATTCTAATTACATTAGCATATACACAGTTGCTGCTTTTGGCAGACTGAAGAAGTTAGTAAAGAACTTATTCCCCTTAATGGTCTTTAGAAATTACAGTGCAGAAAATTTGCTTGCATTTGGCAATGGTATAAAAGACGTAATAGACTTGCTCCTAAAAACCTTAACGTCTGCCCAAAACAGCCACCTAAGTTTTCCAAATATAGTAGCTATTCTAGTATCTCTTAATGCAAATTCTGCTTTACCTGCATCCTTACTTCTATAACCACGTAGATATTTACTCCCTAAAACAAACTTAAAGACAATACTTGAGAGATGCCACTTTCAGAGGTTCATATACTTACTTGGTAGAATTCAAACTTAATCCACCCAGTATTGGCTGTGCTGTGAGAGATGTCTCTGAAACTGACCCTTCTGGTGAGAGTTTAATTCAAATAGCTGAAATACAAGCTTTCAGCTTTTACAAAATTGCATTTCCTGTCAGAAAAAAAACCACTTGACTGAAAAAAAAGTCTTTATGTGGTCTAAAGAGCTGGCCTAATCAGCCTTGTACTGAAAATATTTGGAAGAGCTGATAGAAGTAGTTACTGTAAGTCACCCATGGTGTCATCGCTCATACAAGAAAAATGCATTTAAGATTTTCAAATGCCTTTCCATGTACCTTCCCATCCTCACTGAAGATCTAAGACAGGCTTATGCAGTAGAAGATGGATCTTTTTAAAATGCCAGTTCTTAATTATTTCTCAATTTTAGACATGATATGGAAAAAAGTCTTATAAATAACATGGAAAAGCTGTGTTATTCATTGCTGAAGTGGTTAGATACCTATCACTTTCTCTGAAAATATTGCTGAGTCCTGAAAATTAAGCAAGCCACGTGTCTAAAGACTGATACCTGAAATGGTGTCCATGATTTATATTTGCCAGAACACTGATATGATATTCAAATTACTAAATCCATAAGGGTGTTGTAGAACAGTATTGCTGCAAACTTTTCTGACACTATTTTCTGATGTGCTGTCAGTGTGAAAGATGGGGTTTTATGATAGATGGACTTTTAATCTAATCCATAACATCTGTAATTCAACAGTATTGAAATTCTGCAGTCAAGTCATGGGATAGCCATATTACCATATGACTTCAGTGTCCAATCACACAACAGAACAACAGTGAAATTAATGCTGTTCTATGGTTTGAATGCTAAATTTTCCATTTAATTGCGGATCCACTGTAAAGGACGTCACCCTCAGTTACTCTTCAAAACTAGTTTTCTGGAAGAAACTGTGTTCTTAAAGTTACTTTCACAGATTAATAACAATTAACTGTTAAAAGCAGCAGTACTTCTCTAATTGTTTCAAAACTGCTGTATTTGTCAGACAATTTATTCATGGTGATTTATTTGACCAAGAGAAAATTGGCTTTTTTATTCCTGCACTACCCCACAGATACCACGCCTACTCGTAAGAACATCTCAAGTCTATGTTATGACATTTGTCAGACAAATTGCTTTCTGTAAATATTTAAAACCACTCAAAAAAGTCAAAATAAGTGTGAAACAGGCTTTCAGTAAATGCCACAGGAAAGAATCACTTTGGTTAAATAAAGTTTGCAAGCTCTGTAACCCAGCACAGAAGTCTTGCCCCTCTCTTGTGGAAAGCTTCTCTACATGCAAACAACTATACAAACAGGGAATACACATGATTTTCCACAATGTTTAGAGCTAACAGATGCAATCAGATAATCTACTCTGACCTTTTGTATTTCATAGGACATCAAAATTCAGGCAGTTGCTCCAATGTTCTGTTGGCAGCACATCTCTGAGCGCCACAGCCAGAGAACAGAATAGACAAAGGTATCAATGCCCTGAAGTGACAGGATCTAAGTAAGAATCCCCATGACGTCGATGTTGCAGGGAAGGACAAAAAAACCTAGAGTTAACGACAACTACACTAGTCAAAAAGAAAGAAAAAAAAAGAAGAAAATTGACAGTTTGGTACTGAACACATGAGTGAGACTCGATCTCCGGGAATCAAAAGGAGCAAGCCCACTTTTCTTCAAAATACTAACTTTCCATAATTTGTCACCAGCTGTGTATGGTAAAAAAAAAAAAAAAAGTTTTCCCAATTGATATACAAACTCACTACTCACTATTGCAGTACATTGATTAGGTAACTTCCCTTCCTCCTCAAGGCCCAGGATAGGAACAACAATCCATGACAGGATTCACAGCTCTGTCTTCAAGGACTCCATGACCTTGTACCAATTCAGTTCCTTTCTTTACCTTCACCTTTTCTATTTTGCCTCTAAGTAGGACTTAGATGTCTCAAAAAATGTGTTTATGAAGAAATGCTAGGTATTGACAAGGCTTGCCATTGGCTTTATAAGTTTGTCCAGTATTTCATCACCTTTGTCCTAGGAAACCACAAGTTAGCTCTGGGTTAAATTTATCTAACTTGAGCTTTCCACTTGCAATTCTAACAATTTGCTTCAACAAGGCTGAAAACAGTGCTATCAAGTGTTGTTCCCATGAGTTTGTCACATTGCAAAAATAATCAAGTTACCGTCTTCTATTCATGAGACTGAATTTAAGGTCAAATAAATAATATCTAAAATGCTGAGGCTATTTAGGTGGCTTTTCTCTACACATTGCGTGCTGAGATAACAGACTATATGGAGGAATATAAAAAATAGAAAGGAGGGACTCCTGCCCATTATAGGCTGTAATTAAACTAAGACATAAATATGTAGTGTATTTCATTTCATGCATCTAAACATCAATTTATTTGTTCCAAATATCTCTGACAAAACAATGGTACTACAGCAGTCAAATGTAAGCAAGAGTCACTGATACTTGAAAGCAAAAGCTGAATTAAGCAGCAGTTATAACAAATGTCAGCAAGTAATTCAAGTAGTGTTGAAAGACCTAGTCAAGAAAATTCTAAGGGTTGAATTAACCCTAGCTGTAGTTTCAAGTCATTTGTGTGCTCTCAAAAAAAGGTCATTTTTTCATAGTAAAGACTTTATGATAAAGATCAGTTTTCCCATCACTAAAACCAAGTGAATTATCGACCAATGAGATTTTTATCTAGTGATCAAATAGTTGCTGTGAAGACACTTCGTTGTTTTTATTTATTTATTTATTAGGCATCGCCTATTGCTTTAATTGAGTAACTTACTACGATGTTCATCAGATTTGCTTCTCCTTTCAGTGGCGTCATATTGAGTAAGGCACATCATAAACCTGAAACAGAACAGGAAATTAAGGTTAGTAGGATGGTAGTATTGTCATCTCCCTAAGCACTTTTCCTCACCACTATTGCAAGGAGTTAAAAGCCAACTGTTTCCTGTCATCTGTTTCAGCTCCAGAAAATAAACTACTACTGTATTGCTTAGTGAATTAACATAGATACTAGTAAAGCTACAAAACCAGCATATACTACCCTTGAAACAAGCCTTCAGAAATAATGCAATGGGTCAAGACCTAGGAAAAAGTGTCTGAATGGATCTATTCTCACCAGTTTTAAAAGCTTCTTGCTATTTGAAGAATATTTCTGGGGCATTTCCCAAGTAGATTTCTTGCACAAATGCCCCTTCAGTGGTAAACTTCCAGTAGAAGTTATCTCGATTCTTTATATATAATCTTACCAAGACACACAGCCACTCAGTGCTTTCATTAATAGAGACCAGCAGTTTGCATTTAACCTCCTGTTTAATTTTCCAGCTAAAAGAAGAGCCGAAACTTTTTTTACCTACCAGATTACTGAATCTGTTACTACTTAGTGGTGACTTAGAGCATGATGGGGTTTCCCACTAGATGCACTCTGGTATCACGTGTGTGTACTTGCATCAGCCTCTTATTTTAATGATTTTGAGGACTGTTGAAGTGAAGCAAAGAGGTAATCCATAAAGTGCACCTTGATTATTTTATTATTGTTTTAAAAAAGCATGAAAGCTTACTACCTCTTATTACTCTTATTTGGACCCCACAAAACCCAAATATTTCTCCAAAACCTCCTGGAGAGTTTTCTCCCCTGTTGGAGAAGTTAGCAGCTTTTCATTAAGCTGTTTTTTTAGCACCTGGGAAACTAGTGAGAGACAAACCTCTTTGTAGGGAAACTTTCTTTTCTTCTTACTCACTACAGACTGACTTGAAATCTTTAATCCAACATCCACTGTAATTGGTGTGGCAATAAAATATCAGTCATGACCTGAGTAGTTCAGACTTGCATTACAAAGTAGGAGTAAAGACTTTTGCTTGTTCATCTGAACAGGCTACATTATTTATGCTGAGGGCAACAGATTGTATGGGATTGATATAGATCCTTCCAGTTTCATCCCTGTGTCAGATGATGGCAGTGAACAGAAAGATGTAAAGTCAGTCATGCTTTATCTGCACACAAAACATGACAGTCACTATAGCTACACCATATGATGGGAACACATGCAGTGCTAGCTTTAGACGGTGCACAAGTACACCTCTTTTATGGGTCAAGTTACAGGCTTATAATGGTCATAGTGAGTTTAAGCTGAAAGAGGGGAGATTTAGATTAGATATTAGGAAGAAATTCTTTCCTGTGACGGGTGAGACACTGGAACAAGTTGCCCAGAGAAGCTGTGGCTGCCCCATCTCTGGAGGGGTTCAAGGCCTGGCTGGATGCGGCTTTGAGCAATCTGGTCTAGTGGGAGGTGTCCCTGCTCAGGGCAGGGGATGGAACTCGATGTCTTTAAAGTCCCTTTCAACCCGAACCATTCTGTGATTCTATGACTCAAAAAATCCATAGTGTAGATCCATCTCAGAGGGAATTACCAAAAAAAGCCGGTTAAGACAGCCAAAGGCTACTGAGACAGTTTAGGTCAAACTTAGATCAAACTGGCGGCATGGTCAAAATTGGAGCTCAGGTGGGGTCTGATGCATCAAACTTGGACAATAATGACATCTTTTGCAACCATGCAGTCATATGCGGCAGAAAGATTCATCTGTTGATGCCTCTGAGCGTGTTATGTTCCCCATTCCCCTCAAAAAAAAAAAAAAAAGAAAAAAAAGAAAAAGAAATAAATGCCAGTTCTAGGAATTCAAGTAGTAAAGGGCAATTGGAATCAAGCAGGAGTTAATGGTTAGCCTGGAAACTATGAGACCTGGAAATCAAGAGTAACCATGGTGCTGTAGAAACAATCCAATTGGTAACAGGCACCTATCCTAAAAAGCTGAAAGACTAACATTTTCCTGGAAAACTGAGAACTGTGGCTGTAGAGAATAAACTCTGCAAAGGAAATTATTCAGACTATACTTCTTCAATGTGATTGATTTCTTCAGGCAAAGGACAGTGGAGGATACAGGAACAGATCTTTTAGTGAAGCAAACTAGTTGTTTGGACACAGGAAAGCAACTGATGGTAATGAAGGCTCTGGGACACAGGAAAAACCACTACAGCCGAGAGCAACAATAAGTCTACTGGTCTATCTGGATCATAAACAAGAATCAGTACCCAAAGGCAGACGGCAAATTAATGCTCTTTAGTCAGAGTGTTTGGAAGGAAAGAAATTCCCCCCACTGTACTTGGGTGCAACAGAACGATTCGTTATTTTCAAGATAATGCAAAGCTGACTTAGTCTGGAGTGGTGACTTCAGTATCCTTATGAGGAACCACTGGAATCAGAGAGGCTTTGTGGACAAAAAAATATCTCCAAGACTTCATGTGATACAATAAAATTTTTTTCAAGGGTTTGGGAAAGAAGAACAGGTTTATGCTGAAAGTAGTTAGTGGTACAGCCTGGGTGAGAAACTGCGAGAAACAGCTGCAGGTCCCATCAACTCTTCATAGAAAACTCCCCATTATCTGGAGAAATGCTACTTGAGCAGGAAGCTCTGTTGTCAGAGATGTGGGGAGGTAAGGGTTTCTGTACATCAAAAAGCTCTTGGACAGTACATATAAACACCTGGCAGTGCCCTTATACTGAGTACCTGGGGAAGAGAACAAAATATGTATTTCAGAGACCTCTTAGAGGTAGCAGGGCTCCAGGGAAGAAGGCATAGAAAAAGGCACATCTTCTGTCACTGCATATGTCTTCTGGGAGGTATGTGAACTATTCACCTAATACTCTCCACAAAGTGGAGCGGTTTGGCATGGAGCAGAGACAGATAATGCCTGTCTGTGCACGTCAGCTCAAGTATCCTGCAAGGTTTACTGAGATAATAGCAAATTAAAGCAGGGTCCTGAGCAAGGAATAAGCTGGCACTCTGTTTACTTCAAGGTTTTCCCTTTTTATGTTATAAGAAACAATTGTCAAGGAAAAAAGCTGTGATGATTTTACTGTTCTGTCTTTTGGGGTAGTAATATTCTCCATAAGTCCTTTTCAACTGTTTTAAAATACAGCTGCTTCTTCACTAGCATTTGAAGCATTCAATGCTCCCAAAGAAATTATTCCTAACTATCTATACTGGAAAAGTTGCGTACATGCAAAATGTAATCCATGTAGATTTTAGAGAGTTTTCATATATTAATCAAATTGGACTATATATATATATTCAGAACTGTTGCAAACACTAATGTTTTCTGAGAAGGACACACACCAACAACAAAATAATCAAACACAGTGAATCAGATGCATTGACAGCCCAATATTTACAAATATTCCTTCATCATCAGCAAAACTTACTGGGAACTTGGCTGGCACAAAACCATTTTATATGCAAACAAGCAAGATTAAAAGAGAATCTAAACAACCTTTGTCATATTCATCACCGAATTTCAGAGAACGGGTAATCAAACATTACATCAAATAATCCTTAGATATAGGGCTGAGAAGTTGACGTACTTTAGATGCATTGTGTAGCTCAGTGAGGGAGTGGCAGCTGCAACCTTTAAAAAAAAAATAGCACAAACCTTTTGCTATTGCAGTATATTACACAGACAAGTCCTTTCTATCCTACTCAAATCACTGTTTGTTTCATTACTTTTGATCCTGAGCTAAGCTGTTGAGAAGTAATCAGTGTCATTGACCCCCGTTTGATTAACTCTATTCTTCAGTGGTCTCTGAGGTTAATACCAGTTTTATTACCTTTTTACTGGATAACTTTATTGAATGTCATGGTGCAGCACTAAAAGCCATCGATTGAAAGAAACAACACCTGCAATAGTCTATATGGAAACAAAACTCCAGAGGATTTGCAGAAGCCTCCTTACATTTCTTCAATTATTCATGAAAAAAAAAACAAACCCAACAGTTTTAGAACATCCTATCACCCTGTAGAGAGAGTTTTGGTAGAGCTAAACAGAAAGAGCCAACAGTATCTGCTCAGGAGTTATTAACATAAAAATACACCCTACTGTTTAATATTCTGCAGTCCTCATGCTTGTGTTTATTTCTAATGCAAATTGATAAAAATTCTTTCCTGGCACGTTAAAACTTATTAAGCTTCAATACTGGCAGATGCCAAAGGGTAACGTTGGTATGCTTCTGTGTCATCGCTCATTTTTAAAGCCACGAGCTTCCCATGAAATTAGAGAAACAATTCAATGTCAGCACCCTAACAAAGCCATTTTGCAGCTAAACAATCAGAAGACCTGAGTTCCTACCTACGATTACAGCATGACACCAACCATAAGCAACTTCCGAAATGCAGGTTTTATAAGAAATCCACACAACTACAGGCTTTTGCCACTGACAGCTCACAAAACTGCGAGAATGCACACTGATTTGCAAATACAAAACATTCACATTAATATAATCGTGCCTATTATTATAATAGTTCCAAGGGCTGCTGGAAATCAAAGCAAATGAGGGAAAAAAAGGATATTGCAAGGACAGTTTAAGATAGAGAAAGTGATAGATTACAGAATAGTATCAGAAGAAGTCTCTATTACACCAGTATTTTCCTAGTTTGCTCTGTGAAATGTATTTTTTTAATAGAGTTGCACGGGAATAAAGGATGGTAATACAGATTAGCACCTGAAGGTTTCTGACCATACAAGAACATATGGCATTTGCTCAATGCATTGTTGAGCTGTTCTAATCTCAGTAAAATGAGGGAGATGCAAAGAGAGAAAGAAAGAAAAATCACCAGATAATCAGTTATGTCCTTCCTAGTAAAGAGTACAAAATGGGACTCCATCTGGCTTGAGCAAGTAGCCAAAGAGCCAACAATTTGCTTTTGCAAGTGTTTACTGTCTGAACTACTAGGCAACAACACAACGGACAGGCAGATCCATTTAGGCTGACAGAAGCTCATCACGCTTTGCTAAATTACATTTCTTCTCTTAACAGCAGCGGAATTAGCCAGCAGCCTGTGCAGCTGACATAGCGAGCACAGCAGGATCACCATTTCATAAGTGGAAAAAGTGTACTTGAAAGTGTATTAGCAGTGCTTAAGAGTAGTGCCTGAACACCTGCCTCTTCTATCGACTTTTTTGTATGTTTTTGGGAGTTCACCAAGAGAAGAGCAGGTAATTTTTGATGTTTTATTATGGATTCAGAAACTTGAACTTCACTTTCAAAAATTTTTCTTTTTAACCTCTGTGTATACTGCAGAACTTTCTAATGACAATACACTGCTTAATAAACCAAGTGATTTTATGACATAAAAGGGATTACACACATGTATGCTGCTCACATATGTATTAGCACATATATATGTAACCTATAAGCATGTATATGTACGTATTGTACCACTAGCAATATTGTTGCTTCAGAAACTTTTAGGATGCTTAGCAAAGAACAAAGAATCTCCCAAGTGATAAAAAAGACTTCAAACAACACCTATAGTAGAATTTTTAACTAGAGTTTATCTCTATTGAAAGAACTAGGAAATTTTTCTTATCTTGTTTGACAGTTATATGCTATCACATATACATTTACATATTAATAACTGTGAGTTCTAAGCAGAAAGGAAACTGTTCCTTTCCTACAATGTACTGAAGTCAAAAGAAGAGTGAAGAGCAAAGAGCAGAAGCAGCACTCTGAGCAAAAGGCTTTAAGCACTCTAAGCTCAGGATCCCAATGTAGTTTCAATACATTATCTTGTAATAAGAGCTTCCACAAAAAAAATCCAAACCAAAACTATAACATATGAAAAATAAGGATAAAAACAATCTTCAGACCTCAACAGTGCAGTTGACCAGGCACGCAGAGGTTCAAGGAACAGCAAATTTCTCTACAACCTCCTCCCTAACAAGAGAGGGAAAAAATAATAATCTTGCTTCAACTTCCTCCAGCTTTGATAGTTCTCATGGCAATCCCCACCTGATGCCTCATGCTGGTTAGGTGTATCAGGGAACTGACTGCCTTAATGGTCCTGAGCAGCCCCACCTGGTTTCCCTCACCTCCACCTCTTCACCCATGGCCTTGAGGTGCTGTTTAAGCTCATTCCTGGGGCCATCTGCTTGAGGCTGTTGTGGGGCTTTGGTTTTATTTTTGTGTCTACTTCTACTGTATACCATATTGCTGTTTGGGGTGGTATTTCTTGGTGCTGTCTTGCCTTCAAGGTAACAGATTACTTTTATTATTATTATTTTTAGGAAACCTCCAAATCTAGGAAAACGTAACTAAAACTTTTTAAATTAATTAGGAGAAAAGACAAGGGAGTATGATGCTACAAAATGGAAGAAAAATACACTGTCACTCTCTACCTGTGAAGTTCAGTTATATTTGAATTTGTTGTTACGTGTTTGAGTCAAAATAGGTATTTTTCACTGCTTGACTTTAGTAATATCATTTTGGAGCCTAGTCTTCCTGTCTTCCCTCTGTGAAGAAAATGAACATGTTCCTGTGTTGAGATCTAGCAAGTACTTGGGTGATCTTAAAAAGCTACTTATTCTCCAGCACCCCTTGGTCATGTCACTCTGCATTGCACCTGTATGCTGACACTGATGAGATAAGGAGGACTGTACTCCACTAGAACAGTGTAATATCCAGTAGCCCCAGTTCCAGCTATGTTCTTGGAAAAAATTATGTTTACGACTGGAAAATGTCAATGGAAGTTGGTTTTTTTCCCCTCTGGTCTTTGAATTTAGTGGGTTAAAGGTTGGACTAATATGTTGATTTCTGTGAAGTACTGGGAACAGGGTGAAGTTTCAAAAAAGGCTGTGCAGTCAACAACTGACTGTTTCTGGTGTCCCCTCACAGAATTACTTTGAGTGGAAGCTGGAGCTTGGATGGAGACCAATTTGCTGTACCATCACACCTGAATTATTTGCAGACAGGGCTGTGTTTTCTTGCCTTGGACCTGGGGTGGTAGTCCAGGAATCAAAATAGCTAATGAAAAAAATAAAACAAAAAACACCCCACCAAATGCCATATTAATGTTTTTTGGTTTAGGTGGTAGGGAGTGTTTTTGTTTTACTGGGAAACATTATTTCCCAGCATTTATTGTAAACCCAGTGCATCGCTGTTTTTTATTTTATGTGCCAGCAAAAATCCCAATTGAATATCTTGACGTGCTTATTTTCTCTAGGCAGAGCTCAAATGTGGTATAAAGAAATGCACCTCAATCAACTTTCCCTGAACTGAACCCTTTTAACAATTCAGTTCAGGTATGTTACAAGTCAATAGCTTGTGTTGTCCTCCTTTGGCTTAGTTTTTAACTTGGCTGAAGCCTTCTGCTTTCTGCTGGCCTTGTGGTCTGCAGGGTGCAATCGAAGATGAGAGTTTATTGGAGAGGAGGATCTAAGTCCAGAGATGTTTCCAGACTGCCACTTAACTCAATGCCTGTGTCCTTCAGGAGCTCCTACAGCTCTAAATCCATTTGCATTCTTGTCCCTTACTGACTGTCACTTTACTGACAATTCAACCATTTTATGAGTTTCTTCCAGAGGCAAGAAATTCTTTTGTCTACAGTGCACTTTACACCTGAAGTTCTTCATGTAATATATCAAATGTCAAGAAGAATTTTAGTTGCACTGAAGTGCTGGACCTTAAAAATGTTTCAGCTGCAATCTTGACAAGTTGAAAGTTTATTAAAGCAATTTTGTCTATGACAAAAAAGTTAATTTAAGCTATGCTTTGCCTAATACCTTCCTCCAATGGGGCCTTTCAAATGCCTGGTGAATGCCATTGTCTTGTTTACCGCCTCTCAAAAAATGGAGAGCTGTTAACCTGGATTAGTAGCTGGAACTCTAGACTAGCACAGCTGAGAAGAATTTTAATGAATGATTTTAACAGTATGCACACGCTGCTTGAGGTACATTTGTTGGAGGTGAATACGCTTCAGTGCAGTTATTCGTACAAGTTGAGATTATGCCTTTGCCCCGGTGCTGGCAAAGGGAAATAGCAAGAGATCTCAGAGTCAGAGGTGTGTGGCCTTGATGTAGGCTACTAGCCAGGTTGGCTAGAGGGTAAATCTTTGGCTCCAGATCCAAGTAAGACAGCAATCTGATGAGAATATAGGCCCATAGTATATTATTTCTAAAAGGAAATGTAGGGAAATTCATAATCTAGGCCCTGACTTCCTAGTTTCTTGGAGAAGTAGAGGGATGTATAAATGTAAAATATTACTCTAAACATGTTCCATAACAGCTCTCTGTGTGCCAAATAACCAACATAAATGAAAAGTTTGCGTTTGACTTCTTTATTGCACCCACGTTACATCGGCAATAATTCCTTAAATAAAAGTTTATTTGTAGCAGAAAATGTAGGTGAGAAATTTAGCCAGATGATCTCTATTTCATGCCATTATACCTTTAAAAATGCTTCCAAACAAAGATAAAAACAATAGCACATTTCTAAAATAGGCTTAAAATTTTGAATATTCCCATATTAATGAAATCAAGAAGTTTACTCAAAATTTTGGAACAAGTGGGTTTTAAAATAAAAAAAAATAGATTGTCAGGAAGGATGTTATGAATATTCCTTATTCATAATTCTACAATTTTAGAAGTTTAAATCATTTATTGAAAATGGGAGCAACACTAGTTTGTAATTATGCAGGTACACAGTAAGATTAATTTTTGCAATATTGGCACTGTTCAAATGAAATATTCCATCAGATAAAATGCAGTGAAAAAGAGTAGTTGGTAAATATTTGGGAAGACATATATTCATAAAATAAACCTTTATTTAATGAATTATCTGTAAACAGAAAAAAATCACAGGTATTAATCAGCAGCTCCTGCTTCTGAGCTAGGTAAATTAAGGGAGTCAACTGAACTTTTCAGAAGGGTAGTACTTTTGCCAAAATTTATTCTTCCTTCCATGATAGTATTCTTTTTCACTACACTTTCTCTTTTAGCTGAGTGCCTAGTTCTTTTTCATATTAGTTTATAAAACACTTTAATACTATTCAAGATGAAAAACTGTATATAGCTACAAAATATCACTTATTACTGTAAGTTCATCTTTTGATTCCAGTGCTGTAACATCTCACAGGCTGTGATTTTTTTTTTTTTTAACCATTCTATTCTTAATTAGGGCTGTTGAGTACTGTGTTAAAACTTTCAATTTAGAAACTATGCTGGTAGATAGGCAGAAACTATGACTATGGACTTTTGTGTTAATCACAAAACCTGAACCACATAGCTTTTAGTATTTTAAAGTAGCCAAGTGTTTTCTTGGCACAATATGAAACGTACATCTGAACAATAGGTTGCTTGGCAGAGGGGTGAGGAATGCTCATTTTCACCCATACAGAGGTTATGATGTGAAAATGTATTCCTTTTTATATATTCAGCAGAAATATGTGTTTATGATCTGTGTGTGCAAGGGAAGAGACAAATGACATAGAAGCAGATGGCCCAGGATGATGTAATAGTGATGCATAGCCCAGAAGCTCGGATCTGTTCCTGGCTATTATAGTGTTAAGCTGGAAGGGGACCTAAAATCAAAAATGAAATTAAATCTGACTGTGCAAACAGTGTAGCTAGCATATACAGTAATGCAGACCTTGTCAATTTATATTATACTGACCCCACTTCATTCATAGAATCATAGAATAGTCCAAGTTGGAAGGGACCTTTCAGATCATCGAGTCCAACCATCAACCCAACACTGGCAAAAACCACCACTAACTCATGTCCCTCAGCACCATGTCTGCCCGGCTTTTAAATACCTCCAGGGATGGCAACTCTGCCATCGGGCAGCCTGTTCCAATGTTTGATAACCCTTTCAGTGTAAAAATTTTTCCTAATATCCATCCTAAACCTCCCCTGGTGCAACTTGACGCTGTTTCCTCTTGTCCTATCGCCTGTTCCTTGGGAAAAGAGACCAACACACACACACACCCTTCACTACACCCTCCTTTCAGAGAGTTAGAGAGAGTGAAAAGGTCTCCTCTGAGCCTCCTTTTCTCTAGACCCGGAAGAAGTGTTTTGCGAACTGCAATTCACATGATATTACTGGCTTTCACTCCAGACAGCATCCAAACCAGCAAATGAATATAGATCATATCCATTTTGCGCACACACAGTGTCAAGTAGGTGCAAGTACCTGGTCCATTATTCTGTCCTGAGTTTCAACTGCAGCAGTTCCAAGAGCAAAACTCAGGAAAGCAAAGTGCACTGAGTGCTGTGCTGTGGAACTGGTCGCTTCTTACTAACTTCTTTTTTCTTTCATTCTTTGTCAAATGACTGCTGAGCTCCAGGACAGATGGAAAGTGTCTCTTGCCTTTCATCCCTGCATCTTCCTTCCTTCCATATATCCCTGCAACTGTAGGAAATAGTAACTGGAACACTAAGATTGATGCGAAAGGGAACAACCAGTACTGATCAGGTGTGGAAGCACCAGAGCAAATAGCAGATGAGGGGCTGTAGCACTTTTGTGTGTTGATGATTCTGTTCATATTCTGAGGACGCCCAGTGCTGGAGACAGGAAAACGGGCAAATCCTAATGACTCATCCAGGTGGGACACAGTTACAGGCTAAATCCCTGTGAACTCTGCAGTGGTGCAAACCACATGCAAATCCAGGGTGTTATTACCATCTGGAACAACCCCTAACCACGGCTGGATAGCTAGCATCCTCTGTCACACGGTCCACCACGGGAGATCCTGGTCACATCTCCTGCAGGTGTGTCTCTTGGCCAGATGCCAGACATATCTGAAATAGAATCATAGAATGGTTTGGGTTGGAAAGGACCTTAAAAATCATCGAGCCCCAACCCCCTGCTCTCCCACCAGACCAGGTTGCTCAAAGCCCCATCCAACCTGGCCTTGAACCCCTCCAGGGATGGGGCAGCTGCAGCTTCTCTGGGCAATGAGTTCCAGTGTCTCAACACCCTCACAGCAAAGAATTTCTTCCTCATATCTCATCATATCTCTCTTTCAGTTTAAAACCATTCCCCCTCATCCTATGGCTCCACTCCCTGATCCAGAGTCCCTCCCCATCTCTCCTGGAGCCCCTTTAGGGACTGGAAGGGGCTCTAAGGTCTCCCCGGAGCCTTCTCTTCTCCAGGCTGAACACCCCCAACTCGCTCAGCCTGTCCTCATAGGAGAGTTGCTCCAGACTGCTGGTAATAAACACAAATAAATGAAATAAAGTAAATATTTTGTAGTCCTTGTGAGTATGTAGGAAGGATAGTAAGGATTTGAGTGGAATTGGCTTGGTTTTAAAATTAAATCCCCTTCTGTCCTTGTAGGTTTGCTACAAGTTTGCTACAGTAGCAACATTATTTGCTATGTAACCATAAGGAAAGAGAGAATAGACTGACGTTCAGAATACTAGGTACAGAAGTGAGAAAAATGAGTGTAAATTCCAGTATGTGGAGAGAAAAAAATTAAACCTGCTTTCCTACTCCATGACTGTGGTCTAGCAACAAACTTTTAAATAAAAAGGGGATGGCTGAGCCACTACCTTCAAACCTGCTTGGGGAGTGAATTTTCTTTCTTATTTCAGCGGGTGGAGAAAGTGAATCCCATAGGGTGAAAATGCAATTTCTTCTATAGCTGAATAAACCCAGGATTTTAGACTCAGCATTTCCCAGTGAGCTGGCAGCAGAAAGCTAGTACGTACAGGATGGATTTAAGGCATCTCACAGCTCCTTGGACTGCTCTGGGTGCCATGTGAAGATGCCAACCCTCTACACAGTGTACAGAGGCCTTAACAGAGGCTTCTGATCTCCGTTTTTGAGGCATCTGCCTTAAAATGGGGTACTGCATTTCTAAGTTCTTGGATCTGGCCTTGAGTGCTCCCGAGCAGCCCATTCATACCACTTCTGGGTGAGAATCTTCCAGAGGGATAGCTGGCTGGGCAGCTGCCAAGCTATTTAACCTAAATCTGGGTGTTGTAGCTGCCTTCAACTTTAAATACATCACACTGATTTCAGATGTTAGTTCATCTCTAACTATTTGGTAAGGATTCTCTGAAACAGCTTCTGCATGTTGGGGATTCAACAGAAATGAGTTATGGCCCTCTAGAGATATCAATCCTGCTAAAATGAATCAACACATTAATAAATGGCAGGAACAAGAGAAAATAGTCTCCTAAAAAGGCCCAAGGAAGGATAAAACTTTGGAGGCTTTCTCCTTGAATAATGATTTAACAGCAGAAAGAGAATAACCTATACGGGCTTAATTATTTCCATTCCTTGTCTTTATCTGTTGCCAGAAAAATTTAATTAAATCAGTATAAGACTTCCTCCTGATATGACAACTACATAACGGCTTACAATGTTACTTTTAATGGCTTTAAGATAGATGACATAACAGAGGCAAAGCTTATTCAGCTGTACCTAGCAGTGTCCTAATGATGCCTGCTAAAGCTGCTGTAGCTGGGATCCTTTGCCTCGTAGAAAGGACATGTATTTTTCCTGTTAAAGCAATAACTCTGCATGCCATGGGCAAAGACAGTTTAGGCAGCATTTAATAAAATCTGGATTCAATCACTCAAAATTTGCAACAAAAGAGGAAGACATTCTGGGGGGTTGGGCATCCCTTTTTCCAGGTTAGCATGCTTGATAATGTCTAAATAAAAATAATTTGGGAAAACTCAAATTCATAATGAAAAATTAAGACAAATGGGTTTTGTATGTGATAAACGGTACTGCTGTAAACTGATGTCATTAGAAGTTTAGAAAACATTTATTGTAAAACTTCAAAAGCAAATTAGAGACTCGTTTTTCTGTCTTTAAAAATTCACTCTCCCCTTGTTCTAGGAAGAGAGACTGCGATATTTCAAAGACATTTTGATATGTATTCACTCACACTTAAGTGAATGATTTTTACTGTCTAATATATCTTTCCTTTATAATAATGTAGTTTATATTTACCTTTATATGCCCTGCCTGCCGTAATACTTGAGTATGTAATAAATTCTAGCAAATTATTTTGCTGGTAGCAGAGCTGTTGAAAAAGACACCTATAAGCAGTGGAACAGGATGGTAGAGGAAAACTAATTTGAAGTTAGTCATCGCATATTCATACCCAAGTGTCACACCTGTGGCACATAACCAGGTGTCTCTTGGAAGACAGCAAGCAGACAAAACCCTAAAGATCCATTCAAAACCAACATGCAAATCAGAAAAGCACGAGTGAATTTATGCATTATAAATTATTTCTTGGACTGTTATCAAGCAGATTTAAAGTATGGATTTTCTTGTGAGACTTTATGATCTTTTTGGTAGCTACCATCTTCATTAAAAATCTGCAGAATATCTAAGTCTGAGAGTTTCTTTACTTGTGCATTCTTACTGGGAGTAATTTTATTACTCTTGTGAGGTCCAAACTACTGTGAACGTTTTTTAGGCATGCTTTTAATTATCTAGGAATAAGGGGGGAAAGAAACCACCATCAATATTTAAATTATAAACCAAACCACCACCTTGTCAAATATTTTCAGAGCCACCTAAGAATCTCTAACTATGACAAATGCTGAGGGAAATTCAAATTGTGGCTACTCTGGTGTTTTTAGTTATCTTTACAATGTTTAAGGGGATATTGCAGCATATACTGTACAAGATGCACACATCAAAGTTTATTTCTTAGGGAGAATGTTTAGTGGTTAAAGCAGGCAATTTGAGGCAGGGAGTGCTGGTTTAATTTTATTATTGGGTCTGCTGCTTGAAGAAAAATTTCCCCCCAAATGTTTAAAGCCCTGCTTTTTTGCTTGTTCTATGCCTGAAGTCTGAGTCCTGCCATAGTATTATTTTAGTGGCTTTGGACCCAAGCCACTTTGACCTTTGTTTTCTTTAGTTACTTTATGTAAATAGGGGTAATTATAGATACTATTGTATAGGTGTTTGATAATGTATTCAGTAATTATTATGAGAAACTCAGATGCTACAGTTTTTATGTTGTAGACAATATAAAACCAAAGAAAGGCCACCTATCTCTCAGTAGTCAGAAGGCTAAAGAGCTTTGTTAAGTTATGTAAAGTACCTCAATATTCCACAGTAAAGCAACATTTATTGCCTAAATGCAATTTTTTGTTAAAAGCTTTGAGTGGCATAATAAACTGAGCAGGTGAAGCTCTGATGAAGAAATTCCCTGCATTGTTTTGGTTTACATAAAACTCTCAGATGTAGTTTTCATTTTTAACTTGGTGTCTAAGTAGTATCACTGCAGTTTCATGCATTATGACAGCACATGAAGTACCATGTTGACTTACTCTCAGCAACTTAAGGAGTCATGGCCAGAATAATTGGCATGAGAGTCATTGTCCTGACACACCAATACTCCTCACTAGTTGTGTCTACCCTTGTCTCTGCTCCATCTTGAATTGCATGAAATTGCGCTAAGTAGACTTCATGTTCATTTGCCAAGAAAACTGAATTACAATTGCTCGTTGCATGAAGCCTCCATATTCAACACAACCTGGTGTTTCTGAGTCACTGGTACTCGCTAGACCGTAAACAATGGTATGAAACTGTAGCTTTCTGCAAGTGATGAAGTGTCTTTGAAGGCTGAGAGGTCGGTCTTCTTTGAACGTAAGTGATTCATATGCTAATTTATGCTTCTCTGAGTGGGATACTGAAAAACGTAAAACTGTGATTGTACAACGTGCAAGCTTCCTCTGTGCAGAGAACCTCTGCAAGGTCTAAGCACTCACTGAACTCTCATTGAAGCACTTTCAAAATGAGTTTTGAAGCAGGACATAAGCTTTGGGTGGGCTCTCTGCAGTGAGGCAAATCAGGGAGACTAATTTCAGTGTGTCCATTGTACAGCTCCAGGTTACAATGAAAGGTTTAGCTTCATAAATGAAAGGAAAGGCAATTCTCAGCTCTCTGCTGAAACTACTGAAGTTAACTACTGTAGCCAGTTGTGATTCTGTCTTTGTGCATCTACATTTTGTCTTCTGAGACAAATCCATTTTCATCTTTCTTCTGGGATTAGCATGATGCAAGCGTGATGATATGACACACAGTAGTAGAGCTCAGGTCTGAGTTGAAGGTGGTGTATGCTCCATGTCTGCAGACAACAAGGTGCTGGCTCAATACCTCTGTTTCTGGTAAGACCTTCTTTCCCCATCTTTTCCCCAGGGCAGCTGATATCCACCTGTTGCTTCTTTCTAGCTCAGCTTACTTTTACTTACATCAGAAAGGGGGAATAAGGGACAAATCACTGATTCAGTGTGTAAGCAAAAAATAAGGCAAACACCTAAAAGGAAATTTGGGCAGAACAGAACTATTTAATTAGCAATATATGCTACAGTAAGTAAGAAGATTTACTACCTGCTGTATTGTACTAAACATTGAGAGATTAGCACTACGTACTGAAACTCTATAGCACATGTAGAAATTATTCAAGAAATTAATCCTCAGTGTTTTCCTCGAGCTTCAATATTTATTGCTTCTAACAATACTCTTTCTACAACATAAGCTACAATAAAAGCAAATGTTACAGCTTTTACAGAAAGTGTCAGGAACTTTTCAATGATTAAGCATGTTTGGAACTCTCATTCAAAAGTAATGCTAAGAGGAAACTTAAAATAAAACAAAGATTGGAAGAATTTAAATATATCATCTAACCTCAAAGTGTCAGGTTCTGTTTCTTTGTGTGATTTGATGGTAGGTGGAATAAATTAATAAGTGAACTAAGGGGCTTGGCAATGAACCTGTGTCATTGCTCCAACATGCCAAGAGACGCAAGCATCCTGGGATGCATCGTAGGAACAGTGGTAATGGAATTGTTTCACCCTTTTTTGCTCTGCACCATTCATTGTAGTGGTCAGCCTGTAATTTTCCTATTACACATTGTCATTCATAGAACCATTCCAAATCCTTCCTGATGTGCTTTTAACAACTATTTCCTTATAGTGCCTATTCTGCTAGTCCAGTTCCTCCAAACCCCAGTTCAATGAATCCGAAATTAATTTAGAAAGGGATGTTTTTTCCTTTTGTCAAGTAAGTAAAGGCACATGTCCTTGATAAGAAACAGAATGTAGCAGTCATTTTTGTTATGCTACAGACTTATATAGTGGTTATAAGCCCTCAGTTTGAGCAGGAAATGTGGAGGTGAAGGGACACCAAATTAGCAGCAATGTAACTTTTAATTAGGTAAAGTAAGTTTGTCATGTGAACTGCAGGTAATGCTAGTAAACAACAAGCTAGTGAAAAGAAAGACATGATAATCTAAACACTGTAAGGTGTGTGAAAGTCCAGGGAAATTAAGCAAAAGATGCTGGCGTGGTGTAATTCAGCTCACTTTAAAATCTTTCATTTAATTTTTCACATGTGCAGGGGAAAATGAGTTTTTTTCAGATTCTTTCTCTCAGGATTTCAAGTTATCAAATGTATCTTCAGGGACAAGAAACACCAGTAGTATGGACTCAGGGCGTTGGGTTCAATTCTGAAATTTCAGGAAAGGTGACTAGTAGGAAGATTTACCAAAGAGTTTCATGCAGGCAATTTTCGCCACATTAACTCTGCTTTTGGGAATTTCATATGTGTATATTTATAAACATATGTGCATCGACTATTCCAGTTACAAGCAGTTTGGGGAAGGCTCAACTTTGTATCCTATTCAGTGCTAGGCACATTGATAGCAGTTCAATAACTAAACCATGATTGTATTTCCCCAGCCTGCTTCACTTTTCACAGATAAGTGATGTTCACAACACTCAGACCGTGACACTGAAGTGTTTTGTCTTTTTTTTATTAAAAAATTAAATTATTTAAAATAAAGCTAGAGAGAAGCATTGTAAGTAGAAAGCCCAGTGATACAGAGTAGTTAAATATTGTAAAACAATCAGAAACTCAGGATGAACGAGAGAAGGACTCGAGCTTAATATTTTGCTTTGTCTTCCCTCTGACAACAGTATTTCTATAATAGCGTGCATATTTACAGTTATTTAAATCCTTAGATTAAAAATGTTTTGTGTACTGTATCTCACAAATCTAAGATGAACTTTTTCATTCCTTGGTGTTAGAAAATCAAAAGGTAATTTCTGATTTGCCTAGTGGTTTAATGTCTCAGATTGCCTTTAATCTGAGGTTTAATTACCTCAGGCTTTTTAACCGCTGGACAATACCCTAAAAGCAACGGTTCTGAGCATTAATGATTTCAGAGATTTGTGTTCTCTGCAATTTGTGTTGAAGAATCTGTTCAAACCAGATGAATTTGAGAGAGACAGGTATAAGATCCCACTGTAATTTCCCTTGGATTTTTTTTTTATGAAAAGTTTATGGACTTCTTATTGACCTCAAACAGTTCAGTCCTGCAAAGTGGCTCACAGGTTACAGTCTGCTTCTTACTGGGGTGCTGGTGTCTCCGAAAGGAAAGTTTCTCTTACAAAATAACGACAGTGCTTCCATCACAACTTAACCATTCTTCATTTTGTAAAAATAAAATAAAATAAAATAATGTATTTTTTTTTCTAAAACAACTACAAAAATTCATGGAGTACTCATAGATCTGAATAATTACATTTGGCTGGCTGCATAAATTGAGACATATTAATAAAACACTAGCTACAGTCCATTTGGGACCTGAAACTGTTGAACTAATCTTCAGTAAAATCTTAACCTTTTCTTTATGTTAGCAGTTATTGCTTTCACTAGATGGCACTTTGTCTCTCTGCATCACAATGCGAGACTTGTTAAAACTCCTTAATTCAGACAAATTCCCACTCTGTCTCATTCCCCTTACACAAACTTGGTCAGATCTTGGTATTTGTGTTTACAGACATTCAGTGAAGTAATAAAATCTGATGAATAAAGCTTTTTTTTCTAATGAAGATGCATGGAGTGGGAAAGCTTTGCAGTGCAGCCCACACGTACCTTGTAAAGAACGGAGCATCTATTTAAAGAGGATTACATATGAAAAATAATTGTGGGAAAGGCTTTTTTTTTTCTCTCTCCCATCCCAAAGGATGAGAAAAGTTAATGTATTGTCACTAAAGGTATTTGAAGACTGACGGTATTTCTAACAAGGGTGTAAGCCAAATGTTAGTGTGCAGCTAACTCTGTTTAACATCCGTGAAATTTCCCCATGTAAAGTCATCTACAGATTGTATTCTTCATTTCAACTTGCAATTGAAAAAAAAAAAAGCTGCTGCTATGAGACAGTCAATGTGTCTGTCATTCACGGCTTAGTAAATACATAGTTAGTGTGTTAAAAAGTGCATCAGAAGTAGGAAGGAGTATGTGAGCCTTTACCCTCTCCTCCTCTTTCTAAGTCTATTTCCATGCCTGTTTTACCATTTCTCCCTGTTTTACCATTTCTCCCTGTCTTCCCTTCTCCCGCTTTGATAGTTACCCACTGAGAATATATGATAAGGTTCAGCATGAAGCTTTTGAGTGCAAGCTACATTTTTTTCTATTTGAGTTTAATGTTTGTCAGAAAAACAAAAGCAATTAAATCAATTAAAAAAAAAAATAATTAATGGATTTGAGTTAGAGAACCCTAGAGGAAGAAACAGTCAATCATAGCTGTTCTTATTCTTGTTTATCTTCCAGATATTGGCAGTGATATGACTGTTTGATCCTTCATTGTTTTAGTTACGATGCTGTAAATAATTTTCACAGAGCTTGTGTGAGTACTGGTATCACCATGGACAACTTTGTTAGCATTTGCAGTAAAACTAAGCAAAAAAATCTACTTGGGAAGAAAAAAAATCATTTGTGTTTATAAAACAGCCATTCCTCCACTTGAAGATATTTTCCAAGAAACAGAAGAATTTCCTACTATATATGGTATATGGTATATATTGCTTTCTTGAGAAAGAGAAATTCCTGGGAATTTCTTTTAGATTGGCATGAAAACCCAGACAAATATTTCATTCTATTTTACTTATTCATATGGTAAGGCAGGTAGAGGTTTAGGTAAAACATGTTCTAACACACATTACTGTATAAAAGTATATATATGTGTGTGTGTGTATATATACATCCTACAGAGCATTGCAAACTGTCACAGGTAAATGTTTTGTTCTGTTCTCTTCAGTTGTATTCCCTTTCATAACAGTGATTTTAAAGATCTGTGTTCCATCAAGAGCTTCCTTAGCTAAAACAGCAAGGACCTGGAATTAGTATCTGTATTTACTCTTTAAAAAATATACTTTCTCCTCTGCTCAAACAAATAATCATTATAACATAATCACCATGAGAACATTCAGGTTTCACATGAAATAAAATATTATTTTAAAATAATCAGTAGTCTATAGCAACTAACACCATATAGTAAAACATAACCAATGTCTCTTCGTTGCTTTTGTCACATGGATATCCTACCAGCTTCCATACAAAGAATAGTAACTCTATTTCAAAATATCATGGTGTTCTATAACTTCTGTATGTTGGAATCTGTCAAATCAATAAATAAACTGTTTACCTTTCTGACTTTTAGTCATTACTGGCTGTATAGATTTACATATATTATTACATAAAATCAGTACAGTCGTCCAAAATTTTCCTGCATGGAACGCTGCCAAGTTTTATATGCCAGGGAAGAAATTTTCTACAGCAAAGATATATTTGTCTTGGAAAACCAGTTGCAGTTTGGTTTTTTTCCAGTCTTAAATTTCAAAATATGTCTCAGATGAAGTTTAGCTTGGGGTCCCCTTTGTGTCAGGGATATGTCTTTTGCTATTTCATGACAGTTTACTCATATGTTTATGTTTTGAAAGCCAGCCTCCAACAGAGGTTTCTTAGTATTTAGGAGCTGAAATTGGTAAAAGTTCCATTCTCACTGAGCATATACATCCCTTCATAGCTGATTGCCCTGCAATTATAATTCTATATTAAATGTCCCTGAGGAGACAGTACTGACAATAGGAATGGGCACCAGTGCAACCCTTAGTTCAAGTCCCAGATGTCTGGCCAGGAAGAGCAGGAATTTGAAGATCACGATGCCAGTGATTTATCCTGAAAACACCCCATGATGGGATTTGTTGTCAATGCATTATGTTTTTTAATTGTGTTATGTTTTTCAGGCCTAATGGACTGCATATTTTTATATCAGTCTTATCAACAGAGGAAAAACCAATACGCAACCATGTAACCAAGACTTCATTATAATGCATATCTGGAGTGGGACCAGTGAAGACTGTGCAATGAGCATTCATTCTGGCAGCTTTTGAATCATTGACATTGCAATCTTAGTCTTTTTTAATATAATGCAAGTGTTTGTATGCATAATTGGTATAAAATAAATGAAAAATACATATAAGACTCTTTAACGGTCCCAGGTTGATATTTACCAACAAGTCAATTAAAATTCATGATATTTTGGAATGAAGGAACAGCAGAAGAGGCTTTCTTAAGGGTTTTAGGCCCTGTTAGAGACTAAAATTTAAAGTTAGCCTGAAGAGACTGCTATTGTGCATTTGTTTTCTGCAAGAGAAACTTTTTAAAATTTATGCATGAAATTGATTTTTCAAAGCAGTGAATACAGTCTTTGACAGATTTGTGACACAGAATGAACATTTCAGTGGAAAGTGTAATCTCCATGGGGCTAAAACGAGCTTGAACGCTTCTGAGGATGAGATTTTGGAAGAATGTAACCTGGAAAACAACAAAGGAACAGTTGAAGGGTCTATGCTTTGACTAATTTTGCGGGTTTTTTAAACTCACATACTTTTTACACAATATAGCATATTACAGGACACAGTTCTAATGTGTAGCTACATGGCAGATGACCAAAAAAAATCTCCTGGGGCTGTTTAGCCTGGAGAAGAGAAGGCTGAGGGGAGACCTTATCTATGTTTACAAGTACCTAAAGGGTGGTTTGAAGGGTGATGGAGTTGGACTCTTTTCAGTAGTTTCCAGCGATAGGACGAGGGGCAATGGGCACAAGCTGGAACACGGGAAGTTCCATTTAAATATGAGGAAAAACTTCTTTAGGGTGAGAGTGCCAGAGCCCTGGAACAGGCTGCCCAGGGAGGTCATGGAGTCCCCTTCTCTGGAGATCTTCAAGACCTGCCTTGATGCAGTCCTGAGTAACGTGCTCTGGGCAACCCTGCTTTAGCAGAGGAGTTGGACTAGATGATCTCTAGAGGTCCCTTCCAACTCTGACAATTCCGTGATTCCGTTTCAAATGAGGTACCTGTTAATTTGTTGAGGTGCCTGCCAGTTTTTGTGTTAAGGGAAACTGAATTCCCTGTTTGCCTTCTCCATGGTTCATGTCTTTCTTCATGTCTTTTTCAAAATGCAGCATCCTAATATATGTGGCTTGCCCCGAATCAATATCATTCTCTTCTTTTGGCTATCCTTGTTGCTTTTCTCTGTATTTGTCCTAGTTCTAATTAGTCCTTTCAAAATGGACTTTAGGAGGTATTAAACTTGCAGAGTTTATGATTAGCAGTATATAAGGGATGTACATAGTGCCACTTCCTGTCTAGCTACCAACTTCATTCCTAGTAAGTCTCAATATACAATTTTCTCTTTTGACTACAAATGAATATTGATTGACATTTTCAGAGAATGATCCATGATTTCAAAATCCCTTTCCTGAATATCAATACATTATTCAAAGCCATTACTGTATAGAATTCATTGGAGCTATTTTGTTCATATGCATTCAGTTCACACTGGATTTTGTCTGCCATTTAATCGCTAAGTCATTCAGTGTTTTGAGATCTTCCTGCTACTCTTCATGGTGAACTCCATGTTTTAAACTTGAAAAGCAGAGGTCCTGGTGCAGATTTCTGTGGACAATCTAATAGCTTTCCACAATTTGTTTCAGTCCTTATTTTTGTTAATTTTTCATCAGTGATTAAGTCATGAGGAAAACCAGTCTTTTTGCTCTTAAATTTAAAAAATAACTCCTTGGAAGTCAAATATACTGTACCAACTCTGTTTACAAACATTTTGATAAGTTATGGAACACAGGGTCACACAGTTAGAATGGAAACAAGGTTAAAATTGTGCATCGAAGTTTCTGGTGTCACCTACCAAAATCAGAAACACAGAGCATCCAACAGCTTTTTGGTAAACTGTTGCAAAAGTGGCTTTCTAATAAGTTACTAGTAAACAATCATTATTTAAGTGAAATATGGAAATAAGCAAAACAAGATAAAATTTTGTAAATATCACTTCCAAACTGTGGACCAGTACAGCTTCTTCTATTTCTGATGGTAGCCATACATACACAGACATGAAGATCCTGAGGGAGGCAAGAAAACGAGAGAGTCAGAGCCTGTATATGACTTTCTATAACCTATTAATCAGAGCCTTTATACAGGAATAGCAAATTCATCTAAGATAGAGAAGATCTAGGATTGAATCAGACAGGCTGAGGATCCATGTAAGTATTCTGTCTACTTTGATATCAAGGAGCAATGTCTCAGTTTCCTTGGGGAAGGGCAGACTTTGGTCACGTATCAGCACCAAAAGAGGGCTAACAACAGAAAACTGGAACAAAAGTAGGTGACTAACGCTGAAGTTCATATCATTACACCCGTACAATGAGATCTAGGTCTCAAGCTGACTGATCTAGGTGTGAAACTGGAGACAGTATAATCAGGAACACGCTGATCAGCACCACAGAAAGCCTGGGGCCTGTCACCTTAGGGACAGTGTCAGACTACAGTGTCAGACTAATACAGGTTTGTTGCTTTTGGATCCCAAGTATCTCCATTTGGACCCATATAAGACTAAGCAAATGTACCAGCTCAGAGATGTCCCTTCAGGGGTCCCAGAACATCCTTTCTTAACATGTCCTGGGCATCTCCTAAACTACCTTTGTGGCTCACAATACATGAAGATGCTTTTCAGCTCTATGTCTGTATAATAATTTGCATGAAACAAATTGCTCGAGGTGTGAAACTTTGTCAGTTATTTTGGTTTAGCCATAGTCATGTGACAAATACTTCATGAATGCCACTGCTTTCATCTTTCAAATTTGCTGCTGTGTTGCTTCAGTTGTTAGATGCTGCATTTGCCTTAGTACAACAACTCACATAGTAAATGCTTTCCAGGGAAAGAACCCATCTAATGAGGTGTTTGACCTCAAACATGCTAATAAAGCCACATTACTAACATGATTGTCTTTAAAATAAATATCGGATAAATAGGAGTCTTTTTAAAGCCCAGAAAAGTACTCTTTCAATCAAGTAGTAATAAACAAAGGAGATAATGAATAGGAAAATAATGTTAAGAGATTTAGAGGAGTTAGACTAATTTTTAAGGAAATACATTGTTCAGTAGTATTTTAATGCTTGAGACTCATGCTGTTCTTAGGCTGGTTCTTCTCTTTGTTTTACAACTCTTGTTTGGGCAGCACCTTATATTAGTAAACATGAACTTAACGGTGAGACTACAGAAAAGAGGTCAATTCCTACTTTTTTTCTCAGTTATACAAATTCAGTGTCAATTGATTGAGTTCAACAGAACTATTTCTGGAACACTCTGACATACAAGAGATCTGAATGTGGTATCTGGAATTCTGGATATGTGTATGCACTTATTTTCCACTCAGAGTGGCATGTATAGAGTACTCTGTAGAGATGAATTATTCTTAAAAAGTTATAAACAATAGACCACAAATCATAACGTGAAACATGATGCTACATGCAGGCAGACATGCAGACCAAATTCTGCCAGTAATTCCTGCTTATGTCATATAACACAGTACCCTAGGAAGAGACAAAACTCAGTGCATCATGGACGCTTGCTAAAGCCTTTCATTTATAGAGATGTTACTGGAAAATCCCACTGAAGTTTAGGTGACTAATAACATGCATCTCTTTTCCCTTGCTACACCTGAGGAAATTAGTTCCCGGGAAGTTTGGGATGCTTCAACTTTCAGAGGCCGTTGTTCAACTCCATATTCCTCACACATGCCTGATCCCTTAGGCAACACGAATAGAATTGAATATAAGAATTAATACCTCAGCATCAGAGAAGCTACTTGTAGGAGACATCTGCGATGAGCTATTTTCAGAATTTTCACTTGAAGAATCCAATAAGTGCTTGAAAATAATTTATATAATCACAGAGGCCAAAAGGAGATAGTGAGGTCAAGATCCACCTGACAACCCTTAATTACAACAGGAGAATGAATCAGCAAGATGGACGTCTTCCACAGTTTCAAGCCATGACAGAGATCCAAGTAAAATTTCCATGGATTGTAAACTTAACATAAAGCACAGAGAAATCTGGGATAGGAAAAACAGGAACAGAAACAGGATAAGCAAAAAAAAAAAACAAAACAGTTACCTAATATTGCAGGATGATTGCTAATTAGAATGGTCTCTCCTAAGTGATAAACTTTAAGAATAAAGGTGTTCAGCAGTACTTCAAGTATTTAACTTTGCAGAACCAATAGTGTAAGCTGTATTTTTTAGAAAACATTATCCCATTGTTCTTTTGTATTTATAATGAAGATACCTGTAAAATGAACTATACAAACATCTTATATCACAGAAATACAAGGGAAACCCTAGTTCTAAAAGGGAAATAGGATAATTAAATGCCTGAATAAGAAAATGAAGCACTTTAAATGTTTTGTTATGGTTTCCAATCTGTACAGCCAGTCATCTGCTCTCCTTTTTTTTCCTCTACCTCATCAGGATGTTGCAAATATGCAGCTGCCTGCTGAATGGAGCTAATGAATTCCAGCACAGGTGCTCTTAATTGTATTGCATAATGGAAACCCTTTTTCTTTTTCCTGTTCTTCTCTTTGCATCTTTACTGTGCTTTACATCTCTCTCTCTTTTTTTGTTTTTCCTCTGATGGTTATGAGTCGATGGCTGAAAGAACTGAGGACTGGTATTTATGTTGCCAAATGAAAACAGCTCTACGTAAAAGGGTAATTGGGTTAATGTAACAGAGCTGGCTTTGAAGGAGATTAAAGTTTAAACAAACAGATTCAGTGCGGAAACTGAGTTTTTCAGACATGTTATTGATGTTGTTTGCTACTTGAGATTTTCTAATGTGTCTGTATTTTTTGACAAGACTTTTGTGGGACTTTGAAGCATTTTGAAACCATGCTAAATACAGAAGGTAGACTAAAGAAAACAGAAGGTTAAAACAATGACATCTATCATTAAAAATTAAATCCTGACCCTACTGAAGTTGTGCCAAAATTCTCAGTAACTTCATTAGAGTCAGGAAATCAGCATTTTTTTTTTTTCAAGGTAGCTAGAAATTAATTTTATATTTAGCTTTGAATGACTCAGAGTTGCCGTTAAGTATATTCAGGATAAATGTCATCTTTTATTGTGTGAAAAAAGCAGATTCTGGTTCAGGTTCCTTTATTAGAGATAAAGGATGATATCGTCAAGTTAGGGTCTGGTATTAGAAACCCTCTGAATTTCTGGGACATATGAACAGAATAAAGGAAATCTCAATTGCATAGAAAGTCTGTATGAGGGCAGCTAGGAAGCTTGGTTCGCACAAGCAGTTCATGGATGGCAAATGTCAGCTGACAAAGACCTTGTGTTGAATATGGAGAATGCATTAGAACTGACTAAACCCTGTGCATTTAGTTGGCAGAAGGGTAAAAGAAAAACCCAGCAAATTAGAGATCATTTTGGTTTACAGAAAAGGAATGCCCCTTACGTGAATGAGGACTCACAGTGGAGAGAGTCATGCAGAAGCTCCACACTGTCAGTACATTAACAAACAAAATGCAGCATGCAGCAGGGAGAAAGTAATTTAGCACCTTCCAGTTGAAAAATAAAAATAAACTAAAAATAAACTCAAGTTTTGAAAAAAAGACAGAAAAGCAGCAGTCAAGAAGACCAAAATACAACTTGTCTTGTTCTTTCCTCAGTCACAAGCTGAAAAAAAAAAGAGCTATCAACCACTGAGAAAGAGATATGAAATTTCAGAAATGCTACATTATGAATTGTTTGCAAATACTAAAATAATAAGAGATACCAAGAAAGAGAGACTAGAACTAAGAATTGTTATTTAAGTGTTTGGTAAAACATGACAAAGCTATTGACTCATTCTAGCAGGTGATTCAACAGATCAAAAATGTTTGTCCATTACAAATATAAAAAAAAAAAGAAGAGCTAAGACAGCTTAGATAATATTTAGTAATTCAGAAGGAAGTTCTTATCTTTCAGTCAATCGGGCTAAAGATACCCCAGAACATGCATTAATACAAAGACTCTTATTCTTAGCACTAATGAGCAACTTATCTACAACAACTAGATTGGGGTGGGAATTGTCCTTACACAGATGATAAACAGATACTGAGTCCTGATCTAAAGATGGCAGTTGTTGTATGAACTCCAAACCCAGTATATGATGTGTAATTTAAGGCACACTTCCGAAGGCTCCTGAAAATCAAAAGCTGAATCCTCTTGAGCGGTGAGAGTCAGGGCCCCGCAGGCGCCGGTGGCTCAGCTCAGTGTCCCCAGGTGGGTCCTAGCTGTCCCTGGCCCCTTTGCCCACAGCTGCCCTCAGTGCTCCCAGATGGTGAGGAGCTGTATGGCACTGCTGCCGGTGTCAGAAAATATAGTTTAACTTCCCATGTTCTAGGGACTGCTAATGGTATCTTCTCATAGCAGGAGTTCTGGACTGCAACTCTGATGAGATTAATATACACAAGAGAGACAAGGAGAATAAATCCTGTCCTGAGCTAATAGCTGGATGAACAGAGCTCTCTCTTCAAGTTTTCATTTTCAGGTTGTGCAATTAAATCACTCATGTTATCTCTCTAACATGCCAGAAACACGAGAGTCAATCAATCTCAGGTGGGTGGCATGTAAAAAAAATGCTTAGGAAATGGGGAAGATGGGTGAGATGATAACTGATTTAACTCCTGTAATACATTTCCAGTTTATTATTGGCATGAGAGGAATCCAAGGGCTGAGTTAAACAAAATACTTGATACATTTTATATTCCAGGGGAAAGGTATGCTGAATAAAGTAAGCTGAAAATTGAAGCAGTGGCACTGATGCATCTTGCCTTGCAGTTAGCCTTGTACTGTTTCAGATACCATGATTCAGATCCTTAATGTATAATTTCTTTTGTTGCTTCACACCATGCCAACAAGCAAAATGTGTACTGTCTAATGAGCGCAATATGACAGTGCCTAACCTTTCAGATTTCTGTCTGGATATCAGCACACTCTCCTACTCAGTTAAAGAAAGCAAAATCTGTAGAAAAAATCTGCTTCTGCTTAATTTGTTATTATTCATAAAATAAAGGTCTCTCATTTTTTCCCCAAAATCCAGGAAGAACCATATCTAGGGCACAGAGTTTACAGGCAACTCCTCTGCTGAGCATCACCAAGTTCAGTTTACTTTTCTTACTTACTTAGTGCTTTATTTCCCATGAATGGATTCAGAAGAAAATAATATGCTTTCAGTTTGGTAAACAGTGGCAATCCCTCTCATGCCTGGTCCTTTCCACCCCTTTCTTTTATCTTTTTAATAGAGATTATATCACACAGCCTTTTGTTTGCTTATTTGTTACTTTTTGTCTGCTGCCGTCCATTATGGTATCACCAGGCTTGCTAGAAGAGCCTGGGGTGATGTTATTGTTCTGTAAGTAATTGCAGTGTCCTCCAGGCTATGCAAAAGAAGATGAAAATGATCTTTCTGGCCCATGACTCATCATCATAAAGACTGTTAAGCAGTTATTTTCTCACAAGAGCTTCTGATGCCCTCATACTGCTACTTTTTCAGTAATTGAGACCTGTTCAAGAGCAGTGTTAAAATGCTTTATTGAACAGGATGGGTAAAACACAGCTATTATCTAAGTCTTAAAATAAGAAGAGAACTGAAAAATAACTTAAACTCAGATTCTCTGAGCTGATGCTGCTGTTATGTTTTCCAAATGTGATTTAGTTTTACCTGAATTAATTAGATCAGCTGATCCCAGAGAGAATTTTAATACATGGGGATGCAATTTGAGAGAGTGCTAGTTATCCAGTATGGATACTGGACTTTAAACTAGACTTTCCGGGGGAGGGGGATATTACCCAGCTTGCCCATGACAAGCCAAGGGATGACACTCCAAGGGCTGAGGGATGGGTCGCTAGCACAGGCCCTCAACCTGTTGCTCTGAGTTGTGCTGGGTACACTGCAGCACACTCAGAGTCTTATGGGGACAAGCCAGGGGCTCCCAAGGCAATAGGAACAAAGGAGTCATGGATAAAACACCTCAAAGGAGGCCACCTGAAGAGCAGTACAAAGGAAATGCAGCTGCTACAGCCCGTAAGCCACCTTCATAGAGGCCCAGCTGAAGTGCCTCTATGCAAATGCTCAGCGCCCAGGGAACAAACAAGAGGAGTTAGAGACCTGCACACACTTCCAGGGCTATGATCTCATTGGCATCACAGAGACGTGGTGGGATGGCTCCTGGAGTGTTGGAATGGAGGGATACAGGCTCTTCAGGAAGGATAGGCAGGGGAGATGAGGAGATGGTGTTGCCCTCTATGTCAATGACCATCTGGAGTCCATGGAGCTCCACCTGGGGATGGGTGAGGAGCCAATGGAGAGCTTATGGGTCAGGATTAAAGAGAATGCAGGAGCGGGTGGTGTTAGAGTGGGGGTCTGCCACAGGCCACCTGACCAGGACAATGGAGCAGAAGAGGGCCTCTATAGACGGATAGGAGCAGCATCACGTTCACAGACACTGGTTCTCATGGAGGACTTCAACCACCCTGATACCTGTTGGAGGGACAACACAGCACGGCACAAGAAACCCAGCAGGTTCTTGGAATGTGTCAATAACAACTTTCTTTTCTAGATGGTAGAGGAGCCAATGAGAAGAGGAGGCATGCTAGACCTTGGCCTTACCAACAAGGAGGGGCTAGTGGGGAATGTCAAGCTCAAGGGTAGCCTTGGCTGCAGCGATCATGAAATTGTAGAGTTCAAGATCCTCAGACCAGTGAGGAGAGTGTGCAGCAAGCTCACTACAGTGGACTTGAGGAGAGAAGACTTTGGCCTCTTGAGGGAGGGGTGCTTGGCAGAGTAACATGGGATAAATTCTTGGAGGGAAGGGGGGCCAAGGAAGCTGGTTAGTATTTGAGGATCATCTCCTCCAAGCTCAGGAGAGGTGCATCCCAACATAGAAGTCAGGCAAAAAAGCCAGGAGACATGCATGGATGAACAAGGAGCTCCTGGATAAGCTCAAAAGCAAAAAAGAGACCTACAGAAAGTGGAAGCAAGGACACACTGGAGGGACACAGAGAAACTGTCTGAGTGGCCAGGAACCAGATTAGGCAAGCTAAATCCCAGACAGAATTAAATCTGGCCAGGACAACAAGAAAAACTTCTGTAAGTATGTCAGAGACAAAGGGAAAACTAGGGAAGATGTGGGCCGTCTCTGGAAGGAAACAGGAGATCTGGTCACCCAGGATATGGAGAAGGCTGAGGTACTGAATGACTTTTTCACCTTGATCTTCACTAGCAAGGGCTCTAACCACACTGCTCAAGTTGCAGAAGGCAAAGGCAGTGACTACGAGAATGAACTGCCCATTGTAGGAGAAGATCAGGTTTGAGACCACCTGAGGAACCTGAACATGGACAGGTCAATGGGACGTGATGAAATCCATGTACAAAGCCTGATGGAGCTGGTGGATGAAGTTGCTAAGCTGCTTTTCATTTATTTGGACATATTTGAAAAGTCATGGCAGTCTGGTGAAGTTCCCGCTGACTGGAAAAGGAGAAACGTAACCCCCATTTTCAAAAAGGTAAAAAAGGAAGACCCAGGGAACTACAGGCCGGTCAGTCTCACTTCTGTGCCTGGCAAGATTATGGAGCAGATCCTCCTGGAAACTATGCTGAGGCACGTGGAAAATAAGGAGGTGATTGGTGACAGCCAACCTGGCTTCACCAAAGGCAAATGGTGCCTGACAAATTTGGTGGCCTTCTACAACAGGGTTACAGAGTTGACGGATAAGGGGAGAGCAACTGACATCATCTACCTGGACTTATGCAAAGCGTTTGACACTGTCCCACATGACATCCTGGTCTCTAAATTGGAGAGACACAGATTTGATGGACGGACCACTCAGTGGATAAGGAACTGGCTGGATGGCCACACTCAAAGGCTTGCGGTCAACGACTCAATGTCCAAGTGGAAGCCTGTGATGAGTGGTGTTCTTCAGGGGTCGGTACTGAGACCAGTGCTGTTCAACATCTTTGTTGGAGACATGGACAATGGGATTGAGTACACCCTTAGCAAGTTTGCTGGTGGCACCAAGCTGTGTGACGTGGTCGACATGCTGGAGGGAAGGAGTGTCATCCAGAGGGATCTGGACAGGCTTGAGAGGGGGCCCCATGCAAACCTCATGAAGTTCAACCAGGCCAAGTACAAGGTCCTGCACCTGGGTCATGGAGATCCCAAGCACATATACAGGTTGGGCAGAGAATGGCTGGAAAGCAGCCCTGAGGAGAAGGTCTTGGGAGTGTTGGTGGATGAGAAGCTCAATATGACCTGGCAATGTGCACTGGCAGCCCAGAAAGCCAACCGCATCCTAGGCTGCATCAAAAGAAGTGTGGCCAGCAGGGCCAGGAGGGGGTGGATTCTGCCCCTCTGCTCAGTTCTGGTGAGACCCCACCTGGAATACTGTGTCCAGCTTTGGAGTCCTGAGCACAGAAGGGACATGGACCTGTTGGAGAGAGTCCAGAGGAGGCCATGGAAATGCTCAGAGGGCTAGAGCCTCTCTGCTGTGAGGACAAGCTGAGAGAGTTGTGGTTGTTCAACCAGGAGAAGAGAAAGCCCCAGGGAGACCTTATAATGGTCTTCTAGTACCTTTTGAAGAGGGCTTCAGGAGAGATGGGGAGGGACTCTTGATCAGGGAGTGGAGCCATAGGACGAGGGGTAATGGTTTTAAAGTGAAAGAGGGGAGATTTAGACTAGGTATGAAGAAATTCTTTCCTGTGAGAGTGGTGAGACACTGGCCCAGGTTGCGCAGAGAAGCTGTCTGCCCCATCCCTGGAGGTGTTCAAGGCCAGGTTGGCTGGGGCTTTGAGGATCCTGGTCTGGTGGGAGGTGTCCCTGCCCATGGCAGGAGAGTTGGAACTTGATGATTTTTAAGGTGCATTTCAACTTAAACCATTCTATGATTCTATGACTTTCAACTTGTTACTATGAGGAAATACCTGCCAAATTTCATGTTTATGTTCCTATCAAAAGGGATTTTGATCAAATCAAAGACAAATACCTCAGGACTGAATAAAATGAGAACTCTAGATCCATAGTGTGATCTTTAAGCATAGCCACCACCTAATCAAAACCGTGAACTTTTGTAAATACACAGATGTACCAATTTTCATGTGCAGGAGCAGTTCAGCAACTAACATGTACCTAAGCTAACCGGGAATGAGAAAAATCTCGATGTCTGGAGAGAGTTGATAGTTTTAGAGCAAGCCTCATATGCACAAGTCCTTTTGACTCCCTGTGAAATGCAGTGACAGATTTCTGCTTTGGTTTAAAAATGTGACTGGAAGTGAAACTACCGAGCAGTACCGATGAGTCACATTTGTGTTGCCAGGCAAATGCATATTTTGCACAAATTCTGAAGCAGGCTTTCAGGGGAAGCATTTTCTGATTTACAGTCCTGCTAGGGAAAGTGGGGAAGATAATCCAACTTGGAAGCAGAATTCCAAAATGGTAATGGGCAAACAGTCTCCTAACTCCACTGATGCACTTGTTTCTTCCTTTTAGAAACTATTTCCATGCACTCCCCCAATATTAGCTAATTTCTTCTAACCATCACTAATATTCTTTTCCTCTCTGTAAAAGGTTTTGTGTAGATACACACAATGAATCAACTCAGAGTATAAATTGATGCAGAAGTTTGGAGGGATCACATAGCGGACTGTTTCAGAGAAGCATTCATGTAATTAGTTTAGTAACGAAAACTGCATTCAAAAACTGCTTTTTTGCTTTATAAGATATTTGTAAATATTATCACTACAACACCTTTGGAGAGGAAAAGAACCCCAAAGCAGCCCACCAAAATGAATGACGAAGAAAGAGTGGCTACTTTTGTATGGCCATAACTGGCCCTTTTAACAGCTGCAAGAGAACTCGTTTTTATTTAGTGCTTGCTTTTAAGTACTGTAATAATCTCATTAATTAAAATGTTCCATTGAAACATCCAACAAAACATCTGTAAAATTAATTTACTGGAAAGATCTTTTTACTACTGTATTTCATTTCTCCTGGTAAAATTTTAGTTATGGTTATTGAGATGTCTGAACGTAGATAATAATGAGAATGTGGTATTACACGCATTAAAACCAACCTCTTGTGCCGTGAATAATCAGTCAGTTTTTTGTGGTGTGAAGTGGTGATGGCAGGAAGGAGAAGGAAAGGAAAAGTGTGGTCTTTTTAAACTTTTTCTCATGTTAGTAATCACATACCATGAAAGGCTGTATGATGTCATTCCATAACGTTTTTCTCATAGAGGTTGACTGTGGCTGTCCCAGACACCTGAAGTTCTCTGTCTGTCCGGGGAGTATGAATAAGCACCACTTCATTCACAAAGTAACTTGCTTAAATCATTCTTCTCTGGAATTCAGTCACTGTTAATCATATTTTCAAGATTTGAGGCGGAATGTGATAATACAAATAGTCTTACCAGATAAATTTTCCCTTTTTGATGAAATCACAATGAAAGGAACTGCTACTGAGGGTGCGAATTATAAAGATAATGAATAAGCCACTGTAATACAAACCACCCAATGCAAGGTTGGTTTAAAATTAGACTTCTTAAATGTTTACATTTTAATAGCACTGAAGAACTTTTTTAAAAAAAAACATGGTGGGGGTCAGATAACTTCTGACTCCATTGTTATCTCCAGGCCATTTATTTATTCTATTTGTCAGACACAGAGCAGACCCAAGAACCTACAGTTACTTCTTATTAACTGGAGCTACGAGACTTGATGATTTCCTAAGTAGCCTTAATTTTGTTTCCTAAAAATGTCATGACTGAGATTCTTTTCTTGAGCCTTCTCTTTTCAATACAATTTCATTTGCATGGTATTTTGGGTGGGGACAAAAAAAAAGATTGGGAAAGGAGTTTTTTTGTTTGTTTTGAGGAGATTTTCAATGTTAGTTCTAATTGTTTGATTATAGAGAGTCTGCATAATTTATTTTCTTCTCCAAGTGAATAAATCCTAATCAATATATCAGCCTTCAACAAAATTAATATAGTTCAACAGACCGAATTTTCAGATGTTGACTAATCCCTTATGTCATGGAGGTCATGTGGGAAGTTTTCCTGAAAATAAAAATCACTAAAACTCTCTTGGTGGAGAGAAATGGGGAATTGGAAGATGTGGCAGTCCTAGTTTTACTCATTAATGAGATCTCACTGGTATGTATGAGAGAAAACCTTTGGCTTGAAGGGTTGTACTAGCTGTAGAAAAATATCTTTTGTTCCACATTTCAGTAAGATAGGTGAAGAAGCACCATTTGAAAATAGTCAATTCTAATTGCATTCAGAATCCACGACCAATACTTATTATTGCTATAAGAAGAAAGAGAAGTAATTGCAAAATGTAATGTCAAAAGACTGTAGTTATAGTAAGACAGTATCAGGGAGGAAATTAAGCAATTAGGGACACAGACTGATGACAGTCTAGAATTTCTGGGGTTTGGACAACTGTTTCAATAAAAGACAAAGATAATCGTGGTTTGGGAAAAAAAAAAAAAAAAAAAGAGAGAGAGAAGAGAGATTTATTTATTTCAAAGCTACAACAAAAAAGTCCAGCCATGGACTCCTCATTGCTTTTAGCCATAGGGAGAGACTGAGCAGCCAGGTATGTTGACCAGTCTTCTGCAAAGCATCAACACCACTTAACACCCTCAACACTTCTAAGTCTCAGGCATCTGTTTCGCTATTAAGAAAGCTGGAAGTGGTGGCCTTTGAAAGATTGGCCACTTCCTTTTTTTCTGTGCAGATGGATGGAATAACTCCAGCTTATCTGTGTTAGAGATAAAACAGGCTGCCGTCTGGCTAGAAAGGGAAGATACATTTGCCAGACCAATATGGAAACCTCCATGCTGTTGGGATGTGTCTGAGAAATGGGCTGCGAGTGCTCCACAGGGAATGGGAGAGGTGCAGTCCATCAACTTAATCCACCATTGGATTTGTTTATTTATTTATTTCCAGAATAGGGACTTGTATTAACTTCCCTCTTCCCCTTGCATTTGTTAGGAGTCCCTGCATTCTGTTACCCTCATGCTAGGACAGAGCAGGAGAAGCTGTGCCCTCCCCCAGATGGGCATAGCGACCCCCAAACGTTATGCTCTGGGCCACAGCTCAAGCAGGGCCAGAGGCAGAGAAGCCAACCTGCGTTAGAGTAAGGGTTACTTGGCCTGAATGAAAGTAATAACAATGAAAATGCTATAATTTTTGGAGCCAAAGTGGAAAACCACAAAATAATATCTTTTCACAAGATTTCAAGCTCTGGTGTGCGGCTGCAGAAGGCGTAGCAGCAATGCCGGTCCAGAAGTCCAGAACCTGGAGAGATGTTTCAACTTTCTGAGGTTTGTTTGTTTGGGTTGGGTAGTTTGGTTTTTTTTGACTGGTATTATTTAACAAATAAATGTTTGTTTTGCATATTTATGCAAGGAAAGATTGATGCTTTATAAACAATATTCAATTACAGTTTGGTCAACCTCCATTTGGATATGAACATGGCAACTGAAGCACAACACTACATCTTCAGTCCATTGATATCTCCAAACACAGGCAACTTCTGGGAGAATTCCCGGGGAGAATTCCTTACGCTCAAGAACAACTGATAGTCATCACGTAGATGCTCATTGTTATATGTCAAATGCAGTTAACAAAATCCTGCATAAAAGAAGATGAAGCTTCTTATGTTTTTCTGTGGGAACAGGTTGCTTTTCCCAGTGCTTGGCAACCCAGACAGCTGGCCTGCAGCAAAGCTTCCACTGTGTGTATGCAGATAAATTGCATATGTGAAGGAGAGCCAGCACTGTTCCTCAGAAGTTAATCCGCACATGAATAGAATGGCTCACTGTTGCAGACATGATGAGTTTGATGTGTCATAGCTGCTTTCTGTGGCTGTGTGTATGATTTATCTAGAACTGCCCCAGTGTTCAACATTTAAAAATTGTCAGCTGCAATGTCAGGATGAAAGAAAAATGGAAGAGGCTGCGCTACAATCAATTTGCTGCTGGCACAGCATATGTTAGTGACATTATGTGAGCAGCGTATATTAAAATTGCCTTTCTACACATGACTTTAAGGCATATTCATGTCAGTGACAGCAGAATCTGGAAGCTTCAAGCTGTTATTTTCCACCCTTGCCTATTGACTGCAATGAATGTCAGTGCAGAAGAAGTAGGAGTGCTACCACCTTGTGATCAGAAGTTGAAATTGCTCAATTCAGGTAAGAAGTGCCCCTTTAGAAAAGGGCCCACTCCTTATTATGGATCAGTGTATAAGTAGTCAAAAGAGATTGGAGAATCCTGCTTGCAAATGAAAATACAAAAAAATTCTATATACAAGAAATTATTTAGGAAGTGACATGGAAGTAGCTTGGTAAATGTCCTTGCTGAAATGATATTGTGAAGTCACAGATTTAAGAGAGAAAATTCAAACACAGCATCTGTAGTTAAATGACTTATACTGTAGCAGCTGACCTTTACATGTAATATCTTCATGTGAAAGGTAGTTGGGTTAAGTAAACCAGGCTGGACATCCTCAATCAGTTAACACCTGATAAGAACATCACCACATTAGAGTAATGAGAGGTATAAGGGGGAATCTTGTAGTATAAGGTTTGAGAGTATATTCTGTAACAGGGAATGATGTGCACAGAAATATGAACAACAACAAAAATATTACAATAAGACATTTTGTCTCTGCCCTCCCTTATTTGGCAAATAACTTCAAGAAGAATGGGCATGCTTTCAGATGATGGCTAATTCAGCTCGTCAATGAACTACCATTTTCCTCAAATAAATCAGTGAGAGAAAGAAAGTGAAGCACAAATTTAAATGAAGCACTTAATTTTAGCTTCCTATGTTTGTGCGGAGTCAGGGCTATATTAAAAACATAGTAAATTACTTTAGCTACTGACAACAAATTCAGGAAGTTTGCACTGTAATCTGAAAGACGCCCAAAACAATTTCTGCACAACCTTGATTATTTTATTTTTTTAGGAAAATAGAAAGGGATTTTGTATCAGAGACCTTTTTTTAACACTGTAAGTTGAAGTAGTCAGGCACAGCTTGCAGTCACTGTGTTAATCATTGGGCAGAAGGATTATGTTGCAAGCCTCAAATTGGATAAACCAGTGTGCCTCGCCCGTGAGGACTTTCTAAGCTGTCATGGCATCTGGTTACTCTACCTAGCAACCTTCTACTTCTATGCAAATTTGCTGCAGAAAGGAAAAAATAGCCATTTCTCCACTATCTGCTACAAGTCTGGTATTCTTTTGCTTAGAGTAAGAGGGTCTGCTTTTTGCAGAGAAGAAGGGCTTCTCTGTTGCAAAGGTTAAAGTTGGTGATTAAGCTATTCAAGGTAAAAAAAAATAGGTCTACTAAGTAGTGATTCCATGGAAACTCTATTTCCATATCTCCCCTCCCCTTTGCAGTTAATCCAGCCCCTCCTCTACTCTCTAATTGGTGTGCAGTATGAGTATGCTCATAGGAAAGGGTTCTATGCTCATGCACTGGTCAAATTAGACCTAAAAATATAAGATAAAGGAAAAGCTGTGTCTTGTCATTCAGCCATTTTTGTGTGCGTCTAATGCTTTCACTAGAATCTTGGTGATGCAGATGAAAAGACCTACCAAGATTGTATAGCAAATTAGTAGTAGAGACAAAAATAGCATTTTGTGTTTATCACTAGCCCCTTCTTCTCCCTCTTGACAGCAGAAATATTGCCAAAATTCGGTCTATGTTCCCAAGAAAGAATGAATATGTTGTCATCCATGACACATGCATTTAAGCCTCGATTACTGCAAATCAGTAGAATCCATTTGATTCTGTCCCAGATTTTATATACAAATAAATCTGTATATACAATTGAGGCCTTATCTTAGTCAACAGTAGTCTATACAATTGTACCCAATAGCCTTCATGCAACACTAAATTGTTGCACTGTTTTTTAAAAGGTCCTGCTACAATTCTTCAGCCAGGCCATTTCAAGATTCCTTTTACCCTCATTTCTTTATGCCTATACGTCTTTGTGCACCAACGTGTTTAAATTCTGATCATTTTAATTTTATCTGAAGAAATGGACAATTGGTTTGATTAAATGCTTTGAGAGAGATACTCTTGGTTTATTTAAATGCTGTAATTTTCACCACAATTTAGATGAGAAATGTTTCTTTTGCAGAGCCTTCTTGAACCTCAAGTTTGAAGCAATATGTGAGTGAACACTTTCAAGTGATGTTTTTATTGCATTCTAATGTATATTTTTGAAGCGTAGGCCTGGGGATGTAGCAATTATTGCAGACCTAAATCTTTGTAACTGCTAACTATTAAAAGCACAAAAAGCAAAATATGAAATCACAGTTAATGGTACTCTTCTTCATGGCTGCAAAGATGTAAAATCACAGAGTATTCATTTTTTCACATTTGGACAGGGAAAAATGTATTATCCAATATTTGAATAGCTTTAATATTGTTAAAGGAAGCTATTACTATGGTTCTAGAACTTTCAGACAATAGTAGCATCAAAACGTTTTGCATTCATATTGCAACAAAGCTGGTGATTTAGAAGTACTTGTACTAGATCATTTTGTTCTTTTAAGACTTTATTTTATAAAAGTGTTTTGAATGAACCTCTTGTACCACCTACCTCCTTAGCTAGGTAAAAAAATTACGCTCCTACCTTCTGAATCGTAGCAAAGCTGGTCTTTTTCCTCATTAGCAAGCTCTATGGCTCAGAAGGACTAAATTTTTAGGCAGAAAAAAATTGTGCTAGAAACTTGACAACTACAATATTCTCACTTCAGGGGTTTTTGGCTCAAAGTAGTTCTAGTCTGGTCCTGTAGACTGAATGACCATTAGTAGTTGCAGTGCAGAGTTAGGCACCGTCCTCTTTTATTTTTTTAAACAGGAATCCTGTTTTTGTGTTCCAGGGCTGCTCTGTGGCATGAACCAAAGTGCACTAAATACGAATAATAGAGATATCCTTCAAAAGTACACTCCTAATCTGAACTGAAAATGCTAATGTGTCCCAAACAGCCAAATAGATGTTTCACCTCTCCCAGTGGCCTCATTGGTGTAGCTATTTAGAAACAGTGAGACAGCTCCAAAAGGCAAAACTGACAGAGGACTTGCACAGCACATCTAAAACTGTATTCCTGTGACATTTGCTAAAGTTTTGCTTTAAGGCTGTTTTCTACATTCTGTGTAAAATCTGTTAACAACAGGGTCATATTCACAACATTTATTTCCCCAAAAATGCCTACCTAAGTATGTTTCTGGATAGCTTAAGCTCCTTTGCAGATCAGATGAGGTACTTAAATTCCACCCTGGAATTCTTCAGTATTTTATTCCTAAATCTATCCTCTTTTCTCTGCTTTTTATTCCAAGCCAATTTGGATAGCTATCTGCACGACTGTCTGTCTTGCGAGGGGTGCTGCCATAAGTTCTGAGCTCTCTCATGACTTGTGATAAGTACCTAGGCTCCATTAACCATGCGTTTGAATTTGATTAAGTATTTACCCATATTATGTTTATATTACGAGATTTCAGTAGGCTGTTTTATGCATTGCTGATATGTCACAACATCCTAATTGAATATGGGGAGTAAAAGTAATATTTATGACTATTTTCTGAGCCTCCAAAGAGAGAACATTTTATAGAGTTTTCTAAATATTTCTTACACTTTTCAATCCAATAAAAAAAAAAAAAAGTTTTAATAAAACAAAAGTGATTTTGTCAATTAGGATCTTTGAAACTTTCCTAAGCCCTTTAGAAAGCTACAGAAAACCAAAAACAATTTTTGGTTTATGAATGATAATATTATCGCCTTCTTTCCCAGGGCATTTTAAGGGGAAAGAAAACAAAACCAGATTTGCCCCATTGTTATTTCTAATGCCTGCTTTTAGTACATTATGTACGTATCCATCCATGCTTTCTTGACTATTTCTTCTGCAATCAAATTGCAATTTTATTTTTTGTTAATTCAAAAGCACCAAAAAGTGCAAGTAAGACCATGGTGCTTTGTACTGTTTGGCAACATTGTTAATCATCTTTAATTTTTTTAAACCAAGCAGGCCTTCAGCTAGTACTCCTCTAATACTGGGATCTGGAATATAGAGGAAATCATTTTAGTTTACTGATCTTCTATTTAGTTGTGAAAAAACATTGCTGATTTGGTTTGTGTTAGTCTATCTTAGAATCCTCCTTCTGCTTTAGTGAAGGTTAGCAATTTTACTCCTTTATGCAGCGTGGTAAATCGTGCAGCTAACATACTGTCAACACATCACTGTTTTGTGATATTTGAACATGCCTGCTCTGAAATCTAGCACAGTGGCGAACAACGCAAATATATCTGCTTCAAAAAAGAGATGAAAAGTAATAGTTGCTCGCGTCAGTGTAAATAACGATATGAACTACTCTCAGAATGGCAAATAATGGGCTGCTGAAAACCTGAGCTCAAATTTGGAAGTGTTTGGAAGAAGTAAGCCAATAATCTAAACTGCCTTAAGATTTTAATGAAAAGTTGAACCTTGATTTTTCTGATGTCAAGGGTTTTGCCAGGTGATCAAGACTGATCAATTAATGTGGCTTAAGAAAGTTATTGCCCATCAGTTTAGCTACAATCTAAAATTGTGCTCATACTCTGAAGTTTCTCATCTGTGGGCTGTGATTATGTTAGCTAAATTCTTCTATTTCAGATAGGCTAAAAAGGTGTACTTGCTTTTAAAGTCTCTCTTTTTGGGACCAAGGGCCCAAAATTTCTTGATACTCAACAGCACAGCCCAACTACTAGGTGTTTGCTGCTTACAGAGTTGTGTCATCAAACGTAGTATGTGTAACTGTATTGTGTTTTGACCTTTCGAAGCAGAAGCCTGGCTGTCTTTTTCTGTAGTTAATGTTAATTTGTTAATGGAAAGCATAAAAGAGAAAATATCCTTTTCCTCTTCCTAGTCTAGTCATAGTTGGAGGCGGGGCAGGAAGAGGCAGGTCCACTTGCTTAGTTCTTTGAAGGAAAGAATATTAATATCTACCTCCAAGAGGGGAACCTGGGAAATTGAGCAGAAGTTAATCCTGTTTTCATATGGAAAATTTCTGAAAAGGGGTAAGGAATTGAGACACGCATCATTCACTAGTTTAGGGTCAACAACACCTTTATCTTGCATCTCCTTGACCAATATGCCTGATCATCCCTCAGCAGCAAGCGCTTCTCAATGACTGCATAGGCCACCAACGTGTCTATCACAGAAATCTGTGCATCCTAGAACTTAACTCTAAGTCCTTGTATCTATCCATGCTGGCTATGTAATACAGAAGATATACAAACATCTTAGTAATAGGCAATAAGAGATAATGGTAGACCTCTCTTGCAAACTCCAACCTCAAGCAGCACTGACTCCTTTGCTCCTGATCTAACCCAAAAAGCCTAAAGCTATTTTTAACCAAACACATTGATTTTACTCTTCAAATTGCCCAGAGACCCTGTCTCAGTCTGAAATCAATGGACGTTCTGAATGCACAGTGTGAAAAAAATGAAATTTTGTCTAGGAAATTGTAGTGGGACAAGAGCTATATTAAGAGCTATATAAAAGGTGGTTAAAAAGGTTTACTGTAAATTATATTCCAAATTAAAGAGATAATTCCAAGTAAGCGTAATTGCACTTTAGAATCCTATATTTCAGGCACCTTCCTCTCTTAATAAAAGAGGAAACAAATACCAAAAACCTTTTTATAATAGTGGTTTCCAGCCAAACAAAGGATTTTACAGTACCTATGTGGTAACTACATGTTTACTGAAAGTAGTAGCAATAATACTGTCAGTAGCAACAACACTACAGTGTTATTTAATGATAACATGGTAAATACCCCATGACAATTCCTGTTAATTTCCTCTTCGTTTGGTAACACAATTTCATCATTTCCAATTAGCTCTAGAGAGACACAAGTTTTTTGAGAAAGAGAGTTCTTATTTTTTAACAGCTGGCTCTGAACGACATGTAAATAGTTATTTTGCCTCATTTTGAAGCATTCTGGTAAATTCTGGCAGGGTATATTTTCAGAAATTTACTTCAAACCATATATTATTCATGGGTCTATTTGTCTGTGAAAAAAATAGGCTTTCTGATATTCACTGGGATTTACTTTTCCTTTTTTTTGAAGGGTAAACAAGAGAGGAAACATAAAATGCAGTTCAAGCACACTGAAGTGCTGTATTAACAGAAGATGGGTTACATTCACTGGCTTTGCACTTTTAAGCTTTTTGGAGCAGAATGCTTGGTAGGACAAAGAGTACCTAAACTCCCCAGTGTTTAAATTGCATTCCTGCTGAGAACTACAGACAGGGTGGCAGTTTCCCCTAACCAGCTTGCTCAGCAGGGATTATACATTTAGGGACTATCTTCAGCACAGAAAGTCTTTATACATGTAAGTCCTATTGAAATAGCCAGTCTAGGATAAGAGTTCTGTTTATGAAATCCTTTGGTTTAAAAAAAAAAAAAAAAAGTGTTTGGTTCTTCTCCAAATTCTTTATAAAGCTGAGTTTGCACTGCGCATTCTAGTGAAGCCAAAGAAAATTTTGGAGTTATTTGAGGAGACCGGGATTAGACCCTGTATATGCAGGACTTTTGGCTTACTTTAAACTCTCTCTGTACTCTGTTTTCCTGACCAATCGTAAAGACTCTTTCTTCACTTTGCACTTTCACCTTTTTTGCAAAGTTAACCTAAGAGGCTCACGTGAGGAATTGTCTGAAATCAAGGGCCAAGGGAGCTAGCTTTGGGAAAAAAAGTTACTCATCTTAAAAAAGGTGAAGCCTTGCTTATCAAAACTGGCTTTGGGCAAGTAGTTCAGGGTTTCTGGGAGGCTGAAGCAAATTGGAAATAGCAAGTGGAGAAGGGTTTTCTGGTGTTATAAATTGGAATGGAGTAAAATGTCTACTTCAAACAATTAGTGAAAACTCACACCCTCTTTATAATAGATTTCTTTGTTTCTTTGGTGGGGCAGGCAAGAGGTGTTTTCTGTAATATCTGCCTAAGGCTGCCTCTTATTTTAATCCTTTCCTTACAGTATTTTGGTTTGTACCAGACAGATCAACTCTGCTAGATCCAGAAGGAATAAAAGGAGCAGCATTCCAATAAGGATTACTTTTCAACACTAAGCACCACTAGCCAATGTAATGACCTTGTTTATAGAGAACTCTATTCACTTAATTTAGATCGGTATGACACAAATGAGTCCAGAATACATTTTAAAAGCGTTGGCAATAAGAGGATGGCTATAAAATTGAAAGGTGCTGGTACAGACACAAAAAGCTAAGTTAGGAGGAACATATAGGTGTCTTGTTGCCTTTCTTGGAGACAGACTTTGCTACCTTCATTTGTGCTCTTGAAAAATTCTTCACAACAGTCATTTTTCCTTCCAGACATTACCATGTTATACCAACAGGAAATGGGTATCTTGAACAACACATGTAAATCATTTGAACACATGGCTTCTAAGTTCAAAAGGATGGTTAAATACATCTAAACATCCTTTGTGTTGTTCCGTTCATGAATTGTAGGGCTGGAAATGGGAGCACAAAGAGAAGAAAAGAATAATTTACAAACTTCAAAAGGAGCTGTGGTGGCTATGAAGTTAAATTCGGTTTGTGATGACATTTTGCCCCAAGCATTGAGGTCCTCCCTGCAGCAGTGAGAAGAGTACCATGTTAGTCTGATGGGCTGGATTCAAGTAATATAAATAGTCAGTACATCTGATCTGAGTAGAAATATACGAACTCCTAATTACATGCCAGTCGAGAAGCTTACTCATAAAATCAAATGATTCTGCACTACATACTTAGACTTGTTTCTTCTACTCTTTCTTTAACAATTATGTGTCCACTTCTCAGTCATGTGCAGAAAAAAAAATAATCCTAAACCACTCAACAATGGATTCATTGGACTATGTCAATGGGAGTCTGTATGTGCAAAAAAGTTTCATGTTATTTATTTCCTTCTGACAGCTTCCAGGTAAAGGAAGGAGGCAAAAATAAGAAGGAGGCAAAAATGAGGAGGAGGCTCTTTTTCCATCTTTTCTGATGGGGGAAGGAAGGAAGGAAGGAAGGAAGGAAAGAAGGAAGGAAGGGAGGGAGGGAGGGAGGGAGGGAGAAAGGGAGGGAGGGAGGAAGGAAGGAAGGGAGGGAGGAAGAAGAGAGGGAGGGAGGGAGGAAGGGAGGGAGGAAGGGAGGGAGGGAGGAAGAAGAGAGGAAGGGAGGGAGGAAGGGAGGGAGGGACAAAGGAGGGAGAGAAGGAAGGAAGGAAGGAAGGAAGGAAGGAAGGAAGGAAGGAAGGAAGGAAGGAAGGAAGGGAGGGAGGGAGGGAGGGAAGTGGTGCAGAACAATAGAGATGGGGGAGAGAATTGTGCGCATTGTCAAGCAGAGACATACCTGCACTTAACTTTCTCCTTTGTCTTCTGTTCATTTCTTTGGAAGTGGCTTGCTTTAATTGAAGCAATGTCTTGAAGCATCTCAGAGTTTGTCCTTTTACTTTTATCCTTTCTTTACATAGAAATAAAGAGTATATAAATCGTCATCAAAATCATAACAGTTGTATTTCACACTGTATTAGTGCACCACTAAACATGCAGAATTTACTGCAGAAGAAACCATTTTCAAAGCAGCTTTTTTTTTTATCTGAATGGCATTATAATGACAGCAACTTGGTTGCAGGTTCAATATATGCTAAGGAAGAAAGAGAACATTCTGCTAAATGGATTCTTATTTGACATGTGGTTCAACAAGTCAGAAAATGAAGAAGATAGTCTGCTACAAATCATGTAAACAATTTGTATAATGCTACCATTACTTTTTAACACAGAGAAGCTGTCTTTGTTTCACTTTGTGTCTTCTAAAATTCCCCCATGAGGAAAAACCCAGGCTTACTCTGCCTAAAAATGGCAGAGCAATCTCTTGTAGCCAAATATTTGAAAGCTTTGCTTAAATGAGTAATTTGAAACTTTTGGTAAGAGATTACAGATATATTAATGAATAAAATATTATTACAACAATATATGTATGAAGAGGTGAGAATGTTTGGAATTTCCCAACAAAACATCTTTTTCACTAGACACTGCATAATTCCTTAGGATTAAAGTTCCTCGTGAATCCTGTTGAGTTCACTAGATCATTTTTAGCCTGCTATAGCCTTTATACTAAAACTGATTCCAAAATAGCCAATATAGAAAATGTGCTGTATTTGCTTATGTCTTCAAATATCTGTGTTTGATCTAATATTCTTGTGAGATCTTTTTTATGTACTGTTAATTCACATACCTCACATTTAAAAAAATCTTACTTTCTACTTTTCTGTAACAGAAATTACCAAATAACCAAGTTCTTGTTTTGAGTGAGCCCTAAATATAAGTACATATAATATAAGTAAATCTAAGTTATTTAGAAGTCAGTAGGTAGGACCATAATAAATTAAACCAAACTTTTAATTTTATCTTCTTTTAATGTAATTTACAAAAAAAATGCAATTTTAATTTCCATTTCTGTATTTTGGTTTTAATTTCCATCAATTGTTTATTTGTGAAAAACTGGTGAATTAATTTAATAATTATGTTTGAAAACTTGAAACATTAGAAAAGTTAAGACATTTCAAAACTAAACAACGCTTTACATCATAGCAATATCCTAGTTTTAGATAGTTTCATTTTTTAGGGAGTGTTGCATTTGAAAGGGTGGAAAGGACAGTAAATAACCTCTAAATAAGAGAAAGATTTCATGTTGTGTCAGAGAAAATATTTTTGAACCATGTGCATTGAAATTCACATGGTCTTTCTAACGAAACTTTGTAGGTTAAGATAAAACTCTTTCATTTTTCTGTTGCCAGACCTAGTGCAGACCTAGCGCAGACCTAGCGCTCCAGTGTTTATTGCTCCCGTCTGTATAATACAGGCCTCAAAATATGTCATTTTTCTGACAGCTGTGTAGTATAGAGATACCAAAATAGATTTAAATTACCTTGCTCAAATAGCAGCAATATTCTAAATGGAACAGCACTACAAGTTGATTTGAACTATATTTCAGTATGTTAATTTAAATAACGATGAAGACTAGGAGGAACAGCACCACAACCAGAATAGTGAAGTTTGACTCTGCTTCTCGAGTTTAAAGATCTCCTGGTAATTTCCACATTACTCTGTAGACTGTGAATGTATATTCAATAAAGTTTCACCAAATGATTCAGCACTAGGCCTAATAATTCTGGTTCTGCTGGACTCTCCAGAGCATGCACACATTTAGAAGGAACTGACAATGACTACCAATGCAAAGCAAACGTTACCATTTGAATACAACAGGATTTATGTTTACTTGTTTAAAGTATCCCCATTACTCATTCGTCTTCATGGTGCTTACTCCAAGGCCAGATACATCATGCTAACACTGATAAAACTAAGTGTAATCTATACTTTTTAGAGACAATAGATAGTATGCTGTAAAACTGTAAGAGCTGCCTACCTCGAAGAAAAGAAATGAGGAGAGGAATCTGACAGACCATAATCCACCAGAGTTTTTAGTTGCTTGTTTCCTTTCTTTCCTGTACTATCTCCATTTTTTTTTTTTCTCAGTATGTGTCCCAGAATAAATACTTGAAATGGTGGTTAACTACATGAATAAAGGAGAGTTTAACCTAACTAAATTGCAAGTGATCTACAAAAATGCATTTTCCAATCTTCTTTACAGTGGAAGAGAATTGCTGCTTTAATATTTAAGCACATGGCATTTAGGAGTACATTAAACACATCTACAATCCTCTATTTCAGCTAGGGAAATGGGAATAATTAACATGACCATACATTGATATATATTAACTCTCGTGGGGTACTTAAATATGCAGTTATCTTTTTTTATTTATTTATTTTTGCTTTTAGCAAGGAAAAAAAAAAAGAGAAAAAAATTGATCAAGAAAGTAAGTAAAATTCTTCTTTAAGGATGTCTTTGGGTAATAAGCAGCAAATTAGTTACGGAGCCACACATGATGAATGGCAGATGTTTTGTGTTATCCAATTTACACACTTATGAAAGTAAGGATTCAGTGGAAAAACAGCATGTGGTTCCATTATTGGAGACTGTATCTTAATGTATATGAGAAAAAGGGACAGAGTTAAGGATGTTATCTTAATTTTGTCATTTTCTGACTTCTAATAATAATAATTTTATTTCATAGTCATTGCTCTTCTAAAGACATTATTTTATATGAATGGTAAATATCTTACCCATTTCTTTTAATGTATTGCAAAGATAACACTTCTAATTAAACCCTATACCAGAAATCTCTTTTCCAGACACACCAAGTGCTAGTCTAATCCATGCCTTAATGAGGATTGTCCTTAATTTAGATAACCTAGATTGATTGATTTTTTTTAAACTGGAAATCTGAAAGCAGGCATAAATTCACTTATATGCTCAATATCGTACAAATAAAACCGAGATTACGACTCAGAAGTTCATGGCTCCCACTCACAAATTCAAGCTGACTAAAAGACAAAACTTCTTTTCTTCCCTGCATAAAGCATGCCTTTAATTCGGTTCTTCACAACGATTTTGTGTATACAAATTTGGACCATTTACCCTTTCTTTTTTTTTTTTTTTTTTTTACCAGAAAGAAAGTGGTTGTTTAACACCAACTACACTGTGTATTTGTGGAGTGAGAACTTCCCATTTTAGGACACATTCATGTAAGAGTTCATTCACATTATCTGTGGTACACGGTCAGTAAAATAACATTTGCGTTTTGCAGCTACAGTTGGTAGTCATCGCAAACGTGATCCTATGGAAGTCACTGTTTAGCACTGTGATTCGAGACAAATTTTTTTTACCTAATGGCCATGTGTCTTGTGTTGGTGATAGAGTATTTCAGTGTAGCTGCTGTTGTTGCATGTACAGATTCACCAAGTCATCGTCTGAAGTTATAGGAAAAAAGATGCACTTCATGTTCTTGTTAAGTAAGAGTATGAAACACATTCATTCATTTTAATGAATCTTTAACATTAATGTACCCCAGTTTGTGGCTTGTTTGGGTATACATTTTGCAGCTTCCAGATGTTACTTCATGGCTAGTATGTTACAGTAACAAAATATAGGTGCAGGTATAACAAATTACTCTATATATGTAACGAGGGGAGAAAGGCAGTGTCTCAATATGATATATGTTATTATCAAAACTAGTTGCAATAAGTTAAAACTGGTTTGGTTTTGCTGTACTTAATTTAGGCTTTCTGAAGTATCACAGTTCTGTTTATTTTCAGCTTTTCATGTATTTAACCAGTGTTCCGTTCTTCCTGATCCCTTTCTAAAATAACCTGTGTCAGGAGAAAACTCTGGAAAATAGAGACTTAGATCATTTGTGAACTGTAGTATATTCAGTGTAATTTTCTACTTTTATTGTCAGTAATTCTTTATGGATAAATCTTACTGAAACTCTTTACTTAGACTGTATTCAATATTTTAGCATTAACTCTAGGTCTATTCTGTGTGAGTCATTTAACATACCGATACCAAAATTTAATGTTCTGCAAAGGGAGGAAAATTACAGAGTTGAGTTGAGTTAACTTGGCATTATTTATAAATGGCTTCACAGAATCACAGAATCACAGAATCACAGAGGTTGGAAGGGACCTTTTAAGATCATCTAGTCCAACCAATGAAAAAAAAAACAAACAAACAAACAAAAAAAAAAACCCACACAACACAAAAAAACAAAAACAAAACCACCACACACGCAACCCACACACACACCACCACACCACCCAACACTAATCCATATTCCCAAGCACTATGTCAACTCCTCTCTTGAATACCTCCAGGGATGGTGCCTCAATCACCTCCCTGGGCAGCCCATTCCAATGCCTGACAACCCTTTCAGTAAAGAAATATTTCCTAATATCTAACCTGAACTTCCCCTGGCGTAACTTGAGGCCATTGCCTCTTGTCCTATCATCTGTAACTTGGGAGAAGAGACCGACCCCCGCCTCTCTACAGCCTCCTTTCAGGTACTTGTAGAGAGCAATAAGGTCTCCCCTCAGCCTCCTCTTCCCCAGGCTGAACAGCCCCAGCTCCCTCAGCCTCTCCTCGTAAGACTTGTGCTCCAGACCCCTCACCAGCTTCGTTGCCCTTCTCTGGACCTGCTCCAGCACCTCAATGTCTTTCCTGTGGTAGGGGGCCCAAAACTGGACACAGTACTCGAGGTGGGGTCTCACCAGTGCCGAGTACAGGGGGACGATCACCTCTCGGGTCCTACTCACTACACTGTTCTTGATACAGGCCAGGATGCTGTTGGCCTTTTTGGCCACCTGGGCACACTGCTGGCTCATGTTCAGCCTGCTGTCGACCAACACCCCCAGGTCCTTTTCTGCCAGGCAGCTCTCCAGCCATTCTTCCCCAAGCCTGTAGCGCTGCCTGGGGTTGCTGTGACCCAAGTGCAGGACCCGGCACTTGGCCTTATTGAACCTCATCCCGTTGGTCTCAGCCCATCGATCCAGCCTGTCTAGATCCCTCTGCAAAGCCTCTCTACCCTCCAGCAGATCAACACTCCCACCCAGCTTGGTGTCGTCTGCAAATTTGCTGAGGGTGCTTTCGATCCCCTCGTCCAGATCATTGATAAAGATGTTGAAGAGAACCGGCCCCAGTACCGAGCCCTGTGGGACACCACTCGTGACCGGTCGCCAACTGGACTTCATTCCATTCACCACCACTCTCTGGGCCCGGCCCTCCAGCCAGTTTTTAACCCAGCGGAGAGTATACCCATCTAAGCCATGAGCATCCAGTTTCTCCAGCAGGATACTGTGGGACACTGTATCAAAGGCCTTGCTAAAGTCTAGGTAGATAACATCCACAGCCTTTCCTTCATCCACCAAGCGAGTCACTTTGTCATAGAAGGAGATCAGGTTTGTCAAGCAGGACCTGCCCCTTGTGAACCCATGCTGGCTGGGCCTGATCACCTGGGCATCCTTCATGTGTTGCATAATGGCACTCAGGATGATCTGTTCCATCACCTTCCCAGGCACCGAGGTCAGACTGACAGGCCTGTAGTTCCCTGGATCATCCTTCCGACCCTTCTTGTGGATGGGCGTCACATTTGCTAGGCGCCAGTCGGCTGGGACCTCCCCAGTTTGCCACGACTGTTGGTAGATGATGGAAAGTGGCTCTGCAAGCACTTCTGCCAGCTCCCTCAGAACCCTCGGGTGAATCCCATCTGGGCCCATAGACTTGTTTATGTCGAGGTTATGGAGCAAGTCCCTCACCATCTCCCTTAGAATTACGGGGGCTTCGTCCTGCTCCCCGCCCCTAACTGCTAGCTCAGGGGTCTGGGTACTCGGGGGACACCCTACTCCACTGCTAAAGACCGAGGCAAAGAAGGCATTCAGTACCTCAGCCTTCTCCTCATCCTTTGTCACTATGTTACCTTCCATATCCAGGAGAGAGTGGAGGTTCTCCCGAGTCCTCCTCTTGCTATTAATATATTTATAGAAATTCTTTTTATTGTTTTTAACATCCAGGGCCAGGTTCAGTTCTAGCTGAGCTTTGGCCTTTCTAATCTTTTCCCTGCATAACTTTACTACACCTTTGTAATCTTCCTGAGTCGCCTGTCCTTTTTTCCAAAGGACATAAACTTTCCTTTTTTCCCTGAGCTGTGACCTTAACTCTTTGTTCAGCCAGGCCGGTCTCTTCCCTCGACAGCTCGCTTTCCTGCGCACAGGGACAGCCTGCTCCTGTGCTTTTAGGACTTCTTCCTTGAAAAGTGTCCAGCCTTCCTGGACTCCTTTGCCCTTCAGGGCTGCCTCCCAAGGGACTCTGTCAAGCAGACTTTTGAAAAGACCAAAGTCTGCCCTCCGGAAGTCCATGATGGCAGTCCTGCTGGTTCCCCTTCTTGCTTCCCTGAGAATCAGAAACTATCATTTCATGATCACTGTACCCCAGACGGCCTCCAACTGTTACATCCCCCACAAGTTCCTCTCTGTTTGCAAACAGCAGATCAAGTAGCGCTCCTTCCCTAGTTGGCTCACTCACCAGCTGTGTCAGGAAGTTATCCCCAACACACTCCAGGAATCTCCTAGACTGTTCCCTCTCAGCTGTATGGAGTGCCCAGCTGATATCTGGTAGGTTGAAGTCACCCACCAGGACAAGTGCAAGTGATCTCGAGACACCTGCTAGCTGCTTATAGAACATTTCATCAACCTCTGCATCCTGGTTGGGTGGTCTGTAATAGACTCCCACCACAATATCAGCCTTGCTGGTCCTCCCCTTGATTCGTACCCACAGGCACTCAACTCTACTATTACCCTCATTTATCTCCACACATTCATATTCCTCCCTAACATACAGGGCCACTCCTCCTCCTCTCCTTCCTTGCCTGTCCCTTCTGAAGAGCTTGTAGCCATCCATTGCAGCACTCCAGTCATTCGATTCATCCCACCACGTTTCCGTGATGGCAACTACATCATAGCTTTCATGCCGTACAATGGCTTCCAGCTCCTCCTGTTTGTTGCCCATACTACGTGCATTTGTGTAAATGCACTTTAGCTGGGCTAGTTTTCTTGCCATTTTTATGGGGGGGTGAGGCCCAACACCTCCCTGACCATGCTCAGACCCTTCTGTGGTATCCAGCCTATCACTGTCCCTCATGTCATTACCACATGGGTTACCATCCTCCACCTCTGCTGAGGCAACAGGCCACAAGACCTTGCTAGCACTTTTACCCATCGGCACTGGTAATCTGCTCCCAGGCTCCTCCTTAGTAATCCTGCTTTCATCCCCATCCCCCTTCAACCCTAGTTTAAAGCCCTTTCAATGAGCCCTGCTAATTCTTGTCCTAATATTCCTCTTTCCCTTTGGGTAAGGCTTGCCCTACCAGTTGCCACCAGGTCTAATGTCCTATAGAACATCCCATGATGAAAGAAACCAAAGTTCTGACGGTGACACCAGCCTTGGAGCCAAGAGTTAATCTGCTGGCTCTTCCTGTTTATACCCTCATCAATTCCTGCAAGTAATGGGATGGAGGAGAACACAATTTGTGCTCCTGATCCCTTAACCAGCTGTCCAAGGGCCCTAAAGTCTTTCTTCAGGGCCCTTGGACTACTGTTAGCTACCTGATCCCTGCCTACTTGAAATACCAATAATGGATAGTAATCCGAGGGGCGGACCAGGGCAGGGAGATTTTTCTTTATATCCTTAATCCTGGCCCCAGGGAGGCAGCAGACTTCTCTGTGGGAAGGATCCGGTCTGCAAATGGGGCCTTCTGTTCCCCGCAAAAGAGAGTCACCCACCACAATTACCTTCCTCTTTTTTTTTGTTGCTGAAGTCCGAAGGCGTGGGGGTGGCTGGCTGACTCTGGGTAGTTCACTGTCTAAATCCTTGTCCCTATCCTCGTATGCCTGGCCCTCGACTTCCAAAGCACCGTACCTATTTTGTAGGTGCAACTGGGAAGGTGACAGGGGCTGGCAGGAGTTTTGCTTGCCCTTCCGAGGAGGGACCTGCCTCCATTCCTCATTGTCCCTTAGGTTCCTTTCTTCTGCCTGGTGACAAGCAGAAGGGAGATCATCCACATCCTGCAGAGCCTCTGCCCCACTCCTACGCCTCAGTGTACGGCTCCACCAATCTATTTCGCTTTCACTGTCTCTAATACTTCTAAGTCTATCCACCTCTTCCTTCAGTTCAACCACCTGCCTGAGTAGGTGGTTTATTTGATCACAACGCACACATGCGGTGTCTCTGGCTCCATTAGAAACACATGCCAGGCTGAGGCATTCACTGCAGCTGGAGACCTGCACAGACACGTGTTTTTGTGGGACCTCCGTCTGAGTTTCCACATTCTTCCTTGTGGGGCATTTTGCACGTGTTGGGGCCATGTTCTTGTCTAGAGCCACGAGGGGATCGACAACTGATGGCTGCTCCCACCCGCTGTGCGCTCGTGCGCTAATATATTTGCCCTTGCTCTCACGCGCACCCGGCACGCGCTCTGACTCTGCTGCGGCTGGCTGCCGCTGTCGCTGTCCGCGTGGTCTGGGCGAAGCTCGCGCTATGGCCGCTTTTAAGTTTGCCGCGGCTCGCCCGGCCCGCCCCCAGACACGTCAGCCTCTCGCTCCCTCTCGCGATTCCCGAGTCCTTTCGGGCCTCTCCGCCTTCCCTCGGCCTCTCCGTCTCCGGGAAGCCCCCTCTAGCTCGAGTTTAAAGCTGCAGCACTCACCGCTGCCGCTGTCGCTGTCCGCGTGGTCTGCTCCCTTCAAGCTCCCTTGAAGGATGATGACCCGTAAAAAAAAAAAAAAAAAAACCCTTTTAAACTCCATATCATTTGGTGAAATCTATGAATTTTAGATTCAAGAAATATAAACAATATGTATAAAAATAAACATATAGATAAAGAAGCAAATAAATACATGTATGACCAGTAGCTAACATGATTTGGAACAGTATTTGCACATAAAATATTACTGCTATGCTGAATGAAAGCTAAAAAATAGAGGAAGGAACAAAGGGCCATATTGCATTTTCTTTTTTTTCTTCTTTCTTTTTTTTTTTAAACTCCTGAAGATTGCATTTGTTTTAAAATCTACAGAGGTAGAGAGAAACTTAAATCCTTTAATTTCCAGACCTGTAGAAAAAATTGTTTCAACTGGCAACTGGGAGTGTTAAAAATCTTCAAAACTGCAAATACTTTACTGCTACTCATGAGCTTTACTAAAACAATAACTAGTTTTCTGGAATAAAAGATATTTTGGCATCTTCAGCTAGCAAATACTATGTTCAGCAGAACTTGCCATTTCTGTTTTGAATAATGGAAAAAAAGAATTAAACATTCTTTTTTTAAAAAAAATAACATCACAGTTAGTCTTCCTGTATCATAGATTTGAAGCATGGCTAAACTGTGTCTGAAAATTTCTGCATTAAACCCTTCACTTGGGGAAGATATTTACCTGATTTCATCCATTCAGTTTTACAATATGGGGATTATTTTTAACAGATCTGTATATAAACGTGGCTGTGATGGACAGCACTTGTTTCATTTACTTCTGTTTGTATGTTGTGTTCCTTTTAAAAAAGATGGATTGAATTAGGGAAAGATTGTTTCTTCCCTCAGAGATAAATGAGCTCAGCTGGAAGAAAAAATTTCAGACGCATGAGTGGGACAAACAGGGAAAAAGAGAGCTTCTGAACAAGGAGTTGTAGCTCATATGTTTTCTAAGGGAGAGAAAGGGATGGAAAGTCACCTGGAGTCAGGTGAGACCCTTCCTGAGGATCTGATACAGAGTTTTCTACAACTTGCAAAGCCACTGAAATCACTTGAAAGAGGATTTCTCTCTTACAAGGAAAGGGTGAGAGAGCTGGGGTTGTTCAGACTGGAGAAGAGAAGGCTCCGGGGAGAACTTGGAGTCCCTTCCAGTCCCTAAAGGGGCTCCAGGAGAGATGGGGAGGGACCCTTGATCAGGGAGCAGAGCAATAGGACGAGGGGTAATGGTTTTAAACTGAAAGAGGGGAGATTTAGATGAAATCTCGGGAAGAAATTCTTTGCTGTGAGGGTGGTGAGACCCTGGCCCAGGTTGCCCAGAGAAGCTGTGGCTGCCCCATCCCTGGAGGTGTTCAAGGCCAGGTTGGCTGGGGCTTTGAGCAACTTGGTCTGGTGGGAGGTGTCCCTGCCCAGGGCAGTGGGTGGGACTTCATGATCTTTTAAGGTCCCTTCCAACCCAAACCATTCTATGATTCTGTGATTCTATGACAGACTGTGTCTGTGTCAAGTTTGTTAATAAGCCCATTTTATTTTTCTTCTGCCTTATCACTATGTCTGTTGTGCCTTAATTTCTGGGAGTTTTCTTTATTTAAAAAAAAAACTACTTTAGTTTATGTTTCTAAGAAAGGTTGAGCTTTGAGTATGAAAATACTAGTCTTTTAGCTTCAAGGAAAATGGCTAGGAAGAAGTAATTCAGAACTCACAATCATCTCACAGCAGGGTGTTGCCTTATGAAGGTTCTTTATCAATGCTGTCACAGTTCTCCAAGAAAGTGACAGAATCAACAATAGGGTTTTTAGCTTCTGAAAAGAAACAGGTTCCCATTTATATTTTTCCACATGCGGTGATTATGAAAAGAAATTTTTATTTGCCATTAATTCTTGGTGAACCTATCTTGGCCACCTATAAAAACTCCTTTGTTGTGTGCTTTGGTGTTTTTTTGGTACATCAAGTCTTGAAACGTATCTATAGTATATTACAGATATTGTTTCCTGTCTTATGCTCCCCTAAAATGTGACCTTCTGAACAGTTAAATCTAGTCCTCTCCTATTAGCTTGCTCAATCTCATGCAAAACTTTATCAAAACTGTAAAAAAACATGTGGGTTTTTTCTCCATTATTATTTTGAGAGCTCTTCTGAAACTAGATGGCTTCTAAAACTCCAGTCACTTGCTTCACCATTTACAACTATATTATACCCATTGGGTATGTCCCTCAAATAAAATCTGCTTATCCTCCATTTTTTAAATTTTTTTCTTTCCCCCCCTCTACCCTAGAGTGCAACTGTATTTCTTTTCAAGCTGTCCATTTCTCAGCTGCCCTAATAGCACTTATCATATCTGTTGCAGGTTTAGTTCATCTTTTTTTGATTGCAGTAATTACAGCAGTACACAGCTTTCCACATAAGGTCTTGCTGATGATGTTGTACAACATCACTTGTATTTTCCTATCTGCACTTTGCCTCAAGCATCCCAGAAGTATATTGACCTTTTTCTCAGCCATATCACATTTATAACTCATAATCATCTGCTGATAAGTTAATACACCTATTTCTTTCTTCCCCTCTGCTTTCCAACCGAAAAGGTTTCAGCTTATAACAGATTTTTTTCTGTTAACTTATAACTTGATGCATTTAATCACTCAATTTTTATTATTCCAGTATTCTTTACCATTCATTTCTTGTGTAATGTTACAGCACTCCTGTATCTCAGGACCATAGGTCTTAAGAATCTTTCCCCATCCTTATAAAAGTCACAAACTATTAGCAGGAAGTTGTATGTTCATATACTATTATTAGAATTTTTTAATTTTGTCAAAGGAAATGGTATTTGAGGTTATGGACAAGATGAAGCTAGGCTGTACATGGAAGTGCATGGTAGAAGGATGAGAGACAGTCTGCATAAATCTAAATAAGAGGTTCAGACTGAGTATAAGGAGAAACATTCACTGTGTGAACTGGGAGAACACTGACACATGTTGTCCAGAGAGGTTGTGCAACCCTCATCCTTGGGGGATTTCAAGGCTTGACTGGATAAAACCCTGAGAAATCTGGTCTGACCTCATAGCTGACCCTGCTTTGAGCTGGAAATTGAACTAGATGACCTACTGAGGTCTCTTCCAGACTGAATTATCCGATGATCTTATGGTTTTCATCATAAAAATATGCATTCCTTTTAAAATTCCAGTCCTGATCTGCTGATTTTATTCTGGTTCTTTAAATACAAATGTATAAATTATAAAGTACCCTATGAAGCCAAGCTTTAATAACCCATTTTTGGTCTATTGCAATCTTCTTGGGAAACATCCTGAAAAAAATACAGGTTTTATACTACAGGCAGATGTATAGAGAATCCAAAAAGAAGGAAAAAAAACGCCTCGAGGAATGTGTATAGTCCAGTTCTCACTGTGGTAGCTGCATGCAGGCAGAATAGTCTTGAATTCGTGACATTTTGGTATGGGGTTATATTTGAGTTAGCGGCAGGATTGGATGTAGAAGTCCTGCATAGAGCTTACTAAGAAATTTTTGTACTCGAAAAACTTGGTTTTAGTCATTCCCATAGATTAAACTTATTTGTTCAATGACTATTGTTTGTTTAATAGTTTTCTAATTCCCGGGCCTTTTATTCAAATCTAGGGTGCCACCTGACACTAAATAAATATCTTCATGCCAAATCTTCTTTTTCTTCATACCCCCCCTGCTTTGCTTTGCTTATTACATTACGTAGTAAGGTGCGTTCATTAATTATATTAACAACAATGAAAGCTTAAGATATTAGTTTTAAATATAATTAATGATTTTTTTGTGCCACAAATTAAACATTTTCAAACAGCTTAATGTTGAGGTAGTTATTGCCTGAATGAAAATGTTGTAATATTAACCATTCTTGCTTCAAATATTTATGGCAGGGAAATACACTTTTTTAAAGTGTAGTATTATGTTTGGGTTCATTTTAGTTCCATATAAATATTTTTTATATTAGAATATACTTTTTTACTACTCTGTGAATTAAATACTTCTTAAAAGCATTTCATACTCTGGGATTATAGACAGGATATATCATTTGCGCTTACACCAAAGTCAGTATGCTCTACCTTGAGAGAGAGACACACAGAAAGGAGTTGATTTACTCTGAATTCTTTTTGTTCTAATGAGTTCATTTTGAATTCATTTGGTATCATTTCTCAGAAGAAACTGCAAAATTTAAACGGATACAGGAAGACCTTTTTTGTAAATCTTTATTGGTTTAAGGACACAGATGGCCACCTTGTGCTTGAAAAAGAGCATCAGCCGTTTGAGTAACTTGATTTTATTTGCTGAGTGCCAAACAGCTTCCTTGATTCACACAGCTCACCAAATGGATGTTCCCCGGAGGAAAAGAAATAAGAAAAATAATCCAGGCTTTCTGCTGTAAATATGAACCAAGCATCTCTTAAGCCAAGAAAATGAGGGACTTATTATTTATACGTGCATTTCACTGCATCTGGTGTACCATGCAATGAAGTACTGTGAAACTCACATTAGAAAAATTCAGGCATTTTATGAGGAATTTGCTAGATAGATGAGAAGCCTGAAATGATTCTGTTCTGCAGTGATCACAGAAATCCACCAAATCCAATCAGTGCTGACCTCCAAGAAGTTAGGAACAATCCAAATATCACAGTGATCTAAGGCTTTTATGGTTTCCAGGAGAAGGAAACCGTAAGAACAGCAGTTAAAAGTAGCAACAGAGTAAGGAAGTTTAGATTCCCAGCTGTGGTCAGCAGCATTAATTTAGTGTGCTTCCATGGATTTAGGTTAAGGTTGACAGACATTTCAAGAACTAAATTCCTTTCAAATGATTTGAGATTCTGTGCAAAGTCTCTAATGCAGGCCTTAACAAGAAATTTAGTTTAAGAGCTGATTTGCTGGATGCTTACCCAATCTCCAAAGCTGTAAAGCTATTTTTATGTTTGATTTCTTTCCTTTCCCACACATTCTTCTTATGTATTTACTGTAGATAGCTTTATAATAACTCTAGTTTTACGAGCATATGTTGCAAAGCATAAAGCAGTGATGTATGCATGTTTATAGCCAGCAATTTTCAGCTTTATCTATTTTTTGTAATAATCCTCTCATTTGTAGCCAGTGCTTTTTTGCTTACCAATTTGATGGAGCCAGTGAACTCAACTGAAAGATGATTAGGAGCCCAAATGGAGCCCAAAAGCGCTAATATATTAGCAGTTCTCCCTCCATCGCCATATGCATGCTGTTTCCCAGCTCTTTCCCCCATCTGCAGCTTTTCACTCTTGAGTCCTTGATCTTCCTTCCAAACAAAGCATCTCAGCCCGTCAGAGCAAGCTGCCAGCCAACGGCAATTACACCAACACAGCACCACTTTTGCCTTGGATTGACACCAGACCCTGGCCATTTTTAGAGTAGAGACCTCAATATCCAACCTTGATTCTTTTTCACGTCATTTGTATATGTATTGTTTTTTTAACAGAAAGAAATAGAACAGACCCTTAAAAAATGTCTCTGTCTGTGTATCTATCTCCAGCCTAAGTAAGTTAAAACTGAATGTCTCTTTTTTGGTGATGAACTAAAAAAAATTCTTTTTGGACAGTAAAATGCATAATAAAGGTGACTGAGAGGAAAAAATAATTACGGAGGGGATTCCAATTTGGCACAAGAAAAACAACATATCCAGGGGGCTGTGCCAGTGGGCAATGAATGCATTGGTGCCAATGAATCTTGCAGCGTTGTCATTAAGCCTGCTTATTATTGTTTATCTTCTGGTTGATCATCATCATTCGTCACCATCCAATGCCTAGCAAAGCACTGCATTGTACTCCCAAGTTTATTTCCCATTTCAGTGTTGGGATTGCTGAATGCCTGCCTGCTCACTGCTGGACAGGGGTGGAAAGATTGGCTGATGTGTGAAGCTTCAAGTGATTGCCAAATTACGTAATTATTTCCAGTTTAGTCCTTACAGGGATTTTTGAGATTTCTTTAGTTTTTCAATTTGCTTGCCCTCAGAATTGTCTTTCTAGGCACCACTGTTTCTTTCTATTTATTTATAATGAAGCTTTGGCTTAAGTCAAAAGACAGAAGTGTGCTGGGGAACCATTCAAAGGAGATTGTGTCTATGTGACGCTCTGTTTCTCCAGTGAGTTAATGTTGCTCCTTTGCATCTATGTCAATTTTTAAATTTGATTATGTTTTCAGGTGAAAAAAAAATTCCAACAATCTCAGGAAGGCTCGTTGCTGTAAAGGAACAATGGGCTTCTTAACAATTTTTAGAGAAGGACAGTGAGTGACCCTTAAAAATACACTGCCTGAAAGACCAAAACCTCCATTAACATTCAACCCTCACAGATGGAAGTTGTGCTTGTGAGTCCCTTGAGAACTGGAAGAGAAAAGAAGGCCCCTTTCCTCACGTAGCCCCTGGCAGTAAAATCTTCCATAGCTGCTACGTTAGCCTCAGATGTAGACTCACTCTGGAAATGGAATGGCAATGCATAAACACACACACAAACACACACACATATATAAAAAGTAATAAATTTGCTGTCATCTGTACTTCCCAAGTCCTCTGTGCACTGTTGTTTGGAAAAAGACTGGAATATTTTCCACTCGTCCACAGATTCTCAAATTCTATTTTTAAGTATATATGTAAGTAAAAAGGGTGTCTGGGGCATTTCATCCATACTTATACCAGTCAAAATCTGTGTTGTAGTATAGAAATTAGAAAGGTTTCAGCAGAACTCCAGAAAATAAAGATGATTATAGAACCACTCTGCGTAACAGTAATATTACATCATCTCTTTACAGGGATTGCAAAGAATAAATCAATGACTTTTCTCCCAATAGATCAGTGGCATAGAGCGGAGAATTATAGAAAGTGGAAATTAATACATATAGGAAAACTCCAGGGTACACAGACAGTGTGTACGGCAGGAGGAGCACTAACACTATTACAGAACAACGGGATAATTTCTTTGACCAAGACACAAGCTTGCAAAGGGAGCAGGAAATGGTATTAACTAAGGAATAAGGAAGTTCCTCTAGAAACCAAAAATAGAAATGATAAAATAAGTAAAATATTTGCCCATTACTGATCATAACAAATACAGCCTATTCCACAGGGCATATAAATTTTGGTTAATTCCTCGTTGAAAAATTATTGTAATTTCTCATTTGGAAAAGGTTGATTTATTTTAGCGAAGTGCTTTGCTGTATCATAGAATCATTTCAGTTGGAAAAGACCTTTATGATCTTTGAGTCCAACCATAAATCATCTTGCAAAGTTCTTTGAAGTTAGAGTAAAATTCTTCATTTCATCAAAACCCTACATTCCATAGATATGGCAAATAAAAATTTGAAATTCTCAACAGTGGAAATTTGTAAATAGCTTTTACCTAAAAAGTTACCCAAAAAAGCTAATTTTCCATTTATTTGCTGCCATGATACACTAACAGTGATTCTATTTCAGTAAATAACAGCCTCCTAATGTGATATTTAATATGAATGATAATTTAGAGGCATTTTAGATGCATCAGTAGACTTTTGTGTATATGCTACATCTACAGATAAAAATGTTTTAGAAAGAGAAAGCCTTTGAAAGCAGTTTCCTAAGCAGGGAAGTACATCACTGAATCTGCTGTGGATGGAACTAGGATTGTTAAAGCAAAATTTGTCACTTTAGATGGTAGTCTCAAGGTTTATTCCACTTAAACCTGAATTAAGCCTTAAAACTAAATTTTAACTTACGTTAAAGTCAAAACAACCCATAAGTATGGGCCCTCTTTTCATAGAGAAAGTCCGTGAATGCTCCATGAAGTCTGTTGGCCAGAATTGCATCCAACAAGGCTGTTGGACAATGTGCTTTATATAACAAATTATAGAACCGTAAGATGTTAAGAATGTAATATTCTTTTTCCAGGAGAGACTTACAATCCTCTTACATCAGCTCTGTTTGAACTCCATTACCCTTTCTCCAGGGAGCCCTCAGTTTCTTCCCATCTTTACCAGCAAGTCAGTGGCCCCAAGTGCCTTCTGCCTCATTGTAGAAGGATACAGAGAAAGCAACACCACTAAATTATCTTTTTCATGTAAAATATAAAATGCATATACAGAGGGTCATCTCTTTGTGTAGAGAGATGTGTTAGGTGGAAGCCAAGAAAAAGAATAAAGAGAATAATGGTTTTTTTGAGATTTAATTAGCTCAGAAAGCCAGCTAAGTTCCTATAATCAATATGTATGTGTGTGTAGGAATAATTTTTAAAGCACAAAAACTTTATTTCTTTCTTGTCCCACTGTCTAAGTAATATACTCATTGTAGATCTTAAAATTGTTATAGCCATAGCTGTAACCATCTTCAGTAGGAACCACTAAAAATTAGGGAGACAATAAGAGACACCGTTCTTGTCATATATTCAGTAGGAAAGGACTTCTGAGTATTTTCTTTCTCAGAAGAAAATTAAAAGTTCATTCTAGGTCTTAATTAGAGAGACTTATGAGGTCCAAATGGTTCAAATAAGCTGCTTCAAATCCAGCAGAACTTCCAAACTGATACTTCTTTTGAAGATCTAATCATCAATAAATTACCATCCTTTTATGTTCACTAAAGAACAATAATATAAGGATAAATTTATCATAGTGTCTGTCAGTATATTTAAAGAACAGGAAAAAGGGGAGCTTATAAAACAGAATGAAAAATCCTCTCTTTACCAAGTTCCTGGAGGTTGGGAGTTTCATTGTTGAGAGAACAACAAAAAAATCCTTAAATCAAAACTATAGTATTTTGAGCAGCATACTGAATCTAGATTCTCCTTATGTATTGGACATTTGTAGCATATTACATCATATTTAAATGCACTATTTTATTGTACTAGACAAAGAAGATGTGGCTGTTATAATAAATATGATGCATTTAGTTCTTTTCCTGTGCATTAAAACAAGTAACAAAGTAACACTATATACTGCTTCCCCCTCCCTTCGTCTTACAAGTTCCCTTGTATTTACCAGCAGTTCGTCTGGCATTTGTTATCTCAAGCATTCTGTATGATATCTTCTGAGCTACTTTAATCAACATTTTAATAGCCATATTCACATCCTAATATTAACAGAGGGGCCTGGTATTATTGGCATTCCAGTACTTGCATAAGCTGTCATTATTTTCTCTCTGGATCCCACCCGACACATTGTTTTATACAGCCATAACATTATTGCATATGTATGTAGATTTACCAGCACTAAACTATAGGCTACAGAGTCTGTAGGAACATTGGAATTAATTTATTATCTGATTTAAGAAAGATAAACTATTTACTCAAGCAGATGAAATTAAGTTTCTCATTTATAATTGGAACACTTCAGCAGCAAGACTGCTCGAAATTTCAGTGGGTAGCAATAGAATTTTATGAACTATACTCCCTGATAAGTAGTAGACTTTATATGGATTTATCTCACTGTATTGCAGAGGCTTTTCATTTATTAGTAGTTCAGTCCTCTTGCTCAGTAACCAGTTATGTTGTTGTCATTCCTGTGCACTGAGGCATCCTAAATTGTTTGTCATTTTACAGGTAACTTTTTACCTAGAAGTTTTTTTCAGCATGCTAGTGTGACTTGTATTACATTGGACTAAGAAGTGTCGCATTCCCCCTGAAACACACAAGATAAATATGGTTTTGTGCTTTCAAGAGTATTTTGAGACAAGGTTAATTCTTCAGATTATGTAGCAAAACAAAAGTGGTTTTATAGCGTTGTGTGATAAAGACCTTACTGTCTGAAAAAACCCACAGTTATAGAAACACAGTTATAATTTGTTGGAAAAGAGTGAATTTTACTTTGTTTCCTGACATTTGTGGGAAAGAAAACCAACAGAGAAAGAGGAAAGAAAACACACAAAAGCACAAGTACTGGCTAATGTTGGAGAAAATTTTCTGTCAAGTTCTCCTAGTAGAGTTTTCTTGGTATTTTTCTCTTTTCTGAGGAACAATACTGCAAGCATTAAAGTGGAGAGTTTGGGAGAAATTCTTCTTCTCTACAAACCATGGAGAAGAGTACTTGCAAAAATCAAAGGCAAACAACCTTCTTTTACCAAGATAGCTATAATGGCACTGAACCAGTTTCCGTATCACTGTTATTGTGGCACTTATGAAAAATGTGAAGTTTCCAAGTGCAATGCTCAGGGATAAACCACCCCACATTGTTTGCTGATGGAAATTTCAGGTATGCAAAAGAAGGAGGATTTCAACAGATCTTTTTTGTTCCATGGTCTCCAAGATGCTTCCTTCTCCCAGGAGGCATCCGAAGTAATTTTGTGTCAGGGGAATTGTAGGAATCAGTACTGTCAGGAAGTCTAGCAATGTCTTCTAAGGGTGGGGATAACCTGTGTGTCATAATTCCAATTTCTACAAATCCTTTTAGCTTAGAGTCAGATGCATTTAAAAGCTGATTCTACTGTTCCATCACTGTTGCTTGTGATGTTCCCTATTGCAATAACTTGCAACATAGTGACAACTAAGTCCTCGGTGACTACAGATTTGTGACAATACTTTGCATTTATATTTATCCCAAAGGATACCAAAGTGTTTTATATACCAGGCACACAGCAATCACTTCATCTACCCGTGAATCAGACACCACTGGGATGGAATACAACAGATGTTTAACAGCATAAAGCAGTATTACACAACAGTTTTAAGGCAGAAAGTGAAAAATGTCTTATCAAAATGACACTACAGAAGGAATTTAGGAAGGCAGAATGTAATTAAGCTAACTGCAGTTTATACAAGAAACTGATGGTAACACATTATTCTTGCAAACAATGTCATAAGATCTTCAGAAGACAAGAGGGATAAGACCAGTTTTATACCTTAACTGCAAAGTCAACTGCTGCTTTCAGCAGCACAATGGCCTTTCATACAATAGTAGAGATGGGTAACTGCCAGTATTTAGAAGGTGCGATTAACTCAAGATAGTCAACTGCTGAATGACAAGAAAAGTATTAAATATCTAAAAATATAATACAACAGAGCCTGATCACTAGAAGAGCCACACACTAAACACTGATACCAACACAACTATGGAAAAATTATTTTAATCTGAGTGAAGTTATTGCAGATTTACACCACTCTGTGAGACCCACATTCGGTCACAGACCCTAAAAATACTTTGTTTGGTTGAAATATTAAATAATGAATAAACTTTGATTCCTACACAATATTCTCTCCATGATCTTAAGAGCATAACATATGTTGCACTTTAGCAGGACTCCGATTGTTTCAAAATGTCCACCTAAGCCATGTAGAAAATCAGTAAATATGTTGAGGGTTTTTTCCCTCAGAGGCTTTAAAATAAAGGAAGCATCATGCCAAGATATTGATTATTTTTTAAAATCGCTTATAGAGCTGCTTAAGCTGTAACACCAACAGCAGGCCAAGAGAAATGTTGGTATTTTTTTAAGTCTCTACATGAGAGTTCATGGAAAGGCTATTATGGGTAAATCTTCACAAGCTGTCAAGTTTTCTCTGTATACATATTCCTCATTTTCCAAAAATCTTGGCTACAGGACTCACTGTAAAGTAATTTAATGCCGCTTTTTTTTTTTTTTTTTTTTTGGTACTGCTTAAAAAGAAATCCGGGAGAGACAACTCAAATTTTAAGTAGTAGGAGAAATACTGTTGCCATTGAAATAAGGATAAGAACCATGAATTATTTAAGGCTAAGCATATGATAAGATAAAATGAGCTACACATGTTATGGACAGCAGTAGCAATTCAGAGAGAAAAGAAAAGGTTTTTTGCATCCCAGTCTTCCTGACTATTGTGTAAAGAAAGGCAAAATAGCAGAAAACCATAGTCATTTAGATATTATCATCATAAGTCAGTGGTTGAAGTTTGAGGTCGCTACATAACAAATTAAAAGAATGAGAGGTCCTCATTTCCCTAGGAGGCCTGCATGCAACTGAACAATTCCCAAAAAAACAGATTCTGGAGCCTTGATTGAACTAACATGAAAATTTTGTAATTTTCACAATTCTGTGAAATGTGACATGTTCCTAAAAAGAAAGTTAGTGCATTTTAATTTCAACACTTGCTGAATCTTCACGTTGCACATATATCTGAGGATAGTGGAGGGTGGATTTACTTGTCCTGAATCCACTGTTCATCCTGAGATTTGCCCATATTCATGTCAAGTCACTAAGAACACACATATTATATGATTACACCTCTTAATGAATTACTTTCATTTAATGGTATGACAAACCAGGACTTTTATCACTGTTCTTAATGTTGGTTCAAGTCTCTTGTTATGTTTATTAATGGTCATGCTCAGAAGGACATTAGAATACGCAGAAATGTCATTTTATACTCCTGAATAGCAAAAACAAATCCCTGGAAGTTTAAAAGTCCAAAATAAAGGGATAACATACAGTTACTAATGCTTGTGGGTTTTGTTTGGGTTTATGATGGTTGGGGTTTTTTGGTTTTGGTTTGTTTTTATTTTCATTTAACAACAAAAGGTACTCTATGAGGTGCATAGAAACTTCATTCAGTTTGGCTGAAACTACAGGCTTTGTATAGTGCTCTGAAAGTACCATTCATTTTTCTTGAACTTAAGGAGTGTTTCAGTGAGAATTCTTAGGTAATATTATTCCTGTAGATATGAAATTCATGCCTAATGCATGTAATTTTTGTACCTAAATTCCTAATACAAAAATTTAAATTTCTTCTCTGACTACGCAGAGATTTTCTAAAGGATTTGGAAGAGACTGCTTTCTAGCCATATCCTGTGTTTTCAGAGAGGAACACAACTTTGTCACAGGAAAAATAACACAAGATATAAAGATTACTGAATATCCATATGAAATATTTTTGCTTATTCTAATGTTGTATGCTAATGTATTTAAAATTTTAATAACTTCAGAATTTATTTTTGTGAACTGACTGACAACTAGAAAAACAAATTCACTCTCTTAGTCCCGACACAAAGTAAGCCATCATTTGTGACTGAACAGGTCTATGGCAAGTTCCAGAATACTAGTAATAATATAATTTCCTGCACTTAGTGTGTTTCATTCTAAGTCAATGTATTTCAAAATTATTAATCATGTGAACTATCACAGAACAGAGAATGAAATGGGACTCCTGACTGACAAGCAGATGCTCCACCTCCTCAGTAAACACTCGCCATCAGACAGTGGAGCAGAATAATTGTGGACTGAAATAAACTGATTCTCTGGTCAACACGATATTTTTAGGTAATAGAATGTTGGGGGTTTTGTTTGATTAAAGGAAGTTATAACTTCAGTTGATGATGCAAATTAGAAGACCCTGTCAATCGTCCAGTATAACCCAGCTCCACAAATCTCACTGCAGCTGCTATAACTGGAAAATGTGTAGAAGCAGCCCTGGAGATCTTGTAAGGAGTCAGCCAGGAAGCCAATAATATACCCAGATGCTACATTGGAAACACAAATTTGAGAGCTTTCCATCTGGGATCTTGCATCTGCCAAATTTGTCACATAAGTGGTCACAGCAGTTAGGTTCTGTGCTCCAGATGAGAGGGAAAGGCACCAAAGGGAGCTGTTTACCACCCTGCAATCAATAGGAAAATGCTGTGCCAACTGAAAGTGTAATCATATCTACAGCGATGTGCTAATGAGCTCTGAAAATGTTTAGTAGAATAAGAGAAGTCTCTGGAATACAGAGAAATCAAATGGCCTGTACATAGACATCAAATTATATGGTAACATTTATGATTAAAAATGTTCATTAGCCATAAGCTGTCTATAAAAACAATAAAATCAAGCCAATAGTAAAAATATGCTGGATTTCTTGGATTGATTATATAGCAGTGGTTCTTTCTTCACAGGCAGCTCAACTGTTAATATAAATATTAGTTAGTTTTTTATAGCTAAATATAGAAGGCTGGTTGGTCAGTAAAAAAAGAAGACTCTTCAATTAAACAAAATACCCCTCAGACCCCTCAAACAAACTAAAACAACAACAACAAAAAAAAAAAGAGGCATTTTAAACCCTTGATCATTTTGGAGTAAAAAACATTAATGCTTCATTCAAAAATTTTCTCCTAAGTGATTAACAATGCAACAAGTAAAACTATCTTCTGTCCTGAGATGACACTGAGCTGTATATATCTATGGTAAGACGGAGCATTGATGGAGCATTTCTCCACCTTTTCTCTAGGTTAGATTACAAACTGAGCTGAGGCCTGTATTGTAACATTTTTGTGCAGTACTTGCATGGCAAACTTGACTACATTGTATAGAATCGACTATAAACAAGAAAAACCTCCCAGAAACGGTGAACCCTATGGATGCTATAAACAAAAAGAAGAGAGAGTACAACCTCCAGAAGTCAGAAAAACCCTTTATGACCAAAAGTGATAGACAACCCAGTGCATTTCTAAGCAACATAATTGGAAACTACAAATGATATGTAAGTTTCATAAGGTGGACCCATTTGACAAAGGTGGTCAGTAAAATGATATCCACTGGCAAGCAAATTGTCTCAACCTGGTTTACAACTTTATAAGAGACCAAAAACAACCTGAAAAGATTTTTCTTTAAAGATGTCCTAATTCTTTGTTAGTTTTCTTTAAGGAAGAGAAAGATTGTCTGAAGATATGGAGGTTCTCCTGAACTGACCCTAATAAACCATGAGGCACACTCTGATACAGCTAATACATGTTAATGAGGGAGCCATATGAATTCCATTTGTTATTCTTGGTAATGTATAGCCTTGGGAAGACAGCAAATTGGGGAAGCTACAGAATAACAAATCATCTCACTCCTTCTGGCTGTTTGCTCCAGTAGTTCATTAATTTATATAGCAAACGTGGAAAATATCAATATATCATCAATATTAATGTAGTACTACTATGGGTGTAAAATATTTATCTGGGACAGCTGGTAACGATGTGCTCTCTGTCACTGTCCCATACATCAATCCTTTGAGCTTGAGATAATTTTTCCTCAAATAACAATGTACTTGCCTTTTTTTCCCCTAACAGTAGGGTCTACCTGTGGACTGCTTATGGGTCTTGCACGCATACAATATATCTTTACAGAATAAAGCCCCTTCAGAAGAGAAGAGGTTACACATGTGAGCAGTACATCTGTCATAACTGCGTAATTTGTCTCTAGTGTGTGGAGAACAATGGGGCCTCTTGTGTTTCCCCAGACGAAGGACTGCAACCTGAATTCCAGGAGCTTCACAGACCATATTTTGGCTAGTTTTCCAGACCAGATGGCACTAAAGGGTGCTAACTGGCCTGCATCCTTTAAAATCAGCAAGCCTGTTTCTTTTGACAGTTTGTCGAAAGGCTTCCTTATTTTACACTAAGGCTATTAAATAAATGAGGCTGAATTACAGTATGTTCTAATGCTGTTTCTTCCAATTTCGGCCAATGAAGCAAGACAATAACACAAAGCGAGCTTCTCATTACCTCACAGTGAATTACCTGTGGAACTACCATGCTTATTTCCTGCAAGGATTTTCTTTAGAAGAATATCAAGGAAGAGGTAAAGGGGATGTTAACAAACAAAACCGACACAATCCAAGCATCTCCAGACTATGCAAAAGCTGATTCTGGAATAAATCTGACTGAGATGTTCTATACATCTTCTTCTTGAATGCTGTGATGCTGTGTTCATTTTCTTTTACACAGCATTATTTTTGCTGCATTCCATGAGTAAACTAGACAGTCTCCAATAAAATTCAGAGCAGTTAAAATTTTTTGGAATATAACACAATTCCGCAGTCCTTTGCTGAAAACAAACAGGAATATTCCTCCTTCTCTGATATTCCTCCTTCTCCTTCCACCCCAGAAAGCAATGGTGCTTCAAACTCCTCCTCCCCCACTTTTCAAAGCATGAGGAGCTGTACATGTAAAAGACCCACAGAAATATGGTTGGAGTTGTTTGTGGTGTTATGCAAAGCAGTAAACCACGCAATACTCACTGATTGCTAACAAATTTTTCAAGCACTGAGAGTTTGCAATAGGTCCATTATCTCAGAGAAATTATTCATAACAGCCATGGACAACCCTGCAGCAGGAGATGAATAAACTCTCCATCAGAAATGTTTTAAACGTAGTTGCAAAGAGGTGAACATTAGTAGATATCATGATTTTGAGAAAACACATAGGCAGTAAAAGATAAAAAACGGATTTTAGGCCTATCACATAAATGAAAATAGTATGTAAATGGAATGTGTCATACACATCGCAAACTTGAAGACGATGCACCTCGTAATAGTGCGGCAGGAAAGACGGGTTTAGAAGGAGTGACACACTTGGCCCTACAAAGTGAAATGCATTTATACAAAGACACCCAAAGAGCGAGAGAAGATTCTGCAGATGGTAGAAAAGCTGTAATAGAACTGAAATGGTGCTACTCAAAAGAGTCTGCAGCGCCCTACATCAGAGGCTTGGAGAGGAGTATTATTTTGGAAGTTATAGTTACAGGAATAAAAAACAAGACAAAACAAGCAAATATGCTCAGTGGTTATTATGCATCGATGTGTGTTTGTTGGCTACTTTTCATATGGTATTTTTTCCTCTAAGCAGGAGCTTATTTAACTTGGGATTTGTATATAAAGAGAAAAGGCAGTATTTTCCCCGCTTAAAATTAGTGATTATTCTGGAAAGACACTGAGACAACATTCTGTGATTGATGTGTTAGTGTTTTCCGTCAGAAGTCATAAGAAAGCACATAGCAAACATTTAGATAAAATTTATATTGTCTTTTGGGAGATGTTTTGTTAAATGGGCATTTGATTTTAACTTGTTATCCTGAGACCTATCAGTTGAAAATATAACATTGATGAGATTGAGATTCCAGGTCCTCCACAGGCCACCTTTTAGGAAAAAAGAAACAAAAAAATTAAAAGAAGAACGTGACCAGAGGCTTTGAACTATTTTGAAGACCTAGAGTTGCTAAGCTGAAATGAAACAACAAACTCAGAGTTCAATGAAATAAAAATGGCATATTCCACATAGAAATACTCAAATCAGTATAGATTGATAGAATCTGATGGAATCAATAACTTGTTTACAGACAGAGGAAAAAATCTGGGGTGAAAGCGAGGGTACTAGGGGTAAGAGGACAACGAGGAAGACCTGTATCTATTCCAGCTGCCCAAACCAGCAATGTTGCAGTGCTGTTCAGGCAGAGCTATTGAAGGAACCAAGGATTCAAATCTTAATAGAAAGCTTTAAATAAAAAGAGCATTAGTATGTGTAAGTTTAACTCCCAGGACTGCTTTCACTTGAACACTCAATTGTGTTCAAGTGAAAAAGTGCATACCAAAATTTTACCTCTGGTCATCTTTTTACAGCCAACTAGAATGACACAGAACATTAAAGACAGATCTTAAAAGCTGATCCTGCATTTCCAAAGGGACAAAGTTCAAGGTCTAAGCTAGCTACATGATTTTACATATAAATGGTAAGATCCCTAAAAGCACTTTCTAAATATGAAGAGTGTGTAAAGCTTCACGTATGGATATAACCAGGTCCTGGAAATCCCAAGATGGAGGAAGATAAGAAGCACTAAATCATCGGGCTGTTACGTGAAAATTTTTCAGGCCAATGACGGCTGCAGTTTGAGATTGCTCACCTCATAGACTGTATACTTTAAATGGTGATGCAGGTGTCTGGGGAGATAGACACAACTCAGAGACTGGTTGTGCCATATGGGTTCTAAGTATATGGACTCTACAGTTGGTGTTAATAGTTGGTATTTTTAAGATGAGCTGTAGAGAAATAAATAGGGAATGTACTCTTTGAAGCGCTGCAATTGTTGTGTAGCTCGTTCAACAAAGTGCTCTAACAGATTCAGGCAACAAATGAAGCAAACCTTTGTGAAAACATCCATTTCCAAATTATTTCAAACACACTGTGTTCCTTGTTTCAGTTCATTTTAATTATTTCTTAAAATGTTTCTCTTTTTAGCCAGCACAAGTTCAGTAAAGGATTCAGTCCTGCACCCTAAAAGCAATTCCATGTATAATGGAGCCTGCTCCTGTCCATGACCCTTATTTAAAAGCTTCTTTAAAATCCTTCAAGTGTGCCTTACGCAGGTAAGCTCAGAAAGCTACTCAACTAGTTCTTGTATTAAATTCGGAAGTAATACATAGCTAAAATAATAAAGAAATGGACAATAGTGGATAAAGATTTAAGGAGCAGAAGATGGCATGCATTTTGTGATGAACTAAGACGATTGAATCACCTAACCATTTGTACGATCACATATGTTCAGTATCCATATTACCTTACATATCAGTAGGCAAGCTGGGATCCAGTGCCTTAGCCATAAGCAAACCACAGTTATCAGTTGATGAGTAGGAACAACAGAAAACAGGCTTGCAAGAAGATGTTAAAACTAAGAAGATGTTTTAAAACTAATAGGAAAACTAATTAGAAGACAAGTTTTGTTCTGTAGTCTGGTTGTTAATGGAACTCTCCACATTCATAGAATTATAGAATCATAGAATGGTTCAGGTTGGAAGGGACCTTATAGGTCATCCAGTTTCACCCCCCTGCCCTGGGCAGGGACACCTCCCACCAGACCAAGTTGCTCAAAGCCCCAGCCAACCTGGCCTTGAACACCTCCAGGGATGGGGCAGCCACAGCTTCTCTGGGCAACCTGGGCCAGGGTCTCACCACCCTCACAGCAAAGAATTTCTTCCTGAGATCTCATCTCAATCTCCCATCTTTCAGTTTAAAACCATTCCCTCTCATCCTGTCGCTCCCCTCCCTGATCAAGGGTCCCTCCCCAGATCTTCTGTAGGTCCCCTTCATGTACCTGGAGCTGTTTTGATGTTGAATGGTGCATGTACAGTTTAGAAGGGTGGAACACGGCATGCCAGCATGGTAGTGCAAAATGTCCAGTGCACTAAACTCAGCAGGCAGACTCCAGCTCAAGTCACAGGAGCTTAATCAAAGATTGCTGAGCAACTCATCACAACAAGAAAAGTTCCACAGTCAAACATCACTGCAAATCTTAATAATCTTTTTTCCCTTAAAATAAGCAAACTCATTGTACAGGAGGTCTATAAGGCAATAACATTGTTCTGGAGTCCTAAGTTCAGAACACTTGATCATCTCTATAAAGAAATATTTACGCTCAAATCCTTCCAAAGCTAGTGAGAGCTGCCTCTTACAAGTCAAGGTGAGCTGCAGAGCCAATATAGAGTCAACATCATCCCCCTGGTTGTTGTAGGTAAAGAGGCGGGACAATATTGATTCCATTCCTTCACCTGAAATGGTTTATTTTTGCCGTGTGTCACTTGAAGTACTCAATGCTACTTGTTCTGGCATTAATTGCTGGCAGAAGCACTACTGTAATGCTTAAGCTTGTCTCTGCCTTGAGGTCAGTGACAGAGTTATTTGAGGTTGTAAACAAAAGTTAGGCCTACTGTATTATTCTTGCCAAAACTAACTCATGAGAAGTGCTAAGTATCACATATGATTTTAGGTTTATATTTTATATACATAAATAAATATAGATACATTTATAAACTGCAGCAAGCAACAATGAAATAAAACATTTAATTAATTAAGATATTCTTAATTAACTCAGGCATGAAACATAGAGAAGATAAAGACATAAAAATTTAGTGAATTAAGGTATTTATTAAAATTATCTAACAATCTGTACACTTTATTGCTATGAATAAGCATTTAACCATGCACTGATTAAAACTTTCATGAAGCCTGTATGTTATATCATATGGTTCTGCTGTCCAGGTGGAGACACAGGCATTTCATAATCTATTTTCCAGTAAAAAGCATTGGTTATAAAACAGTTGTTCTATAATAATCAATTGCAAAAGCCTTTTTTAGTAAATTTTCCTATTTACTGAGATTTACTACAAGATAATGCAAAGAAAAACAAATATAGCAAAACAAGGACCATTAATTTTGGAATAAATATTTACATAATGTTTTAAGCATTAGTTTATTAAAATTCATTTGTGGTTTTTTTCAGTTTTCAGAAGAAAACTATTGTTACCTGTTCACAGTTCTGAGTGCCTAGAGTATAACTTCCTAAAATAAATATATTGCATTCACCTGATCATTTCCTCAATTTCCTTAATAGAAAATTGGATGGAAAAACCAGATAGGCTTTATAACTTGTCTTCATTTCTAAAAAACTGAACCCTAGACCAATTAATTGATAAGGAAGTTAATTTTCAAATTGAGGACCCTCATAGATAATGTGCCAACTACCTTGTGGTTTACGCTGAGAGAGTCAAGGTCAAGTACCGGCTGCTTCTGTAAGTGCCCAAGTCTTAAAACATTAGGGGATTTACAGGCTAAACTGAGCACCATTAATTTAATCAGGAAATTTAACAAACCGATACACATCATGTAACTTGTACTCTGAATATACAACATCCATTCAGAATGGTGTCTTTGAAGACAAATTCGTCAATGATGTAAAGCACTGCAACTGCAGTAATAAACACCACAAAAATTCCATTTAAATTCTTCATTTTGTATTTGGAACAAGTCTCCAACAGCATCAAAGGTAGCCTCAGGCCTCATTACATTGAACAACTACTTGTTATATCATTTTCTTTCAGTATTCATTTAGTAAACACTGACCCCCAGGGCCTTTTGAAGAAATGTTATGTATATGGTAACAAAGGTATCTTATTGAACCCTGAATGTAGATGACACTGACTCTATCATTTCCTTACTGACCTTGCAAACCTATTGTCTTTAAAAGTAATTTTTGCTATGTGATCATAAATTACACATGGTTTAAATTTTTATTGTGGTTTGTTTTGTTTGGTTTTTTTTAGCTCTACCCAACAGCATAAAAACTTCAGGTTTACAACTCTATTGTGATACTAATAAACCTATTACTAACTTTATTTTGCAGATTCTCGGGCCTAAATTTACACATATCTTCTCAATTTGGTACTTGAGTGGACATGACTAGAAATATTCAAGATAACCTGTAATTGTAATGAACTTGTCTCATGTCGTACAAATAACACCCAGCAGCGACTAGGGCTTCTTGACCAATTTTCTCTGCCTGAGACAAACATATATACAACTGTCATGGTTTCAGCCAAATTTACCAAAACCAGAATGACAGATGGCCCTCCCCGCCCCCCCCAAAAGGGAGGAGAGGAAGAGATAGTGAGATTTACGAGTTTAGAATGAACTAAACTATTTTAATGAGGAATTAATATTAAAATCAAAAAGAAGAAAATAATGAAAATTGATAAAATATGTACAAAACCGCATCAAGCTCCCAGGATGATGTCACTGGCAGGCACTGGGGAAGTCCCAGACTGGACTCAGCGATGGACTCTGGAGTCAGGAACACAAAGATCAGTATCAAAGGCAAACGAACAGACAGAGTCCTCTTTGGACATCAGCCATTGAAGAAAAAAAGAGTTGACCCTTTGATCCCTCAGCTTTTATACTGAGCATGGGGCAGATGGATGGAATACCTCAGTTGGTCAGGTTTGGGTCACCTCTCCTGTCCGCTCCTCCCCACAGGTGGGACCCCTCTAGGTTTTTTCCGCTTCTGACCCTCCAAGAGGGAAAATAACGAAATGAGCTGACCTTGGCTGTCAGAGCAATAAGGATAAGCAAGAGCCTCTCTGCACACCGTTCCTTGGCATGAAGTACAAACATCGGTCTTATCACTCTGAGAATGAGGATTTTTCTCCACAACATGCTGTTAATTTGAGAGAGTTAGAAGAGGCCTGGTTAAGATGTAAAATTACGGAACAGAAATTTGGTTGTTTTACTTCAAACTGGGACAACAACAATCTGTATAGTTGTTGGCTGTAAGAAAGGACAGTTATGACTCACCTTGAGCATAATTGGTAGAAGGAAGTAAATGGGGATTAGCAACAGTAATGACCTGAAAGTAAAATGAAGAAATAATAGCTCTACCTGGAGATTAGAACCCAAAAGTGGAATGAGGAAGTGTCCCGGTTTGAAGTAAAACCGAACCAATTTTCTGTTCTGTAATTTTACATCCTAGCTAGGCCTCCTCTAACTCTCTGAAATTAACGGCATATTGTGGAGAAAACTACTCGTTCTCAGAGTGATAAGCCCAATGTTTGTGCTCCATGCCAAGGAATGGTATGCAGGGAGGCCCTTGCTTATACTTATTGCTATAACAACCAAGGTCAGCCAACTTCGTTATTTGCCCCCTTAGAGGGTCGGAAACGGAAGAAACGTAGAGGGGTCACATCGGTGGGGAGGAGCGGACAGGACAGGTGACCCAAACCTGACCAACTGGGGTATTCCATCCCATCTGCCCCATGCTCAGTATAAAGGCTGAGGGATCAAAGGGTCAGCCCTTTTCCTGCGATGGCCGACGTCCAGAGAGGACTCTGTCTGTTCATCTGCCTTTGATCCCGATCCGTGTGTTCCTGACTCCAGAGCTGGAATCCAGTTCCCATTCGTCACTGAGTCCAGTCTGGGACTTCCCCAGTGCCTGCCGGTGATGTAACTGACATCCTGGGAGCTTGATACGGTTTTGTATATATTGTATCTATTTCATTATTTTCTTCTTTATTTTTATTTTAATATTAATTTTTCATTAAAGTAGTTTAGTTCATTCTAAACTTCTGAATCTCCTTATCTCTTTCTCCTCCTCTCTCCTCTTTTAGGGGGGGGAAGGGGGGGAAAGGGCCATCTGCCGGTCCGGTTTTGGTAAATTCAGCCGAAACCACGACAGGAAGAATCCAGCAACAGTAAATGAAAGGGACTGGTGACATAAGTCTGGCATGGTAAAGAAAGGGAGTGGGGAGAGTGGTGGTGGTGAAAATCCCCCATGATCACGGAGGAACAGTGCTGCGTTTCATTGCAGTTAAAAATATTTACTTAAAGGTAAAGTAGTGTAAGAGACAAAATTCCGTAGAGGTCAGTTACTGGATAATTTTAAAAAACTAAATTTATTAATAGTAAATAGTAATACCTAATTTTTAAAAATCTAAATTATATTTTTCTTTGTAAATGTTGCATTCAGTTCTGTAATGTTACAGGTGGACAGATAAAATTTTGATTACTGAAAATCACTGATAATTCCTTTGCAACTAATTTTAATTATACTTTCTGAGTCCTATCATAGTCTGAAGAACTGTGAATATGAAAAAACTGCTTTTTGCGCCAAATTAGGCTAATCATAATCCGAAGCTGCTCTTTACCAGTAAATGCAATTGTTTATTATTAGCTATGTTAACTGGTCACATATAGATAATGGAAAATGACACTTGGAAACTCATGTTGTATTAATTCAGTAGACATAGTTGATTTAAACAGTCCTTTTCAGTGTGAAGGAGAGCTGGGGAAAGGGAGCTGTCTACCACAGGCTGCAGGGAAAGATAAGAGGAGAAGGCAGATTCTTCTTCTAGTAATAGCATAAATGCAGTGTCATTAAGGACTAATAAGATGGTCTAGAAAATTTCCATCACTGGACATTTTAAAGATTATGCTGGACAAAAATTCGTCCTGAATAAGTGGAAGTAAAGTTAGTCCAGCCGGGGGGACAGAGGGCTGTACAACCTGCAGATCTGCTTTCCAGCCTTTCAGAAAAAATAAAAATTATGTCAATGGAACGTCTAACTAATCCTATCTCCTGCCTCGTTCATATAAACTGCTTCATATAACCCTCTTGTGATGAGCCTTTTTCCTTTCATTCATCAGTACTAGACCAATAAAACAGCAAATGCCAAAGCCAGAGTATGCAGCCAACTAAAAGAGCTGGCATTCAGAAAAAAAATTGCTATTTAACAGCTCTACATTACTACTTATAAACAAGTACAACTGTTTTCATGAAAGATATGTGCACATTGAATCAGGAACTGCCCTGGTCTAATCAAGACTATATTTAAATAGAAAGATTTTCAATCAATAAAAAAGGGTGATGTCCCTTCTCCAGCCAAAGATAGTTGATGCAGGCAGTTCAGAAGAAGAAAAAAAATACCAGTAAAATTTATCTAATGTGAGTATTCACAGTTTAATGTGAAAGAGTGGAGGGGAGGGGAAGGGGAGAGAGGGGAAGGAAAGGGGAGGGGAAGGGGAGGAGAGGAGAGGAGAGGGGAGGAGAGGAGAGGAGAGGAGAGGAGAGGAGAGGAGAGGAGAGGAGAGGAGAGGAGAGGAGAGGAGAGGAGAGGAGAGGAGAGGAGAGGAGAGGAGAGGAGAGGAGAGGAGAGGAGAGGAGAGGAGAGGAGAGGAGAAAAAAAGAAAAAGGGAAGGGAAGGGAAGGGAAGGGGAGGGAAGGGAAGGGAAGGGAAGGGAAGGGAAGGGAAGGGAAGGGAAGGGAAGGGAAGGGAAGGGAAGGGAAGGGAAGGGAAGGGAAGGGAAGGGAAGGGAAGGGAAGGGAAGGGAAGGGAAGGGAAGGGAAGGGGAGGGGAGGGGAGGGGAGGGGAGGGGAGGAAAGGAAAGGAGAGGAAAGGAGAGGAGAGGAGAGGAGAGGAGAGGAGAGGAGAGGAGAGGAGAGGAGAGGAGAGGAGAGGAGAGGAGAGGAGAGGAGAGGAGAGGAGAGGAGAGGAGAGGAGAGGAGAGGAGAGGAGAGGAAAGGAAAGGAAAGGATAGGAAAGGAAAGGAAAGGAAAGGAAAGGAAAGGAAAGGAAAGGAAAGGAAAGGAAAGGAAAGGAAAGGAAAGGAAAGGAAAGGAAAGGAAAGGAAAGGAAAGGAAAGGAAAGGAAAGGAAAGGAAAGGAAAGGAAAGGAAAGGAAAGGAAAGGAAAGGAAAGGAAAGGAAAGGAAAGGAAAGGAAAGGAAAGGAAAGGAAAGGAAAGGAAAGGAAAGGAAAGGAAAGGTCTTTTATCCTTTAAGGCAGACTATCTGGATTCATGTTCATGAATTACAGACTTCTGAGATGTAGCTTAGCTCATGACTGTCGATAGCATATGCTTTGAATCAGAATTTCAGTACTCAGTAAATTTCCATAATTTCCTGTTTCACTTGAAGTACTCCACATGTTTAATGAATGTTTTTTGTTATTTATTCTGCTTCACAGGAAAAATGCAAACATATTTTCTAAGTCAGTTAATAAGTCTTACAGAATTGAAAGCTCAGATCCTAGGGAGTTTGTCTGGGAAGAAAGATCTCTTTTGCCTTACTCTACACTACACTTACTACACTGCTCAATCTGCTGTACATGCAGTGGGTGGTAGAGCAGTCATACGGTTACACCATCCTTCAACCCTATAGACTTAGTGACAGGTACAGCTAGGAGGCATTAAGAACACTGCACTGACATACCTTCCATATCCAGAATATCTGTGGACAAGAGCAAATATTACAGTGGGATATATTATATGGTCCTATTGTTACACTTTTTTTTGCCAGTGGCCAAATTCTTAATTGTTATGCCTGCAGCTGGACCTTTCAATGCAGACACTGAGGTATGAGCACAGAAAAATTTCAACAGAGGAAGAATAACATTGACCTCCTGGAGCATTGTTCTCAGGTTTAGGAGGACAACATTGTCCACAAAACAAACCCAAACTGTAAATTAAAGCAGCAGTGGTAACACTTATGTTACAATCATTATATGCCGCCTTCAGATGACACGCAATATTGTCCATAGGATATTCCTTAAGAATTCATACAAAAGAATAATAAACAACCAGTCTTTATGAAGATGTGGAATACTGGTATCCTATACAGACTTTCAGATGAAGGACTGTGTCATCAATGCCAAACAGTGTAACATCATTTGCTTTTTTCAAGAGGGAATAAAGTAGGTGACAGACATAAGTATGTCTAATAGTCCGGTGCACCCAACAAGAGGGAAGAGAGCTCAGGGGAGCTTAACCTGTCCCTATGCACAATCACTTTAGAGAAACCCAGGCTGCAGTATGTGACAGTCACCTGTTTAAATTCACACATCTGCTGCCCGCATTTTAACGATGCCTGTTCTTCAGCACCATCTTTTCCTATCTTGCTGCTGTCGTGTAACAGCCACCCTTCATAGAATGCTAACATATTTGTTAGTGGCACTTAAAATGTTCTGCAGCGACTAGACTATTTCTCTTTATTAGCCAACAGCTGTTAGATGTTTTTTACTAATTTTCACAGGGTTTGTGGAAGTGTGGCAGCTAATTACTTATAATTTCACATCAATTTACTAATTTCCAGCCCAACAGGATGTCCCATGTCATAGATGTGCCAGGATTGGCTTTTAATGGCCTCAACCCAGCTGGCTGTTACTGGAACCAATTCATGCCTACTATGGTTTCCAGATTTCCTTATCTGTATGGGTTCTGAAAAATGAATTTAACAGGAAAGAAGGAAATGATGACATTTTCAAAATTTTCTTAACAAAGAAGCCTTTAATATTCTTTCTTTCACCCACCCTAGAAATGGACTAAACATATCTGTCTGGACTAAGCAGACCTTGAGAAACTTTTGTTGTTTTGCCACCATTAAAAAGTTTGGAAGCTTTAGCTGTTCTACTGAAAATGCTGAATATCTCAGGTGGTTTAACCTTCATCAGCCTCAAAAGCCATTGGGGTTGAGTCTGCTTTTTGAAAATGCTAAATCAGAAATACAGTAGAGAAGAATTCATGTACACTGCTTTCCCAAAATAAGAACAGAAACTGAAGAGCTTATGGGTGGCATAGAGCTATCTTGGATATTTGAAACTTCACTTTGGGTTTTGATTTGCTGGTTGATCCCATTCAACAAACCCCTTCTGCATACGAAATACTAAGAACAGTAACAGTTGATTTCAAAGTAATGTTTAGGGCCTGGAACATTTACAGACTAAATTTTGATCATATTTTAATATTGTCTGTTCTAACAGGACAGTGACAGTTGGAGGTTGTAGTGCCATCATGTTAAGCCTTATATAAAGCCATAAATGATTCACAAAAGAAGACACGCATATCCAGCCAGGCCAGCATTTCCCATTTTGGACAAATCTTGAATGACAAGACTTAGAATTTAAAATGCTGAAACTGTTTACAAGGTTCACCTCTTTCTTTCTCCTCCTGTGTTCACCACTTCTCTAAATACATAGAACTCAGCATTAAATTTCAAGCAAGGTATTCCCTAACTTAGTTAAAGCAGATAACATTTTTCATGTTGAAAATGGAAAAAACACACAGACATAAACCTGACACCCAATACTACCCTCAGTAGTAAAAGTATCTCTAATTTATAGAGGAGTAAATGTTCGTTTCAGATTTGAGGTTGTTCTTCCATGAGATTCCACTGGGATTTCTGCTTGCCCCTTTTGCTAAGTATTAGCAGAGCTTTTTCCTCCAACATCAAAGTGTCAAATCTTCCTATTCTTAGTAACTCATTTTAAGATTTTACATTAATGTAGAATATTAAGGTAATACATAAGACAAAATATCACAACTTTTTCTGAGGTATCTCTGCAAATGCACATGTGCCAAAGTTTCTATGTGTTTAGAACAAATAGTTTTGTCTTCCAGTTGCTTTTATTGTCCTTGTACAGATGAGCACAAGTATGGATTTCAGATCTGAGTTCTAGTTTCCTAAAAGTATTTGGATCTAAGATTCTGATTCAAACAAATCTTTGCTAAATATTTTTAATGGTTAGGAAAAGCCTTTAAGTGTATATTTTAGAAGTCTCTAACTTATATTTCACACTAACGTATTATACCAAATACTAAATGCACTTATTCCCTTTCTTAATAACTGCACCAAAGTCTAACTAATGAGGAAAAAGGAAGGGAAATAAGTAAATGCTGTAATGCTAGAATTGTTTTTTCTTGTAGAGCACACACAAAAATCAAAGAAGATGCTTTAAGAAAGTCAATCTTTTTTACTTTAAGATACGGGAAAAAAAACTCCTCGGATACCTCAGACTAGTGTGGTGAAGACGAACATAGATAACGTCTGCCCTACCTTGTGCGTTTGAAAAGTAATCAGCCCTGGTTAGTAGCAGAGCAACTTCAGTGAGCCCTGGCCTGTAAGTCAATAGGCTGAATTCTCTTGGCCCTTTCCAAATTCCATTTCCAATTCTACAGTAGGGATTAGTGTAGATTTAGCCCCTATAGACAGATAAAACTAGCAGTATGTGCAGACTTACCATTTAATAGACTGGATCTAAGGCATCAGTGGTTGCTGAAATGGACTGTCAGTTAATGTAGATGAGGAAAAGAGGCGAAATTCCTGCTGCCCCTTAAAACAATAATGCCTCTATTCTCTCCAGTCCCTAAATCAGATTTCTGCCTTGTTCCTGCCTTAATGTGTGCTTCATATATTAAAAGGCTTAGCAATAGCTGATTGCAAGAGTAATGTGTATAAAGAACACTCACAAATTTTAAAATCTGAAGGGTTTTTTTAAATGAATTTGTTGCATGTTTTTCCTTAACTGTGAACATTCTAATATACATTTTAATTTGATTCTGGGGAATTACCTGTATTAAGAGATTAATGCCCAGTGTTGTAAATGTAGGTACCGTTACTTACTGTTACTTACTGTTATGTGGCTTAGAAAACCCCAAAACTGTAACTCAGTCAAAGCTGAAAATACAGCAACAGATGACCAAACACTCTGGAATGATGATGCAATGTTTAGATCATGAACATTACTTGGACTTAAATCTGCTTACACAGTACTTTGAATTGCTTTATATTCAGCATTACTAAGAGCCTTATAAATCACAGTTCTGCAGAGTGCAGATCTCTGTACTAAAATATTACCTTTTGTGAATCAGCATAGCTGCATTTTAGGACAGCACATCTAGAAAGATTTTTACTCTGCCTATTATCCTTTTTGTCAGAAGAGCGTAATTTTTCCTCTGGGGGTGTAAGAAGCTTTTTATGGCATCTTTGACTATATCTCAGAATAATCAGGGTGAGTCTCTAAGACCTAACAAGCACTGGAGAAAACTGGAAAACAGGAATAAAATCAGAACTCTGAAATAACTCTGAATATCTTCTGGGACCTCAAAGGACCGACTGGACTCTTCAGATGAGATTAAAATGGTTACACTTCTATAATTTTTCATATACATCCAATTTGATCTCTGCTAAATACCATCTGTGTTTAGTGCTACCTGTTAGATACAGCCTTCACTAACTACCAAAAAAAAAAAAAAGAACAAAAATTTCTCATCACAGCTACAATTGCAACTTTCAGGATATCTTTTCAATGAAATACAATGAAAACCAAAAAACGTGGCCAGAAAAGAAAATACAAATGGACAGTTAATGACTTGCTGAGTTTAGGGGTCTTTTTTCAGTGGAGGCAAAAGAAGTGATTCATATGCAGAAGATGGGAATTATAAAGAAGGAGAGGATTCTTCTTTACCTTCAGAAAGATCCATGTATATATTAGGAAATAAATAATATGTCAGGGCTACAGACTGCCATGCATCTTCTCTTATTTCACATGTATGAAGGTGCTTTGCTACTTCATTTGCAGCTAACATACCCTCAACTCTATTTTCTTTACCCATCAGGATCAGGAATTTAAATGTAGCAAAATCAATATAGTTTGAAGCTCTGGAAAAAAACCCTCCATGAGATTTCATAAGGTCAGGAACCAGACTTTATATGTTCCCTAATTTTATTTCTCAACATTAAACCGCCCTCTGAAATTGCCGGCAGATCCAGAGAGGTGATTCTGCCACTTTACTCTGCTCTGGTGAGACCTCACCTGGAGTACTGTGTGCAGGTCTGGAGCCCGCAATATAGAAAGGACATGGACCTGATGGAGCGGGTCCAGAGGACGGCCACCAAAATGATCAGGGGGCTGGAGCACCTCTGCTACGAGGACAGGCTGAGGGAGCTGGGGTTGTTCAGCCTGGAGAAGAGGAGGCTCCGGGGAGACCTCATAGCGGCCTTCCAGTACCTGAGGGGGGCCTATAGGAAGGCTGGGGAGGGTCTGTTTACAAAGGCCGGCAATGACAGAACAAGGGGTAATGGCTTTAAACTGGAAAAAAGCAGATTTAAATTAGACATTAGGAATAAGTTCTTTACCATGAGGGTGGTGGAGCACTGGAACAGGTTGTCCAGAGAGGTGGTTGAGGCCCCTTCCCTTGAGATATTCAAGGTGAAGCTCAACGAGGCCCTGGGCAACCTGGTCTAGTTGGGGGTGTCCCCGCTGACTGCGGGGAGGTCGGACTAGATGACCTTTGGAGGTCCCTTCTGGCCTGGACCAATCTATCTGAATCCATGAAATGCTGATCTTCTAAAATTGCTGACATTACCCCTCTCACACCTTTTTTAAAATATAAATTTACTTGTTCTTATATTCCTGAATATTACTAGCTAGTCTTCTGTAGGGAAATTACAGCATTTCTCCAGCATCTTCAAGGTGAATCTGTTCCTTGATGTCCTACCTTCAAGAAACAGGACAAAATAAGCCTTTTTCCTTCTTTTTCCTCATTAGTCAGGAAAAAAGCAAAATTCTAAAGGCAGTATTAGCAGTCATCAGGGGAGTATCTGTTCTGGTTTTTAGCAGAAAAAGGAAGCTATAGTGTGTCATCAACCTGTTTCTTTAATATTCCTCTGGAAATCACACAAGCTTAAAACCTGGTGGTATGAAGGCTTATGTAGTAAATGTGTTTGCACAATGTATATTACATACGAGTACAAAAATATTTAAGGAAGAGACAAGTGAGAAGATGCTTTGTCTGGTGGCGGGAACAATGGTTCGTTATCACTGTTCAGCTCTCCAGTTCTCATATCGTTGAAGAGCTTTTCATGGTCTTCTCCTTCATTCATGAATTTTTCAGACTAATCTATTCAACTGTTCCCCACACAGGACATGCTATATACTTTTTGCTCATCCCTGGTATCTTCTTTAAATCCTTTGCAGCTTTACTGTATCTTTCTTGATACAGAGGAAGGGAAATTTACTGTATATAGTGTTCCATGGAGTCCATCCATTTCTACAGCTGCTAAATGATCTTCTTCTATTTGCTATTACTTTCCCAATAGTTTCTAGGATTCAGTTTGTTCTTCTGGCTGTTAATGAGTTGGTATTTTCCTAGAACTACTTATCATAACTTAAATGTCTCATTCCTGAATGGTGACAGTTAGGCTCTGAGCCCGTTATTATATGTGTAAACTTAAAATTGATGGAGTGGAATGAGGGATACTTTGCATTTAACTACATGCAATTTCAACATTGACATTTTATTGCTTAATCACTGAATAGTGTTCTTCATATTCAGATTCTTCATATTCAGATTCTGTCTCTACTCTCCCAAATAATTTAAGATCATAGGCAAATTCTGTCACTGCTATTCACAGCTTTTTTCACATTGTGAATGAGTGCATTGAACAATATAGAGCTGGTGGAAGTTCGTGGGTAACCATCACCAGGGGAAGGTGGGGTTCTGTACATCCTCTTTTTCTCTTTGCTAATGAGGACCATATCAGAAGTCTGCTTAAACTTCACAAAGTGATTTTTAACTGATTTCCTTTGATCACACATTTGCTACAGTTCTTTTGAGGAACTGCAGAAGATTTACGAGGTAACTTTTATAACCATGACAACTCTTGCCTTGTATGTTGTTCATTTATGAGCACCCTGACTCTGCTCTTTATTATATATCCTATTCATTTGCCTGATAGAGATATCAGGCTTTTCAGTTGCAGTTATTCAGACTTACAGAATCTTAGAAAAACAATTGTGTCATTTTACGTAATAGTAGATTAGCTATTTCATATTTCAGTTTCTGTACAGCTACAGAATACTACGTAGTCCTTGCAGCTGTTTCAATTATTTACTCAATTTTTTACATTTGTCTATCTGCTCTGTAGCTGCTTCTACCGATTATTTAGGAGGGATCAGTTAATGAGTCCTTCAGGAAGACTGGTGAATCTATTTGAAGTTCCTGTGCCAGGTCATTTTAACTTTTCTTCAGCAGTAGTATATTTGTTTTATATCTGGACTGTCTGTAGGCTTCACACAAACTCTCTGGAAGGCTTCTTGGTTTTATATATTTGAGCAAAGACATTTTAATTAGATTTTATGCTTCATCTGATTTGTTCCCCAAACTGGTTTTGGCCTGACTTTGTGCATGTTTACATTTAATTTTTAGGAGTTTAGGACAGTTTCTTTTTGCTTATTTTTTATTTAGAAATTCAGTGAAGGATTCCTTCCCCACTTTTTTCCCAGTTTGCCTTGCTCTTTAGCTATGCCAGATTCCTTTTGACCTTTTTTTGTTCTACTTCCTCTGTATTTCCTACATTCTTCAATACAGATCTTTAAATACTCTGCACTTACAAGGATTTATTTCTTTCTTATGCCCATTTTTTCTTTAACAGATTTACCAATTTTTATGTAGACCTTTTCTTCAAACTAGGCATAATGAATGAGAGTTAAGATCTGAGTGTGCTATGACACAGCCTGTTAAAGAATGCCACCAACAACTAATAGAAATCTTAATAAGTAGAATACAATAATATAATCCTTACATGTTAATGTTTCCTTTTTTTGAAACATGGCACAAATGAATTTATAAATGTGCATAATCAACTGTGTGGCTGTAGAATAAGAATATTTCTATTAGCAAATATTGACAGATCTCATGTACTCTTTGTTCTCCATATTTTTCCATTTAAAATTCCAGATAAGCAAAGGGAGAAAAATAAGATTCAAATGCTCAGTTTCCCAGTTGCAATCGGGAAATAAAGTCAGTAGTTTCTCTGTTATGAACTGGTGACAGTTCCAACAAGTAAAGATGAATTTCACGTTGTCCTGCAATACACCTCCCATCTTTGAATCCAAATCACAGCACTCTCAAAGACAACATGTTGTCAAGTAACAATTCAATTAAACAGGCAAACCATCTATCATCAGTGCTCAGTGATTAAAACGTCCTGTTATCAGTGCTATCATCCATTAGTTAAAGGCAAGATCCATTTCAACAGAGGAAAATCAGCAAATTGAGTTGCAGCAAATTTGACTAATGACCTGGTAATTAACAAAGACTGACAGAAATTTTTTTTTCTTTTTAATTTTGTTTTAAAGAAGAGAATTCAGAATCAGCTGCTATGGAAATGACTGGAGATAAAAATAATAAAAAGGTAGTGATGGTAAGCCTACCGTTCAAATTTAAAGATGGCAGGAAGATCCTGCCTAAGACAGGACTTACAACTCCACCCAGAGACACAGAAATAAAACAAAGCATAGTTTTTGGATAAATCAGCAGTTGAAATTGAATGTTTATGAATGGGAGTATGTCATCAACAGAATATTTGGTCACAGAATCAGAGAATGGTAGGGTTTGGAAGGGACCTCAAGAGATCATCTAGTCCAACCCCCTGCCAAAGCAGAGTCACACAGGGCAGGTTGGACAGGAGCCCATCCAGGCAGGTTTGAATATCTTCAGAGAAGGAGATTCCACACCCTCACTGGGCAGCCTGTTCCAGGGCTCTGCCACCCTCAAAGCAAAGAAGTTTTTCCTCATGTTGAGATTGAATTTCCTGTGTTCCAGTTTGTGTCCGTTGCCCCTTGTCCTGTCCTCAGGCACCACTGAGAAGAGCCTGACCCCATCATCTTGACACCCGCCCTTTAGATACTGCTCAGCATTGATGAAATGCCCTCTCAGTCTTCTCTTCTCCAGGCTAAACAGCCCCAGGTCTCCAGCCTTTCCTCATTAGAGAGATTCTCCAGTCCCTTGATCATCTTCGTAACCTCCACTGGACTCTTTCCAGTAGATCCCTGTCCTTCTTGAACTGGGGTCCCAGAATTTCAGTGCTCCAGTTGTGGCCTCACCAGGGCAGAGTAGAGGGGAGGATGACCTACTGACCTCACTCTTTTTAATGCCCTCCAGGAGATCATTGGCCTTCTTGGCCACAAGACCACATTGCTGGCTCATGTTCAACTTGTTGTCCACCAGGACTCCCAGTTCCCTCAAATCAACTGGTTGATCAAATGATAATGATTTATTAGTCTAAACTGAATTGCATGTTCCCATATTTGCACTTTTATTCTCAGATATGGATATCAGTTTCAGGATATTGAAATCATGAGAATCCAGTTCCAAAAAATTCCTCTTAAGTTTCAAGTTACCTTTGAATTTTGTGGCTAGTTCACATTTAATTCAAATTAATAAGGGATTAGGTGTAATTAGAAAGAGATTAGATTGCCTATGATATTGGGTTTGAGTGAACCGTATTACTAGGAAGCTTTTACTTGCTTCAAAAAAACAGTGACTCTACCTGAAGAGTACTTCAAGTATACATTTTTCAAAACTCCACGAACTTCTCAGTGTGATCCTGTTTTGTAAAGGAAGACGGGGCCTTGTTTTCTGTTGTGGAGTATTTTCCACATTTGTGGGCTTTGGGCATAATTGTATTAAAATATAAAAAGAGAACTATGATATATACATCCTTGCTGAATGTATTTCTAGTTTATATAAGTGCACTGTTTTAGTCTTGCATTTATTTTATATCTTATTATTCAGGATTTTGATGAGAAAAGCCTACAATTATAAACACTGGCAAACAGATCAGGTTTTCCTTCCTGCTGGCATGCTAATTACCTAACTTTATTCTAGTACCAACTGTGTTACATATCAAATGCCAATATCCCAAGCAAAACCCCCTGCAATCCAAGATGAATATTGTGGCAGGATATTCATATAGTGAAAAATGCCTTGTTAAATGGGAGAACATTGCAGAAGTCCACCTCAGATCATTGATGAAATTTAACTTATACTTATATACCAGTTCAGAAAAACTCTATTGCAAGAAAACGGATGTGATTTAATAGCTCAGTAAAGCATGGAAAGGGTACAAAATTCTAAACCACTTTCCTTGTAGATATCGTTATCTGGGATCTTGTCTGTACTTTTCAAATTAGCAGCCTTCATGAATAAAGTGATAAATTGTGGTCTTCATGAGAAGTCATACTCTTTTTATTCATATTTTCTTGAAGTTCAGTTGTTCCTATGTATTCTGTGTTTTCAGAAATCCAGTTTTCTATGCAATAATATGTCTGTCTCAAATACATCAATGACAAAATGATGAGCTTTCACTTTTCAGTATGATCCGTAATGAGTAGGCAAATCAAATTTGCCTGTTTTAGAGTTCTAGTGTCGGTTTTTCTTCCCCCTGCTTTCTCCATTCCTCTTTCTTTCCCTTTCTAGCTGTTATTTGTAACGTCAGCTAGTTTTATTTCCTAACTGAAAATGACACTGAAAAGGGAGGTTCAACGAGAAGAAATTATTCTGGCTTTGGTGGAAAGCAGACATATTGCTACAGCTTCATCAATCTGTGGAATTTCTATTGATGTAGCATATCCTATTTATTGTTCTCACTAACTTGCCTCCCTAGAAGGCAAGTGTGCCTTACATAGCTGCCGTGTGTGTCATTCTTACAAGAGATTTCTCACTGTAGGTAACAATGTTAATCACAACATCTCCCTCTCCATTAGAGTAATTGTTTGTCTCTCCCTCCCTCCTGTGGCTGTTTATTATGCCTACAATCTATCTACGTAAGTGTTACAGTTTGTAAATTTACATCTTCTCTCTGGGTGGCTATTATATTTATAATCCTTTAACTTGTTTCCATTAAACTTATGATTGGATGACAGTTTTGACCAGAATAATATGGCCTCTATGAATAAAGGCTTAAAAAGGCCAAAAAAATATTGGTAAAAAGGGAAAGAAATGTCTATTTAACACTCATTCCACTGCAAGGTGTTTCTGAAACTGAAAAAAAAAAAAAGTGCAGCAAAATACTGTTTGGTCTGTTATGGTTTCCTCTATCCTTATTGGGTTTGCAGGGTAAGGTTTTCGTACCGGGGGGTGGGGGTACTGGGGTGGCTTCTGTGAGAAGATGCCAGAAGCTTCCCCTCTGTCCGATAGAGCCAATGCCAGATGGCTACAAGAGAGACCCACCACTGGCCAAGGCTGAGCCAATCAACAATAGTGGTAGCACCTCTGGGATAACACATTTAAAGAAGGGGAAAAACCTTGTGCAAGGGAAAGAGAGGAGTGAGAGAACGTGAGAGAAAAAGCCCTGCAGACACCAAGGTCAGTGAAGAATGAGAAGAGGAGGTGCTCCAGGTGCCGAAGAAGAGATTCCCCTGCAGCCCATGGTGAAGACCATGGTGAGGCAGATTGTCCCCTTGCATCCCATGGAGGTTAAAGGTGGAGCAGATGTCTACCTGCAGCTCATCGAGGACCCCACACTGGAATAAGTGGATGCCTGAAGGAGGCTGTGACCCCGTGGGGAGCCCACACTGGAGCAGGTTTCTGGCAGGACCTGTGACCACATAGAGACAGGTTTGCTGGCAGAACTTGTGACCCCGTGGATGACTCACACTGGAGCAGTTCCTGAAGGACTGCACCCTGTGGAAGGACTCATATTTGAGATGTTTGTGGAGAACTGTCTCCCGTGGGAGGGATTCCACACTGGAGCAGGGGAAGAGTGTGAGGAGTCCTCCCCCTGAGGAGGAAGGAGAGACAGAAACAATGTGTGATGAACTGGCCACAACCACCATTCCCTGTCCCCGTGCACTGCTGGCAGGGAGGAGGCAGAGAAAATTGGGAGAAAAGCTGAGACCAGGAAGAAGGGAGGGATGGGGGAAATGTGTTTTAAGATCAAGTTTTTATTTCTCGTTACCTTACACTGATTAGATTGGTGATAAATGAAATTAATTTTCCCCAAGACGAGTCCATTTTGTCTGTGGTGGTAACTGCTGAGAGATCTCGCTGACCTTCTCCTGACCCACAAGCTTTTCATTATATTTTCTCTCCTCCTGTCCAGCTGAGGCGGGGTGGGGGGTGAGAGAGTGGCTTTGGTGGGCACCTGGTGGCCAGTTAGCAAGTTGGTTCCTAGGCATGAATCATTCTTGGGCTTATTTCATTCCTTTAGTGAAATTATTTCCATTAATATGTATTTTGAAAGACCAAGTTTACCTTTCCTTTGGCAAAATATTACAAGACCTTACCTACACTTCTTTTTTTAAAAGAGAGGTATATATTTTTATTTTATTAAGAATATCATTGCTGAATTATGGAATAGAAATTATTAATCAAGACACAAACCTCCTCTTTGATAAAATCACTGATTCAAATCCAACGAGTTGAAAAGTCATAATTATTATAAAGCTATATAACATGATTTTATGGTCATTCAAGAAATGCTTAATTCATATAAATTTGTCAGATAGATTATTAGATCATTTAAAAAAAAACCCAACCAAACAAACAATCAAACTCATCACCCCCTTAGCTTTAAGTGTCTGGTAGCTGGCACGTTATCAAAAATCAAGACTAAAGAAGGAAAAAAAGTGATCAAAACACTCAGCTGTAGAGGGGGTGAAATCTCTACAACTACAGTTGTACAGTTCTCTCAGAAAGTTTGCCAAGAATCATAGTAATGGGGGTAATTTTATCCAGAACCATATAGGAAAATAGGCCTGCTCTGACAGGACCACAAGTCAAACAGAACTTTTATTATAATACAGATACTAAGAATTAACTTTTTTCATTTAAAACAATCTCAAACTGGCTAGAGAGAATGAGGCAGAAAGGAAGTTCTTGCTTTGAAACTTGGTTTCAGCCAGCTTTGACTTCCTGAGTTGCAATAACATCTGCAGAGTACCTCAGGAAATTCCTTTGTATCTCCTCTGGGTCCTGTCTGTTGCCTTTCTCCAAAATCCCTGTCTCGCTATGAGCTGCAGACGTGCATCTCCTTCATATGAGTTATTTATTCTTTCTGTGACAGTCTTGTGTTTCTGAAACCTCCCTCATTAAGATGCTCAGCTACCGTCAAAAGAAGAAGTAGTTTCCCCCTCATTTCATGGGTACCTGTCTGACCTAATAATTCATCTTTTAAGAAGAAGTTAACAATACTGTGGACAAAAAACCCACCAACCAACCAATCAACCCATAAACAAACAAACAAAAAAATCCCCTTTGCTTCACACTAGCCAATTAAGCTTTCAAATGCTGAACCTTTCCAGCTCTTTGACTAAGCAAGTTGTCCCACAACCAGAGCCAAAAACAACCCTTCTTGTTTTTAAACATCTGATTTTTCCAATTCCATTTCTATTCATATGTATATTTATATGTGTGTGTGTGTTTTTTCTTTAATAAAGACTGTGCTTTATCCCTCTCCTCTAAATGCAACATTTCTTCCAAAAGTTCAGAGCTTTTCAATGACTAGGTCTGATATTCCAAACTATGTGACTGAGAGTATAAAGAAAAAGATGGCGGGACAGGAAATGTAGCCAATGGTTCAGTGTCTGTGAAAAAAGTCATTAGAATGTAGAGTTGTCAATCCTGTGTTACACTAATTGTAAGTGTATTTAAGGAAATAGCCTCAATTTGATAATGTACAGTATAAATATGAAGCTAAATTAAAATTGCAATCTGTGTTTTAGCTCTGCCTTCACTATTTAAGTTTCTTGTCACTAGCAAGGGAGGATAACTCCATAAAAATTATTCATCAAAACTTTTTTTTTATTTGAAAACAAAATAAAATACATAGATATCAAATGTCATAGTTCACAAAGAGAACATATGTGAATTTTGGTGATGTTAGTTTAATTTCCTGTGTCTCATTAAGTTCTTTAGTCTTCCACAACATATGTCTTAAATTGGAAGTATCATTTGAGTCAGCCTAGATTAGTTAATCTCTTTGTAGCTGCTGAGAAAAAGTAAAAAAATTCACCTCCACAGTACAGTAGTATGTTTTGAGTTGTTGTAATTCAAAATAACAATATAGAAAATCTGATTTTAAATGCATTAACATATGGAGGCTAAAGTTAAACTCTTCATGATAGGTTCTATTCCTATTGCTACACCTGCATGCTCAGTATAGGTGAGGCTCTCTTCAAATCCAACAGTAGGGGTTAGATAGGAACTAGATTAAGCCATTAGGTATATAATATTTTGTAAAACTGCAATTATTTTTTTATAAATGTTTTAATAAATATGCTATTAACATTGTCCTACCCACTACTCAAAAATAGTTTTAATTTCACATTAAGTGATGGTTACTTTCTGATTCAAATGCGTCACATTTAAGCATATTTATAACTCTTTATACAATTAAAGCAAATATTCTGACTCATTTAATGTGTTTAGACAACATTTTTTATTAGCATTAACATCTGAAACAAACTTCTTTGTGATCCACTATATCATACTATGGTCTGAGTTGTTTCAACTTAGTAGTTTCTTCTCATTCAGCAAACATTTTTAGCACTGTTTATTTTTGAGATTAAATTTTCCAGATTTTAAGGCACAAGGACTGACATATTCAAACACATTCGTGCACAAATATATATGGGATTCAATCAGTATCTCTGTTGTGGAAATATTTGTGAACATTTCTCTGTGAAAGATTATTTGTATCATAACCCCTCGTACCTCTGTTACAGCCTACAAAGTGACTAAAACTAATACAGTTTCACTGCCAAAAGGCATTTATAATGAAGAATACTATTGAAAATTATATTTTTTTATAAATAGTTCTGTAAGTTAAGAAAACTAACAGTATAATTTAAAAGAAAGCAATAAGGTAAATTCCACTTGTCTTTATATTGCTTTAGAAATACTAATTTTGTCCCCTTGATCTTGACAACATTTCATTAAATGTAAGGCTGTATTAATGGACTTCATACCTGCCAAAGAGGTACAGGGGGAAAAAAAGGGAGGGAGAGTGAAAGAAAAAATTACCTCGCCCCAACTCTTCATTGTCAGCATTGTATGACTTTTAAGGTCTGTAGAATCTGTCAGCATGAAAATATGTGCTGGACATATTTTATCCTTCTACACATTAGTAGTTCTAAAGAAAATGCTAAAATTGCATGTGCTTAGTCAAAATTTTAAATATATAAATTATTCAGACCTGCTTTGGTGTTCCAGTATCGAGTCAGAATGGTAAGGGTTAGGAAAACCAACAGGGGCAAGGTGGAAAGAAAGCATAAAGTTCAGGGTTGGGAATCGGATGGTGTAAGTGAGCTGCTCCTTACTGAGACATTAAAATATAGAACTTGAACATAGTGCTGGCACGTTGCCGCCCTTGGCTTAACAAAAATTTTTCGGTGTCCAGCTTTAACAATATATATAGTATATACCATATATACAATATGTATCAACAATAATTTTCAGTTGTAAAACTAACCTATAGACCATTAGTGATAGACACATAAAGCATTGATCATGTGCCATGATAAGTGTTCCACATGTTGATGTTAATTAAATGTTAATATCTGCCTAAGGAACTTCATAAGTATTTTGGGGTCATATCTGAAAGAAAGCAGAGTGCAGTGCTCGCTGAATATATTAGAACTGGGCACATACTGAACATACTATAAAAATAATTTTACAAAATTATAAAAAAAATGTGTATCTGATAGCTAATTCCTTATGAACTAAAAAAAAAAATAGGAGCAAAAGACAGTTATAGCTTCCTTATAGATGCTTTGTGTATATAAATATTTTTCAAGATGATAGTAACAACAATTTCTGTCTTTTATTGTATAAACAATTCTAAAGAGACAAAAAAAATATTAAACTTGATGACTTCTCATTATTTTTTCTTTTGTCTTTGCCAGAAAAGTTTTATTTTTCTTTGTTTTGCATCATTTTATGGAGAAAAACTTTATACAAAATAAGCAGGCAGATAGTTCAGTCCAGGCCTCAAAATAACCAGCTGACAACACCGTCTTCATTCCTGATGACAGTAGATGCCATTATCTACAAAATAATTTCCAGAAGTCTGCCAGATATTTATTTCCATAAAGGAAATTGTATAGTATATTAAAGTTTGTATTAAAGCTGCCTCACAGAATTTCAGATGCTCCCTATCATGCTGTGACATTACATATATTTTGTTATCCAGCAAAGTTTACAAATAGCTATGCTTTAAACACGTGTGGAAAACTTTATAAAACAGAGTGCAAATAGTGCTTGGTGTCTATGAAGGCTACCTGCCCTCTCGCCCTGTGCTCTATTCAAACATACAAGCCGATCTGTTAATTATCTTGGCTCTGACAACAATGCAAAACTATTTAATATTATTTTCATGTGGAAGCTGTTGTCTGATCATTAATCATGTTTAGTTGCACCTGCAATTATTTTTTCATATATTTACTATGCCAATTTTATTGCAGTGACTGCTCTCAGGGGGTTTATAATAGTGATTAAAGCAATGTTAATTGTTGCGTTCATTTCAGGATTGCTTCAATGTCAATGTGACCGAAGGTGATGTTGGGAAATGTCAGTTTGCACAAGCATAGAAAGTTTTGATAAAAATTTGCAAACTTTTTAAAAACTTTAATTTGCAGAAGCCAAACTATTTCTCTCCAGACCCGGAAAAAAATAACCTTTCATTAATATCCATTGTTTTTTGTGCCAGTGTAAAGAATTTCCAGTTTCACTAGTGGTAGAGGTACTGCTTCTTTATAGGTGAGCACTTATGTCCAAGGACATTGTGTATCCTCACTGTTACCTTGACATCCTCTCTATTTCCTCAGAGGTCTATATCGTTTCCTCTTGCAAGCTTCTCTACAAAAAGCTGATAACATCTGAGTGTAGTCAGTGGCTGATACAGTTAAAATAATTGATCGCATTTGGAACACAGACATTTAGTCATGCTGAAGAAAAAGATCGAGGGGAGAGTCTGATGTGAGACAGCATTAGCTTTACGCGGCATGTTGACTTTTTCTAAGCACAGTGGGGCCTCAAGGGATTTTTGGTTCTTTACTGAAGAGACCTCAATTTTTTTGCCAGCAGTATAAGTCTGCGCACTGATTTTTAAAGGAAGAATCACTTAGGCAGTCTAGATCATTGCTACAGATGATCAGAGGGCTGGAGCCCCTCTGCTGTGAGGACAGGCTGAGAGAGTTGGGGGGGTTCAGTCTGGAGAAGAGAAGGCCCCGGGGAGACCTTGGAGCCCCTTCCAGTCCCTAAAGGGGCTACGGGAGAGTTGGGGAGGGACTCTTAATCAGAGAGTGGAGTGATAGGACAAGGGATAACAATTTTAAAGTGAAAGAGGGGAGAGTTAGATGAGATCTCGGGAAGAAATTCTTTGCTGTGAGTGTGGTGAGACCCTGGCCCAGGTTGCCCAGAGAAGCTGTGGCTGCCCCATCCCTGGAGGGGTTCAAGGCCAGGTTGGATGCGGCTTTGAGCAACCTGGTCTGGTGGGAGGTGTCCCTGCCTTTAAGGTCTCTTCCAACCTGAACCATTCTATGATTCTGTGATTCTACAGTGTGTAACAGATGTCTCAAAGGTGACATTGGAAGATAAAAGCCAGTATTCATGAACACTCTTGTTTCAAACAAGCTGTGCAGCAACATTTTTCTGTAACATTTTATAATACAGTCCAATATAGATGTGTCAATCACTGAGGACCTTTCAGTGCAATTTGTCCTGCTCTGAAACTCAAGTGTCTGATGCTTGAACTTCTATAGTGGAACTGAATTTCATTTCAGTTTCTAACAGACAATCATTCTGCTATAGCATGATGGTCACAACGGCTTAGGAAGTTCCTAAAAATCTACTGTCTGTTACCGCAGGTAAGGGTTTTTTGGAAATTGTGACTAGAATAGGTCAATACAGAAGTAACAACAGATTAATGTTCCTTCAGATTGGGGTGCTACAATGGAAAGAACAGAGGATGGTCTCCCACATTATTTGTAAATCTACGTTTTCTGACCAAAGAAACTTGAAAGGCTTGAAAGAAATGAATTTGATAGATCAGTAGCACAGACAGCTTTATTGGCAGTGCACAGTGTAATAATGGATAATTCTTAACAAAGGCTGTAGATAAAATGAAATTAATTATCCTATTAATCAACTTAGGGAGGCTGATGAGGACATTTCAGTGGACCTGATTTAGTTTCTCTTTGTTTAGGTTCTTCAAGGCACAGTTTTCCTCTTTAACTGACAAACCTGACTCAATTTATGTCTACATGAGAATAGTATTTATTGAATCACTTATACTCAAATGTCATTCCCTGAAGGGGACTAAAGTGCAACTAATTCTTCACTCCCATTAGTTTCTTCTATCAGGTTACCAAGTATCTGTGTCCAGCAAATGACTTCCTTCTGCAGTTATGATGGCAATTGTGTCTATTTGCAAGAATCTTGCATGGTAAGGTTTTCATACTGAGGTGTGTTACAGGGGTGGCTTCTGGAAGAAGATGTCAGAAGCTTCCCCTATGTCCGATAGAGCCAGTGCCAGACAGCTGCAAGATGGACCTGTTGCTGGCCAAGGCTGATGCCATCAGCGGTGGTGGTAGCGCATCTGTGATAATGTATTTAAGAATGGGAAAAAACTGCTGCACAACAGCAGCCAGAGAGAGACAAGTGAGATGTGAGAGAATCAACTCTGCAGACACCAAGGTCGGTGAAGAAAGAGGGGCAGGAGGTGCTCCAGGAGCCAGAGCAGAGATTCCCCTGCAGCCTGTGGAGGTTAAAGGTGGAGCAGATGTCCACCTGCAGTCCGTGAAGGACCCCACGTTGGAGCAGGAGGATGCCTGAAGGAGACCCTGTGGGGAGCCCATGCTGGACCAGGCTACTGGCAGGACACCTGTGGCTCTGTGGAGAGAGGAGCCCACACTGGACAAGGTTTGCTGGCAGGACTTGTGACCCCAGGGGGGACACACGCTGGAGCAGTCTGCTCCTGAAGGACTGCACCCCATGGAAAGGACCCATGCTGGAGCAATTCACAAAGAACTGCAGCCTGTGCGAAGGACCTCCACCGGATAAATTTGTGGAGGAGGACAGTCTCTCATCGGTGGCACCTCACCTTTTACACCCTTTTGACAAAAAGAGCTCCAGTGTTCATTGTCCTTATAAGGGTCTTCACAGCATTCACTGAGTTCTCCAAACAACGAATATGCTAATCTTCCTTTCTTGCCAAACACAATTTTCACAATTTTAATGACCTTTTGACATGTTTAAGGTTTTTTAATTAATGTCACTTTGTTTCAGATATATTAAATATATTCAATGCAACACAGATATATCCTGACAAAGTTATGTCTAACACCAGAAATGTTACAGAGATCATTCTGAAAGTGAAACTACCCTAATCTTTAAAATACTGAAGAGTCCTTACTGTAAACTAAAGGCAGAAGAAAACATAAGTATATTTTATACTGTGTGTATGCATGTGTCTCTTGCCCCATAGGCTCACTCCAAACATGTTTTGAATTTAGGCTGTGAAATAAAATGGTTCTGCTGCAGATGTGGTTCTGCTCCTCAGTTATCTGTTGTCTAAACTTCAGAACGAACCTTGACAGCTGACACAGAACTATTTCTAGCTCTGAAATACTGATGATTTAATACACACAAATATGCAATGTAATTCGAACCTTTCACTTTGTCAAAACTTAACTGACTGAAAACTTTCTCTATCCATTCAGACATATTTCTTCCATACAAACTCACAAACTGAAGCCAGAAATTAAGTCCCCTCTGAGAAATGCTAAAACTGGAGATACATAGTACAGTTTTATTGATATTCCATGCTGGTGTCAAGCAATTATTATTCAAAACCTAGGACAGAAGATTCCCATGGTAGTTTGGGTTTGTCTCAAACACAAACAAGTCTTTTTTTTTTGTCTTGTTTTTTTCTAGTCTTGGAAAACTCAGTTCTCTGCTGTTTAGGCTCTTATATGAACTCATAATGGCAGAGTGCATTCTTAAACCAAGTAGAAATTCACTTAGCATAAGTAAAATAAATGTCTTCTCGAAGGTATAACACAACTATAACCTAATGTACTCAATCTACTCTTAACCTAAGCCTTAGAATCTATATTTTGGGTTGCACTGAAACATAACATGAAAAGAGGAAGAATACTTAAAGTCTAATTATTTAAATTATTTTTTAGAATGCATTAGCTGTTCTAAAATGAAACATTTTGACCCCTTTCTTGAGTTTGCTGATCCTACTGTCATCTTATTCTGAAGCAAAGTTGTCTTCATAACAGCAAATAAAATAACTAAAAACTGTAGCATCTGAGAAGCTAATCTATCTAATCCAGCAAGTTAACCGATAAGAAGGTTAACTGGGTTTTCTTTATTATTTCATTGTTAAAAAGACTTGGCGGACGGTGGGGTGAACCTCAGCAATTAAGTGTAGTCTCACTCACTTTGTCCCACCTCACCCTCTTGAAAAATGAAAAATTTACTGTTGTCTTCACAGCTGCTTTTAGTGGGGAAATTTATCTCTTTTACAAACGCTCTGAGGGTTTTGATGCAATGACAGTCAGCTGTCACTGTCAAACCTAGCCTTTAAGGAGCGATAGAAGCTACAGTTGGCTTCAGGCTCTGCTTCATTTAATATGAAATTTGTGATGGCAGAGGAGGAAAGGACGATATTTGCTTTTGATGAGCTACTTTAAATTCCTCTATTTCATATTGAAATAGAACTTTTTATTTGAACTTCTCAGGAAGCAGAAATTCAAGCATTTTGATCAACTTTTGTATAAATGCTTGACCTTAAATTAATCTATACTGGTGGAGGATGCCATGCTACAGATTCCTTGGTCAAAGATTCCTTGGTCTGCTTGTTAGCTCACTTAGGGAATGAATGATTTCCAGTTCTAGGACTTTGAAGTGAGTATGGCTAGAACTCCCGGGAGAAGATTATAAAATATAGGCAGCTTTCATCTGTCCTTCAGACTTGTTTGACTGCTTAACTGAAGGTAGGTTTAAAACACTTTCAACGCTTCAGCAGTTCCTTAGGAAAATTGTAGAAGACATGAAATTTCTATAGATGTTAGTTAATTTAGATGACCTGATTAGATTTGGAAGACACAGGAACTTGAAGAAAGGCTTCTGAAAACTTCAGGCTGGCTAGACCCCTGCAGATGAAAGCTATCGAATGATAAATGTGTGCTTTACAGGACATACGCTTCTGTAAAATACGCAGGAGATGTAAGTGCATTTCTTGATAAAACAGAAAAACTTCCAACACTTGTCAGAGTTAAATATTCCATAGTTTTTTAATAGTGCTAGTTATTTGAAAATCTGTTTCATTTAAGTTAATATCAGCCCAGTAAGTGGCAAAGAAAATGGAAGACAACTGAAAGAGAAAATAAAATCATAAACAGAAATTTTAGTAGGGATCACTGACGTAGGAACTGTGAGAAGGCCATGTATTAAATTAGTAATTGTTTATATCAGTCATGGTCTACCTGGTTCTTTGCTCTTGTCTTTTGTGGGTTTTGTTGCTCCAGAGCCTTCTATGATATAAAATCTATCTGCATTGTATTTTCTCACCAAGTTCCCTTGCCATCCCTCATTGCTAAGTCCTCACAAGAAGGTACCTGAAATCTTGAAGAATCCCATTTCATTTCAGGTTTGGAAATTAGTTTTTGTAAGAAATTCAGTATTCTTCCTCGTGACAGTTTATTGTCTTCTGGAAATCAATTTGCTCAACTTCCCGGGTAGCTAAGAAGCACATGCAAATGTGAACAAATTACTACCGACAAAGGACATGCAGAAGTCATTTTCTTGGTCTATGTGCTGGTTGAGTTTTCACAAGTATTTTGATGCATAATACCTTTGTTTGCAAAGAGCTGTAAGAAAAAGCAGCAGAAATGCATCATGTTTCAGTTGATCTCTATTGTGTTCACATTAACAAATAACAGGAAAAAAAACTTGCTCAAACTTCACCACCCTTACCTCCCCACTCTCTCCCCCCCTCCCCCGCCGCAATCTTTAGCTGTAATTGTGGCTGTATGTGTACAATATTGCCAAGAGTTTTATCTTACTCAGGAAATTTTTGTTTCTTATAACAATGACATACAACATATTATAACTTTAGCTATTCTTCATAACAACTTCTGATCTCTGCTTGAATAAGGATTATATAAAGGATAAGGTATAATTTGGGATTTTGAATTCTTCCACAGTAAAGTACTTTGATGTGCACTTACTTCAAGTAAAAAACCTCAGTAAAAGTCTTCATGCTGCCAAATATATTTCCTTCCTTTATTTTTCCTCAGCAGTGACAATGAGTGTTAATTGTTCCTAATTTGATTTTTAATGGGTACTTACCTAATTAGCACTTAAAGGCTTTTTACAAACTTAAAAAGTTGTTCTGATGAAGAGGAAGAAGACTCATTACCATTTTTACATATCAGCACAAAAGCTTCCTAATGACAAAAAAATACATTTTCATATTCTTGCCTGACCTATCAAGCACTGTGATTTTCTAATCTCATTTCTGTTTTTGAAAGCTTCAGTCTTGGAATCTGACACATTGCTAATGTAAGATATGTGCTTCTATTGCTCTGACTACTAATTAATCTTTATAATTATAGCATCTTCCAACAATAATCATGATCATAAACTGGGTAATTGCAGTTAAAAGGAAAGAAGCGCCTTCATCTACACTGCAGACTAAAATACCCTCACTTGATGGAAGATGGTGAAAGAGAAATATCAATTTACAATAATGGACTTGTACTTATGAGGGTTTAAGTATAACTTGATCACAATTTTTTTTCTTATTCTCTCTCTAGCTTTTTCAGGGAAAACATTAATACTTTGTTATGACAAATCGGATGGAGGAACTCTTTTAAATGGAATCCTTGACATATACTACATGACAGTATTACTCCTCTTTCTGGAGAGAACATGGCTAATTGGTTTGATATATCAGAAAAAAAGACAGTTAGTACTAATGGTCATTCCTAGATCCATTTAAAATGGCAAATCCTTTTTATCCCAACTACTGTGTAAGCCTATAATACATCAGGCTTGCTTAAGTGAATAATCTTTTTTTATTTCCTGGTGGCAAGGCTATTAGTGCAGGTGTTCCTGCTCCTTTGGCAAATGGATCTGTGTCTCCCTCTGTCTACATCGTGTTTAGTCATTTTCATGTTTGTAAACGTGTATTATATTCGACCAGATTGGAATTTATTCCTTGTCTTATAAACAAAATTAAAGTAGACTTTGGCAATTTAGGGTTTGCTACACATTACAGCTTAAGTCAATACTTGGAAACTTCCGCAGCTTTATTTAAAGAAAGTGTGACAACTTTCTTTTGTTAGACAAAGATTAGGCATTGTGAAGGATTTGATACAATATTTTATGTTGCTGTAATTATCCTTGAGTAGGGAAATTAACCAGTCTAAAAGACTGATATAACTGAGGTTGATATGATTCATGTAACTAATCAGCTAATATAGTTTGTTTAACGTGCATGTATGTTATTGTGATCTTTCCTTTGCTTTCTCCGGCCCTTGGCTAATAATAATAATAACTGATAATAATAGTTATACAGGTTGAAAAATTCTTCACAGACTAGGTTTAATCATCAGGGTTGTAAATACTACCTAAGTTGTAAGCACAAGTTAGGATGAATTACAAATGATGCAAAAAGCGCCTGATTTTCTGTTGTCCTGCATTTTGTCTTATCCTCTACATAAGGCTGCTAGAAAATGCTAGCACTCATCTTTCTAACTCATGTCAAAAGTAGCCAAAGCTTTTGGCATCAGTTGTAACACTTAATATTTCTCAGCCAAGTTGAAATAATGTTAAAGTGGTGTCAAGCCACTAACAGTGTGCTCAAGGAAGTGAGAAGAGGGTAGGAGAGAGAATTGTGTAAACAGTAAAATAGCCATTCGGATATCCCAGGGGCCATGCAGGGAGAAGAATTCAGCCCTTCAGCACAGTGTACAAAACCAAAAACTCCACAGCAATTACAGTTTTGCAGAAATTCTCAAGCGATGCAAATATAAGTTACCATGTAGCCTTCAGGCCTAATATTGTCCAATGAGACTTACAGTTTGGAAAGAATAAATTAGCAAGCAGTTACACTTTTAAGGCTACTTGGAAGTTATAAAGCCCTTTCACTTGTGGTCAGCTACGAAACCACAAATTTAAAGTGTTTAACCCCTATAAACTGAAATTATAATGACATTTTTATTGTGGACTAAAGAAACTGAAATGCAAAACACCGGAATGCAAAACATAATTGGAAAAAAAAACCTTTCATCAAATAATATATAGAAGTGAAATCTTCTTTGAATTTCAAACTTAAGTGTTTTATGTTGCTTATGTTGCTTATGTTGCCTGTTGGGCAAGGTTAGTATCAGAGAACGGAAGGATCATTTTGTATTAATGGCTTATTCTTAAAAAATATTATCATATGACTGAATCTATTTGGAGTTTGACAACAAATTTGGCAGGAAAGATAGTTTAAACATTTCATTTTCCTTCCAGTTTTAAAAGACATTTCATTCTAACTCAGCCATGTTTTTATAACCATTCACAAAAAAAACCCCAATTTAATGATACTCTGAGCTGCTTAGACATTTTATTTCTCAGGGACCTGGAGCACCCAAGTGGTCAGTTGCAAGACCCCAGTTGATGTCCAATAACCTATGTTGTCGCAGTCATTTTTTTTGTACTCATACAAGCTTCCTTCAGTTGTTGTTTTAAAGAACTACAGTATGGTCAGAAAGAACAGGTAACTTTTAAGTGAATACGTCATTTTTAGAAAATTCCCTGTTTGATGCTTTTCTAAGGGCAATTATTTAACTATAAATGCTGCAAGCTTTCCTTCTATGTGAAAAAAGATCTAACTCTGCTGAGAAAATAAAAATATATTTCAGTAATCCTTAAGCAGCGGAGTCTCACTGTGTTTTCAACTTTACATTGTACCATTTTGGTTTTGTTCCTTATCTCTGGTGTCATTTACACTTAGATATATTATCTTTCACATGATGGGGAGAGATGCGGCCAATCAGGGAAGAAGCTTCATGCATGTTATGTTTATGACACCTCAGTCACTCCAATGTAATACTTTGAAGTATTATTCTCAGACAAAGATAACGCATCTTAATCCCAGTGCAGGCTGCCTTTTATTTCATTAGTTCATCTTAATTTGGAATATGTTTTGGACAATGATTGCTTTTCAAAAGATATATAAGACAAATATCAACAATTCTGCTATCACAAGTGTTAACATGTGTTTCTAATTAATTCTTGAGCAGATAATCAGCTACAAGTGTATTGTGAAACCAGATGGTCTAAGATTTCCATGGTATCTGGCAATGAAGGATGTTTCATTATAAATCCTGTGTTGAGTCCAGGTCTGCTCATAGGCATGAAGTGTATGTTCTGTTTGAAAGGGAACTAAATAACTTTGAAATAATAAAAATGGAGAAAAGCAGATACCATTTTTCAAAGCTTTTATAACAAGTAGGTCGGGGGACAGAGAATCTGGGAGAACCAACATTGCTATCGTTCACACTCTTTTTACCTTAGTTAGCCCAAATATGAAATCATTGTAAGGCTTTTTTCTTGCATGCCAAAACACTTTTAGAACTATTTTTCAAGAATGATAAATACATCCTCAGTAATGTTATTTTTCTAGATAATCTGCAAATGTATGCAAAGATAATATTTCTGCCTTTAACTGGCAAATCAATGATGGGAACAAAAAAATCATAACGTCATCAATTTACCATAGATGAATATAAACATCTACTCTCCATACGGCTCCTACTAGCTAGGAAGAGAATGAAACAGGTAAGAATTACATTTTGATTTAGATTTCACCTTCTCTCTTTTTTACCATGAAAATACATATGCATAAGGAGAAAAAAGGTGTTTGTGAACTATCTGCACGGATTTCTTCTCTTTGTTATTTTTTGTATAACTGATAGAAGAATATGTTCTCTCTTCAGATTTGATGAGAAGGAATTTGTGACAAAAAATGAGCAGTGAATAACAAAAACTTGTAAAAAATAGGTTCACAAGGCATATGTGCTCTACACCACAAATCTTCTCTCTATGCTGGCCTTAAAGGGAAGCAGAAACAAAATTACAGAAAACTCAATAAATATAAATTATATTAAAATGTCACAATATTTGCACTTTCAATTGAAATAAAATATTTCAATATATTTGAATTCAGATAATTAAAGTTTCATTGTCTAAGACAGGAGCAGGGCTACGCTGATGGTGACATTTTTTGGACATTTCCACCATCAGTTTTCCTCCTGAAAACTTAAAAGACATTCTTTTTTTTTTTTTTTTTTTTTTCTATTGGGCATTTTTCTTTCCAAGAGAAATGTAGAAGTTCATCAACAAAAGGATGGTTAAATTCAATCTAGACAGGTGTGTAACGATCGGTTGATCAGTCACTCCTTTACTGCAGGGATAGAGAAAAAAGGCACCTACTGAGAGAAAAAAGCACCCAAACTTCAGTCAACAGGAATTTCTCCCTGGTCAAAGCTAAAAATTTGGCTTGTAGCACTCTATTTTGGAAGACAATTGGCCTAACTGGACTTTTCTGAGTAGCATTCTGGGGGTCTCATGAAAATTTTGAGGCATCCTACAGTTAGTGGAACATAATTTGTCTTCAGTCCCTGAGGAAGATAAGAAAGAATGAGTCCTCCTTGTGGGGGTATCACAAGTCAAATGAAGCATGTCATTGGGAAAAGCCAGCATGGATTCACCAAGGGCTTGACACTCCTGATGGCCTTCTATGACAAAGTAACCTGCTTGGTTAATGTGGGGTGAGCAGGTGACGTTGTCTATCTGGATTTCTCCAAGGCTTTCAATATAGTTTCCCACAGCCTCCTTCTAGAGAAACTCATGTGTTACCTTATAGACCAGTGGTGGGAAACTGGCTCATGGGCTGCATCCAGAGGGTGGTGGTCAATGGCTCCTTTTCAAAATTTTTTCACAATGGGAACAATCAGCCATTGGAATAATCTCCCCAGAGAAGGGGTGGATTCCCCAACATTGACCAGTTTTAAGATTCATCTGGACAGTGCACTGCGCCATCTCGTCTAGACCGTGCTTTGGACAAGAAAGGTTGGAGCAGATGATCTTTGAGGTCCCTTCCAACCTGGCAGTCTGTGATTCTATGACAATATTCCACGATATTTCTACTGGAATTGCAAACAATAAAGGTTTTTCACAGTTACTTTGAACTTGGAATTTACAAGAGGGGATCAGGCTTGATGTCGTTTAATTTGGTGTCTTTGTTCCAGAGAAGTAAAATCTTTGCTAGTGAACAGGGCAAGATATTTTAGATGATAGTAGAATCCCAAGCATGGCAATCAGTGGAAAAACCCCATCAATGGGAAACACCCCATTGATATAAGAAAGACGCAAAACATGTTAGCGCATGTCCCAGCTGGATGGGGTTTTTATGTCTATTAGTTAGCTCATGAATTTAAACTAAGAAGCACAAGTTTTAGTATCTTCAGTAAACAGCAACTGCTTTAACTTTAATAACTTGTTCCCCACATGCATAGCCAATCCTTCTTAACATTTACTCAGTTTATGACAGTGCTTATTTTCTGTAGCAATCAGTCACACAGTATCAATTATACATTATATGCAATACTTTCATCATGTTACTTTGTGGGTTTTGAAAACCTGTTACTCTTGTCTTCTGAGACAGCAAGAAGACAGAATCTAACCATCGTTTCTGTAAACAGTTCTGGTTTTAGGTCCTTCTTATAGTTTGTCCTTTAGACACAAAATATTAGATTGCTTTCATGCTTGTAAGAAACATTTTTCCACATTCCTGTTTTTTCATATTCTCCTACTCTAATGACCCTAAATTTGTTATATCCTTTTGAGATCCCCAGCTCTGACGCTGCAGTATTGGATTACACACGAGTGTAACAGCATTTTGTTCATTAGTCTTTACCCTTTTTGTGCACTGTGTTTGTTCGGCTTAGTTCAGCTGCATTCACTGAATTCAACTGAATTATCAAAACAGAGGCAAGTATCTTTTTCTTATCTAATTCTATAAATTGGCTCTGTATTTTATGGAAATAGGGTATTAAAACTATCCCTACCTTTGATATGTGTTACTTAACACTTACCAGAACTGAAATTTGCAATCCTTATATTCTAGAGAAATACAACTTCTTATTCAGTTCAGGAGATAAAAACAGAGGCAGAAACTTGCACTAATTTCTGTCGATGAGTTCTCAACAGAAACAGAGATCAGTATTTGGAGAACATGTATCAGTGCTGAGAAGTGACAATTGCCTTCCATTCAAAATGCAATTATTTCTGTTTTGTCAATGTGCAACTCAACTGCCTATAGGGTCTCCTGCTACCCTATTTCAGCTTTTGAGTCAAAAAGCAGGTTTGGCATCAGCAATCCTGCATCAAAACCACCCATCAAAAGAACGTTGTACACTCTAAATGGTACTTATTATTCACACTTACTGTCTAAATAATAGGGCATCTGCCTCCTTCCCTTTTCTGTGTGGCCAAGATGTTTTGCTGCAGATGTAATCTATGCCAGGAGTATGTGAATCAAGGAATATTCATGAAACTGAGAAATACATATATTTGCTACATTTTCCAGCATTATTGTGCTGAATTCAGTGATGGCATTCACAATGTTGCAACTGGCTGTTTTGATGTACTCCAGTGAATCTTGAAAACAAATAAATTCTATTTTGATTAAGATATAAAGTGAAAGACATCTTGTTCCAGAGTAATCCCAAACAAGTCTGAATTTTTACTCTGGTTAAGCAAAAAGTGGTGGAACTATAGGTGATTAAGCATTTAAGACAATTTCCTATGTCATCCTGCCTTTGACTTAAAAATCTGATGTATATGATCTGATGCATCTGATCCTGTAAATTCAAGATATGACTGCTGTGAGTTTATTTGGGTACAGGCGAGATTTCTTAGTCTGATGTAAAAGACCCTTCAACTCCACCGGATTCTTGAATTCCTTAACCAGTAAGGAGTTTCCTTCTCTGAAAAATAATTTTCAAAATTAGATGTTTAGAAACTGATTGCTGAGCGTGAGGTTAAGAATATTCAAACATAATATTAATTAATACTAATAGGTGATGCTTAGGTAACTTAAATAAAATATTTGATAATATTTGCCTCTAGTAAGGGGTAAGCCTCCTCTTCAGACTGCCCTTGTGCATTATTGAAATAAGGTGCTGCCTAACAACACTGAACAATAATAACTGGGCTATAATCTTTTGAGTTAAGTTGTTAAACTTAACAAGAATATGCTGGTATGGTGGGATAAGTTAAATTTACTTTGGTTTAGAGCAGTTATATAACTAAAAAAAAAAAAAGTAGCAATATTTAACAGTTTTGAGTTTATGTGTAAGGTTTTTCTTCATGTGGTTTACTAGATGCAAAGGTCTTTACTGCCAATTACTTTGGAGAGCAAATGAATGAAAACAGATGCAGTGAATTTACCATAAGACTAAAATATAAATGGAGCTACTGTTGCACAAATACATTATATTGCTATCACTTCTACAGTTCAATTAACTTCAATTAGTTCATTATTTAAACAAAATTACCTGTTTGCAGCTGGTGGATCACATCATTTGAACATTAACCATTATTAATATTCTATCAGTCAGAGAAGCATTAAAATAGAAGCTTAGCTACTCAAGAAGGTGTAAGTTACAAGACAAGTGATATTTCAGTTGTCAAGGGCATTGCATAATGCTAAGAACTGGCAAAGGCTGATATTTTTAAATTTGTGCACTAGAAACTTGGCACTTCTGCCAAAGTGAGCAAAATACCTAATACTTAGCGAAATGGCAGGAGTGTAGGTGTCTACAATTTCGTAAGTGCATGGGCCTTAAACACTGTGTTTAAAGAAAAGCACTCAGGTTATTTCTAGACTGTGAGGTTAATTTTGCACCAGGCAAAATAAGAAGGAAAATAATCAGAATTCATAGAAATCACTTGTTCATGATCACTGGACTGCGTTTAATCTCACAGATGTTGAATGTATAATGTAAAAAAAAATCTGGAGTTGGAAGCAGGTCTGAGTGCAATTTGGAATTCGCAATAACTGAGGGGCTTGAAGTCTTTCACTTCCTCAGTGAATGTTTTAACTGCAGAATTGTCTCATATAGGGACAACTGTCCTTCTAAGAGGACTGAGCATTGACATAACAAAATCATAAACATTTTGCTTTAAAAATGATGCAATTAAAAGATAAAAACTTGGATGTGAAACAACTGACAGGAATCTTTTCTGTCTCCTTCAAGAGCTTTTTTTGTCTGATACAGTTAATTTGTTACCATAATATGTCATCTTTGTTAAAGTCAGTGGCAAGAATTCTTTTTTAATCTAAAAATAATATTTTAGGGATCATCTCTATGACTGAGTTTTAAAACAAAGCATTCATCTCAAGGTATGATTGCTTGGCTGATCATTGACAGACTTACTTTCGAGTCTTTATCCGCCATCAGTGTGAGGGACATCCTCATTCCTGAGACCTTACCTTTCACCTATTCATGTTCTGACACTTCAGTACATTCTCCTGATTAAGTGGCCTCACCTTTATTTCTTACTCAGGACTCCTGAATCATGTTGCATTGTTGAGTGTGGGTAACTTTTTATTCTATGAGTTTTACAGGCTGGTACAGCTTTTTGCACTGCCGAGGCTCAAGAACTACTTTGGTCTTCATACTGAGCCATTAAATGTACTACCTTTCTGGGCCACTGACACTGCAGGGCATTTGTGCCCCTTCGGTTCTGAGAAAGATTTACAAGTACTTGACCTTATCAAGTGAGACAAAAACTTCCATTTCTGAATGTTTCTGCACATATGTTCATTTCAGATTCTGTCTTTTAACAGAACATAAAATTGTGCATGACAGAAACTAATGACATTAGCAATATTGGGCTGGTACCAGATGAAATCTAGACCCCAACTAACTCTACATATCAAGTATGATATGTGAAAAAGAAAGTCAGAAATAAACACTGTCTTGTACTTGCTGGACAAAATTTTAAATAGAACCCTGAGTAAATGTGACTGGGAATTACGCTGTGAATATATCTAAGAAATATCTCACTTTATTTTTATGATGAATGTACAAAACACCTTTCATGATTGCAAATATATTTGATATTTAAATATTCTCCAAATGGCTTGGATAAGAAATTGTTGGTCTGTGAAACATTTACACATTGTTTAGCGTAACCATTTCCTACTGCTTTCTTGGCACGAATATGCAGACATCTCAGTGCATGCCTACCCTCCCTCTTTTGGATTTGTTTTACAGGCAGAATTAGAAATGACAAAAAGATCTCAAAGGGATATTTTTGTTCCCAACTGCACACAAGGAATTCACAAAAATTCTTAAGGTAACTTTAGTATTTGGACCCTCTGGAGGCCCAGAAAAGTGCATGGAAGGTAAAATCAGGTAAAATCCCTGATTAAATTCAAAACTGAACACAGCCTCTGGGTTGCCAGCCATGTTACTCAGAGGGGCAAGCAGACAGGGTGCTGAGGCAAAACATTGGAAACCCTCAACCTGTTTCTGCTAAAGCCACTGTTGTTACCCACAAAGAGGAGCTGGAGACGCGTGACAGTGGGGTACATAAGGTGGTGTTCACTACAAGGAGCCCAAATTAAAACCAGGGATGCTGGTGTGGTTATTAAAGTAGTTTCCACAGCTCCTTTTGTAACTGCAGTAATGTTAATGTCACATTAGCAAAGTACAGGTTGTCCTCCCATCCAGAGGGCATAAATCCTTTTCAAGGGGTTCAGAACTGACTACGGACCGAACTGAATGCACCCATTTACTCTAGTAAGCTGAGTGAGAGAGCATTTGCAGGAACATGTTGGGATAGGAAGAGTATTACAGCATGGCTACGCTTCAGAACTGGGGTACAAAATAAAGCACTTCATAGAGTTTCCCTGTCCTCCATCACAGCTAAATCAGCTTCTGATACCCTAGACGTGGGAGTAATTTTCTCTCTGTCCCTGCACTGGGCTCTGAATTTCTTATATGAAATAAAAATAATACTATCAAAAATGTTTTAGTGATGAAACGGTTCCTTTTTCTACAGGTGAATAGATTTTTTTTCTTCTATTATTTTTTCTATCCTGACACAAGAGGAAGAAAGAGGTCACTTGCATCATATGAGACCTAATAAAACGGCATCAGGTTTACAGCCTCTTAACTGGATCCTCTGATTTTTATCCTGCTTTCATATTCCATGTGTGTGTCTGTGTGGTAACCCGTAAGACACAGATTTTTGATGAGTAGGACAGTGGACTTTCATTAGTAAGAACACTTTTTTCCCCTTCAAAGTCATCCCTTTTCTTTCTAATAAAAATTAGTGTTATATTCATGTTCATGTTATGATGATTTTATCTCCAATAACATCAGTTTCTAAATGGTCAGAGAAAAGTTTTGGAAAGTTTTGGAAAGTGCTGTCACATGCTCTTATTTCCTTTCATTTCAGTGTCATTGTTATTCCAAGCCTTTTTTTTTTTTTTTTTGTTGTTGTTGTTGTTGTTTTGTTTTGTTTTGTTTTTTTTTATGTTTGCACCATACATTGTTCATAAAACATTGACTATGAGCAAGTGTCCCTAAGCATAACCAGAGAGACCCCACGTTAAAACCAGTAATATCTTACTTGTTAATGGTGACTATATATTCAGGAACCAAAATTGTTCAGCCAATGATATATTAATGATGAATACTGTAAAAATTGCAGAATATGAGACATAAAAACTTTTCATTAAAGTCTACTAGTATGCTGAACATTAATTAATTTTCAGTATTACTTTTTTAAGCTTGCAAATAACTTGCAAACAGCACTGAGTAATTCTAATCCAGAAATATGAGCTGAAACATTTAAAATTAATTATAAATGATAAAATACAGGAAAATTGTAGGAACACTTAGAAACCACTGTGAAAATATTCTTGATTTCTTTAGGTTATCTGGTTCTGGAAAAGAAAATCAGAATTTGGAGTTGATCTATTTCTTTACATTAAATATATGTATGAAACCATTTCATATATGTATATTAAATTAGGGAAATTCAATATGGGGGGGGGAAAATATTTTTTCCTAAAATGGATGTCAGATAATCCACACCAGTATCTTTGTGAATAAAGATTATTTTAGTTTTATGACATAACATTCACTACTTGTCTTTTTACATACCTTATCTGTGTGTTACTACCAGATGCTTAATCTTACCATTGTTGCAATTTTGTGAGAGTTTGTTTTGAATGAATTCCATTACTGCAGATATCATAATGGTCTGTTCTTCTAAAAAAAAAAAAGTCTTAATTAAGTTCTTTAGTTGTAATTTTATCTCAGGCAGGTGTCTCCTACATTAAAAAAGAGTTTGTTTGGTTTTTAAGATATTCCAACTGTATAGGAAAATTTGCAGTCTCTATGTAATAGCTAGAGAGGGAGTAGAAAAATAAGAGAAGCAAAAAATGGAAGGGAGGGGGAGGGAGAGGAAGGCTCAGGAGAGGTGAGAGAGGAAGGTTAAGAGGAGGTGAGGACAGGGGAAGGTTAAGGAAAGGAGTGGGGAGAGCAAGGGTAAGGAAAAGAGAGAGAAAAAAAAGGAAAAATAAAAGGAAAATCAACTTTCAATTACCAGTTGCTTCGCTGGAAAAATAGATTTCATGCTCATAGATATGGATACAAAAGACAATGATGGTGCAAGCTACAGTGATACCTCATGGGTCATCACTGAATTAAAGTTGCATATAAGTCCAGATATTGACTTTTTAACAGCTCAGTACTGGCTCTCTAGAAGTTTGGCATCCCCTTAGTTTGATTCTAGCAATCTAAAATAATTAAAAATTATTTATGAAGCTCAGGTGTACACACTTGAGAAATAAATGTACTGGCATTTTAAAGGTTGCAAAGAATATCGTTTTTTGGGACTCCTAGCTGGATTTTGACCTACCTAAAAAACATACAGCATGAAGACCTATTTGTGAAACTTACCTTGGTTGTTTTGGAGCTGGACATGCTACAGAACTGCTTGATTTAAGATATAAGGTGAAATATTTTATAATATTGGTTTAAAAAAAAAAAAAAAGATAACATTTCCTAGCCTGGAGCTTCTCAAAGGAATCATATGAGCAGCATCCAGTCTCCACAGGCAACATCCATTTGAATAAGATCAAACAGACCATCACTTGCAAAGTAACACCTGCACAAAGCAGAACCTATGAAAAAGGGGATGGACTTGTCTCAGTTTATGGAATAGTTGCATGTAAACACCAGGGACACAGAGCAGAGCTTGGGGAAGAAAGAAAAGAGCACTTTAGTTTCAACTTCTCCCTTTGAAAACAATGTGGCCCATCTCAATCACAGCGGGTGAGAACATCAAAGACTGTGGGTATCAGAGTCTGTTGGTAGCTAAAAATCTCACAGTATCATTTACCCGAGGTTCAACTGGTATCTTGGATTTAGAATCATAGAATCATAGAATGGTTCAGGTTGGAAGGGACCTTATAGGTCATCCAGTTTCACCCCCCTGCCCTGGGCAGGGACACCTCCCAACAGACCAGGTTGCTCAAAGCCCCATCCAGCCTGGTCTTGACCATCTCCAGGGATGGGGCAGCCTCAGCTTCTCTGGGAAACCTGGGCCAGTGTCTCACCACACTCACAGCAAAAAATTTCTTCTTAAGATCTAATCTAAATCTCCTCTCTTTCAGTTTAAAATTGTTCCCCCTCATCCTATGGCTCCACTCCGTGATCAAGAGTCCCTCCCCATCTCTCCTGTAGCCCTGTTTAGGTATGGGAAGTGGCTCTAAGGTCTCCCCAGAGCCTTCTCTTCTCCAGGCTGAACACCCCCAACTCTCTCAGCCTGTCCTCACAGCAGAGGTGCTCCAGCCATCGGAGCAGCTTTGTGGCCTCCTCTGGACCCATTCCAATAGGTCCATGTCCTTCCTGTGCTGAGATCACTTATGTATGATTTGTAGTTGTTGATAGAGTACCTAGTAGTTAAATATAAATAAATGCTTACCTGAAGTTTTAAAATTTGCTTGGTGTTTCAGTCTCAAAATACTCCCATCACAGCTGAGCCCAATGCATGGCAGTACGATTGGTTTTTTGTCTTCTGTGTTTCACTCCAGAGAAAGCTGCATTCACCAATTGCTGGTCTGGACAGTTATATACTTTAAAAGTCATGTACAATACCAATTGGAAAACATCCAGGAAAATTTGGTCCAATAGTATGGAAAAAGTCACACAGCGAAGTTAACACCTTCATCCTTTTTTACCAATTTCCCATATCTATTAAAGCCTATGAGGAATTCCTCATAAAATAAAGAAATGCTTCCTTTTATTAAAAACACATAAATTAATCTCATGATAAGTATAAATTTGCTATTCACACACAATTTTACTTTATGGGCTGCTTGGAAGAGAAAAAAAAAGTCATTGCTGAGATAACACAGTAGATTATCTAGAAGCAATTAGGAAAAAAAAAAGTTAATTAAATCTGTCCTGAGACTCCCAACACAGATGAGCAGCTGTTGCCTGTTCAACCATTCTACCTGACCAAATGCAAGCTTACATTTCTTTGGAGTATTAACTGATTTGAGATTGTAAATTTTCACTATTCTTCTTTTCTCTCCCACTAGTCCTCAGTTAAAAGACTCAAGCATAACAATGGGTCGTGTTGAAAAAGGTAAACAAAAATTAGTTCCCCACCAACATTAAAAAATCTATTAGGTTGTTTGCCTGAGAGCCAAATAAGGAACTAATAAGGTAATCCAAACTAGTCTTTTAATCAGTAGTGAATATCAGCAGCACCGTCATTTCTAACATTTATCTGCAAAATAAATCTGTTTGTCTCCTCTCCAGTTGTCCCGACACCTAATCACCTCTGACAGTGAGAGCTGCAAAACTCTACATATCTCTGCACATCTAAGCTGAGGAGACCCAGTGCTGCCTCCATCCATTCCAGAAACAATGGCTGGGTGCGAAGACTCTCTGGGGGCTTTACCAAATTTAGATCCTAGCAGTTGCATATTATCATTAATTAGACTCAAGCAAATCCTGTATTGAGGGTCATGGCATTATGTGTCTTATTTAACACACCTTCCCCAACAAAGCTGAAAAGGCTGGGAAATGCAAGGAATGGAGAAAGAGACTTTGTCTTTAAGACAGGTAAATTCCAAGAGCAGTGCTACAGAGAGCTGGACATTTGTCAAATGTTGTCTGACAGCAGCCAAATTGGTCAAAAAAGCAAAACACTGCAAAAGCAAAACACAGTCTCTGAAATGATTTAATATTGAGCTAACACTGGGAGAAATTTTTTATTCTCATATGGCTCATATCCCAAACACTCTCATTACTTAATAAGACAACAGTTAATGGCAGTAGGTTGTAAAATGACAGATTTTAGATAAATCCATGGCTGGCTAATACTTGGCAGGAAATTGGGTCCTTTTTGTCTCGGCTTCAAATACAGCCCACTCAGTTAAAACCTGAAGTTGCCATGGATGGTATTGCACAAACTGGAGAGCAAAGTTGTCAAACTCACTCAGCTTCCCATCTGAGCTTGTACTGGAGGCAAACAGTCCCAGTTGGTACTAACTGGCATCCTTACAGGCACTGTGAGGAGAAACTAAAACTATACTAGCTGCAGAGACAGTAAAACTACCTGCAAGACAGTCTTCTGCTGAGCAAGCCTGGGACTAGGAAAGGAGAAGGTAACAGTGCAAAGGCTTATTCTGCTGTTTCTTAAGTAGATCCATGAGACCTAACTGGGAGTTGGACTAACTCAGTGCAAAGATTATCCAAATAGTACTTACAGTTATAGATAATAATTTTGTTTGAACTTCATGGCATGTATCAGTGTCTATAACCCAAAAGACTAATCAAAGGATGCAGAGGGCTGAAAGTGGTATTTGCCATTTATTCTGCCCTTCCAACAAAGTAAAGCTGAAAGAAGGAACTATTGGTTTCATCATCTGTAAAATGACCTGCATCTCTCAAAAATACAGCAGAATAATACAACCTGTAAAGTATCTATATCCTTTGATGAAACATTTTAATGCTTGTTTTTGCCAATCCAGTCTGTTTTAGCAGTGCTAAATTCACTTGATTGCTGGGAGAGTAATGAGTTAATCGGTATTAAAAATTCCACTTGCAAATCCATTTCCTAGTTTGTACTCAATGAAAGATGCTTTCTTCTGCAGGAAATTTCAGAACAGACAGCTGAATGTATTAGAAGCTATTTCCTTTTAATACGTGTGTATAACTGTATTAGTTTCAGATGGTTAAACAGGTAGTACAGTATTTTGAGTAGTCATTTGTGCATTTATGAATATGTTAAATTCTGTGTCCAACATAACACAAAGTAGTGGGTACATTTTAGAGCTGCCAGACATCTTGCTTCCTGGTGTTTTCCTTTATCTTTTAAACAGGAACCGGTGACACAGGTTAGGTATCCGAACAGGTACCAGATGACTGGAGGGTGGCCAATGTGATGCCCATCTACAAGAAGGGCCGGAAGGATGATCCGGGAAACTATAGGCCTGTCAGTCTGACCTTGGTACTGGGAAAGATCATGGAGAGGATCATCTTGAGTGAGCTCTCAAGGCAAGTGCAGGGCAGCCGAGGGATCAGGGCCAGCCAGCATGGCTTTATGAAAGGGAGGTCCTGCTTAACCAACTTGATCTCTTTCTATGACCATGTGACCCGCCTTCTGGATGCGGGGAAGGCTGTGGACGTTGTCTACCTGGATTTTGGTAAGGCCTTTGACACTGTCCCCCACAACGTTCTCCTGGAGAAGCTGGTGAATCATGGCATAGACAAGTGTACTCTTCACTGGGTAAAAAAATGGCTGGATGGCCGTGCCCAGAGAGTTGTAATTAATGGGGTGAAATCCAGTTGGCAGCTGGTCACCAGTGGTGTCCCTCAGGGCTCAGTTTTGGGGCCAGTCTTCTTTAATATCTTTATTGATGATCTGGATGAGGGGATTGAGTGCACCCTCAGTAAGTTTGCAGATGACACCAAGCTAGGTGGGATGGTTGATCTGCTTGAGGGTCAGCAGGCTCTACAGAGGGACCTGGACAGGTTGGATCAATGGGCCAAGGCCAATGGGATGAGGTTTAATAAGGCCAAGTGCTGGGTCCTGCATTTTGGTCACAGCAACCCCAGGCAATGCTACAGGCTTGGGGAAGAGTGGCTGGAAAGCCGCCCAGCAGAAAAGGACCTGGGGGTGTTGGTGGACAGCCGGCTGAACATGAGCCAGCAGTGTGCCCAGGTGGCCAAGAAAGCCAACGGCATCCTGGCCTGTATCAGGAATAGCGTGGTCAGCAGGAGTAGGGAAGTGATGGTGCCTCTGTACTTGGCCCTGGTGAGGCCTCACCTCGAATGCTGTGTTCAGTTCTGGGCTCCTCACTACAGGAAGGCCATTGAGCTGCTGGAGCGTGTCCAGAGGAGAGCCACCAAGCTGGTGAGGGGTCTGGAGAACAAGTCGTATGAGGAGAGGATGAGGGAACTGGGCATGTTTAGTTTGGAGAAGAGGAGGCTGAGGGGGGACCTCACTGCCTTCTACAACTCCCTGAAAGGAGGGTGTAGAGAGGTGGGTGTTGGCCTCTTCTCCCAAGGGAATAATGACAGGACCGGAGGAAATGGTCTGAAGTTGGGGCAGGGGAGGTTTAGATTAGATATTAGGAAGAATGACTTTACTGAGAGGGTGGTCAGGCCCTGGAACAGCCTGCCCAGGGAGGTGGTGGAGTCGCCATCCCTGGAGGTATTTAAGAAGCGTGTAGACATGGCACTTCAGGGCATGCTTTAGTGGCCAAGATTGTTGGTTTGTGGCTGTTTGTGGGTGGGTGTGGGGTGCGGTTGTGGGTGTTTGTTTTGGTTTGGTTTTGGTGTTTGGTGTTCCGGGATATTTTTTGTTGTTGTTTTTGGTGGGGGTTTTTTTGGTTTTTTTTTGTTGGTTGGACTCGATGATCTCAAAGGTCCCATCCAACCAAAAATATTCTGTGATTCTGTGATTTAGAAGAAAATGATGCTTGCTTTTTTCAAGTGGTTCTGAAGGAATTATAGTATATTCTGGCACTGGCAAATGATATAAGAGAGTCCGGTGCAAATAACAGACACATTTGACAAGTTCCACAGTTTGTTCATGGAAGAGCTATCAGATCTCCTGCTTCATGAAGGGCTAGATTATTTTAATTTTTTTTAATGTGTTGTGCAAATTCATTCATTTTGTCCAATGTTGTATGTTGTCCAATTTTATGTGGAAAGTGCTATGTGAAAAAAAGCTGTGAGAAGTGAAGAATTGCTGCCCTTTGCAGAGCAGGTAGTTTTAAGCGCAGGCCCTCAGGCTTGGTGTCTGCCTGAGCTATGCAGTGGTTATGCCTTTTCCTGGTCACCTTGCATATCTGAAACCAGACTCTTGGACTTGACTTCCTGCATTACCTTGAACCTGCCTTATTACTATAGACACAAATACAGGTTGGGTGGAGAATGGATTGAGAGCAGCCCTGAGGAGAAGAACTTGGGGGTGTTGGTGGACGATAAGCTCAACATGAGCCGACAATGTGCTCTGACAACCCAGAAAGCCCCCGGCATCCTTGGCTGCATCCCCAGCAGGGGCAAGGGGGGAATTCTGCCCCTCTGCTCTGGGGAGACCCCACCTGGAGCACTGTGTCCAGCTCTGGAGTCCTCAGCACAGGAAGGACATGGACCTGTTGGAACAAGTCCAGTGGAGAGCCATGAATATGCTCTGAGGGCTGGAGCACTGCTCCTATGAGAACAGGCTGAGAGAGTTGGGGTTGTTCAGCCTGGAGAAGAGGAGGCTCTGGGGAGACCTTAGAGCCACTTCCAGTACCTAAAAGGGCTACAGAAGAGATGGGGAGGGACTCTTGATCAGGGAGTGGAGCCATAGGACGAGTTGTAACTGTTTAAAATTGAAAGAGGGGAGATTGAGATGAGATCTCAGGAAGAAATTCTTTGCTGTGAGGGTGGTGAGACCCTGGCCCAGGTTGCCCAGAGAAGCTGTGGCTGCCCCATCCCTGGAGGTGTTCAAGGCCAGGTTGGCTGGGGCTTTGAGCAACCTGGTCTGGCAGGAGGTGTCCCTGTCCATGGCAGGGGCGTTGGAACTCTATGATCTTTATGGTCCCTTCCAACCCAAACCATTCTATGATTCTATGATTAGTCTAGTTTGAAGCCGACCCTTGTTGGTATCACTGGACTTGCTCTGTGCTCTTAGTTTGCATATTGTGTGATTGTGCCCTTGTCAGTGAGAGAGCTGCCTTGCTGTCCCTTTTGGAACCCAGCTTGCTTTACCTTGGGAAATTGCCCACTCCTCCTGCTCCCTAGTGCCCTTGGAGGCAGGCCCACGTATGCGCTGATGAGCTCTTCTATACTATGATCGTAAACTTATTCAGAGGGTAGACACTCAGTTTCTAAGGTTTGGTCCTTATGAAGCTGTTTACTTATGTATCATGTATCATGACTCAGACAAAAGAATTCTTCTCAACCAGAATAACTTTCAGTATCAGATACTAGCACTGATGAATCTCAAAGTCATCAGGCAGACATCAGGGTACTATGCCTAAGATTAGCAAGCAAGGGGTTGCCTGTTGTCACTCTGAGTCACTGCCTCAAAACTAGTATTTCAAATAAGGTATACCACAGACCTATTATAAAATCCTGTTAACACTGAAGTTATTGGGAGTTTTGTCACAGATTTCAGTGTCATGAAATTTTAGTCTTGAAACCTTGAATTTATCATATGGATTCCCTTCCTTTCAGGATAAATTCCATCAAATTAAATTGATTTTCTGTAACAAATAAGCCCCTTTTCTTTATACTAAATGACTTTTAAAGCTTGAGAACTGATGTGGAGAATACTGCATGAAAATTGTTAATCTTAGTTTCTGAATATCTGATAATCCCTTCCTTGAAGGGAGTCACTTCCCAAACATTATTTATTAAAATTTATGTTTATGTTAATCATTGATGAAAGTACCTACAGCTAATAGAATAGTATGTTTAAACACAAAATTACACAGACAGAAAGAGCGTTCATTTTAAAAATTAAAATATTTTGTAATTATTTTTAGGTCAAAGCTCTACCTTGTCTTATAACACGTCTCCGACTGGGGTCACTAGTGTGTTCTTGGGGAACACTTCTTTTGAGCAGGATGTATTTAATGTGATCCTTCCTCTGATGTACTGTCATTGGCTAGAGTCATCCTCTTGAGCTGTAAATGGGCTAATATCTTTAATAGTCAAGAGTGAAACAAAAAGAATGTTTATTCTATGAATTTGATAATCCCATTTTGAACTCACTTATAACTCTGGCCTCTATAACTTCCTGAGGCAATGAATTCTACAAATAATTACCTGTAGTGTAAAAAAAAATCCTTTGCCTTATAATGACTTGAGTTCAAATACATGACAGGTCTATGGATTCGGCTAATTAACTTGAATTTAGATACGAAATCAGGTGTTAGAAAGAACAAAAAAGCAGAGTGATTCACGAATGCAACTAATACTCCTTCAAATACCTCCCCTGTGCCTGTTTGGGATCTGTGTCTTCTAAAGTTACCAGGAACAGCATGTCATGGTTTGGGCCGGGCTGGCCATCTTTGAAAGATTTCATGAGTCTTGCAGCCACATTGTTTTTTTTAATAGCCTTGGGTCCTAGCTCAATATTTAAGGTGAGATCCATCATCATCATCATCATATCCTCAGGTATAATAACTTCATCATGCAAGGAATAAAATAGATCAAAAATTATATGTACAGAAATAGGAAATGGCAGGACTGAAACCCAAATTTGTATAAATCATGAGAATGTTTAGTTTATATGAATGTCATAGGCCATGCTATTCACAAACGATGGTTAAAGACTAAGTAAACTTGATGTGAAAAATTAGATCATGTATAGATTAATTTGCATTAGAAAATGCTGGTGGTTTTTTTTTTTTCCATAGGTTACTTACAGTACATAATATTGTTGACAGCGCTGCATTACATTTTTCTTTAACAAACATTTAATCAAGTTTTAACAGCTCAATTACTAGATACAAAGAAACAGTAACCAGGGCTATTAAATGCTTTGTCTGTAAATTTCCTTAAAACCTTAAAAATTCATCTATCTGGAAACATGCATAAAAGTCCTCCAAATCACTGTCAAGAATGTCAGTAAGCCATGAAATACACAAAAGAATTATATATACTCTCTGAAATGATCTTTCCATCTGAGGAAACATAGCGCTATGGCATTGGATAAAGGAATTACATTTCAATGCAAGCAAACTAAGATACAGTTACCAAACTCCTGTTAACGAAGGAGAATGCCTTCTAAGTTCATCAGTTGTAACTGGAATCAGATGGAACTTTTTTCTCATTTTGTTGTCATCATTTTGTTTTGTTGTTTCCTTCTCTTTGCCAACTGGCCACTTTATGAAACAAAACATGCAGTAAAAGGACTGATTTTTACTCAGCATACTATTGTAAGAGATTCAGAGTTTTGGCTTGTTCAAACAAGCATCTGTTACTCTTAAAATTCTAAAAAATTCAAAGCAATGAATTTATTCACAAATCCAGTGTAAGATGCTTAGCCCCGATGCAGTCATCTTGAGATACATCTGTCTTAAAGATTTCAAAGCTGCTTTAATTGTGAAATTAGAGAGAGAACTAGCATAGCTCTCGATTACCTTCTCCATTAGAGCTACCAGCTGGGAAGTGGCTGGTGAAAGTGGCTGGTCATCAAGACCACTCCTTTGCTCAGAGAATAGCTGGTCACTAAACTGGTGGAGAGGGGTTACTCTTGATACCACGCAGTAGACATGGCAGGCAGTAGTGCACGTCTACCATCTTAAATATGTGCTAACCAAATGAACGGCAGCAAGGGACATCTATGATTAAGTGTAAAATTTGCAGAAGGGTCTAAACACAGCCTGAGACTAAATTTCAAAAACATGGTAAGACATTGAGGTTTTATCATTTGTAAGACCTAAGTTATTCCCACTCCTCATATTTTTTGCAGTGAAATATTTGCTGTGTTCATATTCCAAGCTACCAGGAAAGGATCCAAGCCAGCAGCATTGGCACAGTGCTCAACATAACCTCATTTGTCTGTCACCAGCACTATTAGTACAGTTTCACTGACACACTCATGCACTTGACTTGTTCAGAGTGAAAGAAATTTCATCTATGCACAAATGTCACAGGTAGACACAGTCTCCCTTCTGAGAATGAGCTTTAGCTTCTTGAGCACATAAATGAGTTTGAGAGTTTTAGACTACTCCCAAAAATAGGGTTCTGCTTCAGACTTTTCCCATTCCTGATTAGACTGGAAATACTGAGATTATACCTTTGTTCAACAGTAATCTTCTGAGTAAAGTAAATGAAAATGCAGTCATATAAGACTCATTACATGGAGTTTAATGATACTTCCTCACCAAGCTCTTGGGAAAATTAGGGTCTACTTGTGACTAATGTGCGACAATTTCTCTGGAGTTAGAGTTCAACAAATAATCTTCTTTGCTTCCTTTAATATTTGAATCATAGAATCATTTAGGTTGGAAAAGACCTTCAAGATCATCAAGTCCACCCATTAATGCAGCACTGTCAAGTCACCCCTAAACCATGTTCCTCAGCACCGCATCTACCTGTTTTTTAAATACTTCCAGGGATGGTGATTCCACCACTTCCCTGGGCAGCCTATTCCAAGGCTTGACAACTCTTCCAGTGAAGAAACTTTTCCTAATATCCATCCTATACCTCCCCTGGCACAACTTGAGGCCATTTCTTCATGTTCTATCACTTGTTACTTGGGAGAAGAGATTAACCCCTACCTCTCTACAACCTCCTTTCAGGTAGTTGTAGAGAGCAAGAAGGTCTCCCCTCAGCCTCCTTTTCTCCAGGCTGAACACCCCCAGATCCCTCAGATGCTCCTTATAAGCCTTGTGCTCCAGACCCCTCACCAGCTCCATTGCTCTTCTCTGGACACGTTCCAGCACCTCAATGTCCCTCCTGCAGCGAGGAGCTCAAAACTGAATACAGTATTCGAGGTGGGGCCTCACCAGTGCCGAGTACAGGGTGACAAACACTTCCTTAGTTCTGCTGGCCACACTATTGATTTTATTTAAAAAAGTAAACCACCACTAACCTCATTAGCAGGATATCTGTAACAGTTTATTAAGTCTTCAAGGAGGGTCACTTTTGTGTCCCACAAATCTCTTCAGTAGTCTTTGATAACAGTGTCATTCATGGACAAGAATTCTTATCTTTTGCTTTATCCTGAATGCCAGAGAGCAGATTTTTAACCATGCGCTTCAACAGAGGGAAGAGAGGAGGGAAAGGGAAGGGTTAAAACTTGTTCAGTTTCACAACCAGGTATGCAAGCCATTGGTCTGCATTTCTTTCATCTCAGCCTGGCCATATTACAGCTTTTTTAAAAAGCGTAAGCAATTACTGACACAGTTGATTCTAGATGTGATTTTTATCTGTGCACAGCTCGTTGAGATCTGTGCAATTAACCATATTTTTGCCTGTCGTGTTGTTGACATCTACAAAGTCAAAGTTGTTATTTCTGCATATTCTACTTTTCAGCTCTTTTTCTTCTTCATGGTGATAATGGAAACCCATCAGTTTATGTGCAACTGATTCTTCACCTAAAAGTGCAATGCTTCATGGGCAGAATTGTTGAAGTATACCTATCCGGGCATGACCTGCGTATGACTTAACCTCCATATGGAAAGTTATTGCTGTCCAGAGTTTTTGAAAGAACATAGCAGAAATAAAAAAAAAACCTAGGTTGAAACAAAACAAAAAATTACTGAAATGATGAGAGAATTCCTGCTGGTGGAGGACAGATTTAATACTTTTACTCTTCGTCAGCTAAAACTTATGGTTTAAAATATATATATTCATTTGAATAATGTGTGTCACCAAGCTGGTTTCCAGGGCACTGGATTGCAACCTCTCATGGTCACTAATGACATTTTATGCCACTTTTACACAAAGAAAGGGGAAAAAAATAATCTTCTATGATCTCTTTTAGTTACAAAGAAAACACACACCTGCTTTTGATATTGCACAAGGACAGATCCATCAAAAAAAACCCCAAATATTTATGCAAAAATATTTGATTCTAATACTGCATTGATGGAAGTAACAGATTTTACCAGGACAAATGGTGGTTTTGAATACCAAATGGAGACATTTTCCGATATTTATTAGGATATGATAAACAGTAACTTCTAAAGAACATGACTAAGTGTTTGGTGGTCAGTGTAAAGAACTGACCAATAAAACACATCAGATTTGAATAGCATAGAATAGAAAGGTGTAGAAATTCAATAAAAAACACTGTGGACTGTAAACATAATAGTTCTGCCAAAATGAAGTATCATATATTCCTTCTTTAGCAAAGTGAAAGCCTTTTTGAGTACAGTGTAGAACATGAGGGAGATGTACAGTTTTTTAACAATATCCATCAAGCTATGACATGCCCATTGGTGGATCAAAGTATTTTTTTTTCCTTCTTTATTTTTATGACTGTACCGATGCCTACAGTGAGAGTAATAAATCAACATTTACAATGTCATGCAGCCATATGGTGGCTTCTTTGTTTTCAGAATTCACAGCAGCAATAAGATTTCCAACATGACATAAATGAGTCATCATTCTGTGGCTGTTTCTAAGTAAATACCCTTTTCAATTTCAAGTCTCTTTTCTGTCTGACTCATCCATGAACTTTTCTCTGACCCAAACAGTGGCATACCCTGCAGAACGACTTCAAACGTAGAAGAAATAATGAATTGCTTGATCAACTGTAGTAATAAAATGAAGATATTTGATGTGTTGTCTTACCTATGCTAAGCAAACTCAGGCCAGTTTGTCTTACTGACCAAGGACTGAGAAGAAGAAAAATCCTCTTTTCACAAGTAGTTAAATTCATACCAGAGAGGAATCCTCAAATAAGTTCTGCTTTTATATGTAAGGAGGAGTGAAGGTGTGTGTGCCCTAAGTGTAAGACTCATTTTCACTGATGATCTATGAAATGTTGAAAAGTACAGAACAAGAATGTTTTTTTTTGCATACATAGCTTCTGTGTTTCTTTTAGTCCAACCCAAGATCAGCAGCAATGGAAAGATGACTTAAAGAAATCTTTTCTTCCCCTCATCAAGGATAATTTGTTAACCTGAAATCCTGTATTTATAAATTTAAGTTTCAACATATGCAAGTATAATGAGTACTGTAAAAAAATAATTTAATAAATCTGTTTTGTTTGACCATACTTTTTTCCAGTTTAAAACCCATTTGACTTATATTTTTGATTGATTTAAGGCCAGAACTTCCCAGAGTCAACTGAACTTGCCCTTGTTCTAACTCTGTATTCAATTATATTTTATTCTTCTGTACAAGCGCAAGTGTAAACTGCATCATGTAGTAGGCTTTAAAATTAAAATTTATCTTATATTCTATATATTTATTTTCTATAAATATTAGATAAAAATTTATTAAATGAATTATACGTATAAAATACATCCAATAAAATATTAGATAATTGCAATAATGCAATACACAAGGTACATATAGTAAGTATAGGATATCATATTTGTAATTTAATGACAACTCTTAATTAATTTACTTCACTAAAACCCTCATGTTAAAAAGCCACCAGTGCATTTAGATGGAGCAGACTGAAATTAAAATAAAGAATAACAAAAACCCGAACACTTTAAAATTTTGATATTTTAAAAACCGAGTTAAAAAACACTGTATTACTGTATGTTCCCTGCTTTTGTGTATGTCAAATGCAGTCACTCAAAGTACCTGGTTTATCTGGGTGCTTGTAACATTTTAAACCGTAAGAAATCTGTCAAGATGATTATGTTTCTTACAGGTTCTCTAATTTTTTCATTTGGCATATAGGAATTACTATACTGATAATGTAATAGTCCACTAATCCTAACCTGAACCGCTTTTTGTCAAAGGCGGTAAATTGCCCATGGAAGAAAAGTAAAAGCCATTGAAGATTCTTGGACACGTTAATCTAACACAAATTGGATGCAAATGTAACTTTTAGGACAAGAGATAAAAGCACATAATATTTTAATTCTTGTGGAGCATGATTTCTGGAGTGCCGTATACTAACTGCTTAGATTAATGTCAGCTAGAATTAGTAAATTAGAGTATTTAATGCTGGTTTGAACTATCCTATCTATAACAAAATAGGATTATCAGGAATAGACCAGTAGGGTTGGGCTATCGTCACCAATGGTTGACAGCCCATACTGCGTCTCATCCGCGCTGTGTTTTATCAGGTGTTGGTTTTAATATTAATATAGCCAGTACACTCTAGAATGTCTGAGAGATTGTACTCATATGGGTTTGTGCATAAAAACCCCAATATACTGTGTGAATAAGATTAATAGTGTTTGTGACCTGCTCATGGACTGAGATCTCTTAACATATTAAGTGGGAGTAGGAAGTGGAAGCATTAGAATATGAGAATTAATCATACAGACCAGATGAAAAGTCTGTCTGGGTATCCTGTCTCAGATATTCATCAGTAGCAGGTGAGCAAGGAAGAAGGTAAGAAAACGATATGTATAGAGAAAAGGATATGTAGATATATATGTGAATGATTCTCCTGTTGAAATACCCAGTTTCCTGGAATTAACGATGTACAAATTTTCTTATCTGGAAATTGTGTCCACACTGTCATGTTTAATGGCTATCCATAGAGATATCCTTCAAACTCATTCCTATAATGGAGCTTTTGTGATGAAGTGCTCTGCAAATAGCTATTTACCATAAAGTGCAAAGCATGAGAAAGTATTTTCTTCAAAGTGCTTCCTTTCAAACCTCTATCAGATCATTTCCTAGAACACCCTTCTTCTTTCATTATAAAATAAGTACTTGTTCCCTTTTGCCTTCTTCAAACTCTTTATGTATTAATAGTTTTTTATTATATCATTGAAATAAACAGTGATCATCTATTTCATTTATTTCTGGGGTTGTATACAGCCATGATAATAAAGCAATGAATTTGCTCTTTCAGGCAATGATGAGGCAATGCTCTCTCTTCAGTCAACACTAAATTCCATAGGACGCTTTCACTTTGGGTAGGCTTGGTGTAGGTCACAAAATGAAGGTTTCCTTCCATGTTAAAGATAGCAACACTCTAATATCAGGCATAGAATTATGTTTTTGTGAAGAGTTTTGGGAGCTTTCAGAATGAACATAATTATACAACTATTTGCATATTTTAAAGGAAACGCATACATACTTTTGCAGCGTAGCCCTCAATGGATGATGTCACCAGTAGTGGTTGCCCAATGTCTAGGAAAAAGTACATTTGTGGTCTCTAGAACCATCTCTTGGAGGATTCAGTGTTATGTATTTCTAATGTGCCCATGGCTATCACTTCTTCATTTTAATTCACATTGTTATGGCTCTGTCCTACAAAGATGTCTAACAGCTATAAGCATAGCACTGAAGTCACTAATTTGATGGTCCTATTCATGTGTATAAAGGTGAGCTTTTTCATAAATCTTTGCAGGGCTGGGCCAGTGAGAAGAAGCACCATTAGTGATTATGCAAAGCAGCTTCAAAAGGACATACGGTTCTGAGTTGAATTTGAATGCTTGCTTTCTTCCTTTCTGGGTATCTGCTGAGATTTAATGTAGCTGGGAAACTACCTTTGGCCATAAACAAAACTCATACACAGAAAGAAATGAAAAGTCAGATTTTTCTCCTTTCCATAAAACTGTAAAAAGTTTAGCTTTCACTTTCCTTATGATGTTTTTCACACATATGACTATAATTAGTGAGTTGATGCTGGTATACAATACCCTCAACCAACAAATCATCTAGGTGTGGTTGCAGATTATGGTAAGAACATGTACTAATGTGCATTCAAAAATATAAAGGATTTTAAGCATTTCACTGTTTAGTTTGTAATGTCACAAAATTAGCGACATAATTTTGGAGACTGTGGGCTCAGGAAAGGACATCCCACTGCCCTGTTCAGTATTCTGACACTGAATATATCTCTCGGGCTGTAAAATATGAATTACTAAATGTTTTTTGATGAAGACTAGTTAAAATAGCTGCTTAATTAGCTTGCTTTGCTAATTAAGAGGATTCTAGTTGGTTAATAAGGAGAAACTTTCTAACTACAAAAGTAGTTAAGCAAAAACATTCTACCAAACAGTAGAATATCTTTCACTGGAGGTTGGTAAGAAGAGATTGCGTAATTGTCCCTCCATACATTATCTGACCTCAAGGGCTGGAATCAGAAAGGGCTGGGAAGTCTTTAAGATGCACGGAGTATTTTGGAAGATAATATATTTCAGTCTGTTAGTCACCAAGAAGTACATATGTCACATGATCCATCATTGATAAATCTCTCTACAAATGTGTTGAAGGCAGAATGACAGGGATGTTTGGAAGGAAACTGAAAGCTAATAGGGTTAATGTGTTTGCAGAATCACAGAATGATATGGGGTTGGAAGGGACCTCTGGAGATCATCTAGTCCAACCCCCCTGCCAGAGCAGGTCCACCTAGAGCAGGTTGCACAGGAACATGTCCAGGAGGGTTTGGAAAGTCTCCAGAGAAGGAGACTCCACCACCTCTCTGGTCAGCCTCTTCCAGGGCTCTGCCACCCTCACAGGAAAGAAGTTCCTCCTCATGTTTAGACGGGAATTCTTATGTTCAAGTTTGTGCCCATTTCCTCTTGTCCTGTCACTGGGCACCACTGAAAAAAAGACTAGCTCCATCCTCTTGACAGCCACGCTTTAAGTATTTATAGGCATTTATCAGATCCCCCCTCAGTCTTCTCTTCTCCAGATTAAAAGGACCCAAGTCCTTCAGCCTTTCCTCATGAGAGAGATGTTCTGGTCCCCTCATCATCTTTGTAGCCCTCTGCTGTACCCTCTCCAGCAGTTCCCTGTCCTTCTGGAACTGGGGAGCCCAGAACTGGACACAGTACTCCAGATGGGGCCTCACCAGGGCAGAGCAGAGGGGCAGGATGACCTCCCTTGACCTGCTGGTCACACTCTTCCTGATGCATCCCAGGATGCCATTGGCCTTCTTGGCCACAAGGGAACATTGCTGGCTCATGGTCATCCTATTGTCCACCAGGACTCCCAGGTCTTTTTCCTCAGAGTTGCTCTCCAGCAGGTCAGACTCCTACCTGTACTGGTGCAGGGGGTTATTCCTCCCCAGGTGCAGCACCTCACACTTGCTTTTGTTGACTTTCATCAGGTTCCTTTCTGCCCAACTCTCCAGCCTGTCCAGGTCTCGCTGTATGGCGGCACAGCCTTCTGGCATGCCAGCCACCCTTCCCAGCTTTGTATCATCAGCAAATTTGCTGAGGGCACATTCCATCCCTTCATCCAGGTCGTCATTGATGAATACATCAGGCATTTATAATTTTCAGAGTTAATAGTGTTTTATTTCAGGATTAAGAGTGAGTTTGGTTCAACTTGTGGCAGAAGATGAGAGTTTAAGAGCACAATTCCTTGTAGTGAGAGTGACATGGTATACGTTACATATATTCTTTGCCAAATTGTTGGCGAAAGTTCTATTTTCTAAAGCACAAAATCCTGCTTTTCTTAATATATTAAATTTTTTTTGGAGACAAATATGTCACCTGTTCTGCAATCAGAAATAGCTTAGCCCATATCTTAAGATATACTTAACACACGATAAAAGCCCTATAAAAATTTAAGAGAATAACGCAGTGACTCCAGCAGGTTTGAAACAGGATGCAAATGTATTAGCTATGCATTAGTCCCACAAACATGGGAACAGTTCCACCCGGTAGCTGAATGGTGCACACAGTTTTGGTGGTCATTAATTAAATTTTCAATTATATCAAAACCTATGCAGTGAAATTAGAACTATTTCACATACCTTGGCCTTAGATTCTACCGAGTGGATCATTTGCATGTTTTGAGACTTGTGTAACATCATTTGTTCCCGACTTTCAATGTAGGCTAC